>NC_141346.1:50893604-53293604 GCF_057382095.1 Aulonocara sp. 'chitande type north' Nkhata Bay | reverse complement strand
CAATCAGGCTGATTCCAACTGCTCTCATTTACTGTTGTGGCAGCCTCTTCTTTTTTCTCACACATAGACATGTTCCATGTGGAGTTGATAAGAGACAGCTGGAGTGAAATAATTTCTAACTGCGCAAGTATAATAAAAGTTTTTGAACAACTGTTACACAGACCAACTTCCTTCTAGCTTCTACCTTATGTGTCTCTGACTACACAAACTATGTGGAAATAAACGGGTAAGCGAGGAAAAGGAAGGTCCAGATTAAACCACAGGGTCCTTAGCTGTAGTCTCACTTTTCACTTGTATACCTACAACTGAGGCAGAAGAGACACAAAACGACTACAGCAAGACAACTCTTTACACAAGCGGACCAGCTTTATCCCAAGTCAGATTTGCACACTGTTAGACCTCTGTCTTACCACCACATATTTTAAGTACAAGGGTTTCTACAGATAAAAACATGCATGTGCTATGGCTCTTCAGTGTCACACATTGGAGTCAACCTTTAATGGAAGAAGTGAAAAGTAAAACTCTTGGCTCTTTCAAAGGCAGAGCACAGAGCCACAGGCACAGATGTGTAGATGACACCTGGTCAACTCAGTGCAGTGGAGAGAAGCATAAAGTTCACCAGAAGACACAAAGGACAATAGTTTTCTGTTTCTGGACTGCGCTCTGCAATGGAAGTCTCAACACTGAAGTTTACTGGAAGCCCGCAAACACAGACCAGTACCTACTCTTTGACTCCCACCACCCTCTGCAACCAAACTTGGGGTGATCAGAACCCTTCAATTACAAACAGAACAACATTGTCATCTCTTATGTAGCATCCCAGGGCACTTCAGACCCAGCCGCACCTTCAGACAATAACCGGTTTGTCCCAAGGACGAAACTCCCAAACACAAACTAAACAACATAGTGCATGCTGTACAGTGCAGCTGCAGCTCCAGTGCAGGACTGGAGCCAGTTCATGAACGCATGGCACAACATAATAGAGTCACCTCAACAGAACAAGACTCAGCTGTACATCTCCATCTAAAGGACAAAGGTCACTCTTTCGAGGATGACAATGTTCACATTTTGTACAGAGAAGACAGATGGTTTGGAAGAAGAGTGAAAGCAGCTATTTCCACTGTGAATGACCATTTTTTAACAGAGGGGGTGGCTTATGACACCAACTGTCTTCCACCTACAATGCTGTCTTGAGATCCCTTCCCAGGCACCTCAAACCCAGACTTACACCTTTACACCTTGCATCGGGTGATCTCGGTAGGTCATATAATACGGTGAGGTAAGGTCCCAGAGTGGTTTCACCCAAAACCATTGGTGATAATGACCCACACCTTTTTTCACACCTTGGCTCATGTTTTGAGACACATGATTAATAGTGGGTCAACGACCCTCTTAAGGGACAACTCTTAAATATCTGGAACTCTCCACCATTTGATTTTAGAACTGAAGAAGCCTCTTGGATGAGAGATGAAGTCCAGTCGCTTTCTTTTAAAGCTCCTTAGATTGGCTAAAGGTTACCAATATCCAATCCACCTTTTAGGGTCAGTATTGGACTAATATCTGGTCCAGAATGTTGTGTTATGTCTTAAAAATCCAGCGAGAGTTCAGTTGCTCTTGTCAAAATATTGCACTCTGGAGTTTAGACGCTGGTAGTGGCAGCAAGCCTTGTTCAAGTAGTTGAGTTGTTGCTGTGCACCAACCTTGGTACATTACAGTTAACTGTCTCAAAAATATTGAGAAGACTAGAAATTTTACCAGTAGACTACTGACTTGACCCAGGTGTAACTGGAATTACCTAATCGAGATGGTTAAAAGTGTGCAAGTTTAATGTGTTTAGTATTATCCCAGTCTGTAAAAACAGCATCGGTAAATCTATATGAACAAATAGGTGTGTCCAATCTGATACTTTATGCTAATTTATCCGAAGCACATTTATGTCAGTTTCACTGATATAAATATATCAGCTAGATATGTAAAATAAAACAGAAGCAGGGTGTTTGGCTGCCAGTCTGTTTGTTACATCACCACCACTTTCCCATGCTGTCAACCTCAATGCTTACATCATTATTCTAGTCCAATTATCTTCTTGCCTGCCTTTTTAAGCCAATCAGCCACCACTCTGAATGGTTTTATTTTGTGCTCTCTGTCATTCTCCGTTTCAGACGCTCATTCCTACAACCAACTTCCTCCCCACCTCTACCTCACCCAAGTGACTCGGAGATCCACTTCAGTCTTAATCTTCATCTTCACCGCTACCAGCATCTAGACTCTGGGATGCCCTGTCCTAAATCCTGTCACCACTGGAATTCTGTTCCGCCATGATGGGTCATCGGAATGTAATTGCCAAATGCATTGATTCATTTCTCTGTCTCAATAAAGCATGTTCAGCTCTTCCAAATGATCTCTGCTCATTTAAATAATGTAAATTACAAGACAAATACAATGAAGCAGTCTATAATCCCAACTACTCCCAACTTTCTTGAGACCTCGGGTACAAAAGATACAAGATGTGTGTGTGTAAAATGTACCTTTTGCCAATGCCCCTAGGAATCAGTGTAAATATTGTCATCACTGCTCCTGCCAAAACCACAACCAAGACCACCATCATTTTGGCCAGCACTCTAAAAATGTAGGATTGTTTAATCAGATCAGGCTGTTATGCTAGGCTCCACTGATCCCATCTGTCACGAATTCATCCTTGGATCCACCATGCTGTTTCAAGCCCCACAACAGCTCTTTAAGAAAACCACTCAATCTGTTCTCTGAGCTATTTTTTCCTAGGAAGAAAATGTGGAAAAGGAAGCACAAAGAAAAGGTTTCCAAACATAAAGCAATATTTTCACTTAGATTTGGAAAATGGGCAGCCTGACCTCACTGATTTGTGATCCCACCCTGATGTGTCCTACTATCTGTGTCCGCTACCTCCACCTCCATAGATGGATCTGGCAGTAGATCAGAGGAGTTTGGTGTTGCCTGAGTCACCATTTACTTGGCACTTGTGGGCTCTTATCCTCGTGATGCCAACTGCTCCTAACAGTGTCTCAGTGGCTCAATACCAGTCTATCCTTGATCCACTCATCCCCAGTGGGCCAAATGAAACTGGATAAGAAGCTCAGAAAGCAAATGAAAGAGAGAGAACCTAAATATTCCCGTTTGCAGTGGCACAGGGGTCACTAGTTAACAAGTTGAAGATGGCAGATATGGCAGTACAGAAGGAAAATGTTAGCCCCCTATTTTATTTTTAAGATAAAACATATTTGATCCCAGTTTTGTTTTTTGTTTTTTTTTATCATGTAGCAGATTAAGGGGGAAAATACCAGTTTATTTATTTATTATACAAACATCAAGTTCATTTTCATATAAGGATTTTATCCAACAGCCAATTAAATGTGTATTCATGAATGGATTAGTCAGTATGCGCAGTTGCAGGCCTATATATTTCTGTCAGTCTGACATATGTTTAATGCAGTTATTTCAATTTAAATATGAATAAAAATGATATTAGTTTTTGCAGTTGCTAGCATCCCATCCCATACAGTGTCATGTTGTGTGTTATTAATTTTAAATAAATAAATAAAAATGTTAAGTGGCAGTCTAATACTGAAAAAATTGGTTTGCTGCCTGAAGGCAACAGCATGCCATAAAGGGTCAAAAGCCTTGTTTAAAAGGAAATCATCGCCATTTTCTGAAAACAAAATTCCAGTTTGCATTCTCCCAAAGCAGGCTAGCCAACCTAAACTTGATTTGAAGATAAAAAGAAAGTCAGCACAGCAAATGTGAGTCACTGTGACTGAAACCGAAAGGTAAAACACAGGGCTATACCTAGGTTAAAAAAGTTGTCACAGATCTATTCTTTGACACGGAACTCCTGCGTAAAAAACACCAAAGCTGGTCTGGTTAGCACTAAAGATATTGTGAAAATCAGAAAGAACAAGCTTCCCAAGGATTACTTCTAATCCAAGTATTCTCTGCGAATGCTAATGTGCCAGCTTGAGGCACAAAGAACTAGAATTCCCTGCAGGCTACCATTTATTAAAAGCCTTTGTGGCAGTATAAAAAAAGGAATGTATGAGAGCCACAAGCAATAACATTAGCATATGTTAAATAGTCAGGGCAGTGCACATTGCTGTGGTAGGACAACCTAAAAGCCACTGATGAATACCTGACATTAGGTCACCAGAGGTCATGGCTTGTTTGGATAATGCTGTCTCTCAAAAGCTTGACCCAAACTCACTGATGATCACAACATAAACTCTCACAAAATGCAAAACACATGCTCTCTCTATCAGACAAGGATGACAATCTGACCACAATGTCACAAAACTACTAAATCCAATTATATGCAATTATCCAGTGTGGACTAAAGGAAAGACCTTTATCTGGCCAGAGGTGAAGGAAAACTGGAAAAGCAAGCAGGTTCCTGAATGAGACGTTCCTCTGGCCATGAACTTCTTTAAAAAACCTGTGTGACCTATATATGTGTAGAATATTCTCAGTAGTTTAAACGTTGCAATATTTTTCCTTATGTGTTCATTCTTTACATTCAACAAAATAAATGCATTCAAAGACAGTTTCAAAAGAAAAAGTACATGTAAATATAATCCAAACAAGTTTGACAAAATGTTTAGTGTTTTCAATAAACTGAGTAAAAATACAATACTGTTGTTAATGTAATGTGTTTATTTAAAGTCAAGTTAAACATTTGATGGGACATATAAATTTTAATATAGACTACAAAGAAAAAAGTGTCTCAAAAATAACCCATATTAGACTCATTGAGATGAATCAACTTCCATATAAGCTCTTATAATTAAAACTAATTGCACAGTTAAAGAAGGCACCTGAAACTGGGATAAAGATTGATACCAGCTATGGTGGAATGGATCTGCTTTGGGAAAAGAGTCAGGCAGCCAAATCGATAACTGTTTGAGTATTTCATCAGTGTGAGTAACAAAAGCATATAATTAGAGCTGCCTCAGAAATACCAAAATCAATCAAGGAGTGTTTTCCCCCCTTTTTTGCTCAGGCTTATCACTGACAATTCAACCTTTTTCTCTGTTGTTTCTAGTTAACAAGGTAGTATTGGTGCCTTCCCTGCATTCAAATTCCCCCCGGATATGACATCCATGCAAAGACTGTGGTTTGTTTGCATTCGTCTCCTATACTGCGTCCGTTCTCCTTACTCTTTCTGCACCTCAAGTATCTCTCAGCACCTCTACGTTTATTGAAAGCACAGAACCTCTGGGGAGGAGGTGAAGAGTGATCAGTATCATCTCCACTTCATTGCTATGATCAACGTTGCCTCTTGGGGCTCCAACCAACAAATCTGGGTACTCGGCACTTCAGAACAGGCGCCATCTGCCGCTACCATCCCCGAGGCAGGGCGGCAAGCAGCCGCTCAACGTTGCTGCTGTGGTATATGACTGCATGTTCGTAAGCATATCAGCTTGAGTTACTAGGTATGGTTTTACATGTTAATGAGCATCTGTGGCTTACGGGAAGCACACATATTAAAATGCTTTTATGTTTTCGCACAGTTCTCGAGTAGCACGTTTCTGTATGTGTGTATGTATATTTGAGTTGTACCTTGAGCACATGTGCTACAATTTATACTATAATATTATAAGAAGGAGCCCCGTGCTGCTCTTACATGCGTGGGTGTTGCAGTTTGAACCAGCATTAAATCAGTTTTACACTGATACTGAAACCAGTATTTAAACAGATCTACTCATACTTAAGCATTTACAACGAGGAGACTAGCATCAGTGTGGCAACCAGAGACCAGCCAATGTCAATGAATTTCAGCAATGACACGCAAAATAACAGAGACAAACCCGTTTCAACTTTGAGGCAAACAACTAAAGTGGCTACCAATAGCAGCAAAAGGTCCTGTTGACTGACAAATGACAGGGTGGAAAATGTACAAGGTGTGCCCTATGCAACCAACCATTTCCTGAGCCGGAAATGTCCTCTAACCACCAACAGTCAGCAACTAAGTAATGGGTGTCAAGGAAACTGCTTTATATGCAGTTGGGGCTGTAGCATCTCAATGTAAAAAAAAAATTGAATGAACTTTAATTTAAACTTTCAAAGGTATTGCATAACTGTTGGTAACAATGTCAGTAAACACTACAAGGTTTACATTTCTATATACAGTAAGTATTGCACAAGCTACAAAGAAACTTGCAGAATAATACCGAGACTCACTTTAGATTCTAGACATGGAGGTCTCTGTGTCCCTTTTTTTTAAATAAGGAATGGACAATATGCATGTGTGTCTGGGAATGTGTGCATGTGTGTGGCTTCCTCTTCTTATCTCTTTCTACCAGGCCACTCTGCCGACATACACTCCAAAGAGCCCCTAGTTGTCATTCATGGCAACACACAGCCTGGAAAAATGTCACCATGAGGGGAAGGTGAGAGACAAAGCGAGAGAAATACACGCAGAGAGAAAGCGGCAAGTGGCGAGAGTCTGAAGCCCAACAAACAGCCACGCTACCTTGGTGGGGTTCCATTATCTTTTCTGCTATACCTCATCCTCCCTGCAGCACCCCCCCGCATACACACATATGCATTACTTTAGGGTTATGTGGTGTGTGAAACAGCACTTAGAACATGAAAAAGGATTTCTAAATACAGTGCTATAGCAACCAACAGTGAAAGAATGCTTAGTCTAAGGCTCTTGGTAAGGTTGCAAAGGCAGGAACTCTCCCTCCTTGTAATTACGGGACACTGGATTTAAAAACAAAACTTTTTGGATGTATTGAGAATGCATGAAAACACAATTACCAAATATGAAAGGTCAAAGGTCAAAGAATATTTTACAACAATCAATTGCACACATAGTAATAATATCTGAGGAGTGAGGTCCATTTATTGCAACAGTAGAAAATGTACTTTAAACGATAACATTTTTCCTAAATAGAGCAAATTAAAGATGTAGCGCACACAAGAGATAACTGCTTCTGTTCTATAGCGAATATATATTTTTCAACCATGAAGATACAGAACCATCCCCTAGCCCAGAGGCTGCTTTTTGATCTCTACCTGATAGATTATTGATCAGCTACAAACAGTAAAGAGAATGAAAGGTTTTTGGTCTTTCAGGAGTTCTGTGGAGGGATTTAAATTCATAATGCTTGCCAATTATGTTTCTTTCTGAAAGAGTAAACATTAAAAAGCATTCTGTACAGTGTACCAGTAGTGGCCACTTTATTAGTTACACCTCTTCAACTCCTTGTTAACACAAATGTGTAATCAGGAAATCACATGACAGCAACTCAATGCATTTAGGTACATGATCTAGACGACCTGCTGAAGCTCAAACTGAGCATCAGAACTGACAAGAAAGGTGACTTGAGTGACTTTGAGCATGGCATGACTGTTGGTGCCATATGGAATATTTTGGAAACAGCTAGTCTATTTCTGTAGAATCATATCAGACAGTGCTTTGAGAAAAAAAATCCAGTTAATAGCAGATCTTTGGGTAAAAACACCTTGATGTCAGAGGTCAGACAGCCAGACTGCTTTCAGCTGTTTGGAAGGCAACAGTAAATGAAAATAACCACTTCCAACCAAGGTCTGCAGATGAGTGTCTTTGAATGGAAAACATGTTGAATATGTTGAAGCAGATGAATTATAGCAGAAGAAGATCACAGTGGATGGCACTCCTTTCAGAAAACAAAAACAATTCACATGGGTTCACCAAAACTGGACAACAGAAGATTAGAAAAGTGTTGCCTGGTCTGCTGTGACATTTGGATAGCAGGGTCAGAATTTGTTGTCAACACCATGAAAGTATCCATCCCGTCTTATATCAATGGATTAGGGTGGTGGTGGTTTTATAAAGATAGATGCACCAACTGAACATTGCTTAAATGGCACATTTATTGTTGCTGGCCATATCTATTCGTTCATGAATCACCGGGTCTCAATCCAATAGAAAATCTTGTGCAGCTGACAGATCTGCAGCAACTGTGACGCTGTTATGTCAGTACAGACCAAAATTTTTGAACCAGCTGCTGTATTACCAAGATGTGTGTTTGTGTGCTTGTGAATTTTCAAGCATATACTGGGAGACAGACACTATCTCTACTTTTAAGATTAGGCTTAAAACTTTCCTTTTTGCTAAATCATATAGTTAGGGCTGGATCAGGTGACCCTGAATCTTTCCTTAGTTATGCTGCAATAGGTGTAGGCTGCTGGGGGATTCCCATGATGCACTGAGTATTTCTTCTTCAGTCACATTTCTTACTCAGCTTGTCTTAGACCTCTCTGCACTGAATCTTACTTGTTATTAATCTCTGGCTCTCTTCCACAGAGGTTTCTTCCTTTTAAAAGGGAGTTTTTCTTTCCCACTGTTGCCAAAGTGCTTGCTCATAATGGGTCATATGATTGTTGGGTTTTTCTCTGCATGTATTATTGTAGGGTGTACCTTACAATATAAAGCACCTTGAGGTGTCTGTTGTTGTGATTTGGCGCTGTAAAAATAAAATAAAATTGAATTGAATACCTCAGACTTAAAAAAAAAAGTATAAGAAAAGTATAAGAAACAACAATTATTATTGCATTGCTTTCCAAACAGCCCAAAGATTCTTTTTAAGCTTTTGAAATTAAGGTTGGAAATTATGCCATCTTATCCTGTTTAAATACAGTATTCAATTCAGTAACATAGTCTGAATCCTTGCAAACCTCTTTGTGAACCCATTTCTTTTTTAATTTCAACTTTTTAAAGTTACTGTTATTCCACATAAGTAATCTACCTAACTTAGACTTTAAAGATTTATCAGTTATGAGTAGCCGTCTGCATTCAGTTTTGTTTTCAGTAACTGAAAAGCATGCTCTGTTCTGCTCCTGAAATGGGGTGACTAGCTTGGCCATGTTGAGCTTCTGAAAATGGGCCACTATTTAGATAGAAAAAAAACACAAGAACTTCGTATTGATTGATAGTAAATGACAAAATGACAACCACTGCTGATTGTGTAACCACTTACAATTCGAGAGAAGTAAAATTCAGGCTGTGGCATAGGCACTGGCTCAGAATATATAATAATTTAGTGTGTAGGTGACATCACACGTGACAAGCTATGACGGAACTGATTACAGGGAAGCTTCCAGTACCCTCCATGATGGTACTGCACCAGTGTCATCTGTCTGTGTGGGTTCCCTCAAGGTGCTCTGTAAGGGTGATGAGGTTTTAGTTGTTGATGTGAATTTGAGTGTGAATGGTCATTTGTTAATATACGTTAGCCCTGTGATGGAATGGAAATGCCTCTTTCCCTGTGACAACATAGGCTCCAGCCCTTCCACAACAAATTGAATAAGTAAAAAAAATGAATGGAAAATAAAAACTTCTTTAATTTTAGAAAGTCTCCAGTGCACTGCTATATTTCCATCTTCCCGTTGAGACCACCAGAGGAACGCTCATAGATTATACTTCCTCAAAATGCTGAATTATAATCCTTAAATACTGAGTTTTTGATGAGGATCAATTTTACAGTCGGAGACAGGAAAGTATTCCAATTGATGGTCAGGACTGCTCAGTGCATCATTAAGCTTTCAGCAATACATGATATTTATGACAAATGCAGGCTGACTAGGAGACTAAATAGCTAAAAAAAAATTGCCTCTAATCCCTCCAAAGAGCTATTTTTACCATTGCCCTCAGGATGGAGATCTCAGAACCAATTTCTCAGATCTAGGACCGCCAGGTTTAGAAGCATATTTTCTTCCCAGTGTGAACTACTCTCTGCTGTTAGTGACTGTGTTGGCACAGTGGTGCAATGATTTGCACTGTTGCGTCAAAGCAAGAAGAACCTGGGTTTGACTCCATTAGCCTTTATGCACTGAATTTGCATGCTCTTCCATGCCTGTGCAGATTCCCTCCAGGTACTCCGGCTTCCTCCCATAGTCCAAAGACATATTTGTTAGGTCAATTGATGGTTCTAAATTGGTTCTGAATAAAAGCATGAATGGTTGCTTATCTCTCTGTGTTACCTGTGGGACTGCTGGGCTGTCCAGGCTGTACCTTGCCTTTGGCCCCTACGATGCCTCAATTAACTAAGCGGTTGTTGGTGACTTTTAAGTAGTGCACATTCCTACATGTTTTCACCACAGGTGGATGATACTCATACACTTTCAACAGGCTTACTGCAATATAAAAGCAGGTATCTGCAAAGTTAGCCACAATTTACACTGGTTTCACACAGTGTTTCTTTAAAAAAAAAAAAAAAACGTAGCATGAAAAATGCTATCTGAGACATTACCACAGTCTGCTGAGCATCACCCTCAGGCTGACGCTTACTCAGCCAACTCAGATTTAAACTTGAATCTAGTATATGTATATGATCAGAGCTGAGAAGACTCGTTCCAGGGTTTGCCTCTTTACATTTCTGTGAGACAAATACAAAAGTAGTATAGCGTACCATATTGATATTTACCACGTATTTATCCACGAGATTCAAGCCAAATAGCATTTGTGTGATTACCATCTTGTGGCAGCTGACAGCTCGTTTTGTGACAACACACAGTGATGTGTGGACGGCATCATAAATAACGAGTGCCATCCATTCTAACTGTCAGGACGAGCAGCCTCTCATAACAGGACGAGAAGGCACAAAGAACACAAACATATGCTCGCACACAATGGCAGTGATTTATAACCCTTTTACCTTCCACGTGCAGGTATATGGGCAAAGACCAATAGAAACACACTCACACAAGACAGACACACACACACACACACCTATGCAGGCACACACTTCTACAGTGCAGATCACATGAATAATAAACAAATATTGAAAGCCACACAGAAAAAAACGCACACCTGCGTAAGACTATAGGTTTTATCTTTTTAGCTCATCACACATCATTTCATCCTTTTTCTTGTCAAGAAATATTCAGTAAAACATCTTTTCAAGAGTTGCTGCGTTTTGCAATATAAATAATATAAATAAAGAGTAAAATAATTGCTATGTTTGGTTTTAGAAGAACTAAAAAAAAATGATATGCACATTTGCACATCCATTATTTGTGAATGTATATTTTGAACACATTTCATTACTTTTATCATGGCTCCTTGAAAGCCCTTCAGCTGCTGGAATAGATTGAAACATCCCATGTTTATCACTGATTTCACTTGATGGACAGTTCCATTAGAATCCATCATAATCCCTGATGTATGCTAGTACGTCTCTGGATGTGTGACCGTAACCTACCATCTGTTTACTCAAGCAGTCGTTAATAAGGAGTTTCACTCGTATAGGTAAAGACAGTTTAATGGTAGCACTTTTCTGCAAAATGCACATCACAAAATAACCATCATCCATCGATACACTTCAATTGATTGTCCTTATCTAACTAGTTGTCTCAAACACTGTCCCACATGTGAGCATGTACGTGCACTCAACAAATGTAACTGCTGCAAGCACATGCTTATAGGATACTATAGTAAGAATTTCACTTAAAACGAAGTGCTTTCATGCATATTAAAATTCCACTAACTGCAGCAATTATTCCTTGCATTTTTGTAATTGTATTTCTGGGGGTTGATTTAAATGAGCAAAGTCTTTGATTTAAAATTAAATGAACAATTTAACTCTTAATGACACAACAAAAAGAGCCGAGAAAGCACCAAGATAATGATTTGAATCCATGTGATGGGTTTATGAGGAGTTTTCAGGAATATAACAGTATTTCGAAATTCCAAGATGCGAAAAAGAGGCTTTGTTGGAATGATGTTCTAAGGGGTACCATACATCCTTATATACTGTATTTTTGTGTTGTGTGGCAACTGTACAGTTGTCCAAACTATTTGTACCACAAAAAGCCTTTTGCCCTTTGTATAGTTATCATCTAGTCATCGATTATACTTGCACATTAGTTCCAGTTTACACATGGATAATGCTTACACCTTTTTTTTGTTTTATGTGATTAAAGTAGTGAGTAATGACAGTAAATCTCAAAATAATTAAGTGGTGCCAAAATAGCATGAATGACACTCATCTTGGAGACTAGCGATGATCAGAGTGACTGGCAGCAACTCACCAAACAAGGCTAATTTTTTCAGCTGTGATCCATTGAATTAATATTAGATTCATATTACAGTTAAGCTGCCTTCCTATAGTTCCATCTCATCACATAACCAACAACTGCAATAGGGACATGCGTGGGCGTACACTTGCATAGATACACATGTTTATCTGTGTACCTCTTCTCTCGTTGACTGTGGCTTTACATGTGGAAAGCAGCTACAATGGTTCAACGTCTAAAAAAGAAAAGAGAGAACATAGAAAGGGGGTAGTTCTGTCTATTTGTATGATTTTTCTAACATATTAGGCATTTAGAGAAAGCTAGTTTAACTCCTCTCAACCTTTTTAAACAGATTGTGTGTGTGTTTGGCTGTTCAGCTTGCATTCATCCACTTACGTCCAGTAATTACAGAATGCTAAATCATTAATCGCCATATGTGAAGAAGATTCTGATATGGGCTGCTGGTATAGCCATTTTTTCTTCTGCTCAAAGTAAAAATAAACTCCCTGGTATGTGTTTGTGAGAATGAAATGCAAGAACATTCTAGAACTACTAGTCTAGAAATATTTAACCATGTATAGCCATTAAAAGTGTTAAACGCTATGATCACTTCAGTATCTAGAACAAATCCGCTTGACTACCAAACATTATAGTGATCAATATTGACTAGATTTTAATTAACACTATCACTTCACTCGTCTTGATTATTTTAAACTGTGAATCCCAATAACTGGGAGGAAAACTTGTGTGTGGAGAAATTGGATGTGTTTCCTACACTCACTGAAATGGCAGCACGGGTGCTTTTATAATGTTATGATCCCCCAAACACACTTATGATCACTCTTATCTCAGTTAGGTTAGATCAAACGAATTCTAATTTGTTCATTGTTAGATTATTTTTCTTATATTGTGGCTTTTTGCAGGTGCAAAGCACAAGCACTATGCAGTGGACGCATTTTATCCACCTTTAGAATCAACAGTCTTTGGACTGCAAGAAGAGAAGAAGCTGAAGTAACTGTCGCTTGTCCGTCCGTAGTGTGGTTATATTAAATATAAGAGAAATAGAGAACTTTAAGAAATTAATATAGCCACTACAGTGACCATCAAAACGATGAAAAAATATTGCCGTAAACAGTTTATTTTGCGACACCACGAAACAAACGATAGCGTAAAATGAAACGATAGACGTTTTTATATCGTCATCCGATATATATCGTTATATCAAACAGCCCTACCTAACACCACATTTTAGATCATTTGACCCACACAGTCAGTCTGAATTTAACTGATTTTGACCTGGAACAGCCTTAGTGTACAGAAATTTGTAGTTCTTGTACAAAGAATGTTAAAATGTTATAATTGTTTTGTATTTTTGGTCACTTCAGTACAATTTTAGGCCCAAACAACACCATTCAGGATCATTTTCTAACTCCTCACTGCACATCACAGCTACACCTGAACCGGCTGACACTCAGTTTGTTTCTTCATTCATAAAATTGCTCTCAAAGCTCACATCATGGGGCATTAATTTGCAGTTTTTTGTTTTTACAAATACTGAAGTACCAGGGAGACTTAATATCATTGTTTTTGTACCACTTTTATAGTCACTCATTAATGCAAGGACAGGCACAGTCATTACTTTGCATATTTTTATCAGCTCAGAATAAAACGTATACGCTACATCCTTCTAACTCTGTAAAGCTCACTGTCAATAATCAGCTCTCCTGCACTGACACGTTTAGATTACATTACTGTAATACTCACTGTTTAAATAAATCATATCTATATAAATCTTTACCCACATAAACAATGATCAATCATTTTAGTGCTGTAATTGACGGAACCAAAACATTAGTGACGTAGATGTGAATTGTGGACAGACAGATGAATGTATGCCTCCCCATGACATAAGCTCATCAGCCCTTCAGCTGGATGAACTAAAAATGTCTGTCACAGTTGGGATCATGTTGTACATGATGTGAATATCTGTGTGAATATGAGCCTGAAATGACTACGACTCTAAAACTGGACTGAATGAATTCTGAAGTGAGTTTTAAATTAAGGCTGCAGACAGCCTGGATTTTGGTATTTCATGCTGAAAAACGTTCACATGTTGAATTCGTTTTTTTAAAAGTTGCTGATGAACATTTTAGATGTGCAACAGAATGTAGCTTGAACCTGAAAATTGTTAACACTGAAAACCACCTAACTGACTTTAATGGGTCTGAATAATATCACAGGCCCAGAAGTACACTGTGTCTTATCTGCTTGAAATATATTTTTATGCTCAGTTTTAGTCGTCTACATTTTTTCTCTTCCAGGTTATGACTGAGATTACATTAGATTAGGTTTAAAGATCAAATTCAACCTATTAATGAAAATCTAAGTTGGGTAAATGAGAACTGGCTGACTGAATAAAATTACTCTTTTCTACTCTCCTATTTTTAAAAATAATGGTAACACTGATATCCCATGTTCCACTGGAATAAAACGGGGTCTCTCCTCTTCATTTACCCATAACTGACTATATTAAGTCTAATTATTCTCTCTGGACCTGAAAACTCAAAGTTGCCTATTTTAGAGTTCATCCTCTCAGAAAGAATGAATGAACAAGATTGCATGTAAGAGCTGGGAACTCAGAGAGTTTTGCAACTGACCCTGTTGCATATGTAGTTCCTTTCTCAAGGTCCAAGATATAGGGAGGAAAATATTTGAATAAAGTGCACAAATTGATTTACTAATATTTGCAAGATGCAATTTACTGCAAACTGATATGTAATGATTAAAAAAAGGTGACTTACTTTTTGATAATGAAATGAACCGACTGTACGTGTTTTTAGAAAACAGCTCAACATTTATAAATCACCTTTTTTATGTTTTTCCCCTTGTAGTAAATCTGGCACAAAGTCTTTAGTATCTAGAAGCTCCAGTGTTGAAATTAGTCATCCGGCGTATATTTTTATACGCATCTAAATGAAAGATTTTTTCAACATCAATTGACTGACACATTCCTGCTGACAGCAGCCTACCTGTTCAGTCCCTAAATTTTATTTAACACAGTGAATGCTTCTGCGCAACTTTCTCAAATGACATTTTCTTAGACAAGTTTTAAGTAATTGTTTGTTGATGGGAAAGAAAACTGAAAATTAAATCAGTTACACCAGGGAATCTGGCCAACAGAGAGGTAGAAATGATTGGCATTTCGGTCATTTTGCACTGACACTTAATTTTGTATTCATAGTATTACAATTTAATACAGGTCAAAACCATTTAACCCTAGCAAGTTGTGTCCAAGTACTTGGTATGAGACTACACTGAGGGCTACAACTGTGCCATGCATGTATGACTTTATTTATTTATTTTTTTTAGTAAATGCCATTATATATGACAGTGAAATCTTAATCTTACTGTTTTCCATTCAGATATGTCCAGAGCATCATGTGTAATATGAATAACATGCCTTTTTTTTTTTAGAAGCACACACTGCGTTCTCATGTTCCAGCTCTTTTCTTATCTGACTGTCAGATATCCCATCGATGATACAAGGGTAAGGCAAACAAAATCAGTGGTCAGACACTTTTAGCCACTGTGTGAACAAAGCATAGTTTTCCCTAATGATGGTTCCTCTCAAGCTACATGCTGTCAGGGTAGGCTTGAAGCAGGCAGGGAAGCGATAAGATAAGAAACTGTTTATACAGCAAAGGCAGAATAAATCCCAAAGTAAGGACCTTACTGTGGCCCTGTGTGTCACACTGCCAAGATGGTCTGATTTTTGTCAAGGTGTGGGAGTGTTATTACCCTGCTGTGGGTTGCAGTTCACCCCACAAACCAAACACAGCCTCTCTCATCAAGGCTTATCCTCTTCTGTTCCCATCACTTTCATAGCAAGCATGTTAAGGGGTGTCCTTACCTGTACGTCTGTGGAAAAAAACCTCTCCAATGTTCTGCCAGCCCCGCTCTATTCTGTATTTCAATGCTTTAAGAGTCTTGGTCAGATAAAAGAGAAAACTGGGTTACATGTCAAGGTTGCAAATGTGTGGGTACATTGAAGAAAATGTCTGGCCTCATTGCAATCGACATGCCCTTAATAGATCTAAAAAATGTAGCTACATTCACTCAGGAAGGCTGTTGAATAACCATACGAATATGGATGAGTTTTTGCCTTTGCGTTGCAATCAAAAGGATACAGCACTGCATATGTCAATTTGAAAATTGGAATCAGTCAGACTTGGTGCAGACACTGTGGGTGTCTCTTACTCTTACAGACATGGAAACATTAGAGGAAGCCACTTCAACAATAAACGCTTTAAAGACACAAAAGAGAATACATGAATTCATTTTCTAACAATTTGATTCAAAGACTAAGTGTGGGCTGATCACAGCCGCATAATGAATATTCACATCATTTAAATCAATTGAAATTTTGGGGCTTTTAGGAGGATCTCTTCTCTGTTCTGACCTATAGGTTTGTGCACATATGACATTACTTTTTGTGAGCGTAAGAGATTTTTGACATGTAGAGGTTAGGTGAAGGAGCACTGGGCAATAACTGCCATAATCAAGCCACAGACCTAAATCAGCAAGGACTGAAGTGGGTTTGATTTTAAAAGCACTGGCTAATTGGGCACTCATTGCATGTGAGATTTGGTCTGTTCGTTGTATTAGTGTCCATTAGCTATTGATTAGCCAGTGGAAAAGAGAAAAAAAGAGAGACATTTGTAAAAATGTTCTAATAGTCCTAGAAGTTTGTTTTAAAGATACTATATCTGAGGAATTTCATTTCCCCAGAGTATTACAGTGGGGCAAAAAAGTATTTAGTCAGCCACCGATTGTGCAAGTTCCCCCACTTAAAATGATGACAGAGGTCAGTAATTTGCACCAGAGGTACACTTCAACTGTGAGAGACAGAATGTGGAAAAAAAAATCCATGAATTCACATGGTAGGATTTGTAAAGAATTTATTCGTAAATCAGGGTGGAAAATAAGTATTTGGTCAATAACAAAAATACAACTCAATACTTTGTAACATAACCTTTGTTGGCAATAACAGAGGTCAAACGTTTACTATAGGTCTTTACCAGGTTTGCACACACAGTAGCTGGTATTTTGGCCCATTCCTCCATGCAGATCTTCTCGAGAGCAGTGATGTTTTGGGGCTGTCGCCGAGCAACACGGACTTTCAACTCCCGCCACAGATTTTCTATGGGGTTGAGGTCTGGAGACTGGCTAGGCCACTCCAGGACTTTCAAATGCTTCTTACGGAGCCACTCCTTTGTTGCCCGGGCGGTGTGTTTTGGATCATTGTCATGTTGGAAGACCCAGCCTCGTTTCATCTTCAAAGTTCTCACTGATGGAAGGAGGTTTTGGCTCAAAATCTCACGATACATGGCCCCATTCATTCTGTCCTTAACACGGATCAGTCGTCCTGTCCCCTTGGCAGAAAAACAGCCCCATAGCATGATGTTTCCACCCCCATGCTTCACAGTAGGTATGGTGTTCTTGGGATGCAACTCAGTATTCTTCGTCCTCCAAACACGACGAGTTGAGTTTATACCAAAAAGTTCTACTTTGGTTTCATCTGACCACATGACATTCTCCCAATCCTCTGCTGTATCATCCATGTGCTCTCTGGCAAACTTCAGACGGGCCTGGACATGCACTGGCTTCAGCAGCGGAACACGTCTGGCACTGCGGGATTTGATTCCCTGCCGTTGTAGTGTGTTACTGATGGTGACCTTTGTTACTTTGGTCCCAGCTCTCTGCAGGTCATTCACCAGGTCCCCCCGTGTGGTTCTGGGATCTTTGCTCACCGTTCTCATGATCATTTTGACCCCACGGGATGAGATCTTGCGTGGAGCCCCAGATCGAGGGAGATTATCAGTGGTCTTGTATGTCTTCCATTTTCTGATGATTGCTCCCACAGTTGATTTTTTCACACCAAGCTGCTTGCCTATTGTAGATTCACTCTTCCCAGTCTGGTGCAGGTCTACAATACTTTTCCTGGTGTCCTTCGAAAGCTCTTTGGTCTTGGCCATGGCGGCGTTTGGGGTCTGACTGTTTGAGGCTGTGGACAGGTGTCTTTTGGAGATGGAGATGATGAGTTCAAACAGGTGCCATTCATACAGGTAACGAGTGGGGGACAGAAAAGCTTCTTACAGAAGACGTTACAGGTCTGTGAGAGCCAGAGATTTTCCTTGTTTGAGGTGACCAAATACTTATTTTCCACCCTAATTTACGAATTAATTCTTTACAAATCCTACCATGTGAATTCATGGATTTTTTTTTCACATTCTGTCTCTCACAGTTGAAGTGTACCTCTGGTGCAAATTACTGACCTCTGTCATCATTTTAAGTGGGGGAACTTGCACAATCGGTGGCTGACTAAATACTTTTTTGCCCCACTGTAAATAGATTCACATGCAGAAGCTGCATTACCAGCAGGGGGAGATAATATATTTATGTCTATTGCAAGTTTTACCATGATACTGGGTTGCGATACTAAACCTGAAATCTCTCCTTGATGCATGCATGTGTGAGTTCATCTGGAAAGTATCCACTGAGCTTCACTTTTTTCCACATTTTGTCATGTTACAACCTTATTCCAAAATGGATTAAATTCATTTTCACCTCAAAATCCACTCACAGTAAATACATGTTAATTCTCGCAAATTTATGTAAAATTAAAAAATGAAATGTACAAAACAGCTTTTGTTGAAAAACCTATGGAAGCCATTACAGTCTCAAGTCTTTTTGATTATGATGCTGCTATCTTAGCAATCCTACTTTGGGGCATTCTTCTTTGCAGAAGCTCTCAAGCTCCATCAATGGTGCACACCCACTTTCAGATCTCTCCAGAGATGTTCAGTCGGGTTCACGTCTTAGCTCTGGCCGCTTTGGAGCAGGTTATCCTTAGAAATGTCTCTGTACATTGCTGCATTAATCTTTGTCTCAACCCTGACAAATCTCCCAGTTCCTGCTGTCAAAAAACATCCCCAGAGCATGATGCCACCACCACCATGCTTCAGAGTTGAATGTTTATATCATCAGACCATCAGTGAATTTTGTGTCTTGTGATCTGAGAATCATTTATGTACCTTTTGGCAAACTCCAGGTGAACGTTCATGTGCCTTTTACTGAGGAGTGACTTCTGTCTGGCCACTCTACCAGGCCTGGTGGAGTGCTGCAGATATATTTGTCCTAATGGAAGGTTCTCTTTGAGCTAGAAAATGAATTTAATTCAATTTGAGGTAAGGGTGTGACATGAGAAAATATGGAACAAGTGAAGTGCTGTGAATACTTTCCGGATGCACTCTAGGTAAAATGCTCTTAAAGTGAATAGAATAAAAAACGGCATGAATGTGACTGAATGGGTCGATGTGGCATCTGTAGTGTAAAAAGTGCTTTGAGTGCTCAGAAAGAATAAAAAAATACTATTTAAATACCATTTAGCAATGCATTAAAACTGCAGTTATTTTCTCTCTTTCATGTTATGATCATATGCACCAGTGGCATGCGATTCCCTTTACAGTATAACAACCAGAGACGAGACAGACACACAAACAAAAATCATTTTCCTCCAATATTTAAAAATTTAACAATATAAGGTCGATCAGACTAAAACATAGAGTTTGTGCTGCCTGTCTGTACTCTAGATGGACAGCTTTACTTTTCTGTATTAATTTCTGGTTGAAGATTTGTGAAACATCATTACTTCAAAAGTTAAATAAATACAGGTATCTGCCTTATTGCCAACAATTATTTACAACTAGCTGAAGATCACAAGTTTTGCCTTAGCAAAACTAGCAACAATATACTGTACAATACTATGATGCTATGATATACTATACTAACACCTCAGTTATACATAAAACTGTATTACTCGAAAATTGTGCAGTCTCCAAAAAAAGACCATATTTCATTTAGAAAAAGTTGTTGATGAGCTGAGAAACAAAGACATAAAAAAGCATATTGAAATATATTCACAGGGTCACAGGTTGAGCTTATCCCAATTGCCCAGGTCACCAGTTTGTCACCTGTGTAACATTCATACCTATGGCCAATTCAGAATCTCCAATCAACCCTGTGTATTTGGACTGTGGGGGGCATCAGAGTGCCCAGAGAGAAACAACAGAGATACGCGGAGAATAGACAACCTCCACACAGAAAGGCACTGGCCAGATTCAAACCCAGGACCTTCTTGTTGCGAAGCAACAGTGCTGTCCACCACACAGCGATGAGCAGTGAGTGAAATGGTTAACTGTCAATAACTACAGGGGGAATCAAAATATTAATGAAAAAAACAAAAAAACAGCTGGTTAAATAGACATTCAGTAACCTAACCTGCACATGGTCATCTTGCATGTTTTATTAGAGCAGACATGGCAAGAGCTGCCATCCCCTGATCATCATCAAGGCTTCACTTTGCAACATACTGAATGAGTTTTTAATACATTTTTCACATTCAATTTTCTCTACAGTAAACAATAAACTCTGTTGCGATGGTAAAATTACTCAAGCTTCCACAAAAGCAGAGCCAGAAGCAGCTTGCCTCACACGCTGGCCTCACATCAGTTTACTGTTAAAGACCAGAGGTTTATCCACAACACACATGCACAAACCACCAGAAAAAAGCTGCTGGTGCCTCAGTTTGCCCACTTCCAGTCACTGTTAATGGGAGATGGGAGCTGGACATGCATATAAAATAGGGGTGGCTGTAGAGCAGGTTATCTGCAGGTTATATCTCTGATATATCCATCAGAGTGTGAATGCTAGACAGAAAGTGCTTAATCATAGAAAAGCCTGTTTGTTTGGGGTGAATGTATAAAGTTCTCAGAGCTCCAGGAGAGTAGAAAAGCGCTATACAAGAATCAGTCTATTTACCATTTAAAATGGAGACAGCTACAGTTTCCTATGAGTAGAAAACAAGCTGAGGTTTCAGCAGCAACAGTTGACTGCAGCCACCAGATGGTAGTAATGTAAAGGATGGATGCAAACAGGCAAGCCACTGTATGATAATGCTGACAGCACTGTCTTGGGTACATTTCAGTTTATGTCTATCTTTAGATTTAACAAGCCAAACACTGCAATACAAATGTCCCGTAATGACCCTGGGTTTGCAAACCTTACAACCAAATCGAATCAAACCAACAAAAGACAAAGTAACCTCTAGCAGCATAAATTGGCTAGTTTTCATTACTCACATCAAACCAGTTGTTACATACAAATATGTCTATGCTTTGAGGAAAAACTGTACTCAGTCTGCTCATTGATCTGCAGCTCTCTAAACTGAAAAGAAAGGGAAAAAATATGCAGCAACAATCCTTTTGTGAGTCTTTTGTTGTCTTTTCTCATGCAATAAGAATGAATTATGAATCAAATAAACCCAATACTTACAATTCCTGTTCAGTCTCTTTTCTATGTTTAAAATGTCCCACATGACTCTCATACATTGTTGAATGACAACAATGAAATAAACCACCGTTTCATGCTGCAAACAACTAAGGTGTATTAAAATATTTTCTCCTGGTAACTAGGCTACTTTAGATAAGATAAATGTCCATATTCAACTAAAATACACCACCAGCTATCACGTATTAGTCATTAGAAGAGACTTATGATAATCATGAATCAAATGTCAGTGAACTTTAAATGCCTATAAGAGTCTCTGAGTTTTGACAAATTTGACATCCGAGCCCAATTTCCTGAATATTTGATGAGCACAACTACCACACCAAACACCTAAACATTAAAGAAATTGATCAAGATGATACCATCCCCTTTCAGATAAACAAACGGCAGATAAGTAAATTGACATTTATTTTTGAACCAGGGTTATGCTTCCATGATTTAGTGTAATAATATGAGGAAAAAATAAATGCCTTACAGCCACAGACATGTAATATATTAAAAATTAGGTACAAGGCAACCAAATGCATACATAGTTTGCTGCAAGGCATACTAATCAATAAAAATGCTATTTGAAACTAAATCTTGTATACAGACTCGGCATGTTTTAAGTTTTTTATTAGGGTCAGTCCATGACACATTAAGCAATAAAAACCTCAAGGAGATGAAATCTTGGACCTCCTGCTACACAACAGTTATCAGTGTATTTATTATGTGATATTTTAGTTTAATGTATTATGCATCCTGTAAGTGCACCCCTATTTATTTCTTATTTTGCAAGCTTGGGGCTCCCAAGCAAGAAGCATGTTAAAAGAAATGGAACACAAGAGGTGGGAGACTGCACACTGCTCCTGGTTGGAGACATATTTATGTTTTTTTCCCCTGCATCTATTATTTGCACAGAGTTAAGGTAGCATCATGAATCATTTATTAGTGTTCTGATGTCATTTGCAACAGAAAGAGAAGGTGGAGATGCAGGAAGACAAAAAGGAATAATGGAAGCAAAGAACAAGCAAACAAAATAAAAAATAAAAAAAACACAAGGTAGAAGATGTCAATCCTGACTTGTGAGTGATAGAGTGATGCCTCTTTTCACTAAAAACACCAGTGGGATTCCCATGCAGAGCTCAGGATGAAAAAGCAAGGAAGAAGGAGAGTTCCAATTTTTTGTGTTCTGCCGCTTCCCTCTTCGTTCACAAACGCCTTTCATCTCGTTACGGCTTCCCCCCGTCTTTGACGTCAGCTTTTACACTTTTTAATACACTCGGGGTTCGGGGCTACCATGCTGGCAGGGCAAACACACGAAAAAGAAATGCAACATGACTTTTTATGGTGTTGTTTGTCACAAAAGGATATTGGGTTGTGCAGGAGAAAACAGGATATGATATGCATATTACTCATATTTACTTACTAAAAGGAACAATCTTGTCTATGTCCATTTATTAGGACCGGCTTCCATGATGACTAGGTCTAAGATTTAACGTCATAATTTAAAAGGAGCATTTTCTTCAATATTGGAGGAGTTTATTTTGCTGTTTTTGTTTGTTCTGCTTTTGGTTATCATAAATCAATCTCCTATAAGTGCATAGTTTTCCAGGATATAAACTCTGACTAGCAGAGCTAGAGGGTCTCAGAACCATTAATTCCAGTGGAAAACCTTGTCCTTCAGCTGGAAGGGTAAAGAACATGAAGGACACGTGGCATGATGATGGATGTCCTAAAGGTATTTAAATATAAATCATCAGTCTAAGGTAGGAAATGTTACATTACTAGCTTTAGAAAGTTTTGATGATAAGTCCTGAAATTATTGCAGTATGGTTTTAAGGAAATATAGTCATGTGAAAAATTGCGTTTGTCCAAAAAAAACTGCTCTTCCAGCTGTTTTCTGTGTTATAGCAAAAAACGTTGATATTAAATCTGTTGTCATCCACATTTCTTCAGTTCATCTTGACAATTTTGAATGTCAAGGAACGTTTACTTTTCAGTGCAGCTGATTTTCTTTTCAAATTTATATAAATAATAAAAATATGTTAAAAGCTACATCGTGTTATTTGTCATGTCACTTGCTGTAGATATAGTATTCATAACTTTATTCATGTACATAATACAGTTTTGATCTCACACGTTTTTGAACATTTCTCACCTTAATATTGGAAAATAACAAAGTCTGCACATAAAAAAAAGTCATTTATTTTCTATTTAATAAATACTTCCAGGAAACTAAGGTGCCAGATATCAGGTTATCGATGAATTAGGAATAATTATTAGAATCCACTAAACCTTTTCAACAGCTGCAACACAATGATGACTATATTTTATACAGTATTTGCCAGTAATGGAAAAACAAACTAATCCTGAATCACATGCTCATGCCTGTTTTTGAGGGTTTCTAATATGACAACATTTTAGAAAATTTACGCCATAATGAAAATGACACGACCAAGCACCCCCTCATAGAAAGTCTTGCAAAAAATATACAATAGAGGATCTTTCCCTGTGAGGTTACAGCAGCTCAGGTCATCTAAAAGCAGCTTCAGATTTAATGGGGCAGCTCAGAGCTCTTTGGTCTGTCAGAACACAGTGTGAACCTGCACCGAAGCAAATCTACTCACTGTGCATTTTGTCAACAGCAGCTGTACACAAGCTGATCAGGGCCCAGTGAACAAATACAGCATGATGTTACTTATTTACCTCATTGTTTCAGCCGCGATCGAGCACCCGTGAAAGAAAGAGAACGAGTATGAGCAAAGTACTTCACTCACATGCATACTTTTCATTTATGGAGTAACAATGTTATGCTGTAACAGAGAACTGCCTCAGTGAAAACTGCAAATCAGTCTGTTTTGTATGAAGAGCATCAACTGAGATAATATACTAACTTGGAGCAAAAGTTTTTTCATCTGAGGAAAGTCACATATATTAGACATACTTTGTAAATAATGCACCTTTAACTTCTGGATAGATTACTTGTTCATATCTGCTTAAGCAAAGTAAGAATTTAGTAGGGGTGCAACGATATTCGTATCGATATTGAACCGTTCGATACAGTGCTTTCGGTTCGGTACGCATATGTATCGAACAATACAACATTTGTAATTTATTTTATCAACTTTCCTTCTGACGATGCTGTCTGTGTTGAGCGCTCAGTGAATCTGCGTTCGACTACTCCGCCTAGGCTGCACTGTCGAGCGCAGATCCACTGAGCGCTCAACACAGACAGCATAGTCAGGAGGAAGAGCGCAGGGCAAGCTAGCGAGACAGAAGTTAAGCTCTCCTTGCAAGATGGACCTCCCCCACCCTCATTCAGATCTGGCGTTTGGAATTATTTTGGTTTTCATGTGACGTATGACCCTGAAGGTAAGCGAGTCATGGACTAAAGTAAAACAGTATGTTGGATGTGCCATGCAATGCTTAATTACATTGGTGTGAACTAGTGTGTTAGCGCAGTTAGCTCGTTAACGTGTTGGCCGTCTAGCCCCATGCACGGGGCGATCGGCGGTAGCTCGTTAACGGAGATTTGCCGTGTTGTGGCGTTAAGGTCATTTCAACGAGATTAACCTGAAAGCACTAGTGGGAACACAACGAATATGACTGCACATTTACGCTGACATCATCCTAGTGCAAAGACAAAAACAACAAGCATGCTACTAACTTTAGCCGAGTCATTTAGACAGCTGTTAGCACGTGATTCTCCTTATGCTGCTGAGAATATAGCCCAGAAGAAGCGGATAGTATAGCTTTTATTTTGGAAAGAGCCATTTCTCTGTAATAAACTCTCTTTTCCAAAGATGAGTGATTCCTCAATCAGATACAGGGCTCGCAATATCGCTAGCCCGACGTCCCGGAGCTAGCGATCTTTCCAGTCGGGCTACAAAAATCTCTCTGCCCTGCCCGTCGGGCTATTGTAGGAAAAATATATGTCAATGCTTTTGCATTCTTTCAGAAATGTAGCTGGGTAATTATGTCATTGGCATCGGTGAGCCACTGTCAATATGTGACATATTGAAATCCCGTTTGAATTTGCGCTTGTTTTTTTGCTTTCACTTTGCAATGACAGCACTGATCTGTGAGTGATGATAATTTGTGCACCAATTCCTCTGACATCTTCTTATTAATCGTTAGCTTACTATGCAAACATGACAAGTGAAATCTCCCGCAGCAAGCTTAAACATGTGAGAGGTTGATCGCGCAGAGAATCGCTGAGCTTATGTGAGTCCGTGTGTAAAAGTAGCAGTATATATATTTTAGTTCTGCTGAGCCAAATAAGACAGGTCGGGGTGAAGAAGTGACAGCCAAAGAAAAGCTTACCACAAAACGGAGAAGTTTTGACAAATGAGACTATAAGGCAAAAAGAAAGTGCAGCTTCATGGTTTCATGGACAAAAGAATTTCTGTGGCTGCAATATGACGAGCTAAATAACCAGGGGTGCACATAAGTGGTCCGCAGGTGCGCATTCGCTGTCAAAATAAAAAACGCGCACAAGGGTTAGGGTTAAATTTAAAAACTGTACTTTTGAGTTAAAATATATATTTATAATTTTAATAAATGACAAATTAAAAAGGCATGAACATTTTTTGTATCGAAAAAATATCGAACCGTGACACCAAAGTATCGAACCGAACCGAACCGTGAATTTTGTGTATCGTTGCACCCCTAGAATTTAGGTATAATCAACCAATTTATTACAGAAAACATAACAAACAGGACACTCTTCTAGGGATGTGTGGGCATGTCAAATAATGACGATAATTACAGAGGAACATGAATAACAAGTTATGGCCTTTTAGCTGTCCCCCGTTTCCCATTAAATATTGTTTTGCCTGTAAATATCAGATAAATTGGATAATTTGGGTTCTTTGGAATCGCTTATATCAAACTAATGGTTATTGTGATGGTCTGATACATGTAAACAAATACTGAGAGCTGCCCTCTTATTCCTGCTAAGAGTCAACAGTTGTCTTCACCTTAAAGCAGTAAACGTGATTTTGAATATAAAAGCTAAGAGAAAAATACTACCAAGATATGAATTAAGAGGAGTAGTAAGCATTGAAATATTGTCACTATAGTTCTTTCATTGCACATTACAGAGATTACCCCGAGTCAAAAGAAATGGATAGACAGCAAAGAGCAAGGACAAGAAAATGGCACAGCACTTTTAAGTGTAGTACAAAGAGCTGTATCGTGTTCCTTTAAAAATCCGGGATCAATGCTACAGAGAACAAGAATCAGTAAGAATTTAGTGAATTATAGCTTCAGTCGAGAAAAACAAGGACTTGTAGTCATCCGGTCCACACGATTACTTAAGAGGCCATGATGCCATGAAGGGGTCAAACCAACAAAGATGGTAAAAATATTTTAATATGAGAGCCTGAGAAATAAATCTCTAACTCTTATTTTGCCTGTCTCTTGGTAGCAAAACAGACTGTTGTTCAAAGATGAGCAGAGGTTATGTGTAAAAAAAAAATTGCCAGCATTTCAGAGTCTCTTTTTTCCCCCATACGACATAAATAATGTCCATACTGTGTTTTTTATTTCCAATATCAGGTCATTTTTAATGAAGGGTTTGAAGTCACTGCACTTGAATAATATCATTTTAAAGAATTTCAAATTAAATCAAAAAGTTGACATGTTAACTTTGCTGATACATCCCCCGAGCTAAAACCCAGCATGAGGGTTGGAAAAATAAGCAAAATTATGTCCCTGAAATATGATTCTAACAACATGAATCCCCATACGCAGGACTTGTGGCATGCTGTTGGAGAACCTTTTGTTTGGTGGTGAAAATTGTGAAATTGCCACCAAACAATAGCAGCCTCGCTGCTGAAAATGAAAACAGGACAGCGAGTTGCGGGCCTAAAGAGAAAGTGGGAGTATGTCTGCTTGTTATAAGTTAGTACTGTAGGACCTGCATCAGTCAGTACTGTCATAGTGTCTACCAAAGAGTGCAGAGTAAAGACGGATGCCCTTTCTGTCTCTTTGCAAAAGGTGTAAACTTCACTAGCACTTCCCTCCATAAAGGGATTTGTCGACCTCGCCAGTGCTCTTAATGACCAGTTCTGACACCTCAGTATATATCGACAGAAAGGTGTGATTTGACGACCATTTGAATAGTGTCTAGATTTTTCCAAGGGTAGCTGCATAGGTGGAGACCACCTTCACTAACTTCTGATGCACACCCAGGCCTGAAATATGACAGATACTCCTCAGTTTATAAAAGGGCTCCACTCCTAACAGGTTGAAAAAAAGAAAACTGTCACACTTTATACATACAGGCCATCACTTTAACAAACTGATTTAGTCTAGGCTAAATAGCATAAAGACACTACACCGATAAAGACTGACTCCACAGATAAAGCAGCAAGTTTTAAGCATAGCTTTAAGACAAACTGAACAGTTTAACCTTCATGAAGATAGGAATTACTACAAAACTGTGGGCTGCATATATTTTAGCTAGGTGTACCTAATAACCTTGCAAAAGGGTATATGTTACACTATTACCATGACCCTGTCCTGATATAATATTTAAAAATGAACCTCAGTGTCTATATGCTAATCTTTGCATGTTATTAGTAATAGGTAGCAGTCAGACAGTATGAGTCTTCTGCCCCTTAATACAACAGCCCTTTCTGCTGACCTCATTTGTGGATTCACATTCCCTTTAATGTGGTGCTACCCTGCAGGAATGGGGTCTAGCTCATAAAAATCTAACGCTTACAGGGTGACTCTGAAACTCAATGTAATACTGTTCAGTGCAGCCATAATGTACACATCTGTCGAGTCTATATGTGAGCAGAGTGAATAATAGACATTTAGTTAGTATGCAATATTATTATTATTATTATTATGGTAAAATGACAGCAGACAAGGCTCTTCATTTATTGTGGTTCTGTTGTCCTGGAGATGACAAAGGTTTTTCTGCCAAGGGGGTAATAACATTAGTTGACAGATCGAGAGACAAACGAAACAAAGCAAATAATACGAACGACAGGAAATCAGTCATGCTATTACCTAATCAGAGTTCTCTTTATCAAAAAAAACCTGTTCGGAAATAAAAATCAACCCTTTTCTGTGCTTACATAAACATAGCCATTATCTGGGTAAATAATTATTCACAGTGTGTGTGAACATTGATTACAGCTTCCCCCTGTTGTGTGTAATGGGAGAGAGACATTCACTCATCAAATATGGATGAAATGGATGTTGATGCTTTCCATCACGGCACTTAATCATGGCCTTCGGTAAAATGCAAGGGCAGGCGGGATGTGATGTGGTGACTGTAGCCGCTCGGCTGATATGTAAGCACTCCCTGCTTTTCTCGCTGCCTATGTGAAGGTGAGAAGTGATGACTACCTTCAAGCTTAGCAACTCTAAGGTAGATCTGGGCATGGTAGACTGGAATACATTGTTCGTGAGAGCGTTGGCATTGGGTTAAGACGGTCCATGGTTGAATCGGCAAATATGAAATCTAAAAATAAGAACAAGGGAAAAAATGTTTTTGCACATGTAATAAGTCTGTTACCATGCCAGTGGAATAAGCTGACCTCACATGACAGCACTCCATGCATTCGTTTGCATACATCACTGTCATCTTGTGTACACGGTACTTGGTGCAATGACACTCACGGGTCTGCAGTCCCCTTACTTAGCAATATGTTTATTACCTTGCCATAGATTTCCTCTCAATGTTGCGCTGGGGCAGGCTCCAAACAGGCACACACCAATTACTGCACACTTTTAGCATGCAGGCCTCATCAACCCATAGAGCACAGACAAACAAACCACAGACAGGGATGGAAAAAAAGAAAAAAAGTGGATCACTGGAGCGACTAACCCCTTGATTCGCACTTGATCTTCACTTGTCTTCAAAAGGCAGGGTCAGTGTCAGGCTAAGGTCAGAAAGTAAAGGCAAGGGGCCTACTGGGAAAGAGGATCAGTTTTAGCAATAAACCACAAGATAAGATCAAGTTCAGCCAGAGGGCAAACTGGCAAGTAGAACTGAATACAGGAAACGAGAAGTACTTTTGATCAAGACTAAACGTGAAAGGAAAACTCTCCTTTATCTGGCCTGATAAATTTCTATGGCTAAAGAAAAGGTGACAGGGTGACACCAATGCCGGGTTTATAAAGTTTTCTCAAGGAAATTATATCCAGAAGCATAAAAATATAAAAGAGTATGAGACCATACAAATAAGTATAAATGTGTTTGCTCTTGATTAAAGAACAAGGTTATACTCACGTTTACTTTTGTGAAAAAGTGCACTAGCAGTAAGATACTAAAACCCATCCTGGGTAGCTAATTACTATGCAGGAATAACTAATGCTTGTTGAATGCAGTGGTGTTTATTTTAAAAAGCCATTACGTAAGGTAATGAATATGCGTAGACTCAGGGGCCAGCAGCTCAGCGAGCTTGGTGTTTACGCAGCTTTAAAAAGGGTGCTGCTTGCATTTGGGCTCATTATAAGCTGATCTATATTCAGGAGAAAAGTGGGTGATAGTAATTCAAGGATTTGTGATGTATAGACTGAATTAGAGAAGCGATTTACAAAGGCTACGCTGTGGAGTCCTGTAGAGAACTTTTCAAATTCATTTTTGATTGAAAGGACTGACCTGCAGCTTACCTGGGAGGAAGCTTTCAGCACAAGTGGACCATATAGCTGCGTTTTTGGATTGCATTTGATAAGCTTTTGAATAAGATTTTTGTGAGAGTGGGGAAATGCAAGTGTGTATTTGACTGAACTATTCAAAGTTTCTGGGAATACAGAATACATACTGAACTGTTAGCCTAACGTCTGCCCATCTTAGTCTGCAATCAGAAGCCTGGTAAGAGAAACAAAACCTTTTCCATGAAGATGCCAGTGGTGGGACTGGTGGCACAGAAGTACAAAGTGTTGGTATCCAGTGAAAAGGCAGAATAAAGTAGGGAGGTGGAGCTCTATGGGACTAGAGCTTGGGCTTAGCATGGCTGCCACGTCCATGGCTCTGACAACTAATTTGCCCTAACATTTCAGCAAAAAGGTCAGACAACACTCTGCCCAAGTTTATGAATATAGGGGCTCTGGCTGACAGAAAAGAGAAACAGTGAACAAGACAGGTAGAAGGTCTCTTCATTGACTTAGCTTAGAAAGAAGAGGAAGGCTGCTGTTGTCAGTGTCCAGATGGGAACTGCTCTGTATCCTCTAGATCAGGAGTGAAGTCCTGACCTTATCTTATCCAACTAGGCCACTCGCTCAAGGCACTGAATTTTTCAGTTTGCACTCTCTAGTGCCGCCAAATTGTAGAACAGGACCTTTGACAGAGGTAAAGAATTAAATGGTAAAAAAACACACACACATACACACACACACAAACATGCACACATAAAAGAATTGCATGATTGTAGTGAAATCTCCCTACAAGCAGAAGGAACACCCTCAGGAGGTTTATGGTTATGCCTTTGGTCCTCCAGGATGGAAATAAATGTTCTTTTACGCATTTTCTCTAGTACTCTATTTTTATATCTTAAGGAACTAAGGCCACAGCACATTTAGAGACTTCCTTAAGCCCGAAGTTGAGTCTCTTACAGAAGAGGAATAGCACTTCCAATTCAAGAGGCAGCAGCTGGACTCAATTTAAACAGCCAGCAGTACAATCCACCTACACTGGTCCTGAGAGTCAGAGATATGGCATGGGCATAAACTCTTGCAACACACACACCATCAAAGGCTAACACTGGATAAAACTTAGGTGAAAAATACAAAATGAGACCCCCTCTCTATGTTGAAGTGAGATTACTGAACAAAGAACAAAGTGTGGAAAATAAACCTCCACGATTAATTAAGCAACCATTAAATAATATTTAGTGGCACTTAGTTATGTTAAGAAGAATCAGAATCAGAATCAGAAAGGGTTTTATTGCCAAATGTTGAGCAGGTTTACAACAAGAAGCACGTGAGACTAATACTGTCCAAATATACGGCACATCTCACAATATCACATAGCTCCAAAGTAACTTTTCTTTATCAGGCACTGGAAGCACAGCGCACACAAAAACACACCCAATTCCCAGGATACTTTCTGTCCAGATGGGCTAGGCCAGCGACACTTGTTCAATTAAAGGCATCAGGGGAGACCTAACCACTTTATTATCTGCAAGCTGGCCCCACATTGATCAGCCTGTCTGGGACCACTCGCAGCCTGTGTAACAGCTTAATCTGGGCCCTGTACTTGCACAAACACTGTCTTTCACTCACACACTCACTGACACGCGCACAAACACAAACTAGCAATCTATTACTGAGTAATATGGCTATCGTTCAAATTCTGTGCAGGTCTGAGCGATGTGCGCACGTCTGTCTCAAGTCACCAAAAGGAAGAGGTTCTGGGGAATGGACTGGATCCATTTATATGTGATTGTCAAGCCATGAAAACAAACACTCGCCTGTCTTTCAGTTTCCTGGTAAAACTTTCCTGCACAAATCAAACTGCTGATTTGAAGGCCCAATCTGGAGCCCGAGCTTACTGACCATCTGTGGTACCACGGATTGGTGTAACTTGTTTTCTCCATTTTCAATTTCCAGGACCCATGACTCAAACGATCCTGAAAATAAAACTGCTGGACTTGTTTACACAAGAAAGCATGGTCTGAATTTAAATAGGAAAAATACATATACAGATTAACAGTCGGTTAAAAAGAAGAAAAAATAGTTCTTTAGGTTTAACCAGCCTTAAACACACAAAACAATTTCCGGCATAATGTATATGTTAGATTGACCAATTAGACTGTGGCAAATTGAGGCTTTTGAGACCAATGTTAAGACTACAAGAGTGACAATCACAACAGAGGGTGTATTAGGGGGACCTTTCAGAATTAATTATGCATATGGGCTGCCAAAAAAAAGGATTTCATAGTAACTATTGGTTCCCCCCCACAAGAACACACAGCATGGACTAAACCTGATGATATTGTTACTATTAAGAAGAACCAACAAATTCACAACAACACTAAATTATTAAAATATTGATCTTAATAAAGTATTAACACAAATAAAAGCAGGGACTCATCTCCTTAAAGCCAGTCATGCACACACAGACCTACATGGCCACATACTATATTAAAACATTTTGTGTATGACAGTGGCTATGGAGACAAAATGAAACCATGGCCTCACTGACCAGTCATTAACAGTGAATCCTAGTGAAGTATCTAGGCCATGTCTCTTTCCACTAAAACAGCCTGCTGGTTTGACACTTCAACTATTCCCCTCAACCCCTTTTCTTCTCAGTCATCTCCATTTTTTCACATCCCAGCCTATATATTTCCTCCTCTTTGCTCCTTGCCCCTCACCCCCCTGTAACCCCTGTCCTCCCTTTACACCCTTCATTTCTACTTCTCTTCTTTCAAGCGATCACATGAGAAATCTAGCCACCCAGGCCTTAGCACTGATGGTCTGTGGCATTAAAATTCCTCCTCTACGGCCCTCAGAGAACTGGAAAGGCGACAGATAAATAAATAAGAGCTGTAGGGAGCGGGGCTTTGTGGCAGCTGCTGAGCAAATTTGTGGCGTTTCTGATAACAACTCATCATACTGGTTAGGCCACACTGACAGCTGAGAGAAAAAAAAGGAAGCCCTGTCTGCAGGGATATTATAAAAGGGACAGATCAACAATTTATTTATCTCTAAGATGTCTGTTTAGTTTATCATAAACTAGTCTGTAACTGTGCAAAGGAGGCCACAAGAAGTTAAGATAAACCAATACAGTGAAAGATACTGAAATTCTTTGGTTTTTGTTTTCATAAACTCACTCCTGTTATGAACCTTTAAAATGCATACTTGAGTTCTTACTGGTTTACAGCGTCAAAGAAAAAAACAAACAAACAAAAAACAAACAGGTGTGATTCAATTTGACCTTATGGAAGACACGTACGTATCCTGAACATAGCACGGGCCAGACTGTGATAATTTAAAAAAAAAAAAGTGTTTAGTTAAATTTTGGCTTCATGAGGTGCCTAGAGTAACAGAAATATCCTATAATTAAAAGCTACATTCAGTGACTCCCTTATTCACAACGGGTTGCCACAGCAGGTATCTCTGCATGTTTGAACACCACGGGGATTTGTGCCCCCTCCTGCGATTGGACTTGTCAGGAAAATGTGTAAATTGCTACACTATAGGGCATAGGGCTGTGCAATATGACCAAAATCTCATATCCCAATATAAGACATCTATCATCCGATAACGATATAAATCACAGAAATATACATTTTCTGAAAATTCTGTGAATCTCGGGCAGCTTGAAGTGTTTCCAGCTGGGCGTCGTGTACCTAGAGTCAAATGATTTAAAAGATGCATGAAACTATACATTTTTAGACATAAGTTGTATCTGCCGCCGTTTTCTTTGTGAGTATTTATTACACGGCGTGTAAAAGCCTGTTCTAACGTTTGAGTCTAAGGTTTATTTTTTAGCACATGATGGCTCTTTTTTGCTTCGCATCCATAAATACTCTGCATACTCTTTCACGTGATTCCGTTTATTCTGAAAAGTCTCAACAGGATCTTGAGCTTTATTGTGAAAGGTTTATGTGGAACATAAGCAAGCGGACACACGATGGTGTTACCGTCGTTGTTGCTAACGACAACGCATAAAAACAGGCGCTTGTCCGTCCATAGTGTGGTTATAGTAAATATAAGAGAAATAGAGAACTTAATTTAGAAATTAATATAGCCACTACAGTGACCATCAAAACAGTGAAAAAATATCGCCTTAAACAGTTTATTTTGCAACACCACGAAACAAACGATAGCGTAAAATGAAACGATAGACGTTTTTATATCATCATCCGATATATATCGTTATATCCAACAGCCCTAATAGGGCAACTACAACTACTGTTGACAAAAAAAAGAACAAAAAAACGAAACTGTAGCTGACAAATTTCAAACACGAATGGAATGAACTTCCTTAGTTGGTTTCTCAGTGTCATGATGGCTGTCATGTCCACTTTAATCCTACTAATAGTAAATTTCAACAGTGAGAATAAACGTCTCTATATGCATATGCTTTTCTTTAAAAGCTTTATGGATTAAAACATGAGTACAAGTACTGAAGATGAATAGCCACTTTTATTCTGTTGCCTTGTCTGTGTTGTATAAGTGATGAAATAAGATGTCACTGGGAGAACAATGTTGAAAATCAAGAAACAGGACTATACATAAAAAACACAAAAAAGAAAAAATCAACCATTCATCCCACTTTAACTCTTAACCTAAAAGTCGATCAAAAAGCCATCGAGTGGCCTTTGATTGAGTGCGATGTGTAGCAGATTTAATAAACCAGGCTTTCTGTGAAGACACAGCAGCTATAATGGGCCAAGTATAAGAAGACCTTCTGAAGGTTTGACAGTTATACGCTCACGCTGCTGAAAAAAACTTTTCCTGAGATTCCACTGAACCAGTGAAGCCTTTTTTGTTAATAATTGAAACATATAATCCAGCAATAAGAAAAATAACAAGAACTCCACACTTGCTTGTATCTTGTCTGTCAGTCAAATACTCACACAGAGTCTCCAGTCAGGGTCTTAAAGCAGTCAATATCTAATCTCTGACACTATTTTCCAGTCTGTCTTACTTAAGTCATCATGACAGTCTTAATTCTTTGCTGCTTGGCACAGTAACATCTTGCACAATCCTTCAAAAGCTCCTTGAGTTTAAACTGGACTGACAAACATTTTTTAGAATGGCTAACTGAGGGACATTAAAGCCAGCAACAAGACAAACCCCATAGCTGTAATTGAAACATTTACAGGTATGGGTAGTCCTTTACCACAAGCGACCGTCCTTGACCTGTTCTACCAGCTGCTTTAGTCAAGACTAGCATTTTGCAATAAAAGCTCTTTACTAAAATATTATTTGTTAGTGTTATACCATAACACCATGACAATGCCCAAGGTCTGTTTGAGTCAAGGAAAAACAGAACAGTACTCTGCAGAAGTCCTGAGCCACCCATGTAAACATACATAGTAATATACTTACATTTACAGTTTGCACAGCCCTAATGAGCTGGAAAGTTCGTATGATCTCTAAGGCAAGCTGCTGTTCTTTAAGTAGCCTTCAAGAAATGTTCTCCAGGCTACTCCAGAGCTCTCGTTTGGATGTTGGTTGCCTTTTGTTCAATTCTTTGTCAAATTGGGCCCAAACTACACTGAACAAAAATATAAACGCAACACTTTTGTTTTTCCTCCCATTCCCCATGGGATGGACGTAGAGACCTAAAATTCATTCCAGATACACAATATAACCATCCCTCCCAAACAGTGGTCACAAATCAGTCCAAATGTGTGGTAGTGGGCACATCTGCTATATTGAAATAATCCATCCCACCTCACAGGTGTGCCACATCAGGATGCTGATCTGACATCATGAGTAGTGCACAGGTGTACCTCAGACTGCCCACAACAAAAGGCCACCCTGGAATGTGCAGTTTTGTCTCACAGCAAAATGCCACAGATGCCACAAGCAATGAGGGAGCGTGCAATTGGCATGCTGACAGCAGGAATGTCAACCAGATCTGTCGCCCGTGCATTGAATGTTCATTTCTCAACCATAAGCCGTCTCCACAGGCGTTTCCGAGAATATGGCAGCACATCCAACCGGCCTCACAACCGCAGACCTCGTGTAACCACACCAGCCCAGGACCTCCACATCCAGCAGGTTCACCTCCAAGATCGTCTGAGACCAGCCACCCAGACAGCTGCTGGAACAATTGGTTTGCACAACCAAACAATTTCTGCACAAACTGTCAGAAACCGTCTCAGGGATGCTCAACTGCATGCCCGTCGTCCTCATCGGGGTCTTGACCTGACTCCAGCTCGTCGCCGTAACAGACTTGTGTGGGCAAATGCTCACATTCGATGGCGTCTGGCACGTTGGAGAGGTGTGCGCTTCACGGATGAATCATGGTTCACATTGTTCAGGGCAGATGGCAGCTGAGAATGTCCCAGTTCTTGCATGGCCAGCATACTCACCGGACATGTCACCCATTGAGCATGTTCGGGATGTGCTTGACCGGCGTATACGACAGCGTGTACCAGTTCCCACGAATATCCAACAACCTCGCACAGCCATTGAAGTGGAGTGGACCAACATTCCAAAGGCCACAATTGACAATCTGATAGACTCCATGCGACGATGTGTTGCACTGCATGAGGCAAATGGTGGTCACACCAGATACTGACCGGTTCTGGGTCCCCAGACCCCCAATAGCGCAAAAAACTGCACATTCCAGGGTGGCCTTTTGTTGTGGGCAGTCTGAGGTACACCTGTGCACTACTCATGATGTCAGATCAGCATCCTGATGTGGCACACCTGTGAGGTGGGATGGATTATCTCAATATAGCAGATGTGCCCACTACCACACATTTGGACTGATTTGTGACCACTGTTTGGGAGGGATGGTTATATTGTGTATCTGGAATGAATTTTAGGTCTCTACGTCCATCCCATGGGGAATGGGAGCAAAAACAAAAGTGTTGCGTTTATATTTTTGTTCAGTGTATTTCAATAATGTTGAAGGAAATTTGGATTCACCACTCCTCAAGATCTATTGTGACTGATCTTGTGTAATTCCTGCCTTCCACTGAGACCATCTCAGACTTCATTGAATCCCTCAGGTTTCCTATTTCTTAGGAACATACCTTTCAAATAGTCTAAGAAGCTTGGAAAGAAAAGCCCTGCTCTTCTTTAAGTTGCTTGAAGACGTTTCACCTCTCATCCAAGAAGCTTCTTCAGGTCCACGGTCAAATGGTGGAGAGGGGGTCCATATCCCTCTTGGGGGGACACTCTCACAGGGCTTAAATCTGGGACTCTCCACCATTTGACCTTAGAACTGAAGAAGCTTCTCGGATAAGAGGTGAAACATCTTCAAGCAACTTAAAGAAGTCCAAATGCTTTTCTTTCCAAGCTCCTTAGACTACAATGACCTGGATGACTGAGAACCTTCACAGACAATTTCAGATACTGGTCATTTACTCTAGATATCTACCCAAAGCTACAATTACAAGTAGGTTCTTTGCTAAGTTGTCTATTAGACACAACACTGGTTCATCCAGTGTTGTGTCCCAATAAATTATATATTCTTCTAATAAAAATCAGTTATAACGATTCGATTGAAAATGAGTGAAAAAGTAGTCCATGTCCAAAGAAAATTGCTTAGAAACACAAAAAAAACCCCAATAAACAAACAAACAAAAACAATTACAAGCACATCTGTGTGGAGGTAAAGGATAAAGAAATGATGGGCAACTTCAGACTTTTGTACTGTACTGCAGAGCCTACAAAGGGAGAAGATAAGAAAAGAAAAACAGAAGATGAGAAAGGGATAAACACAAAAAAGGAAAATTGCTTCATATTCAAGTAGAAGGAGGTTTTCGGAAGCAAAGCCCATTCAAGCATTACTATTTTCTCATTATAAAAGTGAGAGCAGGATAAGGAGAAAATGTCTCTATTCTCCATTTCCTTTCATTTATTGCTCACTCTCATTCATTTCACCAGCGTATTGATCCTGACTTCACAAGACATTTTCCTCCACTGTGCCCTCATTCCTCCAACATCTATTTATCGCAAGGCCTATTAAATTAATGTTAAACAACAAATACAAGGTGGATCCCCCAAACAATACATCTGAACTTTCACAGAGAAAATGCATTAGTGTTACAGTAAGGACTGTAACCTGGTTGCTTTGTTGGAAACAACAAAGCAACCAGGTTGCCTAAGGCCCTAAGTCATGTCCTGGTGTTGGAAAAACACCTGTATGAGTATAAGTGGGATAATATACAGTATACAAGTATATCATCTCATACACATGCAAAAGTACTGCTAAGCCTGTGCTGGAGGAAATACATTTTCACATAAAAAAGGGCTGGCACACCCCTGTGAGAAAGGCGAAAAATGTGGCAGTTACCAATTTTCTCACCATTTTGGTTTAGTAGCCAGATGGAAGTTAAAGTGCTTTTATTTTCATAGCACTCTCTGTCAACTGGGGGAAGGGTGGGAGATGGACTTTTTCACCGGGCTCTGCTAAAATGCAATCTCTCACTGTGTCACCTGCTCAGCACGGACTTGTAGCTTTGCAGTCTGTGGCATTTCATGGCCTAATTGAATTCAGAAAGGGATACAGGTACAACAGGAATGTTCTAACACCCTGGAAATAATAAGTTTTGTGTAGAGAGAATGAAAAAAATATATATGAGGCAGTGACTTTTGACTTTAGCTGTGGAACAATCTGTTTACGAAAGTGACAACAGTGTCAAGTGGAAAATAAGAATGTGTCAGCTTCTGCATATATTCCAGTCTACATACACAAGCAGACACACAGCATAAATGCATGCTTTCAAGTACCTACATACAGAAATAACTAGGGTGCTTATGTTTTATTGTATTACCTATCTTAATCTCTTAATAGCTTCCCCAGTGTGCTTAATGTGCAGATTCCAACCAGTGCAGTTCTGGTGAATCATTTGACTTTAAATGATTGACTTTTAATTTCTATGACCTCTTATGATGATTACAATCATTAAGAGGTTTCAAAAGAACACAGATGCTATATGATGCTATATAAGTTAAATCCAAGCTAAATTAAAATGTGATGGCGGTGAGTTCACATTTTGGGCATTTTGACCATCACCATATGGTCAGGTACTGAATTGGTGATGGACTTTTCAGAGTAATGATTCACAGAACATCTTGACACCACAGCAGAATCATCATCTGACCCGTTATGTAAATGTTTCACAAATTTTGTACAAGACTGGGAAGCAAAATAACCTCAAGCAGAGGAGAAAAATCCTCACCAACACACATGTATACGCATAAACACAGTGCGGCACCAGCGCAGCAGGCCATGCATTGTCCAATCCATTTCTCTCTATCTTGGCAAACAGTACTGCCTAAGGCAATGCATGCTGACACTGAAGCATCTGGAGTTGTTCACAAGGGGATGCCCACTCCACCGCTTTAGACTTTGTTATCACAAAGCGCAAAATAGAAAGAGAGGGAAAAAAGGCAGCTGTGTGTGGGGTGAAATTAATGTGTCTTGAGAACAGGCATGGCTGGACTCTGTCTCCTCCAGGACCTGAGAAGGCTTAATCTTACTGCAACATCTGGCAGAGGCTGGGCAGGCAGAGAGAACATCAAGGCATCCCACTGTCTTAAGGCTTCCAAGCAATTTCTCAACAGCAGACAGACACCATTTAGTTCCATTTCATCCTCACTGTCACTGGTCATCTTCCACTCTGACTTTGTGGGTCTGCGTTTGCTTGTTTTCTGTCTCTTCTTTTTGATTGATTATGAGGAATAAGCTAGATAGCATTCTTCCAAAGTCAACAGCCTTGTTTAACCACTGAATGAAGATAACTATGAAGATATTTGTGTACATCTGCATATACGGCAATCCTGCTGTTTTGCCATGTCCCAATTTATATATTAAACTGCGGTGTGCACAAGCAGTGCAACTGTGGCATGGACAACCAGCAAGACAATATAAATTTAATTTAATTTTAAACAAATGAAAAGGAAATAGGCAAGAATTTATTAATGCTATTGTGCTGATCTTAATTTAAGTAAAACTCAACTTGACTGATAAAAATCACAAGATGTGGCGTGTGACTTTTTGTGGGCGTTTTAAATAGCAAAATTAGTCAGGCAGTCAGCCAGTCATACTTGGCACAACATTACTAACTGGAATTTGAATATAAATTATGTAGAAGAAACACTATTTGTTCCAGAGAATAAAATGAATCTAGGTTAATACCACAATGACATCGGTACATGTAATATTTGCTTCACTTTGTGTTTTTTGTCTCTTTGCCCCTGGGATACGCGCGCGCGCACGCACACGCACGCACGCACGCACGCACGCACGCACGCACGCACGCACGCACGCACGTTTAGAGAAGTTTTTCTTCTATTATTTAGTTTTATTTCTCTTGAGCAAACAAGAACAGAATCCATAATCTGGTTTGGATGATCCAAAGTAATCTCCTATAACTACAGGGACAACTTAAATCTGTAATCCTGTATCTCCAGCCAACGTCAAACCATTCATTATGTTGAGGAAAAGTAGTTATTCCCCTTCCCCAGGGGTGAGATTAAGTTGAAGGGCTGCATGACCTGGGGAGAAATGATCATTTTTCATGATCACATTGTCTAATATCAGCATTGAAAGGAAAGCCCTGTGTCTGAGGTCAGATATACATTTGATCTGCTACCGTCCATTTGTAGATGAGCTATTTTGTCTCTTAGCCATGTTCATGTTAAATGGATGACACTTGGTGACACAAAAGATCAGCTCCTTCTACACATTTTCTATAGGATAGAGATCTAGAGACTGTCTAGACCCCACCATGATCTTAATGTCCTTAATTAGCCTCTTTCTTGTTGCCTTGGCAGTATGTTTTGGGTCAATGTCATGCAGGAAGAACCATCCATGACCCATCTTCAGTGATCTGGTAAAAAGAATTTCTCAGTGCAGTGAACTTGTCCTGTAATCTTAGCAGGAAAACAGCCCCAAACCATAATCTTTCCATGTCGGTACTTAACTGTGGGGATGATGTTCTTTGGGTCATACTCATTTCTTTTTCTCCAAACAAGACAGATGAAGCTAATACCAAAAAGTTTCATTTTGGTTTCCACAGCACTTTCTCCCAAGCCTTCTGTGAATCATTTACATGTTCACTGAAAAACCGAACATGGGCCTGTGCGTGTGTCTTTCATAAGCAGGAGGGATCTTATAGGTGCTGCAATATTTGAATAAATTACAATGTGTTACCAATGATATTCTTGGTGGTTGTATTCCAACAAGCTCATCCTATGTAGTTCTGGGCTGATCGATCGGGTACCTCATGGTCATCTTTATCCCGTAAGCCAAGATTTTGCATAGAGCACCAAAAAAACAGGTGACTGGTGCTTATTTTGAATTTCTTCCAAAAGTAGTCACCTTCAAACCAAGCTTCTTGTTGATGGTCTTGTAGTCCAGTCCAATCTTGCGCAGGTCTACAATCTTGTCACTGACGTCGTTTGACGGTTAATTGGTCCCGTCCATGGTGGTGAACAGGTTGGAATGGAAGAAACGTATTCTGTAGATGTGTGTGCTTTATAATCATAACTAGTTGAGATCAAGAGTATTTGTAAGTAATTGATTATAATCTGTGTACCACATGGGAACATAGCCAATCTGTAGGAACTAGAATTCTGGCTGCTTTGTAGGGAATCAAATGCTTATTTCATTCAAATAAGACACACTGTAAGTTGTGTTTTGAAAATGTTGGCTTCCCCCTGACAAACTCTATGTCATAATCTAAATTACACCACCACAGCTTTCAACTTAATTTCCATTTCTTTATTGCTTTCTATTGAAAACCTGCACCAGACGATGAGCTAACATTGCCCTTACATAATGAAACAATATATCATACATGCAGTCCTCTATGGGAGGGCATGCTAGGATATGAGTACACTGATGGTCTTTTTTCCAGTAAAACAGGTCAGTGTTGCTGACACATCATCAATCGAGGACCTACAGTGTAAGAGCGAGGGCCACCATCCACCTTTCCTGGGATACTTGCCTCCCACCGGGCTTTGAATGTCTCTTTGTATCATCAATCTCAACCAACCTTTTAACCCATGGTCACCAACACTAATTATACCAAGTGCAGTCACAGGGAAGCCCTAAAAATAGCAGAAAAAAATTCTGACAATAGACTATTTTAAATGAATTTATCAGGCAGTCTTGTTACTACACAATACCCCGGGCTCCTTGTTTTTTTTAAAATTAAAGTGACTGAGACAGACAAATTGATTAAGATTTTTATAACTTAAAATCTCTCAGTTTAACAACGATCTAAACAAACTATGTATTCTGATCCCGGATATAGTTATGAGTGAAAATTAAACTCCAAGGCTTTTTATATTCTTCAAAACTGAAAGAATGGCTCATATTAGGGTCACAGTACTACAGAAAACATTCAGAACTCTGCACAAGAATGTTTCCATCGCAAATCATTGGAAGCAAACATAATAAAAGGATGCTTAACCAACTGTGCAAAGAAATATCACACACATACTTGAAATGAGTGGTGAAACTACAGATGCTTGCTAGGGCTATGTTACATTGGTGTGACAGGATTCCAGATTATTTGCTTCTTTTGTGCACTAGGCAGCACTTTAACTTCGAGCTACATATTTGTGAGAGTCAGGTTTCACTTGTTTAACTTTTTGACAGTTAACAGAAGTTCCCACAGTCCCTTCACAGGAGTCAACCTTTCCTTGAACCAGTCACTTTCTTCAGCATCCTTTCAATACCCTCTGCATCTCCTCTTTCCCAGCTTCCCTCCATTACATCCCTCTTTCCATCATATAGAGTGTTTACATCAATGTGATTTTTCTGGTTATGAAGTCTCTAAAAGACAAAAAAAATCTGCTTATTCATATGATTGTGTAGACTGCTATACCAGTTACTCCAAATTATGTTAGCACTTGTGACATTTACAAATCCAAACTAACAGTGCTGAAAGGGTTAATTTGACATCAACTGTTAACCTGAAATTAATTTGACTGGCTGTTGACCTGACTTGTACAGTGCAGAGAACCCAGAGTCCTGTAAGCTGTCTACATACTTAAATAGGTCAGCATATTCAAGCTCTCTGCCATCAGAGTTACCAATTACATTTCTCTCATTCATAACCTCAAGGCAAAACTCGATTTCCTCCAACTTCAAATGTTCTGCTATTACATCAGGTTATTTCTCAGGTGCAGGTAGTAGCATTCAGAAGCCTGGGTAAGATGTGCAAAGATCTTTGCATCTTCTTTAAATATCCTAGACAAATATTTAGCTTTGTTACCCTGGGCTTATTTAGGCTTCTGAAATTACATCACATTGTTTCATTTACACACATACAAACATAAATGACATATTCATATCATATGAAGACATTTAATCAAACCTTGTGTGTCCTTCAACACATCCTACATGAACCTGTCGATTCATGTAGGATGTGTTGACAGTGCTTCCATAGGAAATGTAGGATTGCCATCATTTACTGCTGTTTGCAACCTTCCTCCTGACATTTACCCGTCACCTGGTGAAAAGATTCACTCATACATAGACATGTACCCACAGAACAACAAGAAGCTGGCATTATATAGGAACAAACAGAAAATGTCAGCTTCACACTGTTCACAAGTGCACACATCAAGTGCATATCATGCAGAACCAGATTTCTAACAGAACCCACTGCGATAGCTAATAACACTGAAGTGGCTCTATGGTGTGAGCTTCTATATTTCCAATATGCCACAAGATAAACAACTCAGATTCAGAATAAAGATTGAGAAATAACTGCAGCATAACTTTTTCAGCTTAAAGAAAACTTGAAGCTAGAGGGTGTTTGTCATAGAGATTTCCCCTGCTGGATCAAGCTCTGTGATAGGTAATCCATCACCTCAAACTCAGTACAGAGGAAATGCAACAAGAATACATGCAAGCACACACACACACACTTACACACACACACACCTAGATGCCAATATCTGGATGCATATTCAAAAAAAGCCTGTTTATGTCAGTTTCAGTGTCTGATTGAACTGAAAAACAGATCCAGTCACCCAGTGGGTGAACCTCTGGACGGCAACATTTTGCAGAAAGATCAGCAGACACTGATGTATCCATAATGTCTTCTACATTCAGCACTGGCTTCGCACCTTCATGGCCCAAGGGCTAATGTGGTGCCTTTGGGGCCTAAACCAGCAGGATTTGTTCACCTTTGTAGGGGACAGGAAAGGATGTGAAGACAGCAGCTTGTCATCACCTTGTCATGGCATGTGAACTTGAACAATAACTTGTTAATGGGTAGACTGGTTCAAGGTTAGAACAGCTGTCTTGACAATTTCATATACAAGCATGTTCATATTCTCTAGAGATAAACTATAAAAAAAAAGAAAGAAAACAAATGAAGAAAGACAAGATAAAATAATAATAATAGAAAAATAAGGAATAGTTTCAGGTGCGCATCCATCACGTGTATTTTATACAGAAAAAAATTCATTACGGCCCCTGGAAGTCACTTATAACCGCAGTCCAAACTGACAATGCCCCTCCACAGAGGGATGGCATAAAGCATTTAGAAGCAACCTGAATCAGCATCCATGAGAACATCAAGAGAAGCCATCAGAGGACCTTAGGAGAGAAAAATCAGTCTTACCTTCAACAGCATACTCTTCAGCTTCAGGGTGAACACGGATCGCATGGAAAGGGGAAATAGAACAGAAAGAAGTCAATATTATATTTCCAAGCACGTGCTTTTCCATAATTTCATCAAACATGGATAAAACATAAAGACATCCAGTTTTGAAGACTTGACAGCAAAATGTATTACTCTCTTTCCCAGAAAATGTAAGGTTAAGTCTTTAATCTACTGACTTTCTTAGAAGGCTGTGGATGCCCCAATAATTCCACAGCTGCACATTGATTTTTCAAGAAATGTCCAACAGAAATATTTTCAACCAGTCCACTGTACCTACAGTTCCTCTCATATCAGTGGCTTTCAGAAATGAAAAACAGTAGGTCCTTTTCATTATGCTAATTTATGCTTGCTCATGTCTTTTTTCTTCCTGTGATCCAGAAATTTCACGCGTTCCTCCATCATCAAGGATCTTCTAATACTTTAAATGCCCCTCGAGGAGAGAGGAGGCTTTTGTAGGAGCTTAGAGCAGGAAACATAGGTGTACCTTAAAGGTAGCTCTTACCAGCTTGCATCTTCACATGTTATAAGTAGCTGACATACTTAAGATTAACAGTATGGAACAAAGTATTTCCTATTTGGCTGCTTGGAGTCATCTATTCTTTTGGATTTTCCGTACGTATGTGACTGAGGAAAATAAGCAAACACACTGACACAATGAAAAGCAGCCAATGCCTTCTCAGACTGTTCTACTAAACCACTGTTCAGGAGCAGAAGAGGTCAGTCTGTAAAACAAGAAAATAAAACTGCATTCTTGAGTTAGAAGAAGAGAAGCTACCCAAAAAGAAAAAAAAAGCATACAATATAGGGCTGGGCGATATGGCCTAAAATTCATATTGGGATTAATTTGAAGCATGTGCGGTAATGATATATATCACGATATATTATTTTCTTCTGTATAACGTATTTTCCACACTATTAAGCACACTTAAGATCCTTTAATTTTCTCAAAAATCGAGAGTGTGCCTTATGTATGAATTCTGGTTGTGCTTACTGACCTCGAACCGATTTTGGCATGCAGAAATCTGTTAAAAATGTTTTAGTACAACTTTGGTAAGCCGCACTGCTTGATGGATTGTCAGAGCATTACGGCTGCCGTAGTGAGGAGCTTCGTGGAGTAATCTGGTTCCAAAACTCCGTCCTCTTCAGGTCCCAAAGTCAAACGAACACTAAGAGTTAAAAACGGTCGAAATTCTTTAATCTTTAATTAAATCATCAGCGTTGCTGCTTTACCAGGTTACCAATTAAATTTAACATCCAGGCATCCATGAAAACAGAAGTTATTAAATTTAACAGAGTTAGAAGTTAACAGGAAGTTAGCTCGCTAGTTTCCACCTAAACATTTCATACCATGTTCTGACTGAGAGATTTTTGAAACTAATTAAAACGTACAGCTCTGCCACTTCCGATATAAATGAAGACAGAAAACTAAACAGCAGTGGCGTTTGCAGGGTTACTGAAGTTGGACTACCTGGTATATAATGTTGTGCTACATGATTGCTAGCGACACAGCTATGTTAGCATGACATTAGCACAGTGAAGCTGGAGGATGAACACCAACTTTTTTTCCACTCGATAGAAGTTAACGTGAGGGATTCTGGTGGTCAGGGACAAATGCAATCGCATAGCAGGATGCTATTACACGGGCCAAACTTCAGTCAGGAGAACAACTGAGATCATTCATCCACAATACAAGGTTAGTTATTAATATACTGCAACAACATGGGAATAGAGCAGCTGCGAGAAAATTCAACAATAATGAATCAATGTTACGGAAGTGGAGGAAGCGCAGTTTTTGGCTTTCCCCATATTTCAAAAGTGCTTCATCTCTTTGCTATGACTGTCGGCATAATTTGCAGATGATAATGGTTGTAGCCACTGCGATGCTTTCGACCAAAACAGATGACATCATCAACATGCGCTATCGCGATAGAGTGGTATAGTCAAAATCTCTTTCGTTGGCCAAATTTATATGGTTTCTATTGTATATCGTTTATATCGCCCACCCCTAATACCATAGCATCCCTGTGGAGAGCTTGGCATTTTGATCTGCTTTTGTGGCTTGTGAGCTTGGGCCTTTATGTGACATTGCTGCATTAACTTCTAGCTTGGTTGATAATATTTTAATGTGACTCAACAACGTAGTGGTTCAGTGTGTTTTCTGGCACTTTTTTTTTGAGGGTGGCAGAAGCAATGTGCAGCTGTTGCAGAAGCAGCATGCAGTATCTTCACAGGAATTTCTATCACAACTTATAAAAACCAAAAAGGTCAAGAATCTGAAAATATGCTTAATTTCGCAACTGCAAAGGACAAATCTATTTTCTGCACTACCCATGAGGATGGAAGTCCACGTAATTTATACAACTTCTAGTATTAGACTTCAATTATAAGGTTCTTTTGAATGCCACCTCCCATAACAGGTTGGATACCAACTACTTAACACTAACACTCATGTACATCTCCCTATGCATCCCTGTTGCTAAATTAACCTGAGTTTAGTTCACTGGATTGAGCAAGAATAGCCACTTTCCACAAACACACCAACAAAGCAACCGAAAACTGTTCTTGAATGACAGAGCATCTGCCAAGCTTAAGCACTGGGACAGCGTTTGTCTGAAACAGGGTAGCAGTTGTTTATATAATCACTGGCCATGACCCTGCTTTTCCTCTCTCTCTCATCTCTGATCATAGCCCATCATCCTGTCTTTCATAAGTTATCCTCATGTGTTCCTGTCTATCTTCTGAGCTGAAGTAAAATGATGTTTGATGTACAGTAGAGGTCATTTATACCATCACTGGTCATGACTCTGCCTTTACCCTCCACTCATCTCTGAACACAGTCCATCATCCTGCATTGTCATGTCATCCCTGTTTCTCTCTGTCAAAGAGAGAAAGAGTTTCTCTCTGTTAAGCTCAGCTGCTTAAAGTTTTAACTCCATTCCACCGACATAGTGGGAGAAGGGAGGGAAGGAGAAACTGTGGTTTTTTTTTCAAAAACATGAGAAAGATTTGTATATAGTCGAAGTTCAGCACTGGAACTGAATTAACTTGGAATAGCATATATAAATATATAAAATCTCAATTGTTTCAAAGTTAAGCCATAGCTTTGTATTCGAGCAATTACAAGGACGAGCAATTACCTTTATTCAGCTTAAATGAGTCAAAAAGCTCCAGCGCTTCTTCTAATTAACATCAGTTGGTCACAAAGAATCAATATCAAATATTTTCCAACATTTGATATTCTTCTTATCTCTCGTCAAAATTAAGAAGGATGCCTTAAGAGGTAATGCTAAAGGAAATGGTGATTATCCATACCATTTAAAGTTTCATTCTAATGTGCCTGACATTTATTTTGCTTCAAGTCGCAATATTTCACAATTTAGCCTTGGGGAAGAAAAATGGTTTCAGTCAGACACTTGGTGGAATGTACCTCTTTCTTTTGAGTTTGTGTCTTTTATCCCATTTACAGTTTCCTGTAGTCTGTACCAACCATTACCTTTATTAGGGTGTATCCAACATAGCCTCAGGCTTTTAACTCAGCTGGTATTTCCAAAGTGTTTCCAAAGTGCTTGTAATTCACAAGGATATGTGAACAATTTTCAGATCAAATCTTTTCTAGGCATATTTTGTCCATGCGCAAAGGCGGAGCTTACAGGATAAGATCTAGGATAAAAATCTAGAACAAAGAGAACAATTTTTTATACTAACTCTCATTAAACCTGATACAAAACTAAAATAAATATCAAATGCTGAAATGTACACTTGCATTCAAATTGACAGTCCAATATCTCTAAATTAGTGTACAGTACCTCAAGCAACAAAGAGCTGAAAAAAGTTTAAATGTATCATAAAGACAGCCGCAAAATGCAAAAGAGAGCGCAAATCAGACGTGGGCTGCAATAAAAATAAATAAATGGCAAAGTTAAATTCAGAGGGAAGCAGTAGAGAAGCTGAATGTCTTCACCAATGAATCCCTGAGGGCTTTGGCGGCAAATGAGAGACTTTTCAGACCTAATCCTTACCAAGCTAACTAAAGAATTTACCGAGGGGAGAAAAGCATGCCTGCAATGAAAAACAGCCTCTCTCTCTTTCTATCTTCCTATTTCCCTGCACATGGAGGAAGCTACATAACTGCTGGTTTGATATAAGTATACAAGGTACTGTACATCATAGTTCAAACACAGTTACAGTTACAAACATACAAATTTATCTCCATGTTAAATAATTCAAAATCCAGGTATGCTTAAAAGATTTACCGTATATAATTATTTTGATCTGGACGAACAGAAGAACAAACAAAAACAAAACCCCAAAACAAACAAAATAAACGTGTTGCATGATTTCTGAATGACTTTCAGCATTATTCTGAAAGCAAACATTCAGTGAGTTAATAAGAAATATGGTCTTGGAAATCAAACTGTGCATATCCTGAGAAAAACCGTCTATTGTGACTGCTGACTTTGTTTCAAAACCAATTATCAAAATTTCCAGAACAACATTCTCATTACAGATAAAGGGCTGAGGCACATCAAGAAGTTATCACAGAGGGAGTTCAAGCTTAACATCTATGGCAACAAGATGTTAAGCTTGTAAATCTTTGTCACACTTGCATGCAGAAAGTCTAATTAAAATTCATACAGACATTGAGTGACGCATGTGCCCACACAAACTTGACACGTGTACAACATAAACTGCACGAACTGTATTACAGAGAATTCACAGTAAGGATGCTTTTTGTTTTTGTTCACAGAGCAGCATTCAGTGAGTTCTTTGTTAATCTTTATGTTAAAACACACACACACACACACACTGTATATAATTCAACTTCAACTCTAAATATAATTGGATAAGTTGAAGAGAATGGCTGGAGGAATAGATGAAATAAAAAGCTGATCTAAAATAAATAAACATATGTTATTAATAAAAAAAAATTGGCATTTCTTAACTACTTTTTTTTTACTCCCACAGGGGGGAGTCCATCCCAGTTGACACTGGGCCAGAGGCAGTGGACACTCTCATTCCACACCGAGATGCAGTTATTCACATTAAAAACCAAGGTTTGAAACTGAGAATCTCTGTGCAGTATGCCAAATTTCTGTTTTTAGTATTTTTTTTAACCTAATTACAAAACCATCTGTCACTGCAAATTAAAATAACTAAGATGCATAAAAGAAAGTAATTATGAATTATTACAGGGGAGTGGAATCTTGATGTATGAAGGAATAAAATAATTATAGTGATAACAAGAGCACGGTATTGACTAAATTCTTGTGAACACACAAAAAAAATCATCTTTACAGTAAGATAATAGTTACTTTGTATATTTAAATATCAATATGGGCTGTTTTTCCAGTGCAAGTATGAGAAATGTCAAATTACATCTGCCTACTAAAAATATACACTTGCAAATGTTCCAACCACAAAGTGGTTTGATTAGCTAATGTGTCGATTTATTTCCAGTTCACTCTGTATAAAATGTGTCATAAAACAGCAAGAGGAGAGTGGACTAGTGCTGCGATGCACAATGCTTATGTGAGGCTGCTTTGCTTTTTAGGTAATAACGGCTAAGAGGTCTTAATGCTTTGGACAGCAGCTCTACTGCACGGTACCACATTTAGTATACCTTGTATTGAGCTGTACATAAAATAGAGCAAGCTGACTTTAAATGTCTTTCTGTTTTGTTGTCAGCTTTTTCTTCAAACTCATGAGTAACTCTAGTTAAAACTCCATTATTGTGGCCAGCACTATGCCACACGTAAGTAAAGTGTTAAAAGCCAAATGAGAAAAGCAAAAGTCCTTTTCACCTAAGGCTATCTGACATGAGCTAAGAGAGAGGAAAGAAAATGACAGCACTGGTGAAAAACAGAAACAAGAGTATATGGGGAAGATAGGCAGATGAATAGGAAAGCGGGTTTTTTTTGTTTGTCTTCTTTTTTTATCAAAGGAAAGCTCTGTCTTCAACTTTTCCACATTTTCAGAAACTTTCTATCCAAGTGACAAGGTAATCCACAAGTCACAGCCTTGGCAGATTTCACACTAAATCTCGACAGCAAAACACAAAGCAGTCACCTTATAAATGTGCAAAGATTGTATAAGTGAATCTTCCTTATCCGGATTAAAAAAAAACGAATAAATACAGAAACTGACTGATTTATCCAACAACACAACATATACAGCAATCTGCATTTAATACAGTGCATGTGTGTGTGTATGGAAGGATCCAAGTTAACATAACCCACAGAGCCACGTCGAATAACAACAGGCCAAACAGAGAAGAAAAAACTGCAAATATCGGCTCGAGTGGTCAAAAATCGGTGTCATTGTAGCTATTTTATATGTCGTTTTTATGCTTTCACATATTATATTATGAACTGTTTACCTCTGTCTATTCTGATTCACGTCTAGATTGCCAATTCAAGAGTAAAAAATGAATCTGATTCCAAAAAATGTTCTACATTAAGAAAATTCTTCAGCTATATATATATGCCCTATAGATAAGTCATACCCACCCACAGGTCCTCTGTTGTAGTATAAAACAGAGAGTGTAACCTGATACACTGCTGAGTCATAAAGCAAAAGCAGATTTCAGAGGGAGGTCAGGAAAAGGTAATAACTTAAAATGAGGAGAGGTGCACTACCTCTCCTGCCAATGTCATTACAGTGCTGAGGGTTAAAGTCAGAGGACGAGTAAGATATCAGAGACTCTAAGTAATGTCAAATAAGGACAGGGTCAGACAGGAATAAAACATACACTGAAAATGCAAATAAATATCATTACTTGTATACTGCAGTGTGCAACATACAAGTAAAGCTGAGTTTGTGATGTGACTCATGTCAGTGGATAATACTACAGTAATTTTAGCATTTAATATTTTTATGAATTTGTTAGGGAAAAATAATTAGCTATTGTAACTTGGAAAACAAGACAGACTTGATTTCCAGAAGTTCAAATGATACATATGTTACGTTAAAGTAAATTGTTACAGTAAACTGGAGAGAAAGAAGAATGAGAGAATATTTGTTGATGGTCAAATAGATCAATAAAAAAAACCTGCAAGTCTGTAAGGGGAATGGATTTTAGCAAATCAATATACAATATGACTCACGTGAAAACACAAAACTCATCTAAAATAAATACTGAAAAAATGCAACTTGACTAAATGAAGACTTTATGTTTGGACTATCTAGATTCATTGTTTGTTTCTCAGAATGAAAAGTTAGGATGGAGCAAAAAAGCTGATTATAGAAGGAAGAACATTCTAAGCAAGTTTTTTAAGAATGAATTTAAATGTGGAGTATAAGTACAAAATGAATGTTAAAGCTTTGAGTATTTCACAGAGGAGAACAGTCCAAATAACCATAAGACAGTAGAAGTTTGGAAGCATGAAGACTCCTTGAACCTATTAATGGAGCAATTAGGTTGCTGGTCAGTAATTGCAACAACCAGTCGCGGCAGATGGCCGCCCCTCCCTGAGCCTGGTTCTGCTGGAGGTTTTTTTCCTGTTAAAAGAGAGTTTTTCTTTTCCACTGTCACCAAAATGCTTTGTCATAGGGGGTCATATGATTGTTGGGTTTTTCTCTGTAGGTATTACTGTAGGGTCTACCTTACAATGTAGGCTACTGTTGTTGTGATTTGGTGCTGTATAAATACAATTGAATTGAATTGAAATTCAATTCCTGAGTTCAATTCCACCATCAGGCCGGGGTCTTTCTGTGTGGAGTTTGCATGTTCTCCCTGTGTTTGCGTGGGTTCTCTCCGGGTACTCCGGCTTCCTCCCACCGTCCAAAGACATGCAGCTTGTGGGGATAGGTTAATTGGATAATCCAAATTGCCACTAGGTGTGAATGTGAGTGTGAATGGTTGTCTGTCCCTATGTGTTAGCCCTGCGACAGACTGGCGACCTGTCCAGGGTGTACCCCGCCTTTCGCCCTATGACAGCTGGGATAGGCTCCAGCACCTCCCGCGACCCTGAAAAGGATAAGCGGAAGAGAAATGGATGGATGGATGAATTGAAATGATGTGACTGGGAATAAAGACTGGCTTCTGAAGGAAGAAAATTCAACTGTGGTACTATACCTGGCAAACACAACTCACTGTCATCACATGTTAATATGTTTCCTACAATGAAGTAGGGACGTACAGAATCACACTATGGTGTGTTTCTCAGCCACGGGTAGGGGGAAGGTGGGCAGAAGTCAGAGAAGAATGAAATCAACCAAATTAGCAAAGATGATGCAAACTGACAAAAAAAAGTGGCAAAAACATGGACCAGTGGTGAAGCTTCCCTGAAGTGAATGGCCTAAAATTACTCCAAGATCACACTGACGACTCATCCAGGGGGTCACAAAAGAACCCAGAACAACATTACAGGCTTCACATGTCTCAGTTAAGGTCAGTGTTCATGACTCAACAATAAGAAAGAGACTGTGTAAAAATAGCATCCATGGGAGAGAAAACCACTGCTGACCACAAAGAACACAAAGACTCTTTGCACATTCTGGCATCTTCAACTCCTCACTGCAGGCATGTCATGTGCCTGCCTGCTTCAAGTCCTCTACCATAATCCCTGTCCCCAAGAAACCTAGGATCACTGGACTAAATGACTACAGACCCGTGGCTCTGACATCTGTGGTCATGAAGTCATTTGAGCGCCTAGTTCTCTCCCATCTCAAGACCCTCACGGCCCCCCTCCTGGACCCCCTGCAGTTTGCATATAGAGCCAACAGGTCTGTAGACGACGCCATCAACATGGCCCTACACTTCATCCTGCAGCATCTGGACTCCCCAGGAACCTACGCCAGGATCCTGTTTGTGGACTTCAGCTCTGCCTTCAACACCATCCTTCCAGACCATCTCCGAGACAAGCTTTCCCAGATGAATGTGCCTGATCCCATCTGCCGGTGGATCACTGACTTCCTGACGGACAGGAAGCAGCACGTGAGGCTGGGGAAGAATGTCTCGGACTCCCGGACCATCAGCACCGGCTCCCCTCAGGGCTGTGTTCTTTCTCCTCTGCTCTTCTCCCTGTACACCAACTGCTGCACCTCCACCCACCAGTCTGTCAAGCTAATCAAGTTTGCAGATGACACCACCGTTATTGGACTCATCTCGGACGGGGACGAGTCTGCCTACAGGAGAGAGGTTGAACGTCTGGTGTCCTGGTGCAGCCACAACAACCTGGTGCTGAATGCCCAGAAGACAGTGGAGATTATTGTGGACTTCAGGAAGCACACAGCCCCACTCCCCCCCATCATCCTGACTGACACCCCCATCACCTCTGTGGACTCATTCCGCTTCCTGGGTACCACCATCACCCAGGACCTGAAGTGGGAGCCCACCATCACCTCCGTCATCAAGAAAGCCCAGCAGAGGATGTACTTCCTGAGGCAGCTGAAGAAATTCAACCTGCCAACACGGACGATGATGCAATTCTACACCGCAATCATCGAGTCCATCCTCACCTCCTCCATCACCGTGTGGTACGCTGGAGCCACTGTCAGGGACAAACAGAGACTGCAGCGTGTTGTGCGCTCTGCTGAGAAGGTGATTGGCTGCAGACTCCCATCTCTGCAGGACCTGTACACCTCCAGGACACTGCGGCGTGCAGCCCGGATCTCAGCTGACCCTTCCCACCCTGGACACAGTCTGTTTGACCTGCTCCCCTCAGGCAGGAGGCTCCGGTCCATTCGCACCAGAACCTCTCGCCACAAGAACAGTTTCTTCCCCTCTGCTGTTGGACACATGAACAATAACCACATGACTGTCCCCGCCACTCACACATGACCCTACGCTGTGTCACTGCATCATTTCATGTCTGGCACTGATCACCACCTGCACTCATGTATATATCCTTCTACGTAGCACTCTTAATTCTTATTCTCATGTATATATCTAATGTATATCTCATGCACATATCTTTCTTTCTACATAGCACTTTAATTCTTATTGTTTGCACTGAAGCACCGCAGCAAATTCCTAATGTTGTAAACCTCAACATCTGGCAATAAACCCATTCTGATTCTGATTCTGATTCTGATTCTGATTTCACACATTTGCGGTCACGCCAATCCACAAGACTTTTGAGTAAATATTCTGGGGACTGATGAGACAAAAACTTTTTGCAAGGTTTGAGTCCCATTACATCTGGAATAGAACTAAAACAGCATTTTAGAAAAGGAATCATACCAACAGTAAAATCTGGTGGTGGTGGTGCAATGGTCTGGGGCTTTTTGCTTTTTTTATTTACCAGAACAGAAGGAGCATGTCCAGTCTTCTTTTAATGACCTTAAGATGAAGCACATTGGGTTCTGCAGCAGGACAATGATCTAGAACATACCATCAAGTCCACTTCTGAATGGCTTAAACAAACAAAGGCTAGTCAAAGTCCTGACCTGAATCCAAATGAGATGCTGTGGCATCAGGAAGGGGGCAAACACTTTTTCACATCACTGTTCATGCAGAGTATCAAAAAGAATCTTATTGTCTTATTTGAAAATATTTTTACAGTAATGGACATAGAGGCTTGCATTAAATTTTAAAATATATGGCTGAATATAAAGTTTTACTTCCAAAACTTCCAATATAATTCCCTCCGGTCACATGGCACATGTCCATGCAATAGTCAAAGTTGTCTCAGAGCATGACTGGAGTCACTGCAACAATGGCTGTTGTTATGTTAGTTACTGGCAACCACATAAAACTCCCAAATTCACTCTTTCTAACAGTACGTGGTTCCATTTTTAGTGGTGAACCGTCATTCAGTGTTACAATATTGTTACTGGCTACACTATGGGCTATGGACACGTGAGCTATTCAAACCACCAGGAACATTTGCAGGAAATCATTTTACATGCAAAGCAATCCAGGTCTTCTTTTCTTTTATTGTTACACAGTAAGTGATTCTACATTTCTCAGAATTCCATCTACCAAGCTCCAAACAGTAGAGAAGGTGGTAAGCTGTGTATATGGAAACAATAACCTTTCAGCATACAAAGTTTTATCCGATGAACTAAAAGTGAGCATGGCACCACGCGATCCAAACACAACATATCCTGTGGCTGCTTGGCATTCTCATCTGATAAGGCTCCTGTCAGTGGGGTATTTCTGCCTCTTCTACACTACAGTGACTTTCTCCCTGAATGACTGCTCAACAATGATGTAAAATGGCATCTCTAGTAAGCACTAGCAAGCTATTACACTTTTTTCAGAGGGGACTAAAGCTAAAACCTGACATTCACTGGTGTTGTTTCAGAAAGATTTTTTTTCTCAGCCTATAAATCTATTTATTTAATTGTATGTACAGATATACATTTACACATATATGAATTAAACCAACGATTTTGTATGAGTGCATTCATGTATGATTATAGACTGTTTCTGAAATAGATGGCCGGATTGTATAGATATTTTTAAAATGAGTTCTTGTACTCTAATTTTTGTTCTAGGTGACCCAAAAGAGATTTGCGTCCATTGCTCCTTAAATCTCCATGATCACAAACTCATCTAATAACATAGAGAAAGATCATGTTTTTTTCCGTACCTCGCTATCAAATCCTCTGTCAGATTACATCTTCCAAATCACTACAACATGGGCTGTATGATTATGAAAATATAAAATATAGAAAATATAAAAACACACAGGGTTTTGTTCCGATTGCTGAAGAGCAATTTCATCAGCATTTGATCTACTAATACAGGACTTTATACTCCCCCTTTACTTCATATGCTCGCCTCAGTGCATACTTTTCTACACATTGGTATCAATCAAAAGCCAGATGTTGAACTAATCCAGTCCAACAAGTTATGACATGTTGACAACTGATGCAAGGAAACAATGGCTGTAGTAAAATTCAGTGTGAACCATCATGAAAGTGCTATGAAGCACAGAAGTAGGTACTAGTTAAATATGAGCTATTTTCTTCTACATGGTTACTTTATAGAATAGAATAGAATAGAATTCAACTTTATTGTCATTGCACATGCACAGGTACAGGGCAACGAAATGCAGTTTGCATCCATCCAGAAGTGCTTTAGTGATATAGATATATTACAATATATATTAGCAATAATATAGATATGTGAGTATATTACAGAAATGGGTCTATTATGGTATGTTATAATGTACACGGTATGAAGTAGGTTGTGAATATTCTATAACTATAAGTATGTACAGGCTGTAGTGAGTACAAGCTATGTACAGGATATGAACAGGATATAAATATGAAAAACTATACAGAATATGAAATAAATAACTTTACAGAATCTGGGATATACAGCTATACAGAAATGGGAACTATGCAAGTTGTAAACAGTTGTAGGATTAAAGATTATCGAATGTACAGAATGATTATTTACACAGAGCTATACAGTAGTGCAGTTAAGATAAGTGAGATATAATTCCTACAGAGGCTATATAAAGTGCTAGTGGTTGTGAGTGGTGGTTCAGTCCATGTTATTATTGTGTTTGAGGGTACAGTTGTCCATTGTGGGTGTGTGTATGTTCAGTCCATGAGTTTAACGTGGGTCAGATGTCAGGAGGCAGAGTTCAGGAGTCTGACAGCTGTGGGGAAGAAGCTGTTCCGGTACCTGGTGGTCTTAGTCCGGAGGCTCCTGTGGCGCCTCCCAGAGGGCAGGAGGGTGAAGAGTCCATGTGATGGGTGACTGGGGTCTTTGATGATTTTCCCAGCCCTTTTCAGACACCGCTTCCTGTAGATGTCTTTTATGGCAGGAAGTGGTGCTCCGGCGATGCGCTGGGCAGTTTTCACGACCCTCTGCAACGCCTTCTGGTCCGAGGCAGAGCAGTTCCCGTACCAGACTGTTATACAGTTGGTCAGGATGCTCTCGATGGTGCAACGATAGAAGTTCACCAGGATGTCTGAGGACAGGTGGTTCTTCCTCAGAGTCCTCAAGAAGAAGAGGCGCTGGTGAGCCTTCTTGACCAGCTTGGAGCAGTTGGTCGTCCAGGTGAGATCCTCGGAGATGTGGACTCCCAGGAACTTGAAGCTGCTCACACGCTCCACAGCCGTCCCCTTAATGTGGATGGGTGGATGTGGGTCAGCATTCCTCCTGTAGTCCACGATGAGCTCCTTGGTCTTCTCGGTGTTAAGCAGCAGGTTGTTTGTGTCGCACCACTCAGCCAGACGATCCACCTCCTCCCTGTAGGCGGCCTCATCGTTGTCACTGATGAGGCCAATCACCGTGGTGTCATCTGCAAACTTAATGATGGTGTTGGAACCATCAGCAGGTCTGCAGTCGTGGGTGAAGAGGGAGTAGAGGAAAGGGCTCATCACACAGCCTTGTGGTACACCGGTGTTCATTGTGATGGTAGATGAGCAGCGGTTATCCAGCCGGACATGTTGGGGGCGGTTGGTCAGGAAGTCCAGTAACCATTTGCAGATGAGGGAACTGATACCCAGGTCTGTCAGTTTCCTGATGAGTTGTGAGGGGTGGATTGTATTGAATGCTGAACTGAAGTCTATAAACAGCATTCTGGCGTAGGTGTTGTTGTTGTCCAGGTGTGAGAGGACAGAGTGCATTGCGATGGAGACTGCATCCTCTGTGCTCCTGTTCCGGCGGTATGCGAATTGGTGGGGGTCCAGGGTGGGGGGGAGACAGGATTTGAAGTGTGCTAGGACCAGTCGCTCTAAGCACTTAGTGATGATGGGGGTGAGTGCTACTGGGCGGTAATCATTGAGGCAAGATGGGTTGGAGTTTTTGGGTATCGGGACGATGGAGGTGGATTTGAAGCAGGCCGGTACCACAGCGTGGGCCAAGGACAGATTGAATATGTCTGTGAGCACTCCTGCAAGCTCCCCAGAACACGCTCTGAGAACACGCCCGGGGATGCCATCAGGGCCTGCAGCCTTGTGGACATTGATCCTGCTCAGCACCGCTCCTACATCGGTGGGGGAGAGAGTCATAGGTTGGTGGTCTGGCGTCATGTCTGCTTTGGTTGTGGTTGTGGGGTTCCCTCGCTCAAAACGAGCATAAAAGTTGTTGAGCTCGTTGAGGAAGGAGACATCAGAGGATGCGGGGGAGGGTTTGGTGGTCCTGTAGTCTGTGATGGTCTGGAGTCCTTGCCACATGCGTCGGGGGTTGGAGTTGGAGAAGTGTTCTTCTACCTTCTTTTTGTAATGGTGTTTGGCTTTTTTGATGCCCTTCTTTAGATTAGCCCTGGCTGTACTGTAGGCGTGTGCATCTCCTGACCTAAAGGCAGTGTTGCGGGCCTTCAGGAGGAGACGAACATCCCGGTTCATCCAAGGCTTCTGGTTGGGGTACATGGTGATCCGTTTCTGGGTGGTGACACTGTCTGTGGTTTTGGAGATGTAATCCAGTACAGATGAGGCGTACTGGTCCAGGTCTGTGTGGGTGAACATATTCCAGTCTGTGTTTTTAAATCTGTCCTGGAGCACTGCGTCTGTCCCCTCTGGCCACACTTTAATTGGTAATGGTATCACTGTTCAAAATTTGGTTTCCACCAGGATTCCCAGAGCTAAAACGATGCACATTTATAATGCTATAAGGTGGTAACACAGTTCACCAGAATGACACTTTCAGTTAGGTTCAATCAGCAGTTGGAGATCCACTTCATTGATGTCACATACTGTTAGCTGGCAGCCACTCAACTTCCCCCTGAGCCCAGCAACTGTGAGCAAAGCTGCATCAACACACATTAAGTGATATGCTTGATGCTCCATTTCTCTACCATCTACCATACCCCTGACTGAGTGAGCTGATGCCCTAATGTTGCTCCTACCATGTTTTTTGTGCCTGTCTGTTTGTGTGTGTGTGTGATCTAATGATTTGTTTCTAACCTGCTTCACTCAGTTTTATATAATGCCTTTTGTTAATTACATCAATAGGGAGGAAAAAACAATTCTGGACTAATTGGAACTCCTCTATAATTCTCCAAACAAGAACTATACTATAACCCTAATAGTTGGTACTAAAATGTAAATAACAACAGAATTCAATGGTTTGCAAATCTCATAAAACTACATTTTTGTCACAATAGAACATATAGTCATATAATCAAATGTTTAAAGCTTGGAAGTGTACCATTTAAAGAAAATTATTAAGTAATTTGGAATTTGATGGCAGCAGTACTTAGACCAAAACTTAGCAATGTAAGTAAATAGTAATATTTTTTTTAAAACTGAATGCACAAATGAACTGATTACAGTATTATTCAGTAATCCGTACTGTCTGTAGAATATCACGTTCAAGAGCCCTGGACTATGAAGCAGAATTTCATCTTATCTAGGGAACATTAAGTTTAACGCTGGATTTTATGTACTATGAAGGTGGTTCACCTCTTACTGGGTTACACCGCCACGATTACTCCTGCTGTGGACCTAACCTGCTCCAAGCAGATTGCAGATCAACAGGTATGAAATCTAGCTGCTGATCAACTCTCGCGTCACCTTTCCTGGCAGAGTAAGAATCACTATAGTTTTTTTTAATAGTGTAAACTTGTTCTCCCTTACCTGATGAAAATTATTAATAGACACAAATTATTAGACAACTTTATTCCTTGATTTATTTTCTTGCTGTCTGTAATCAATTCTATAACATTATGATCTTGATGAAAGCACTTATTTGTACAACCTGTAGACTAAGCTTAGACTTAAATTAAGTTTTAATCCTTGGGTCTGCCTTCACTTGCTCCTGATTGGAAAAATAAATAAAAAGAAAACGAATCAAACAAAAATCAAGGTTACCCACAGATAACACCAAAAACTACAGAAGGAGATGCAACAGAATGTGAGATAAACTGGGAACAGGCAGGCAGGACTTGACATTTATAAAGATGTAGCATCAGGTGATGTGGTGCTAACTTAAATGTTACTTTAATTTGGATATCTTTCATGTTGCTGTCAGAGGGAATGAGTCACTTCCTGGATTAATGACAGCACTCAGTTTAAAATCATCCTCTAGATGTTTGCATAAGAAATATTTCTATATTAATGTCATCCAGCAATCTTGTTTCAAACCAAACCCAGGCAGTGTTATAATAAAACGTGAAAATGGGAATGAATCATCTGCTGAATGTTCTAAATGAGTTAGCGGTCTACAGTGAAGAATTTTCTTGTATCTCATCCAAAATTGACCACAATCAAAACAGCTATGGTAATTAAGGGCATCAGAAAATCATTTCAGCAACAATTGTTTCTGGGCAACGCTGCCAGCCATAAAAATATATAAAGCAGCCAATTTAAAAGTATTGTGTGTTGACATTTAAAATACAATGGCATTGATGATGATGATGATGATGATTACAAAAATCTCAATAAAACCCCTGGCAAAAACAACGCAGACCAGGTATTGTTTATTTTATGAGGAACTGTGGAATTGAGGGATCGAAACAAACTTTTAGTATTTGAATGGCCTGAAAAGACCACAGCTTGTTGATGCCAACAGCACATCTACACAGAAACTATTTTTACCTCCTTCTCAGAACAGCTGTTATGCCAGATCAGATACTCTGTTTTAAAAATACACTTATCCACACAGGTCATATCAGAGCCTCGGTTTTTAAATCTGCATTAAAATGCGACTTTTAGCCAAATGTGCTAACTGGCTCTAAGTAACGAATCTTAGAAGCAAACTCACGCATTTTTCACATTATTACCAACTATTTCAAAGTACGCTAATCTTTACACAGTAGTCTGGGTGTGAAACAACAAATCTGGTAAACACAATCAAAGCTTGTTCATCCTTTGCACCTGCTCGTGTATAAATTTCCAACCCAACATTTGATTTTTACATTTATTGGTGCCCAGTAACTACCAAACTCATATACATGAGGTCGCTGCATTGTCTGCAATGACTTACGTTAAGTATATTGATATTTGTGCTAAATATTTGGAGAAATACACCACTTAGCCTCTCACAGTTCATAAATAAGAGCAAATATAAAGTCATGTGCATACGAACTGCTAAACCAAAGAAAAACTGTAAAAGGGATTTCAGAGAGCACATTGTCTGGCAATCCCAATGTTCTAAATTTCATCCAGAGGAAAATTTAAAAAAAAATTAAACTTGACAGATATCTTTTTTTCTTTTTTCTTTTTTTTAATTCTGGCACTTCGTGACAGACAGAATTTTCAATTGGACATTTGCTTTCCATATACAGTAACTGAATTAGAGGGTAAAAGCATGAACGGAGTAGTTGGGACGTAGCGTAGCACATTAATTATTTTGTATGATTGCTGCAGGAAGGTCAGGAGAGGAATGGTGCAGAAAGGGAGGAGGTGGTCTGACAGTTTATCGATAGCAGCAGCACATTAGTATCGACACCAAGAACTCACAAGGGAGGGCAAATCTTATCTTTGCAAAGCTAGAAAGACAGAGCAGAGGGGAGTGAGTGGAGATAATAGCAAAATAGAGGAGTGGGAGGAAAGGAGAGGAATTTAATATGAAGACAGCGATATGACATGCAAAAAGGCTTGGCGGACAGCTTATTAATACACATGTGAAATTAGAAGGATAATAAGACTGTTTTTTAAGGGGGGGCTCACTGGGAAAGTAACAGAATTTGATGCAAGTCATGAATTAAAAACAATTACATTTTATGGGAAAACTTAACCAACCACCTTTTCATTTATTGAGTATAACGCAACATATTTAAATAACAACAGCAAAAGAAAACACATTACCTGGAAATCTGGAGTTTAATTATTTGTGATGCGCAGGAAAATGTGATTTGAGAAAATTAAAAAAACATTTAAAAAATGAATGAATACAAACTAAAATCATTATTTTACCACTTACGAATGGTAAAATGTCCAAACAGGATCTTTCCCTTTAAAACACAAAATGAATAGGCACGCCATAAAATAAAATAATATATATATTTTAAAAGACAACATTATTTATGATAACTCTCAGAGAAACTTTTTGTTTTCAGTCTTCATACAATCAAATCACGCCAACAATCACCCCAAATAGTCGCAGCAGATGGCCCCGCCCCTCCCTGAGCCTGGTTCTGCCGGAGGTTTCTTCCTGTTAAAAGGGACTTTTTCCTTCCCACTGTTGCTCATAGGGGGTCATATGATTGTTGGGTTTTTTTCTTGCCTCTTTTGCTTCAGCCTCTTTTCTGAAATGTCTTTGTTTAATAACTTGCTTAAGAAGCTTCAAATGTGTCTTCTAGTGCTGCTTTACATTTTACATGTATTTAGATTGTCAAGACACTATGAATACTAGAATATGCGGGGAAATGAAAGAACAGATGAGATAATAGAGATTAAGTATTCATCTCAGCTGTATTACATATCACAATTTGTTGGGAAAGACTTCCATTGAAAATCTGAAGAAAAAAAAATGTTTGAAGCAGCCAGGAAGACCACAAAATTCAACACCGAAGGGAGATGAGCACAGCAAGACAAACAAGCTGAGGAAAAATAACACGCAAAAAAGAAAACAAACAAAAAAACATGGAAGGACAATAAAAAGGAGGAACAGTGGAGTGGGGGGGTTGGTAGTGGGGACGGGGGCTGACAAATCTCTTAATCTCTCACTCTCGCTGGCTCTATTTGTTTTGTGCTGGTTCTGGCCTCAAGTTGACTGTCGATCCCCTCGTAAATTGCCTGTGTCGATCCAGCCTTACAAGCTTCCACACGCTCCCCAAGTCCCTGTTAAAATGGTCACGCCAATAAAAACTCATTCACTTGTAATGAATTGAAAGAGAAGCTAAAGACTAAAGGGTCTGATTTAGTGACAATTGTTGATGATCCTTGATTGAGTTAGGATTGAGCTAGCCAGCCTCCCTAGTCTTATAACAGCATGCTGGTATTGTTGTACTTTTCCAAAGGATAAATAATACTGACAATTCCCATTACACATCGTCCATCTTTGTAACAGACCTTTACAAAATGTACAGTATAAAGGAAAACACCTCACTCTACACTCTAAAATAAAAATATACAAGGGCTGGCATGCTCAGAGCAGGATTCTGCCATGGGCCTGCACATTCCAAAAATAAATAAATAAATGAACCAACTCCTGCCATAACAGAACAAAACAGAAAGGAAATAACGAAACTGAAATGTCACAGAATGTCACATTCTTACCGAGCGACTCTACAAAAAAAACGTGACAGTGTCTACCTCCTTGAAAGTGTGTTTAGATGGAGAGCTAAAGCTCAGTCCTAGCATTTCTGATTACTAACCAGTGAAGTCACTCCAAATCTTTAATGTATCCTGAATGTTTAAAAAAAGTCAGCATAGGCTAATGTCAGTCAAATCCTTTGGGTTGCATTGTAAGTCAAATGCTGATGCTGTAATCTCCAGTTAAGCTGTTGGAATGCTTGCCTCCCTGCTCTCCATCTCGGCCTTGCGCTTGCACAACTATTATCGTTAAACATGGGACTCTTGCAAAACACCAACCACCTGCCTCTCCCCAGAGCCGATTACAGCTGTGAGGTCAAGAGGAGCTAATGTGACTTTGTCTGGAACTGCCTAGTGTGGCCCCAAGGTGCTGAGCAGCACATCCCTAGATTACAAGGACAAAGGGATTTTAAAACAGAGCAATGCACAGTGCAAGGATTAAATACAAAGTTGGAAGAGGGGGGGATCAGTTTATTTATTTGAACCTAAGAACACCGGTTCTGTGTTAAGTGGCACAGGCAGGCATTTAAAAGGCAGCAGTTAAATGATGAATAGTGCCGCATAGTGCTGAGTAAATACCAAAGATATGCCTGAAAATTACCTGAAATACATTGAGACAGAAATAGGTAAAGTGGGCAACTAATTTTAATTCCACAAAGCAAAAAACTATTAGAAACTTTGCTTTCATAACATGTGTATTAGGATACTTTATTTTACTCTGCAAATCTGAAAAATCTTCTCATACCTTTGGAGAAGAAAATAATTACTTTTTGATAAAGTCTAAGTATCAAAAAGTAAAAAGTAGCCTTTTTCTCTTAATAAATGAAATCACTTCAACACTGCATTTTTCTATTTATTCTAGTTCCCCTCATCTAATAATAGAATTAGTTTAATGATTTAAGACATGAGACATAAACAAAACAAAACATAAAACAAACCAAGAAATTAGGAAGGAGGCAAAGACTTTTACAGCACCGCGTACTGCAGTGTGGGGTCACAGTAAATGCATCTTTGTTCTTATGGATGATAAAGCACTCAATGAGAAAGCTGAACTGTGTTACCTGCCAGCAGACTGATGACATTAAATATAATTGGCTTTTACAATATAAGAAAAAAGGGTGGGGGAAACCACAATCCATTCATGTGCACTTCTACACACTGGAGAGTCCATTAGAAAAATCCCACATTGATTAACTTCTAAATAAGCTAACCTTTCTAACAAAAATATCAAAAAATCTAATCATATAAGTTACTGAATTAAAGCACAATGCTGAGTAAAATATGTTAATGCTATTTTTTGTCAGACAGATATGGGACAAAAAATTATAAATAAAAAGTAAATACAAGTAAAACAATAAAATAAATAAGTATCATCTCCCTAAACACCACAGTCCCTCAAAAACACACACCCAAACACCTCACCTTGAAAACACACACACACACACACACAAAGCATGAAAAAAAACATGCTTTTGTCACAATGATTGCGTCACGGTCTCAACACCTAGTCAACCATCCTGCTAGGTGCCGCTACATGTTTAAGTCACTGCTGTGCCAAAAATACTGCTGCTTTGCCCAAGTATAAATTCACAAAGTAAACACTGCTGAGAACACAAGGTTTTAGAAGGCAGCACACCTGCCTCGAAGGCGATGACAGTAAATCAATACTGTGTGTGCGTCTGATGCACATTACAACTAGTTATGTGCATGTGTGTTGACCTACGTTATCTCTGTGCACGCTACTGCTTGGGTTGAAGTAGGTTTCACTGCACACTCTCGTAACCCACGTGGGATTTTACATCTGAAAATGGATCAGGTATTTTAGAGAAGCAAGGCCCAGCAAGAGCTTGTTCTTCTGTGGAGATCAGTAATAACGCTGTTCTATTGTATGGAGATGATCGGGTCTAGTACAACAGAGCAAACATGTTAAAAAGAAAAATACAAATACAAATGAACTACTGATTGCACCTTTCCATTAGAAGTGGGAATCACCATACATCCCCTGATACGATATTATCACAATACTTAACGCACGATACGATATTATTGCAATTTTTTAAAATATTTTGCAATATTCAGATTCTGTACATAAAGGTAAACTTTTTCAATATTCATTTTATCTAATATCAAAGTCTCACACTCAGTCTTTCTCTCATTTCAGACAGTTTTATTGTTGACAAACTGAACGGTTTGTATTACAGTCTAGTCCAACTTAACTGAATGCAACCATCTGGTACAATTATAGCTATTCTGAACTATGCAATTTATGAAAACTATGCAGCCCATTCAGCAACTGAAGAATTTGAAAGTAAATTAAGACAAAATATAATTTTACATTAAATAAAAAAGTTTTAAACTTAATTAAAATAAAACATGTCTTAAATTAAAATAAGTAAACTGTCATGTTTATTGCTGCCAAAAAAAAAGTTAAACACATTTGGACAGTGAAGGAATGTCAGGATCCTTGCTCAGAAAAAGGATCAACATGCTCTGAAGTCAGAGCACAAAAACCTTTTTGTAACAAAATATCGATTTCTGCTGTCCCTGTATCGATACATTATTAGCAAACAAAATATCACGATACTACACAGTATTGATTTTTTCCCCCACCCCTACTTTCCATTGGTAAGTCTGAACCCAAGCCCAATTAAATTTTGAAATGCTAACAAAGCTAATAAGAAATGGTGCATCATATTAAACATGCTAAACATAGTGGAATTAAACTTGATGTGAAAAAGGCATTACCACTGATGAATGCAGTGGAGCTGATCAAGCTGACAATAATGTTGCAGCAATGGTTAGCATGCCATTGGATCATTGCCATGCTAACCATTGCATGCCAATGGTTAGCATGGCATGCAACTCTCAAAGAGCTGTTAGATTTATGTTGATAAGTCATAAAAATAGCATCTTCTGATCAATTTCACTTTAACAAAGGTTACATCAAACCAAGGTTCATTTCATTCCCAACCTTTTTCAAAACTGTGCACCCAACTCCAGAACTGAATTATGCAACATTAGCATGTATGTGTTTGGGGACTAACACCGAAACACTTGGATTCATGGGCTTGCTGAGACAGTAAAAAGGCAGAGAAGAAAACAGAGGGCATCAGCTTTGACCTAGACGGGGAATAAACAAACAAACAAGCTGCCAGGCTATCAGCACACGCAGTGAACAAACAGGGAGGCTGACAAATCTCTCTCGTATCTGTGGAATCGAGCCAGGTTTCATGCAAGTCATAAAGGTGAGGTATTGGAACAACACATGGGTGGTGTTGCTGTGACTTTGGAGTAAATCCATATGACTTCACCTATAAAACTTTCATTTTTCTTGCTAATTATTGTAAGATTGAAACTAGGGCTGCTCGATTATGGCAAAAATGATAATCACGATTATTTTCACTGAAATTGAGATCACGATTATTTGACGATATTTATTTAACCCTTTAAGACCTACTATAGAACCAAGTCCACCAGAGCTTATATTATTTTTTTACATGCTGTAGTGCCATTTGTGGGAGCATTTCAAGTTGCTATACATCAATACAACTGTTATAGCCCATATTTTAATAATATGTATGCATTAAGTCCATAGTAATTACATAAATTGCAAAAAAGTGCAATAAACTACAAAAAAAATTGAAAATCGCTTTTGTTTTGTTTACATATATTTCTACTTGGAGAAATTTAAGAGGTTTATCCCTCAAAACTTTAAATACAATAAAGTTGCAAAAAATAGTTTCCCACCACAGGAAATTTATTTTGAGTGTCTTCATAGTTTTATTTTGGAGATACAGCAATTTTTATATACTGCAGGAAAAACAAAAAACAATCCTATGATGCAAATTTGCAAAGAAAACAGCATGTGCATCATTTCACTGTGGGAAGTGTTACGAACAGCTGATAGGAACGGCAAAGCGTGTTTCTGGAATATTATGTTTTTGTTGCTGCAAGCGCTTTTTATGGAATTTTTGCAAAGCTATATGTGGAACGAAACCGTGACCGAGGACAAGCTGATGGCATCAGATGTAAGTACAACTCCTCCGGTTTCATATGCAAAACAAATTATTGCGCTAGCTTACACGGTTCAGGTTCTACAGGGATTTAACAATAGTTACGCAAAACGGAGCGTGCTGCTCTGACCGGCTTTAAAGGGTTAACAATGACTTTAAAAAATAATATAAAATAGTGTGCAACACCACTGAAGTTTTTTTCTTTTAAACTCTCTTTTCAACCAACGGCAGTCACTCTCCAAATAACTTCTGCTTAGCTTTCCGAGCTTCCCTCGGGTCCTCTTAATCAGCGGTCTCCAACCTTTTTTGCGCCACGGACCGGTTTATGCCCGACAATATTTTCACGGACCGGCCTTTAAGGTGTCGCGGATAAATGAGGGAGGGGCTAATAATCGGCTCAGTCATTTTTAATGATCGTTGAAAGCCCAGATCGTAATCGTGATTAAAATTCGATTAATTGAGCAGCCCTAATTGAAACCATTATGCCTATGTCTCAGATATAATACCAATGTGGTTAATTAAACTGACTGAGAATCGATCGCCATTTTCCAGTCTCAAACATACATTAGATCACATATTCCTCAATCATAATATACAATTCAATATATATTTCCAATTCTTCACATTTTAATATTTGGAGATCAAAGCAGAACCAAAAGTTACCATATCCCCCCCTGATCAAACACACAAGGAGCACCTAAACACAAATATTCCACACATATGCATACAGTCATATAGACAAACTAAGTTTCAACCATAGAAAACATATTTGAGGGTCTACCTCAATCTCCTCCAAAGGTCACCTGTCAATAATATGCAATTAAGTCTGTGACATGTGTGAGCTCTGCCTTATTATTTTTTGGTTCCACACCACCACTGTTTATTGTAATTTTATTACCTCAATCTCTGTTATTCTAATTACACAGACATCTTTTTGAGCAAATAAAAGTTAATGAGCTTTTATGAAAATGGCTTGACATGACCTTTTTATTTATTCATTTAAAACTCCAGCCCCCTCCTCCTTTTGTCCCTGCCATAAAGGGTGTGTGTGTGTGTCTGTGGAGGTGGTGGTGGTGGTGGGGGGGGGGGGGGGGGGGGGGGGCTGTGTCAAATACCCACCGAAAACACTTTTTTCTAATCAACATCAATGACTCTTTCCTCTACTCCCTGTTTTCCATAGATCATTTAGCCTTGTCGTCCATAAATCTGCAAAATGCCCTTTTCAAGCTGCTCATAAACACCCTCATAGATCTCCAAAAATGCCACCACTCTGAGGCAAGAGCTGCTGATGGTAGTGAGCCCACAGTGGTTCAGTTCCCTACAGTCAGGGAATGATGAATGTTGGAATGAATGTGTACATTACAGTCTGCCAGGCAGGGCTGATGGATTTTGGGTCGAGGTGTCCGACTGAAGTAGCAAGGTGCTGATCAAGAGGGCTACATGTAAATATTATTTGAAAGTATGGTCCTAAAACCTTGTAAAATGTACACCACACTGAGAAAATTAGTCTATCATTTTGTTAAAAACTACTTTGTACATTCTGTATAGTATCAGGGCGATTACAGGCTCTGTACTATATTACATTAATTCAACAATAAATGATTCAATATCTAAATAACATTACAAAGGTCCTGTTCAGTTCATCATGTGCACTGTCATTATGGACTGAATGAGTAAGATAACATAATGTTTCTCAGTCTGATCTGGCACAATAACTTTCTGTATTATGGATGGGGAGAAAATGAGGCAAATACCAGCTCATTCACACCACAGTGAATAACCAAGCAGCGTGGCATTTGTACCTTTAATATGTGAAAATAGACAAGGCACAATCACAAAATAACAAAATTGGATTAATAATTACATTGAAATCTACATTTTTTTTAGAGACTAAAGAAAAAAAACAATGAAATTAAAAGAAAAAAACTCACTATCAAATCCTTCAATTTTCTCATTTTTGGATTGTTCACACACTAAATTACAGCCATCAAAATGATTATGTGGCCTAGCAAATAGCCCTGAGGCCTATTAGCCATTTCTTTCCTAGCAAGAGGTCTATTATCTTACTGCCTTTAATGTCAGAAAAATAAGAGGATAAGGTGGGCAATGGCTGTGGCTTTGGGCCACTGTTTTCAACTCTCAAAGAGCTGAAAATCCAATATTGCACGGAAGATAGACGTTGAGGAGAAAAGACAGATCTTAACTCGAAAGCCATTACAAAGTCTATTGTTTTTCAGCGCTGATGTAAATTACCTCAAGCAGCTTCAAGCGCCATTTTGCATTCCATAATTCATTTTTGTTGCAAAGGGAATCAAGTAATGATAACTTTATGTGCACAACACTCCTCTGAAACATATTCATGTTTTCATAATCAAGACAAAGCACAGATGCATGAACATTTTACAGTAGTAATGGGAATAACATTATGCCTTTTACTGCTTTGTCTTGGGAGTAAACACGGACTTGTCCACGGCCTTTGTGTTGGTGAAGAGCGCGTGAAACGAGAGCAGGGTTTGAGAAAAATGTCTAGACTGTGGCTCGCCTTTCAATTTGATTTGCTCAGCTTTCCAGTGATAAGTAAATCAGAGGTATCGCATGTCATCACCAGTCAGTTTGTACCCATCTACCAATCTTCTGCGTTTCTACCTTTTCTCCTGCAACAGGACTTATCGTTTGAGCCACCAAAGCGCAGTTATTTAATGTTGGAATAGAGAATATCGAACATTTGACCTTTCCCAGTGAAGCATACTAATGGAATAAATGCTTGAGACAATTTCCAAAATCCTTTGTGTACACGTAGCCTATGACAGGATTTATACAGTGATTCACAGCCACATCACAAGACACAGTCTGACCACGGAAACTACAAACTGAGTCAACTGGTTACAACAAACAATCATGAATGCAACTGCAATATTAAGTATTAATCTCTCTTATATGTGTAACGTGCTACATCAGGTTCACCAGAGGACACCATATTTTTTTAAAATATGTTTAATGAATGACTTTTGGCCTGTGGCAGTACTGTACCCACAAGGAAACGGCAACTCCTGCTAGGGATTTTGGATGCCTGTTCCAGCTTAAGATTTATATATCATTGTCCCATGCCAGCCCCTTACCTCATCTGCAGCCCTTAATTGTCCCATATTGAAATAAAACATTCCTCATTCCTTTCTGTGGCTATGGCACCAGGAACAGGGCCACAGTTTCCTTACCATCCCTCAATGAGACAGTGTTCATTGAACCATAGGGAGAGAATGGGGTTAGGAGTGAAGAGAGCGGGGGACGAAGGGGGTGATATATGCATGCCAAGCCACTGTTTTAGTCTTGTTCACCAGAGTGGAAGCGATATTAGCTGTGGGCGTTATGTAAAGACACCATGTGCAGGTTTCTATGTGAGTAAGGCGGTCAGTGAGTCACCAAAAAGAAAGGATCCATGAGAATATGCGTCAGGAATAGGACAGTGTAATTATTATTGTAATGTTGAAGATGCAGTAACAACATTTTTTACTAAACACCAACAAATAACAAAGCTTAGAGTTAAAAAAAAAGAAGAAAAAAAAAGAATAAAAGACAGAAAATTATGATTACTAATATAAGTAAACAGTTGAAATGCTACAAAATGGATTTACATTGTGGTTTATTGAAATTATGTACTTTAGCTGCCATAGACTCACAATAGACTGATGAAATCAGCAAACCCTAAAAACCCATGTTATCCTTGTATAATGTAATATTCAAAAGAGCTGAATACCCAGAGTAGAATACTGCAATGACCACATTTCCCTGTGAGCCTGAAACATGCTGCCATGCTCTCCTTTTTATAAATACAGCCCTTTTTTACTTCTAAAACTTGAATTTTTCAAAAAAATTCAAGTGAATTGCTCAAGTGATGAAAGAAAATGCTGCTACTGTACGTCTTAGTCCACCCCAGGCATGTTGGCGCCTTGTCCTTGGAGGCCATTATTAGACATTCTTTTCTGACAGCACTTTCGGTGTTCTACATTTAGCAAAATCTGTATTAGGAATTAAGTTGTTTTTTCTATTCTCTATTAGTGAAGAAGGCATTTGTGTCTAAGTTGTTTCTATTTCCTGCTGCCTGTTAATGTTGCATTTATTGCCATATTTTACCCCTTTTGTGTAGGGTCGAGGCATATTTTGACATCCTGCATATTAAGCAGGTGAAGATCCAACAAGCCATGTCTTGCTTCAGTTTGATTGCTACACAAGAAATAATTTGCTTATTTAGGGTTTCTAAATCACTTATTATCCATGCATATCGAATTGGAAACCACTGTATACAGCACACATGCTATATATGAGCAATATTTTAACTCACTGATATCGATTTAAAATGGTAGTGAATAAGATAAGATAACCTTTATTAGTCCCATGTGTGGGAAATTTGTTTTGTTACAGAAGTGAACAGTGCAAAGTTGCATAAAAGAATTATAGAAAAACACTGGAATAAGATATCAATGAGATACTGTACACAATAGAATAGAATAGAATAACATAAAATAAAATACTATATACAAGCGACTAAAATAGAATACAAATGCTATATACATTATGGGTATAATACAATGAATCTCCTAGCATAAGACGTAGAACTGGCTTCTTTGCAGAGAAGCATTACCTCTGAAGTGTCAGCTTGAACTGAAGGCAGGCCTACAGGATACCTCGCGCTTATGCTCACCCCTCACTTCACCCCTCTAAACTCTCTAAGATGAGAGTGTTGAGCAGCTCTCTGAGCTACTGATGTGTCACAGACAAATCACTGCAGTGAAAGTTGACTGGACTCGAGGCTGGCTGCCAAAACCCCAAGAACAAAAGAAGGGTTTTTGAGGAGAAAGAAAAAAGGGAGTCTCCTATTTGCCTCCTCCCTGTAGCCACTTTAACAACTTTCCAAACCTTGATAAATCATGTATACAGGTCAGATAGATGCAAGCTTACAATATAATTATTTGATCCCATGATGAATTTGTAAGGTTGCTTGCTTACAAAGAATTTTACACTCTCTCATTTTTTATGGTAGTTTAATTTTAATCGATAAAGACAGAATATCTACCAAAATTCTAGAAATAGAACACACCGGTGCTACATTTTGGGTCATAGTCATGTTGGAAGACCCATTCATCTGGCGGAGGAACGACGTTCTCTTTCAATGTGTACAGTACATGGTACCATCCATCTGACTCATTTGGCCCCTTAGTGATGTCATCTTGCACATTTAGCAGAAAAACGGCACCAAACCATGTTTCCACCTCCGTGCTTGACTGTGGGGATGATGTTCTTCATACACAATTTCTCTTTTTGCTAAATCAGCGGATGAAGTTGATGCCAAAGAGTTGGATTTTGGTTTTATTTGACAGTACTTCTCAAAAGCCCTCTCTGAATCCTTTAGATGATCACAAGCTAACCTTAAGATGCACATGTGACTTCTTCAGTACGGGAATGTTGCAGATCTTGTTCTTTGTGGCTGTGGTCTCAACTAACTTCAGATAACATCCTGTAGTTTTGAGCTGATGCACCATCTTTCTAATTATGATTTTCACCCCATGGAAGCTGTTTGGTCGATGGTGGTGGAAAGGTTGAAATTGAAGAAAAGTATTCAGTGAACAGGTGAGCTTTACATATCACGAGTTGAGATCAGGGGTATGTGTAATTAATCGATTCACTGTTGGAATTTATTACCATTACCAGATAATATGGCTTTTCTGCTGTAGTGTCTGTTGGTTGCATATAGAACCAGCCTCATAACAAAATAGGCAACTATATATATAGATACACATATATGCATACTATAATTTTGAGTACAACTATCATTTTCCTGATTACAAGTTTTTAAAATGTTTTTTTTAATGTTTTTTCATGTCTTTATGGCCAAGAAGTCATATTGCATGTATTTTTGTTACTACTGAGGACCTATTTTGAGCAATATGCCAGATTGTTTAAGTCAGGATCTTTTAGATTGACATGCTGTCTTAGTTCTCTTTGCTTAATGATACAATTATGAAACCATTGTTTCGTTCCTTTTTTATGCAAATTTTAGCTAACTTGCTTTAATTAAAAAAGGGAACAGGTCTCTATTTTTCTTTTCTCTGTCATTTTAACTAGGGCTGCTCGATTATGGCAAAAATGATAATCACGATTATTTTCACTGAAATTGAGATCACGATTATTTGACGATATTTATTTAACCCTTTAAGACCTACTATAGAACCAAGTCCACCAGAGCTTATATTATTTTTTTACATGCTGTAGTGCCATTTGTGGGAGCATTTCAAGTTGCTATGCATCAATACAACTGTTATAGCCCATATTTTAATAATATGTATGCATTAAGTCCATAGTAATTACATAAATTGCAAAAAAGTGCAATAAACTACAAAAAAAATTGAAAATCGCTTTTGTTTTGTTTACATATATTTCTACTTGGAGAAATTTAAGAGGCTTATCCCTCAAAACTTTAAATACAATAAAGTTGCAAAAAATAGTTTACAACAACAGGAAATTTATTTTGAGTGTCTTCATAGTTTTATTTTGGAGATACAGCAATTTTTATATACTGCAGGAAAAACAAAAAACAATCCTATGATGCAAATTTGCAAAGAAAACAGCAGGTGCATCATTTCACTGTGGGAAGTGTTACGAACAGCTGATGGATCGGCAAAGCGTGTTTCTGGAATATTATGTTTTTGTTCCTGCAAGCGCTTTTTATGCAATTTTTGCAAAGCTATATGTGGAACGAAACCGTGACCGAGGACAAGCTGATGGCATCAGATGTAAGTACAACTCCTCCGGTTTCATATGCAAAACAAATTATTGCGCTAGCTTACACGGTTCAGGTTCTACAGGGATTTAAAAATAGTTGCGCAAAACGGAGCGTGCTGCTCTGACCGGCTTTAAAGGGTTAACAATGACTTTAAAAAAATAATATAAAATAGTGTGCAACACCACTGAAGTTTTTTTTTTTTAAACTCTCTTTTCAACCAACGGCAGTCACTCTCTCCTCTCCAAATAACTTCTGCTTAGCTTTCCGAGCTTCCCTCGGGTCCTCTTAATCAGCGGTCTCCAACCTTTTTTGCGCCACGGACGGTTTATGCCCGACAATATTTTCACGGACCGGCCTTTAAGGTGTCGCGGATAAATTAGGGAGGGGCTAATAATCGGCTCAGTCATTTTTAATGATCGTTGAAAGCCCAGATCGTAATCGTGATTAAAATTCGATTAATTGAGCAGCCCTAATTTTAACTGAACTAGATGGTATACAAATAGACTCACAGGCAGCAGGTTATATACAGCAGTAAGAGAGAAATGCCCATTAACTAAACTAAAGCTACTGCATGCCTCATTGGATTTATTTTTCCCAGAGAAGCAGATCTCTAATGTTTTGCTGGGAGACCAGAATGTTAAGGAGCCTGCGAGGAATGTAATAATTTCAAATAAGGTTTGTTTTAAGTAGGGATGGGTATCGTTTAGGTTTTAACTGATACCGGTGCCAAACCGGTACTTTTGAAACCTGTTCGAGCTCTGCTTAAACAGAGCTCGAACCGGTGCTTAAAGAATGGAGAACACAAACTTTGTCCTAAAACCTCTCATGTTTAGCTGTTTTTTTGTAAAAAGATAACAATGTTAGCCTTTTCTGCAGCTATAGGGCATATATGGTATCACTCTTGGCTGGAAGCAGTGCTTAAACAATGGAAAAAGCACAAACTTTGCACAAACGGCTGCTGCTGCCATCATCATCCGTCATCCTTTCTGCGACACTGGCAGGGCTAGGGGCCAGGACTCTCCTCTTTGGGTTCTTGGGGGATGTTGCTAACTCTGGGTCCGATAACGTGCTCAGTGTGAGGTCTCGCAGCAAACTATCAAATACGGCGCATTTCTCAGCTTTTAAAAAAACGCTATGCGTCGCCAGGATACCGGTACCCATTCCTAGTTTTAAGTAAATATTTATTAGGAGTTAAGTGTTTAGTCTAGTCCAGGGGTCTGCAACCTTTCACACCCAAAGAGCCATTTGGAGCCGGTTTCCACGCAAACGAAAACACTGGAAGCCGCAAATACTTTTTGACACCTAAAATGAAGATAACACTGTATATATTGTTTTTTACCTTTATGCTTTGTGTGAACATCTAAGGTGTGTTGCTTATGAAATCCTTGAAGTGCTAATGAGAAAATTACATTTTATTTATGTAATTAACACATTTTGAACTCTTAAAGAAATATAACAAAAGGAAAGACACCCAGCTGAACTAAAATGATCCAGCAAACAAAAACTGTTGTGAGCCGCCACCCTTATATCGCCTTTGGGCTTTTGGAGGCTTGACCTGACTTTGAAAAAATAATTGGAAAAAAAGCACTCTGCTGCTAAAAGATAAAAAATAGATATTTGCAAAATTCTGCCTAAATATGTATTTTACCTGGTTAATGTGTGTGGTGGGGCGTGGTCTGGGGAGGCGGACGCACCTGAGCAGCACCCGCAATCACCCCTCGCCGCCTTAACGTCTGTCCCATCTATGCTGTTGTGTTGGTGTGTGTCGGGCTGTGAGCTTTAACACCGGCTGTATACGTACGGGGGCACTTTTCCTATTTTTTTGCATGCAATTGTGGAACATAAAGCAGCATAAAACAAGAAGCTAAGGCTTTTTCTTTACTGCCTGTATGTAAGAGAGACATTCTCTCATTGGTGGGAGCTGTGGGTCAGATGTAGGTCAAGTCATCTTCTAATCGGGAGGGTGGCAGTTTGAGCTTGGGCTTCTCCAGTCAGCATCCCAAAGTATTTGTGGGCAAGATACTGAACCCTGAGTTGCTATAGATGCATTCATCACAGTATGAATGTTACAAAGAAAGGACTTGAAAAGCTTGTATGAATGGATGAATAAAACATGTAAATTTATTCCCTTATAATAAATCATAAACTCATAGTTTATGATACTGTAGTTCCACCACTCCCTCTCAGTGAACAATTAATAGGATCACATAAGCATTCAACTTTCACAAGGTAAGGGATTATAGAGCAAGTGACCATTGCTGTGATTAGATGATCGTTGTTATTGCACTGAATTACAGAAGAATATCAGTCAGTGTACCAGTACACAACAGTAACTAATGAAAGTTATACGGATCTTTTTTATTTGCCTGTCTTAGTTTGCACCATGTCAGTGAATACCTGCATATCTTGCCCAGATATACAAATCCACATGGAGACACCTGTACCAGATTTTGTCCAACACAGGGGGAGCGACAGTGAGCGGTCAGCACCACCTGCAGCATTTCATGTCAGGCCTCTCTGAGCAGCAGAGGAGTCCAGACTGTTATTTCCACCCCAGTGGTATTCTACCTGCTCACTGGCCTGCTCCCATCCCTGCTGCCTGCCACCTGTGCAGTGTGACAACACACACAACCCCGCACACAAATCACGTCAAACCAGGCCATATCACAGTAGTTACCTGGCCGAAGACAGACAGAGAAAACATATCCATCTCTTGCTCGTCAGTTCACGTGGAATCCGTGCCTGCCAGGGTAGATAGATGTGTCTGCTGCTGAATATGTGTAAAAGAAGTATAAGCGTCTATTTGAATTATACAGTAAACACGTCATATTAAAAATTCCCCACAATCATAGCTCAACATTACCATCACAGTGGGAGAGGATAAAAGGATAATACCAAGTTGATCATTCATTAGCAGCGATGTGGGTGGGACTAGTGTACCAAGGAAGTATCATGGGAAAACACTGATTTCACATCCAAATCTTGCCTGTTCATTTCAAGATTGCTCTTCATTTTACAGTAAATGGGCCAAAACAGTCGCTTTGTCATTAGTAACATAAATAAAGCATGAAAATAATCCCTTACCCCATCTGGCCTTACTTTACAAAATCACCTGGGAAAGGATTTGGAGATTTTGCATTATGGTTTAGTCTTGGAAACTGCAGGGACAGAATACTACAGATGGTGATTGTGTAGGCTTGGTTTTTTGTTTTTTGTATATATCTGTGTGCATAAAGACAAGACAAAGAGTAAAAACCCATAATTATACAGTACAACTGGGAGACAATGGATGATTGAAGTAATGTTAATGTTGAAAGTATTATAGGGATTACAGTATCAAATTCAATCAGTCCCTTCTATGACATATTTGACTTGCATTATGCGGATGGATCATGTAACCAAAACCAAAGGTCCGCCTGAGATATAATCCACTCTTTTGTCTGTACAAGTTGATATTTTTTTCTATTTGAATACAAAAAAATGTATTTGTCTCGATTTATTGATATTCAGTCACACACAAGCACCATTCCTAGTGGTTGCTTCTGCGTCTGAGAACTCCATGAGCACAGGGACTGAAGCCAGCTCTGCTTTTTCATCACAATAAAAGGGGGGACTGGTATTATCGTACTGTAAGGAAAAGCGAGAGGTGAACTGCTGGTGCGTAATAGACCTGATGTGGTAAAGTGCTGAAAAGGTCAACGCATCTTCTGGAGTTAAACAAGGAAGAACAGCTCCAGTGACAATAAGGTAATAGCATTTTTAAGCTTGATCAGACAGCTGAACAATACACTTCTGAGTCACTATATTCTCTTTGGGACTGTCAGGTTTTCTATGCCTTGTCTCCTTACACTCTCCTTACACAGTTCCTATATAATGTCTCACTTTTACAATATTTCATGATTGGAATTGGTGACTTTGATTGACTTTGTTACCACGGAGGACCTAAATTAAACCAAAGCTAAGCAACAAGCATTAGGGGAAGGCATTATGTTTATTGTAAATCTCAGCTGTAATGACAATTCAAAAAAAGAAAAAAGACAGAAAAAAAACTTAGTGGCTTAGTGGAATACAGAGACAACAGCTGGCAGGGAAAATTGGACTAGAAGCTGCGCCCATTGTATAAACTTGGCATGAATCCCTAGCAATAACAAGATTAACCCTATTTTCACATGAACTATGTTCTCTGCATTTACAGTGAAGCTGTGTAATCCGGGATGACCTCCAATCTGATTCAAAACACTGGTCTAACTTATCCCTTGGCAATAGGCCTATCCACAGGAGAGGGGAAAAGATAAAGGGTGGCCATTATCACCAGCATACATTGCCCCTGTATTCTACAAGTTGAAATTAGTACTGCAGTACATGCCCTTTCAGGCTTTGATAGTCAAAAGTCTTTTAATGAGAAGACTGAGTCAATATTTACCTTCCCTGCTCAGCTTGTGAGCTCCGTGTGTCAATGTATTTGTGTGTTTAGGGAAATGTGTGATTAAGTCCTTTTGCTGAAAAAAAGATGTCTGTGAAGAAATGTGGTGCTGTGTTGTGGTGACTGCTTCAAATCACAAATTCTGTTTTCCTGCCTACATTATCTGTTGTTGCTGATGAAACTGAGAATCATCATCACGGTCCACGCTTGTATGATACAAAATCAGTTACATCATATAGATATACAGACTAGGGCTGCCACAAACGATTGTTTTGATAGTCGACTAGTCACCGATTATTTTTGCGACGTAAAACGTACAGCTTATTGCACCAGCATGCATCTGCTCTTATATAACTATCATTAGCTTACAGCTTTAAGTGTTTCAGGTATGTGCTAACTAAAAATAAAGACAAGATGATAGTTTATTAAATTTTAATTAAATTTGCAGATTGTTTTGGTGAAGTTTAATAAACTCCTTGCTATCTAAAATATAACGGGACACCGGAGTATATTCTTGAGCATCTCACACTTCTGATAATCAGTTGTCTGCTTGATGTTTATTCAGCTGTGTAAAAACTATAACTTTAATCTCAGCCAAACAGATTTACTCAGAAACAAATAAAATAGCCAAACAATAACATTTTTAAGTTATCTAAGTGACTTATATATCATGTTTAACCTGAGTAGCGAAAGACGGCGGTGGGTTTGAAAACGATTTGCCGGGTGTCCGGTGTTCTCACGGGCTCTAGTGACCTAGCCCCCGGCTAGCTATTGAGCTAGTGGGTAACAGACGTCTCCGAAAACGTCGGAGCGCTTTTGAACATATGTGGTGTCTTGATAAACTGAGCAGATATTTGAAGTTTACACAGCTACATTCTCGCCTGAAAATATGTTAAACGTTTATTTTGTGACCCAGAAAGAATAATAAGACTAATATTAATACTAACTAGCTGCCGCCATTGTTGGAAACTGAGCTGTCCTGCGCTATGAATTTTGGGACACAGCTTCTTCTTCTTCTTCTTCTTCTTCTTCTTCGGGGTTTAACGGCAGCTGGCATCCTTGTATATGCAGTGCTGCCATCTTCTGTTTCAGTCTGTTATTACACTCTTAAATCCTGCTACTTATTCCTGCGTCTTTTGTGATCTTACAAAGCTTCAAACGACGCGTCGACTATTAAATCAGTCGTCGACAATTTTGATAGTCGACGTAATCGTGACTAGTCGACTAATCGTGGCAGCCCTAATACATAGGCAGAGGAGTAAAACAACACAGGGAGACACTCCTTCTGCACCTTTGCTGTCCCTTTTATTTTGTTATTATTTTTATGCCATCTGTCAGCCACAACGCAGAATTCACACTAAAGGCTTCAAACTGAGAGCTGCACTCTCCACATATATCCTCAGTTTTCTGCATCTCCATAGACACACATGCTGGAAAGATAGTGTGCTACCCCACGGCATCGACAATGTGAGCCTCAAGCTGTTCCACTTTCCTTGACAAATATCACCTCAGGTAATTCATCAGAAACATAAGCCCATTCTTAAATCTTAAAATGACTCTACCACCAACATACTGTCTTAAAGCATATTTCTGTCCAACAAGCAGCCAAGTAGTCAACGTGTCGTTCTAATTACAGCTAAAAGGTCATGGATACAGACTCAACTTAACCCTTGTATCCTTTTCTGTGTTTTGTAATTAATAAACCTTCAAGTAAAATACATTTTGTGTTGCTAGGACAGTATGCTCAAGCTTGTTCATGTTTTTTATCACTGTGTCAGTTAAGCACTGCCCTGTAGCCTTCAACGTTCAGGAAGTAAGCCAGACTCGTCAAGTTCCTGCAAAGACAAAAGCAAAATTCAATTTTGTGCAAGGATTTTTAGATTTATAATTCATGTGCTGTTCTAGAACCAGAACAATTTTATCATACTATCACAGTTCTTCAGTAAGCACAATTATTCTATTAAACGCTCCTCGTGTCAAACTGAAAGAAGCTTAAAATAGAATTTAAAAAAGTCAAGTTTTATTCTCTGTGTTATGAAGTCTGATTCTGTGCTGATGAGCCACAGGTAACAACAGCTTGCAACTTGAGTGACGGCATTACAGCAGCAGGTACATCAGCAATCAGACTTCATTTCCGAGTAATTTGGTGTTGCCGGAGCTGTATTAACTCCATAGGCGGTCCCGTCTGTTTGGAAGGCTAAATTAATAAATAAATGTCATAGACCTGGTCCAGATCACAAGAGATCTATAAAGTAATCACGAATGTCACCCTACTTATGCAGAAATCCAAACTGATGGCACCTTAGTTCATTTAGGTGGTCTCAAAAGGCCAATTGAGGTCCCATGTGTTGTGATCAAGGCCTCTATTTCACATGTGTGTGTGCAGTGCAGGGTAATTTGCACCTGTATTTACACTCACATGCTCAGTTGTGGCTATGAGATAGCATCAGAACCTTCTGTCCCACTTATATCAATATTGTCATATTCTAGTAACATGGGTCTTTGGCTTGTTTAGAAGGGAGATTACAGTTAGAGCTGGGCGATATGAGATTTTTTCATATCACGATATGTTTTTTTCATTTCAGGCGATAACGATATCTATCACGATATAAGCCAAATAACTATATTTGTAAGATTTAAATGTGCCGTTGCTCACAAGTAAAATGTGAAATAATCAGCAGCTTGTTTTTATTTAAATATTTATTTCCCATAATAAGTTCAACAGGGTAGATGTACTTAAGGAACATGAGACTTTTTCAGATAAATAAAGGCAAATATTGCAAACTACACAAAAGGCAGCCGCTAAAGCGTTTAAGTTTCAAAATAGAACAAACGAAACAGACTAAATTGTCAATTCCACTTAGAAACAAAATATTAATTCTAAAAATAAATCTTAGTTTGTTTTACAGAATAACAGACAAAACTGACTAACTTTTGTCAATATCAAATAAACTGAGAACTAAAAGGAAATTCTCAATCTCTCCTTGTTGTATAGCTGAGCTTTTCAAACAGTTTTAACAGTTACTTTAGTCTGACAAAAGCCGAATGACGAATTAGCGCTTCCAGTCAGAGACTGAGGCTACGTCCACACGTACACGGGTATTTTTGAAAACGGAGATTTTCCGTTTTCAAAAATAATCCCGTCCACACATAAAGGCAGAAATGAAGAAAAACGCTGCTATGAACATGCCAAAGCAGCAGGTGGCGCTAGATTCCTAACCGTGAAGAAATGTTGGCCAATCAGAAGTCTAGAAGCCTCGGTGGGAAAAAGTAAACAAAGCTGCGGCATAGAAGCAGAACCGAGTCGTATGTGTGGAGGGACAGTAACTGTGTGTATATGTAAGCATTTAAACACTGCAGAGAGTAGAATTAACAGTATTGTAGAAATTCATTTCACCGAAACAATAACGTGGCGCACAGTGTGACGCATGCACCAGTTTATTGTATTTCCAGACTTGCTTTCGGCACAATTTACAGTGCACGCTACTCTGTTTTTTGTCAGACTTGAAATAGCCGAAATACCTTCACACTACGGAACTTCTATGGCTCTTCCGTTCGACAATCTCTCCGGCATTGGAACCATCATCTGTTTTCTCTTCGGTCACGCTCGGTTGATTTTTCTAGTCGGCACACTCATTTCCTCCATTACGCGCTGGCTCCATTACCCGCTGGCTGCTTCCCAAACAAACACGTGCGGCTTGGCACTTGTGCTGTACGTAACAAGTCACGCGACGTGACGCTGCGGCTGTGATTGGTTCGGCTCTGCGCTACTTAGTTTGGATTGGCTGACCTTTTTTTAAAAAAATTTTTAAATTTTTTTATTTTAAGAGGACAAGAGCGGCGAGGTCTATCGCGATAGCTTAATTTCTCTATCGAGTAAAAGTTATATCGCGATACATATCGTTATCGTTCTATCGCCCAGCTCTAATTACAGTGTTTATTATAAGACCAACTGGCAGGTGTTTGATTGGAGTTCAAAGGGGGTGGGGGAGTGGGGGAATAGTAAAGGGGAGCCCATGGTCTCTGTTAACAGGAAAGTCTTCTGAGTCTTGCTTTGGTCCAAACACTCATCTATACTTTCACACCCTTTTTACCATGGCCATTTTCCCAAAGCCTTCCCTGCCTCACCATGTTTCTGACTGAATGCACAAACAAGATGTCCAGGACAGAGCCACAGGGGGTCATCTGATACATGTAGTTGAAAGGATTTCTTATCAGCGACAACACAGTGCAAAATTATTTTCACCAGCAGCCTAAGGTTACAAAACAAAGGCGGCTGACTGAGACTATGAGTATTCAGCTTTATCAGTATTTTTTTTAGTCTCTCTCTTGATCGTTCAACACATGAGTACAATAAATCAAGCTTGTGTTTGGTTTCTTAAGTTTTTAGTGCGGTGGACCCCAAGAAAGCACAACCTGACAATACATCAAGCTGCTGTGCCACAATAACAAGAACGATGAACACAACAAAGTCCTTTCAGAAAGGACCAGAAATGAATGTTGATAAATGATTTAATGAAACATTAATGGAAAATATATGATGATTATGTGTAGGTAAGTGTGACAGGTAAGTGTGTACTTCTCTTGGTGGGGAATTTGATGGGGGGAAAAACATGAATCTTCTTCTTCCAGTGTAAAAACTGGAAGAAGTAAAATGCATAGAGAGTGGAATCAGCAACTGTATTAGAATACAAGATAGTGCTGAAGTGGTTCTGGACAGTAATAAATATTGAAAGGACAAACTATAACTCATATGAACATCAAGTTAATGATATAAAGTCAAAATTATCAACAGTAGAAGTGGATATGAGACAGAAATTATTCACTATCAATGGCCTATGGCGTTCTTTGATTCCATGACCAAAATCTATCAAATAAAGTTGTAATAAACAATATTACTCGAGTTTAACTCAATACTAAATATGACCTGAAATTAAAAGGAATCAATTATTGCAAATGTAAATTTTTCATGTAAATGATCCTGTCTTCCAAATTATTAAATACGTGGTTTTGAATCCTTGTTCCATTTTCAGATCAAAATTATATGAAGAGAGCTTTAAATTGATAATTACTTTGTTGTATTGCACTCCTGTTATTGCTGAGTGTGAAGTCAACAGCAGCAAATAATCACAGTGGCATATTAAGATATATAGCTTATATTTTAGAAAAAACTATTTGAAGTCTTAAATTACTGTAATACTTGTAAAACTAGTACCACAACGCAACTAATACATGCATTCATTCCTACTGCTATAAAAAAGAGAAAGGAAAGAAAAAATGTATTTTAAGTTGGCAAACAGTATCTTTCAGATTACATAGGGCTGGGCGATAGGGCCTAAAATTCATATCGGGATATAATTTGAAGCCGTTAAAAACGGTCTAAATTCTTTCATCTTTAATTAAATCATCAGCGTTGCTGCTTTATCGGGTGTAACAATTAAGTTTTACATCCATGCATCCATGAAAACAGAATTTATTAAATTTAACGGAGTTAGAAGTTAACAGGAAGTTAGCTCGCTAGTTTCCACCTAAACATTTCATACCATGTTCTGACTGAGAGATTTTTGAAACTAATTAAAACGCACAGCTCTGGTACCACTTCGAACATAAATGAAGACAGAAAACTAAACAGCAGTGGCATTTGCAGGGTTACTGAAGATGGACTGCCTGGTATATAATGTTGTGCTACGTGATTGCTAGCGACACAGCTATGTTAGCATAACATTAGCACAGTGAAGCTGGAGGATGAACGGATGAGCCAACATTTTTTCCACTCGATAAAAGTTAACGTGAGGGATTCTGGTGGTTAGAGACAAATGCAATCGCATAGCAGGATGCTATAAACAGGCCAAACTTCAGTCAGGAGAACAACTGAGATTATTCATCCACAATACGAGGTTAGTTATTAATATACTGCAACAACAAGGGAACAGAACAGCTGCGAGAGAATTCAACATTAATGAATCAATGTTACGTTAAGTGGAGGAAGCGCAGTTTTTGGCTTTCCCCATATTTCAAAAGTGCTTCATCTCTTTGCTATGACTGTAGCCCGCCATAATTGGCAGATGATAATGGTTTTAGCCGCTGCGATGCTTTCGACCAAAACAGGCGCAGCTTGATGACATCATCAACATGCGCTATCGCGATAGAGCGATATAGTCAAAATCTCTATCGTTGGCCAAATTTATATCGTTTCTATCGTATATCGTTTATATCGCCCATCCCTAAGTTTACAAATGACAAATTGCAGAGACACAACATATCTGACTGAGTGGATGCAGGTACTTCTTTTCTAGATTCTTCAGCCTCTGGGAAGCTGTTAATTAACAGTTTACACAAAGACAGGAGACCTTAAAGCTGGAAAAAAAGAAAGAAAATCAAGCCTAATTGCATAAAGCTTTGCCCCAAGTACTCAAAAATCTATGCTTATGAAATTTAAAGCAATTGATATGAGTACATTAGGATAACAATACTGGATAATCAACACAGTAAAACAAGTTATTGATTTGCTTTGTTGTTGTGTTAGAGAAGCAGCCTGAATGTACTGCACAGTGAATAATGCTCAATTTGACCCGATATAAACACAATTTAAAATCAAATAAAGTTTTGCATATTATGGCTGTTTTATTTCTAAATGATGTACATCATGTTTGTATATCACATGTGGAAACTCAGTGCACTAAACAATTGTTTATTGCAGTAAGCCAAAAGCAAAGGTTACCTTCACAGAGACATTTTTTTTGTTTTGTTTTGTTTGGGTTCTACAGTTCTGTGATAATGGGGATGGATAGCAAGTGACAGGTGACAAGGGTGTGTGAGCCCGACTTCCCACTCAATTTTGTACTCGCACAGTGACAGCTGGGGTAGAGAGCAAGCTTTAATTGCATGTGATGGACAATCATACTGGCAGGGACCTTCAAACCAGTAGAGGATCACTGGGAAAAGGGCAAAGAAAAAAGTGGGCTGGAAACATCAGAGTGGCATCCTCCCTGAAAACCATTCGCCTGATTGCACCCACCCCATATACATCTACCACCCCACTGCATCATACAAGTCAAAACAAACATGAGCTGCGTGTGCACAACACTCACTGACTCCTTTGAGTCAGGCAACCTAACCTCACACTTTAATCCAGCTTGCTTGCTTAATGCTTGCTTTTTTGCTTCTGCAAGCAGAGGCAATCTGCATAAGGGAATTCATACGGTGCGCAAAATGGAAGGAATTAGGGGATTAGGGATTTAAGGAAATCTCTCATCTGGAGCAATTGTTACTACATTTTCCTTTTTTTCTCATTTTTAATCACCAAAGACAAATTAAACACTGGATCAGAATCAGTTATTGGACTGCAGACTGATATATGATGGTCCTTTGCTCAAAAAGGAAAAATAAAACATGAAAGCAAAATGTAAGAAGAGACCGTGGCAAGAGAGACTGAGATAAGCAACATCCTTCAAAGTAAAAGGAAGTGAGCTATATTAGGACCTTATGCCTAAATAGGGAAATTTTGCTTTGCTGTCCATTCAAGGAAGCTGGGAATCTATCAACCAAAGAATACAGGCCCAGGAGCATGTATCCTTTGAACTTGGGATTGCTCAACCAGGAAAATGGTTTTACACAGTTGAGTGTTGAAAAAAAACATGTGGATGAGTAGCAGAGACCGAACAAAAGCACGGTTACACGGGTGGATGTGGCAGTAAAGAAAGCAAGATGGCAAGATTTCTGTTCATATAGCAATTATTAGGCATGGGGGAGAAATAAAGACAAAATAATAGTTTTCTTGTATTTTTCTACACAGTGACTGAAATTGTTCAACTGGAATACTTCATTTTATTAGCATCATCATGGCTTTACTCAAAATGTGACATGTGATTTCACATATACCTGCAGTCAAAGGTTGCATAATCAGGTTGTAGGTCTGTTTGGAACATCCAGTATGTACTACATCTTATTGTTTTTTGGGTTTTTTTTGCCATTTTGTAGTCCGCTTTCAATTATCAAATGTAGATGGAATTACTGTGCACTAAAAACACACCGAAGTGCAGCATATACAGAAGCTGTACTCGATCATCTTCTGTCTATCTTCTGGAAGATGATGAGGTGCACCAAACTGCAAATGCAATTTCCTTAGCACATGAAGCATCCAGTGAACTATACTCTCTATCTGCACACAACCCATGATAATTGAGCGACAGCTTCTTTAGAATTAGTTGAATGCTTAATTAGTATGTATTACTACATGGTAAAAACTGTATTTATTATCTTTTGCCATGTTTTTCTAGTTGGATGCAACAAATTTTAGTTTGTTTTAGATTTGCATTCGCTACAAAGACCATGCACCATGGTGGATCAGCAATTAGTAGTAGCCCATACAGCTTCAGCATTCTAAAATATAAAAAGCATACAGTACTGTACTTGTTTGAGACATAACATTTTAACAACACAAGTATAGATAACCCCCCCTCCCAAAATGGTTTGTTCCAGCTTGGCTCTCCCCTACCCTGGCTCTTGCTGCGTTGCTGCCAGAGCGATGGTGGCTGAGACACAGCGGAGCAGAGGTGGAAGTGCCTGGCTTAAAACAGGACATATTAGCTGCATTTAACCTTCAGTTACCCTTTATATAGTTAGGTAGCAGTCAGACCATGTTTCTTTTTAGCTGAAAAACATTACATCCAGGTAACCTGCCGGGTTGAAAACGTGTTTCCCGACGATGTTTGCTACCCTACAATCTGTCCTGCTCTGTAGTAAAATCAGCGATATTTGACCGTCCTGTTGCTCCCATTGAAATGTATACAGCCTATTTAAAATCTAAAACTTAACATTGTCCGTAGCCTACTGTTGTTACCACTGTCCTGTTTGAAATGTAATGAAAGAAACTGGTTATTTTGTCATATGTGCATGTGCCGATATTGAACCTGAGGTACCAACTAGCTAACTGACTGGATGCCCATTAACCTTATAACTCCTGGTGTGTGTGTGTGTGTGTGTGTGTGTGTGTGTGTGTGTGTGTGTGTGTGTGTGTGTGTGTGTGTGTGTGTGTGTGTAGAGAGACAGCCAGGTTCATAATGGATATGAGGAAGTTTTTTTCAAAAAAAGGAGCCACATTCAGGTAAAAGTGTAAGAACAAATGATCCATCAATAAAGGATAATGTTGGATCAGTGTTTCAATATTTATATCTTTTATTAGATGTACATGTCGTTTGGTTATTTGCCTTTTGGTTGAAAGTACAATGAGAGACGACTTTTATTAGTGCTCTTAATAGTGTGTTTTTTAATCTAATTGAATACAATCTATTTGTGTATGATTGTCAGTCCAAAGAGGGAGAGAGGAAAGAGGGGAACATGAGGACAAAGTACAAGATCAGGAAGAACCAGGTAAGAAAACAGACAGGAAATAGTTAAAGCTGTTTGGTCAAAGCTGCTATACAGCATCTGCAAAACAAACTGGGTTGTCAGCCCTGGCACTGCATTACCATATTGAACTTCAGTCAGAGGAAGTCACGGTTGCCAAAAACTTTTTGAAGCTCAAGAGAGAGGCTGGTGCCATCCCAGATATGTTAACATTGTACAATCTTCTGGATAATCAGATCTTCCCCACACTGAAAACTATTATTCAGGTTGCCCTAACAAACCCAGTTAGCAGCTGTAGCTGTGAAAGGTCTTTTAGTGTTTTGAGTCAGCTCCATACCTGGCTGAGAAGGACCATGGGTCAAAGCAGACTCCAGCACCTGGCTGTGATGTCAGAAAGAGATGCTTGAGAGACTTGACCACCAAAATGTGATAGATTTACCAACCTCAAGGTGAGGCGACATAGGTTAAAAGAAAAGGAAAAATCTGCAGAGCCATAGTAGTATCGGCAGTAAAGATCTTTTCATACATTGTATACATTGTACCAAAGGCCAAGGTGTCTCCATTTTTCAATTTTTTAATAATATTTTGTACATTTCAAGGACTCTTCTATTGTTGGAGTGTATTTTTATGTGTCTGTATTGTATTATACATACACTTTAAAAGTGAATCTCTGTCCAAAAAATGCACTCAGTTTACTTTTTACTCACTATGAGCATCATTCATTATTCTCCTGCAGTAATTAAGGTTAGGATATGTATTTTTTTTTTCAAATTCCAATCCATTCTTCTTTGGCAGCATTTAAATAACCTTTATCAGATTTGATGTTTTTGTTACAGACTTTTCAAAAAAAGTGTTTTGCTTTTCTTTCACAAATGTGGAGATTAAATTGTGTTAAAATGTACAAAACAGTGATATCATGTTTTGTGACGAGGACCCAGGCACAGAGAGACTTTATGAATTTAAGAATCTTATGATTTAATAAAGAAATTTGCAGACTTGCACAGAGAGGGTAAAATTATGATGACTGATAATGGAAATGAAGACAACAGACGATGAGGACAGGGAGGAACAGGGGTTTAAATGCACCAAGGAGACAGTCAGAGGGAACTTGGGACAACTGGAGACATTTAAGGATGCAGGGACTGACAGACGGGGAAGAAGTCTCATGGTGATGAGTAAAGTTTACCTTGCCTGGATGGGCAGCTCTCTGGGTGCTCAGCACCCCCAAAGCTCTGATCCTAGAATCCCCCCTGAGCCCACACCTGTCCCACATCATGTTTCATGTTTCAATAGTTTTAGTAACCAATCAGAAAACAGCTCATAAATTCTTTCCACCACAGAAGTCTACACAATGTGTTTGTGGTCTGCTTTTGTGCAGAAAAAAGGCACAAGTATGTAGACTCTACAAGCTTGCAAGGGAAAAAAACCCTAAAATGTCTCAAGACATTCTTGAGTCCTTTGCATGTTTTTCCCATCCGGTTAGTAGAGCCATTATTTTTTAGGAATTTGTAATGGTAGATTACCATTTGATTTACCTTCCTTTCTCCTTTTCATGAAGGTAAGGTTTTATAATTTGATTCGTTAATTGTAATTTGGTCATCTTTATTATATTTCCCAGATAAATTTGTTTGCTTGTTATTTTGGCCTCCGCATGGCCAAAAGATTCACCATAGCTCTATCAATTTGAAAATAAGTCTTGGGACCCTGGAATGACAGGTCAATTTATCAGATATTTTTTAAATAAGTCCACATTAACAATCTTCTTCTGAAATTGCAGCCATTTTGGAAAATTGACACTGTAATTAGGAAACTTTGTTTTACTAAATCTAAAAGCAATACAACTCAATATAAAATACATGAAAGTATTTCTAGAATCTAACCTGTCCATATCGCAATAACAAGACAAAGTAAAATTACAAAGTGGAGGGGAGGAAGTCAGATACAATCATAGCGACTGCTGCTCTGCAAAGACCTTGTCCCGACAGTGCACAGCAGCAGCAGAAACAGCAGAGAGGCAACAGAGCAGCTTTGATAAACACCAACAAAATCTCAGCAATCAAATCCAGTGGAGACTTGAAGCATGTACTGCTTCATTTCACCTTATCAGTCTTGTTGGTTTGGTGTAGGCCTAAGTTTAGTCAGCCTCTGTTGTTACAGCTAGACATGTACCTGATAAGGTTATCTATGGAACCTCTTCAAGCGACCTTACAGGGTACAGCCCTCTCATTAGCACTATACTTATTTATGTATACAGGACAAGATAATTGGGATATCAATTATCAGTCAGTGAGCCCCCACCATCCCAACCACACTCACTCCCCCTCATCCCTCTGTGTGTGCCAGTGGGAGGCACAATTATCACCATGATGTATGACTCTCTTTCATGTCCTCTGCTCTTTGCTCCAGGCTCATTGTGTCACCATCCAAACACAACTTTTACCCTAGAATTCAAGGTCTAAACATGCTCAGCTCTTAACTGTGATTTTTTTAATTAATCCTTCCTGTATTGTATACAGCATATAGAATGGTGTGAGATCTGAATGCAGTACAATATAATATGTAATACAACTGGAATATAGAATTATTGATCAAACACACCAATATATATATATCCTATGTACCTTAAATGTCGATCCTAAACGACAAAAATTACAGGTTAGATGTGTATTTTTTGGTCATTATCACTGGTCATACCGACATTGATTGGGCTTAATATTGTTACAGTGGTACAGAAAAGATATTCAGAATAACATTAACCATACATGTCTGTGTCATATATGAGCAAAGTGAAAAGGCTTTGTTGTTTCACTTCACAATATTCACATATTTAGTTTTTACGTTAGGTTACACCAAATAATTGTCCGAAAAAGTATAGAAGTAGGGGAAAACCTTTAAATAATGGCATTGTGCATATACTATTCTGAGTAGTGCTCCTCCAAATTGACTGTTAGTAAATCTTGAGTGGATGTACATGTTTTAATTGGTCTTATTCACACTAGTTGTATGGATACACACTCACTTTATGTATGTACGGATACACTCTGTTTTGCCTTTGAAGTAACATCACTGACCGTTTTCACCCAATCACTGAAAATATACTTGAATGACCAAACACAGGTTAATAGGTATAGGTAACAATATCTCGATTGTTGAGTTTTTCTTGATAGCTTAAAATTTCTTTAGGGGGAAGAAAATGTATGTTCTGCCTTTTATAACTTAAACTGAATATTACGGTTGTAAACTGCCCTAGTGGTTGCTTTGTAATATGGGTTTGACTACTTTGGGAAAGAAAAAATGAAAACGTGAAAAAATCAAAGATGGCGGAAAGTGATACCGTAATGTTATCGTTCTAAGCTGATACGGACCTTAAAATGTTGTTGCCTTGGACAAGATATGTCTGTAAGTCTGAGTGACAGTAAAATAATTATCATCTTTTGTTTTGTGTAAAAATGGTACGATAATTTGTACATTGAAAGTTTTATCTTGTTAGCTTGCAGTAAGAGTGTAACAAGCTAGTTTACAATGTTAGTTAGCTAATACAGTATCTTGTACTTTCAGATTTACGATGGTCAAAGAGAAGGCAATGGTCAGAGGCCATTCTTCAATAAATCAGCGCAAAAAGGAAAATAAGTCTGGTTATTGAAGCATGTTATCTCGCTGTCTAGCTGGTGAAACTAAGAAACTCAGGGGAAGGACAGCACAATGTACAAAAAATAAAGAAATGAATAAATGGAGAGATATCTTTTCACCACAGGTCTGATGACTTTATCACAAACAATGTTTTCTTAGTAAAGTCAAAAGTTTAGAGAAACTCATAAATGTTTTGAGTCAAACTATTTTGACTTTTCAGGCCGCTTTCCCTTTCTTTCAGTGTACAAGACTTTCACCTTTTTCTCAGAATGTAATTTAAGACAAAAAACAACATGTTTACGTGGTAGATAAATTAAAATGTCAAGTTCATGGGTGTTGCAGCGTTGAGATGTTGACTCCTTATCTTTCATTGCAACAGCTGATAAAGCAGATTATTCTGGCTTGTTGGGGAAAACCACATCTGATGGTACAGTGTTAAAACATCTCCTCGGGCTATAAAAAGGACAGCGTGTGTTTCAAGCTTACTCTTTGACTTCCTAACCACAGCTCTCTCTCTCTCTCTCTCTCTCTTCCTCACCCTGCAGCTAGAGGCTCGCCTGAGGTCACAGCTTGCGTTAAGATGGGGGTATGCAGGGTCCAGGCACGTTAACTGTGGTGCTTCTCAGAGACTCAGGTTTCTGCTTTAATCCAACATGTATAATAAAAAGTGATGATGGAGGTAAATTAGAGTCCAGAGAGCAGTAATAATCTAAGCAGCTGTTTTTCAACAATTTTCTATTTGGCACTTCCAAATAGAGACATGTGGACATAGAGTGGTATATACACATGCTGTGTATAGTTGACTACCAAAAACGGCTAACATCCGATTTTGCGTGATGTTAAATATCATTTCTTGTCAGAGGCTAATAAAACAACAACATATGGCCGAATTTTGTAGCATTTTCACATCAAAATCTCATCCTTCTCCAGTGAAACCAACAAACTTTTGCCAACTTTTGCCTAATCTACACAATCTGACTTACAGAGGCAGCACATTAGCAGAGTTAACATAGTCCTTCTTTGGTATATTTAACTGGCATTCAAGTGCAGTACTGTAGGGAGGCCATGAACATTTGAGCTACAAGGATCCACATGAAAATTCAAAACTGCTTCAGGATGCCAGTGTAAAATTCCACGTCACATTATCTAGCCTGCTGTACATACCTGCTGTAAAAACAAGCAATGTGTTTCCATTAGTGGGACATCTGAGGAACCCCTATCTGGCACATTTGCAACAAAGATCAATAATTTCCATATTCCTGTACTATTTACAGGCTTGATCTTATTCTGAAGTCCAGTTTGTTCCAAGAAGGAAGAATCTTATGAAGAATGTATGCCATGAAGAATTCATTCCTTTTCAATGAATTCTAATGAGGGTTCTGACTATGGTCCATTTATAACAGGGGTGTCAAACTCAAATACACAGTGGGCCAAAATTCAAAACTGGAACAAAGTCGCGGGCTAACGTTAATATTTATTGAAATATATTTATTCCTCCAGATATAAGAATGAATCTTTTCTTATGGACTCAAACACATTTTGCTAAAAAACTGAATATGGAACAAGCAAAGCTTAATACTAAACAATGTATATATTAGCTGTATAATACCAGTAGGCCAGCTCTGATAGTAATTTGTTATGGCTTCGCGGGCCAAATGTAATTAGGCTGCGGGCCAAATTTGGCCCGCGGGCCAGAGTTTGACACCTATGATTTATAAGTTCTAACAGCTTAAGTCTGTCAAGTTAGCTAGCAATTTTCACTCTATGTCAAACACCTTTCAAGTTAAGAGCAAATCCAGTCTCAGGGTAACCTGAAAACTCTTCAGATTTTGCTGTGTAAATTAATGGAACAACAATCATTTTCACAAAGTAATTTAACCTCTCATTACTGTGAGCTCAGCTTTTTTGCCCTACAACGCCATTTGAAGGTCAACACACGAACAAAGCCAAGGTCAGCACAGACTCTAAAACCAGTTTAATTACAACCCCAATGGTAAATTATAAAATACAATTATAGGAAGTGCAGTATATTTCTGTCCTTTATGTACTGCAAATAAAGCACAGAAATGTTTCAGCGTGTTTGTTAGCCCAGTCCTTAGTATTTAGCATTTAGTAAGCCATTTTTGAGGCAAAATGTGAATTTTTGCTTTGACATCAAGTCAATTAAAAAAAAAAAATGAGGCTGTTTTTTTATGATGTCCACCTTCATCCCTCATTCTGTCTGATCAACCTTAACCTGAACAATTTTCATGCAAATGAGTGAAAATACTAAAGTGCCAGACGTAGATGAAGGCAGCTAAGAGCTGTGTTAGATCACTGGTATTCAAATCAATGCAACAGGAGATACAGACTCTACAAAGCAGAGGAATAACATAAAACATACTGTGCTTAAGGGAATTGAAATGGCACAACCTTTCTGGATTACAAAACCTCAGCTGTCACATCTCATTTTCAGATTTTACAGATTGAACTTTAAACCAACATTCATCAAAGGATTCAAAAGTCTGGGCACGAATATTTTCGCAGTGAATTAGACCTGGATAATAAATGTTTTCACTTATTTGTTCACACTGCATTATTACAGGGTGTCAAAGTGTTAACACTGAATATTCAAATATCAATTTTTGCAAAATATTTGACAAGATATGACACTGCATATCATTGCAGTCATTGAGCTTTCTGACACTGCTCAAGAGTTCTTCTCTGTACTGGATACAATCACCAGTTGCTGGGGAAAAATGTGTATTCACCTGCTGGCTGGCAGTGGTTCTTTTTTTTTTCACTGATTTTACCTAGCAAGAGCCTTGCTAGGCAAAATCAGTGAAAAAAAAAGTGATTACTGCAATTGTTAGCAGATTGTTATAACTAGCTTAGGTTTTTCATGTTTGCCTACAAGTACTCCCTTACTTCTAGCCAACTGGTAGTACAACTTGAAAAAGTGCAATGCAAACCACAAAAGGAAACATGGCACACTTTGCATGCACACTTTGCACTTTGAATCACCTTGTTGTTGAATTGTGCTATACAAATAAACTTGCCTTGCCTTGCCTTTTAAGTTCTACATCAGTGCTGCAGCCAACATGTTTCAAAAAGTGCAACTTTTATTTAAAGGCAGTCTCCAGTTTGAGTTGCACTTTTCAGCTTCAACACAGGTTGGAGAGTAGCTGGCTTGTGTTGACTTGTTGACTTGTCAATGGCATGGCATTACATAGCTGATAGATGAGAGATGATCTGCCCCTGGGCAATGCTGGACACATCGCAATCATCGGACGCGTTCATCTAATTTTTCTGATTGTTTTTGTCTCAGGTGAAGGAACATATTTCTTTTAGTTCAGAATTAGTTTCTATTCCTTTTACCAAATTTAGTGGTCTGTCAAATACCATACTTTGCAGAACTAAACCTGCCCAACCTTTAATACAACTATAGCGATAGAGCTGAAGCAATTCTTAGAGAAAAAGTTTAACAGTTAAGATGGTCTACAACAACACAAACAGCTTCATAATTAAAACGGTTTGCTTGTCAGATATCTATGTGACAAACAGTAACGGAAAACCTCACCCATAATGTTATCTTTGTTTTCTTTGCAGCCAATGCAAAACAGAAATGAACTAACTGTCTTAAATAATGTAGATCGCAATATTACATGTTTTAATATTGTGCAGAATCATTGCTGGCATCTTGTGCTGGTTATTTTATGTTCTGAGGATAATCAAAAAGCACATCACAGATCAACTAGACCAATAACTGTATTGCAAGTGCCATGTCTTATCATTAAAAAATTTCCCACGGATTGATACATTCATCCTCTCTAAGGAGAGCAGACAGCAGCTCCCTAAAATATCAAGAAAAAAAAGGAAAAAAATCTTTCCTTTGACACGGCCCCTTCACCACTGAGCTAACACAGTGAGACATGGATTTGTTAGTGCAGACATCTAAAGGGCCTTAAAACTGACTGAAAGTGAGAGTGAAAGACCTTTACATTCCCACCCACGTGTTAGATGAAAGGAGTAAATACACCGCTGCACTGGCAGTCAGCCATAATGACCCAATTTACGGTCCTCAAACCAAAGAACATCTCTGGAAATAAATTAAGCCTGAGCAAATGAAAATCTTCATGTTACGCTCCTCATTCTTGCTCTCTTCTCCATTTCTCACGACTGCAATCGCTCTCTCCACAAATTCCTTGTTCTGATTCTCTCCTCCTTACCTCAATCTCTATTCTCTCCCTCTATCTTACTCTCTCCATTTCAAAAGGACAAATGCTTCCTGCAGTCACTGTAGCACTGCATTGGTATTCTGCTCTCAATTTAGCTAAGAGCAAGGCAGCAGTATCTACTTGCTGCAACCAAACAGCAATCTGACACAGGCCACAGAAACAGAAAGCGAGAAAAGTCTTGAAGAATTGAAGGAACCGTGAAATATGAGAGGGAGACTGGAAGGAAGAGACAGACCGACTTATACGGCTGTCCAGCAGTGACATCATTTGCTGTGCTATAGGGTCACTAAAGAGCAAAAGCTCATCTGCATTAATTAAAGGCTTCTGTTCGGCTTTTTGCAGAGAACAAAAGCAGCACAGTAGAGCTTTTTAAGCTATCTGAGACCGCTCCAAACTTACACTAACCCTACATCAAAATAAATCAAAAGCTTTGATCTAACATGCAAATTTTATTCTTATTACTTCAGATCTATCAAAAGCTGGACTCGAGTAAAACATTTTGTTTGGGTTGATTTCCTTTTTCAGCACCGTCAAAGCTTATCTGCGAGCGCCACAAAAGTCTAAAGCATCAAACAACTGTCACATAACTTGGCAAAACAGTTATCGACCTTTTCAACATGCTGTAATTACGAGTGATTTCATCATGCAGGACCAGGTAGAAACTACTAAGTCAAATGATTATTTTAAAGGTTACAAAGCAATAATAGACCATAGTGATAACGGTAGTGAAGACCACTCATCCTGCATTACAGGTGATCAAGATACAAAATAAGTTCTGATGGCTGCATAGAGAGTGAGAGAATTCCCAAGCAAGGTGTAGAGATGCAGACAGGATGAAAGAAATAGGGCAGAGATAAGTGAAGGGGGAGGGATGTCAGGAGTAGGAAGTGCTGACAGCGGGTAAAGGTGAAAGAGAGATAAGTTGAGTAAGGGAGCAAATTCGAGAGAGACATGGAGGGGAGAGGGGTGACGAGAGGTGGAAAGTCCAGATAGACTTGAGAAGAGGTGGTAGGAGGTGAATGAAAGATATGCTGAGAAAAAGACATGGAAGAATGTGAAGGAGAAGAAAAAACATAGATATGGAAATGGGATGTGTCAGTGAAGGAGGGAGCCAGAGGTTTAAAACAGAACTGAATTTGACATGAGTTGACAGCATATGAGCATATCCCAAGAGCAAATGAAAGCAAGAGCAGCAGAGACAACAGGCTTGGGAAGGAAGGAAGGAAGGAAGGACGGAAGGAAGGAAGAAAGAAAGAAAGAAAGAAAGAAAGAAAGAAAGAAAGAAAGAAAGAAAGAAAGAAAGAAAGAAAGAAAGAAAGAAAGAAGTAAATTCACTAAAAAACAGACGAGAAGAAAGCCAGCTGAAATAGCAGACCTTCAATGTGTGATCTTAAACGTGAAATATTCAGCAGCTTTGATGTTAAATATTGTTTCTGAATAAGTCCCTGCTGAAATCAAAGCTGCACCTGTGCCATGTCTGCAACTCTTGTATGACTCACATAATCCCTAAAAAGAGTGATCTTCTTCAGCAGTTCAATCTTTAAATGAGGTTCTTAAAATACTGAATGAGAGAACACTGAAAGATCATGCACACTTTAAGTAGTCTATTCACAAAGTTCCACACCCTCCTCCTTTTGAGCCCTCACTGCATCAGCACCTCCTTCATCAAACATTGTTAGAAGAGACTTTCGACAGCCTAAACAGTGAAATGAGGTCCCAGACCTCTCTGCAAGACTCTGACTTGAACTAACCGCAGATTTTGCACTGCAATTATAAAACAAAGACAAATACAAGAGTTATGATGGTGCCTTACCTTCCTTGCAGTACTTTCCTTTGAAGCGAGTGTGGGTGCAGTCACAGTGAACTTCTCCATACTGAATAGAACAAAACCCTCCATTGAAGCATGGGTTCTGTTTGGTGCAGAGGTACTCCAGGTCGCTCTGAATACCCTGGCTATTGAGCAAAGTAGGAGGCATCTCTCCCACCTTCAGATTGGAGATCAAGCCCTGGAAGAGTGGTTCATACTTCACTGTGCTGGATGTCAGTGCAGACAGTCGCACGTCAGGTGGTATCCCACCTACAAACAGGTCACTGACCACAGCCATTTCCCTCCTCTTTGACTTGACCTCTGCCACTTTTGTTTCCCCATCTACCATTAGCATGGTCTCACGGAAGTTGCGGGTAAGCAAGACCATGTGCCAGCGGTCGTCATTCACCCGTATCTCCATGTGTACGGTGGCTGGCTCTGCACAGTGGATGGCAAAGCGCAACTGGAGGCGCCCACCAGCAATCAACAGCTCCAAGAAGTCGCAATTACCGCCATCGTCCAGGTAGAGTACCAAGGCTTTGCTGATGTTGGTCTTGAGACTGAAGCTCAGCTCACCCACTGATCCAGCTTCCCAGCGCCCATAACGTGCCCACTGGCCAGGCGCCCCACTGAATTCCAACATATTCACTGTAGTGAGCAGGCTGAAGAGGGCCAGAGGCCACACGGGCAAATACAGGATTCTTAACCCCCTTGTCATGCTCAAAGTTCTGATGTGTCCCCCTTCTTTCTTAATGCTGTAGGTCTAATGAGCAACAGCTCTCTCTTCACTGAGGAAAAAAGACTGTAATATAAACAGGAATATAAACAAGAAGTATCATATAGTACTGAATTCGGTTATAAAAGTCAATGGGTAAGCAATCCTCACAGGTGCTCTACTACAATTTGCCTGACCAATAAGCACTTTTTTCTCCTCTCTCTAGTGTTAATTCTTCTCCTTATCCTGATTCTCTCCTTCGTCTCTCCATCAGTTGGTGCCTCTGGGACTGAGGAATAGGGGGAGAATAAAAGAGGGGGAATATGATAATTTCAACACAGTTGTTTCTTCAAAAGCCTCTTTGTCTATCCTGGACCAAAAATAGAATGTTCCTCTCTCAAATCCAGATCTCGGAGCAATTTCCAGGAAATTTGAGCTGCTGCCAGAAGCTTGGGGGTGGGGTGGGGGGAAGATTGTGATCTTTCTTCAGGAGGAGAGCAAGTAGAAGAAAATGAGCAAAAGAGGAAGGGAGCTTTATAGTAGACGGGTATCAGAGCCTGCTGGTGTCTGCTTGAGCATTTGATGTGCTCATCATTTTCAGTTTAATGCCATTCTTCTCCTTAAACTCACAGAACACAAAGATTTACGCAGGTATGGGTTCCATGACTGTGATGGGTGCTGGCAATCTGGGAGAAACAAGAAGAACAAAAAGACAGAACTGTCAGTTACATGCAAACACTTTACATTTCAAATTAGTTGGTAAGCAATTAGCCTGATAGCCTTAATAGATATTTGATATGGTATTTCATTTTTTGCTTTGCCTACAGTTTTGCACACCATATTCTATCTTTAATAATCCCTACACTTTTTTTCAGTTCAAAGCTGACACTTCAAAAAAGTTTGCCTAGAGCCATCTAAGTAAGTTTAGCAATTGTGTGGCTCCATACATCCCAAAAGACCCTGAATAAAAGAAATGTCTTATTTCATCTGCTTGATTCTTTGATATCCAGTAAAGAAAGTTGCCATCCACACGCAACACACATGCAACATAAGGTTTTCAACAGAATGAGGTAATATTTGATAAATCACAGCCCCCCATAGTGGTGCACACACACTTTACCGATATGAATATGCAAACACACACATCATTAAATCAAATGCAATTCAGATCGGAGTGCTGGAGAGTCAATAGCTATCTGAATAGCTGGTCTTGACCCTGGGGCTTGACCTAATCCCTAGCCATTAATTCTTAAGTGAGATTTAATTTCAATCTCATACAGTCTGCAATTAAAGCTAGGCTCACCCCTGCTCGTGCTCCCTTGTGCTATCCTGCCTCGCTTCAAAGTGACAACAGAGATGATATTGGCATACATGAGGAGGAGCGAAGAAGAGTGAGTGAAATACAGTGAAAGGGAGAGCTGCTACACTACAACCATGATCTCCAAAGGTCAAAGCTTAACATCAGTGGAAAAAGATTAGGGAGACTAGAGGGAAAAGAGAGCTGTATGATACAGCAGAGGGAGGAAAACAAGTAAAGACGGGACCATTTTTGTTTGGAAGACGACACACTGATAACACGACAAATGAATGCTGCCTTTAGATGGCTTTTGTGAGGTTATATTTGTAACATGGGTGTTACAAAGTGTCGCTGGAAGGGTGGGACATTGCATCACATATGTGAAAAAGCACAATGCATTACTAGGTTATGCATGCAAAACATAATTCTGATATCAGTCATATTTGGTTATTTTTTCTATTATCTACCTTTCTAAATTTATGCCCAAAATGTCGAGTGTCGAGTGCAGAGCTTCTTTACATGTCAATGAGTTTCTGACAGAAAAGGCTAAAGATATACGTAATGCTTTATGATTGCAGCTTTTCACAAATCTCATATGTATACATAAGACACCAAACACATGGCTAACTGTAAGTCTAGATGTTGTTAAATGCAAAGCACAGTGAGACAAAATGTCTACAAGTATGTGGCAGGCACACCATCCCTCTAGGAGTGATAAATTGAGGCTGGTTTATTTTGGTCTCACCAAAATAAACGTCTCCGAGACGGCGCTCTGTATCAGTATTTCAATACATTCTTTTCTCTTTTGCAAGAATATACACATAAGTATGTTCACTACACAATAATCACTTTATTAGAAGTAGAAACAATCTTATGTGCAAGCATGTATATTAATTGATTTATGCATTATATGTACATTTTATACAATGACATGTACAAGGGAACATTAAATAGATATTTAGTTTGAGAGTTTACATTCGTGCACCATTATGGGTACATAGCACAAAAACATTTCCTGGCCAAGAGATTTTTCTGTCTTGTTGGAGAGTTTCTACCACCAAAGACAACCAAACATTCCTTGCATTTCTTACTGCTGCGTTTATGAAGGTTACCACGCTGATAGTCAACATATCCTCTACGCTTTCTCTTTTTGCTTATTATATGATCTTAGCTGGCTTGCCTGACTGTACTGTTAAATCCCAAGGACACTGAGGAAACACAGCAAGTCTCAAGAGGTAACTAGAGCTCAGAGAATTGTACCATGCGCTTGTGATTGATTCAGGTTGCACATGCAGCTGTTTGGATTTAGCAAAGCTACTGTCCCTATGTGACTGTGCAGTGTTACGCTGAAGTGTGTGTAATCTACTAATTTCGGGACCTGCATCTGTTTCTTTTCAAATACTCCTCAGTGGCTCTCTCCGTGGCACTTAAACCCATTGTTTTAACAAAGACAAAATCAGCCTTAGTCAGTTCCAGTTAAAAAAATATGGTTTACTATTGTTTTAATAGAATGCTTGCTTGATATCCCCCTGGCTAAAAAATCCAAACTAAGCTACAGCAATATACTAGACTTAAAACACAGTCTGTACCAAGTCTCATACACCCTGATCTTACTTAATTTGTACAAAAAGTAGAACCTCTACAACTCCCAGAACGTCTACACGGTCATGTAAGCCAGCACTGACCCATTTCCTCGCAGATTAACCCATGGGAATGTTTCTACTATCTTGACAAAAATTCTACCTCAGCACTGCTAAGGGTGTCTGGCTTAAATCACACTACAGTAGAGGTTTGTGGTGGAGGTGTGGTCCCTGGCTCAGGTGCAGGGGAGGGGTGGTGCAGTGAGCTTAAGGGGGCAGTGCTGGGCATTCTGCTGAGGCCACAGGTGGTGACGCTCCCACCACCTGGGACATTTACAAAGGTAGTCAAAGGTTTGATAGCTACCAACAACAGAAAACCAAGCCAGTTCCATTGGAGTACTGAATCAAACTGAATGGCGAAAGAACACAAACCATAACCACAACTTATTAAGGCAAACAAGTCTCAGCACAGCATAGAAATGTGGCTGTTGATTAATTGGCCAAAATGTATACAACAACTGGAAGAATGAGAGAGAGTAAGAGAGAGTGAGAAAGAAAGACAGCATGTGAGAGCCAGAGAGGGAGACATCAGTCACTCAAGTCACAATATCCCCGTGTAGGTGCCATGCTGTGATACAGATACCACAGCACTGAGACAGAGCAGAGAGAGATCAATAGAACAAGCCGCTTAGTTTGGTTTCTTAACCTGGTTGCTTTTAGACATTGCTTTCCCTTCCGACTATGGATTAATACAGTGTGGTGAAAAATTAATTTACAGCTGAATTTCCTATTTACAATCACCAACGGCAGTCAGGCAAAAACAGTAGACCTGATTAATATGCATTTTAAGTGTTGATGCAAAAGTGAAGGATCCATTCTTTCTAGTTATAATAATAGTGCCTTGAACAGAATTTTCTAATGGAAAAAATGACTTATCTACACTATCAACCTCCCAGTGAAAGCATTGTTTAATTTCATCTTCTACTACAATGTTTCACTTTAGACATTATCAGACGCCGGTTTAGTGAATGCCATCCTATTCTAGTCAAGGGGCTTAAATGCCACATACACCCAGTAAGGTAAAACTATACCATTTAACTAAATTATAGTACAGTATAGTATAGTCACCCATCCACTTCAGCTTATCCAATTCAGGATAGTGGGGACAGCTGGAATCTATCCCAGCTGCCATAGGACGAAATGCAAGGAGCACTCTGTAAAGTATATAGTATATAAAAAAATATAATAATAATAATAATACTTTCCTCAAGAATGAATTCCTTTTGTTACAGTCCTATTTTATCTGGGCTTTAATTGTACAGTATCTAAAACTGTGTGATGGATCAAAATAGCTTTAAATATGTATTTATGTAAATAAATGTAGTTGTTTTGTCAGGGTAAAATTAGTTTTGCTGTGTGCGCGTGCAAACGTGAGTTTTCTTGTTTAATTCATCTCTCACTGAGCTACGTCTTGGCTCCACGTCTGCAGATTCCCTGCTGTCCAGATTACACCTGTTGTGTGGGACTGTGCCAGGCTATCAACTTCCTCCTCCTGCACAGAGTTCAGTGCTGTGGATTTTTTTTCTATAGCTAAAGCTTAAGAAAAATGTATATAATAAAATCATGTAAAGTAAAACACTCACTATTCATACTATTCATGTGCACTAAGCATCACACACACAGCTTCTACATATAAGCAAATACACACACGGCATATCGTAGTCAGGCAGGAGCCATTAATCCTGGCCTGTGAGGAGCTCAGCAGTGTACCATCCGTCAGCATGAAGCTGTTGCTGCCACTGCTGTGCTCTAATTAACCAGAGAGGCACGCTGAGCCACTTTTAATATTCCTGGTCAAGTGGGAACACGAGGATTTAGTATGAGAAGGAAGAGCAAAGAGAATCATAGGCAGAGATGGCTGGCATCAAGTCATTTAAAAAAATTAAAGGAGAAAGAAGAGAGATGGAGAAAAGGCAGGGCTGTATTTCATTTGATACATTGAGTGAGACATTTCTAAGGAAGCTGTAAATTGAACTAGAGCTATCCAGACATCAATCAGACTGTCATTGTATCGTACATACTCTGTGTTTTGATATAAAACCCCTTTGGTGACCTTGGTGACAAAAGTTAGAACAAAATGATTGCTTAATAAAGAAAAACTAATGGAATCTGTATAGCACATGCTGAACAGACCCCTTTCAGTCACGTGAGTGGTGTGAACTAATAGAGGTGTGTAGCTCTTTATTCAACATCAGGCTACTGACTTTGATCAGTCTCGTCAGCTTTAAGCCACTAGTGACTAGCTCTGGCTGTTAGTGCTAACTGCGTTTAGCCTTGATAAGAAGATGCTAATGAAAGAGATCAAGGGCTTTAGCCTAGCTGTTAGTTCTGTAACAGCCAGATTCATAATGACTTTAGTGGGACTCCTTGTTGCTCCTTTTACTGTGACACTTTGACAGGCTGAATCATGGACAACAGATGCATTTGCTCTGCAAACTAAAATGTTGTAAGGTTGAAAAGAGAAGGCAGCTATAGAGGGTTTAGTTTGGTTTATTAAGATCCAGATTAGCAGTGTAGCAGCTATTCTTCCTGTGGTCACAAATCTTTACATTTTGACTGGGCATTGTGAAACATACACACATGTGCAACATAACATCATACTAGAAATAGAAAGATAAGTGCCCAACCAATAAAGGATTTTTAAAACTGATACTGACAGTGTTGATTCAAAAATCCAATCATTCAGCTTTTTCTTTTCTTCCAGACAGATGAAACATACACAGATTTCCCTGAAATTTGTTTTGTGTAGTTAATTATGATGGGAAGCATGGTGGTGCTGTGGTTAGCACTGTTGCCTCATAGTAAGATGGCCCTGGGCTCAAATCAATCCCTCCAGGACTTTTCTGTGTAGAGCTTTCATATTCTCTGCATCATACTCAGGCTTCTTCCCACACTCAAAAGACATGCTGTTAGCGGGCTTAGAGTAATTGGTGATTCTAAAGTGGCCCTTTGTTGATTCTGCAACAATGTGGCAGTTTGTCTAGTTTGCACCTCTCGCCTTTCAGTAACTAGGATAGGTTCCAGTCCCCCCGAGACCCTGAACTAAATAAGCGGAAGTAGATGGATGGATAGCTATTTATGAGTAAGATAATATGACAATGTAGTTTCAAAATAATCTCGTTTTATTGTTCAAACAACTTGTGGATTAGTAATTTACCCTCTGCCTTACTCGGCTTAGATCAACTGGTTGTAACGTTTATGGTGTCCCAAGCACATGTTGTCAACAAGGAAGTTGGAGAGTGCAACAAACTGTGCAACATGAACAGTAATTACATCAATGATTCTCTTAACTTTCTTCTTCTTTTTTTTTTTTTATTTATCATCAACTCTGAATGCCAATATATATCAGCAAATAGAAAATATCGACCTTTACTTAGAGATAAGTCTGTAAATTCTGCACCATCTTTTATTCCATGCAGTCTTTTCATTAGGTGACTCAGTAATCACCAATGTCAAATATGAAAGCTTTTTAAAGGGAGTACTGTGTAGGAGAGGTTATTGAAGCTATTCTTGCTGATCGCATATCAGGTAAAAGATAAAATGCCCTCTGTGAGATGAAAAATCAAGCCAATCAATCAATCGAGCCAAAAAAAAAAAACCTCCATTAAAGGGAGAGAGAAAGACACTGAGCATAAAGCAATAAATAGCACAGCAGACTCTAAGCCTGCAATTATGCTGTTTCAGAGTTTATGTACTGATAATCACACTATAGTATCAATATTAGTCTCATATTCATTATTGCTCGCATGTAGTGTTTTTAGTCAATTCATTTATTAACTCATAATCACTTATTTTAAAATATCAAAACATCAAAAGGCATGTGGTCCTCCGAACCGTCTCTGAGTTTGAACGATTCTTTGCGGAAAAAAGACAATTTGCTTATGACTTGTGAAAAGCCTCCACTGGCAATAGTTTGACATTGTTCTTTTGCAATGCAAAGCTCTCCAAAAAATAAGCAAGCATTCATTAAAGGAGCTGAAAGAAGGAAATCACCTGTCCTGTTTTTTCCTCCCTACTTTGACACTGACCTCCTCGTTATGCCTAACCCTCCCTACTTTGGTCACAACCAACACATCACCAATATCAATTCGGTTCCACCTATTTCTAACATTTCAAGAAGTGTAAGAGCATGCAGACTTAAGATGTGGACAGTACTGTGGGTTACACTAAATAAAGAGGGTAACAATTATGTTTTTCTCTTAGATTTCCAAAAGGGGAAATTACGGCATCTGTTCATATGGCGCACAAGTGAATTTCAGATCACTAATTGGTGCTAAATGTATGGATATGTTCTTACAAACAAACAAAGGTAGCTCAGGCTATTTAAACCATTTTACAATGTACAGGTTGTTATATTTGTAAGTACACTGTTCCTCTTTTAGTTTCTTTGAGTAAAATACTGAATCCTACCTGTTCACAAGATTTAAGCTGCTTTGCATCCGTGAAGTGTAAAATGTTTGCTGGGGGGTTTGAGAGAATCTGAGCGGATGACTTTGTGTGCATGAGTGTGTGTGTGTGTGTGTATCCTGAAGCATGTGTGTGGTTGTCTTGGTGCCTGGAGATGTTTTGGTGGGAAGCACAAGGCTCGCTGGCCAGGCCTCAAGACTCTACTGTTCCAATTAACCAGCCCAGCAGCCTGCAGCTCTACTGGCCTTATCTGGAGACAGAGAGAGAGAGACGGATGGGGATGGTGGTGGTGGCATGAGTTGGGACACAGCAAGACAGAGTGGGTTGGAAGGCACACCAAAGAAAGGCTTGAGAGGGTGAAAGGGGGAGAAAGAGAATGAACAGAGAACTCACTTTACAACCAGCCAGCATTTCTGCAAATGCCTGCTTACTTATCATTATTCAACTCTGATCTCTTTGCACACACACTTTCATTTGCGCCTTCCTTCTCTTCAGATGAGGGGGAACAATTTTAGAAAGAAAAAAGATCCAGCAAGTTTGTTTAGGAATGGGGGAACTGAAAGTGTTCACCTGACAGGATTAGAAACATTTAAATGGTAAATGAGTGGACATTGTGCATATGTTCTGTTTTTATCCTTAAAAATGGCAAACAGCAAAAGCACTATTCTGTTCCTATAGCTACAGCTAAAAGTTCAGCTTATGTAAGCAGCAGAGCTCTAGTTATGATTAACAGATAAATGTGGGCCATGAATTTGCACACCTTGCGTTTTTTGGCCATATGACAAGTTTATTTCCAAAAACGAACTAAGTGTGTGAATGTGAGAGTGAATGAATAGTGGAATTGTAAAGCGCTTTGGGTGCCTAGAAAAGCGCTATATAAATGCAATCCATTAAATATAAGTTTAATAAAAATTTTGACTTTTACTTGTGCATATATAAAACTAAAAGTGCGATTGCATTTCAACAGCATCATTTGTAACATCAGCATCATTATGCTTCTAACATTGCCTCTAGAAAATTGCACCAACAATAAAGAGAAACATTATCAACTTTGTATGACTGCAACCTCATCTTTCCTGCACGGCAACAACTGGCACAATTAGAGGCCATTTCAGATTCTTGAGTAGCCAGTGACAAGAAGTATATCAGCAGCAGCTGAACAGGTATATGCTCTCATCTGTAGCAATAAGAATCAGCAATTGTAAAATGTGGGTATGTGAGAGTAGACGAGGAAATTAATTATCTATATCTAAGCTATAATATAAGCCAAAATCTAATAACACTGAATTTCATTTATTAGACAGGGTTTGGGTGGTGGGTGGGGTAGGTTAGCAGGGGTGTGGGGTTCAGTTCTCATCACTGAATTATGGATGTAAAGGACAGAAGAAATGAGAGGGACAGCTGATAGTAAAAGTGAGATAGAGGCAGAGAGGGAGGGGTGGGAACTCTCAGGCACACGTGGCAATTCAGAGAGAATTGGCTGTGTTAAATGACAGTCGATTACCATCTTAAATATACTGTCAAAAAGCAATTTGCTTCTCTCGTGCCACAGGCCTGATATTTGCACCTTATTAGGAAGTCTGCCCTATATTTTAAGACGCCAACCTCCCAACCTCCTTCAGTTTCCGTGTACCCATAAGCCAGCTGTCTAACTGAGGACATTTTCAGGTGAAAAGGAGGTGAATAGAGCTGTGCATAGAAGCCTTTGATATAACAAAGTACTGTTATGTAACCACAATTAAAACAAAGAGGCTCTGCGATACATCGCTGTGTTATTCACACGGACAAAGGTGAGGTTATAATGAAGCTCTAAAGCGTAATCCTTTTGTCGAGATAAATCACTGTAGGTTGACTTTGGCTATTATAAAAACGATATAAAATTCACAACAGTTTATTTAAAAGAACCTGTTTGACGTCACCTTCTTATTTGTTGACTTCAAGACCTTTTTTAAGACAAACTCTAAAATTCGAACAGCCACAGCTGCAGATTTGTACATGAAACTTTTCAGTATCCAAGCTACTGCATCAGTGATGCTGCACACAAATCAGAAGAATGAAACACATGCACAGTAGAGACCTGGGGACAGGCAGAGGTAATAAACTCAACATTCCAACTAAAAGAGCTCCACTGATCTCGGTGCGCCGATATGATAACTATGAGTCAAGGCTCACCAATATCTGCAGCAGGTGAGCAATGTGTTTAATTTCACAGGCCTTATAGGCTCGCTGAGCTCATTACTGGCCTCTCAATTCACTCACTACACTTGGGATATTGATCTGGGTAATATAGTTAAAAAGATGTGTGCTACAAAGACACCTCACCAAGCAGTACGTAGTCCAGTTCAAGTGTGCTAGTTCAGTATCAGTTCTGCCTCTACCCACTTCTTTTTTCTTGTCTTTTGAGGAGCTATGAAGGAAACCACCAAGAATAACTGATGAAAAACGGAAGTGACACTGCTCTGAAAACACTGATTCAGTTCTCCTTTAGTTCAGCTCTAAATGTGAAAGCGCGGGAACATGCACAGGCATGCCATGTCGCTTTGTGACTCAGGACAAAAAAAAATGTGCCAAGAATTTGGTATGAAAAGATATAAGGTGACATACAGCTTTGTGTGTGTGAACATACACGGACATGCATGGGAAGCTGTTAAAAAAAGGGTACAGATAATGCACGTACACTATTTGCAAGTCTCTGAGAAGAAGTATGCTCGGAAGGAAGAGATGAGAAAACACAGGGCGGGTTTTTTATTTTAAAAATCACTGATTTCTGTATTTTTTGCAGTAGGGGACAAAGTGGGGATTTGATTATGTAAGCTAATGCTCACTCCCCCCCTCTGAACAAAAGCTCGCACAGTGGAGAGTGAAATTTTTGAGCATCCGACCTGAACTTGCAAGACAAACTGCATCATCCTACCAACAGCCTCAGTGGGGATATTACAGACAGGATAATTTATGACCCCTGCTATAAAATAATATTACACCGGCTGCCTCTGAGGCCAATTGAAACCTCTCAGTGCCTCGCAATTTATTGCCGAAACCAAGTGGAAAAGCTAAAGGACAATGATCAATACAAAACCGAGTACCCATATGCACTGACGGTGACCTTGTAAAATCTGTCCATCTAGGAGGAGGTGTGAATGTTGTCTCAGGTGAGTTTGTTCAGTCATTTCAAATGGTGTTGTTCTAAGATGAAGTTAATATACAAGCCTATTGATTGCTGGCATACCAGTGGTTGTTATGCACAGTGCATTGGTAATGAATGTGTTTACCTGCATTCATTTAACATTAAGCTTCTCCTTATATTAGTTCATCTTTCAGTGCATCGACTACAGAGTTGAGCTCAGTCAGAGCAGTCAGTGTCTCAGAAATCTTCTGTTGTGCCAAACATGAAATTAAATTTAGTAAGAGGGTTTGGCTGGATGCATAAAGTAATGATGATGCGCTATATGTAGGAAGGGTAGAATGCTTTGTGTTTTGTCATTACATTTACATTGTCATGCGTTTTGTAATTTAGCTGTGAAGTTTCCATGGAAACTAATTGAAATGTTATTAAAAATACAGTTAATGATCATTTAAAATGCGAAGAAATAAGAAACTGTAAACAAGGTTTAAAAACGTAATTGTTTTCAGCCAGTGAAATAATGTTTCGACTTAGAGTTATCATAATATTTCATTTTAGGCAATAAAAGTAGGCAACGTCTTCTGAGCATAAATTTACAGAGCAGAGCCACACATGACAATGGCAATTTTATTTACATAAGACATTTCATTACATGAAAACAGTGGAAACAGGAAAGCAGAACAAAACAAAAACAATGTACGCCTTCATGAGTGAGGGTGTACATATTAAACATATAAATAGCAGTTAATGTCTACTACCAAGCAGTGTTGGGTAAGTTACTTTAAATTAGTAACTTAGTTACATTACTAGTTACTTCTATCAAAAGTAACTCAGTTACTTCAAGTTACTCGTTACTTTCAGAGTAACTAGTTACTAGGGAAAGTAACTTTGGTTTTACTCAGAATTCTCTTGTTAATGTGTTGCTTCCATAACTTTGCCAGTCTTCTAGCTTGCTTATTGCCACCAGTGCACTGTGCCACCTACCAATAGAAAGGAAAAAAATCATGTGCACATTTCCACGAGAGAAATCCCACGCCTGGACCGTCGTTGACCGCCGCATGATTCTAGACTGCTTTTTACATCCAACACAAAAACTGCAGTCGTGGTGCTTTCGATTGTACTCAGAACTCAGAAATTCTGCCTTCTGAATAGGAAGATGTAGGTAACACCAGACTGCAGATGAGCTGCATACAGGGCTGGACTGGGACAAAAAAAAATCGTCCCGGGGAATTTGACTAGAGACCGGCCCACCATTATAGGAAAAATCATAAAGCCTTTGAATGAAAACAAGCACTGTTGTGACAGTGATGTACACTGTTCTGATGGTATATACTGTATGTATCAATCTATCAATTGTTTGTTGTAAGACTCAGATAATTATTTTTTTTAAAGCTAGACATTTTAAATGAGAATAAGAAAGAAAAGTATTTCTTTGTGCCCCCCTTTCCCTGTTAATACCCTACCTGGGCCCCTGGCAACACTTTGCTAGACCCGCCCCTGCACAGTTACCAGCTGTCAGCTACTTAGAAAAGGATCCTGGTGTTATTTGTCTCTCAGAAACAGTTCATAACTTCCCTTCAACTCATTCATGTTAACTAAAAGGTAAACCTGTTTCTCCATCACAGCTCTGATGGTTCAGTAAGGACATCTCCTGGTTTCATCTTCATGTTTCCCTCTCACCAGATAACCAAACCGACATCATGACCAGCAGCTTTTTTGCAGCTGTGGCTCCAGCAAACTTCAGCTGATACTAGAAATTAATATTAAATAAATTCTAACAACAGCTGATCAAACGTGCTGCTGTTGTTTAGCGCGACATCCGGTGGTTTCCTCTTTCTGGCGCAAAGTGGGCAATAAATAAACAAGAGAGAAAAGCCGATCAGCTGATCACTGATCAGTTTCATGATTGAAGTAGAAACAGGAGAGGGAGGGTGAGAGGATGAGAGAAGAAGAGGCAGCTGTGCAGCGTAAACACAGAGTAACTCCAGCTTTGTGTCTTTTTCATTGTAGCTGAAGTCCGGGACAAAATGTTCATTTTCACCTCAATACGAAAAGCATGATATTTTCTCTGAATACGAGACGATTCCGTTTTTTACGGGACGGTTGGCAACTCTAATAATTAACCATATGAACAAAATAAAGTTCAACATCAGTAACATAGCACCACCCAGCTGTATAGAAACTCCGTCATGCTAGCTAGCACGCAGTACGAAAAAGTCAGAATAACGAAAATAAACTCCACCTAAACTTGGTTCATATCTGACCCAGATGGACTGCAGGTCATAACTTCTTACCTGAAGTTCAGTTCACCTGACACTCTCGGACCAGCGGCCGCTTCGGGTCTCTGCTCCTCTTGCCTCCCTTTTCCTTCATCCACCTGCTGGCTTCCACCACTTGCTAATGTTATTGAATCTGTGTAAGCTCCGCGATAGCCACCACACGAAGTAACGAATAACGAGCCTATCTAAATCCCAGTAACGAGTAACGCGTTCCTGGTTTTGGCATAATAACTAGTTACCGTGCTCATTACCACAATAATAACGTTGTTACTGTAACGCGTTACTTAATAACGCGTTAGTCCCAACACTGCTACCAAGTAACTATAGTAATATAACTATAGTAATCTCAGTGTGTATGAAATAAAGTTGGTACCAATGCCAAGAACTTTAACCAGAGGAGTTAATGTGGAGTTATGTGTACTTTAACAGACATTTTCATTTTTATTTATTATTTATTTATTTATTTATTTAATTAGGTGACACAGACTTTAAACAAAACCGAACATAATTTAAAAAAAACAGATGATGAAGTTTTGTTCCAATGCCTGACTGCTATTTCCAGAGTACATTTAGAGTTTTTTTAGTTTTTTGACCACAAAAAAACCCCACACTTGATGGATTTCCTGGCCTCTTCAATCACTTATATACTGGACACCAATCTTCCGATGCTGCCTGTGCATCTTTTGCAGCAGGACTTTTCCGTTCAACATCATATTTTTGCAAAGCGAGCATAAAATGTCATGCTTACAGCCTTCTTCTATAAGCCTTGCATAAAGTGTCAATGTCAAAGAGTAACTTTGAATCTAAAGTGACAACAATTCACAGCCATATTCACAGTCAAATAAAGGGTTTGCACATTTAGTTTCATTTACTTTGGACCGGTACTCATGGAGCTATTTACTGCAAGATGGCCCACCACTCGTCTATGAACATGAGATAAAATGAAGGTTGAGTTAAAAGATGGGTGCGGCCAGACTGGGAGTACAGAATAAACTTACTTTACTCACTCACTTCATGATCTCAATCTTTTAAATGTTTGTAAGAAGTGAGGTACATTTATCTCATTTATTACCATGATATTTTCTAAAAACTGCGTGCTTTGAGGACAGGGATAAGATGGGTTCACTATATTGTCTGTAGCTGAATATTAAAACATCTTTCTTCACATGTTATTTCTTTATCAATCTCCTACAATGATCCCTCCAAACTCCCTCCTCCACATTCTTGCCAAGTTGTGACTTGTTCCAAGTTCTAGCTAAATTGTGAAAAAAAAGTGTCAACTGCGACATCAGTGAACTTAAACAAGCGCTCCCTTTTACCACAAAAGTACAGTAAGAATTATGCACATGTCTAACTGGATATACCTTATAACTTTTACAATTCACACTGTGGAATGCTCCTGCTGTATGTGTGTATATAAGTGTGCTTGTGTGAGCAGCATAATATGAAACCAGGTGATGGGACTTGGACGTGTGCCTGGGAGCGTTTGCATGCGTTCAAAAAACATGCCTGCATATTGAGGCACACAATGTGGAGCATTGTGACAAGCATTGCGGGAGATAATGGAGAAAGCCCGAACCATGTTGGGAGCAGGAAGGTAAGAGGAACAGAGCGAGGAGAGAACATCCAATTCAATTTCGAAACGGTGCCGGCTCACAGTACAAACACAAAGGCTTCATTACAGGAGGATCCCTGTTGAAGGCTGGAGCTAATTCACCATCTTCAAGCACAAGAAGAGAAAACATAAGGGAGGGAAGGAGAGAGGGAGCAACAAAGAGATCAGCAAGCCAAAGAGGTGATGTGACATAACGGCGGGAGAAAAGGGACGGAATCAAGAACAGACCCAGCAGCAGTTATTTTGCTCTGAAGGAGAGAGTGTTCACGACCAAAAGTGCCACTAAGAGCATACTAATGCCCTATTAGAATGTAGCACTGAGCAGGAGAGTAATGACTCCCATTATGTGTCCCCACACATGTGTGAACAAGGGGCATGTTATTGCATTTATAAATCTGGTTAAGTGATCAACATTATAAATAAATGACTAGTTGCCCAGAGCATGGACGAGGCTAAAAATAGAATTGTGTAATGATAAACACAAATGAGATTGCTGTTTTTATTCTGATTGTGTTTGTCAGATATGTGTTAAATCGCCGCTACAGTAACTTTAGGATATTTGTGAAACATTGTGTTGTTGTTGCTGTTTACATTTATATAGAACCATTGCAAAGCGGATGCGCCTACTTCCTCTCATTTTCTCAGCCAACGATGCTAAATATCCACCAAGTGTCTTATTGATGAACCCATTGATCTGTGCGCACATGAGACTGTTGTCAGGTGACAACCAGAGGACTTCAGTAATAGCGCTATTAGTTTCATGCAGTGGACAATAAGTGTGTGAGAGCAAAAGAGCCTTTTGCTAAAGGCTGAAGGTCAGTGAATAACTGACCCCCTCCTATCCACCCCACCCCCACACATATGACACAAACTGCGAACCCCTGAAGCACGACTACATCGTAGAGGTGTCTCCGGTTTGCACACGCAAAAGCACACAGCAACGCACAAGCGCAGGGGCAGGGAAAGAACTTGAGGTTTGTGGTCCCAGGTGTAATGCCTCTCAGCTGGGTGTAAATCAAACTGTGGCCAGTGGACAGGATGTTGATGAAAACAACAAAAAATAAAGAAATAAAAAAAACCCGAGAGACAGACAGTGAGACACAGACCGAGAGAGACAGAATAGTGTCAGAGCAGATTAAAAAAATCATGGCTTTGCTCTTGCTGACGTAAGAATGAGTGCCTTCATTTGTTGCCTGTCACCTCTGGGAACTCATGGGACCAATTGGAGGAGGGACAGAAGGACATGAGTGGAACCAAACGGAGAGGCTATACCATCAGTTCACAGCGGGCAGCAACAAAAGAGATGAAAAAGAAAGAGGAGAACTGGAAGTGAAGTACGATTCACACTCGGGTGTGAAAAGGGTTGAGAGGGATTAACATGAGAGTTTATTATGTGGAGATTGCACAAACTATAATGGCTCAAATAAAGCCAGGCCTTCAAGATGTGACACACCGACCATGAAAAGAACCATTAAGGAACACGGCCCTTGCAAATCATCACTTGCGCTCTAACAATAACTTGGCTAAACAATTTGAACTCAGGAAGAAAATGATCAGCGGCAGAGCAACTTCTGCCTTTTACAATGCACAAGTAGTGATGGCACATCAGCACATCACAGATAAAACTAAAGATAAGATGAATACAGGATAACGGGTCACAAAACTCCTCCCAAACCCTCTCCTGTGATTAAAAGTAGTGTAACTGCAATTAACAAAAGAGATTTTAAATAATTGATTGCATATGAGCTACATGAGAGTGCATCCAATAGAGCTGCCGGCATGGATGTAAATATCCTGGGATGTACTGATGAACTGATAATAGCAAATGAGTACATGACATATGTGCAGATGCGTCAGTGTGTGTGTTTGGACAGCTGAAATGATGGTGTGACTAGTTGATAATGAGTTTTCATATTCTTGTCATTTGTTTTAAATAACAAAAGTAGTAAATAGCTGTAATTATAATACTTTCAGCAGGGGCGAGTAAAAAAACAACAAAAAGAAAACAAAGAAAGTACAACTCCAATTAAATATTGCTAATTCTGATATTTAAATCCAATCATTAGTCACTGTTTGTCTTGCGTAACATATTTGGAGTGATTACTCACTCTTGTTGTGAATCATTAAGACAGCTGGAAATCCTACCACTGCTACCACAGTGATAATTTAATAACACAGCTATCCACTTTGATCATGATGTTATAGCTTTGCTATTCTAACACCTAAAACACCTAAACTAACATAACCTGACATAATGGAACAAACACGGAACAACTGTGTATTAAATGCGAAACATTGGGCAGTGAAATAATAATAAATGAGTGAAGTGCAGACTGTATTATTTATACAAAGAATCAAAAACGGGACAATAGAACTGGTAAAAAAAAAAATACATACTTGAAGCTTATTTACTTAAGAAATAGTTTAATTTACCGAAAACTGAAACTGTTCACATCCAGTTCTCAGGTAAATTCATTAAACCCATAATGTCTTGTAGGTCTCTGTATTATACGGCAATGTAAGGATATTAAAGCATATAAAATTATTATCAATAAATCAGAAAAGAATCATAAAATAATTACAGCTGACTCAGTAAAATCTTTATGAAAATACAGTCAGTAATAGTCTATGGTACTCTCCATTTTTTATAAGACTTCCAACACAGCAGACTAAATGTCCTCCTTTTCTAAAGAACATGAGATTATACAATCAAATCACTCATTTTACTCTATATTTTTGATTTGACTAGATATTTAGGTGTATTTCAAGGTAAAGGCAAGGTAAAAATTGAGATAATAATAGTTCCCTATTGTTTAATTGTCATAACTAGTTGAGATCAGGAGATCATTAATTGATTGATTGATTGTGATCTGTGTATCGCATAGGCACATCTGTGGGAGCCAGAATTCTGGCTGGGGTGTACAGGAGTACTTATGTCACATATTGATATGCAGATCAACTTATTTGTAAGTTTATGTAATGTGTTTTTTTCTGGATTTTTGCTTGATGTTCTGTCTCTGTTGATTAAAATGAAACTACCTTAAAATTAGAGACTTCATTTTTTTGTAAGTATCAAACTTAGCAGTAAGTTTCTCCCACTGTATAAAGAGTACATGTTTACGTGACAATTATTTACACTTCCAACAATTATGAAAACAAACCAAACCAGGATTATTACTCTTTTGCATTCACCTTTGCTACAGAGCTCTTATTTTGTCTTGTGCTATAAATTCAGTGCAGCCTCTCTCTTCAGAGAAGTGCACCTGCTTTTACGCCCCAACTCACACACTCACAGCTCAAGCCAAGAAAACTCAGAGTCAGCAAAATCTATGTAGAGGAAATAAAAGCCACTGGGTTTATGCATAAGAACCTACAGAAGGATTACTGTAGTAATGGCTGAAAGCAGGTGCATCTGTCTCAAGACTGCCAAACGTCTCGCATCCAGTCCACTTTTGGTAGCTTGACAGTAGTGTTAGTTTCTGTCTGCTCTGGCAGCTCCCATCACTCTCTTCTGTAGCTGCCATGTAGGTCTCCCAGGTTCACTGCCACCTGTGGCTTTCTGTGTTCCCATCAGCACCCTCAAACATGAAGCCATGGAGGCAGGCCAGCAGAGACCAGCTGCCTATCCAAAATGGGCTTGATAGTCTCAATGAATGACCCATTAACCCATTATTATATAATCACGATTGCAACCCTTGGTATATTCAAGAGGACCTATATATCCCAAGTATTCCAGTTTTGACTTAAACTTTTATGCTATTATTTCCAATAATCATCAGTGAATATTATAGCTATGAAAAATATGAAATATTAAGTATAAATATTACAAAAATGTTCTTTTGTGCATCAAGTGAGTATTAAGGTATGCCGATCAATATGAAGAGATATTTGAGATGCTGAAAAGCACTCACAATATGTGTGTCAGTGCTGAGTAAAAGTTCGGTCTAAAAAATCTAACACGCCTCTAGATTCAAACGTATGTTCATTTAATAACTGACAGTCTTCAATCTCAACATCTGAAAGTTTCAAGTTGAAATTTGTGTAAAAGAAAACCTTAAACGATCTAACAATGTAAAGACAAATATAGTGCAGATGGTAATACAGGTAATGGGATGCAATAACTCATATCGTACACGTGGGTATTACAATAGGCCAGTCGCAGTTACTTTAAAAGGAGTGAACAACCAGTTTAACATTACCTGGGAAAGTAAACATGTCTTGGTCATACATGAGCTGGTAATGAAGGCCAGCTGAAGTACTTTGGAGGCACTGAATGAGCCCAAGCCCAGTCTACCTCACTTCAGCCGAGGCTAACATATCAGGAGGAAAAAACTGTCATATACATTTAACGTTTAGTCAAATTATGTCATTAAGATTTGCTGTAATAAGATATAATTATACAACCAGGGAAAACGGATATTTTGGGGACAAATGCATATTATTTCAAAGCAAGCAATTTTCAGTTTTTCCACACTTTCACACTTTGTGGCACTAAATTATTGGTGTTACATTTAAAAACAAAAATAGTAAAGCAGTTGATGTATAAATGTATTTATGCTGGTTTATTCTGTTGTTGCTTTTTGTGAGTCTATAATATTCATTATCCCAGTTAGTAATATATAATTTTGAATATTAAGCATAAATCATTCCGATGCCACTCTTGGAGCTGAATATACTACAACTTTAAATTAAAAACCATAGATGTGTAAAAATATGCCAGGCTGACAATAGGATGATGTAAACAATACTGCTCAGTTTTTTAGTAAGGGGAGTTGCTAATTTTGCCAAATGTTAATTTTTGTATTATTGATTAAAAGATTTTCTGCAAGTTTGCAAATTCTTCGTCTGATTCCACAACATTTATCGTTGTGGATTGCAACCTAACAACAACAACAAAATTCTTCTTAGGGTCCCATGAAGGCTTTGTATGCACTATTTTATAAAAGCAATAATGTAAACGGGGTTTGATTTGATGTAGCCTGATGGCGTGGGACAGTAAAAACAAAAAAAAAAAGATTCACTGACCAGCTAATTCTAATTGTCCATCTGAACCAGTGAAAGTGTTGCCACCATTTGAGTTTACTTGTGAAGCTTAAATGATTAAATGAATCCTCACTTACAAGTATTTTTTGGATGGAAAGTATTGTTTTTAATGCATGTATGCAAACTGCTTGCTTAGCGTCTTAATATTTTTTTGTGGACCAGCAAAATTATGCAAGTAAAAGTTTGATCCAACCTGGAGGAACAAGTTTTTCTTGGAAATGAGACATTGAGTTCAATAAATGTTAAATTAAAAATAAAATAAAGTATGTTAAAAAATACTAGTAAGCAGTCCAAATGAGGTACTGAAGCATTTCAGTCTTAAAAGTCAGTCTATACTTAGAAGATGAAGACAACAAGGGCAGGCAAGAACGGAAGCGACTGAGCGAGAATAAAAAGGGTAAAGAAAAGCCTTAGGGTATCAGGAGGAGCTAGGGCTGGAAAAGATGATGCGGATGATTAACGATGCCAGCTCCATATGGATGAAAAAGAATGGGCAAAGTCCGGTTTGCATTGTTGGGGAGACCCAGAGGCAGAGATATAGGTAGCTGATGCTGACCCCAGGGCAAGAGCGAGCGTTGACACAAAAGCAGCAGTCCTTCAGCAGCTTCTCCTTCGCCACCATCAATATTATTTTCTCGTCCTTACTGCAGAGTAACTCACAGATGACCTTTCAAGAACAGAAGTCAGTCATCACTAACTTGCTTCAATTTGTCTTCGAAGGATATGTGCAAATCAGCTTTCATTAAAAAACACAGTGTAACCTCTATTCCTTTGAAATCAGATGATCAAGGATAATATGAGCGCAGACATCACATTTCAACATAATTGCAGTTTGACTTTTTAGTCTTCGAATGTTTGTTAAGAAGCACTGAGAACAAATCATTAGGGAAAGAGGGAAACACGATTTCATGGAAGCTGCAGCTTCCTCAGGACTGGAGGTGAGGGAGTTGCTCAACTGACTGATTGCTGCCTTTGAAACTGAAGGACTTGATCAATTATTAAACAGGATCTTTTAACAAGGTAAAGTGCCTTGACTAGAGGCTATAAAGCTAGCCCATCAAGATATGTATAACTTGTCTGCCCAGTAGAATAATTTATACTGAAAGTCACAATATGCATTTTTGAGTGCACAGAACAGCACACATAGACATTAGGGTCAGTGCTTGTACCTGCAGTTGTTTCATTAACCTTTGACATATCTGATTAATTCTGATTTTAAATATACTGCAACAGTAAGCATACCAGTGACACAATATAGTCATAACAATTACATGTCCTAATTTTAGTATGTTACATTTTGGTTGATGGCTAAAGGTTAGAGCATCGCAAAGCCTTTTTAACCGCTGCCTTGTTTTGTAAAGTGCGGATAGTGGATGATAGTCAAAAATTGATTAAGTGCAGCTTTAATCCACAGGACTGTCATCAACAACAGTGGGGTTGACTCTGTACGTACCTCCCTTGCACTGGCTTATGCACACAGTACACTCTGATTTCCATGACTAACAATTCTTCTGTAATCAATAAGCCCCTCCACTGTTCACTACACTGCTCCCCCCCCACTAACTCTTGTTTGCTTTAATCCATTCGGTGTTCTGGTCATATTTAACAACATATGGATGGAGGCCATCCCAGAAAATAATGAAGAAACCTTGTAATTGCCTGACAACAATGGAGTTTTGTGTTTGTCTTTAATGGTGCAGGGGTGTGTAAGGCACATAATTAAATCATTTTCACCTCGTTTTCAACATTTAATTGCAGCAGACTGGCATAAAATCTGACTGCACAAAAAGATTTGTGGAGAAGGCTGTAATTTTCTTCAACTAAGGGTAGAAGCAAACATCTGGGATGTGGTTTAGGTTTTTTTTTATTGTTTGCTTGGGTTTTGTTTTCAATGTTATACTTTTTCTTTTTACACTTTGCTCATGCTTCACTAAAAAAAGAACACTTTTGTCTAGACCAGTCGCTGTACACTTGTCACTAGGGATGGGTATCGTTTAGATTTTATCCGATACCGGTGCCAAATCGGTACTTTTGAAACGGTGCCGGTGCTCAAACGGTGCTCAAACCGGTGCTTAAAGAATGGAGAACACAAAATTGGTCCAAAAACCTCTCATGTTCAGCTGTTTTTTGTAAAAAGATAACAATGTTAGCCTTTTCTGCAGCTATGGGGCATATATGGTATCACTCTTGGCTGGAAGCAGTGCTTAAACAATGGAAAAAAACACAAACTTTATCCAAAAACCTCTCATGTTCAGCTGTTTCCCTCTTTTTCTTTGGTCATTTTAGCCTTTTTGGCCAGGGTGAAGGGAGTATCTGCCATCAAACAAGAAGACAGCCGCATGTAGCTATGATGATGTTTGCTAGTTCACCTTACATGCATTAATGTAATAACGTGGTTAGCCTACTCAACGTAAATTACACACGAACAACATGAAGCTACTCACGCAGAGAAGAACGGCTGCTGCTGCATCATCATCATCCGTCATCATTTCTGCTACACTGGCAGGGCTAGGGGCCAGGACTCTATTCTTTGGGCTTTTGGGGGATGTTGCTCCGGGTCTGATAACTGGCAACCCACCCGCAGTAGATGTGCACGGTGTGAGGTCTCGCAGCAAGCTATCAAATACGGCGCATTTCTCGGCTTTTAAAAAAAACGCTATGCGTCGCCAGCTGTTTCATCGGATTTGAGGTGTTACCTCCTTTGACAGTATCACAGTATCAGCTTAAAGCACTTGTTGCAGGCTGCTGAGTTTGCATCTTTTGCTGTGAAGTACAGCCAGACTTTTGACCGCTTCGCCTTGGGCATTTTTAATCTGTAGCTCTGCTCTAAAAGAACGTACGTACCTGGCCCCGCCTACTATCCTCGGAAACGTAAAATGATTGGCTAGAAGTGTATCACAGCTCAGGAAAAAAAAGCACAGAAATAAAGCACCGAAATGTGCGCTGCTTTTCGGTCTGGTTACTACCGTTTATGTCAGAACCGGTGCAACACCGGTACCCATCCCTACTTGTCACTCAACGGCACCTTTGCATGAACACACAACCACCAGTTCAAACAAAGGCACATCTATTTGCTCTACCATTTGACACCCCATATAAGATTTCAAACATGGAGAGAGAATGTGCAAACATCACTGATGGTCAGTAAGGTGACTTCAGCTGACTTCATCTTAATTGTGCACTTTACCAAGCGCCACTCCATAACAGTTCAGTTAATTGAACTGGGTACAGAGAGCATGTTGAAAGAAAGATTAGATTTGATGAGAAAATATTCAGTTTGCACAATTGCAGCTTTAATTAAAACCAGGATTGACCAAAGAGGAAGGGAAGCCACTGGCCAATAAAGGTAAAGGTTATCGTCCTGGTGGACATGCAGTAAATATAATAACTGCTTTGAACAAAACTGATGAGCATAGTGCTGCTCTGAGCAATTTATATGCAATTTAAACCCATGTTGAAAACAACTCAGCTATGATGCAAGTTGATGATATATTGTTGAGTATAATGGAAACTCTTTCTTTATATCCAACCCTAAAGATGTTCTTCCATGAGCACAAAATCTTGAAAGATCTTTAAGGTAATTCCCCCTTTAAACAAACACACACACACACACACACACACACACACACACACACACACACACACACACACACACACACACACACACACACACATATATCAAAAGCTATATCAAGATTGCGGGCCATTAACACAGATTCTCAATAGTACACTGAGTTACTAAAACACAACCTAGAACATAAAATATGTGAATCATATTATAAAGAATATTTACACTATAAATGAAAAAAAACAAAACTGTTCCAAGAAGGTATAATACAGAATGAGGAATATGGAGTCTTATGTCTGAAGGTTGTGTTTACTTGTCACAGCAGCAAGAGTTTTAGTATAGTTGCAGGGAGAATGGAAGGAATGATTTCCTGAAGCATTGTTTATGGCAGTGTGGTTAAATATATATATTAACATTTGGAGGTGTTTCTTAATATTGACTAGTTGTTACATAAAAAAAAAACAACAAACACCATAAATAACATGGATGGCCAGCAAGTAAAATCTATTTAAGGTGAAGTCTAAACATCATATTTTTGAGACTCATAAAGTTGATGCTTTAAGAGTGCTGATTCAGAACTAGAGATGAGTTTAGTCACCACATCTTGAAGAAAGCGATAAGCGTTTGGAATGGTGTGAAGGACAGAATAAAAGCTCTAAGAATTGGCCATGCTGTGGTTTTATGAAAAATGTAGTTGGGTGTTTGAGTGATAGTGAGGTGCAGGAGTGTGAGCTCACCAAAACCCCAAGCTGCCTGAACACAAGCTTAAATCTGAGTCCCCAAGCCAGATGGGGATCAAATCTATGGCTAAAGCCAGTTGCAAATAACTGAGCAGCAACCTGCTATTTCATGTTCCCTACTCTGATCTTAAGACTAGACTCTTCAGTCCTGCGGGGCACAATATCGACAATCGAAAATCAAACACTTAACACACAGTAACAGATCTCCAAAATGAACTCTCAGGAGGGGAGTGTTTTAACGCCTCGTCGTCTACAAAGCTGTTCCACAGAACCCAATTTAGAAATGACCTTTTCTAAATTCTAAACTCAGTTTTCATTAAGTTGATTGAATTTTAAAAAGCACCATACTCGTGGTCAGGCAATTACAAACTCTTTAAAATACTAAATCTCGGTCAGCCCTCGTTAGGTTGGTCATAAACTTTTTAAGTGTGGTTATTACTTCACACATCATCAATGAGGATAGACAGGCTATTGTGTACTTGTGAGTATTTGTTTGAATCATGATCATAGCAAAACACTCGGGAAAACTACAGCGCCAGCTTTTCCAAGCCAGCCCTACCAGTAACTCAAGGCCCTCTTGTTGAGTGAATGAAAAAAAGAGAGATCATCAATGTGACATGCTGGACAGGATGACAAAAAGCAAGAGAGCGAGCTAGACAGAAAGGGAGGAGGGCCATCATGTACAACCCATATTGATACAGCACTCAATAATCCCCACATCCAATTCAATACATGTGCTTATGTTGCAAACAGCCTTAAAAGCTCAGTCTTAAATCTTTATGACTGGTGTCCTCATAAACTTCTCCATGAATCCTTTTCTCTGTGGAGACTTGCTGATGCCTCACACAAAGTTTTTATTGCGAGGCATCCGACTGTATGAACCTAAAAGAACAAGGAGAAAGAAGAGTGCCATCCTTATAAAACTCTGCCCTCTGTTTTCATTAGATGAGGTTTCCAATATCTTTTGAAGTAAACAATTAAAATACTGAACCACCTTTTTTAAGACAGAATTGGCATCATTCCTGCCCAATAGATTTTTAACATATGTCTAGCAAAGTTATAACTCAAGTTAAATACAACACTGATTGCCAAGTCCAATATCTCAGTAGATCAAATTCCCCTAAATTTCAGTATCGGCTTTGGAAACTGAACTGTTTAATAACCCCATATAAATCCATATAATTATGTTCATTGAGGGCACGCTATGTAAATAGGTTGATCATTACATTGCTGGTCTCCACAGCATGTTGTACACTGAGTAGATGTGACCCTGATTCACCTTTGTTTGCCCGTGCTATCAATTTGCAAGTATGAGGGGAATTCCAGCCAAGCATGTCGCAAAGTCAGGGCAAATGCCGTCCACCCACACAAATGAACTCATTAATATGGTGGCTTCCACATTGTCTCACATTGCATCGAAACGTAAAGTGCTGATTCAAATGTACCCTTGAGGCCCCGTAATTAATGTTATAGTTGCCCTGTTCTTTCACCTTGCTCTGTTTGCCTTTCGTGGTGTCTACATCACATATTTATCCTGACCCACTTTGAATTCCCTCATACTCTACAATTTATTACCTAAAACAATAGCACGGTGATAAAAACATATTGCAGTGGGCTGACATGGGACTTTCCTGTCAAGACTAAGATGAAAGAAAATACAGAAAGGTGGCAGGTGTCCCCGTACTGCGATACAAATCACTGCATAATCCCATAATCCCTCACCAAAAGCTGACAAGGTTCAGCAAAAAGACCTTACCAATCACAAAGCCATAATTTTCTCTTTTTGAGTACCAAAGAAAATCAAGCTGTTATCATATGGCCTTAATGTAGAAAACGATATCACCATCATCATCATCATCATCATTTGGGAGCTCTGGCATTTAAATCTCAAACTGGAACTCAACCAGTTTAATGTCATTATTACCCAATTTAAACAAGGCTGGGACCAGTTAGAACAGCATTCCAGCACATTCCGTTTATGAGGAATTAAATTTCATATACAGTTTAATTCAGTTACATTAAATTTTATTTATATAGTGCCAATTTGCCAGAATGGTCAACTTAAGGCCTTTTATATTATAAGGTAAAGAGCCAACAATGAGACAAAAACACTAACATTACACATATCTCCCTGCGATGAAGTATAGCAGTCCTTTCAGCTGGTTCCAGTTGGACAGTTCCTTATCATCCCTGTCATGTGTTTATGCATGCAGGCATCAATAAAGTTGCAGCTGTGGTACTTCAGCTGACACAAGGCAAGTGAGCATAAACAAAGTGTACGAAACAGTTCCACAAATACCACTAAACACAAACTTTCTCTGTGCAGTTTCTGCGCAGTCTCTCTGCTGGCTAGAAGCTGTATTTTTAAGTGAGAAAAGGAAATTTTGATATGTGAAAATGTCATTCTGAGAAGGAGAAAAATGCAAAACAGAAAGGACTGGAAGAAAAGATTGACAAAAGGATGGACAGAGGACAGAAAGATGAGATTTCAAGGTTAAGGAGCGACTGAATTTGGATTAGGACTCCAGCACAAACATTAAAATAATGCAAACATAAAGCTGTGTCTCTTTTTGACACTTAGGCTAGCTTAAATATTTGCACTGTATGATAAAGCACTTGACGTGTTTGGAAAGCAGTCATGATGGCTCATGTTAATCTGGAAAACTGCATAAAAAGCAGTTAACCGCAAAGAAATTCTGCTGGAGCTCGAAACAAAAATGATTACATGACCTGTCTGTACGTGAGCAAATTTGCCCCACTCCACTGTTACATCAGAATTAAGGTTTCTTAAATCGTAACCCCTGAATATACTGTACCTGAAATAGTGCCTCGATTTCTGCCAGGAGTTATCTGGTTTCCGATTTTGGTTGAAGGTGCTGCAGGTCTTTCCACTGATAATAACTACAAATTAGGCGTTCAGATGAGCTTCTCTGTTACCCTAATGCTAAGTGTAACAACCTTTTATTGGAATCAATAATGGTATGTGCTCAGTTTCTGTATTCTGAGAAAAGCTAAAACATGAGTGACCTATAACTCAGTCTTGTGCCTAAACACATCAACTAGACTTGATTGAAGAGACATACTGAGTTTACCAAACATTTAGCTGACTGACTGAAATATGCAGATGTTGGCTTGAGCTGATTGTGATTTAACTTTTTCTTTTACAAAAGCATTAGTTAAACTATGGGTAGAAAAGCTTTTTTTTTTAACACACACTGGTAAAAACAAGCATCTCATGCCAAGCATCCACCCACCTGCCCACCCATGTACATGCAAAACATGTTATTTATGCCACACAAACTCTTCACAGCTTGACTGTGTTTGTGCCAAACTACACTGTATGTGTGTTATAACAGATAATACAGAAGAGGAACTGAAGCCAAGCACAGCAGCTGTTTTCGACTGAATGCCTAGGGGCTGATAACGGGAGGCTCCGAGACCTGTGACCCCGAACGTGCTCTGTCATTCCGGGCAGGCAGAGCATCTGAGAGTTAGCTTCTCCGGTCATGAATTATTCCATGTCTATGCCTCACTGAGTACCTGTAGTCGGCTCTGCAGAGACAGAGTCAAGGGGCTTTGACTGACAAAGCCTTTGATCCCACAACAGCCACGCACTCTATGATCAACATCTCTCAGAAGGAGGGAAACCAGAGCTCTCTTGACATTTTCTCCCAATGAGCTCTTTCTCTCCTACTCCTGTCTCTTTCTATCTATCCATATAACTCTTTATCTGAACTCTGTATAACTGTGAATAGAACTCTGATGCAACAACACACGCAGACACAGACAGACTAAGCCATCTTTGTTCCCTTTTAATTAAATATAGCTCTGCCCTAGAAGCATCCGTTTAGAGATGTGTTTCAGTGTGCTTAATTTTGGATCTATAAGTGGATGCCTTGCATAGTGCTAGTGACCGTATAAGAATGCCTCTTGCTAATGTTTAACAGTCCTGCAATTGTCCTCCATTTATAATAAGGCACTTTTCTAATTTGGCAAGAAAAAGATTTATTCTGATGGTCTGTCTGATTGGTCACTATTTACAGCTGTCTGCTTTTATCAGACACACAATTCTCCATTGACATAGCTTATTTCTAAGCTATTATCGTGTTCTTTATTCTTGTTAAAAGCTTATTCACTGTGACTTTATATCAAAATATTTTAATCAAGATCCAGTAGTTATGAAAGAAGTCACACGTTGACTTGCAGTGGCAGTATATTTTGATGATTTTGGTGGAAAACTGCACAACGATTTCAGTTGATTATAATCTGTCATGATTAAGGACTGGACAGTATGATGGCTGTCCTAATGAAGTTCCTCTATGTAACACTGAGTATCCAAAACCAAGGCACTCGCTGATATTCTGCACTGACACAAATACATCTAAAATATGTGCAATATGTCATGTAATTTCATTGAAATACATTCCATATACACTCTCTATATATTTTTCATCACCAACAAGTTATGGCTACTTGGTCCAAACGCAGGTCTCACTCTGTGGAGAAAACACCACATACAAATAACCCACAGGGGACGAAGCGCAGAAATACTTCACTTGGCTGAAAATGGGGAGTGGGCATAGCTGGCCCAATTTCTGCCTAATATTATGAGGAGTGATACTGTTTTTTTTGCATTTTTCTTCATTTGCGTGTTAGCTCATAGCTCGGGGAGGGATGCTCTGTCATGACCCTGGCCCCAGCTGCAAGCTTGTACAAGTTAGTTGTTCAAATAAAAATGTTGCCAAACACGATAACAAAAAGCCTACAGCTGTGTGTGTAGCCATATGCTACCATTTTACAACATTTATCCAGTGCGAACAAAATAAAAAGAAAATAAAATAAATAAATAAACAACATTTTGTTAAACACAAAAGACCACCCCACTTACAGTATATGAAACCTCTCTGCAAAACTGCATGGCACTCTTAATCGGAAAAGTTATAATTTCATTATAATATACCTGTGTGTGTGTGTGTGTGTGTGTGTGTGTGTGTGTGTGTGTGTGTGTGTGTGTGTGTGTCTATAGTACAGAAAAGCCATTGTACATGATCCCTATCTCTATATTTATCTATTTTCTATCTAAGTAATATTTATCTATTTATATTTATCTCTGTGTCTACACTCATATGAGTACTTCATGTTTGTTGTATATTTGCTGCTATGACAACTCAATTTCCCTCTGGGAGTAATAAAGTTTCTCTGATTCTGATTCTGAGTATGTAGCAATCTACACCGTAAGTGTACATCAGGTTTATTTTCTCAATTTGCATATATTTTGCACATGTTATTTTTCTGTTGTATTTATCATGTGCTGTTCTTTTTCATTGTTTCTATGGTTTATCAATGATCATTTATTCTATTATCTGTTTTACATGTGAATTTCATTGTACAGGAAAACATGTGCATACAATAATATAGCTTTAAAACTCTGAAACTTGAAAACATTGAGCTTTTTAACCAAGAAACTAATTTTTGGATTTTCATTTGGAATTCATTAGGACAAACCCGACTGACCATTCAAAGTGCTCTACAAGCCACATTGACCCATATGTTCATACAGCGCTTTATTCTATACACTTTAAGCACTTTACCTACTTCAGGGTTTAGAATCACACAATTTAGAATCACTATAACTGATCCAGTTCAAATCAACAAGTAGATACAAAGTTATTTAGATCATTAAATATGATGCAGCAAGCTGGGTGAAGCTAGCGCTACACAGCTTTTCATTAACAATTTTTACCCTCAGCAACAGAGAACCTTTATTCCCCATAAATACAACAATTTGTATTGTTGTACTTGCATTGTACAATGCGCTCAGACAGAGATGTTGATGCCTCAGCAGTGTGATTTCTTATTAAGACTAAATAAGCTTATTTAGCAGACAGAAGATGCAGAGGTAATTTCATGACACAAATCAGTGATGCAGATTTAAAACATACTTTAACTTAAATATAGCAGAAGTTCAAGCTGTTCTGATAGATGTTGTTACTTAAAAAGTGTCTGCTTATTTTTATTTGTTCTCTACCTTGTATCAAAAACATTAGATGTAGCTAAATCACTAGAAATTATTAGTTAAGTTTAGCTTTCTAAAATACTAGTCTGCAAAATATTTTTTGTAATTTATTATTTTAGTTTGTTAAAGATTTTTATCCGGTCGTTAAGTCAGACGTCACTAGCCGTGTCTGGGCCTAAACTCCGCTGCAGGTCCATATATCAAACAATCACTATGGCATTACTGAGAGTGGAAAAACTGTCTAAAGTCTTTCATCTTTAATATCAGCGTTCTGCTCTACCAGGTGTAACAACTGAGTTTAACATCCAGGCATCCATGAAAACGGAATTTATGACATTTAACGGAGTTAGAAGTTAGCAGGAAGTTAGCTCGCTAGCTTCTATCTAAATACAATATAGCAGGTTTTGGAAACAAATTCAAACGTACAGCTCTGTTATCACTTCCAACATAAATAAAGACAGAAAACTAAACAGCAGTGACGTTTGTAGGGTTACTGAAGTTTGGCTAGCTGGTATATAATGATGTGCTATGTGACCACTAGCGACACAGCTATGTTAGCATAATATAAACAAGCTAACTTTTTTTCCACTCGATAAAAGTTTACGTGAGTGTTCTCGGTGGTCAGGAACAAATGTAATCGCATGGCAGGATGCTGTAAAAGGACCAAGCTTCAGCCAGGAGAACATCTGAGATAATCCATCCACAATACGAGGTTAGTCATTCATGTACTGCTGCATGGGCTGGGCTGTAGTTACATCGTAAGGTTTTAAAAACTGAGCTTAAATAAATGATTGGCGGTAATAAAAGCCGAGGGAGGTCAACAGTGATCACTGACTGTTTTAGGAGCTTTTTGAGATTAAATAGAAGAAAATACAAAGCATTAAACATGTTAACAACACAAAAGCCATATTAAACGCAGACTACTTTAGGCCCGGAAGTAGGATTCGTCACTTCATTCTTTGCTACAGTACGGCTTAAGATTCAAGTCTAAAGGAAGTCTATGTTCAGCAGCAGCAGCATTCTGAATATTGTTATAAATGCAGATCAGTTTATGCCTTTTTATTGGTTTGCAAATTGTTTCACTGTTAAATTTCACTTTTGGGTGGCAGCACAAAGACTGAGAAAGCAGGATAGAGAGCGAGGGAGCAGGATGAAGACAGCCAAAAACGAGAGAACAAAAAAAAGATGGATAAATAAAGGGAATGTAGCTTCTATTATGCCCAAATTCTCTGATGATGTTTTTTTTCTCCCAGTGTCTAGATCAGTGGCGTGTCTAGAAAATTTTTGTTGGGGGGGCCAGGTAGGGGCACAGATTTGGAGAAGGGTGGCAGATGTAATTGGCAGATAATGTTAAAAACAATTCTACCAACCATTAACCATAATTCAATAATCCTATAAACCTAATAACCGAATGCACTTTTAACTCTTATTAGAATGAGATTTTAACCACTACAGTGCAAAGTTTTTAGATACTGCATTGATAAAGTACAAGAGATACAATCAGTCAGTGTTTATTCAGCAGTCAAGGACATCAATATTTGCATAGTATTTTTACTGACATGTAGAGCACATATGTTTTGGGCAAAAACATTTTTGAATATTAAAATACGAACATTTTTAACATACAATTGGCAAATTAGCCAATGCCAATGCAAAACCAATGCCTGTTAAAAAAAAGAAGATAATCTTCTCACAAACTGGTGTTTGATTTTGAAACAGGAAAAAAGTGGGGAAACAAATAAAAAGACTAAAATTTGAATAAAACCTGAAAGCAAGTAAATACTTTATATGCTGCCTTATGGTAAACTTTGGTAATATTGATCAAGAACAACACTGGCTGATGATGAAATACAGTCAGCTGGCATGGTGACACTGCCAGTATTAACCTGCAGGGCTGGACTGGGACAAAAAAATTGGGCATTTTCACTACAGACCGGCCCACCAGGTATTAAAGCCATAAAGCCTTTGAATGAAAACAAATGCTGTTGTGACAGTGATGTATACTGTCTTTTTGGTATATGTATGATTTCTATACATTTTAAAAACTGATAAAAACATTGTTTGCAAGATTCAGATAATTATTTAATAAAAGCTAAATATTTTAAATGAGAATAAAAAAGAAAAGTATTTCTTTTTGCCCCCCTTTCCCTGTTAATACCCTACCTGCCCCCCTGGAAACACTTTGCTAGACCCGCCCCTGCACAGTTACCAGTTGTCAGCTACGTAAAAAAGGATCCTGGTGTTATTTGTCTCTCAGAAACAGTTCATAACTTCCCTTCAACTCATTCATGTCACCTAAAAGGTAAACCTGTTTCTCCATCACAGCTCTGATGATTCAGTAAGGACATCTCCTGGTTTCATCTTCACGTTTCCCTCTCACCACATATCCAAACCGACATCATGACCAGCAGCTTTACAGCTGTGGCTCCAGCAAACATCAGCTGATAGTAGAAATTAATATTAAATAAATTCTAACAACAGCTGATCAAGCTTAAACGTGTTGCTGTTGTTTAGCGCGACATCCGCTGGTTTCCTCTTTCTGGCGCAAAGTGGGCGATAAATAAACAAGAGAGAAGATCAGCTGATCATTGATCAGTTTCATGATTGAAGTAGCAATAGAAGAGGCAGCTGTAAAGACAGAATAACTCCAGCTTTGTGTCTTTTTCCATCCTAGCTGAAGTACGGGACAAACTGTGTCTCTTCTCAGCTCAATACAAAATGCATAATATTTTCTCTGAATGAGGGACCATTCCATTTTTTAAGGAGCTGTTGGCAACTCTACTAACTAACCTTATGAATAAAATAAAGTTCACTATCAGTAACATCATAGCGAACAGCTGTATAAACTCGTCATGCTAGCTCACGCAGTATGAGGTATTGTAACTGACTGTAAAAAGTCAGCACAACGAAAATAAACTGCACCTAAACTTGGTTTATATCTGACCCAGATAGACTGCAGGTCATAACTTCTTACCTGAAGTTCAGTTCACCTGACACTCGGACCGGCGGCCGCCTCGGGTCTCTGCTCCTCCTGCCTCACCTTCCCTCATCCACCTGTTGCCTCTGTGGAAGCTCCGCCATAGCCACCACCAAACAACTGAGTTATTTTTACACATCGGCCAGCATCTGGCCAATCCACCACCTCTCATAAATAAGTCACCAGCCCACGTGCAAATGTCCGATGACTAGTCCAGCTATGTTAACTTGTTAATCTTTTGCCGAAAAAATGTTTTCTGCGGTGCAGTCTTTCGTGCTTGGCTCTCCTACCTTTGCTAACATGATGCGCATAGTGCAGAAGCCGGTGCTGCATTCACTTACCCTCGGATATCTGAGCTTCACTGTGAAACCATAATCGTACATTTGATATTTCATTAAATTTTATTGTTTTAGCTTCGGGGTGGCACCTGGGGTGGCCAGTCTGGTTGGGGGGTTGGCCTGTGCCCCCCCAGGCCACCCCGCTGGACACGCCATTGAATCCACCACCTCTCATAAATAAGTCATCAGCCCACCGTGCAAATGTCCGATGACTAGTCCAGCTATGTTAACTTGTTAATCTTTCGCCGAAAAAATGTTTTCTGCGGTGCCGTCTTTCGTGCTTGGCTCTCCTACCTTTGCTAACATGATGCGCATAGTGCAGAAGCCGGTGCTGCATTCACTTATGGTAAAATGGCCTGTATTTGTATAGCGCTTTTCTAGTCCCTAAGGACCCCAAAGCGCTTTACACAACCTGTCATCCACCCATTCACACACACATTCACACACTGGTGATGGCAAGCTACAATGTAGCCACAGCCACCCTGGGGCGCACTGACAGAGGCGAGGCTGCCGAACACTGGCGCCACCGGGCCCTCTGACCACCACCAGTAGGCAACGGGTGAAGTGTCTTGCCCAAGGACACAACGACCGAGACTGTCCAAGCCGGGGCTCGAACCGGCAACCTTCCGATTACAAGGAGAACTCCCAACTCTTGAGCCACGATCGCCCCACGACTTACCCTCGGATATCTGAGCTTCACTGTGAAACCATAATCGTACATTTGATATTTCATTAAATTTTATTGTTTTAGCTTCGGGGTGGCACCTGGGGTGGCCAGTCTGGTTGGGGGGGGTGGCCTGTGCCCCCCCAGGCCACCCTGCTGGACACGCCATTGGTCTAGATGGGTTCTCTCTGGGTACTCCAGCACAGTCTAAACACATGCAATTAGTGAGGTGAGGTTAATTGGTGATTCTAATTTGCTCATAGGTGTGAATGTGAGTGGGAATGGTTGTTTCTCTGTGTTAGACCCATGACAGTCTGGCAGCCTGTCCAGGGTGTATCCCACCTCTCATCCTATGGAAGCTGGGATAGGCTCCATCATCCCCGCGACCCTGATAAGGATAAGCGAACGAGGATGGATGGATAATTTTACATGCATTTAATGAAAGCTTTGTGTGCTTTAGCACGGTTGAAAATATTAGTGGATGTTCGAAAGAACATATTTATTAATAGGAACAGTAGCATTTGACAGCTCTCGTACCAGTTTGCTTCTCGTCTAGGTGTCAGGATGAGTTTTCACTTTCTTTATTGAAAAATGCTACTTTAAGTGCTTGATGATTTGGTGGACTTCCACTATGTGGCTTAGAGACTGAAACAGTGTTGTGTATGTTTATTCTTTCTCATCACAAATTGTTATTTAACTTATTTGGAAAAAAATAAGTTGCCTCAGATTTGATAATTATAAGTATCCACCCTACAAATGGTGTATTATATTAAAATTAGGGGTGTCAAATTATCGCGTTAATTGCGATTAATTAATTACAATGCTATTTAGCGCGTTATGTTTTTTAATCTCGTTAATCTAATTTTTAATCTCTTGACGTCATTGATTTTGTATGAGGGTTGCTATGTTATAAAATCCGTTTTTATGTGCTGGGCTCCTTGTGCTTGACTTGTTGGGGGTGGAGTCACGTCGTGAGGTCAAGGTGAGAAGTGGTGATTAGCTTACAGTGTGGATATGGAGGCGCATCTGAGAGTTGTTGGCCCAATGAACGGGAAATTTGTATTTCATAAACGCCCCGACGGCACCATTGACAAAGGTAAAGTGGTCTGCCTAGAGTGTAAGAAGGAGTTTGCTTACCACCGAAGCAGCTCAAGTTTGGCCTATCACCTCAACGCAAAGCACCCAGCCGCGAGTGCAGCAACAGCTAGCAGTGAAGACGTTAGCAATATAGCAAGCCAGAGCAAAGCTTTTCGCCAAACAAAACTAGAGAATACCCCTCGTATGAGCAAGTCTGCGACCGACAGGCTGACTAATGTTATTGCCAAGTGGATAGCGATGAACTGTAGGCCGATAAATATAGTAGAGGACGAAGGATTGACAGAGGTGTTGCAAATTGCGTCCAATGACCCGTCATACAAGCCGCCGTGCAGGACTACAGTAACGACCAAAATCAGCAAAATGTACGACGGCGAAAAGAAAAACAAACTTGAGATTTTGGCGGAGGATTCTCCCAACTGTGTTGCTATAACCGGAGATCACTGGACCTCAGCTGGCAACCACAGCTATTTTGGGGTGACTGGACACTTTATTGATAGTGAGTGGAACCTCAACTCATTTGCACTGACCGTCATGAGAACAGAAACCAGGCACTTTGCTGATAAATGCGCCGAACAGTTCCTCAAGGTAGCAAATGACTGGGGTATTGAAAACAAGATATCCACCATTGGCACAGACAGCGCAGCAAACATGCTGGCTGCTATGAGAGCACTTCCATATGAGCACATCGCCTGCAATGCTCACATTCTCCAGAGGACCATCACGGTATGTCTCGATAGCAGTGGTTTTGTCGGTGTACTGGCAAAGTGCCGCAAGATTGTTGGTCATTTTAAACAAAGCCCTGCGAGTACCACAGAACTTAACCCACAACAAGTAGCACTCGGAAAGAAGAGCGATCAACTTATACAGGATGTACCCACCAGGTGGAACTCGACTCTCGCAATGGTCTCACGCCTCCTATGTAACCGAGAGGCTGTCCAGGCTACGTTGGACCAACAGAACCACAGGTTGGTCTTGCCAACCGAAGCTGAGTGGGCGAAACTGCAGAGGCTGGAGCTCCTGCTTGAACCATGCAAGTAAGTTCAAATAAACACCTTCCCATTTTAATTATATAAACTACTGTTACATGTGTAAAATCAAAATTAATGAACATAACAAGGAACTTTTAAGGACAATTAAATTGGAAATCAGTTACACTTTGATTTAAATGAATCCAGCTAGGTTTATTTAGCAAACCTCTCCACCTCTGCAGGTATGTGACAGAGCTGCTGGGTGGTGAGGCCTACGTCTCTTGCTCTGTAGTGCTGCCTGCTTTTCGCCATCTGTACCGTGTCATGGACATTACTGATGATGATCCTGCCTACGTGGTGAAGTTCAAGAATGCCTTCCAGAAGGATCTGGCAGCACGACGAGCTAATGGCAACGAGATATGGTTCGAGGTGGCCACAGCATTGGATCCACGGTTTAAGGATTTGAAATGTCTTCCAAGAGAAAAGAGGGAACAGGTAGGACAATAAGGTTAAGCTGGACTAATGAGTCCAATTCATTATCAAATCAAACTTTTATTTATTATATGGAACACAAAGTTCTTTACAAGATTAAATAAAATTTAAAAAAAGCACTTAGTTTTAATCACAATCATTCATTCATTCATTCATTCATTCATTCAGGTGTGGACCATTCTGGAGAATATGCTCCAGGCAGCAGAGCCCAGAAGAGCAGATAGTCTCCAGCCCTCCACAGAGGATGATGGACCAGCTCAGAAGAAGAGGAGGAGCGAACTCCTTCTGGGGTCTGACTCTGACTCAGAAGATGGAATTGAGTCTGGAGAGCTGCAGTGCTACAGAGCAGAACCCAGCATCAGTATTGATGACTGTCCCCTGCAGTGGTGGTATGCTCACTCAGGAGTCTATGAAAAGCTGTCAGTCCTAGCACAAAAGTACCTGGCCTCCCCAGCTACCTCTGTACCCTGTGAGAGACTCTTTAGCCTTGCAGGCCACATAGTGCAAAAGAAAAGGGCAGCCTTGCTTCCAGAAAATGTTACCAGGCTGGTGTGTCTTAGCGACTGGCTGAGGAAGAAGAAATGAGACACATGTGGTCAGCATAGCTGCTGTGTCATTTGTAGCCTACTAGAATAGATTGCTTGATGTTCAGCACTTTTTTTTGTGATGGAAGAATACTTTGATGTGCTAACTTGCAGCACTGCAATGTCAGTTTTATTTTTCATTATCTGAAGCAGAGGAATTTCAGTGCTGTATTGCTCAGAAAAGAGCAACTCTGATGTGCTAACTTGCAGCACTTAATTTATTTGATTTTATTTGTATTTATTTTTCCACTTATTTTACAAAAGAATACAACAGTATGTAAATGGTTGCATCTGTTTAACGTTTGTTAAACAATAAATGACTTTATAAAGTCACTTTCTTTGTTATATCAGTCTTTTGGTCTGCCACAATAAGTTGAGGGCTTTCCTCAGCTATTTTTAGGTGAGATTAAAAAAGAGATTAATTAGATCAATTAATTAAAAATCATAATTAATTAATCTCTATTTTTTTTTAATCTCTTGACAGCACTAATTAAAATCTGGGATTAATTATTCTGAATTCATTTTAAACACTGCAATAGTTCATCCAACTATCGAAATTGATTTTGAAGGTAACATTATAATATGTACCCAACTGAAATGATGCTTACAAACGTGAATAGAGTTAACTAGAAGTAGCACATTCCTTTAATATTAATTGCAAGGCAATGTATGCATGACATTCTGACTGGGAGCTGAGCACCCCTAAATCTTTAAACCTAGATTCCCCCCCCTGGTGAACACGATTCTGACTGCTGGCAGACAGTAAACATTTATATCCTACAAAACCATTCAAAAACACAATGAAGTCTACAAAATAGATTAATAGTTGAGAAGCAGCAGATACTGCTATCAGGAAAGGAGTTTAATTTTCATGTTGTTGCTTTTTATATTATTGCTTTAATACTCTGTTGGATATTTGAAGTAGTCACCACTGGCAACCAACAAAATGCAATGTAATCACATAAACCTCAAATGATCTTGTATTCCTTCCCATAGACCTATAAATTTAGGCAAAATACCTTAGATATTATTTGTATATATGAGCTTGTATGGGATTTCTTTTTCAACTCTTGGGAAATACATTTTCTTTTTCTTTCTCGTTCTTGTTTCCATTTCAGATGTGCAGTAATTGGGTATGCAGCTTTAACGAAATTATATAGGAAATTGAGGACAGTTAGCCAAAAACCAGCTAAAGCTTGACTGTAAAGAAAAACAAAAAGATAACTGACTTTTTCAACAAATTTCACTAACACAAAACAAGGTTGATGCCTGGCAGATAAAAGCGAGAATGTCCATGTTATTGGCTAGGACCACCTCCTCCTTTGCATTTCTTATTCAATGTAGGAATCTTGGTAATTTACCTGACATACTTAAACTAGTTGAATTATGATTTGATACAGTCACAGGACGTGTGACACAGCCCTGGAGTTTGGGCAATTTGGTTTTTTCTTTTCCTTTTTTTTTGCTTGGGAAATAAAAATCTTCATTAAAACCAAAAAGGGCAACAAAAAGAGAGTATTTTAAGCTTCTCTATTGTTATGTTATTCCTATCAGTCCAAATTCAATCCATTTTTTTATTCAAAGCAAACCATCTGCCTATCTATCATCTTTCATTTTTATTGGTCTTTAGATCTTTATCTTGATCTTTATTGGATTGAGAGTTTTCCAGGAAACCTTTTGTTTTGTCCAGTTTTTAAAATAATAACTATCTTAGCAGAATTGAGACAGTAATATGAAACAAGTAGAGCTGTAACTGAATATTAAACTGCATTATTATTATTTTTTTATTGTTTCAGTATTTGCTTTTTAATTGTAGGATTGAAATTATGCGTGTATGAGACTTGAATGGAGATTTAAACATTGCTATCACTGATAGCCAGCACCAAAAATGCTAGTCGGTTGAATATATTCTAATTTAATGAGTGTACAACAGCAGTTACTGGATCAGAGGTATTACAATGCCAGGCAGTTGTGCCCTTCTCTCAGTATTTCTTTGAAAGGAAGCTGTAAATGAGCCAGGGTAAAATAAATAGAACACAGCCATGACTTTGATGTTAAAAAAGCAACCATATAGACAGAATTTTTTTCTTTCATAGCAACTCTGTCAAGAGGCTCAGGGTTCAGAATCTGAACATATTTTATCTCTTTAATTTTACAGTTAGTTCGAGGTAGATGCACTCTGACACTGTCAAAGCAGTCCTCATAATTGGATTTGTCAGCCTGAGACTTGGCACACATGAAAATCTAAATGATAAGCTTCATTTTGCAGATGATGGTCAGTCCCAGTGGAAATGTGTTTATATTGCAAGTGATTAGCCGAGGATGATGTCTGTTTTTATGAGTCCACAACAAGCATCAGCAAAGCAGTAGTAAAATTTGCCGGCCATTTCAAGTGTGTTTCTACCCCATGGGGGAAAAGAGACCAACCAGGTCCACAAATGGAATAAAGACAGAACATGAATAATTTACTCACTTCAAGTGCAATGAATACAACATTGTTTCCCCAAAAAGTTGGGACGTTTGGTGAAATCTAAACAAAAGGAAAATGCACTAAATTTCCCTAACATTTTAGAAAGACATAGTCTGAAACAGAAGCTTTGTATTTATCTGTTTTTCACACACCACACACACATGAAACAGTCAAAGAGGCACAAAAACAGAGAGAAAAAACCAAAAGAAAGAAAGAAAGAGAGGGAGAAGAGAGTGAGAACAGAAAATGAGGCAGAGATGGACAGAGCACAGGTTGGTGTGCTGATCTAATATGTCTGAGGCCCCTTGAGAGAGCTAAGCCTATTAGCTAATAAAAGGAAGTGGAAGGAAACAAGACAGAGGTGGCCTAATCAGGTTGGCCTGAGGTATTGAGATTTAAGTAGCAGCGACTTTAGAACCCCAAATATGTAAGTCAAAGACCTCCCTCACAGTCTTCTCTGAAACTGACACCCGGGCTGAGCTACAGAATCTCTGCTTTTCTGAACTCGAAGGAGTTTCACGTAGGGCTGGGCGATATGACCCAAAATTCATATCTCGATACTTTTTAGCTGGATGGCGATATAAGATATATATCTCGATTTTTTTTTAAGCCATAAAGTAAGAACAAAAAGAGAGTTCTTAGTCAAAGCTGTGTCCCAGATGTCACACAGGCACTTTTATTAACATACAGCACAGATGTACATGAAAAATTACTCAAAATTAAATTATGAGCATTCATTAAATAATAATGCTCCATAAATAAAAGAAAACAAGGTTGTTTTTGTGCTAAACAAAGAGCTCACGATTGTGCAGTCAAAATGTAAACTAAAAGACGCTGAGCGTAATAACAAAGACAGACAGATTTCACAGCTGCTCTGTTCCCAAGTTTTACTGTGTGACTGATAGCCTGGAGTTTGAAATCCGCTTCATAACCACGTCTCTTACAGGTGCCATTTATGGTCCTTATCCACACACAATACGGTAATATTACGTTGATGCACAGTACGTATCACTCCGCGAAGCTCCTCGGTAGCCGTAATGCGCCGACAATCTATCAAGCGGTGCAGCTCCGTAGCTGACCAAAGTCGTACTCAAACATTTTTGACAGATTGCTGAGCGCCGTGTACCACATAAAATCAGTTCGCGGCCATCAAGCACAACCAGAATTCATACATAAGGCGCGCTATCAACTTTTGAGAGAATGAAAGGATTTTAGGGTTAGCGCTGTTAGCTCGTTAGCATGTTTAGCTCGTTAGCACGTTGACGCCGTCCAGCCCCACGCATGGGGCGATGCGCAGTAACTCGTTAACGGAGATTTGCCGTGTCCGTCTTGTCGCTGCCTGCATGTGAAGCGATGGGGGAGGAGGGGGAGTTGTCTTCAGTGAAGGCGAGGCGGAGTAACGTTGCGTAGAGACAAAAGTGGACGAAAGAGAGGCAAACTTGCGGCTCCACAACTATAATTATAACGTAACATAGACTATATCGATATAAAGGATATTGTCACATCTTATATCTCGTATAAAAATATATCGATATGTTTTAAAAACTCGATATATCGCCCAGCTCTAGTTTCACGTTTAATTATTCCAGTGCTCTGTAAAGGTCAAATTCACTTTTCTATTTTCTCATTTCATCAACAGAATGGATAAAATAGCAAACATTGGGAACAACTATGGGAATGGAAACTCGTCTTAAAAGCATGAAATAAAGGCAAAGTCATAAATAACTATCTTCATAGACAACAAGAACAACAAGCTCTGCCTCCCAGTGTCAGTATAGGGTTAGATTATATTAGATGGCTGAGAAATATACACGTTAAATGCTTTTTAAATTATTTTATTCACATTATTTCACTAATTTGTGATCTTGTCTCAGTTCAGCACAGCGCAAGAATTCTACTATACTATATTTTTGCAGGTGATCTATGCAGTGAATTATATTTCTAACAAGTGGCAATTAATGTAAAAGACAAAACCTCCCAGTCTGATGGAAGGGAAGCTACTCAGGTAAATGGTACTAGAATTTCTGCAGCTGAACCACCCAGAAAACACAGGACATGCTTGGACCTGCACCTCATTTTAAAGACAGAGGACGCACCATCCAATGTTCTTCTGAACAAAAAACAGTGGGCTACTTTCCCCAAAGCACACAATTTCATTCCTCATAAGGACTGAGACAATTATCCAACACTTAGGTAGAACAACTCGCACCCCGTGTGCCAAACTAATAAATCAAAGTTTGCCTGGCAAGATCTCGCAAGTCTCGCAAGTATCCAGATATGATCAGATGATGGGATCTGGTTTTGAGGATTCCACATTTATCATGTGATTAAAAAATACAAGCAATGAATCATGTGTTAAAAATAATTCCCATGTTCTATTACATTGTGTTGTCAAAACCACTTGATATTACCAATAAAAATAAAGAACGCACCCTTCATTTCTTAATGAATTATCACATAGTCCTTTCCTTTGTCATATTGAGACTGAAAAAACAAAACAGATGACAGCTCACCACAGGATTTTGAATCCATTGCACTAGAGCTCAAGCTGTAAAAGCAAAAAAGCCATTTTTTTCTGTCAAGACTTGCCCAACAGTGTATATAAGTTAAATTGTAGGGCAAATTTCCACAAAACACTGAAAGATATTAAAGACAAAATTTCCTAGTGTCTTTTACGTACTGCGCACGTGGACATTTAAAGCAAGTTCGTAGTTAAGACTTATGAGAGCACAACAGGCTGTGGCAAGACGAGTGCAGCTACGGCAGCTAATGCTTCCATGCATGTATAAGTACACTCCAGGAGAAGAAATGGCAGTTAGATCTTGCACCAAAAAAAAAAAAAAAAAAAGGCGCAATGAACTTCCAGTTCTCAAACAGGAAAAGGCACTCAGGGATCTCAGGAAACACTATGCATATTTCACTTTGTGCAATATAAATAAATAAATAAATACATAAAAAGGACAATCGTCATCTTCGAGGCATAGAATCCAGCACCACTGTCAAGGATTTATCCACACCCCTTTAGTGCAGTTCTTAAAAAAGCATCTGAGAAATCGCATCCACACCCAGCTTCTCAGTCATTTCAGCTGGTTAAATAGGTGACTGTAAGTAAAATTTAAACTTTTGACTTTGAGACGATGACTCATTTGGCACAGTCACAGGAAAAGGGGCAACCATTAAAAATTGACACAGGTGCTTTTCCAGCAGACATTTGATGTATTACTTCAAGTGGAATGAAGAACTTTTATTTTGGCAGGTGAATAATCAATTTTTAAGGAGTCTTAACAATTGCCTCACCTTCTTTTTATGCCTTTCATCCTTTCATGTCGTCCATGTTGCAGTTAGGTCTACTGAAGATGTCTAAGAGCAATCTCTTGTTTTTGCCCTCAGGCGTTAAGGGCTGTAAGTTATATGCACCTGTGTGTAATTACAGGTACATCTCGATGCAAAATATTGACACAGTTTACTGTTTACAGCTCTGAAGTTCATAGAGTTGTGCTTTCAGATTCAGTCAGTAAGGTTGTTTCGACAGCATTTCGCGAAGAAGATGGACAACAACCCAAAACATACAATCAAACTAATCCGGGACACTTTAAAATCAGAAAAATTCCAAATCATTGGCTACGTCAGTCATCTGATCTCAGGATGTAATCAACCAGAACGTCACTTGCTGAAAACTAAAAGCACAAAGAGCCAAGAACAAACAAAAGCTCACAGTTGGAGTAAAGGCCTGGCACAACATCCCAAAAGAGCCTTCTTTTGTGTCCAGGGGTTCCACAAATTAATAGTCATAGCCTGCAAATGATTCTCAACAAATAATTAAGTAATAAACTAGGGCTGTTTTGTAACACCCCTAGAACATGTACTTAAAGCCTTAATTTACATGTCTGCTTTGGTAAATGGCTGAAAGAGCAAAAACTGTCCCAAAGTAAAAAAGAATAATAATAACTGAAGAAGTCCTCACCACCAGTCCTCTTTACTTCAAATGATCTTAACCGTGTTACTATGGAGATACTGTCATAAGGGTCTTTCATAGAGAGGTATACACTCGCTATCAACATACACTCCTTACATTCACTTTACACACACTTCTATTGATCTGAGATGTGGAATTTTACTTTTCTGTGAAACAAAACGAGGACCAGTGAGTGTATGTGGGGGGGTTTTAAGTGAAAAGAGCTTTTTTCCCCCCTTTTTTTCAACAACCACAAGCCTCGAGCAGCCCCGAGTCTGTCACTGTTAATGTCAGCTGCAGTTTAAGCTACATTTTTGATTTTAAAGGTTCCTAGAGACAACATAAAACAAATGTATTACCATAATCTCTTCCTCCCTGTGAAAAACATCTTTCAACTTTCAACTTTCAACTAAATAAGCAAAAAAAAAAAAAAAGGACAAGGAGAAGGAGAAGAGCATCAACTACACAGACAGCTGGAGCTGCTTTTTGCCCCCCTAGGATTTCAACTGTCCGTTGTGAGTGTGTGTTTGTTTGTTTTGTTTAGTTTTTGCTACTCTCTCCCCCTACAGTGTGTTTCATGAGCTTAAATCATTTGTCACACTCCACTGAATATGATAGTGGAAAGGTAAAATGTGATGCCAATGAAGAACTATGAATAATTCAAAAGTTTTATCCCCCCCACCCCCCACAAAGCATTTGCCTTTGTAATCTTTGACCATACATTTTTCCAGGATTCATAGCTATATTTTGCTCCTGTGCTGTTAATACTTTTCTGGGGATGAACGCAATTAACTGCCATTTTTGGCCATAACTCATTGCCAACTCACACACCTGGTTCATGTCAATGATAAATTGTTTTGGAATTATTTATAAACCTAACATCACATTAATAAATTTACTCGGTCCCTGCTATTTTATATAATTTTTTATTTTATGAGCCGGCACTCCTCCCATCCAGGTCAAATTTGTGCTGTCCCTTTTTGATTTTACATGCACTTTGACACAGACAGTGACAGGAGTTCATTTTTGTGGTGCAGATTTCTTGTATTGCATTTATTCTAAAACATTTCTATCTTCTGATTATGGCAGGATGACACCGCTATCTTCAACAAGAAAACGGGAACAAAAACAGCCGACCCTAGATGACAAAATTTTAAATGTGACAGGTATAACATGTCATATCTTAGGTGTCGGGGTATGCTTTTTATTGGCTCAAACTTACACCTAGAACCCTCATTTTAGTTCTTGCTGTTAAAAAGTGCCGTAGAACCATGTGTGTACTTAAATTTTACATGCATCTAATGTCTAATTAGATGCATAATTTATTTAGAATAAATTATTTATGCTGTGAATTTTATGTGTCATTTTAAAAGGCTAAAGCAACCACTTCTGTTGGATGCACATACGTTTTTACAGGTCTGTATAATGGCTCAGTCACACTGGAGGAAAAATACCAATGCAACCACTTTGGAGCTATAAAAAAAATAATTAGCTTTAAAAATGTAGTTATGGCGACTGTCTGACGTTGATCATGCAATATCCTCAATGCCTGGACAGCCACTTTTGATTGCAGGGTATCTGCACAGGTCGCCTGTTACCCAACAATCACAGTTTGTCTCCTATTGACTGCAGTCGTTCTCAGACAGATTGGCTAAAGTTTGCAAATTACTGGCATTTATTATATATATATCAGTCTGCACCAGTGTGTGCAACTTGTCTATGACGCATCTCTTTGCAGTAAGTAGACTTAACTCAGTTGGTTGCCAAATCAAATCTTAGTAGTTAATGTGAATTTCTATATTGATAACTAGCAAAAGAACCCTATCCCAGCTACTATAGGGCACACCCCAGGCTGGCAATCTGACACAGGGCGTACATGTCTCAGTATGAACAAATTAAAACAAACAAAGAGTGTACAGAAATATTTTTAACACTGGCATCAGTAAACCATGTTCAAATGACTTGTTGTGATCTTGCTGCAGTAGCTATTGACAGAACTTGGCTGCTAATTAGCTACTAATGTTTGATTATGTCTGGAGTCTAATTAAATGGTGCTTCCGAATTTTAACAGAGATTTGTTCTACATATCCTTTCCTGGTGGAACAATTACCACTTGCCAACGTTGCTGACAATATTTTGACAATTTTGACAACACTTTCTTTTATTAAATAACAAACAAGTTACTCTAAAAAGACTGTCGAGTAGACTTTTCAGTAATTCAGTGGATAAGGTGACACATAACTTTGTATAAATTGCAAGTAAATTCATTCATAATACAACAAATGTACTTTTATTATATTTTTTCAAATATTCACCTTAAAAAAATCCAGTCATGGCACTTCTAAAGCTTTTCATATGTTCATGTAAATCTCTCCTTTTTGGAGAAGAATTAATGGGTGGATAAAACACGAGTGTACGAGGTGGGGGCAATAAAGATGATGTCAATTTTGTAACATGAGCGTCTGGCCCAAGATCCCCTAGTGGAGGGAAACGGGGCCCAATCCAGGAGTCCTATTACTCTGTCTGCATGGGTAATGTCCTCAGATGATCCCTACTAGCAGTCTCTGGATGAAAATCAAATGACTAAACAGAAGAGAGGAATTAAGCGAGTGGAGGAAACATACTGAAAAAGACAGCAAGGAAACCAGTTCAGCTTTGGACTGAGTACTGTTGTCTGCAAGAGGAAAGCAGAATTAAGCCATTCTCTGACACATCCCTCCTAAAATAAACATCCAGATATTGTGATCAAAGCTATTACAAACTCTTCTGCCCCAGAAGAATCACAGTGCTATTCTAATCACCTGCCTGCTGTGGGTACAGCATCAAAGTGATACAATGAAAATGCCACCAGGCCTCCCAAATAATTATGCACATTTAAAATCCCAACACAAACAGACATGCGCGCACATCGCAGGTTGAAACACTGCCTTGCCCCAATTGAGCAGATGAAAAAGTGATAACAATGACTCCTTCAGCTGGATAATAGAAAGAGGTGTACTTACAAGTTCTTATCTTTCTCTCCATCTGCAGCTTTCACTCTCCCTTTCTGTGTCATACCCCTTCTCCCCTCAGCACTGTTCCCACTCATGTACATGTGTACACTGGGGGGAACCTGAGAAGGATCCATTACACGCACAGTAACTGATGCCAAATTAAGTTTATGCAAGCGTAAGCTCAAATATGTTTGTGCAATGAGTGCTAAGGGTGTAATAATACATGCATTTGTCTTGAACCATTCGCCGTGTGATTCAGTGTGAAATATTCTCAGATCGGTGCACTTTAAACAGCCCTGTGTACAGTCTACTCTTACTGACAAGTGTGCAGCATCTGGGAGGTTTTTTTCTTAGGGGAAGAATTGTGGTCATTTCAGACTCTTTTTATATAAAAAAAAATACATGCAATAATTTTATTCTTTTGTACAAAACTGTAACTGGATACTTCCAAGTGAAACCTAGGAATAAACGAAGAGAAACGCATGTTGATAGAGAAATCTTTAGAGCGCCGCCCACATTTCTAGAGGAGGTTTAGTTAGCAGAGAGCGAGCAAAGCTCATAAGACAAAGCCCTTCTCTAACTAGGTTAAAGGGTTTTCCTCTACATCCATTAGCCTGGTAATGAACCACTGGCCCTTTTATGACTTCCCACAGTGGTGCTATCTGTATCTCTCACCAAGTGTTTATGCTATATTCAGGGGGAAACGTTATTTGTTGAATTGAAAGCCTTACCTTAACAAAAGAAACAGAATAATTTATATTTTCACACTTTATATGCTTCAAGTTGTAACATGCAGCAAAGTCAATAATCTAATAAAAAAAAGAAAACGTATTTTCTTGCCACTGCCTTGTGATCACGCTTTTCTGTAGGAGAAAAAAATGAATGAAAACTCTGGGTACCATAATTCAGATTACTCAAAACATTATGCGCATTGTGACTAGGGAGGCAAGCTATATCAACACACCTCCCAACTTTCCTTATCTTACAACACTAACAACAAAAAAGTGAAAAAAGAGCAACATTTTAAGGCTACACAAAAGCTAGTGCAAGAGGTAAAATATGGAGAGTATATTACTCCATATCCGTCAATTCATACAAAGGAAAAGAGGACATGTCAGCGCTGACGTGACAAGATACTATCATCCCAACACCTGGAGTATTACTTACAGCAGTTTTACGTGGTGCTGTTTAACCCAGTCGGGCCTGTTTGATTGACCCATCTAGCAAAGTGTTGTTCCACAACCTTTTTGCACTACATTGACAGCAATAAGATGATAGGATCAATAGCAGGCCTGCAGATTGTTTGTGTGTTTGTGTGCTATGTGCACGTGTGTCTTTCTCTGCCATCAATCTGCAGCAGGATAACTGCTTATTCTGCCCTTAGGTTACATCAACTTCAATGGCTCACTGTGGGAGAAGGGTTCCAAACCAACATCGATACAGGGCATGCTGAGACACAGGGAGAATGACTGATTGAATGAAACCTTGGACTGGTATTTGAGACCAAAGTCTCTGACAACAACAGCTCAGGCTGTCAGCCTTCCAAATAGACAAAAAAAACCCTAACACAAAGCTTCAAGGTTAAAAGGAAGAGGGCAAAAACGATAGGAAAAAAAGAACAAGGATGGTTTGTTTGAGTAACTGCTAGCACTGTTAGCTAGGAGGTGAAAAAGGCAGACAGCTCATATAAATACACTACAGTGTTTTGAGGGTTTAATATCAACTACAGTGGTTTCTCTCCAGAAGACTAATCTGTGCTTTCAGTATGATGTCAACTGCTGAAACACTGAAAAGCCACTGGTGGCCTTAAGTATCTCTTTTTACAAGAGACATGCACAATATGCTGGATTGTAAATTTGTTACAAATTAACAAGAAATACCAGTTTTCCTGAACACACACACACACACACACACACACACACACACACACACACACACACACACACACACACACACACACACACACACACACTATAAAAGCATGAATGATTAACTTAAATTGCCTTTTCAGGGATTCCACAGGCATATGAAATACAGACACTCATCACTGGCATCTGTGCGGTGATGATGTGCAGAGTATTGGAAGATAACGCTCTCTTTTCATTTCATTTTAGTTTTCTTCAAATCATTCAAGTTTGTAAAAGCTTTGAACGAGTTTGCATATTGCAGATAACAACATTATGCTACTAAGGGTTTGTTGCTTTACTTGAGGTGTGCAGAATCGCAATATTTTAAATCAACATTCAAGCAAACCTCTTGCTAGACATTAAGAAAAAAGATTGCCGTTCCATCAATCAATTTTTTTTAAACGTGCCTCCAGCTAGGCTTAACTAATCAAGATCAGAATGCAATCATAATTTTGGAGATCAGAATCATTAAATAGGGGTCTTTTAAATACGTTCCTCTCTGCAGTCCTTTTACTTTTTCAAGCAAATGACTGAACGATTTCCAATGGCTGAAACAAATGAGTAAATAAGTGAGTATTCTACAGTATCATTTAATATTGTGTTCAGTATTTGTTTTTGCTATTCAGACCTTTTAATTATTTTTTTTGGGGGGGGGGGGGGCTAAAGATGATGTCAGTAAGAGGGGGAGTCCTCTTATAGTGTTCATTTTTTATTTTTTTTATTTTTTATTTTTTTTCCCCCTCTTATAGTGTTCTAATTAGGGCCAGCTCCAGGCAAGGCCATGAGAAATGCCTTGTGGCTGAACAATACATTTATAGCGCCTGCACCAAAACTTACGAATTATGAATCAGACCTTGAGAGTGCATTTGTTTTCCTGTTTTTATTGCATTCTAAATGAAAATAAAGGAAGTTGTAGATGAAATACAAAATCTTAGTTTTAACAAATTAAAAAAAAAAAAAACAACTCTGATAACCAGAGACATTCGTCATTCGTATTTGCCGCATGGCAGACAATTAATTCTGACAACATAGTAACTTCATTCCCTTGCAAAATCCTTCCATTAATTAATCTCAAATGCAACTTTCTCTCATCTCCTTGTGCAATGCTGCTGCTTAGAGTTTGACCAGCTGTCTGGGATATTATAAAATCTTTTAATTACAGGTACTGACAGTGCAGTTTTCTTAAAACATCGTTACCATGTAACAAGGTCTTTTTTGTTTGGCACTTTTTCCATTAATTTTGTAAATAAAGAAGTTAGGTAAGTGACATGATGTTGATATTCGTAAATTAAAAAGAATCATTAAAATAGTAGAAGAAAGTCTGAATAAATTAAATTTAACTTTATGGAAGCTTAAGCTGACTTAACGATTAGTTAATTAAAGGTAGGCTATAAGATAAGTGGCTTATCAGGAAATCAAATTATTGTTTTATTTAAATTATGATTTTTTTCCTGTTAATGATCACATTGGATCAGGCTGAGCTTGCTATGGAACCCACTGAGAACAGTTTTAGGTTATTATTCCCCACTGACATCCACAAGGGTGGGATTGAGTGCCTTTCCAACAGAGACACACACACACACACACAAAGTGGAGGCCTCAGTATTTGAAAGAGTTGTATCTTATTTGGATGATTTTAAAAAAGCGATAGTGCAACAAAAATGCAACAGCAGACTGTGCAAACAGATACAGTTTTTTAAAAAAAAGCATTTTTACTTCGTACAGTTTAACTCCAGCAACAGTGTCCCTGTTCTAAATCTGTTACACTGATGCACAAACACTAAACTGCCCTGAAAGACAACCCTGATGCCAAAGAAGTTGACGTGGTGTATAAAGTGGAATTCACTGCAGCTCTCATGAACCTATATTTGATACACAATAGACTAGTGAAAACAGATCACATATTTAAAGAGACAAAATGTGGTAATTTTGAACTTCATGCCAATAACACTTTTTAAATTTTCATTTATTAGCCATTATTTATATAGAGCCAGTTTACCAGGCTCTATACTTATTTTTGGTTAATTTGATTTTGAAGCTTTGGACTGTTAATATAAGTTTATATAAAATGCTGTATTAATAAAATCATGTCTTGCTCTAAAATGAACCACTAAAAAAATATTTGCTAATGTTTTACTGAGTTACTTCCTGCATATTAGATGGCTCAAATAAAAAAAAAAAGTAAGCTAAGTAAAACCAATAGTGATATAAGGAGAATGCTTCCTACACTGACTGCTACACTCGAAGTGCCAGAGTTTCTTGAGGGATCCCACGGGAAGGTCACGCATAAAGCAGAAAGGTTCCTGAGGTAACTGAGTTGGTGAAGACCATGCCATCATCTTTTGTTGTGCTGTTGCCAGCTAACTGCTAACCGTCATCGCAAGGGATTGGCACTAAGAACAGACAGCGGGAGAGCGGTGATGTCCAAGTTCAAGCAGAGTGACAGCTAGTGCCTTTTGAAAAACTGGCCATGGTGCCACCAAAGGGAACTAGAGGATAGGCAGTGAAAAGTTCAGCCATCTCATCCTGGCTCACTATCACTCTCCCTCCACTAATCTGACAGCTGATTCATGCCAGCACAGGCCTATTTCTTTCTCCTTCAGTCTTTTTCTTTACATTGAAATATTGTTTCTCATTAAATAAAACTTTTATTGTGACTTCATGCTGTATATCTACCACTCAGACCAAACTTTCTGAACATGTCAAATGACATCACTATGAACCATTCTGACCAGCCATACATAAACTCAGCACAAACACAAACAGTTCATTAGACTGATTGAAAGACTGCCTAAGGGAAATGGCTCGGGTATAGCACCACTGACTGATCGATTCATTGACTGATTGATTTTAGGGAGTGGTGCCACTTTTCCCACTCTAAAAAATGCTGATGCAGTCCCCTCACTTAATCGCTGACTTCATACCTCATTGATTTATCCTTTTGTACATTTAAATGAAAACCAAATTGAGTGCACAATCACTCACACAATTCAGAAAGACCAGTTGCATTTATGCAGAGAAAATATTCCATCTCTCCTGATATCTCTTCTTGTCTTTCCCCTCTCTTTGCATTTCAGCCCTCAGCCTATCTGAACTATTCACAGAGGGACTGCTAACAAGATGTTACCTATTAGATCCTAGGATGGTGGAAGCCTTTAACTATGATGTGTCATCAACATGCCTGTTTTATAGCAGCTTGGTGATTGGAATATTCCCTACCACTTCTCCAATAGTTGGCTAATTGAGAATGAGGGAGTGATGATTAATTATCTACTCCCAGTGCACTGTTTACCTAGATGATCATGCTGATGAGGGGTGATTAAAACTGCACTGCCACTCAAATTCAGGCTTTGTGTCAAGCATTGTGTAGATCTGGCGATCTAAGTCATTTTTCTACTCCTTTTACCATAGCTGCTGTTTGTAAAATCCTCCTCTAATTGTATCTTCCGAGTCATGTTCAAGAAAATAGTGCATGAACAACCAACAGCTGATTTAAGAGTATTACAGTTTCATTCATATATTGTGAATTCTTGGAGAATCCTGAACAGCTTAAGGAAAGGATGACAGTACAGAAATTTGCTAGTCAGTACCAATACCATTGAATTACCAAATAAGTGTGAAGTGTGATCACTCCAACAGTAAACACACACGCATGCTCAAGTAGTGTGTGCGAGAGTGAGAGAGAGAGAGCTCAAGCGGTGAGCGAAGAAGGTGTTTGGTGTACACCCTGGACACAGTCTGTTTGACCTGCTCCCCTCAGGCGGGAGGCTCCGGTCCATTCGCACCAGAACCTCTCGCCATAAGAACAGTTTCTTCCCCTCTGCTGTTGAACACATGAACAATAACCGTATGACTGTTCCCACCACTAACACATGACCCTACGCTGTGTTCACTGCATCATTCCATGTTTGGCACTGATCACCACCTGCACTCATGTATATATCATGTATATATCTATCTATCTACTTAGCACGTTTAATTCTTATTCTCATTTTTATTTTCATGTCTATTTAAGCTTAATTTATAACAGTATGTTTGCACTGAAGCACCACAGCAATTTCCTAATGTTGTAAACCTGCTCAACATTTGGCAATAAAACCCTTTCTGATTCTGATTCTGATTCTGTAACCAACACCTTCTGCAGAGATCAAGCTGGAAAGGATGTGCAGCAGGTCAGGATGATTAAGGATAGAGAATGAAATAAGAGTATGCGGAAAAGACTGAAATAGTACTCGGAGAAGCTGTTGGATGAAAGAAATAAGATGACTGATGGACCATAGCTAGTGAATCAGGAAGAATCAGGTGGTTGGTCCAGATGTCATGCCTGTGGAGATATGGAGATGTCTAGGAGAGGGGGCAGTGGACATTTTATCAATGTTCATGATTGTTTAACACCTGAGGACAGTGTATAGCTCTGTCTTTTTCAGAAATCATTACTCTAGTAACCCCCATCACATCAAAAACTTCACTGACTTCACCAACAAGTTTCAGAAACCAACCCCAGGGTCCAAATGAAATCATAATGTTGTGATCTCACTCTTCACTTGCATACCTACAACTGAGGCCGTAGAGACTGTCAGACAGCTTCTTAGAAAACAGAACCAGCTTAACTCCTGATCAGATTTGCACACTGTTAGACCTTTGCTGTACCACTAAATATTAAAAAAAAAGGGTTACTACAGACAAAAAGGCAGATGTGCCATGGGCTTCACACTGTCACCTATAGTACCCAACCTTTACATAGACGAAGTGGAAAGTAAAACTCTTAGCTCTTTCAAAGGGACAGCATCTAGCCACTGGTACAGATATGTTGATGATACCGGGGTCACAATCAAAATCCAAGAAGCAGAACTCTTCACTGTTCACATCTCAGTTTCTGTCCACTGAGTTCATCAACTCAGTGGACAGAAATATAAAGTTCGCCGGTGAGGATACAAAGCAAAATAGTTTACCATTTCTGGAGACCAGTACCTACAACACAAACTTAGAGTAATCAGGACGTATGGCTGTGAAGGTTCTCAGTCATCCAGGTCATCTTAGTCTAAGGAGCTTGGAAAGAAAAGCGTCTGGACTTCTTTGAGTTGCTTGAAGACGTTTCACCTCTCATCCAAGAAGCTTCTTCAGTTCTAAGGGTCAAATGGTGGAGAGTCCCACTGGGTTTAAATCTGCAGGGTCAAGTAATCAGGACCCTGCAGCACCGGGGAAAATGTTCCCTCCAAGCCAGGAGGGAAAGAAAGGTCTTAAAACATGTGGTTATCCCATTTGGGCTTCTGCAAATCAGCAACGATACACCGTAAAGGTCAGACACCAACTAGGGAGAAATAGAATGACAAGCAGAACACTGTCATCCCTTATGTAACAGGTTTACCAGAGAAACTCGGGAGATTCTTCTCCAAGCACAAAATCCCAGCGTACTTCAGACCCAGCCGCATCTCAGACAAAAACTGGTTCATCCCAAGGAGACAACTCCCAAACACAAACTAAACAACATAGGAATGCTCAGACCTCTAGATTGGAGAAACCAAACAGCCACTTCATAAACAACATAGAAGAGTCATCTCGACGGGACAAGACTCAGCTGTACATCTGCATGTAAAGGACAAAGGTCAATCTTTGAGGATGGCAATGTTCACATTTTGTACAGAAAAAACTGGTTTGAAAGAAGAGTGAAAGAAGCCATGTATGTCCACTGTGTACGACCATCCTTGAACCTACAATCTAATTTTGAGATTCCTTCCCAGGCACCTTAACACCCACTCATATCTTCTTTCAGATCATCTCAGTAGGCCAAATGATAAGGTCTCACAACCTCTGCCGATAATGACCCACACCCTTTTTCACATCTTGGCTCTTGTCATAAGGCACATGATCAATAGTGGGTCAAAGACCCTCTTAAGGGACAACTCCCACTAGGGCTTAAATACCTGGGACTCTTCACCATTTCGTCCAAGAACTGAAGAAGCTTATTAGAGGTGAAACATCTTCAAGAAACTTAAAGAAGTGCAGATGGTTTTCATTCTAAGCTCAGATTTGTGTGAGAAGGTGCACTGCCAGTGCCTTACAAAATGACCTTCAGTTAGCTATTTACATGCATGTTTCAAACCAAACTGTCAGGCACTGTTTCCTTGAGGAGGGTATTACAATCAGACATCTTTTACAGGGACCTCTGCTCATAGACCAGTACCGCGCAGTCTGGGGAACACCAGAACACCAGAACTGGCAGGTCTGCCACTGTGACAGAAATGAAAGAGTCTGGAGAAGCAATGGCATCTGTCACATGTGCTCAATGTGAACCTGCTCTCATCTGTGAAGAGAACAGAGTGCCAGTGGCGCAGCGTTGTAGTTGCTGGGTCAACATGTAATTCTAGATCAGCTTCCCTGGCACTGATCTGACAAGTCTCTGGATTTGGAAAATTGGGACTTGATTCTGCTAAAATAGAGAGTACCCCATTTGTGGGGTTGTTGTTGCTGGTGGAAAGTTTTTTATTCACAGTGCACAATCCATTATTGTGACTGTTAAAACATTCGACAGTCACATCCAAATTAGCTGGGTAAGGGTGCACGCCAAGGACATGAATAGGACTTATTGGATTCTAATGTGCCTTCCATCCTCTTTCCATCTGGAGACTGAAATGTATTTGCCAAAACAAGTCTTGAGGAGAGTGGGGACTGGCCTCTGTTTTTAGCCATTAGTGATTTGATGCAGGTCTTCAGCGATGCCACATAGAAAGGAACATGTTGCCCAAGTGGCAGCCAGCCATAATGACTTGCTTCAGATCATATAAACAGATCAGTCAATTGCCAAACCAAACAGCACCAAACGATGGGTGACAGCCTAGACTAACTGCTTCCATAGTTTATTTTTACCCCTTTTTTTAAAATTATACTGCTGTGCAATTCATTTCTTGAAAAAAACGGAGGAACGTGCATTAAACTGAGTCACTGTGGAATGACAGCACCACACCTGACCTTTATTAACACTCCATTACAAATGACACAGATGTTTATGAGCAATTTATTTTCTTTTATTCAGTTGCATTTAGGTAGACTGGAAATATCATCTAACATTTGTGGGAGAAATTCAGAGTGAATTGAATTAAGATGGAAAAAAAGAATATGAAAAAAGATACTGCTTTGTATCCAGTAGTGGACACTACTGAATTCATCACTCCACAACACAGTCTGTAAGACTCAAAGTACCGCTTTGGATCATCAGTCCTCACATAACACATTGTTAAAGTCTTGCTCAGTGGGGCAGGATAGACACAACAGTCAGAAAAGCCAGAAGAAGGGGACAGGAAAAATGGAAAGGCCAGCAGCTGAGAAAAAGCCAGAGGGTCTGAAAAGCACAGGCTTTTTTATTTGAATATTATTTGAATGTCAAATGATAGCAATTTTCTATGCCCATCTCTCCGCCAGGACTTGTGAACACAGAATACATTTGTGGAAATCACAGACACCCCAGTACATTTCGACTTTATTTTACTATGAGTTCCAATCTCCTCTCTCGCCAGTTTTTCTGTCTTCCTGTCCATTTCCTGTCCTCTCTTCCTCCTTCCTTCTGTCTGAACCAACCAAAGGGTCCAAAATTGTCATTTGTTTTCAGAGCTAAATACATTTTTTGTCATTAGAAATGTTGTAGAGGGTTAATAGTTTGTGTGAAATAACAGTTAATGATAGTCCATTATTTGTCATTAAAAAACAACAAATAGTTATTGTTTTAAAACAATCCATAAATTGATGTAAAATTTATCATTTGGTGTAGTTTTAGCAAAATAATGACTGACTATATACTGATTAGGTAGGCTGGCTCTGTGATTGGCTGCAAACTAGACACTCATGAAGCTGTGGTGGACAGCAGGTCACCGAAAAAACTATCCATCCTGATCACCACAGAATGATCATAGATACAGGACATTATTTATACCACATGTTCTGACCCTCTATCAATCACTTGCAATAAAATAACAATAATAATAATGTTCAACTGCAAGTAAAAAAGTAACAAACAAGTATCTCTTTTCTTATCTTAAGTACAGGTCTCATTAGCCCACTCATGCAGATCCATTCCATATGAGTGAACCCTCACTTGATAACAATCTCATCCATCCAATCCACCCAGCTAAGCACATGACCAACAAAATGATTTCTTCACGCTAAATTATGCACAATGACATCTTACACATGCATTATCTGCTGTGCCGTGGGGCCTGAAATGCTTGGCCTCCTCATTGTGCAAGTGTGTGCACAAAAATCCAAACCACAGCAGCGCCTCAACACTGTAGTAAGAGAGGCTCCCGACCCATCTATGATTTAATCCTCATTATACATGCTGACATCCTCCACAGTAACGCCTTTTCAAACCACAGTCTACCAAACCGATTGTAGGCCATTACAAGTGAACGTATTACAGCAGCCACATTGTGCGAGGGAGAAATGTATCTTAAGCATATTTGGTGTGATCTGACGCTAGGTTGTTATGCAAAAAAAAAGGCATCCGGTGAAAGCAGAGACATGCAAATGCACCGATTTACTGACACACAGAGGAGATGTCTAGAAGGGCTGAAAATGCTGAAAAGAAACGTAAGGGAATTTGATGGATGAGCTGTGGTGCATTATCTCAGAATGATGTAATGCGGAAGACACAGTTGATCAAGGGAGGCAAAGTGCTGTTTAGCTGATATCTCTGAGTAATGGAAAATCTGCATACATTTTTCTTCAATCCTCAGGTGGCTATGCTAAAATATGCTAAACTGACAGAAGGCCGATTGAAATAAATGATTATGCCCCAGAATTTTCAGCTGTAGCCAGCACCTGTGGGCAATCGCTGTGCTCTGTGTGTTTATGTATGGGTTTGTGTACCAGCTTGACTGTTAGACCTTGAAAGTGAGAGCATTTAGGAAGAGAGGTATACCTGGCAGCTAATGTACTAGTAACTTAAATGAGAGAAATTAAGGAAAAAATCAAACCAGTCACCAAGGGTGGGTGTGAGAAAATACTAGGAAAACAGCCGTACGTTAGCACGATCTAATGGATGAGGTTAAACACCAGCATTAAAACTACAGTGTGTATATTGTGGCTCAAGAGTTGGGAGTTCGCCTTGTAATCAGAAGGTTGCCAGTTCGAGCCCCGGCTCTGACAGTCTCGGTCGTTGTGTCCTTGGGCAAGACACTTCACCCGTTGCCTACTGGTGGCGCCAGTGTCCGGCAGCCTCGCCTCTGTCAGTGCGCCCCAGGGTGGCTGTGGCTACAATGTAGCTTGCCATCACCAGTATGTGAATGGGTGGGTGACTGGATGTGTAAAGCGCTTTGGGGTCCTTAGGGACTAGTAAAGCGCTATACAAATACAGGCCATTTACCATTTATTTTTATTTGTGTACTTTGCTGTAAACACACACAATTTCAGATCCATTTGTCGAGGTTGGCTACTGCAAAATCATTATCTTTTTTGCATGCATGTGCAGAATATGCTAACACAAAGCTTTAGTGTTTGCATGTCTGTTTATGCCTTGAGGCAATTGCTATTGCGATTCGTTGCTATATAAATAAAAGTGAATAAAATTACATTGAATTGAACTGATTGAACGCACACTAAACACAGCTGCCTTGTACCATGCCTGAGCATGATTGTTCCCTCTCCCCCTGCTCCAAGGTCTGTGCTCATTCGGCATTTAAAAACTCAGACACAACCTGTTTCTGTCTTTCATGCACATGGACATTTGAAAATAGAGAGCTTTTTAAGCTTCACTGTGGAAGTGGTGACACGCTGTCCTTTAAATATATTTGTCAATTCTTTCACAAAGTGATAGCTGAGAGAATGTTGGAGTTCCATGCTTGGATGTGATTAGTGGTCACAGGTCCAACTGAACTGCGCCTGTTCCTACGTTTCAAGCAAGTGCATTGTGCAAGTGCATAGTAAGAAAATGCTTTTCCTGCACATCTGCAGAACACATTGTTAAAACATCTTTGAGTTTATATCTTACACTAATTTTCAGGCCCCCAGTGGGCCCCAGGTGTTCTGACTGATGGACACGACCACCAGCCACAGCTACAGGGCCTTATTATTAAAGAAGCATTACAGAGCACTGAAGTAAAACTAGTAGCCAGTCATTACATTCATACACATACTGCACATGGTTCAAAGGCAGGGCAAGCCTTGTTCAAGACTAAGAAAGTGAAGTAAGTAGTTCTACACTTTTTTTTCCATAATGCATACATCTCTGTCATAAAAAAGTCTATCCACTTTCACATGCAGTTCTTCCTGACCTCTTTTCATAAATCATGAGTGAACATTTTTGTTTTGGAAGTCAGCATAGCTCCAAAATAAGTCCTGGCACTAATGCAATTATGAGGCCTTCACATACCAATAGGCAGCAGCTGTGCAGAAGGAGTCTCCACTCTGAGACATCCTCTCCTTCTAAACAAGATTGTGTGCCCTACCAAGATCCAACGATGCAGGAATGCTTCCTTTTATTTCCTCATACACTACACAGCAGCACAAACACACACCTGAGTAATATGTTTCTGAGTTCAGAAAGGAAAGTGTATATCTAGGGATGACTGACCTTTTAATTTGGCACCGCTGGGCATTTTTTATTCAAGACATTGCTTGTCTAGTCATGACATTACCGATGAGCCAACACAGCTAAGTCATGGGGTTCAAGGCAGTGAAAATGTTGCTGCGGCTTTTAAATTAACTCCAAATGCACTCTAAACTCACATTTGAAACTAATTGCTTGTGCTGTTATAAAGTACAAACAGGATGCTGGTTTTTATGATCGTTTATATCCATTCAACCTGATTTAAATCAATTAGAGTTCATGGCAAAATCCCAAAACCAAGAGCCTGGGCAAAGGATGTTTCAAATATTCATTGGATATCAAAACAAAAGCTGGGATATTGTTGTTTGTTATTGTTATCACTTTGGTCAGCTTTTAAAAGCCCATTAAAGCTCAAGGATGCTTTGATTTGATGTCTTTTAAACCGGACTTGTGCAAACTTGTGCAAATGGGTCATTCTATCTACAAAAAAAATAAAAATAAACACTTTTCACTTGACCATCAAATTTAAATGAAAAAAGTGCCTTGGGAAAGACACATTTTAACAGTTATTATGCAAAATTTCAGGTCATGAATGACATTAGTTTTCTGAGGAAAAAAATACTTTAATGGATGTTGATAGGAGCATTTTTCTACCATCCCACCATTTGTTTGAGGGGCCATTTTTAAAAAACGTTTATTATGCAAAGAACGCAATATTTTTTAAAGCACTCCAAATCAGGAGAATGATTTCACAAATATTATCTTGAATATGGGAAAGTGTGATATTCCCCAGGTATGACACCATGTATCAAATCCTTTTTAACTTTTATAAAAGGTTTTTTTAATGATATTCTGGGAATATTATATCCAAAGTCTGTAAATGCAACCTCTCTCATTTTCACATTATTAATATATTCATTTTGAAATTATACATCAAAAATAATGTGAGCAAAAAACATAAAATGAGCAATGAGAGGCAATTGGTCTAAGTCTCAAAACCCACACTGATACTGCTGAAGTTACTTTAATACTGTGAAAGAACCACAGGGTGTCCTTTATAAATGAGATGTCAGGGCAGACACTGACATAAGGTTACTAAAGAATCCCCCAAAACTGCAAAGGCAAAAAAAAAAAAAAACAGGTTGAGAAAACTGAATGTTTTGTGTTGGTTCAAAGCTGTTTGTGAAGACACACAGCACACAATAATTGACATAGTCAACGACACAAAACAAATCATAACTAAAGGCACGCTTATCGGGTTTACCATGGCTAGGTCTGCACCAAAATACCAGTGCCGATAAATCATTTCCAAAAGGCCAACTACACCTGCAAATCTTGTAAACTTCCCACTGCATGTGTATATGCTGACACACCCAACAAAGTGAGGAAGATCACATCCATTGGATTATCCGATCATTCCCTGAGATCAAAAGCACTTTTCACAACAGCTGGTTGGGAATCAAACTGTCCTGGCTCCTTCATAATTTTTTAGCATGTTTGCATTTACATACTGCTACACTTCTAATCGCAATAACACGCACCACTTCTTCCTTTAAAATGCATCTGTTCATTTTAAATGAAAGACATTACAGTTACAATCCACATACACTTAAAAAATCCAGCAGCTGAACTTACGTGAAGAAAGAGTGAAGCACATTTGCTTATTTCAAACCACATGTTAGCCTGTACTAAGTAGGAACCTGCCAATGTCAAGCTGTGACTATCTCAGTTAATACAGCCATGTTTCCTAAATCATCATCTTAAGAGGCTGACATAATAATGTCATATAGCCTATAGGAGAGGAAGTGACTCATTCAAGCAGATCAGTGGTGTAAGAAAGGTGCCTTTGGAACTAGATTACTGAGGTACAAGTTGGATCAAAACACTTGATTAAATATGTTTCTTTTTGATCAAAACAGTATTTTAAAACGTTCCTATATATTATATTGTTTCTTTGTTTTACTCAGTGAAGTCTTTATTCTCATTAACCTCAGACACAGTGGTAGGCACTAGACCTCTATTTTAAGACAATGATCATTTCCATGTGCTCTAAACCTCTGATTACACGTTTCATGTTGGGAAAGATAATAAGTTGAACTATCACAACATATACAGGTTATTTCCTGGAATAAACAGCACTTACTTACAGCATACTGGAGATAAAAAAATGCACACATACACTGATACCACCTTTTAAAATCTATTCGTTTTCAATCAAATGAGGAATGGTAAACGGCCTGTATTTGTATAGCGCTTTCCTAGTCCCTAAGGACCCCAAAGCACTTTACACACTCAGTCATCCACCCATTCAGACACTGGTGATGGCAAGCTACATTGAAGCCACAGCCACCCTGGGGCGCACTGACAGAGGCGAGGCTGACTGACACTGGTGCCACCGGGCCCTCTGACCACAATCAGTAGGCAACGGGTGAAGTGTCTTGCCCAAGGACACAACGACCGAGACTGTCCAAGCTGGGGCTCGAACCAGCAACCTTCCGATTACAAGGCGAACTCCCAACTCTTGAGCCACGATCGGCCATCGAGGGCACATTTGATGACTTTATACAAAACAACATCCTGATGTTGCATCATATTGAGAAGGCAGCTGCGCAAGTTACACTGTGACAATCACCAGTTAACATGGGCAGCTGTCTACTGCCTATGTTAATGTGTTTGCTAAATAAGCAGCAGCAGGTGTTAACCAGCTGACAGAGTTAACAAGATATATGCAGGTAAACTCAAGTCTCCATTGAGTTGGTGGGTGGTGTCACACGGAAAGCACCCGCTTCTGAATTATGGCATGGAAAAGCACTTTTTTAACACTTTAAATTTATTATGAAGACAATAGTAGGACTATAGCATGAACTGGAGCTCAGTGAGCTCTTGAAACTTGTCAAACCTTATGATATACTGACAGGCAGAGGGGACTACTTATTGAAAATGATGAATCTGCGGATGCAACATCTGGAACATCGAGATGGTCATGTTAACTGGTCAGCAGTTAACATGAGGATATCAGTTAAACTAAAATAGCAAACGTTGACAAACACATGCTAAAATGAAAGCTTTTTACCTCTTCACTAACTTCACAGCTGGCGTTATAAGCAACTAGAAAAAAACACCTCTGTGTGTAAAATTGTGCACATTTAATGTGAAATGACTTTTAGTATTTCAGTTGACATCTTGCACATTTTTATCCTTGAGCTTCATTTTCACACGTTGTTAGCTTCAAAACAATTAAGCTAGCAATCTGGGAATTCAATAGTCTACTTCAACACTGAACACTTAGCTTGTACCTATATGTATTTTTAGCATCCCGTTCAGTAGTTCTGTTCATTTGTCTCTGTCTGTTCGACCACCATCACAAAGTCAAATTAAACCATGTTAAGTACTATCTCAGCATGTCAGGTGAAGGTTGGACTGTACCATTACTGTATGAAGAGGAGCCACCCATTTAGCAGTGAACATTTTTGGCCTCGGTTGTGTTGAGGCCAAACAACACAATTTAAACCATTGCTTTACCATCACAATAGAGTAATCCAACACTGAGGAAAACTGTCAGTAATTCTCCTTTCTCTTAATTTCTATACACCCCCTAGCAAACCCATGCAATCAGTCCATCCTGTCAGTTTTATTCTACATTGGGAACCAATGTTGACACTAGTAAAAATATGAAATCCAAAAGCAGTTACATTGCAACTGAACTATGTTAACCTGGGAAAGACGGCGAGGGAGATGTATCTCTTAGCAATGTCAGACAGGCAAGCAGCTTTCTTTGAACCCAGTGCTCTGCCTCCTCACTCCTCCTCCTCCACTAAGGAGTCAGGCACAAGGAAAACACCCAAAGGGTTCAGAAAACCATGCTCTGCAGTAAGCAGAAACATCCTTAGCATTTAACACTGCACAAGAGATAAAGATCTGTCTCTCACAGTTTAGCCAATCTTTTCTTTCCTTCTCATTCTGAGCTTGTTTTCTCTGCCTCTCATCTTTGCCACGAGTATCACTATGACTGATGTTCCATCCTAGGCTGCCATATTCTGTCCCCTCACACTGACTTGTTGTCTCTCTCTGTTTCCTACTGGCAGTCCTCTGACCCCTCTTTTCTCTCTTAATAGGAACGGATACATTTTGCTTCCTCCTTCACATGGCCTTCCACAACAGTCCCATTGCCCCTGCACTATGAGATCACAATCCCATCTTCCCCTAGATTCTCTGTACCCCTGTTCACAAGATACATGTTTAAAAAGCACCATCAGTGGAATGGTTTGGTAGTGATAGTCCAAGCATGCAGGCAAGCAAATAGATCAGGAAGTGATATTTTAAACAGCATGTGGGATTCATCATGCTATTAGGATTACTTTGGTAACTTTCTGTTTGCTATCCTGGATTTTTTTAAACATAAAAAAAGAGATTTTCCAATTAAGACATTATATGGACCTAAAATAAAACTCTGTGGACACATAGCAAAGGTCATGATTTGAATTCAAACCTACTAAATGGTAACCAAATTGAACATGGACACTTGCTGACAAGACTACTTGGTTCCCTCTATGAAAGAACAGCTGTGGGGAATTTTGCAGCCACCTTTTTTCTTACCTACATAAACAAGTGCATTAGCCATTCCCAAGACCTCGGTAAATTCATTAAAGCAGCAGGGAGTGGACCAAGGGGAGACAGATAACCTCTCCTTCCAACTGTCAGACAGCCAAGGTTAGCCAATGTCAAACCACAGGTTGCACTCGGCACCAAACCTAATCTCCTCTCTGTCTCTGTCTGTCTTTTTCTCTGGTACAGTCTTACTGTGTTCGGTTTTTTTAAATGCAGCATTATTTCCCACCCTACTTTCTCAACTGTTTTAACCTCCTTCTTAACAAATAATTTCTCCTCATCATCCTCCCCCAGAAGTCCCCCATTACTTACCCAATTCTCTCCTTATTTATTTTTTTTATTGTTACCATTTCTCTTTCACCTTTACCTAATTTCTCCACCCTCTCAGTTCATCCCTCATTCCATCTGACTTCATACCCAAGCCCAAGCTAACAATGAATAAGAGCAAAAGCTCCTGACTGACTGAACTTTGCCCTTTTTGTGCCCTATGTGCATTTGTACAGTGGTGGTATATCACTGTACAGCACACAGAGATGAGGTCAGTGCAGCAGATTATAACACGGGGTGAACTACTGTGTGTTTTTTTTAATCATTGCGATATACTCAAAACAAATCTGTATGCAAACATAATGCTACGCAAAATCTGCAAAACTCACCTGACATATTCTAAGCGACCAGAAAACTCTGGAACGATAATCACAATTGAGCTCCTCTCCTCTTAAAGAAGTAGTTATTTTGCAGTTTCAGCATAACACATAAAAACTAGTGTCTCATAAAAGAGAGTAAACATGAGATAGTTTACTTTCCATAATGTAAAGATCACTTTAACTGGTCTTTATTCTCTTTGGGATGTTCATTGTCACAGATCACTAATATGTATGAAGTGGTAAGATAAAGTGGAGAAACAGTAAGAAGTAAATCAGATCATGCACTCCACAAACACAGCCACCTTAAACAGTCCCCTGCCTTTGCTTCTCTCACACCCTCTCACTGCTATCTCGTTCTGTTGCTGTGACACTCAGCAGCTGTCCCTGGGCCATGCCATGGCCTATCAGGACCATCTGCAGGGATGAGAAAGGCATCGGCAGCCACATGAGAATCAGCTGACTTTACTCAACCCGAGGTCACAGGTGGTGCCAGGGGACATAAAGAGGGTTTGCATATGAAAATAAATATGCATGCAAAACCTTATCTAAAACACATTCTATGGGATGTGATCATTCTTGTTGAAATTGGGATTAGATGGTGTGTTTTGTGCAACAACAGAAAAATGTATTTAATACTACATAGATAGCATTTTTTTTATTTGTTGCATTCACAAGGATGCATTCTATCACATTTACCTGCACAAGTGCATATTATGGCACTGGGCTCTTATTGCGCACTGAGCACAAATGCTTAGCTATGATATTCCATAAATCTCCACAGTATTTCCTTCAGTGAAAAAGTTCTGACGTTGCACATGCCATCAGACAAAATTTATGCACTTCAAAAGAGCTTACATAGATATTCTGCAGCTACCTTAAGTGCGCTAAGAGGCTTGGGCTTAACATTGCACGACCTCATCACTACATTTACACCATGACCTGACGAAAAACCAGCAGCCCAAACATCAAAGGGCTCCAGTCAGCAGTTCTTGCCCTGAGCCTCGATTATGCTTGGCTCAAGTCTAGTTCGATATAAAAACGAAAAAAATAAATAAGAAATGCTAGATGCAATACAAGACTGGGGTAAGAAATTGGTGCAAAGAACTAGGTGGAGATGAGAGCATGTGTGTGGGGGGTGGGGTAGGTATGCACAGTCATCACTAACACATCTGAGGACTGTAAATCACACATAATCATAGCAGTTTTATCCCACCGAGGCTTCAGGTCCCTCTCATTGGCATCACATAAGTCAATAATTCATTTTAAAACAACAACAGCTTAAGCTGTAGCCAGCCCAACACATACACTCACACACAAACCATTTTTGTGTTGTACTTAGAAATAGACCTGACTAGGTTGTTTCATGGTTATTTACTTCCTAAGAACATTCCCTTAATTTCTGCAACAGTGGTGAGTGAAAGTATTAGCACTGGCAGGAGGGTAAACAACAACAAATAATACCAGACTCAGAAAAACCTAGAAAGGTTGACATAAAGAGAAAAAAACCAGATCATAGTTGTAATGTGTGCAGTTAAGCACACACACACACGTACGCACCTCTAAACCATCACAGGAATCCTGAGCAGCAGTGGTTATGTATGGAGCTGTATGGAGCTCTACCAATAGCAAAGACAGGGTACACACCATGTCTGCTACACACACTTGCATTCATTCACACAGACACTGAGGATAGTGCTGGAAAGTTTGGGGAACGAGGTGCTGAATAAACAGCTCCTCTGTGTTTGAGGGAAAAAATGGCAGAGGGACAGTGAGCGGCAGTCCCAGAGCTGGAGCTGTCCAAGGTACTGAAACCCTCTTACTCCCTCAGACACAATTGGCTGGTTTTGAAGAGAGCGGAGGCAGAGTGGGCTGAAGAGAGGAGCTGTCCAAGGTACGGAATAAACAGCATGCCTTTCCTTTCTGCACCAGATATATTTCCATATACAGAGTAAGCCTCTGTCAGACTGTTTCCTTATACCTTTGATACCATCCAACTGAATTTCCATGCAGCCATCAACGCTGGCTGTTCACAGACAAAATGGGCCGTCTGATGAGCTATAAAAATTATCCTCTGGCTGCATTAAATAGAATCAATAACAACAGAAATTTAACCTTATCTTAAGTTCTAAGAACAGGAATGGTGCTTAGCGCTTTGTTTGTTGACACATCATGTCTGTGTCAACACAGATAAATTAGAAGAAAAAAAACACTGTGTGTATTTTTTTGCTTGGTAAACAAGCAAAAAAATCTAAATTGTTAGAAGCAAAGCATCACCAGAACACAGCAGACGTAGTGTGCTTGCCATTATCACTGTGCCGTGTATCGATTCTGTTAAAAGATTTCTATTTAAAAAGTTGGTCTCATGTTCTCCAGAGCTGCAATGATGAAATATGAGGGCAACAGTTTACACTGGACCAATCGATGTTGGGCGTTTTGTAGCACAATTAATAGTCTAATTTTATTTCATTATTGATGTTTACGCTTTACCAACATCAGCTCTTAATGTGTTAGACTCTACATTTTACAGCTGGAAAATGTGAAACATTGACTTGCTCTTTCAACATCATTCAAATGATGTTTTAATCCTGAACTGAATCATTTATGGAGAATCTGAGCGATGATATTCAGCATAGGTTACCAGGGCGATAAGCTGCCATTAAAATTAAGGCATCTTCATGCAACAAGAAAGTCAGTGTTAAACCCAAGGTTAGCTGACTAACGTAATAGTCTGGCATTGTGAGACAGGCAGCAGTGTGGGAGAGAGGAAACAAAGCATGTGGGTAGAGATCTGTCCATGGTGCTGAAGCGACGGCAGCTCTCAAAACAGTGGCAGCACTAAGAGCTGTGTGCCAATGGACCGTGTGCACAAAGCATGTCCTTCCTTGATAGTCATGGAGTCCTTGTGACTTGTGCGCCATGCACCCATTGTTTCTGGTTCAGCTGCACTGCTAAAGTGAAGAGGCAGGAGGTGGCAACGCACTGTGGAATGTGCCACAAACACTTAATGACATCACGGAAGGTCACTGAAATACTCAGAGCTAACACTCCACATTTGACTGCAGGCAGCAGATGGAGAAGATCTGAACTGACTAAACTCTGTAGCTTAAGGAATAATATGAAGGAAGACTGCACATTTATTCTGGACATCTCAAATTTTGGTTAAGCATTGTGGTTTTGGTTAAGGGCCAATTAAGAATTTTCATGTAGTTTGCACTTTAACTGATGAAGGAAAGCAAGGATTGAGGCTTTTGGTGGTCAGTTTCCTTTCAAGTACTCTGATTTACAGTTTTCCTGTTTGCCCACATAAAGTAAAAATGCTTTCTGTCGCTGACTCGATGAATACAGCAGTTACTGGGCTACAACTAGTTTTAGTTTCCATATTTCAAATGGTAAAAAATATAGCAGTTGTTATGAAATCCTTTTTTTTTTAATTTTCCACTATTCACAAACTTGGTTCCTGCCGCAGATATTTGCATGTTTTAAACCTGTAATCCTAAGAATGCTGTGAAAACTACATGAGCCACTTCACCTCAACAAAACAGTCACTTCAAGGCGCGTTATACTGTAAGGTAAAAATCCTACAGTAATACAGAGAAAGGCCCAACAATCTAATGACTTCTCTGTGAGCAAGTATTTGTCGACAGCAGAAAGGAAAAACTGCCTTTTAACAGGAAGAAACCACTGACAGAACCAGGCTCAGGGAGAGGTACCATCTGCTATAACTGTTTGGGGATGCAAATGCAAAGCAGTGTAAAAACACACAGACAATCAAACAAGGTGAATGAAGAAGAGACATTCAGCCCATCATGAGACGCTCCCAGCAACCTAGGCCTATTCGAGTAGAACTACTCCTGATCACCTGATCCAACCCTAACTATAAGCAGTATCAAAATAGAAAGTTTTACCACAAGTAACCCAGCTGTCTGAGAGCAAAGTGCTCCATTGGGGTGAGCTTATCTTAAAAACCTCATTGTGGTACTATGAGGTCTTTAAGATAAGATGAGACCTGGATATTTAAGAGTGTGTATGTGGTATATTCAATTGATCCAAAAATACAAAATGAAGCCAGAAATGCTTTTTGATGCCATGCCATTTGTAAAGCGAGGCTGTTCAGCTCTCAAATGCACATAAAATATATAGCACCGCTTCCAGCTTCAAAGCAGCATAAGTTAAACCTCCCCATCCATAAGCAATGCACCTCAGTGTCAACTTTCTACCAGCCATGTAGCCTAACAAGTGAAATATATACATCTTCTACCATTTATAATGTTGATTACAACTGCTGGATGTGATCACTTTGCAAATGTGTGAGAACTCCAAGAAATTGCTTCTACTCAGAGGAGAGAACAACACACTCTCTCACTCTACTCGCTGACTTGCTCCGGGCCACACAGGTGTGACTAAGTCTTACAGATTGAGAGTTGAGCTGGGTTAGCCAGTGAATAGTGGGTAACTAGAGCAAAGTGCACGGCTTGCAGATAGCGGCATCCTTGGAGAAAATGGCTTGGCAAGAGTGTTAGCTTTCAATCGATAATGCTCTGAAGAAGTTTGATAGGTCTTTGGAACGGCTGACTTTTCAGCACAGCTTCTGTGTTTTGGAAAACCTAAGAGGTCCTCTGGGCTCCTGTAATCTGCCTCTGTTTCCTTCTTTTCTCAATTTATGTCTTTTTTCCTCTCTGTTAGTATCTGACTCTCTATCAGCCTGGAAGCTATCCCCTGTGATGATGTTGGCCCTTCTTCTTACTGTAATGTGGGTGTTATTATTCAACTCCATCTCTGGTTTAATACTGTAAGAGCAAAATCAAATAAGCTAGCGTTTGTTTGTCTTTGTCTTTTAGTTCATGCAATGTGTCTTGTAACACTTACAATTAAAATACACAAGGTAATAAATACCAGTGAATTAAAAACAAAATAATACCCTATTGTGGAAATCCAGGTTTTGATGACTGCTATGTTTCTTCAAGACATGCCAAGGTGACAGGCTGCTGTGCCATATGAGAGGTGGAAAACACCAATACATTCTTAGGGATCTGCTTTGTCAAAACAAGTCCGAGCGTTTCTGGCGCTAATACCATCTGTGACACACATGCACACTTCCTGTCTCCCACACTCTACAGCTTGTTGTACACCGGGGGCCATGTCAAATCACATAGTTATTCCAGGGACTCGCTGGGGAGTGGGAGGAACGTGTCATCGTATATTCCAGTCCCGGAACACCCAGGCCAAATGGTGTGACACACCAGCTTGGAACATAGGGAAAACACTGATGAATCCTGGACTGCTCCATTTGGAAATGGTAGAGAGACAGACTTGGAAACCTGGTAAGTGCTAAACCCCCATAATTAGCACCATTGCAAGGAAGAGTGGCTGTGATCCCAAAGCAGTCAAGTCTGGGCTTATTTAATATCCAGACCATGATCTGAGAGGCTGCAGCTTTGGACACCTTCAGTTTCTGCTGAAACCAATCCCAGAATGTCTTAAAATACAGATAGTGTTCAAAATCATGACAGTTCAGATTTTACACTCGGCATGAAAATACACACACTGTTGATGTGGTTTCAGTTAATATCATCTCAAATTAGTTGTTATTCTAATTAAAAAACAAATACCTGCTGGAAACGTGCAACATCTTTTTTTGTGCAGTAGAAGATGTTTTGCTGGGGGACAGCAAAAGCAGCAAAAACAAACTGCATCATTGTTGCACTATTATTGCATTATGTCTTTAAACAGAGTTTATAAATTGGGGCAACGACATATTTAAGGCATATTCAAGTCAAAATAGTAAGGAATGAGGATTTTATATTTCAGCTCACTGATTCACAACTAAATAGAAGCATATGGGACAGAAATGCAGGAAAAAACAGTAGACTGTGCATTTTCTTGGAGAAGCACACAGTCCGACAAACTAAATAAAAAGTCTGTACTGCATCTCAGCAGTTAGTCAGCAAGTCTCACTGAAGCTATTTGGATGGATGGCTGGACTGAAACAGCTGGACTAAGATGGAGGAAGGGATGGATGGCCTTCGACTCAGCTCTCTCTCTCCACACACCCTGCTCATTCTCTCTTCTCTGCCTCTTTTCCTCTTACCATCATTCTGACACATTTAGCCTTCACATCTTTGCTTTTCTCCTTCAGAACAGGAAAGTGGCAGCCAAAGTGGCAGATTGGCACAAATGTGACACAGGTCTCATTTGCTTTTGACAAATAGGAAAATGGGGAGAAAAAATCTGCATCGGCAACAGAGAAGTTACTAAAACGGAAATTTGAAAGAGTGCAAAGAAAAATTAGCACCGTGGCTATCAGTGAGATTGTTTTTTTACTACTAAAAACAAATATTCAAGAAACACAGTGCTTGAAAGCCTGATACATTACAACTATACAAATACAATAAAGCTAAATGTGACTGAACTCGATGCCTGTTTTATGTCTGTTTTTACTTTGAATCTCAAAATTGTGCCAGCAGTCATTGCTCAATGGTGCTTCTGTATTCCTGGCTCATTACAACTGAGAGAATAGTGTTGGGTAATTGTTTGACCCTGTCTGCTCAACCTGTGCCCTTGGCTCCTGAGAGCGCTCGACATGAGAGTTCTGTGGGATAAATGGTGGCTATTCCCACATTCTGCCCTGTGGCCGCCTGCGAAAAGAGTGCCATCGTATCAGTGACAAGAGAAGCCTGATGAAGGTACGCTGGCTGCACAAACCCAAAGCAAACCCCGGCAACAGCAGAACCACCTCTCTAAAAAGACCCATTGTGCCCTGCCAAAGCCTTTCCCTCTCTGCAGTGAAGTGGCCATTGTGGCTTGCAGAATAGTCACTCCTTTCCATTGCCTGGTGGGAAAAGTGCTGTCGTGCTGGGGTTGAGTGTGGCCGTGGTTGCAGGAGTAGACAGTATCTCAATATCATGACCCCCATCAGCCCCCGAGTGCCCCCTGTCGCTCAGTTCATTCATCCTGCACGTAGGAACAATCCAGACCTAATTTCAGATGGTGAATAAAACATAAGGAACAGCTGAACGCTGGGACTGGAAAATAGTTACACTTCAGAACGGGGCTAGAGCTGGACTTGTAGGCTAAGGAGCTTTTTGCAGGAATAACTCATGTTCGAATATCTCGTATTGATTTGGCTGCAGGGATGGCTCCATGAAAATATGTTCATTTATGACAGTGCGGACAAAAGCTTTATGGATTTCTAGAAGAGGAATAACCTGTGGGGGAGAACAACAATTCTCTTAAGGGCACTTGACTGAGAGCAGTACTTACAGTTATTCAAGTTGGTCTGTTGAGATTCACGAAAGAAGGTGGGAGGAGGTGTACAGAAAAGAAAGAAAAACATGCACAGAGACAAGCTCGGTTAAAAACGTGGTCTGAGGAAACCTGGCTCGCTGGAACTCAGCGGCCAACTCATGAATGAATGGAAATATAGATCTGTGTTTGGGTTGACGCAGACGCATTCATATTGATAAGTGATGACTGAACTCTCCACACTCCCTGCATCTTTAAAAATGGTTAAAGAAAATAGCCTCATACTGTGCTTTGATGTCTAAATTGTGTGTAAGTGGTTAATGTTAAAGTCCAGCACTTATCTTTGGAAGTAAATGCTATTGTGTGCTTCGATATGCAAGTGTTATGCAAACAAACTGCATGATTATAGAGAACTAGCAATAGTGTGGATGACTGATATCCCACAGCATAAGGATTAGTTACTTACACCCACTCCTCAATTATGAGCATAAAACTCTTATGTGGGGTTTTTTTGTGTCCCATATCCCTGTTACGCAACCTGCTCCACTTCGAAATAGGATCCTTTCACGGCTAGCTTCATGTTAGCATACCCTGGAATAGATGGGTATAGCTGAAAGATGGAGGCAGCCTTGCTGTTTAGATATAAGGCTCAGAACTGTTCTATTGGTCTTACAGGTTCTGCAGTGCCAAAGACCTCCAATCATTGGCTGACTCTGAAAGGAAGGGCTAACTTTAGGTTGTTGATCATCATGTTTTCCCCCACAACATGCCTTTCCAAATAAGGAAGCAGCCATGATATTTTTAAACCTGAGAAACAGCAGCTACCTTTGTGCTGCTCGAGTAATTTAGGTTAACTAGCTCGCCTGCAGGTGCTAAAGAGATGTGTCCCACACCTGAAACATAAATTCTCAGGCCAAGAGTTCTTTTAGGTCTAGACTGGGCAGCACCTGGTGGAGACGACATTTGAGGCGAGCCCAAAGAAGAGACGGGAAGAGAAGTTTTATTTGTGTGTTACTGATACTTCACTATTCTCTTTAATGAATTCCAGCTAAACTGTAGCACCAAGGATCTTGGTTGAGGCTGCTAAAAGGCGAGCAATATGGTAATGCAAATATTTCACATCAAGCTCTCACTGGAGGCTACAAAGAACATCTTCATTAATTCATTGGAAGAGGCTGCTTTTCGGGGGTTACTCAGATATGAAAAAAGAGGTCTGGGATTACATTACTTTCAACAATTCGTGAGGGGGGGGGGGGGGGGAGAGAAAACCATCATCCAAGATTCAAATGCACTTGCAAGCTCTGCTGAATGAATTCATGACCCAATCTTTGTGGAATACAGTAGGGTATATGGCACAGTTCCAGCTTTTTTCAACATAAAACTCCTTCTCATTTAGAAAGACCAAAGGCAACTTGTTAAAAACCACACAGAGCTTTGAACTCAAACGGCTCCATCACATGACAATTTCTTTTCCCCTTTGCATCTGACAGCGCTCTGAGAGATGTATTAGCTTTGATATGCTCAATAATAAATGTCCTGCCAGGCTGACTAAGATTAGTCTCAATCTAGGCACGGATATCCTACCGGCAAGGCCACACAGGAGGCAAGGGCGTAAACTGATAGGATCGATAGGCCATACTGTATTCTCTCTCTTCAGTCTGTGTGCTGCTCCATCTCTTTCACTTGCAGATCCATTCATGCAATCACCGTGAGACAATGAAAGGTGCTTCACTCTGTCTTTGCCTCACAGGCTCTTCTTCTACAGACTTTATCAAAGGAGCTAACATTATAAGCAGAACACATAGCAACCATGCTCCCCACAGCTAAAATGGAGGGCATGAGGGAGAGAGAAATCTTTCTTTTCATATTTCTGTTGCATTTCCTCCTTCTTTTCTAACAGAAGCGCAAGTTTCTACCTTGTTTCTAGCTCCCCTGTGCACCTCTATAGCATATAGCATCTCTTTTGTCCTGCACTGGGGGCGGATGGTGGACAAATGGACAGAAAGATGGATGAGAGCCACGCGGCAAGCAGCAGAATAGTGAGTTAATGAGGCAGATTGCTCTCTTTGTGGGATTACAGGCAGATTACCCATTCCGATTCTCTTCTCTTCCAATTTTACTCTCTTGGTCTCTTCGGTGGTAAACCGGAGGGGCCAGGCAGGGCAGAGGGGAGGCGTGGGGAGAGCATGAGTACCCGTGTTTAGTGGGAGGTGAGGTAGAAGACAGTTTCTCAGCTCTGTCTCGCTGTCAGAGGAAAGATGTCAGCTGCTCAAAACACTGACCTATGAGTATATAGAATTTCTGAGTGATGCCTCAGCCAGCTGCTTCAAGGGCTGGATCTGAGCTAAAATACACCCAACCTAAGACTGAATCTCTCATTAATCACATTAAGTCTAGGTCCTTTATTAAATCTATTCCCTGATAATAGCTCTGCTAATCTTTGTCTACAGATTTCTCCTACATAGAGTAGAGTCTTCTCAATAAGTCACATTATACTTTTGCAAAGGTTATTTTCCAGCATAAAAACAGGCTGATGGCTGTGTGTTGACCCAGAATGATGGCATTTGAGTTGAAAAGCTGGAGATTTGTATTCAGGAAAGTTGGTGGAAACCTCATGACAGAGGAATGAGCGAAAACAAAGAGAAGCACAGGACCTCAAATCCACTTTTTGCACTCACTGAATAACAAACAGTGAAAAGGTCTGGAAAAATTATTCAAATTGCAGAGGAATTTGCAATTATTATAAGTCATCTCTACCCACAAAAGCAATGTTAAGCACCCTTCATGAAGTGCACTGAAAGCTCTGAGAACAAAAGTGGAACTGTATACGGGCCCATTTTCTGTCGAAGGTGTCTGCTCAGTGTGTATTGTTATAAAATGGAGAAGCTATTTAGGTATTTCTAAAGCCATTGTCAAAGCTGGAGTCATTAGACTGTGTTGATGGTGTTTCTTTTTACAAAGTGGGATTTAACAAGAAACTGCCAGAGTACAAGTATTTCTGGGGAAAGACGTGTGCTGTCAGTGTTGATTGAATAACAATAATAATGACAAAAGATGGAACAAAAAAAAGATTTTGTGCTGTGAGTTAAGTGCCGCTGGACTTCTGTAGTGTGGACTTGTGTCCTACATTTCTAGCTTGACAAAGTAACCAGGAAGTGAGTCATATCACCTTAGTGGATCTCTCCTGCAGGGCTTCATCTGCATTAAGAACATGGGTGGCTTCATAAGAAATACCACCTCATGTGTGGTCGCCCCTTCGAGGGTTTCATTTACTCCTTCAACTAATGAATCCAGGTCAGTGAGTAAGAGCTGGGACGCTTCTCTCTGTGTTCTTCCAACTTTGATAAACAGTGAGCATCTTCTTTGCCACTGATATTTCGCAAGGTCATAAAAAGGCAACATAATATGCCCCCCAAAAAAGAGAAAGAAAATGAAATAGGACTCGTTTTTTATTAGTAATCAAGATGCAAGCAATAAACATAACGGCGAGCTAATGCTCTCGTATTTATTAAAAGTTCACTGGGCTTCATTTTAAAAGCACCGAGCAGGTCAGCTTCCCGCTGGCGTTCACACAGACGTTCATCATGTGGCGTCTGCTTTCCTCTCTCTGGTCCTTCCCATCAGCGTCCGCGTCTGCCTCTGCGCCGCCGAACAAGACAGAGCTCAGTGCTCAGTTCAGATATTGGCCAGTACAACTAACAACAACCCAGCCTTGAATCTGATAATCGGGGATTTTACCGATCTGTAGCACTTGTTAATTACTCTTTTGGCTCGGGGATTTTGTGCGGAGACACCGTTAAGCACCCCAGTGGGCGTTTGGCGACACGGTGGCGCAGGAGTCTCGTACGGTCGCAGTACACTACTCGGCGCAATATAGAGTCCAAAATACCCACGCACCTGCGTGCGTGCATTTCCAACTCGTTGTGCGGATCAGTTTTACTTGGAGAAACACTTCTGAGGTCGCTTTAGGGAGGAGAGTTACAGACCATAGGATTTCTGTCGTTTAACAAATAAAAAAAACCCCGCATCTGTTCATTCAAGAGTATACCCTCGGGGGGCACAATTGTCCGGGGCATCTTTTCCTTTTATCCTTGCATTTCTAATAATTTGAAGTAAAATGTTGCTGGATGAATAATTCCAGCGGATAAAGCCAAAATCAGAAACCGACTACTCAGTGAGAGGACTCCCAGCAAAATTCGCTCTTTTTGGACTGAAGAAGTGCGTACAATTAATCAGGCTGTGCGCGTGTGTGTAACGAAATAGGCGAGAAGTATTATCCCACAGCGTACACTCGCTATAATTCAACCATATATTCTGTTCTAAAGCCGAGCAGCTAATTTGAAACAAGACCTCGGGTTTAACGAAGGTCGGAACCTGTAAGAATAACCTCTCAAGTCATCTGCACGTTGCGTAAATACAGCCACAGCTCACCGAGGCACAAAAACTGACTTTCCAATTAACCGTCACCTCGGTGAAATAGAAAGATTTTTGTTCCCTTTATTTTATTTTATTTTATTTTACTCAATTCCCACACTCTGACATTGCTGTCACGCGTGGTTTCAAACCACATATGTCCATCATTCCCCCCCGCACGCCAAATTCAGCGTGTCTGCTCCAAGAGCCGCAGAAAACAAACAGCAGACCTCAAATCCACTCGCCTCCCAAATCTCCTCCAAATATTGACCCATTACGCATCATTTGCTGCTCGCTACATCTCAACAGCACAAAGCGAGGAGTGTTTTAGTGTAGCTTTTATTTTTTCCTGACATCACCTGTCACCAATTGAAAAGCCTTTCCACAGAAGGACAAATCCTTATGGCCAAAAGAAAGAAGGTAAAAAAGAGCGCACACGCACACACGGAGTGACACACAGAGCCATACAGTCACCAAAGCAAAGAAGAAAAAAAAGTCCTTACTTGTATTTTGCGGCAATCCCTTCGATATTATTCTCCAGACTTGGGGAGGTTTGTAAATATCCCTGGGTATAGTCTGGACGTAGTTCAGGCTTCTACGCTTATTTTCTGTTCAATTTTTATCCAGAGCGTTGAACAGACCCGAACGCAGGTTTTCTTCCCCCCCTCTCTCCTTCAAGACAGATGTGAACGGTCCTGGCCGAGCCGCTCCACCTGCATCCCTGCTGTCAAGCTAGCCAGAAGGCAGGAAACTCCGCTTTAGATTCTTCTTTCCAAATTAAAACATCCACGCTGATGTGTTCCGTTGTGACTTTTATTGTGAAGGTCCTGGCACCCCGTTTCTTGTGGTTGCTTTAAGGGCCTTTTGACGCACCTCCACCTGCATCCACTGGAACAGAAGACAGCGGCATTAGCAGCAGTGGCAGCGGCACCGCACTGAAGAGGCCGCCCACGGAGACACGCCCCACTCCGGCTGGACAAGGCTACTTCACCCCGGGCGAAGAGGGCAGGTGTATTGTGCAGATACTTCTCTCCCTCAGGAGTTACCACACATAGAGAGTGAAGGATTTAGAAATCCATAGACACGGTTATCAAACAACAAAACATAACCCCCTCCCCCAAAATGGGCCACAGATTTTATAGGTTGAGAACCATGGTCACAGGTTCATCCAGTAATGCAAAGATGAGAGCCAATAGACTGCCATAAGCTGTTTGTGAATGTAATATACATTACATTTGTCTGAGTCAAAATGGAGCAATAAAGCCCAGACTTATTTAAGATACAACAATAGAGTGCACTGCTGCTATTATTTTCTAATGACTGCTCGCAAACTGAAACATTTCTGCAGGCAATTATGTAAACAAAAGAGCGAGTCCACAAGCTCCTTTTGAACTTCATAATTAAAGGGAAAACAACATAAAAGGGATCTTTTTTCTTCTTCTGCAGATAGTTTGTTTATTTGAATCCACACAGAAAAATACCCCATAATAATTTATGATATCCCAAATAGGTGAGTTAAAACGAAATACAGCGTATATATAAAGAGAATATTAAAATCTTGGATTACATAAGGGTGTGCTTTTTTGTTTATGATAAAAAAGAAAAAGAAAAAACTGAATGAATGTAAAAGTATTTACTTCATCTTACTTAAGTGATTTAAAAACAAACCAAAACCTGGTGTTTGCAAATCTACTGAGATCTACAAGACCCTGGTCAAAAAGCATCCCATTCTGCCTGTATATCTGTATCTTGTTTGTTTCTTGGAGTATGGACACTCTGTAAGTCAGTTTGAAGGGATAAAAGGTGCATATGCTCTGAGCATGGTCTAATCACAGTTTTTTTTAAAAGCTATAACTCCTCACAGCAAAGGAACAAAATGAAAATTTCATGTTTTTCATAATCACCATTGTTAATATTTTCCACAGTGTCGGATGTACAGACAGATGCATATATTACTGTAATGTAAAGTAATTCTAAATTAAATGATCTATTCCTCGGAGTTAGCTCTTATTATTACTTATTGCATTTTTGTTTAAATCTTTGATGCATTTTGTGTAAAGTCAGCATCTGCAGTACTGCAAATCCATTCAATGAATGCAGAATAAATGCAGCTTTCTGCTACAGTTAAGCACGGATTTACTGATGTCAATTGATGATCAGGTAGCCACTTTATTTGAACATGATGAAGCTGCAAAGAAGTTATGTTTTGTTGACCATGATTATATTTGGAATCAAAGAGAACACAGATATCAGGGCAGACTAGGATAACAGTTAAGGATAAGAAGGATAAGTGTCTATGTGGTATAAATATACCATTAATAGTAAACATCTTACTCTGTGTGAGTCTACTAAATGTTTCCGCTGCTAAGCTTTTACTGTGATAAATATGTCATTTTCAAATTCACAGTATATTTCAGCTGGTCAAACATCAGCTGCATTCAAAGGTTTTGTAATGTTGAGAGGCAGAGCTGTTTGCTCAAGTGGAACTTGAATAATTTGCTGAGATGATGTGAATATCCACTCCTTTATAGCTTCCTTTTGTGCATCAGCAGGGTTCAAATCTTTGTATTTTCTCAAGTCAACAGAGCACTGATTATTTTTAATCCTACCAGTTAGTTTAATTGCATTTAGTTTACATCTAAGTGCAAATCAGCCCCCAATCAACAGCTTAAATTAAAACCAGTAGGGTTCTTAGCCACACTGGACTTAAACCCCACTGTTGTTGTTGTTGTTTTGTTATTTTAGACCACATGCAGGATGAGCTTTAGATAGCCAGGCCACTCTTTTTCTGCTGTGCTGTTATGTATTACCTTAAAGGCTAGCCCATTGCCATTGCGCCTGACAAAACCTAAGTGTCACCTGCACAAGTGGGAACATTTGATCTGGGCACAGATGAGGGTCATTTGAGTCAGGAAGACCACTGGAGGGTGAATGAACTGCATTTCTCTCTGCTCTTACTTTCTTTTTCATGTCCTTTGTTAATCATGTCAGACTCTGGGCTGACAAAGTTCCTCATTAGAAGCCTCCATTGCCTTCATGTGGTCCATTGCTCTGTCTTGCCTCAATGGAAGAACGGCTGTGTCTGCTCATCACATCCTACATCTTGTGAGCAAATTGTTGTAGAAGAAGTCTTCATTTCAGCCTGAGATACTCTTCACAGGAAATAGTTTTTCCTTGGCCAGAACACCGTGGTCTTTCATTTAAAACACATTGCTATGCTGTAGTTCAGTATTCACATATAAATATAATTTACTTATAGGATGGCTAACTGGCTAATTTATGTCCTCCCAAATGATCAATCAGAGCCCATTAGGAACACACATGCACGACTTACATGTAAGCCAGTAATGTGTTTTTTTAAGTAGTAGCAGAGTAGTTCACTCTGTCCAATCAATCTAACCATCAGCATGTTCTGCCTTGAAGGTCTGTCAACAATAGAAAAACCAGGGTGTCGACAGAGAGAAATCACAGTCCTAGTCAATGAACCTGGAAGGGTGGGTATCAATCAGCAGTTTATTGAACAGCATGGCGTGAAAGAAGCCTTTCAAAAGAGTACCAGAACCACAGGAGAATTGATCTCCCCAGTCAAAATGTCAGATTTAAAACAGTGGGATTTGAAAGCACATTACAGATTGTGTCGTTGTCATTTCAAGTTTTTCAAAGTTACACCTGCTCGTGTTTGGAAGACAGAAACGTAAACGGTCAGCCCTCTTGTCTCTCAGTGTAGGATTTTAGAGGCCTCCTTTTGGGATGATCCCTCACTGTAATCTTGACCCAGAATATTCATCAGCCAAGGGTTCCCACTTCTGATACTAAATTGTTATAAAGATCTGAAATAAACAGATCTACAAAAACAGGTTGTCTTAGTGAGATTTGAATTTGCCTTTGCAGAGGAGTCAAACAACAATACAGAGCACAATAGCAGCCTGCATGGCTTTTCACAAGGAAAAATAACAAGCATAGAATAATTTATAGAAACATGTTATCTAACCACCATGGTCGTAGAATACAATCAGAACATTAAGTAAAAAAGATAGCTTGTACAGTTGATTATATCTTGTATTACAAGATTATATAAAGACAAAGCATCATCATCATTTTTGCCAGGCCTGTGGCGTTTTTTCACATTCTTCATTCTGTATTTTTTGGTGAGTTGAACAAAGTTTTGTCACAGATGTTAGTGACTGTTAAGTTACGTACAGGCGGTGCATGTTGAACGTGACGTGAGGCAACCACAAATGGTTGGGGACGTGGAAATAAACATAAAATACAAAAAAATAATCCAAAGAATTTGTATTTGTAATAAATCTGGGTGAAACACATTGAGATGTACATAATTTGTGTATTTGTGACGATGTAAAGCTTCATCCAGATTGTCCCACCTTTAAAGGAGCAGATAGGGTATAGAAATATGCATGCAGCATGTTGATTATAGTAAGATTACTAATCCAGTAATTGGTCAGCAGCCACTACATCCTGGAAACACAGTCTAACACAGACAAAGATGGTCATTCCCACTATAATGAAATAGTATTTTGGTCAAACTGCTCACAAACCTTTATTTGAGATGTAATTTGAGGTCACAAAGAGACCTGGTGAAGGGGCTTATCTTCAAAAGGCCAAAAAGCACCAACTTTATACATCCCATTGTTTGTTTGCAAAAATGCCCTTTCCCACAGCTCCAGAACGTCTTCTGATATATAAAAGTCTAAGCTATCATCAGAGAGTGTTTTTTATGAACAGTATATGACATTTGTCAAAGTCCTGTCTTTCACAAACTGCTGGTCTCTGTGGTCATTGTTAGATGTAACCATCAATCAAATGTGAGTCAGTGTTGTTTAGCCCAACGAGACTTTTCTATCACAAGCGCCATCTAAAAATAAATGAAAATATCTCACAGCAGACAGATGTCAGCTGAGTGTATAACACAGCAAATAGCATCAAATAACGACCAGCTTGTTATCATGATCTGATTTGAATCCAATAGAGATTTCATGCCTTTTAAATATCAGTATAACTCATTCCAGTCATATGTCTTCCAGCGCCTTGATTTAATATTCTCTACATATAAATCTGGCTGATTTGATAAGCTTTCACTCATGAGTAATTCATTTCATTGGAGGACCCAGTGAGGTTGTTGTTTTTTCCTCATTCTCTCCATTGAGCTAATTAAAACTAATTGAATTGAATTGATGGTACCAAGCCCCTGAATTGCAGTGCAACCATCTCGGTCCTGCTCATCCTTGAAATGAGACAAATCAAGTGTGCCGTGTAATCAGACATGAAAAAAAGTCAACACGCCAAAGAAGTTATCTCCCTTGTTTGTTGTTAGCACATTATCCCATTTCCATCAAATTCACAAATAATAACTTGGCAGAGCTGGCGTGGAAGTTGCTGTTTGAACACAAGTAAATGTTTTTTAAATTTTTTTGGTTTATATTTTCCTGTTCTTAGTATACCCAAAATCCTCCCTTAGTTACGCTGTGATAGGTCTAGGGCGCTGGGTGAGTCTTTCTTCTTCAGTCATCTTTTTCACTCACTATGTGTTTTTGCACCTCTCTGCATTTAATTATTAGTTATTATTAGTCTCTGGTGGACATCTTTGCATCTTTGTCATGTCTTCCTCCCCTCAACCAATCAGTTGCAGCAGATTGCTGCCCCTCCCCTCCCGAGCCTGACTCTGCTGGAGGTTTCTTCCCGTTTAAATGGAGTTTTTCCTTCCCACTGTCACCATATGATTGTTGGGTTTTTCTTTGTTTTCTGTTATTTATTATTGTAGGGTCTTTATTCTACAATATAAAGCACCTTGAGGCAACTGTTGTTGTGATTTTCTACTCTATAAATACAATCATATCAAAATAAATACAGCTGCCTCATTAAACTGAACATAAAAAAGGGTACAAGCACCAGCTTATATTCTTTGATAATACATTCGAAGAAAGTTGAACTCAGTTACCCCAACAAACACTTAGAAGTTTGACCTGGTGCATATGTGTGGTGTCAGCAGGTTAGAACTTTAAATTATTACTTCAATAAATGAGCTCCTACAGGATACAGTAATAGTAAACAGGGCAGGACTCATTAAAGGAATGTTTACCGATCAATGTGTACTTACTGTAAATTGAAAGTGCTGTTGTTGTGGTGAGAAACCTAAAAGTTTCCTTCCAGATCATTAACTAAGAAGTGAAGACCAGTGCTGAGACACACTGGTCCAAAAAACGAATCTGTCTCCACTGTGTAAGAAGGATGTTGATTAATGGTCAACAAATGACAGAGAAACAGCAGAGAAGAGGTTTGCATGCTGAAATCGTTGAGAGTTTAATATTGCTGCAACAAATCTGTGCTGCTACCCTTTGAGATACATTTGCAGAATGGCTTCCTGAAAAATGGTGCAGTATTTGTTGTTTTAGTAAAAAGAGCCTCTGGAGCAAATGAGAAAATAGTGTTTGATACCATTATAGGGCCATACGTCCACATACATAGTTGTTTGGTCAACAAAATGTCACATATTGATTGTTTATTTTCTTTTAGGGTTATAAATCTCTAAACTTGGCAGAGTTATGCCAGTGATACTTCAGCAACATTTGCCAGATTGTTTCTGTAGCCTAAGCAAATTCACTCACGCCAATCCCAATGTAAGATAAGCAAATTATTTTGATTTGACTCTCTAGTTTTTTTGTTTGTCTTTTTGTGATAAAATTGATAGGATAGACAGATCATACAAAGGAGCATTTTTTATATAATTAGTAATAATAATGTATTATAAACAAAAAGACAAAAAAGTAAGGAAATTTCTATTTTCTTTTATTATTTCTTTCTTATAACAATGTCTCTTAGCAACCTTATAAATCCTGTTTATTTTCCTATAAATGGTGCCACTGAAATTGTATTTTTGGCTTGAACCATAGAATTGAGTATGTGAGTTGTGCTCATGACAAACTTGCCAAATCTTTCCAAATCAGCAAATGTGGTTGTGTTGGTCACTTTGGTATAAATGACATGTCCACGCTAATCCCACAACTGTTCATTGGGTTTAAAGTCAGGACTTTAGGCAGACTATTCCATCCTCTCCATTCCCGGCTAAACCTCGCACTGTGAGGATGAGCATTATCATCTTGGAGGATGAAGTTCTGACCGGACTGTGGAGATATGGAATTGCCACTGACTGAAGAATCTCACCTCAATATCTCTCTGCATTAAGATCGCATCCAATCATTACTTGTTTGTTCAGTGAGGTAGATGTCACCCCACCATCACACTACCTTCACCAAAAGTTCTTACCCTATCAATGCACCACTCAGGCCTACAGGCACCCCTATGAGCCCAGAGATTGGTTATGTGCAGTCTGTTCCAGATTGGCTGGGTAGAGAGCAGTCGGCCATATCATCCTTCAAACCTCGACTGCAAATCTGCAGAAGACTCCCTATGATTTTTAAATTTAGAGATGGTACTTGGGCTCTTTCCAAATGTTACTACAACTCGGTTTTGAGGAACATCAATTTGAAGTTGCTCTATGGCATGGACTATATTCAGATCAGTAAAGCATGGCATGCGCCCAGCTCACAGGTGCTGCTGATCAGGCACCTGATTGTCAGTTACCTGTAGTAACAGAAGCTAAAAAAAACAACAACAACGAGAGCAACAACAGCAGGATGAGCAGTTTGGAACTGGCAGAGAGGATCTGGCAAGATTTTCATGGGCACAACCCACATACACTGCTGTTCAACCCACAAATGTGTTTTCCTTTCAAATGTGACACAGTTTTTCCAACAGTATAAAATTAATTGCCAAGAATCATTGGTACAACAAAGAAATAATCAACCAAGCACAAATTTTGTTACGTTTGTTGATAAGTTTATTAAATGGTACTTTATGAAAGACAAAAGCATATTAGCCTCAAGGAAATTAGACGGAAGATTGCAGTTAACAAAGACTGCTTTTGGAACATGCATGGCAATTCTCCTGACTGGGAACTGACTCATTATCAGTTTCATTACTTCAACTGATGCAACAAAGTAGACAGTAGCAGTAAAAGAAAAGGTATTTCTCTCATCAAGATATTTGTGGAAATTTTATTTCAGACTGAAAAAAGCACTTTAACTGAACAATAACTGAACATGTAAGCAAACGTTGATAGAGCTGTCCGATGTGTCTGAAGCAGAAGCATGAGATAGTACCTTTGATGGAAAAAGTCGAGATACATCAATTATCTTAAAAAAATTGTCAAAGCAGCACTTCATTCATCTGGCCACAGTAGCAAACCACTCCTCAGATATAAATCTGTAGTGTTGAAGGGCGTTGTGGGAGAACTGTGTGATCAGCATTTATGATGAGGCAAAAAGCAAGCATGCTCTCTCCAAAGGCCTAGTTATGATTAGATGATCAGGCACAATGGCTCCGAACATATTTACCCTACAGAGCCCTTTGGACATGGTATGTGTGTGTGCATGTGTGTAACGCAAGAGTGACAACATCAGCACATTTGCAGATAAACGCTTCTACAGAAGACAGAGAACAGAACACAGATATACAGCCGAAACAGTCTGCTGGAGATTTGTATCTGTTTCTATAAATTGTGTGTTTGCATGTGAAATGTGTATCAGTATTTTTATGTTCTTTTTCATTTTTTTATTGTTTTTTACAGTGTAAAGAAAGGGAAAAAAAGCCATATTGCTGTAAAGATTACAATCTGGACTGAGACCTAAATGTATTTATCTCTGCGTGGTGTATATATGAGCCTCTCCAGACTCTGAGTGTCTTCTCACCACAGCGTGTGCACAGATGCACATCAGGGGGTGCTATTTTCCACGGGGCCCCTCCACTGATTGCTGTTGCTGCATCGAGCACAGACAGCAGTGGTCTGTGTCTGAGCAAGGTGGGGGCAGCGTGGCTATTGCTATCATCATGCCCGGCCACTGAAGGGGGGATGCACTGTACACAAAGTGTGTTGGTTGACAATTATTCCTTCTCTCTCTTCTTCTTTTTTTTTTTTATCCCCATGAGGTGGAGACTGCCAGCCACTGGTGAACAATGCTGCTTTTGTGATGGACTATCAAGACTGAGAAAATCAGAGCCGAGCTTCCCTCTGTCAGGCAGCATGTGTACCTGTGCTGGTATTCATGTGTTTGTGTGTGTGTGTCTGTGTGCGTGTGGGTTTGTCTAGCTCTATTTAATTTAGAACCTTACATCTTCAAGGTTACACCATAATGTTGCTTCTGAGTGTTACAAAATTTCAAGACACAAGATATTTTTGCAAAATATCACGGCGTATCTGGTAGAAAGCACCTGCATTTTACCAGCAGGCTGAACACGTTTACACTTGGTGTGTATGTGGTTTCTAGAACAAGAAAGAAATGAAAGAAAATGCAAACAAATAAACAAACATCATCAATAACGATACAACTGGTTACACTGTACCATAAACTTGATTTATAAGCTATCAATCCAGCTTCAGCTGACTGTAATTATCTGAAAGAACAGAGAGAAACGTTATTTGAAATTCTCATACGAAGTGAAAAGACAGCAAATATTCATATTCATGTTTTTTTTTTTTTTATTTCTGTCATACATGCTTTATCCAGTGGCAGTTATTGAAATTTTCAATATTTTAACGTTTTAAACAATGTGTTCAGCATTTTTGCTGTTAATCCTTGTCAGCCAAAACCAAAAGCAGTTTTTTTCTTAATCTTGGCCCTAATATGGTCTCCTCAAACACACAACTGACTGGAAGCACAGAAGCCCAAATCACCTGCTCAGCAAATCATAAGAAATTTGGCTCAAATGAAGGGAGAGTGGAGGTAAAAGGACTTGTTCAATTCAATTCAATTTCATTTTATTTATATAGTGCCAAGTCACAAAAACAGTGGCCTCAAAGAACTTTATATTAGATAGATAGATAGATAGATAGATAGATAGATAGATAGATAGATAGATAGATAGATAGATAGTAGGGGTGCAACGATATTCGTATCGATATTGAACCGTTCGATACAGTGCTTTTGGTTCGGTACGCATATGTATCGAACAATACAACATTTGTAATTTATTTTATCAATTTTCCTTCTGACGATGCTGTCTGTGTTGAGCGCTCAGTGAATCTGCGTTCGACTACTCCGCCTAGGCTGCACTGTCGAGCGCAGATCCACTGAGCGTTCAACACAGACAGCATCGTCAGAAGGAAGAGCGCAGGGCAAGCTAGCGAGACAGAAGTTAAGCTCTCCTTGCAACAGGCAAATTGAACCTCATTCAGATCTGGCGTTTGGAATTATTTTGGTTTTCATGTGACGTATGACCCTGAAGGTAAGCGAGTCATGGACTAAAGTAAAACAGTATGTTGGATGTGCCATGCAATGCTCACTTACATTGGTGTGAACTAGTGTGTTAGCGCAGTTAGCTCGTTAACGTGTTGGCCGTCTAGCCCCATGCACGGAGCGATCGGCGGTAGCCAAGGAGCTGGTGGTAGACTTCCGCAGGCACAAGCATTCTCCACTGCAACCACTGAACATCCAGGGTATGGACATTGAGGCTGTGGACAGCTACAGGTACCTTGGTGTTCATCTGAACAACAGACTGGACTGGACTCATAACTCAGACGCCCTCTACAGGAAAGGGCAGAGCAGGCTGTACCTGCTGCGGAGACTCAGGTCGTTTGGGGTGGAGGGCCCACTCCTGAAGACCTTCTATGACTCTGTGGTGGCTTCTGCTATCTTTTATGGTGTGGTCTGCTGGGGCGGCAGCATCTCTGCTGGGGACAGGAAGAGACTGAACAGGGTGATCCGAAGGGCCAGCTCTGTTCTAGGATGCCCTCTGGACCCAGTGGAGGTGGTGAGTGACAGGAGAATGGCGGCTAAGCTGTCATCCCTGTTGGACAACATCTCCCACCCCATGCAGCAGACTGTGACAGCACTGAGCAGCTCCTTCAGTGGGAGACTGCGGCACCCACGGTGTGGGACGGAGAGATTTCGCAGGTCTTTCCTCCCCACTGCTGTCAGACTCCACAACAAAGACTTTAACTGAACAAACACACACATCCACACATGTGCAATAACACTAAGTGCAATAATCCTTTCTGACATCGTTGTATTTTTACTCAGTTGTATATAGCATTCGTATTCTATTTTTATCTTATTGTATATTTTTATTCTATTTTATTCTACTGTATATAGTATATTATTTTATTCTATTCTGTACAGCTGTGTACTGTATTTATTCTTATTGTATTCTAATTTTTGCGTCATAACTTTTGCACTGTCCACTTCCTGCTGTGACAAAACAAATTTCCCACGTGTGGGACTAATAAAGGTTATCTTATCTTATCTTATCTTAGCTCGTTAACGGAGATTTGCCGTGTTGTGGCGTTAAGGTCATTTAAACGAGATTAACCTGAAAGCACTAGTGGGAACACAACGAATATGACTGCACATTTACGCCGACATCATCCTAGTGCAAAGACAAGTGGAAGCAGAAAAAAAACAAGCAAGCATGCTACTAACTTTAGCCGAGTCATTTAGACAGCTGTTAGCACATGATTCTCCTTATATATGTTTAATATGCTGCTGAGAATATAGCCCAGAAGAAGCGGATAGTATAGCTTTTATTTTGGAAAGAGCCATTTCTCTGTAATAAACTCTCTTTTCCAAAGATGAGTGATTCCTCAATCAGATACAGGGCTTGCAATATCGCTAGCCCGACGTCCCGGGGCTAGAGATTTTTTCAGTCGGGCTACCAAAATCTATCTCTTCCCTGCCCGTCGGGCTATTGTAGGAAAAATATATGTCAATGCTTTTGCATTCTTTCAGAAATGTAGCTGGGTAATTATGTCATTGGCATCGGTGAGCCACTGTCAATATGTGACATATTGAGGTCGCGTTTGAATTTGCGCTTGTTTTTTTCCTTTCACTTTGCATATCGTGCGAACTGTGTATAGAGAGCGACAGCACTGATCTGTGAGTGATGATAATTTGTGCACCAATTCCTCTGACATCGTCTTATTAATCGTTAGCTTACTATGCAAACATGACAAGTGAAATCTCCCGCAGCAAGCTTAAACATGTGAGAGGTTGATCGCGCAGAGAATCGCTGAGCTTATGTGAATGAGTGTGTAAAAGCAGCAGGATTTATATTTCAGTTCTGCTGAGCCAAATAAGACAGGTCAGGGTGAAGAAGTGACAGCCAAAGAAAAGCTTACCACAAAACGGAGAAGTTATGACAAATCAGACTATAAGGCAAAAAGAAAGTGCAGCTTTATGGTTTCATGGACAAAAGAATTTCTGTGGCTGCAATATGACGAGCTAAATAACCAGGGCTGCACATAAGTGGTCCGCAGGTGCGCATTCGCTGTCAAAATAAAAAACACGCACAAGGGTTAGGGTTAAATTTAAAAACTGTACTTTTGAGTTAAAATATGTATTTATAATTTTAATAAATGACAAATTAAAAATGCATGAACATTTTTTGTATCGAAAAAATATCGAACCGTGACACCAAAGTATCGAACCGAACCGAACCGTGAATTTTGTGTATCGTTGCACCCCTAATAGATAGATAGATAGATAGATAGATAGATAGATAGATAGATAGATAGATAGATAGATAGATAGATAGATAGATAGATAGATAGATAGATAGATAGATACCAATACCAACATTGAACATCTTAACACAAGCATCAAATGTTTGTGGAGAAACTGAAACAAGAGAAAGTACATAAGCAGGGGCGATTTTAGCCCATTTTTGATGAATGAATCAAAGCACCCCCAAAGATTTCTTCCTTTTTTTTGACAATATTTGCTGTTTGTGTGACACACTACTAAAAATATAAAAAGCTTACAGTACTGTACTTGTTTGAGACTCTAGCGCTCTTGCTGCCAGAGCGATGGTGGCTGAGACGCAGCAGAGCTGAGGTGTTAGTGCCTGGCTTAAAACAGGACATATTCACTGCATTTAACCTTCAGTTACTCTTTATATAGTTAGGTAGGATTCAGACCATGTTTATTTTTAGCTGAAAAGCATTACACCAGGTAACCTGCTGGGTTGAAAATGTGTTTTCCGACAATGTTGGCTACCCTACAATCCGTCCTGCTGTGTAGTAAATTCAGCGACATTTGACCCTCCCGTTGCTTCCATTGAAATGTATACAGCCTATTTAAAATCTAAAACTTAAAATTGTCCGCAGCCTACTGTTGTTACCACTGTCCTGTTTGAAATGGATACTAACTAGCTAACTGACTGAATACCCATTAACCTTATAACTCCTGTTGTGTGTGTGTGTGTGTGTACAGAGACAGCCAGGTTCATAATGGATATAAGGAAGTTTTTTCAAAAAAAGGAGCCACATTCAGGTAAAAGTGTAAAATCAAATGATCCGTCATTCAAGAATAATGTTGGATCAGTGTTTCAATGTTTATATCTTTTATTAGATGTTCATGTGGTTTGGTTATTTGCCTTTTGGTTGAAAGTACACTGAGAGAGGACTTTTTGTTAGTGATCTTAATAGAATTTTTTTCATATCAATGTAATTTTTCATCTAATTGAATACAATCTATTTGTGTATGATTGTCAGTCCAAAGAGGGAGAGAGGAAAGAGGGAACGTGAGGAGAAAGTACAAGGTCAGGAAGAACCAGGTAAGAAAACAGACAGCCCTGGTGGAGTGAGGAGCTGTAAAGAGAAGCAGATGCTCTGTTTATATTCGAAAAATGTTTTAAGCTTGTTTCAAAGATTCTGTACAGCAGCTTTAAATGTTTTCCAAAAGCACACATAGACTTCTCAGTGTTTCTCAAACTTTTTACAGTGTGTACCACCTGATAAAAATGTCAAGCTCTCCTAAGGACCACTATGAAAGCATGAAAGTCATAAATCTTACAACACAAAGTTATTATTATTAAATTAGTAAAATTAGTATCTGCAGTAAAGATTTTTTCATACATTGTATAAATTCTACCACAGGCAAAGTTGCCTCCATTTTTATAGCTTTTATTAATATTTTGTAATAATTTATTCTGTTTTGGGAGTGTATTTTTATGTGTCTGTATTATATTATACATACACATTAAAAGTGAATCTCTGTCCAAAAAATGCACTCAGTTTACTTTTTACTCACTATGAGCATCATTCATTATTCTCCCACAGTAATTAAGGTTAGGTTATGTATTTTTTTTTATTCCAATCCATTCTTCTTTAGCAGCATTTAAAGAACCTTTATCAGATTTGATGTTTTTGTTACAGACTTTTCAAAAAAGTGTTTTGCTTTTCTTTCACAAATGTGGAGATTAAATTGTGTTAAAATGCACAAAACAGTGATGTCGTGTTTTGTGACGAGGACCCAGGCACCGAGAGACTTGATGAATTTAAGAATCTTATGATTTAATAAAGAAATTTGCAGACTAGCACAGAGATGGTAAAATTATGATGACTGATAACGGAGACTAAGACAACAGACGATGAGGACAGGGAGGAACAGGGGTTTAAATGCACCAAAGTGACAGTCAGAGAGAACTCGGGACAACATTTAAGGATGCAGGGACTGACAGAGACAGGTTTATCTTGCCTGGCTGGGCAGCTCTCTGGGTGCTCAGCACCCCCAAAGCTCTGATCCTAAAATCGTCCCTGTACATAAGCCTGTTCACAGCATACTTTGTAACCATGTTGTCTAATGTGACTGATGGGGGATGCACTTTCTGAATCTATGTCAGCTGCAGTCCTCCGCAGCAGATATCCTGAAGGGTTCATTTTAGCACATTTTCTGCTAAGATCAAAACTTCTCAAATAAATATCGCAACATGTTTGGTAAATTTCCACATTTCCTGAGATTTTTTCCCCCCAACGATTAGTTAAATTCTGTCATCTCTTTGCATAAATGCAGGTGTAACATCTATTACAGTCACACTAACTCCCCACCCTATTCAGCAGGAGTTCTTAGTGTCAGGAAATTAAAGATTGTTGGATTGTATGATGCAGCAATAAGCAGTCAGCTTGTAGCAAGTAATTATTTGCCCCTGACTCTGCTGTGTCATGCTTTATGTTGATTGCTACTAGGTATAGATTGGAGTGAGGCCTAACCTCATACTCAGACAGTGAATGTAGAGCTTATACATAGCAGATAAATGACACATGGGCCTTTAAAGTATAGGAAAGCAGACTTGCATGCATGAGTCTGGTTTTAAAGAGAAACTGAGATGGCCTCCTTTGTCCCTGATTGCAAGTCATTCCTTCAATCTCTCGGTCAATCTTTTTCTCCCCGTCTCACTTTCTTTCTTTTTTTTTCTCCGGGCCATCTCTCACTTAATCTCCCATTCTTTCTCTCTCCACCTTCAATTCAGTTTAATTTGCTTGGTTGGCATGGGAAGTATGCATTTATGTCAGCCAGGCATCTGCAGGGATAAATGATGGCGCAATAACCATAGGGAAACAATGCTCTCAAACAGGAGGGAGTAGGTATCGCTATTGAACCATTAAATAAGGGAAGGCTCAATGCTCCCTGTGACTTTCTAGGACAGAAATGAGTGTCTTTTTTCCTCCAAATGACTCTTCTATCTGCAGCAGGGCTGGCCTAAATCAAAGTGATGAAGTAACTTCTAATTTGTGCAGTTTTGCCGCCGTATCCTATGAAAACCCATTTATAGTGGAAGCTGAGTGTTAAACAGTGTGGATTTACTGAATGCATGAGTGCCACTGATGGATGGAGTGTGGCTCCATTTTGACTTAGAATAGGGATGCATGGATGGGTTTTGGATGTTTCATGGAAAGTGTTGTTAAGAAAAAAATATAATATAAATATAAGATATATATACATATACATATACATACACACACACACACACATATAAATGTATGCAGATAGATAGACAGATAGATAGATATTTTTCAGGAGACTGCTGTAAAGCACAGATTCAAAACCTTCCCCATGTGCTTCATAGGGTTAATAGTTTCTAAGACGGCCACAGCATATGATTTACATTATTTTCATATTCAAATCAAAACATTTCTTAAACCCCCAATGCCCTAAAGTCTGTTTTCCATGATTCACACTTGAATTTTTAGAAAGAAAAAGTTCTGATGTAGAAGCATATTAGTGTTATTTTTATGACCTCTGTTTATTATATCATCATGATGAGCAGAAATGAATCGGGTCTTATTTACTAAAACTTGAAATATAAAGTGAATAATGATGAAAACATCTTGAAAGTATAAGATATTTATATTTACGGTATTTTCTACTTCCTCTGAGTTTACTTCTCGTGTCCACGTGTCTGTCTGGTCTCTCTGTGCCCATGAACACATCTGTACTCCTGTCCCTGTCTTTTCTCCCGTCCATGTTTTTATCTCTGTGTTTTGTCCTTTTGTCTCCATGTCTGTTTATCCCCAGTAATGTGTCTTAGTTTGAGTCTCAGTGGGTGTTACTTCCTGTTTTACAGTCTCCTGACTCGCCGGTGAGATGTTTAGTTAGGATTCTCTTCAGCTGTGTTCCCCATGTGTATCATCTTACCTTAATCAACCTCTTGTCTATATACTGTATGCAACGTCTTCTGGGTATTGTTCTTTTCTCCTGCTTTGTGGGGTCACGTGTCTGTTAGGTCAGCTCAGTTAGTAATTAGTTTGTATGTTTCCATGTTCTAATTTAGTTTTCTTTTCTTTTCTTTTTGCCAGTATTTAAAGTTCAAATTTTGAGGTATGTCAGTCTGCTAAGCCCCGCATCAGGGTTCACACCCTGTTTGCCACACACCTTTAATTTAATCATGTCTGTGGCTCTTCTTATAAACCTGAGCAGGTCCTGCACATTCATCCCTCCTGTACGCTGTGTATGTGAGATCTATTACAATTAGGTGATACTGCACTTATTCTGAGATAAGGATATACGCATCATTTTCTCTTAATATGATTTACTCACAGTGTGATTAAAATGGATTAAAGGTATTTTAAATTGGAATGAGGTGCAATTTGGATTACACCTCATTCCAACAGCTCAGACCAACAGCTTTTTTGTACATGGATTTAAGATCCTGGTAGAAAAAGATCTTTAGTAATAATACGAGCCTTTCTTATACAGTTATCGTAGGTGAAGGATTTCCTGAGCATCAAAATATTTACTTTTATGCCAACATACCTTGTGATCACAAAAATTAAAGAGGGGATATAATTAGAGCCATTTCATCTCCAGCTGTCTGTAGTTAATACATCTTTTTAAATATTGAAAACCAGAAATGAAGCAAAGATAGGATCTTAATAATCCAGGCTCATTTTTATACCTAAATAGAATATGACTTCATTACAGGTGGTCTAATCAAAAAAGGGGAAATTCACCCTGAAAACACAGAATACACCATGTGTAATATATTCCTGGGCCCTTTTTGAGCTCAGTTGCATATTTTTCTTATTCCTTTAGATAACTGAAGTGATGCAGATGATTTGAATATCAGGCTTGGATATTTCCTAGGTAGATATGACAGAGTCTGATAACAGCTTTTGTTCAAAACTTCAAGTTAATGGCAGGTTGTGGTACCAAATAGCAAAAGCTTTTTTATAAAAGCCCCATTTCAAAGTGACATTTAACAACCACAATGTAGATACAGTTCAGAATATGCTACATTTCTCCAGGGACAGTGGCTTGTTGTACCTGGATTAAGTGCAGCTCTTGATTGTTAGCGGTGTGACATTTTCAGAAAATTAGACTTAAAATAATCTGTGATATCTGAAGTGTTTGTATTTATGCATGTGAGCGTGGCTCATAACAACATGCAACATGTTCTTACATACAGTTTTATCTAAGGTGATTTACATCCACTACTTAGACCTACATACATATATTGCATATGACTAACAAAGTCTCATCTTCTGCAAATACATATTTGCTTTCAAACGTCATTATGGGTAATTTTCCCAGTAACCATATGCTGAAAAACACCTTTGTCCCTTTATCATTAATTTTACGTGAGATGCTCACACAAGCCAGTTATTAGTGACAACGTGGCTTTCGATAACTGCAGATTAGAAAAAAGAATTCAAAGTTTTCTCTGTACTTCTCTCAGTTTGCCTTTACAGGAAACCATAAACCCTGTTCGTACACCGCTCCAATTACTGCAACACTGAAAATGGTCCATGTATTAAAGTGTGCTGCGCCTCTATATTTTCCAATGTCATTTCATTTGTCCAGTAAAATTAAAATGACATTTCTCATACATACACTGGCTGTATGCAATCAAGTGTTCATAAAAGATGCCGATGCACGAATAGCAAATCAACTCACTTGAAATGCTCACTGATAACTACAGGTGCACTGAACCTCTCTTATAGACCTGGTACTTTGTAGCTGTTGTTACGTTTCGGTGTGTCAGTGTTTTGTTTTTGCATGACTTATGTATTTCCTGCTTTACTTTGAAAGTCTGTGTTATCTTAGTGTGTTTTCAGTTTACATTTTCCCTGTCTCGTCAGTTCTAATTTGCCCCAGCTGTGTTTCCCTCTTGTGGTCCATTTTCCTGATTGCTCCCTCTAGGTATTTAAACCCTGTGTTTCAGTGTGTCATGGTTGCGATCTCCCCCGTGTTGTAAATAGTTTGGTGTTTTGTTGTAAATAAATAGTCTGTTGTAAATAGTTGTGAATGGGTTTGTTAATACTTTCGTCATGGGATATTTTCGTTTTGGGATTTTGGTGGAGAGCCTTCGTGGTTTTATTTTCCTTATCTTTGTTTTTCTACGTTGCACCCCGGTTGCCTAGGCCGGGGTGTAACATATGGGGGCTCGTCCGGGATCGCTGGAGGGTCCGAAGGAGGGACAGCTTCGGCCTTCTGTCTTCGCTGGAGGGTCCGAAGGAGGGACAGCTTCGGCCTTCTGTCTTCGCTGGAGGGTCCGAGGACCGCTTCAGCCTCCGTCTGTCTTCGCTGGAGGGCCCGGGGACCGCTCCAGCCTTCATCCGCCTTCGCTGGAGGATCCGAGGGACCGCTCCAGCCTTCTGCAGCTGGTGGGCTGCGTGTCCGTGTGTGCAGCTGGTGGGCTGCGTGTCCGTGTGTGCAGCTAGTGAGCTGCTCGTCTGTCTTCGCTGGAGGATCCGAGGGACCGCTCCAGCCTTCTGCAGCTGGTGGGCTGCGTGTCCGTGTGTGCAGCTGGTGGGCTGCGTGTCCGTGTGTGCAGCTAGTGAGCTGCTCATCCGCCTTCGCTGGAGCGTCCGAGGGACCGCTCCAGCCTTCATCCGCCTCTGCTGGAGGGTCCGGGGGACCGCACCAGCCTTCGTCGTCTGCTGGAGGGTCCGTGGGACCGCTCCAGCCTCCATCAGCTTCGTCTGCCTTCATCCGCCTTCGCCGGGGGGAGGGTCCGTGGGACCGCCCCAGCCTTTGTCGTCGCTGGAGGGTCCGTGGGACCGCTCCAGCCTTCATCCGCCTTCGCTGGAGGGTCCGAGGGACCGCTCCAGCCTTCGTCGTCTGCTGGAGGGTCAGTGGGACCGCTCCAGCCTCCATCAGCTTCGTCTGCCTTCGTTTCAGCCTTCGTTTGTCTGAATCAAACTTTTCACTTGGGGTTACATGTTTGATTTTTGGGTAGGGGGAAATGTTACGTTTCGGTGTGTCAGTGTTTTGTTTTTGCATGACTTATGTATTTCCTGCTTTACTTTGAAAGTCTGTGTTATCTTAGTGTGTTTTCAGTTTACATTTTCCCTGTCTCGTCAGTTCTAATTTGCCCCAGCTGTGTTTCCCTCTTGTTGTCCATTTTCCTGATTGCTCCCTCTAGGTATTTAAACCCTGTGTTTCAGTGTGTCATGGTCGCGATCTCCCCCGTGTTGTAAATAGTTTGGTGTTTTGTTGTAAATAAATAGTCTGTTGTAAATAGTTGTGAATGGGTTTGTTAATACTTTCGTCATGGGATATTTTCGTTTTGGGATTTTGGTGGAGAGCCTTCGTGGTTTTATTTTCCTTATCTTTGTTTTTCTACGTTGCACCCCGGTTGCCTAGGCCGGGGTGTAACACTGTGAACAGCAGTTCTAAAGCTTGTTTTTAAATAGAAGAAATACACACACGCACAATTCTATACATACACACATATATATGAATTTGAAATTCAGTGCCTGAAACTGTACCAGTGACCTGCACATCTGTTTAAGGCTTCTCTTGTGTTACTTTGTGAGTGAAATTTCAGCCTCACACTTCCCATGAGGCGCTTTCTGGCAGTTGCCTTCCCCATACACCTGTTAAATGTGCTGTAATTGTCTGTTAAGTACTAGTGAGCATTTCGGAAAGGCGTAGATGGAGGTAAGGGAACTGAGCCAAGTGGGTTTTTTGAGTTTTATTGCAGCTGGTTTGAGGCGAAGCAAGAAATGGAGAGATGGTGCCAGAGGAGGAAGATATGGGGAGGCGACGCTGTTAAGTTTTCATCTGTCATTGTGTCATGAAATGGAATTCAGAAAGTTAGAGAGCCAGTCAATGTGCTTACAGGTACAGAATGTCTGACACTCGCACACTCAGCGTCAAAAACTGCTCACAAAAAAATCTGGAGAAAGTTCCACATCCACTTTCCCAAACATTACCATCGCTCTTTTCCTAAAATGATATTTAATTCAGCTTTTTCACTTTTTATCCAGCCAGAAAATAAATAAGAATTCATATCGAGCAACCACAGGTGTGTATTTGTGCATTTTGAGGAAGATTGTATGTCTCCATATAATATATTAATATATTTCTTGAACTTTTGGAATTACAGTATGAATGCTTGAAAACAACCTTTTAGTAGATGCAATGTCTTCTTTTCCCTGACAGTTGTCAAAGAAAAGAAAACAGATGCAGGTAATAGCAGGATGGAGAAGACCCTATTAAGTGTAATGGGGCTCTTCTTTTAAGTAGAAGTAAATAGAGAAATATATGTACAGCAGAAGGCAGGTCAGAGCTGTTCACTGTTTTTGGAGTCATATTGGGTTTGCTTAGCTAGCAGGTCCAAAGCCAAACATAATCGACTGGAAAAATACCGACTTTTATCCAGTGTGAAACACTGAGGATACCAAAAAACAAATGATAATTGACAGGCACTGAAAAACCTCTCAAAGAGGTGGAGCCCTCAGTAATGGACACCACATTGCCTCATATCACTCTTACCTGTCATTTACATCAGTACAGAGAGAATCCAGTAGACCTAAACTCTTTCATAAGATTGTGTGTCTAAACCTTCAGTAAGTGTCTGAACTCTCGGACCAATGCAGCAGATACTTTTTATCTTCTTTGCCAGGCAGCAAAAAGTCCAGCATTCAGCAAGTGCTCACTTCTGCTGAGACCAGGTGACTGAATCGGCCAATCTGCCCCCAAAAAGCTCTCAGGTTGTTTTGACTGTATTTTTTTAGGTTTTGCCGCCCAATGATTTTTGATGCATTTGTCTGAATGAGAGCACACAGAATGTTCCTGTACACCTCTGCATTCATCCTGTTTCTTCTGTCAGCAGTGAAATCATCAATAAATGGCAGAGTGCCAGTTCCATTGGCAGCCATACATACCCAAGCTGTAACAGAAGCACTGCCATGTTTGACAGATAAGGTGTTGTGTTATCTCATGAGCTGTGTTTTTCCAGCACAATTTTTCCTCTCTCCAATATTTTGATAGCGGCTTATTTTTGTTTCATCACTTTGTTTCTGCAACTCTGCTTCCTGTGTGTTTTGTAGGATGTGTGAACTTTAACCTGGTGTTTCTGTATTAAGGGAACAATTTACAACTTGTTGTGAAGCCCCCCTGAAGTTCTGATCAGGGAATCTTTCCTTGGTTGCTGGCGACGAATCATTCGCGCCCACATCCTGGAGCACATTCTTGACTTGTTGTGTAATTATAAAAGTTTTTTTCTTTTTCTTTTTTTTTCACCATACAAATCATTTTCCACTTACCTACAAGACATTTGCTCTTCAGCAAAAGAATTCACTAGACAGCTTGCTATTTGAACATTTCAAAGTGTGCTAACCTTTAGCATACATCTCCCATACAGTCTATACATTATTTACTATGTGCCTTTATTTGCTGGAGACATTTTGCATTGAAAATGTAATAATAATGCTGTGACATGCAATGGATACCTGCATATAGTTGTTCAGTATTATTTAATATGCGGAAATGATATTAAAACTGAAAAATATCAACCTGCCTAACACTAAGAGGTACAAGGCTTTTATTTAGCCTTTTCCATTTCTCCAAAGCTGTGTTGAACAGCAGCTTTTCTGTCTTTTGTTGTTGAAACAAAGATCAAAATGCCTTTTGACTTGGATCACAACACGGATTCCCCTGTGCTCCTTCTTTTCCCCTTTTCCCCCTTCTGCTTTAAAATAGAGTCTGGAGGCTTACTAATAACTCCCATAAAGACTGCATTTTCAGTGTAGAGGCATGAGGGAACAGGATAGATTTCATGCTCTGTGGCTTTAGTGGAATAAACAGGTTAGTGGAGTGAATTTTTGAATTGCTTTCACCTTGTCTGGCTGTAACTTTGACCCTGTTATTCCACCATAAGACACGACTAAAGTCAGCTGGGATTAGGGATAAGTCAGGACTTCTATTTAAAAATTTTACTGTCTTATCAGGCAAAATTATAAATCAGATCAGCAGTAGTAGAGAACTCTCCACATGACTCTATAGAGATCCATCCATTCGCTTCCGCTTATTCTTTTTCAGGGTCGCGGGGGGCGCTGGAGCCTATCCCAGCTCTCATAGGGCGAGAGGCGGGGTAAAACCTGGACAGGTCACCAGTCTAACACACAGAGACAGACAGATTTGCGCTCACATTGACTCCCGCATTCACACCTATGGGCAATTTGGGTTATCCCCACACACTGCATATCTTTGGAGAGTGGGAGGAAGCTGGAGGTAACCCACACAAACACGGGGAGAACACGCAAAGTCCACGGCCTGATGGTGGAATTGAACTCAGGACCTTCTTGCTGTGCAGCAACAGTGCTAACCACTGTGCCACCGTGCTGCCTGACTCTATTAAAGAGTCTAATTTCTAAGGCTACGTTCACACTGCAGGCCAAAGCGCATCAAATCCGATTTTTTTGACCCTATGCGACCCATATCCGATCATGGTATGACAGTGTGAACGGCGCAAATCTGATATTTTCAAATCCGATCTGGGTCACTTTCGTATTTGGTACTGAATCCGATACATAGCCGATGTTTTAGAAAGCGACTGCTGTGTGAATGGTCAAGTCGCATTAAATCCGTCTTTTACGTCACCGACACAAGACAGACGCCAATTATCAGCGCCAGAGAAGCGTCCGAGAAGACATCGCGAACGCTTCCTGGCCATCCGGTGAAACTGCTGGGAAGACAGCGTTGGAGAAACGTTAACATTTTATTTGTACTGTATAATCTCCTTTGAAGCACTGCTCCTCTCTAAAACAGCAATAAGGTTATTTACATTATTATGTAAATAGCCTAATAACTTAAAGCAAAAATTGGGAAACGTAAAGTCCGAAGTCTTTATATTAAGGGCCATCAGTCAAACAATATTGTTTGCTCTGGGTCTAAACAGAGCGTGTTGTGTGTGACATCTTCTTTTGTGCATGCGGGCCGCTTTGAGGGTTCACACTAGAGCACGTTTGCTGTCGCATTTTATTTGTAGTGTGAACAGGCAGACAAAAAAATCGGATCTGATCAAAAAATCAGAATTGAGCATTAAGACCTGCAGTGTGACCGTAGCCTAATTCAGCCTAACTTCTAAAATGTAAACTGACTGGTTTACACAGAATCTTACTTAGTTTGAACATTTAAAGCAAGAACCGCGTCCGTGGAATCGTTAGTCTGCTTGTCTAGTGATTCCACTTATCAGTTCTTGGACTTGTGCGACAATCAGTTGATTTCAGTCCAAAATGTGGATATGGACATTACTTTTATTTTTTTGCACAATTGGATGACAGGGCAATGATAAAGTGGAAGCTACATTCAGGACATAAATAGCTGCATTGTGTTGCTAACACAATTTCGGTTCTTTGCAAGCATCTGCACAGACAGCATGCTAGCTAAGAACCCTGGGTGATGTTAAAGGTGAGTGAATGCCGACCCCAGCCCAGCAGCCAGACCCTGTTGTTGCTTTTGTTTTCATACCTCAATACTAAGAGAAAGATTATATTTTTTTCCTCATTTAAATCTCAGTTTTTGTTGGTTTGTGTGCCTCAGTTTATATTGGTTAAATGGTAATTATGAGACAGTGTGTTTCAGCTAGTTTACATTAAGATGTAAATATCTTAATATAATCAATTACTTTTTCCTGGAAGTAATTAAGTAATATACTGTTTTGTTTTGTTTTTTTAACAAAAGCAATATGTGTAATAATTCCTTTTTTGGGTAATGACCACAACACTGATCACAACAAAGAAGGGAAATACCTCCAACATGGACAAACATTTGATCACACAGCATGCAATTAATCTGCACAAATGCAAAGTCTTTGATATGCTGATATGATGGTGGTGACTGTCAAAGCGGAGCCATTGAGAATCGGTAAGGAATCAAATCCCACAAACACAAACAAACACACTGATGGCCCAGGGATACTTCAACACATTGACTGAAAGTGCCATTTGTGTGTCAGATATGCCACATCATTACTGGACACATTTGAAATGACAATTCAAAAATTAAAAGCTGGACTGCTGCAAAACATACACGTTCCCAACCAAACTTCCCAAAAAGGTTTTTAACAATAAAACAATTATTTTAAACGATTTAATGGCAATTGTGGTTCAAAATCCAATCAAATTTGATTTGCAGCATTTTAGTAGTGGAAGTATTTGTTTCTCATGTAAAGCAGAGATACAGCAGAGACTTTCACACTACTCTACCTACTCTGTGTGTTTGTGTCTCACTAGACACCCAGTGTGATGTTGAATACATCACACTATTAGCAGCGGTCTTCACACATTACAGCAATCCAGCACCACCGAAACTTTTTCCCCCCTAGGGAGTTAAATACCAGTGTGTGTGATGTGTGCACTCTTACATTTAGCTTGAAAAGATCAGACCTACAGGCATTTGTGAAAACAACTGTATATATAATCTACTACTCATGAAAACAAGAGATGCACACCACATGAGCAAAAACCGTGTGTCCCTAACCTGAAGTTTTTTCATTGAAGAGTTTTGACAATGACTGTATGAGTTGATTGTTGACTTAGCGAACCACTGTACTTGAGCCGATGAAGTACATGCATGTGTGTCTGTGTGTGTGTGAGCACCTTCACCTGTCTGACTCCCTCTCAGTGGTGAAAGAACTAACCTTTCTTCGACAGGTTTCCCATAACAGCTTTGCATAACTACTTATTATGCTAATTAGAAATGATAATGATCCAGTAGAGTACACTTTCCTCCATCATGGTGTGCAGTATGCGTTATCCAAAACCACCCCCGTCATCCATTTGTTTGTCACTTTTGTGGAAAACGCCATCCTAGGCATCTGTATCCAGCAAACAAAGAAGAGAAGAGCCGGAGCTGTGTAGACACACGTGTGTGTGCTGAAGCAGCTGCTTCTGCTGCTGCTCGGCTAATGTGCTGCTCAAGCAACGTTTCCTGGGTAGACAAGGTGTTGGATGATGAATGCTTTTGCTTTAACATGGAGCCACAGAATAGCCTCACACACTGGATACTGTGCAAGATTCTATTTTTAAAAATGAAGAAATCTTAAGCCTAGTAAAAAAACCCAAAACAGTTATTTCAAGGTCAAGAAAAGTTGTGTTTACATGTATGGACATATCTGGCTTGTTTATCTCCAGTAACAACAAATACTAGTCATAAACAGTCTTGAACCATAATGTTAGGTTGCCAGTGTCGTACTTGCACAGGCTGATTGAAATCAACTCTTTGCAGTATGTTTCCAATAACTGTCTGATTCATACCTGAAAAGCTAGTAGCATCCAGTCAAGTTCATTCAGGTGTATAGCTGTTATAACTTGTTACTTCTTTCTATTACTCTCACTATCAAACTCATGCCTTCACTGTTTGTGAGGAAAGCCCCCACCTTGACCTACTACACTGCACATGGTGTTATTGATTTAACCAGGATTTAATGTTTATGTATGCTTTTATTAAGGAGGATTAAACTTTCTCAGCAGAGCCCTAGACACTTTTCTCCAATGTAAACTTGCTGTATGAAAAGGAAATGTCAACGACATGAAAACAAAAACAATGAAACAATGACTCCAAGATTGGTTGCAGAGGCGGGATGAAAAGGATTCTTCACTCACTCACAATGATGCACGCATACAGGTGCACACTTTAGTACACATGAAACACCACTTCCTGCAAACAGCAATATGCCCGAGATGAATGCTGGCCTTAAATAAGTAAAGGTTAGAGCAGTAGAAGGAAGGTGGTTGGATGTGTTCCTCTGAATATGCGATCATTTTATTTTGACCAGTGGTGGTAGTCCAGTCCCATTCCCTGTCCGCTCCTTGCTCTGTCTTTGTGAAACTGCTGATGCTTAGCTGTTGCCTCCATGAGTAGATACCGGTGGCTCACCAGGATAGAGGCCCTCTTTGGAAAGGCATTTTCCTGGCTCATCCTCAGGATGATTGAGGATTGAGGGTTGTGTTTCTGGGGCCAGTAAAGACGTCTCAGGGCACCTGTTCAAAGCACCAGGGACAAGGGCTGCTCTTTTGGCCACTGTTCCCAGGATCAGGCATCTTTCCAAGGGATTAGCAAAAGTTCAAGTTGGCTTGTCAGAACCAGAATGAAGGCTTTTAAGGCAATTAAGTCTCATGGGATCTACCTTCCTTAAGTGGGTCCACTGGTAACCCCAAGGCTGCAGTGTTAAGCCAACATGCAAAGTTTTAAATACAGACACAGGCTGTAGAATCAGCCATAGAAATAGGACAGAGAGAAAAGGGCATTCATACAGTATGCTAACATGCAAATAGCAGGATTACACAGGCAGACTAATCATGCTAATCATACTCTTTCCTCATTATTTCCCCTGGGTAAGAGAATAAGACATCTTTGGTGAATTTAGGTCACTACAAAGAGATTATATGTGAACCACAATCGCTCCCTCCTCCTCTCCCCTCCTCTGTTCTCTGTGCAATACAAACAACCACATTATTGAAAACAACAAATATTTTTGGCAAAACAATTCCCTCAGCAAGCTGGGAGCCTTATTGCCTTGGATGTCCTCTCTCAGCGGCATGTGGGGTTTTTAAAAAAATGATTTGAGATCCGGAGCCTCATTCCTTGTTGTTTCTTTAATTTCCTTCCTCAGAGCTCCTGTGCTGAAAAAGAGCCAGAGAGTATTATTGCTGTGATTATTCTGCCACATGATCTAGCTGAGAGCAGCGGCAAAATAAGGTCGCAGTCGCAACTATCTGTACCCTAACTGAGTGCTAGCCGCCCCTATGGACTAACTGATAGCTGCTGCTGTATATGAGATTTATGCTGGCCTCTGGCATCTGGCCTCATAACTGAATGGGCTGAGAGAGACACAGAAGCCAGGCTGGAGCTGAGGTTGCTGCTTGTCATACAGTCGTACCCTGATCAGACCCCCATCTCAACTTGAGGTTGGGGTCTGGTCATGGTCAAGGTTTCAGGGCGATTGCATATAGGTTATTTATTTGAAAGCGGCGTCCATCCACTGTGTCACATTTCCAAGGGAAAGACAGTAACTGCAGAGCTTTTGGGCTTGATGAATATCACAGAGGGTTCAGTTACAGATGAAATCCACTAACAGGTAATTTGATACAGATAACCTTTTTCTACTGTGATATTTTGATTAGATAAATAGCACTTGTGCCACAAAGCACACTTTAGTTGTTGCTGCTTAGTTGTTTGTAATATGGAGGTTGTTGGGACTTGAAACATTTTAGATAATGTTGGCAAAAAGCACGTTTATATTTGAAATGTGAAAAGATTTGACTTCTAATGGCAGTTTCACAACTATGACCACCAATCATCATTAACCTATTTTCGCCCCAATTTTCAAATTTTAGCTAAAATATTATAAAAGAAAAGAAAAGAAAAGAAAAGAAAAGAAAGACACTGTCATTAGTGAAACAGTTTTAATCTGCCACATGGGAACATTTGTTAAGGACCCCATAGCCTCTGATTGTGGTATTTTTAAATAATACCATAAAGTTCTCAGGGAAATTTTTACTGTGGTTTTCAATTCAATTTTATTTGTACAGCGCCAAATCACAACAGTCCCCTCAAGGCACTTTATATTGTAAGGTAGACCCTACAATCCCACATGGAAAATATATATATAAAAGTTTGTATCTGTCTTGTGTGAAGCATACAAGAATGAAAACAGATATAAGATCCCTAGAAAAATCATATAAATGAAACTTGTATGTTTTGGATACTTACTAAAACAATATATGAAAGTGGCCACTTTCATGAGTAAATCATATAAGCCTTATATGATTCACGATATGAAGTAGGCCACATCTGATGCAAGTCTTTTATAAGTTTTTTCTATTTCTTTTCCATATGGGATAATACACACAGAGAAAAACCCAACAATCATATGACCACCTATGAGCAAGCACTTTGGCGACAGTGGGAAGGAAAAACTCCCTTTTAACAGGAAGAGACCTCCGGCAGAACCAGGCTCAGGGAGGGGCGGGGCCATCTGCTGTGATCATTTGGGGAGAGAGAAGTTAGACAGGATAAAAGACATGCTGTGGAAGAGAGCCAGAGACTAATAACAGGTAACAGATAAGTTACCAGGAAGCCATTTCACCATTCAGCCACACAACAACTTCTTTTTAGTAACAAAGAGTCACACCCTGCTAGACGTTTAAAGCGCGTCGATGTTCGCTTCTCTTTTCAGACCCTGAAACTATGTCTATCTAATGTCACTGGCATGTCTTAAACTAGAAACACATTTCACTGGATTATTTACATAATATCTATTATGTAGCTCCATAGTGGTTAACATATTTACTTAACATGCAAAAAATCCTTGCTTTGAGACCGGAAGGAAACCCAAATTTGTGGGAAGGCTGTGTCAGGAAGGTCATCCAGTGTAATTCATCCACTGTGACAACCGACTGCAAATAAGGGATCACCCAGAGGAAGCTTCTCTTTTCATAGTATTTATTTTAAAAAGTTGGCAGCCTACGTGCTTAATTTTAGTCAAATGTGGCTATGGAAATGATAAGAACATCTGAATTTAGTTATGAGGATGGATGAGTCAATACCGTGTAACACCTGCTGTAAAGAAGATACGTATGTGGCATAGAAAGACTCATATTCATATCTGCGTTTGAGTTGAACATTAATCAAAATACTGTACAGGGCAAAGGGTCCAGAAAACTCAGAAAAGTAACAGGGGTGGCTGTAGCTCAGGAAGTAGAGCAGGTCATCTACTGATCGGAAGGTTGGTGGGTCAATCCCTGGCTCCCCATAGTCTGCATGCCAAACATCCTTCGGCAAGATATTAACTTCAAGTTGCTCTCCGATGCATCCATCAGAGCATGAACGTGTGGTAGTTAGCAAGCACTTAAATGCATAGAAGACAGTGCTGGGGTGAATGTGGCATGTTGTATAGAGTGCTTTGAGTACTCTGAGAGAGTAGAAAAGCACTATACAGTGGTTTATCGTGGTAGTTTTTTTTTTTACAATTATTATAGCTGTTTTAAGGCTGTAAGATCCCTCACTACACACTTAATACAGTTTTCTCAGACAGGCACGAACATTTTCAAACATTTCTCTCTTTAAACACTCACAACGTTCAAACCTTCGCAGAAAAATAAGTCCAGTATTACAGAAAGAAACCAAAGGCAAACATTTTGCCTTTGACGGTGCAAAGTGTTTCATCGAGATGTTGTGTTTGTTAGGGAGAAAACATAGAGTACAGCTCTTCAGAGTCACACTGCTCAAAGATTTATGTAAATTTGAAAAGCTGAACGCATTCTGTACTGTACAGGAGACATGGCACGAGATTGATTGACAATGGTCTACAGCCAATCAGGATGCAGAACACAATACGCATTTAAAAAAAAAAAAGCATGCGAGGACGCGAAAGGTGAACTGCGTTATAGCGAGGGAGCACTGTATGGGAATGAGTCCATTTACCTTTACCATGCTGGAAAGCCATATCCCAAAGCAACACAGACATAATATTAAATTAAAGTTAAGAGCTTGATAATAGCATATACACACTGAGGAGGATGATCAGGTGAGTGAATTGGGTAGCTGGAACAGATGCAATGGGTTTGACATGTAAGATACTACGCAGAGAGGAACACTGCCACATTTTACATGGCGCCTACTAATCCGAGCATAATCGGTTTAAAAACTCAAACTAAATAAAAAATCTCTGTATAAACTCAATCACGGGGAGGTAAAGCTTCCAAGCTGAACTGGTCCCAGGTGTAGAGTCTGTATTAAACAAACTCTCAAAGAATTAAGAGCAAGACAATAAATATCCGCGCTCAGGTTGCTGATCAAACAAGATAATAGATCGGCTTCACGTATTAATCTCGTTTACATGGATCACACTTTTCTGATTGGACGTCTGAGTGCGTGTAAACACCAGATTGTATTAAATCATATCACGTGTAAACATTTCTGCTGTCCCATTTTGCTTCCCTTTCAGAGAAGTCAAAATGTCTGCCACAAAAAAGAGAGCATTTATTTATTTAATTGGGATTACTGTCAGAATTTTTTTTGTAAAGGTAACTGCAGCTACATCTTGTGTGTGGGAACAATTACCTGAACAACTGACAAACAGTAAGCACAAATATTATGCTAAATCAAGCAATAATTAGCTCAATTATGATCACATTAGCATAACGTGTGTTGACTAGTTGTAACATGTGGTGACTTTATAAGAATGTAGGGTGGCTCACGTCTGCTTGATCACTGAGAGGTGCAACACATCATTGTAACTGTTCATTGCATTCATTTTCATTCATTCACACAATCACCTTAAGCCACCATCTAAACTTAGCACAGTAAGGAAATTTGTGTTTTTTTTATTATTACTTTGTTGTAACACCTTATCCTATTGGAAAGACTGCTTATTTCCCTTTAAATTGCTCCAGTATGTTTTTGGATGAGATAATTTTTAATATTGTACCTTCAGTCTTCAGTTGCAGAGAATTTCTAACAAAATACTCATGAGAAGAACTCCCAGCACTCAGCAGATGGTCTGGAGGTAAACCCAGCTCGACTATGCATCACATCTGGAGACAGCTTCACATCAAGATATGCAGCAGGATGCTACTGATTTCTTTATGGCTTTTCACAAAAAAACATCTGCGATCCTGTGGATGTTTCAACATCGAGCAGTCAGTTGTCTAGAAAGTGAAAATGTTTAACGGTGATAGTAAAGTTCAGAGGTTCACTTTTTCATATCATAACCTCTAGAGTGCGTTCAACAACAGCAGTGCTGAGGCAGAATTTGATGCTGTTTTATTTTTTGTTTATTAAGAGAAACGTGGAGAAATGTGATGCCATGGTCTGAGTGTGTGGCTGTAAAATTCCGCTGAAGGTCTGGACCTCCCTGGTATCCACCCATGGGCAGGGCCTACAGCCCCCCTCACCTGGAGCTGATTGAGGCAATTAGGTTGGAGATTTAAGCTGCTTGTGGACATTGCTTCCTCGCCAGTTCGTCAACAATCCTACGTTGGTAACCAGGCCTCACGCTTCATGTCTATGATTCTCAAGTGCTTTACTAACCTTGCAATCTTGTGTTCTAGTTTCTCCTGGGAATTCCATCACACTGAATAACTTATCCTGGAAATCTGGTTAACCCGCCTGACCTTCACCGCTCAGCACAGCTGACACACACCACCAAACCCACCCGGACCGCACCACCTCTCCTTCAACGTTTCCATCTCCCGCCTGCACAGTAAGACGAAGATTTCCATAGCTTCCACCCTCTCCAAAGCTCCTCATTGGCTACCGCTTTAACACAGCTCTCCTCTCTTCCAGTGCGTACCTAATCACCAGCCAGCTGCCGTTGCTTTCTTGGACCTGTCCCCTTGCTTTATCCCTCTCTCCTAGCCAAGACCCCCATGCCCCATGTGTCAATCCTTAAGTCAAGTGCCATTGTAAACATCATCCTTGTGCTAGTTAATAAAACTTTGTTAAACCCTTTGTTAACTTTGTTAAAAGGAGGGTGGAGGATGAAAAGAGTGAGGTGCAGAGGGGGGAAAGAATGTGGGAGATACGAGAAGTCCAGAGGTCAACAGAGAGGTGAAGTGATTCAGGAAAAGGTGGAGAGAAGGGCGAGCAGCCTTCTTTAGCTTCTGCATCCAGTCATCACCAGTCAGTCTACCTCTTAACTGTGGCAAACAGGAGCTCCCTTGGCTCCTTGGTAACGCTCTTACTTACTGTGCTGACGTGCTTTCCTCCTTGGTCCTAATGTATCCCTGCTGGTTCAAAAGTAATCACTTACCAGCCTTTCTCTGTGAGCTGGTCCGTTCCCCTGAAACCTCTTCTGTATGACTCTCCTCCTGCTCCTCACCTGCTCACTCTCCAATGGTCATTTCCTCAGGAAATAAACCAGTGGACTCGCCCCTCCAGAAAACCTCCTCCTGTAATCCAAGTAAGCGCACAACATCAGTTCTCATTTCTGTCTCCTTTCCCTCAGAACTCCTCTCCTCTGACCTAGAAAGATCTTCTGCATCCTCCTCTTAACCTCACAGCTGTTGCCTAATTCCTTGTATTAAAATATAAAACGATTTAAACTTGGTTCTTGGCTCCGCCCTGAAACTTCTGTGTGGAGATTGAATGTTTCTGTGTGCTTTCATGGGCATCCTAGATTCTTGCTCCCTCATTAAGTTGTGATTTTTAATTAGCAGTAGGTGTGGCTATAAGCCTGTGATGGACAAGTGACCTTTCCAGCGTATGCTCTGCATCTTGCCCTGAGCCGGGGCGACCGTGGCTCAGGGGGTTGGGAATCGCATCTGTAACCGGAAGGTCGCCAGTTCGATCCCTGGGCTCTCTGTCCTGGTCGTTGTGTCCTTGGGCAAGACACTTTACCCTACTTGCCTACTGGTGTTGGCCAGAGGGGCCGATGGTGCGATATGGCAACCTCGCTTCTGTCAGTCTGCCCCAGGGCAGCTGTGGCTACAACTGTAGCTTGCCTCCACCAGTGTATGAATGTGAGAGTGAATGAATAGTGGTATTGTAAAGTGCTTTGGGTGCCTTGAAAAGCGCTATATAAATCCAATCCATTATTATTATTATGAGCCAGCTGGAGCGCAGGCCAACCCCACCATGGCCCTAAGTTGTAGTTTGTTGAACCTGCTTTCTGCAAGAGACCTGTTAAAAAGGTGGAACACTGTACTGCAATATGATGTATTCACTTTACATGTAATTTGATGGGGTTTAAGCCATATTTTGGACCATTTTTAAGCTTTTATGTTTGAATTTCCTGTGTAGCTAGTTTTCACTAGATACTTCATTTAACCCATTAAAACCGGTCGGAGCGGGCACGCTCCGTTTTGCGTAACTATTTTTAAATCTCTGTAGAACTGGACCACGTAAGCTAGCACAAGAATTTTTTTTGCATATGAAACCGGAGGAGTTGTACTTACATCTTATGCCATCAGCTTGTCCTAGGTCACGGTTTCCTTCCACATATAGCTTTGCAAAAACTGCATAAAAAGCACTTGCAGCAACACAAACATTATATTCCAGAAACACGCTTTGGCGATCCGATCAGCTGTTCATAACGCTTCCTAGGTTGGAATAGATGTCAGCGCGAACTATCGTATGTCCGCCATTACCTGGCCGAAACCGGAAGTGACATCATTTTCGAGGAAAATGTAGTTATTTTTTTTTCACCTTCAGGGCCTTATAAGCCTATACTGGTGTTTTTAAAAGTCATATTTGGCTTTATGCTTTTCTGTATAGTTTCTGGCATGCTTAGAACTCAAATTGCACTGCTGGAAATAGTTTATTTTGATGCACATGCTGTTTTTTTTGCAAATTTGCATTATGATATTTATTTTCGTTTTTCCTGCAGTATATAAAAATTGGTGTATCTCAAAAATATAACTATGAAGACACTCAAAATAAATTTCCTGTGATTGGAAACTATTTTGTGCAACTTTTTTGTATTTACAGTTTTGAGCAATCAACCTCTTAAATTTCTCTAACTAGAAATATATGTAAAAAAACAAAACAAAAACTTTTTTTTTTGTTTTTTTTTGCAATTTATGTAGTTTCTTTGGACTTAATGCATACATGTTTTTAAAATTTGGGCTATAACGGTTGTATTGATGTATAGCAACTTGAAATGCTCCCAAAAATGGCACTACAGCATGTAAAAATATAAAGATAAGCGCTGGCGGACTTGGTTCTATGGTAGGTCTTAAAGGGTTAAAGCACCAAAACTAACTAAACTGAGCAAGAAAAGTTTTTTCAAATTAGAGTATTTTGCTATGTGAACTGCATGTTTAAATTTCCTTTTCTTTTGCTGATGACTACAGCTGGCACACAAAATGACCCCTTTAGATGAAAACAGTTTTAGGAAGGGATGAAAGAAAATCTTTTTTTATGCAGTCCCTGCTGCTGCATGCTTTTAGCATATCAGACCTCTCTTGCTCTCCCTCCAGCCTGGCTTTGGGTCTCACCAATGCAGAATCTTGTGGCAGCTAGTTTTTAGCCTCACCGCTAATAATCCTGTGTACTGAGCCTTGGGAAATTAGTTGCTCATTGAAGCATGCCGCAAGTAGCCTCATGAACCTTTGTTGGAGGAAGAGCAGCCACACATAGGTCAGAGGAATCAATGTCCTTTAGGGACCCAGAGGCCAAGCTAGAGAGCAATGAACTCTCTCTAACCTCAAACAGTGGCTGTGGCGTAATTGCACTGATGCAATGAGTGAAATAGGGTGGGAACTGCCAAGAACTGAAGCTACAGAAAAGCATGCAGGATTGTTGTTTACTTGACGGCAGGATGCCACGGCAAAGACTTATGAAATTAAAACAAAACCTTGCCAATTGTTTGAAAAAAGAAAAACCCACAGGCAAACTGTGCTGTGCAGGACTCCTGAAATTCTTAGCTGAATTTCACATAATCTCTGTGCAGGTCAGACGTAGCATTAAAAAATATATAAATAAATAAAATCAACAACTTTAATTTCTTCTGAGAAAAAAAAGTTGAAGATGGTGTTTTGTAAAAGAAAAAGAAAATTAATTTAAATTACATAATTGTAAGAACAGAAAACAAAAGAACATCCAGTGCATTTTCAAAACCTATTATTTCCTCCTCGGGAACCATGTGTGAAGTGCAACTTATTTTATCCAAACTACAGTTTCTGGAAAGCATCATCGTATTACTGTCTTATAATGACAGTGTTCCTACCTGTAGCTGAAATCAGCACCAGACTACATAACTAACTTAAGACTAGTCTGAAGTTTTCAACTGAGAAAAAATACACAATTGTAATTTTTTGAGATCCAACAATCACCTAAAACCTTAGATTTCAAACATATTTGGCACGTACTTAAAGTTAGATCTATTCTTGATGCATAGATGTATTTCTTGACAATATGATTTCGTCCTGCATTGCAGCTGACAAGCTGCCCACGATCAGCTGATAAATGTGCTGAGTAAATGGCCAACAGTCAGCTCAGTTTTCCCTCTAGAGTGTTGGCGAATGAGCCATCCCCAAGCAAGTGACCTAGGCCTGGTCAGACTCAGTCACCCAAGGAAGCCATCTGAGACTGCCTCCACTCAGCCAGAAAGCACAAGGGAGGTGACTGGGGCATGGGCACATCAGTAGAACTGCAGCTCCCATAGGCCAACAGGGTTAGAGATCACAGATGCGGACAAGAGGTGAGGGAGTGTTTACAGTTTGGGGAAGCTGATGGAAATTAGAAATGATGGTGGCAAAGGGTAGGAATGCTCTCATCTCACTGATACAAAGAGACAACAAGTAGACACTGTACTATGAAGTGAAGTCTTTACTAAAGGAAGTTGAACTGCTTCTAAGAAATCAAAAAAATTCACTCCTGGCATCTAACGGTTCCTCGTAGACATTCATTTAATTTTGGAATAAAGCGATAACTACTGGGATTCCATTTTTAGACGGAAAATATAAGTGAAATTAACATGTCACCTGACCTTCATAGAATTCTCAATATTACTGATGAGAATATTATATACATATTAAATACTTGCTGCCAGTGATACTGGTTAGAGTTTGATATTTTTGGAGAAACCTTTTTATATCATTGAAGTCCATCCATCCATTTTCTGCTGGTTAACTGGGTCCTGGACACCCAGACTACCCTCCCTTCAACCAGATTACATCACCATTATGTTATAAATAGTGAAAAATAAATAAATAATAATAATATAAGTTAGAGTGATTTTTTTCTGTTGGTTGAATCAAATAAGGAAAAAAAACATGGCATATCATGTAACAAGATGCAATGCATATACAGCAAAATCAATTAAAATTAGAATTATGAACTTTATTCTTCTATTTGCTGCTGATGCCAGAAACTTAAGTAATGATTCTGAGGAAAAATAATAAAGAGTTTAATGTAAGATGCTTGTAATGTAAGAAAATCTTGTTATAGTATTATAATTCTTCAGATTCAACTTTAATGTTTAACGGGCATAGTATTGACTGTACAGTGTTTACTGTTTGCTTTTCATTTGATAGAAGAAATGTAATAATAACAATGCAGAGGATTAAACTCATGTGCTCGAGCCTGCTCTGGCAGATATGGAAAATCTAATAAAAAACACAAACCAAACTGTGCTTAAAACACAATAATTTTCATCAATAAGCATAAGCTTAGTGACTTAAAGTATACTTCTTCAGGGGTTTTTTTTTTTGCATCTAAATTTCAGCCACTGCAAAAAACTTTGTCGAAAATTACAGATTTAATCCTGCTTTCCACTCCTTTATGCATGTCTCAAAAACAGACCAAACTAGACATTTCACGGGCAATATTTACTTCAGTACGCAATGCCCATGACCAAATTGACTTGTTTTAAAGCGTTAATCCTGTAACTACTAGCTCCTACAATATTTCAGCCTGCTAGCTATGCTAACAAGTCTACTGATGCTGACTTGAGTATGATTTACGGCAGCTCATAATCCAGTTTTCAGTCACGTGACTGACGTTTGGGAAAAACATTGCTCCATGGCCACTAGTGGACAGTCAGTAATACTGCAGGACAAAACTGATGTTTTTTTCCACTGTCTTGATCCAAGACTACTTGGATCAGCTGTCCATGGTGGAAAAACAAAGCTAGGAAGAGAAACCACGAATTTTGGGTACTTGTGATTCATATTGTGCCTTGGCAGCTTCATTTAAATCCCATCTCTCCCAGAGCTCCATTTTGGTGACATCTACATGTATCTTGTACAGAATCTATCACCTTACACTGCTGCCAGGATGAAAGCTTTCAAAGTACGGACAGCTAGGTGTATTTTCAATCTGGATGGGCAAACTAATGCTGCTGTGTGAGGTGAAGAACAAGCAAAGGTAAGCACTTCATAGCTAGCTTAAACAAGCTAGCACACACAAGTCTGACTTTTACAGTGTTGTGCCAAAAAAAGTTCTGGTAGTATTAATTATAATTCGACTTTATTGTTAATTAGCTGGAAAAATCCCACAGCGAGCCTTTGGGCTAAAAGCATTAATTTTATAGACAGGACAGTATTGATTCAATGGCTCACCCACTTTCTAATGACCCATTACATCCAAGAAACCTGTTTGAACATGTGCAAATCATAATTAGCAGATCACAGACGTTTTCCTGTTACACTGAATCTGCTGCTTGCATAAGGATCAGTGAGGTAAGTAGATTTCCCTGAAAAAACTACAATTTATTTTACCAATAACCACTACTTTCTGAAAAACAGTGGAGTTAGGTCTTTGTCACCCATTAGAAGATGAAATACATTGACAGCGCACTTAGATATCGGCCCCTACCGTGCAATAAAACTAACTGCTGTTGTTGTCTTTTCAAGTTTAACAAAGAAGATAAAAAGACCCTGGGAGAATGTCAGAATTTTCTCTGGCATATCAACTTTAATGACTGAATTAATTGCACAGCACTTCACAGAGAGGCATGAACACGTTTCCCTTCATAGTCTTTGAAATCAATTACTGGTGTCCTACAAAACAACAGGTAAACATAACTCCATGTTTATTACTGTCACAGTGCTTAATGCTATCACTCCTCATGAAAAAGGCCGCACATATGTTTCAAATCTCAATGGGAGCTATTTACCAGAGATACAGAACTAGAGATTACAGAACTAGACAGGCTCATTTGCGATGTGAATTATTTCTGGCAGTGTGATTAATAAGCTAGAGTTATATAGCTGCCATTGCAATACCAATGAGGAGATATTAATAACCAAATGGTGAAGATTGCTTTCCAAATCTTAGCTGCAGAAGTACTTTTATTTTGTAATACAAAATGTGTTTATTTTAAATTGCAAGGATTTCAATTGCCTCCAAATTCCTGCTGGCATGTATTTGAGTAAATATTGATTCACACAAATAAAAAAATAATAATTTGGAAGACTTTTTTGGTGACAATTTAATTGGCATATACAACCACAAGTCATGCCAGCGAATTCTATCCTGCATTTCTTCTTTTGCTAATTTTTTTCTCTTACTCAGCTCAGAAATGGCATCAAAATGTTCAAACCAGTGAGCATCAGCAGGCTTAGGAGGACATCTGCACCCTTTGTCAAGAAAACAGGTTGTTGGGTCAGATATCTGGGCACGTAACAAGTGTGATGAATGCTCCACTTACCTGAAACTTGGATTTAACTCGCCTTCCTCCAGTGCCTCATGGGCCCAAATTCAATTCTAAGATTTAAACTGTCTTCATATGGGAAACAAGAGAGTAATGCTAATTCAAAAACAAATGGCGTTTGAGTAGATTTTGTGCATCTAAGTGTTTTTTTTAACAGACAAATTTCAAACATTACAATTAATTGAAAAATGTTTTTTTGTACCTTTAGTAACTCGTTATTGATCCTTTAAGACTAGATTGTAAGAAAACAAAGATTCCCAGTGTTCGTTTTGATGACGCTGTAAGCCACTAGCCTGATGGTATTTATTGAAAATGCGCACCAGGAAACTAAACTGCTCTGCTCAGCCGAGCGCATCATGTGGATGAGTTTGTCTGTGGAGGAGAGAGAAACCCTCTTGTTGTGGTGACAGGGGTGACATTGCTGTTAGGCTGCCTTTTCTGATCGTGACTTCGCTTCCGAATGCTGCCTTTGACTGACTTACATTACTGTGCAAATGTCTTCAGCCATCATTTCTTTATATTTTGCTTCCAAGGAGCTGGACCCCTCGGAAGGAGTCTTATTTTTTTTTAAACTGAGCAATAGTTCTGTGGACTTTCTGAAGGTCCTTCAAAGTCTTTCTTTGGAGATTGGCAGCTTGTTTGTTTTCTGTAAGTTATACCACTTAACACTGACCTGTGAATCATTCACGACTTCCTTCCCTATGGGATGAACCAATGTTGTGTCAACACATAAAACACAGATTAGCAAAAATGTAAAATTTAATGATTAGACACTTTCTTTAGGTGATTCTTTGAAAAGTATCAGGTCTGACTGACATAAATTAATATGTTTGTCCTAATAAGGTTATTCCCAGAAAGCTACAATGCATCTGGAAAGTATTTAGTGCTTCACTGAGGGCATATTAAATACTTTTTTCACCTCACTATACCCACACAATACACCATAATGACAAATTGAGGAAATGATTGATTGAAATACTTGTACATTTATCAAAATTAAAAAACAAAACAAAACAAAAACATGTACGTAAGTATTCGTAACGTTTGCTCAATACATTGGTGAAGCACCTTTGGCACACTGAACGAGGGGAGGACACAGGAAGAAGTGTCAGGCCAACTATCTACAGCAAATGAACAGTATCATAAAGTGATGTCCTCAAGAAATAAGAAAAACCCATAAAGGTCTGACACAGGACCTGAGTGATGCTTTTGGCCTTTCAGCAGATCTCCTTACAAACAGTTAAAGAGTGACTGTCAGGAGGCTGTTTTTAAGGAAGGCAAAAAGGGAGGAAAACTTTGAGGTCTTGAAAATCAGTGTAAACAGGTTTTATAAAATATTGAACCCAAATTTGAAATTGTTGGTTTCATATGTAGAGATCAGGCGGGCTCTACAACAGTGAGTGTCTACAGTCATCTGTAAAGCATGGTGGAGGCCGTGTCATCGTTTGTGTCTGCATTTCAGTCAGTAGTTTTTGGGATCTTGTCAAAATGTAAGAAATTTTGAACACATTTTTATTTTGAGCTACTATGAAACATGTGTGATTGTCAACAGCTTCATTTTACAACATGATAATAACCCAAACACACTGCGTTGTCAGTAAAAGCATAACTGGATAAAAAAAACATAACAGAACACTCTCAGTCATAGATTGGCCTCCCCAGCACCCGGGCCTCAACATTGTTGAAGCTGTGTGGTCTTGACTGCTCTGTCTTGACACAGAATAGGGGAAAAGTCAGCCGACCTATGGAATGTCCTTCAAGATGTCTGGGTAAATATTTCTGAACACTATTTAAAGAAATTACATGAAAGCTGAAAATGCTGTTTTTTTTTTTTTTTACAATATTCATTCATTTACCAATTGGTGTCAAACTGTGTGTGGCTGTGCGTCTTTGTGGACTTTTCACTCCCATTTGGCCTTTAGATGATGAAACTGCTTCTCCTTTGTTCTGACACGACCTGTCCCTTCACATCAGGCTTCTGTGATGGAGACTGTCAGCGTGGCATGCTCGCATTTGTCCCTGACTCATAAAACCCTCTTACGCATGTGTGCTCTTTCTTTCTCTCTCTCTCTCTCATACACACACACAGAAATCACCTTTGCTCTCCAACAACCTCTTGTCTGTTTGTTTCCTCACATGACTGTCAATCACAGCCCCTGAGATGAACAGACCTGAGATGAGACAGTAAATACTTGATGCCTTGGACAGCCCTAAAAATGGACACACGTGCGCACACTTAGGCATATACTCATCTCCGTGTTTACGCCTGGCTTTGAAATCCAGTCGTCACGTTACTGATCACAGAGTCAGCCCTTTGCACAGAAATATTTCATGCATGCCTGCATAGAGTCAATTCAACATCTGGACGTTCTTATTCTTTTGAAATAATACATGGCTCAGTTGTGAGTGCTGCTTGATTGAAGCTGTGCCTGCTCTTCAGCTAATGACCGTTAAAAGTACCTTTCATCTCCCGGCAGCTTGTTGCCCAAACGTTTTCCTTTTTTCACAGCAGCGCTGTCTAAGGGGAAGAGCAATGATAGCATGGAGGAGGAGGACGGCAGGAAGAAGATGTGGCGTAAAAGCAGAGGAGAACCTTAATAGTAGCACAGTTGAAGTAAGACAGGTTTGATCATAAGGGGATGGGGGCGACTCAGATTTTAATGATTATTCCTTCCTGTAAAAGCTCCATGGTTTCAGATGTCAGTGCAGAGATCTGTATAGATCACTAAAATTGGACTTGTGTGAGCCACCGTCTATAACTGGGGAAATAAAACACAACTGGTCTCAGGCTGCTAACATTTATGCCCTAAATGCTTTTACATGTGTGGCTTCAATGAAGAATTGCTGATATAGTAGAAGGATTTGTTTTCACACATTTATTTGCTTTGTTCAAGCTGCAGAAGCTCATTAAAGACATATTGTAGAGAAGTGAGTGCCAATCACTAATGGTTGTCTTAAAGAGAGTGTGGAACAGTTACACAGGGTGAACAGTGTGAATTCAGTTAAGTGGGGTCAAGAGTTAAACTGGTAACCAACAACATCGATACATTTCATCCTCCCTTTATAGTCAATCATATAAAACTCTCTAAAGTCATTTAGCATAGATAAAAATAAGTAATTAGGGACACTTTATATAGGTCAGTGTAAACCCTAATAATACAGACGCAGATCAATAAGGAGCAAAGAGAAAAATTTGTTACAATGTGTAACATTTAAGTAGTTTTGGCAGTTGCTGATGACAAGTGACATCTTAGAGCAGACGCCCAGATAAAGGTAGGAGAAAGTGATTGGCCCACCCAGAGTCTTGACCCTAGTGGTGGTACAGAGTTAGTACATAGCCGATTTGCCAGGATAACCTGGATAAAATTAAAATGAGGCCTGATGGATGGATGTATTTTTTTTTTTAATTTGAGTGAGTGGTATTTAAAAACTATATAAAAAAGAAACACACATTTGTGGTTAGTGATTCTTTATTAGGTCATGAGCTGGTATTTAAGTCAACTGCTTGTGGAAGGTGAAGACACTGGCCATCCTACCTGTGTCAGGAAAAAGAACCTGAGTTAGAGCAGTTCATGTCGTCTCATTATCATTGGTCTGTAGCCTAAATTATTTTTGTATAAAGAGAAGTGTGTTAACATTACTCACCTTTCCTGGTTGCTTCCTTTGCAGGATGTGGAGCAAAAGAGTAAACACAGCTCAATCACCGCTTATGAGCTCCTGGAGCAAACCAAAGTGCCAGGTTAGGGGAGTGTTTTAATTTATGTAGTGGTGGTTGAAGTCTATATGTTATTGAATTAGATATAGGACTTGGTACAAATCTAAATATTTCTTTCATGTGTTGTATTGTGGTTTGATGTTTGCTCATGTGTTTATGTTTTCATTTGGTTTGCTAACCCCAGACTTGGGTATTCCAGATGCTCACCTGAATCGGTAGAGTATAAAAGGAAGTACGTTGGTTTTAGAGTCGGGTTCTTTTGCTTTGTGTTGGTGTGTAAACTCATGTTCTCTTTAATAAAGTCTTCCAGTTGCTGGATACATTTTATTCCAGTCTCATCCCATTTTGTTTGAATTGACACATGATCGACGGCCAAAACTGATAAGCACTGATGTCAGATTTTTGAATTAGGGATGGAAGTGAGAATGGCCCATATCGTGGAGGGGAATGGAGACTGAACTACAGAAAACAGATCTTTATTAAATTCAACATAGCAAGTTAAACTTATCACAAGGACTGTAGTTTAAGTTTATCTGCTGATTTGAAGAAAGAAAACTAGAAGGGAATGTAATGCGATTGTCGGTCTTACACACTATGGTTGTTATTTCAGCTGTAGCCATTTCTCTGTGGCAGTATATCTGTGACATCCTTGCTCTTTACCCACATATGTGAAAAGCCAAATGTGGTGAAAGCACACCTCACTGCCCTACACACGGATACCCAGCAAGCACCCTGGGCGACTGTTGATGTGAATTGGTTTTATATAAATGAAAATGAATTGACTCAAATACCTGGAACGCATAAAGGCAGGGCTAGCAGCAGAAAGACTCCCACACAGAACAAAGCAAGTCTTAATGACAATGCAAGATGTCAGAAAGTCAGAAATAGCTGAAAAGGCATGGATAGGAGGGGCGGCAGTGGAGGTGGGCTTGTGAGGCAGTTTGCAGAGGCAGCATCAATTGTATTCAGCCTTAAGCAACTTACAATAACATATCCAGTATAAGATTAACCAATAGAATGCATAGGGGGACATCATGTGATGCAGGCAGGAAACGATATTAGATTATCTCCGTTTAAATAATGTTGAGAAAAATTTGTACTAAATACAAGAAATATTTAAGAAAAAAACCCAGTTTTTTCTTTAAGTTTCATGAACAGCTAGAAGCTTAAAATACTTTGTAACAGCTTTAGATCAGATGTAAATTAAGCGTACACACAGATGATTTGCACCTTATTATTATGTTTCTGGATTTGACTGTTTTACAGCGCTCTAAACTTTTAATCCTTAAATTGCTTGATGTAACATTAAAGAGAGAGAGAGGATGTCGACACGTCTTTGTTTCTGTCCTGACAGGCTTCACCTGCTTCACCTGTCACCTGTTTCTCTGCTTCCCCAATTAACAGCACAGTGGTGTTTAGATGGAAAGGACTCTGAGTTTAGGGTTCATAATCTAAATTGTGCAAGTTTCCTCCTCTCCTTAATATCTCACTGTCTGGTGACAGCTACATTGCGAATTAAGTATTCCTTTTTTTTCTTATCCAGGTTTTGTCAGCAATTTGATGCGCCGCCTTGCTTGGCAGTGGAAGACAGAGCAGCAAGCAAGCACCGGCTTTGAGGGTTTTGATAGCTCATGTACAAACCCTTATGGATCATTCCTCGCAGAGCCAAAAGCTTTAATCAGTGCTCCTCCAATATGTTGGAAAGCGGCGGATTTGGAAAGAGCTTGAAATAGTTATTGAACAAACAAGCATGCTTGTTTATGTCCTCGGTGTAGGCTTGCCTCCCAGGGATGAATTACATGGATGTCTGCAAGATGGCTGCCATCTCGATAACATCCGAGTGTGGGAAAATGTGATGGACAGATTGTCTCACATGAACACGCTTCCACACTGCTCACCTCTCTCCCTGACAGTTTGAGAGGTGTCACAGTCTTAAGGATGCAGAGAGGGGGCAGGAGAAAGCAGGTTTCTGCTCACGTCTTCTCCCTGTGTGTCTGACATGTAACGCTTAATGAGAGATGCACATTTGGCACCTTGTTCTGTCTGTACATTCTTTTTCATCCTGGCTCACGTGCTGCTGAGACACTACGAGTCTGGCTTGTTGAGTGAGCACATATCAAAAGAAAGTGGCGTGTGCAGCGTTTGTTGATTGATGGTGTCTAGCCACTTAAAGTTGTGAGTTAAGCCTACATTTCAGCCCGATATGGGCTCTCTGTGATCTATATCTCTTTTTTAGTCAGACCCTCAGATACCTGGTGGAAGCTGTGATCATACTGGAACCCCAGTATGCCTGAGCACTGCACTTCACATCTCTGATCTCCTTCTCTCTCTCTTTTTTTGTGTGTGTGTAATTGCTGTGATCCTTTGGAGTGAGGTGGTGTGTTTATGCCTGTGATATTCAAAGATACTGTTAGTCATTTTAAAAAACCTCAATTTCAGAAGAGAGCACCCCAAAAAGCTTGTGTCAAGTGCAGATTTTCCTAAACAGGCCATTTATTGATGTGGTTCACTAATGATCACGCTGGTGTCACTCACTGCTTATTTTATTGATTGATAGCCACTGTTTCTTTCACTGGCAGAAATCTTGTTCTTTCAAATATAAATTCCAAGCTATCATTAAACTGATGGGTCAGTGCATACATTACAAACACAAAGGCCAGGAAAGCCTCAAGATGAGTGAGCGTAATGAGAAAAACCAAGCTCTAGCATCATAATATTAAGATGATGAGGGCACTGACAGAGGCACACATCTTTTTTTTTTTAACAGTATGTTTATTGAGTTTTATATTACAGAACAAGCAAAGAATAATAGTACAGTTAACATGAGATTTATATTAAAGAACATAGTCCCCAAAATAAACAAATATAAATTAAAAGAAACAACAACAACAATAATAAAAATAAATAAATAATAAAATAAAACAAAACCGATGCACAGCATGGGTAAAACAAACAAAGCAGGACGTGAACGAAAAATAAAAACAACAAAAACAAAGAAACAGACAACAAAGAAAACAACAACAACAAAACACACACACAAACACCCCCCCCCCCCCCAAAACTCAGCACCAAGTATCGCTTCCTAAATTAATTCCCTTCATAATGTCTCAGAAACTCAGTTAAAGGTAACCATATTTCTTCAAAATCTACTCCCTTTCCTCTGACAATATAAGTAAGTCGTTCCAATACAATACATGATGCCATCTCCTTCACCCACATATGACTTGAGGGTACATCCACTTTCTTCCAATACAAAGATATTAAGCGCCTAGCTTGCAGGAGGCCAAAGTCAATCAATTTTAGCTGTCTGGTGCTAAAGTCACAGCTCTTTGGATATATACCCAACACACACATTTTTGCTTCAATGGGTATATTTACTCCAACAATCTTAGATAAAGTTTGCGTGATTAATTTCCAGTACTGTTGTAATTTTGGACAGCTCCATACACAGTGGAGCAGAGTGCCCTTCTCGTCTAAACATTTACTGCAGCTATCTGGGATGACAGGCGACCAGCGATTCAGTTTGACTGGGGTTATGTAAGTTCTCATCAACCACTTATATTGGAGGAGTTTCATCCTTGTATTAATTGATTGTCTTTGGGCTTTTAAACATGCAGTTTCCCAGTCCACCTCCTGCGTCCAACTTGTCAGTGGCAGATTCCTTATCATGTGTTAACAAAGCTGTATAAACTGAAGAGATGTGACCTCTGCCCACTGGCTTTTGAAGTATGACATTCTCCAAGTGTGATAATGGTGGCTCAGATACAATCTGTTTATATTTTGACATAATGAAATGTTTAACTTGTAGATATTTAAAAAAATGTTTTTTGGGGATCCTGTATATTTGGCATAGCTGATCAAATGTAAGAAGGTTGCCGTCCTTATAAAGATCTGCCACCTTCTGTACACCTTTATCTGCCCAGATTTTGAAACCCCCATCAGCTCTTCCTGCTTTAAAACATGTGTTGCCCCAAATAAGTGAAAAACAAGAGATAGAAGACTTATTTCCCATATACTGATGAGCCCTATACCAAACATCTATTGTGTTTTTTTAAAAAAAGGGTTGTAATTTTTTTTTTCAATTGGGGTGTCTCAGTGGAAAAGTAGAACATGGCTGAGCACAGTTGCACAGACCAGTAATACAGTCTAAGATTAGGGAGTTGTAACCCCCCTCTTTCATATGGTAGGTACAACAAGCGAAGTCTTAGTCTAGGTTTTTTATTATTCCAAATAAATCTATTAAAGATACCGTTTAGTTTATCAAAGAATTCTTTTGGAAGAGGCAGAGGAAGTGACTGGAAGAGATGTAAAAATTTGGCCAATATATTCATTTTAATCATGTTTATACGGCCAATCACTGATATGGGCATTGTCATCCATTTATTTAGAGATTCCTCCACTTCATTAATCAGAGGATCATAGTTTGTTGCTACAATGGTATCAACGTCTGGGGTGATTTTAACTCCAAGATACACAAATCCTTCTTTTGCATTAATAAACGGGGTTTGTATAATAGGATTTAGCCTTTCATCCTTGTTCAGAAATAGGATTGAGGATTTTCAATCATTTATATTATAGCCAGAGAATTGTCCGAATAACTTCATTTGTTGCATTAATTTTGGTATACTAATGGACAGCCTAGTCAGAAACACTATCAGGTCATCAGCATACAGAGCCAATCTATGCTCCTGATCTCCTATCTGGACACCAAATATGTCAGTTCTCATTCTAATTGTCATCGCCAGAGGTTCTATAGCTAAGATAAATAGCATTGGAGATAATGGACACCCCTGGCGAGTGGAACGCTCCAATGTAATAGGGTTAGAAACTATGTTATTTGTTAAAACACTAGCTTTGGGATTTGTATACAAAAGTTTAGCCCATTTGAGAAAATTGTTTCCAAATCCACATCTTGGGAGAACAGTAAATAAATATGACCACTCTATCCTGTCAGAAGCTTGATGTGCGTCAAGTGATAATAATGCTGTATCTTTAGCATCACATTTCTCGTGAATTATATTTAGAACCCTTCTTATATTGTGAAACCCGTGACGTTTTGGCACAAAGCCATTTTGATCATTATGAACTAAATGTGATATATAGGGGTCTAATCTTAAAGTATTTTAGTGTCAACACCCATCAGACTTATTGGTCTAAATGATGAACGCTCTGCAGGGGGTTTGCCAGGTTTCAGTATCAAAGGAATCATTCCCTGTCTCAGAGTGGGTGGGAGAGCTTCATTTTGATACGCTTCTTCATACATGTTAAAAAGTGGAATTAATAATTTGTCTTGGAAAGTTTTATAAAATTCAATCGGAAAGCCATCTGGCCCAGGTGCTTTACCACTGTTAATGCTTTTGATAGCCTGTGATATCTCTTCAATAGTTAGTCTAATTCCTGCTTTGTGTTTTCTGTTAGTGTCTGAAACTGAAGTTAATCTAAGAATATGTCCTGTTCTTCTGAGGTTTGAGCACATTCTGATTTATACAATTTTTCATAAAATTCTCTAAAGCTGTCATTAATTTCCACTGGATCTACTGTTACATTCCCTGAAGAGGTCTTTTTACTATTAATTGCTCTTTCACTCTGCATTTTCTTAATTCTCCATGCCAAAAGTCTACCTGCTTTCTCTCCTTGGTCATAATAAGATTGCTTCAGCCACATTAGACTTTTTGCTGCTGCATCAGATGATAATTTATTATATTCAGTCCTCAGACGTAGCAACTCACCTTGTTTTGTTGAGTCGTCGCTAAAGTTTAAGTCTAATTCCAAAGATTTAATCTGTTTATCCAGGGTTTCCATTCACTTTCTTTGCTGTTTATTCTTTGTACTCGTAAAGCTAAGAATTTCACCTCTAATATGTGCTTTGAATCCTTCCCATCTTACTGAGGCACAAGTTTGATCTGTATTTAACTCAAAGTAATTTTCTATTTTCTCCTCTATAAATTTAACAAATTCTGGATTCTGCAGCCATTTTGTTTGAAGCCGCCAGTGAGGGGGGTTATGGATAAACTTTCCTAGATGGATACTCGGAGGTTACACGGAGCAACCACTTTATGCTGCCATCTTGGTCCGCGGCTCCATAGCGCCCCCGAGGCACACATCTTTGATGTCATTCAAAGGACACTTACTCTCTGACTTAATCTACAGCGTGAGATTATTTGTATGTTTTTGTGTGTGTTAAAGCAAGACTTCATTTTGCAGATTAAAGAATCTCTGTTGAGCATCTTCGTTCATTGTCATTTTGTATATGACTGTGTCGAACACAAAATTCCTTTCACTGCGTCAACACCACGGTAACCCAATAAAATGATGCAGGGTTAAAAAAAATGGTTCAAAGCAGCTATCTAATTTTGCATGAGCACATATCAGCCCTCCAGGCAGATCAATTTTCTGCCCGACCTCATCAGGTTTAAAGAGGTGAGACTCTGCTCGCAGTCCATTAAGCTCATTAGGAAATGAGTGAGAAATGCTATGTGAGAAGAGAGTAATCTGAGAGAGTATACGGTGTGGTATCTCAGCTCCAAAGCCTCCCTCTCCCTCTCCCCAACTTGATCCTGTCAGTCCACATAAACCAGTGTCATATAAGTCCCTTAGATTACTTCAAGTATGCACAATATTCTTTTCATCTGGCATGATGGAGGTGTTTGTCACAACACAGACTCACAAGACCCCTAAAAGGACGTCATTTGAATATTCTTTAACATTGTGTAATTGGACTAATGAAAGCTTAAAGGTCTGTTCAGTTCAGTTTCCCTAAACAGCTTCACCCTCCAGTAGGAAAACACTGGAATATAATAAAATGAAGTACAATAGTTACATGTGTAATGCAATGCCATGACCTCCTAGGACAAGGCATCCACATATGTAGACATTACATTTTAGGTTGTCTGGACCACAATACTAAATTTTGATCTACAAGGGCCTGGTATCCTCTTCTCAGAAACTACATCAGGTAAAAAGATAATTCTTTGTTTTTACATTCATCAGGTCCCAATCAGCCCAGATAGCAAAGAGAAATTGAAGAGTTTGGGTCTTAGGTGGATAAAGGTGTGTCGAAGTGTTGACTGGTCAAATTTCAGCTGCTTTACCTTTTTAATTTGTGGCTTTTTAAAGCAATGTGCAAAATCCAACAGCTCCAAGATATCAAATCATTTGTTTGTGTGGTGCTGAAGCTAGAACATCAAAGAACATTTGAGTCAAACTGCTTCCCTCAAGCAGCGTATTTCCTAGCTCCTTTGGTCTTTTAAGCATTTTAGTTGTTATTTATCACATTTTAGATCCTAGCATGTCGGTTTTCTGTCTAACTCACGATAAAGAAGCTCTTTTAGACCAACTGGCTCAAATTCTCTAACAGGATTATCTAAACAAAATAAATTAAAAGAAAAATGAAAACGTTTTTTTCCCCTCCATTTTTCCGGCATCAACCACAAAGAGGAAATAAAACAGAAAAAAGTAGAACACAATGCAGACTTAAAGAAGCTTTGATGAAAACTTTCATCTTCAGCAAACATCTTTGTGTGTTATCTAATTATAATTTAAGGTCATATACATTAAACTGAACTAACAAAAACAACATATTTCCCAACTTTAAATGTATGTAAAAGTCACAACTGTAATTGAATATAATGCATTTCTGAATGTATTTCATTACAAGAGCTAGACTCTTTCATCCATACACATACAAACATAATAAGTGAACTACACTTAGACTCTGTGGGCCCAATTCATATGCTAAACAGGGAAATGATGGTAAAGAAAAGGTAATTAGGGAAGGAGCAGGGGAGAGGTGGTGAAAATGAGAAAAGTGGAAGCACTGAAGCAGAAAGACTGAGGCATTTTAAAAAGAGACAAATGCATACACACACACACACACACACACACACACACACACCGCCCTGCACGCACACACGTACACATGCACATACATGCACAAACATTCTACACATGCAGTGAAAACTGAACATCTCCAGGGCTGAGTCCCAGACAGATGTTCTTCTGCAAAGCAAATGCCAGCACGCTGTGTAAAATTATTAATGAGGAGTAAAATGGCATTTAAAAAAATAGCACATTACAACAGCCAAACTGCACCCCTCACATTCACCTAGATTACCATAAAATGAACATTTGTACACAGATGATTGTACACACACACTCACACACACGCTCCTACCAGCACTCTCTGATGGAAATGCCAGTCTTGATCCGGCAATCTGGTGAAAATAAATTACAAAAAACATCAGTCATTTGCTGAAGTTCTGATAAGGCTGCCATCTCTCACAAGACAGGCCTGTTGGCTGTTGGCATTCTCTGGCTGCATAGAGCATCAGCACAGATAACAATATCGTCTCATGTTCCTCTACACATGAGGTGAGTCTGTCCACCTGCAATCAATTTACCTCAGCTTGCCTCGCCTAGTTGCATGTTATCTCACTTGGTAAAAGTCTGAAGATTATTTACGTCTGTTTTTTTGCCGAGAAAAAAAGATCCTTGCGCATGTTAGGCATAAAGATTGTCTGACGCTCTCTCTTAAATTCCTGTTAAGTGAAAAACATTGTGCCTTTGGTAGTGGAAGCCACTACTTTGAAATAAATAAAAGAATTGCACAGCTCACTGAATCTCTCTTTTAAATCTTTTCAGTCTTTTATTGTCAATTCAAGTTTTAAAATATTAATATGTACAAAAATGATCGTGTCCTGATGTATTGTGCCATATTAACACAAATAATATAAACTAGCATCTCCAAAAGTTGATTCTGTTCATCTGGACGTAGCGTTTTGTGGGAGAAACGTTTCGTCACTCATCCAAGTGACTTCTTCAGTCTCAGCTGACTGCAGGTTTCCCCAAATCTTATAAACAGTACATTTGCATAATGACTGAAACCAGCCCACTGAAGGAACAATGGGCTGGGAACTAGCATATGCAAGAAAAATGCTGTGTGGTATTTGGGTCATTTGTTCCTTTTTATTCATTTTATTCTTTTTATCCAGCAGATTTCAGCATTACTGCTTAGTGAATTCTCCAGAGGAAACTGGACCACTTCCTTGAACCCATTTTAGGGATAATTATTTACACTATTAGTAAAAATAGTTGTGCCTTACTCTCTAGCAAGTAAGCAGATTTATTCAGTCTGTAAGCAGCTCACTGCTTGCAGAACAGAAACTGCAAATGCAAATTTCCTGTTACTTTATTTTACAAAACAATGGCTAGTTAACATTTTGAAACCAATAGGCAGTTTTTAGTCAGTTAAACATGTAGCTTAAGTAGTAGCTTATGCTGATAGGGGGAAACCACAAGATGTTACATAAAGTTGTACATGTGTATCAGTTTTAATGATCCATCCATCCATCCATTCACTTCTGCTTATCCTTTTCAGGGTCGCGGGGGGCGCTGGAAGTTTTAATGATAATTACTATAATTAATCCTCTTTTAACTAAAATAGATTAATTTATGAAATGTCACTCGGGGGTGACATTTTTAAAGCTCTGAAGGTGCTGTCTCTGTTTTAATTTCTAGTTATATTTTAGTGGAGCTTGTTTAGTTTTTCTGCTGGAACACTGCATCCCCACACTGCAAAAAATTGTAATATAAAAGTATTTTACTGTGTATTTTACAGTTTTGTACTGTTCTTCTAGAATATCATTAAATTTACATAAATAGACTGTGATTTCACATTTCAAATGTAAATTAATGTAAAATCACTGTAAATGTAATAAAACATAATTTTCTTGTTTTTAAATGTATTTGTCTGTACATATGCATATTTAGATATAATGCAATGCTATGGACAAATATATAAAATGATTCTTATAAAAGAAAATTTACATCAAATTATTATTATTATTATTATTATTATTTAGGGCGATCGTGGCTCATGAGTTGGCAGTTCGCCTTGTAATCAGAAGGTTGCCGGTTTGAGCCCCGGCTCGGACACTCTCGGTCGTTGTGTCCTTGACACTTTACCTACCACCTACTGGTGATGGCCAGAGGGGAATTGTAAAGTGCTTTGAGGGTCTCAGAAAGCACTGTATGAATGCAATCCATTATTATTTAAACCAACTGTTAACTGTATATTTCTGTACATTTAAGTATTATTATTCATATTGTCACATTCATTGACCTTGTTTATAGGTAATTTCATTGTTTAATCACATTAAAATGTTCCTAATTTAATGTTTAAAAGCACTTGAAAAGGCAAAATCCCATGTAAAATTAGGGCAACAAACTGTATTGTCATTACTGAAAATAACCGTATTTTCATGTGAAAGTTATTTTCTGTTATTTTCTGTTATTATTTTGCTGCCGGAATATTACAGTTTTTTTAGGATTTGTTTTTTTACGGTGCAGCAAGCATTTTGACAAAACAGAAAAACTTGAATCTGATCCACAATGACAGCTGTTAACAATAGAACCTTTGTGAGTGAGGTTGTGAATTTCAAAATTCAGAAGTATTGTAATTTAACTGGTTTGAAAAAAACAACAAACAAACAAACAGAAAAAAAAAGAGTAGAAGTGTGCCTTGGTGATGTACATCATCAGGACCTACATGGAACTGTGACAGTGAAGTCAGAGTCAAATAATTAATGATCCTAAAATGAAATCACATTTTAGTTTAACTATCTATCCCACTTTCGTCACTTCATAATTGGTCTCTTCAGTACATTTTAATAAAGCCAGTGTAGAATACTTATCTGACTGGGCTTTAGCTGCCTTTTCCTAACAACAAGCCACTTTGATGCCATAATGATTACCTCCATTGTCATTGTGAATGCTACATGGGAGGCTGTGCACCCTGCCAAGATAGCAATTGTCAAGCACTGTCATGCTTTGGTAAGTGCCAATCTACTGTTGTGAGGCACATTACATTTTGCACATTTTCTCTCGAAAATTGGCTTTAACATGTTTTTGGTGGCATTTGGTACACAAAAGAAATAAAAATCCACCATCAAAGACTCTATGGTGCTGAGCCAAATGGTTTCCAGGTCTATTTCACAGCACGTTTTTTTTTTTTGTGGTTTTGTTTTTTCAGCTGGATAAGCCAAAGACCCTAAAAATGCCATTTTTGTTCAGATATGTCAAGAAAATGTATTTTCAGTTAAAACTATTTTCCCTTCCCATTATACTCATTTTCACTTACAGTGATATTAAAAAAAAACTTACTTAGTAGTTTTGCAATTGCCAGATATTTTCTACATTTTTCAGGAACTACCTAACTTTTAAATTTGCTAAGTTGTGCTAACTTCCCAGCAGACATTAATACACAACCACTGCATTTTTCCTTTTTTAAACATCTCAGTATGCTAGGATCATTTTGTCATGAATCATTCAAAAATGATCTTACTTCTAATGACTTCAGTTTGACTGTTTCATGAAGTTATTTGCATATTCTCCAAAGTTGTACTTATCAGTAGGTAAACAATAATTTTGAAAAATTTAGCAGTATCCATGTAGGGCTCTTTCTCAACTCACTTTTTCTTCATCTTTCTCAGGGATTTTCCTCTGACATATAGAGCTTTTCCCCCCTCATCTTCTGATGCTTTCCTCTATTATTTTTCTGAATTTCATTCTCTAGTGCTCTGTGTATAACGAGACCCCTTTTTATCTGAGATTTCTCACTTTCTTAATAGACAACAATCCAACTTTTTCCTCAAAGGCGGAAGAGTCTAGAGCCATAAGTGGCAAGCTCTAGGCAAGTTAATGTTGAGCATTTTTACTTTTTAAAAGTAAAAATATACATTTTAAATGTATTTATGAGGGAATATCACACATTGTTTAAACATTGTTCTATAACTTGTACATGGATATATATTTACTGAATAAGTATTTATTTACATAATAAATAACTATCATGACAAATTAAGTGAAAAATAAGTATGCACAAGTACAATAAAATCTTCCCAACAAATGTTACCTAACAGTTACAACAAGAGTGCAAGTGAGAGTCAGATAGAAATCTACAGAGAAAGCTCTGTCACTGTAAGAGCTTTTGAGTCATGTCAACTTACTTGAAAACAGTTGGTGGTTGTGTCAAAAGCTATTGGAAACATGTAAAGAAATGTTGGTGAAGCAGGTCTGAAATACTCCAAGCTGCTGGCCCTTCACTCTGTGCTCTCCCACTAGCTACCAGTGTAATGATGATAAAACATATTTTAAAAAGAAATTCAGAAATTAAACAGACTGTACCATTGTCACTAATAGTGACCCAAACCAGTCAGGACTGAACCAATATCCAATTCAAATATTGGGCTTTGGTGTCAATGAAATCATAATTTAAAATAAAGGGAATTTGACCTTATGCAAAACTTTAGAAGTGCTAACATCATCACCTCCATAAGTGGACAGTGGTTTCAAATATTTTAACAGACCACATGACGGTGTTTGAGTAAAATTCATGGAGTTGGTAAAGTCACTAGGCTATTGGGACACAACATTTTAAATCCACTTGCTATGTCATCAAATACTCCACAAGACAGAAATTACTGGTGGTGCAAGTAGAGGGAACCTTTGGAAGTCAGAAGTTAATCCAGCATTAACATTTAATTTTTTCTGAGTTTTTGACCAGAATGTGTCCTTCAGCATACATAGGACAAATACATAGGACTGCTTTCATGCATTTGTGCAATATGTCTGAAATTATATTCCAACTCCAAAATTGGATTTAAAATCCTTTTTCTCACATACAACAATATTAAGACTTAATAGTTCCTTATCACCCCAACAGAGCACTTTGCTTTCAGACTGCAGGCTTTCTTGTGATTCCTATGGTATTTAAAAGTAGTATAAGAGCCTTCGGCTTTGAGGCCCCTCTTCTGTGGAACCAGCTCCCAGTTTGGACTCGGCAGACAGACACCCTCTCTACTTTTAAGATTAGGCTTAAAACTTTATTTTTTGAATAAGCTTATTGTTAGGGTAAAAACAGGTGACCCTGCATCATCCTATAGTTATGCTGTAAAAGACTGCTGGGGATCCCCATGATGCACTGAGTATTTCTTCTTCACTCACCTCTCTTAAGTCTCTGTGTTCATACACCATTTTGTATTTAATCATCACCACTCCTCACCCACAACCTGTCACAGCAGATGGCTGTTCTGACAAAGGGTTCTTGTTGTTAAAAGTAGGGATGCGAATCGAGAAACAGTTTTCTACAAAAAACAGTTCCGGTTAGTCTGCTTGCCTATCGATCTTGCTTATAAATTCTTGCACTCATGCTACAATCAACAAATGTCAGTTGTCGGCAGAGGAAACTAGTAGGGCAGTTTACTGCGTGGATATGGACCTTAATTTTTATTGCACAAAAGTACGAAGTGTGATTTTAAAGTGCAAACTCCATCTATGACAGAAACAGCTGCTAACACAACTTCAGCTCTTTGCAAGCACCTTCACAGATAGCATGCTAACACTAAGCTAGCCAGGTACCCAGAGTGATGTTAAAGCCGAGAGAACGCCAATCCCATTTTGTTGTGTGGCACTGTAGCTACAGCTTTATGTTGTTGAATGGTAATTATGAGACAATATGTTCCAGGACATTTTACAAATAAATGCAATAGCAATTCACAAATGTGTTACAAATTACTTACAGTAATGTAATGTAAGTAATGTACTGCATTACTTTAAAAAAAGTGTTCTGTGCAATACGTTACTTATTTTTTTAGTAATGAGCCCAACGCTGATCACAACAAATAGGGGAAAAAACTCCAACATGCACAAAAATTTTGCCCACAGCATGTCATTAATTTGCATGGATCTGGTGTCTTTGATATGCTGCTTGTATGCTGCTTTGATATGCTGATGGTGGTGACTCCCAAAGTGGAGCCAAAGAATCCATAAAACAAGCAATGAAAAATCCAATCAATAAGTGATATCGATAATGGAATCGGAATTCTTATCAATTCCCATCCCTAGTTAAAAGGGAATTTTCCTTTCCAGTGTTCCCATCGTTTGCTTATATAAAGTGCGTTGATGTGATTGTTTTAATGATTTGGAGCTGTAGAAATAAACTGAATTAAATTGCTTTAAAATAGTCAGTTTGAACACTGATGAATAACAACCATTATTATATCTGAGCATTAAAAATATCAATTTGATTAAAGAGTTTTCTGTTCTCCATTTCCTGTTTCAAGTATTTTTATGGCCTATTAGTAGTTATACATCTTACTTCCCCCCCCCCCCCCCCCCCCACACACTTTTGCAATAACATGGCTTGTCCTCATTAGTTTGACCTGTGCCTTGTGGTAACTTGTCAGTCTTGCTCTTCTTCTTTATAGATAGATAGATAGATAGATAGATAGATAGATAGATAGATAGATAGATAGATAGATAGATAGATAGATAGATAGATAGATAGATAGATAGATAGATAGATAGATAGATAGATAGATAGATAGATAGATAGATAGATAGATAGATAGATAGATAGATAAAACTTTATTAATCCCTCGGGTGGGTTCCTCCGGGAAATTCGGTTTCCAATTGCACAGCACCGACAGAAGTTACAGAATGTGTAATGTAACTAACATTTCCTGTCTCTCTTTGTGCCACTTTCTTTGTTTCTTCACTTTTGCCTATTAGACTTTTGCCTTGTTTTCTTTTTGGATATTATTTTGTTCATTTTCTGAACATGCCAGCATTTTTGTTTATCAGTAAATTTAATTAAACTTTGTCTTTGTTCTTCTCTGCATCTTGTGTTTCCATTCTTAACCTGAAACCTTACAGAATTCATGCAAATGAATATGATCGTTTTTACAGCTACAGTCAAAGTAAAGATTCACACTAAAATTCTGCATCAACTGAAAATGTTAACACAAACAAATGTGAACCATTAAAGTAATTAAATCACACAGCGGACCCATGACATTCAGTAATTTCAGAATACAATATAGATAGTAGTCACAGTATCTGTAGAAACAGGAGCAATGATAAAACTGTAATGTGAATGAGGAAATGGGTTGATTGATTTGAGAACTGATTTAGAGCTAGTGAGAATAGGGCTACCTGATCTTAGATTTGCACCAATGATACACACAAGTGATATGAACAATACTATTAAAGTGACAATCATAAATTCAATTATGCTGCAAGTTTGTATTTAACAATTAAATAGACAACATAGAAAAATTTACACGCTGGCAACCTTCAGTGATAGATCACATAGCCAATCATCCTCATATAGCTATTTAGATCTATGAAGCTCTATAAAGATCCATTTACAGCAAACCTGTCTTACGTCTTTCCTCAAAGGGTTAACAGTTCATAAGGTTCCCCCATCAGGTCTTTCTAACAATACAGTGCATTGGCTCATTGTCTATGGAATACGGCGATAGAGCAGTATAAAATGCAACCATCAGATTCACAGGATTATCATTTATGTCTCGCAATTATGTCATCTTTATTGTCACCGAGTGTACACTTTAGGCACATTAAACGTATGACTGCTCAGCTGAAATTACAGATGGGACTTGCAGCTGACCATATGGTTTTAATAACAAAGCTGGCCAATTAGCATTTGCTTTAAAACTCATCCTTCAGCATGTCCTCCAAAATTGCATGTGAACAATAGGTTTGAAGCAGCAGACTTAGTTTCACCTTTATCTTCATAGACAAGGGTAAGATAAGGGCAGCGATATTAAGCAAAACTGTCCATCTGTCATCATGTTTTATTTTATTGTTTTGCTGATCTTTGCTTTATATAAGCTCTCCTCTCTGTGTGCCCCCTTCACTTTCTATCTATCTCCTGTCTGTACTCTGCGTACCCTAGGTAGAGGATTCTCGTGAAATGCCAGCTGTCAAAGTGACAGACGCAGTGTCACCTCTGTGAAGTCATGTCACAGAGGCGACAAGCCGTCAACATGCATGGGTGAAGCATTAAAGAGAGAGAGAGAGAAACAAAGCTTGATGCAGTGTGTGGGTGTTTGTTTGTATTGCTACATTTGAGAGGATGAGTTTGTGTTTGTGGTGTCAGAATTGTAGGAAAGAAAGAAAAAACAGGTCAGGATGAAATTAAATCTAGGGATTAAACATGTATTGCTCAGGGGCAAAGATGAGAAGGGGTTAACTAGAGTAATACAGTATGTACAGTATGCAAGGTGTACACAGCATGCATGTAACTGATGAAAAGGCAAGAGCAACAGCCTGGGGTGAAAGGAGGTAAAGTCATGACAGAAGTGGACAAAAGGGGGTTTCGGATAAAGGGAGGCAAAGTGTCTTGTTGCACATGGCAGCAGTGGACGAGGAATACATAACTAAAGAGGGAGAAAGTATAAAGAGATTAAAGACAGTGCATTTTAAGAAGGCACAAATTTAAGGAAAGAAGGAGGCTCAGAGAAAAAGAAAGAGATGAAAAATACACTAAATACAAGTTCAAAAGACTACAGAACAATTGGATAAAATGAGAGAAATGGAGTATACAATTTCAAGCTGAAGGAAAAGGCAGGGTGAAGGGATTAGAGTCTAAGTGAGTATAAGAGACAGGGGAGTTGGTGAGGTAGATGGATTAGAAACAAAAAGGACAAAGGGATGGGATTTGTTATGCTTAGAGAAGAAACGTGAGTGACTGACCAGCAGCTGAATTTGAACTAGCTTCCTTACCAAGCCTGTGAGCATGACCACTCACACATAACAGGAACATATGTTCTTCTTATCTTCACTGTAAATGTATTTTCTGAGTCACAGAGAGTCGAAAAAAGCTATTGCTATAGCCTACTATTGCTACCCAGCTGTAGGTTCTAACACAGACATGATCCTTCACTAATTTCTAGCATAGAGACAAATTTCAAGTAGAGTAATCTTGGTCAAGAAACATTTTTCATATCTTATTAACATTTTATTGGGTTGTATGGTATATGATGGCATACAAGGAGATGAAATGAGCTTGCAGTGATGTGTGCCTATGCCTGTCCTTGGCGATAGGGTGAGGAGCGTCATCAGAGGTTTGAGCCAGTGCACCGCCACATAAATGAAACCAACCCCACATAGCAAGCTGGTCTGGCCCAGATCTGGTATAAAGCCGGCACTGCTGGCTGACTTCTGGCTTGGTGGTATGTCATCCAGATATGGGCCAGGCCTGGCATAGATGGCTCTGTCTATGTGATGGCATGCCATATCTGGCCCGATTGTGGTTTGGTGTATGTGGCCCAGGCCCATAAAAAACAGGTCTAGCCCAGATCTGGCATCAAGCTGGCACTTCTGACTAACTGGTGTCATGACAGAGTGTATGTCAACCAGATGTGGGCCAGGTCTGGCAATGATGGCACTGTTTATGTTCCTATTTTCCTGTTTTAGTTAGAAGATCCAAATGCCATGTTGCAATACTATACTGCTATGGTAGCCAACGTTTCAAATGCAGGTTTGACAGGTTTGTGAGTGTACACTTTATCCAATATCTAATATGGGCCAGCACAGGGCCAGCAGTGTGTCTGCAACTGGCCTTGTGCTGACCCATGTGTGGGCCACATCTGGCAAACCAGATCTGGGCCACCAAAGGGCTGTCATTCTTTGCGGTATGTGGGCCATGTGTGGGCCAGATCTGGGCCATACCAATTTTGCTATGTGGGACTGGAGTGATTTTTATGATTAAGATGCCTCCAAAGACAGGGTGCAGGCTGTATTTGGTAGGAAATAGTGGGTGAGACCTGCTGCAGGACAGCCTGGAGAGCTTCTGCCTCTTGGGTGGCATGGGAACACATTTGTTTCCCCTACAGAAGATCTAGAGGTGGTGAAAGGTAATGAAAGGGAAACCTGAGCAGCTCTGCTTAGAGACAGATAAGGAGTAGGAAGATGGATCGATGGATTCCAGACTTAATGTGAGATCAAGGCTCTTTGGTGGTTTGTATTTGAGGCTCATATGATGCTGTAGAATAATCTGAAATTGATAAGATTTTTTTTCCGCAATAATGGTGTATTAGGAAGAAATACAGGCGTGCCCTGTCTGGGGCACTCCTCAACTCTTTTCTAGGTGGGTGGCATGACTTGTCCTCTTTGGGCTTTCGTACTCTCGGGTGGACTCTAGATGTCTGGGGCCTGGATCTCCTTCATGCCTGCTTCATGTCCTGGGGGGCAGGGCTATGCCCCCCTACACCTACATGGAGAAACCTTATGAATACAAGCGCGCTTGCACACACAGGTGTACAAACAGGTACTCACAAACACACACTAGCTTGGTTGGCTGCTGCCTCTAAACATATATGTGTTATTAGTCCTCCATGCTGCTCAGTAAATTTCAATATTTATTATTTACTGTTACTTATGCATATGTTGGTTGTTGCTGTGGTTTCCCTACTGTGTTGTTTTCTTTTTGCTTGTTTTGTTTTTAGCAGGTGGTAAAGCAGATTTTCTGTCTTTTCTCTTGATCCCCTTTCTCCTCTATTTTTCTTTCCTCCTCCTTTTGTAAACTCTCTTTTTGAGATCAAATAAACTATGACAATGAAGTGGACCAGTCCACTTGGGAAAATAAATTTGCATTTTTGTGGCCTTCAGACAATAATGCTGATTGCTACTGTGTCAGACAGGACAGGCAAAAAAAGTGAACAAATATTAATGGCAGACAACGACAATGACACTTCTGAATCTCTTCACTGCAAGTGCAAAAGTGCAAGTGAAAACTATTCACATAAGCTTATTTTACTACCTTATTTATATAAGAAAACCTGCATCACAGCAGCATGATGAAGCAGTCATAAAGACTAAATCATGAAGACTGATTTCCTCCCTTTGTCCAGTGTTCATCTAGCAGGACAACATTTCTGAGCGCATTTATCAAGCAGGCAGTTCAAAATAAATATATAAAAATCTTCTAGTGTATGTTAAGTGTTAACCTAATATTTTTTTATGACATTATGCTCCAACTGGGAAATCATTTCTTGGGGCAACATGATGAAAATGGAGTCAAATCAATTTTGTTCAGGAGGAAATGAATGTGTATAAATAATGACAAAGCTCTCACTAGTAATGTTTGGTCCTGTAGTGAAAATTTGCCAGTTGATTTCATTAACAATAAAGAATAAATAAATAACAAGTGTAGTCATTTTAATAACGTCTGAGTATTACAAGCCGTACGCCGCGGTGAGTGTCCACTTGAGATTAAAATCTTAAGAAAATAAAATGGAGAGACAATTTTTCTGCAGTCTCTGGTGGCATTTGGCTTATTCATAAGCAGCAATCACTCCTGGGTTACCTGACCTGGCCCTCCATGAATACTAATGACCGCAAAATGATAGAGCAGCAATTCACTTTCTTAGCAACCAAACAGAAGGGTAGAGCAGATATGAAAATAAGGCAACTGGCAAGTCAACAAAATGCCCCGACACTTCTCTGTGGTGTCAGACGACAACACTTTCCCCGGGGGTCTGGGAGGAAACCAACTGGCTTTTATTTACCTGGGAAACGCCGAAGTGCAGATAAGTGCAAAATGAGAAGGAGATGGTGGTGTGAGGAGAAAGACAGAGAATTAGAGAGAGTGGAAGATAATGATGAAAGGGCTCTTTTAGCCTCAAGAAGGCAATGAGTCATCCAATCATGCATCCTGACTCACTGTGGCCTGGATACAACCCAAGCCTCAGGACATCTTTGGTCACCGTGGTTACAGGGCACACGGGTTACAACACGCTGGAGGAGGAAGTAGAGTGGAAACTCATATGTCTATATTTATATGCACTTTACAATAAACACTTCCAGAAGACCTTGACTCTCAGACATGGTAAGGAATATGTAGGTTATGCATGGTGCCCAAAAGCACTTGGCAGCATTTATAATTGCTCTGTGGTCGGCTGTTATTTCAGTATCTGGCCAACAGGGATATACACCGTTAGTATTGACAGACAGACCCTGAATGACAGCTCTGCCTTCCTCTCTAGTCTCCCTCTTTCTCTCCATGACATTGCTCAGAATCTTCATCTCTCCCTTGCTCTTTCTCTCAGTGTTGCAGGGCCTTATAATGAAATTCATTACTGTTACAGATAGGAGAGTAACACCCGTTTAGAGATCTGTGTAGAAAATCAATCACTGGCTAGTTCAGTGTGGGGAAAGTTCACTGAGGTTTCTCTCTCACTGTAGTTGTGGTTAATGTCTGTGGCCTCTCCAGCTTTGGTATTATCAGAAAGGGGATTTCTTGCATCAGCAAAAAGATACCTTCTTTGACCTTGACCACCTCTGGTATGTGTCTGCACAAATAAATATAGAGTGCTGGGGGAACTATTTGATTCAAGAGAATGAGGCATGGTAGTCAGGTTTAATGCCGCCACCTACATTGATTTCTGATATAAAAGAAAGAAGGAGGGAAAAAAAGAATCACAGTCATGGTGTGGTTTCTTAAAATAAAGAGGAGAATGAGATTTTAAAGTCAAAGGTTTACTCTGCGAATGCATTTTTAATGAATCAAAGGGAACTGGCAATGACACACTGCTGTATACGATGAGTAATGGTGTCTTCTTAAAATGTAGGCAGTAACATCAGTGAAATACATCTTAGTTTTGTCTTGTATGTGTTTTCTTGAATCTCATAAACTCATGATTCATTTTGTAGCTGGTTGCTTGACTTCATGGCTCAAAGTGAGAAAATTATTATGTACTCTCTGGGCCTGTGAAAGATGCCGCAGCCGCTATTCAGCTCTGTATAGACGGCTGCCCACCTTAAGAATTATATTAACAACCACATATGACCAGAGGACCTTGTTTATGCTGGTCAATATTTTATTATTGCTTCTTGGCCTGGTCTAACAATATACAGCATCAATGTGAAAGAGGCTTGAAAAAATATTCATAAAAAAGCTTCAGTTTAAAACTTAAAAATATTAATGAAATTGAATAAAGGAATTATCAAGTGGTCCTAGTTGAGACACAGGTAGATATAATGATAAGCTAGCAACAGTGTGACCATTACATGTTCAACTAGAAAATGAAATATGAAATCTGGAATATATTTTCCACTCTGTCAAGTTTATTTCATTATCCTAACCCTAATCCTCCATTGTTAGAATAAATAATATAAAGTAATTGAGTAAAAAAAATTGGCCTGACAATCACAGGATAAAAAAACTCCCCAAAAAACCCCAACTTTTTTTTTCCAGCTCTGCGTCAGGCTGGTGAAGTGTCCAGGGTGTAACCTGCCTCTCGGCCTATGATAGCTGGGACAGGCTCCAGCTTCCCCGTAGCTCTGATAAGGATAAGCAGAAGAGAATAGATGGATGAATGGATGGATACTTTTAACTTGTTTTCAATTGATATATCCACTGATGAAAATAGGTTTGAATTTATTTTGAGCTGAACATTTTAGGGCCCTCATGGAGTTTTGGTCCAGATAGGATGCTGAAGTGTTGTAGCTTTGGTGTCAATCATAGGCACATCTGAAATACCTGACTTTTTGTCTATTTCATACTAATCAGGACTATAACTTACAAAAAGAACATGGTGCTGATAAACTCATTACCTAAGCACTGGAGTCATAGATGAAGTAAGTGGTGAATAATTGTGTTGAACTTACATAAATGTCAGTACAACAGGTTTTACACCTTGATAGTACCTGTTGGAACACTCTTTACCTTCAAAACAACCTTTATGCCACTGTCATGATGCTGGGCCATGTTGGCCCAGCATTCTTAGTTTTCCTGTGTTTTGTTCTTTATTTATGCCATGGTTTCTAGGTTGTTCTGTTAAGATGTTCCTTATTTGATTACCCCCTGTGTGCCCCTCTGTGTATCTGTGAGCCCTCGTTTCCCCTCCTTGTGTTTTATTCCATGTTTTCCCAGCCCGTTATGTCCGTGCTCACCCTGCTCCTGTCTGAACCTCTCTGTACTTCCTGTTTTACTTTGACAGTCTCCCGTTAGTGTTGCGTTTACTCCTGCCATGTCTTGTTATGATTATCAGTGTCACCTGTGTTCCCCGTGTGCTCCCACTTCCCTCGTTAACCCTCTGTGTATTTATGTCTGCGTCTCCCTCAGTTCTGTGAGCTGAACATTTTAGGGCCCTCATGGAGTTTTGGTCCAGATGGGATGGTCTCCCTCATTCATGGCCGTGTTTCTCTGTGTATTACGTTATAGTTTCCCAGTTAAGGTTGTATGGTTTTCTCTCCAGCAATAAAGCTGTGTTTTGAGTTCATTCCTGCCTCCGTGAGCTTGCGTTTGGGTCCTCATCCTGCCTGCACACAGCCGCATTATGACAGCCACAGATTTAACAAAGTCCTGAAAACATTCGGTATAAATGTTGGTCAATGACATTAACACCAGCATTACACAGTTCCTGCAGATTTGTCAGCCCAGATGCGCTCTACTTTGAGATTTCGTGACTGAATGGTCGACTTGTTGCCTTCTGAGGAGCCTTAATTCTTCATAGCATAGATTCAATGAGGTGCTAGTAATATTCCTAATTATAGTACATATAATTAGTAGTTTTGGTCCATACTGATATTATAACATCATGCAGTTGCTGCAGATTTCTAAGCTGCACATCTATGATTCAAATCCCTCATTCCACCACACCACTGGTGACTGTGGATGAGGTTTTAGTACAGTGAACTGACTGTAATGTTCAAGAAACCAGTTTGAGATGAGCTTTGTGACAAATTGGATACTCTGCTGGATATAGCCATCAAAAGATGGCTTTTAAATGATGCTCAGTTGGTCCTGAGGGGCCTGAAGAGTGCCAAGAAAATATCCCCTGAAACCATTACGCTACCACCAGTATAGTATCTGTTGTATAAGGCAGGATGAAGACATGCTTCTATGCTGTTTACACCAAATGGTATTATCTGAATGTTACAACAGAAGTCAAGGCTCAACAGACCTATCAGTGGTTTTCTAATTTTCTGTTGTATAATTTTGATTAACCAGCAGAATCTTGATTCAATGTGCTGTGAGTTCAGAGATGGTCTTTTGCATTCTTGCATATTTGAGTTCATGTTGCCTTCATTGAGTTCATTCTCCTTTGACCTCTGGCATCAACAAGACATTTTTGCCTAGAGAACTGCTGCACACTGAATATTGTTTTCTTTTTTAGACCATTCAGACAATTTTCTGTAAATATAGAGAAAAACATAAAGACCAGTGAAAGATAAAGTGAATAACACTGACTATCTCTTCATCATGGCACCTCTTAGTGGGTGGGATATGTTGGGGAGCAAGTGAACATTTTGTCCTCAAAGTTGATGTGTTAGAAGCAGGAAAAATGGTCAAGTGTAAGGATTTGAGTGAGTCTGACAAGACCCAAACTGTGATGGCGAGATGACTGGGTCAGAGTATCTCCTAAACTGTACTCTTGTGGGTTGTTCTCAATCTGCAGTGGTCAATATCAATCAAATGTGGTGAAGCAGCAACAGAGTCGTTGTAGAGACCCTTTCATGGAAATGGTATTCCCTGATGGCTCTAACCTTTTTCAGCAGGATAATATTCTGCCACAAAGTAAAAATGGTTCAGGAGTGCTTAAAGAGTACAATAATGACTTTGACGTGTTGACTTGGCCTCCAAATTCCTCAGATTACAATCAAATCCCGCATCAGTGGGATGTGCTAAACAAACAAATGTGATCGATGCAAGCCCGACTTCACAACTTAGGCTACGTCCACACTAGCCCGGATATATTTGAAAACGGCGTTTTCGTCTGAAAATGCTCCACGTCCACACTAGCGTTTTCAGTCGTTTTCACAGAGTTGTGCGTCCACATTGAAATGCCCAAAAACACTTGTGTTCCAGTCCTGCGTGTGCGTGAAAGCGAGTGAGAATTAAAGAATTTGAAGAAGATATCTGGAGCATGTAGAAACTGATATTAAACTTTTTTAGGGCTGTCAAAATTGAGAGCAATCAAAGCAACTGCTGTATTATGCACTCCGCTATCGTTGTTTGGTCACATGACTGCATCACATGACTAAAATGCGTCATCGTTTTAGAAAGTCTGCGTTTTCGAGTGTCCACACTGTGACGGGACAGCTCCATTTTGAAATGTATGCGTTTTCGAAACGCTGCGTTTTTCCTTGGGCAAAACGGAGAGAAAACTGTGTTTTCAAACAAAAACGCATTAGTGTGGACGTAGCCTTACAGGACTGAAAGGATGTGATGCTAACAGCTTGGTGTCAGATACCACAGCACACCTTTACAGGTCTAGTGGACCCCTAAAGGGTGCTAGGGTTAAGGCAGCAAAACCCAATATTAGCTAGGTGGCCATAATATTGTGCCTGATTGGTGTACTTTCATTAATGAGGAGTTACTCATTACTCATTACTCTTAATTGCCCCTTAGGGATAAATAAAGTCTTTCTGAGTTGCACAGATCGTATCTTTGCAACCAGAGAGGAGTCTCCCCTTCTAGCCAACAGAAAGAAATTCAGGTTTAAGGCAGCTGTCCATTAGTTTTACTTACAGTGCTGGAAGTGATGTTCCCCTTATATACAGTATGCACTTGGTATGTATCAGCCAATTTACACCACCTGTACAAATTTCACAGCTAAACTAACATCCAGTAGAAATAGCAAACTGTTTCTGCACAGATGAATAACAAAGAATAAATATGTGTGATATCTACCAGTTTAAGCTCTTTCTTACAGCCTTTTTCTGAGAAAAGATAAAGCCGGCACATAACATATGAGACAACGACCTGCTAATTTAAATAATAATTTTAATTTCTGTTCCTAGTCAGAAATTATTACAGTATCATGCTGGGCTGCACAAAAGTCCAGATTTCCAGCACAGCAATAATTTAAGCTGCAGAGACTCTAAGTGGTCTTTGTAGAGAGAGGAAGGGGAGAAAAACAAATTTAATTAGTGTGAAACATTTCTTACTAAAATGAGCTCAGTTATTATTTAGAATGTCAAGAGTTACAGTAAACAGAAACAAATGGACTTGAGTGTTTTGGGATCAGAATACGTAATTCTTCCAAATTAATCACTAAAAAATAGAACAGAGAAGGACAGCACAGCAATTGTTTTTCCTTTTCTTTTACACTGCTGTTTGATTGATTTTTGCAGTTATGTACCAGCGCAAGTTTCCTATCCTTGGGGATATTGTATTGAAAACTGTTACTTCACAGCAACCATATTTTCCAGTGCAGAAAGAGGGGAAAAAAGAGAGGATAATTGCCACAGCAAATAAAGACGTTCGGAGTCTTTTAGATGTTAAATAATTACAACACAAGCACATAAGTTTAAAACTGCACAACAGATTTTATTAAGAATGTATTTTTTAAATGGGTTCAGCACTAAAAGTCCTTGAAATTCTAGTCTGACAGACACAAAGGTGGCCATTGTTAATTCATTTCTTTTCTTTAAGCCCCAATCTGAATCTGAAGAGCTTGCCTGAGTCGAGTGACTCTGCTTTTTAATAACCGAGTGTAAATGTGTGATTCAGAACCTCAGCCTTATCAGCTCCCAGAGACTAAAATAGGGGCCATCACTCTGCCTGCTTAATACTCACCCTAGCACCTACAGGGACAGTCCAGGAAGTTTGTCACTGCTTGTCAGCTCTTCCATCAAATCCCCAGAGGGCTCTGCAGTCACAAAACTAAAACTATATTTCTTTTCCTTTTTAAACCCTATTGTAAGTCTGTGATGATAAGGGATCATGACAGGTCAGGACGCTTTTTTTATCAACTGTACTTTCTTGTTGAAGAGGGAGGAATATAGATTTAGAAGTGATGCTCCCATGACACTTTGTGATTGATGGAATTAAAGCAAACATCTTATTTATTTATTTATTTACTTTTTTCAACAAGAGTGTTAAAAAAGAGTATTGACAGTTTGTGAAAAGTATGTAATAAATGTGAAGGTGACATAAACTGCGCTGTTTTCACTGTCTTCACTGTGAGCGCTGTAATATTTTTTCTTTCTCACCTTTTTTGCAAGATTCTAAAAGGGTATGAAGGGTTAGAGTATTGGACAGAAAAAAGAAAGCAAACATGCAGTCACAAGGGTCCTATTACCTGTATTACATTCTGTCTGTGATTAAGGATGAAATGCAGTTGGAAAAACAAACAAACAAATAAACAAAAAAATTCTGGCCTTCAGCTGAGTGGTTTGTTTGTGTGCTTCTGCAGAGAGTGGCTTGATTTACCAATCTCACTGATGCTGGCTGCTCTGTTTGAGTATTTTCCCGCCTCCACGGGTGGTAGGCTGGTATAAACTTTTCATCAGTTCAAATATAATAAACTGTTAATTGCATGGGAGCAACTTAATGCATTTAGACATGTAGGAATGGTGAAGACGTCCTACTCAACTAAAGAAAAATGACTTCAGGGACTTTGAAATTGCCATGAGTATTTCAGATGATCTGTTGGGATTTTCCCCACACAGTTATCTCTGGGATTCGTAGAGAATGGTCTGGAAAAAGAGCAAATATCCAGTGCACAGATGTCAGAGGAGAAGGACCAGAGTGCTGTAAGACAACAGTAATTTAAATAGACGCTTGTTCCAAAGTGATGCGGAAGAGCATATGTGAGCACACAACATGTTGAACATGCAGATGGCCTGCACGAGCAGAAGTCCACAGCAAGTGTCGCTACTGACAGCTGCTGTGACATTCAGATGGTAGGTTTAGAATTTGGTGTGAACAACATGTAAGCATGGCTTCTTCCTGCCTTGTATTAACAGATAAGGGAAGGAAATTTACTCCCTTAAGGTGGTGTCGGAGAGGCGGATGTTGTCCAAGATAAGGACGATGCTGGACAATACCTCCCACCCACTCCATGACGTGCTGGCCAGTCACAGGAGCATGTTCAGTGAGAGACTGAACTTACCCACAATGCACCACTGAACAATAAATATCATATCATACAGCAAATATAAAAAAATTTCAAATTCAGAGCCATTAACTGGAGTAGCAGTATTTGTACTATGCAAACGTCAGTATATGTTTATTTATCCCAAATCAAGCTAAGTTGCAGAATAGATGTATTGCAGGTGTATTGGCCCCTACAAGTGCTGTCATGGTCAACTAAGTTGATGACAGCTTAAAAGCTCTGCTAACAACATGTTTCTTGTTTTCCTCTCTCTCTCCCTCTCTCTCTTTGTCACGTTGTTATTAGATTTACTGAAGTTAACCACTTGCTGGGGCGATGTTATTTCATTTACGGCAACAAAACAAGTTTTCTTTAACTTGATTAATGTTATCTTCACTTAACCTGTGTCTTGCCTGCTTTACTCCATGTCTGCAGGGGTGCACATGATATAAATCAGAGATCAGAGAAGAGAGCGGAATTAGCACAACTATAAACTCAATTCAATTCATCCATTCAGTTCATTCACAATGATTAAATGCAGAGTGGTTTATAAACACATAATGAGTGAAAAAAAAAAACACTCACTAGCAGCCTAGACCTATTACAGTGTATTTAAGGGAGGATTCAGGGTCATTTGATCCAGCCCTGACTACAAGCTTTATCAAAAAGGAAAATTTTAAAGTTAATCTTAAAAGGAGAGAGGGTGACTGTCTCCCGAATCCAAACTGGGAGCTGGTTCAATTTTTAAATACCCGAGAAACTACAAATTAGCCCACAGTCTGAGAGCAGTGCTTTAATGGGTGATATGCTGCCATTAGCAATTAAGATAGGATGGGACCTGATTATTCAAGACCTTTGATGAGAAGGATTCCGTTCTGGATTTAACAGGAAGCTAATGACAGCAAAACATAGTAGAGACTTTCACAATCAACTAAAGTGAAATTAGCTTAAATAAATTAGGTAAATAACATACAGACAATATCTTTGTCATCTATGCATTAGTGATAAATATCAGTAAATGTATATTGTATGTGTTACAGCTTCACTTTAACAGATGCGGCCATAAACACAAGCTGATACTATGTTGTGTATGCTAACTTATTAGAAAACAAAAGCAAGTCACAGCCATGATTTAAAGCTTTGATATATTTATTTATGTAGAGATAAATTATCTATAGAAATCAAGGCATGCTTTTTTTGTTCCTAAACACAAACAGAATATTTAACATGGTGATATAAGGAGAATTGTCTCACTTTTGGAGCCGTTCTCAGTGGACACTCAAGGAACTGTAGGAGAAAAAGTACTTTTTACCTCCACCTAGGAAGTTCTGCTTTTGTCAATGCTTGTGAAATCTTTTGAATGAATTCTGATATAACTTTGTAGGGGTCTAGAGGAGAGTCGTGTAAACAATCCATTAACATTACATTAACTTTTTGTCCTGTTGATATTTCTTTTACTAAACAATGAAATGATACACGAGTACTATATCCACCTAAATAAAAACCATAAAAACAAATCATTCTGAAAATGATGATCAAATACTGGTTTTAATGGGGCAAATAAGCAAAACAAGCACTTTGTAGTTGTTTTTACTGCACTTACTGCACTAAAAAAAACAAAGAAAACAAAATTAAAATGTACAAAATAAAATACTTTTTCCCTTAAACTGTTCCCAGAGCGAGTCACCTTGGCGGAGGTTTGCTTCTTTATTTTCAGTTTCGGGTTGTTACTGCACCACACACAGTATGAGGAAAGAAAGAAACATCTTTGCATGTATTTGGAATTAAACTGCTTGCAGTTGAAAGCAGATGTGTATTCATCACATTATTTAAAATTTAAACAACTGCTTCTTTGTATTTGGGAATCATTAGTGTAGCATATGTGGTGTAAACATCATAGCATTTTGCATATTTCATGCAGGAGTCATTCATTTTTAAAATTTTTGCTAATAGATGCTGGGAATGCACAGAAACACGTATCAGTGAAATCTTGTCAGCCTAACATGCTCTCTATCCGCAGCTAAAACTGCCCTTTGAAACTATCACTCACATTTGCATTCGCACACTAAGGTCATCTCACATTTCTTGGGAAAGGTCATCTGTGTTTTGTTGCTTGCCTCAGATTTACATCTTCTCACATTATCACATATGTCGCTTTGGAAATACTCTTCCAAGCAAAGTGTGGAACACACTAAGGTGTTTGAGCTGAATATGCATGAAGATCACACGTCGTGTTCTGGATGCCTAGGTGTCAATGATTTCCTCCTGAGCCATTATCATAAACTGTGATTTATTGCAATAGTAGCACGGCTGCACCACTACATGATTACCCAAAGCAGTGGCATATAATATTCTAATCTCCATAATCAGAATCTCTCCCAAGAAGCAATATTACTTGAGAGGTTCTGACGCTTAGTGTTGTTTCAATTCCTCACTCTACCTCAAGTCTGCAGGGGAAGAAACGCCTGTCAATTTTCATATCGCCTCTTGATTTATTTTGAGCAGTTATTAAAGTTCACCTCCCTCTGAGAATCTCCATAATGATCTCTCTTACATTGGTATATATGAAGCACAAAGACTGCCTGCGCATACCAGCGCGTCTTTTATTAAATCTGTTGAGCTGTGAATTTACTCAAAGGCATGTATGATTAATGAAGGTAAGGATTCAATACAATATTGGAGCCTGTTTCACAACTTTGTTATGGCGTGGCGAGATGTGTAAGGGTGAGCAGACATTTCTCTCATCCTACCAAAATCATCTCAAGGCACACTTGCTGCTTTTGTTTCGAGGTCTCACTGGAACTTTCAACACCAGAACGTTATTAGTGTATCAAAAATTATGCTTCTTGTTCTCAGGCGGTTAAATATGCAAACCTGTGACCCGGCTGCCATTAAGGGGGGATGTGTTGTGATTTCGGCTACAATTTGCATTGCATGCTCTTTTTCATGTGTGCATTCAACGCCTTGCGTGCTTGAAACAATAAGCAGCTTCAGCATTCAGACGACATACAGAGGGCCAAATACAGTGATTGATTGCCCTGCATGTGTCCAGAGTAGAAAAGTGTTTCTGGTAGCAGGGGGATTGCCACTGCACTACATACTCCATTGAAGTGCTGAAAACTGCCTTTTTTTTCTCCCTTCCTTCCTTCTTGTCTGCCAGTCATCTCTCAGTACGAGTTCAATCCCACGCAGCGGACAGAAACAAATTAAGCAATACATAAATGCTCAGAACGCATATTTGCCACGGTGGGCTCCTGCCTCAGATTTGTCAGTGCTCCCCAGGAGGCAACTGGAACGTAAAGAGATGAAAACATCTAGACATCCAGATGCGCTTGCCTCAGGATCCCAAAGCCCCCTCCCCAGCCCCCATTTGATGCAGGAGGCAAGCCGTAGCAACTAATGCTTGCCACTACTCAGTCAATAAAACCAGAACCCCCGTGGCATCTCACTCCGTCACCTTTTAATTACAGCTCTTTAATTTTTAAACAGAATCGAGGGAAAAAGTTCAAGTCCAGGCAGAAGGCAACACAAACTTTTTAATGTGCGCTCTTTATCTGTCTGGCTTTCTCAGTTCTTGTCACGCTACTCCATCTCCTCTCCTTTTACCTTTTCTCACAGAGACTTTTATTCCTGCACTTCACTCTCACCTTTTTTTTTCTTGTTTTCATCATCCTCACTTATCCTGCTTGCCTGATTTCCCATCTTATGCCGTCTCCGGCTTCAGCTATGGTTTTATAAAGAAACAACAACAGACAGATCTTCACAGATGAGTATTTTGAGAGAAAGTCAGTGTGCTCACCTGCATCCATCAATGTCACCGTTCACAGTTGGTGAGCCCCTGCCAGCATCCTGACATCACAGCGGGAGTTACAAATGGATGTGACACTCTTGTTCCTTTTCTCACAGCCCTCTCCCTTTGCTCGCGTGCCTTCCTGGCCGCAACGTTCTCTGAAATACAGTGGGTATCTCTCACAGCCACTGCTGTGAACATCTACTTTTAATCTTTAACCTAGAGCATTTTAGAGATTTGAGGTTTTATCTTTGTCTTGGATATCTGTGCCGTGGTCCCTGCATTTGGGGTTTCATCAGCAGCAAAGGTGCTACTGATATCACTCCCTTCCTGGTCGTTACTGAAAATTTGGATTCTGTATGTGTGGGATAACAGGGTGACCTTCGGGTGTAATGATGTTTGATTCTCATAGGAGCAAATTAATCTGTAGAAAAGAAGATGGAATGAGAACTTTGTGGAAAGAAGTAGAGCTGTAGAATCCACAAAAGGTCATGATTACAGCCACTAAGAAAACACAGCAGATGGAGGAAATGGATTAAATTACTGCTGTCAAACATATTTCTAAGAGGAAATGAACAGTTCAGATTCCTGTTGTCAGTGCTGGGTTTTGTCTTATTAAATCCCAAGTTTTTTGGTTGTATTTAGTTGATTTGTTGGGTTGGCAGCAATCACACCACCACACAATACTGACCCACACATATAGCTCTTACACACACACACACTGGACATTCTGGACATTGTTTTCACTTCATCACTTAAATAACTTTAAGCATATTTGGACTGCACAAGACATAATGTGGATTGCACAACACTGGACATTATATTCTTCATTTCCAGTTAATACTTGTACAGCTGCTGTTATTGTGTATATATTTATTTATATTTCTTCATACATTCTTATATAGTTCTATATTGTGTATTTTGTTGTACAGTTATTTCATTTTCAACTTTAATTTATATATTTTATCTTATTCTTCCCAGTTAAATTTACCCTTCATTCTAATTTGTGTTGTACAGTTATTTCATTTTTAACCTTAATTTATATTTTATTCCTTCCTAGTTAAATTTACCCTTTTTAATTTTTCATATTTATTTCCTATCTTATTCATAGCCTTTTCCTTTTTTTTCTTTAGGTCACGAGCAGTTGTCCAAGCATTTCACTACATATCGTACTGTGTATGACTGTGTACGTGACAAATAAAATTTGAATTTGAATTTGAATTTGAATGATCATGAAACTAGGAAGTCTATGCCGTTTTCAGTTCCTTCTAAAGCCGCAGCTTTAAAGATAAACATGGTCATAAAGGTGCTGTAATTTTAATAGGATAGTTTTTGCAACTTATGGTTTCATCAGTGGACACATAATGATGTTTGGTTAGCTAATTACCCATTTTTCCATGTGCCAGGTAGTCAAAAAGACTAACAGTAATCCCTCTCTGAAAAGGATATCGCCAAAACCAAAAGTTCTCTACAGGTTTTGTCACTGTTACAGAACTTCTCCTTGGATAATGAAGCAAATCAAGAAGAAGCCTAGATAGGAGAAATATCCTTTCTGACATGATAAACAATGGGAACGTGTGCAGATTAACCAAATCCAGAGCGGTTTTGATTACTAAACTTGACCAAAACATAAATCAAATAGTCAAAAATGCCCAAAGTTAGGTCCTGTGCTATATCTCTCATGCGTATGGACATTTTTTTTACTTCCCTGTCAGATAAGCTGACATCTTAAACTAATTCTAATGAGGTTGATTAAAAAGGCAGTCTCTACCAGTCAGGGTGGGAATGTGCTCCATAAAATGCTGATGATGATCAGTGTGGTGTCAGCTCTCAGGTGATCTCAAAGATCAGCTGTCAAAGAAGCTACAAGCAAAAATATGATACAAATATGTCTGTCTTTCTGTTTTTGTACTTTTATTTTTCTGAGGAATCATTCACTGGAAATCCAATTATGTGTCCAGGCTAAAAATTTGACTTTGCCAACTGCTTGTTAGCCGATTCACTTTCAGTCCAAATAACGATTTTACACCTCTGCACTTGGCACAAAGCGTTATCCACCATGACACTCTGCAGAATGCAAATGGAGACAAACTAAAGCTGCTAATAGGAGAGCACATCCTCCAGCATGGCTGATCCTCCGTTTAGCATTTTGGAAAATTCAGCCGGTTCTTGGTTTGCCCACAATCCACCTTTCCACTAAGTATCCTGAAACCTTAGCCGGTAGTTTTTTGCTGAGAGACAGACAAACATTGGATCAGCTCTTGGCTTGGTTGATGCTTTCAGTGTAGTGGGGAGCGGTATCTAATTTTGCCATTTAGTTTAGTTGTTCTCTTTTGACTAAAAGGCTATTTTGTTTTAATTCTAGTCTACTTTAAGTCGTTAAATACCATAAGATTAAATCCAAAGTTGATATAAATATAAAGTGTAAAAGTTTGTCCTGTTTTTATCATTGATTTAATTTCCATGAATTCAAATGTGAAATGTCTACAATTTCCTTCCTCCCATGCGTTGACATTTTGTTGAGTTTTCATGACAAACAGAGAGCATGGGATCTCCTCCACCTGGCCCGGATTGGCATTTGTTGGCGACAGATCAAATGTGTGTATCTGTCCTCACTGCACAGAGAGGTTACTTCTGATTGAATCTCGTCTCTCCAGGACATTTTGACCTTGTTTGTACTTGTTGATGAAAGTGTCATATCATCTTATCATAGTTTTTGCCCTTAAGCATTCGTTTTTATTTAGTTTTTGTCTTGTTTTCATCAGGAAAAAAAATCGTTAATGAAAATTCTAAAGAAAATTATTAGTCAGTCAAATTAGCACTGGTGTGGAGCAATGGAATATCTGTTAGATGCATCTGTTTACTTCACTGTGTATCCAGTTCAGAGTAGCATGGGACTGAAGCCTGACCCACCAGTCAATCACAGGTGTGACACAGACAGAACTGCTGACACTCACAGTCTCACATAGGGCCATTAGAGAATCACCAGTTTACCTAACTGCATGTCTTTGGACAGTGGGAGGGAACCGGAGCACCCTTGAGAGAATCCACACAAGCAAAAACAAAACACACAAACTCTTAGTCTGTGTGGCAATTTAGTGTGGCAAAACAAGATCAATCAGTTAATCTGCAGTGATGAAACTGCAACGTTATTGAAATCATTTGCTGCTTTTTTTTAAGTGTTTTTAAATCATCTGTAGACTGGTTTAAAAGCAGAAATTACCGGTGCAAGGTCCATAATATTTTTGTAACTGAATGGCAGCTGCTGATTTAATATTTGCTAGTGATGATGTAGAAATGTTATCAGACATCCAGGTACTTCACTGCAAAAAAATAACATATAAACAGTATTAGTAATGGTGATGGTTGCTCTTGTCTAGGGTATTTCAAAGAATTCACTAAATCTTCTCCATCAAAAAACTGATGAGATGCGACTGTGAGCCTTCAGTCACCCACAGTGAGCATTACCACATCATTGCCATCAGATAGCAGTCACCTTGAATTAACAGTTGCCATCATACCTCAGCCTATTTTCCTATGCAGTGTGTGTGTGTGTGTGTGTGTGTGTGTTTTCTCACATATACATCTTTCTGAGGACCAAAAATTCAACTGTTACAGTACTTGTGGGGATCAACAGTCCTTTATGGGGCCAAAACTCTTGGCAAAATTCCTACAGTTAGGTTATGGTTAGGTTTAGGCATTCATTTTGGATGGTTAGGGTTGGGATAATTGGCTAGGGAAAGCATTATGTCAATTAGATGTCCTCACTAAGATATGAAGGGCACGTGTGTGTGTGTGTGTGTGTCTGTTGGGGCACAACGAAACACTGAAAGTAGTGATTTTAGATAGAGCAGCAGTGATAAAACTAAACAAATTCCCACATGCAAACACCTATATGTATAATTGCAGAAGACACGCTCAAAATCCTGTGATTTTGAGTGCTGCCATAAGGAGCCAGATGTTTACTGTAGTACAGCGCTTATGAAGTTATGAGTTGATGATTGTCTGTTAAATGTCTCGGTAGCTGATATACCACACACCCTGCTGTTACAGATGCTATCTAATGCAGATTACCAACTCCCTCTAGAATTAAACATAATTCTGAAGCATTCTCAAACCTTTAAAGATTATGTGCTACATCCTAATTTGTGCTTCAACTTTCCCTTGGAGTTCTGCTGCCCATAATGAATGCTATGGGGAGATACCCGGATCCCCAGTGCTGCCAGATGGTTGCCATTTTCCTGGTTGCTGTCTAGTCAGCTGTTCACAGAGCAGCCAATTGCACACGTGAGGAGAACAAGCTAACACCTGAGGGCTTTCAAATAATGACACATCCAGCGGAGCGCAGTCCATACAGCTTGCAATAGTGTGTCCTTCTGTGTTCTTGTTGTGAAGGTCATCATTGACTATAGTCATTCTCTAAATCAAGATAAAGACTAGTGCAATTTACTGCAGCTTGGCCTAGTGTAATGGGCAAAAAATTGGTTCTCTTAATCCCTGACTTTAGGGCCCTTTGGCATCTCAAATTGCTCTTATATTTGTATTTATCTTCTCAAAATGTTATTCAAATATGGGTTAAATATGATTTCTGACATTCCAATGATGGCAATATTTCCTCTGCATGTAAGGCATCTCCAGTCCATATTTAGAAGCAGTGCACACAATTAAAGGAATCTGCAGGAAGTGGAGACTACAAGCTAGATCTAATTCAGATCATGTTGGTCCTTTGCTCTTATAAAAAAACTTCCTGGAACAAAAGAAAAATGTCAACAAATCTTCTGAATGAATTATGCTGGGATGTACATACATGCACTCACTGAAAACTTTAATAGGTACATCTTCTAAGTACTAGGATGGACTTGGAGACAGAACCTGAACTCAGACTTTATTGCTGGAGCTCAGAAAATGAAATACAAAATAACGGAAAACTCAAATTAAACTGGGATCTAGGACTCACAGTTACGTAACTGAATGAAAGGAGACATGACAAAGATCAGGGGAAAAGTCAGACAATAAATACACAAGAATCAGGGCAGAGAGGACACACCCGGGGCACAAAGGAATCTAACTGACAAGAGACAGGAAGCAAAGCAGAACATAACACACATGATGAGGAACTGTCAAAATAAAACAGGAAACACAATGTGACACAACTGTGACTATATTCAGAAGAAGGATAAATAAATTCAAACACAAACACACACTCAGGCTCAAACTTCTTTTTTAACCCTGTACGATGTCAAGCAGAGTGGATGTGCCTATGGTCATCTCAGACATGCAGAGCCAACATCCAGCTGCTGTGCAAACCTTTTGTTTACAAGGGACAGCCAATCAGAAGACAGTTCTAGACAGCGGCTGTGCCAAGTTTAGGTATAGTATAAATAAGGATTATTTAAGGGTCCAAGCGTAAAAATATTGAGCTGGAAAATGAGCATTATTTTCCTCCACTGTGGTGTTACATACGTGCAAAATTGCCTTCATGTATAGACAGACTTTCAAACTTACAGACATATATGGAAAAAAGGCTCAACATCTAAAACCTTCCGGATTTGGGGCTCCTCTCAGGAGAGACAAACCAATTAAAAACGACAGCAGAGTCTTATCCGATTTTTGTCTTTGTATTGCTCAAAAATCTCCCTTCCTCATTTCCTTCTCTTCACCCCTTTCTCCTTTCTGTCATTTGTGGGAGATGGTCTAGTTTTAAGGCCAGTGTAAGGCGGGGGTGGGAGTAGGTTTGGGGGGCATCTTTTGTGTCTTTGTTGCTCAGGATATTTGAGTGTAATTGCTGCACTTGCTACTAATTAACAGTCTAACAGAGATAAGCTGGCAAGAGGCTCAGAACAGTATCTGTGTGGATTCACTGATAAAGGGACACTTTCAAGAGGAAGCAGAAACCCACATAACAACCTATCAGACATGGACTAACTGAGAAGGAACACTACTTTTATTATAATTAGCTGGAATGCATTGGTTTTAGGAGAGCAGAGCTAAAAAGTTTTGGTTTATGCACTATTTGTTTAGAAGTGCTTTAAAAGACCATAAACAGTTGGTGGACTCAAACTTCTAATTAGTTTTGGTTGTCACAGCACGTGAAAGAGAACGTACGTTTTAGTACGACACACTGACTTACTGGGTTGAACGGGTCAGAAAGTCAATCTGAAGCAATGTGCTTCTAGTGCTGTTGTTACTTAAATGTGTTTTGAATTCCCACTCAAAAGCTCCTACTTCATCTTAGTACAAAAACACAAACAACCAAAAGAGACACTGTGGTGGCTGTGACAGTCAGACATGGCTCATAGTATGTTTTAGCTCTGCATCATCCCTGAGAAATTCAGAGGAATTAATCCATCAATGACAGCAAAGCCCTAATATGGAGGCCAAGGAGGAGAGGGAATGTGTGCTGAGGGATTATGGATAAGCAGATGAGCAAACATTAGACATTACAACAGTAAACACTGATGTATTCCTTCTTTCTTGAAAAGGAAAAAAAAAAACAACGACTAGGGGATCAGAATAAGGGCCTCAACTGAAACTGGAAAAGGAGGGGTGTTGATGAAGTGGTTCCTCCTGCTGTTTGCAAATGTGAAAACGCTGTTTTTCACAGTTGCAATTTTGGATACTACAGCAATCTGGTAAGACTCATCCCCAACTATTTCCAGTCATTACAAAGCAAATTATAGCTGAATGTCAAGGCAATTTCCAGATAATCACTGGTATTGCAGAGATAGACATTGGTTCCCACTCGGGTCCTTCTTTTTTCCTGCTGATGGCAGTACATTTCACTCCAGTAGAAACTCAAAGTATAGCTCCATTCTCTCAGCTGGGGCCTATTATTCCTTCCTTCGGTTTTGTAGAGGTTCAATTCCACCATCAGTCTCCTGAACTTGGCATCAACAAAGAGAGGCCCAATCCCAGTGGAATGCTGCTTTCTCCTACCTATCTTCTGTCTTTCACTCGTGGCTTTCCTCTTAACGGAGCCCCTTTCCTTCTCTCCATGATCGGAAGCGATAATGGAAATGAGCTGCAGCACGCTGATTATTTTTGTCACATTTTACCTCCACAGGGGGTTCAATTTTAGAGCTGCGATCATTATCTAGGAATGGAAGGTCCTATGGGCGACACAACATGACAGCGAGTGCTTAATTTGACACTCACTTGCTTTATATCAGATAAAACACAGGTTCTTGTATTTGAACTGATGAGGAAGATAGAAATTAAACATTTACGTGGACTCGTTCAACTCGCAAATGCTTTTCAGTGCGTAGCTGAGGCAGTGGAGGCAAGCTGGAAGAGCAATTGTGACAAAATGCTGTGACAAGACAGGGAGGAGGGCTAGTGCCAGTGACAGACAGGTGAATTACTCCTGAACCTGGACCTGGGGGATACTTGTCCCCATAGCTTACTGACTGGGTTAGGAAACAAATGTCATCATCACAGCATAGAGCAGCCAATCAGCTGTTGGACACTGGCAGGCTGTGTCAGTAAAAGGGGGTTAAAGAGACAGAGCAAAGTGTTTGTGCACCTGTTCGCAGGTATGTTAGCTCATGTGATCACTGTCTTGATACATAGGCAGTCGTATTGTATCACACTTAAAATCCAAATCCAGAGAAAAAAACCCTGCCCTTGCCATCTGTTTCTCCTCTACCTGCAGTGCCTGCTCCTTCCCCTCCACCTAGCCACTCGCTTCACATCTGCTCTCCCTGCAGTGTTTGTGTTTACTCGTTCTGCGGCAACAGTTTCCCTTTCCTTCCTCTCTCCTCTTTCCACTTCCATTCTTTCCAAGCCACTGGCTGGAGCCTTTAATCGTCAGTGGCACCTGTCCCCAAGAGCCGTAATGTCCCCCATCCATCAGAAGTAGATGACGGGCCATATGCCCCCCCCCCCCCCCAGGGGAGGGTTCACACTCTACCAGACCAGAGCCGCTGTAAGGTGTTTGTGTAGTAGAAGAGGACACTCATGGTCATTGGACCTGGACTCTTAATCATTGAGGCCTGATGTGTCTGTCTCACCCCTCCCGCTCCAGCCACTACAGCATTTCCCCCACATCCCCACAGGATGAGGATGGAAAAAGGAGGTGGACAGAGGGTGGAGGACATGCAGAACTGTTCATCTGAGGGATCTGTGTGTGGCATTCACCAATGCAGTGAGTGATACTGTCTATGTCTTGCATTGCTTCATAAAAATCAATTAATTTATTACACACTAATTCTAGAATACACTGATTCCATATACGTAAACAGAATTATCTTGAATTTAAATGCTATTTTTAGATATTTCAATCTTGGCACCAAACATATTCCAGAAAGTAAATGGTTTAGTTCCTTATAAAGCAATTTTCTAATTAGTAACTCAAAGCACATTTAAATGCTTTCTATCTAGCAATGACAATGAATGCCAGGAGAGAAACTGGAGGTTTATCATGGTCAAGAATACTTTGGCATGCAGACAAGAGCAGCCAATGATCAACCCACCAACATTCCGCCTAATAGATTAGCTGTTCTACCTCCTGAGATACAGCCACCCTCAAAGCATGGAGACTCTTGCAAGTGGTGTTATAAGTGACCACTGACACTGAAATGAACGTAAGTGTTTGAAGGTGTTTTAAGATGGTTGCCAGGTTTCCAGACTTACTCTTTCCCTCTTTTAATGGCTTTGACCACATGGAAAAACACCAGATTGAGGCATGAATAATGCATATGCATTAATACACGCTTTACAAGTAGGTGTTGCTTCAGTGTGTGATGGTGGGGGAGCCTATGTTGTTTTTGTCTGTTTGTTTTTTTAGTTTTTTCGTTTGTTTCTTTGATGTGCATTTGTCATAGCAACAACAACCAATTATTCGCAAAGCTAGCAAATGAGCAGCACCGTTAAACTGATAAACTCCGTCAGTTTGATGCCAGACTTTTTAATTCAATTGCTCTTTATACTGTAAATTAAAGAACCTTCAATTATACAGATTAAACAGAAAAAGCCCCAACAATTGTATGACCCCCTCTATGAGCAAGCCCTTTGGTGAAACTCCCTTTTAACAGGAAAAAACCTCTGGCAGAACCAGCGAGGCAAGTGAGGGAGGAGCCAGTTGGGGTTGAGGGGAGGAAGATAAGACAATGACACGCTGTGGAAGAGAGCCAGAGATGAATAATAACTCATTACTACAAAAGCAACGACTTCAATCTCGAGATATCTTCATAATGTGATCCAATTGGTTTATGCCTGTGCTTGCACTTGAAACGAGTGCTACAAGGCTATTTGTTGTTGTTGTTTTTAACTGGGGAGTGAATCATTAACTATATTCCCAGGCAAAATAGTCAGATAGAAAAATTATGTTTAAAGCTGAAAATTCTTTCTTTTTCTTTTTTTTTTTTTTTTTGCAAGCAAGATAAGATAAGATAAGATAAGATAGAACTTTATTAATCCCTCGGGTGGGTTCCTCTGGGAAATTCGATTTCCAAAAAAGCACAGCACCGACAGAAGTTACAGAGTTATACACACACACATATATATAAATACAGAGACAATATAAATAAAATATACGAAGGGGATAAATAGAATAAATAGGAATAAAAATAAAAATACAAGTGAATTGCACATTTCAAGTATTGAGTCTATTGCACCGTTGACTATTTACAAAAGTATTGCACAAAAGGTATTGCACAGTGAGGTGAAGAGGCACTACAGCTTAGTTGTTCCCCCCTCCTTTGTCCTCCTGTTTCCCCTCCCTCTCCCCTCCAGAGAGGAGTTAAACAGTCTGATGGCGTGTGGGACAAAGGAGTTTTTAAGTCTGTTAGTTCTTGTCTTTGGGAGAAGCAACCTGTCACTGAACAGACTCTTCTGGTTGTTAATGGCCGTGTGCAGAGGATGCCTGGCATTGTCCATAATGTCCATCAGTTTCTTTAATGTCCTTTTCTCTGCCACTGTCACCAGAGTGTCCAGCTTCATGCCGACCACAGAGCTAGCCCTCCTGATCAGTTTCTCCAGCCTGGATGAGTCCTTCTTTGCTGTGCTGCTCTATCTGTGCTTTTACCCCCAGGAAAAGTAATTTTCTACTATGAATATATACAAACAAAACTAAGGCTGTCCAACTGCTCGATGTTCTGCTTCATTCTGAATCATACTGATATACGCCTGCTCAAATGAATGAATTAGGTGGGTAAATTGGTTAGGATCTACAATTTCTGGAAATATAAGAATATGTGCCATAATATAATCAAAAATCATGTTGTTTGGCTTTTTTACTCAGTATTCTTTCAGCGGGAATATTTTCAGGTAATATGACCTTTAGTCAGATCAATGCAAACACAGTCAATAATCACCATAGACTTCGCTATGACTTGGTATGACTACGATTTTAATTCAGTGAAATTTATACAAAGAGTACAGAACCTCTACGGTCCAAATATGATTTTTTAAGAATAATAAAAATATAATTAAGGGCTCTGAATGTTTAATCTTCATAAAACTAATACAATAGGGCCTGAACTACTTTTTAGCTTTTTTTTTTAGCTACTTTTTTAATAGTATTGGTCATAAGTATATGAAGTGGAGTAACATCAGTCGAATGTTTAAACAGAAATTAGGTTGATGGGTCACTACTCTTTTGATTCATTTGAAAGAAGCAGATGCAGTATATCACTGTTTGCAGCTGTGGCAGCACAAATCATATCACCGTATTTTACAAGAGAAAGTTTAAAGTGACAGAATGTAGATATTTAGTGGTCCTAAAAATTACAAAAAAACAAAGTCTAAAAACAGTGTGATCAAAGCTGAGCAGTTGTTTTGAAAAATGGTATTTTATTTCATCACAATTAGACGTGTCTGGAAAGCACTTTCTCAGAGATATCGTCGCTTTCATCTGCTCTCTCACAGAAATCACATAAATAGATGATAAAAAGCTCATTAACTGATGTCTGCAGTGAAAACGGGTGCCAACAACTTCACCATTTGCTACATTACATGTCACTCAGCCATAATTGGAAAAATCAGCACAAAAAGGATGATCTGACAAAATGCCAGTGTGAGATGTTTCTCTTTCTCACTCACTCTTTTCCTCTATCTCTATATTTAGACCCAGGAGATGAACAAGAAAAAGGTTTGCAGTAGGAAACTTGCTAGAAAAACATTTGAAAAAACATGGAACTCTCAGCTTGGCTGAATATACACAGCAAGAGAAACATTTTTAGGTCTTTTCCCCCACTTCAATCCTTCCTGTTACCATGGGGGCCCTTTAAGGGCTTTGTCTGCAAATTGCAAGCCATGTTTACTATGTGCACATAGTGTAGCACATACTGTGAAAATCCAAGCTGCTGCCTGATCCAGCAGAGATTATGTGAGGAAAAATATATATAGCATGAATAGTGCATGAGAGCTTGAAACCTCTACGAAGTTTCGGAGCTATATAGTTCATGGTAAAATGTCACTGCCTTTTAACATCAAGTGTTGTTCTATCGTTCTGTTGCGTAAGTACAGATTACTTTTACAGCATAGAACCCATAGAAACAAAACTATGAATGCAGAATAGTGTTTTGTGGTATTTCCACTAAATATTGATATTTGTACTATCTAGTAAATGCGAGGAGACCGTCACAGCCCTGCACAAGCAGAAGCAGTTAGTTAAAAGCAACCAAAGGGGTGTGCGTTGTGATCACTAAACTCGATATGAAAATAATCATAAAGCTGTAATATGTTCTACAATCAAGGACAGATGAGATGAGGGTGCTGTGGAAGTTTTCCATTTAAATAAAGCCTGCAGACAAGCGGTGAGCGGTAGCTAACATTCTTTAATCACAAACAAAGAACAGAAAACCAAGCTTGGTGGAGAGCCTGTATGATCGCGGGGCAGACGGTCAGCAGAGTCTCACCTGAGCCTAGCATGGCTCTCAGTTAAATACCTTCTCCAGGAACAAAAGGCAGTACACAGCTGTTTCACACCTTAAGGTTCACACTCCCTTGCTACCCCAGAGTCCTCGAAGAGACAAAAGACTCTTCCTGTGGAGTGTCTGCTTCCCCCCAACTTCCTTACCAAACACTGACAGCAGCAGCAGACCTGACCCTGGCTTCCAAAGCCTGTGACATTTGTGTTTGTGATTCTCGTGACTTACTGAGCTTTGTATATAGTGTGTACATTAGTTGTAAATAGCACATTGTAAATAGCCACTCACCTCATCTCCTGACTTAGCTTGTTTTGTTTGTTATTTTGGCCTTTGTTCACCCCAGAGCTTCATTTTCAGTGTAGACAAATAAACCACCATTCACTAAGAAATTGTTTTTTCTGTGTATGGTTTTGGGGACCAGGGCGGGGTGACTTCCTTTTTTTGTAACTCTTATGCTACGTTCCTGTACCCCTAGACTGGTGCGTAACCTATATTTTAGTGAATACCTTAAATTTCGATTATTTCCACAAAAGGTGGTGTTAAAACTGTTATGTTAGAGTAACTTTTGTCGACAGTGTACAGGAACATTCTGATGTACTTGTTATATGCAACCCCATGTAAAAGTATGTGTGAACTTACCCAGTTATCCTTTCAGAATAACATACTCTATGATACAAATGCAACAATGTCTGCAATTTACCCAACTGATCAGTTAGTCCAGTCAAATCATTCACTGTTATGACTATTTTTTCCCCTTGTCAAAGATAAGACTCTCAGGCAAGGGTGTGTGTGTGTGTGTGTGTGTGTGTGTGTGTGTGTGTGTGTCTTCATGTCTTCTGTTATCTTTGAACACAGGGACCATGCAACTCGTTCGCAAAATTGCTCAGCACTTATCTCAAAGTGTAGGCTTTAAAAACAAGCAGCAGTCATCAAGCAGACTGGCTTTTATAAAGCTGAATAGGAAAATGCATTAGAAATGGTGTTTGCAACACACACACACATTCATTTGAATAATTGAGTTTTACAATCCATCAAAGCCACATTTTGTTGTCTTGTTTCCTAAAAGAAGCAAGGTCTGAAACAAGGAGATGAAGGTACAATTTGAATTTTGACCCTGTACAGGGTTATGTTATTGATATATAATGAAAATATCAATCAGCTACATTTGTATAAACATGTTTTAATACCAGCATGCCAGTGTTATTGTCATGCAAATGTCTTAAAGTCTGGACAGTAAATCACTGGACAGTAAAACCTCACTGGCATGTAACAAACTATATGCAAGTTGGGCTTGTGTTAGGGTACCAATGATTACTAAGACCTAAAAGCTTGGTCTTCTGGCTGCAAGCTTTACCTGCTGAAAGTGTTGATTCGATATTTATTCCCCAAAGGGGGTACATGGATCATGTGTGCAATTTGATAGGATTTCCCACAAATCAGATCACATGTTTAATGGTGAAACAGGATCCCCTGTGTGGCACTATGTGGAACCATGTGTATAAGTGTGTCTTGACAGTTGCTCCCTGGATGCCAGCTAATGTGTTGTCATCAGGGTTTTTCAAGGTGGGATCACTTACCCATGTCCTCCACGAACCACTCAGACGTGTGACCTTCACCACCGTAGGTGCCTTGGGTGCCGGCTAACCTTTCAGATTCATTCACTGTTAGCGAGGATGAAATATGTGTCTGTGTACGGTTACAATATTCAGCCCAGAACAAATGTAATTTGGAAGATCCTCATGCGCCTTTGGGTCTTATAACTTTAAACACATTGTAATTTAACATCATAGAGACCATGTAAATGCAGGTCAAGAGTAATGTTTGATCACTTACACTTGAAAATATTACCACCTTTAAAAAAAAGGAGGGAAAACTGAAAATATGGTAGTAACAAGTAACAAGAAAGAACATTAGGCTACAAAGTCACTCATCAGAACTTATTTGTGCTTAAATCGTATGTACAAACAATTTAAGAGAACTCCAGTTAGAAAATACAAGAGGTAAATGAGAAAATAGATAATGAAGTGTGTGTTAGGATGTGAAGTGCACATCTGTGCACTCTCATGCATGGTTGTCTCCTGCTAACTGTGGCCTTAGGGACAGAGTATGTGAATGTGTCCGCCTGGTGTTCACCGAGCAGAGTCGGTTAAAGGCAGACGCATCTCAAGGTCAACCTCCATCAGGAAACTAAAGCCAATCAGGCTTGACATGACCCCTCCATCGCCACATGGCTGGGCATCGGTACCACGGCCAAATTCTCTCTTTCTCCTCCGACTCTCCCTTCCCCTCTTCATTACCTCCGCCCACGAAAGCGCTGCTTCTGCCAAAAACCTGCTGCCCTCAGCACTGGTGGAGACATGTTTCTCACTCTGTCTCTCACACTAACATACAGACTTGCTTACTCACTGGTTTGCTCATGCACAGTCATGCACTGTCACACACACACACAAAAGCAGCCACTGATTTTTTTTGTTCTCAGGTTATCCCTTCCAGATCCTCTGTTGCATTTCCTTCCCTCCTGTGCCTTACTCTGTTTATGTCTCTGTGACCTCTACACCATCCCCACTGCCACCATGACTGCCCACCATGTTGCCCATGAGCTTATTGTTCCTGACAGCAAGTATAAACACAGAAGCTTTGCTTAAGTAATTCAGAGTGCGTACTGTGAAAGGACTGCAGTTCAAAGTCGTTATTCTGACATGGAGAACTCTGAATGACATCTGAGTTTATATTTTTATAGCTCTACTATTTGTTCCTTTTCATTAGCTACTTAGAATTACGGATATACAATATTTTTACCATTAGAATAGCAAAAATGTACCTTACCCGAATCGTGGCACTTACTCATAGCTTTTAATTAGCAAGATCCCTTAACAGCTGTTGGATGTTGCAACTTCAGGTGTGTCTGTTTCCTGTGGAGGGTGGTGATTCAGTAAATAAACCCCAATGGGGAAGCAAAGAAATGACACCAAATGCTCTGGTTGTGCTAAAAGTTACATCCACATAAATAATACACCCAGCTGAAAATTCATTCATTTTCATTTATTTATTCATTTTCAGGCACAACAAATACCTATATTGAACATAAAATACACAAAACAAAAAACAAAACTTGCCTGAAAAAGGAGTGGGACGAAGAAAACTTATTAAATCCCACCCCTATACTCACTCATCAACAAAAAAAAAACAATAAACTTCCCGCAGCTACGCCCATCATTGCATACAGACCCATCAACAGCCCCGGGCAGATACAAGCATCTAAGCGGCAGCTCGCAACCAACAATTAGAGCCTTCATAATTGAATACAGAATATATAAATTATAAATTGCATTACCACAGGTAACAGGCAGTAATAACTACAAGTAACAGACACACATACATATACATACATATATATCTACACACACAAGTACATATATGTACATACATACGCACACTTTATTTTTTATTTTTTATTTTGGAATCCATACCAGCAATGGTAAGAGGACAGACATTACAGAGCACACTAAAACCCATCATTGAGTATACTGTGACCAGACCAACTGTTTGTAGAGAAATTTAAATCTATGAATATTTTTGCATTGTTTCAATTGTAAACTCAGACTGTTCCAGATTTTCACACCACATACAGACACACAAAAGCCTTTACGGGTTGTTCGAGTTCTGGGTAATTTGAATTCTCCAAAGCCTCTCACATTATAAACCTTTTCTCGAATTTCAAATCTAGTTTGTAAATTTGCCGGTAAAAGTTTAGTAAAAGCTTTATACAAAATTATGGATGTATTGTAATTAACCAGATCCTGGAATTTAAGTAACTTTGCCTGAAGAAAGAATTTGTGAGTATGATCTAGATAACCAGCCTTGTGAATAATAAGCAGTGCTCGTTTCTGTACTGTGACTAATGGATTAGTTGTATTTTTATATGTATTTCCCCACACTTCCACACAATATGTAAGATATGGAAGAACCAGGGTACAGTACAGAGTACGAAGTGCATCTTTATCAAGGAATTGTTTCACTTTGTTCAAAACTGCGAGCCTTCTGGAAATTTTGGTTTTTATGTGTCTGACGTGGGGTTTCCATGAAATTTTGTTATCAATTATAACTCCCAAAAATTTGTTTTCACTCACATTATCAATTGGTACACCTTCAATGATAATTGGTAATTCTATATTATATTTTAAATTACCAAAAAACATTGCTTTAGTTTTATTTATATTTAATGATAATTTATTTATGTCCATCCATTTTTTAATTAATTTTAGCTCCCTGTTTACAGTCATTACAAGATCAGTATAATCATCGCTACTGAAAAATATGTTGGTGTCATCTGCGAACAGTATGAGTTTAAGTACTTGAGAAACATCAAAAATATCATTTATGTATACATTGAAAAGTTTTGGTCCCAACACTGACCCTTGGGGAACACCACATGTAATACCAAGTTTCTCTGAATGGTAATGCCCTATGCTAACATATTGTTCCCGACCTGTTAGGTAACTTTTTAACCAGTTACCAGCTTTCCCTCGAATACCATATCTTTCCAATTTATCCAGTAAAATTGAGTGATTGATTGTGTCGAAGGCCTTTTTGAGGTCAACAAAAATACCAACTGCATATTTATTTTTATCCAGTGTATCAGTAATTTCTTCTACTGCCTCAATTATCGCCATTGAAGTGGTTCTTTGCGTTCTGAAACCATACTGACCAACATTTATTATTTGATGTTTTTCAAGGAATTTTTCTAATCTTGAATTAAAAAGTTTTTCTAGAATTTTTGAGAATTGAGGCAGTAGAGAAATAGGCCTATAATTGGTAAAACTGTGTTTGTCATTACTTTTATATAGTGGTATTACTTTCGCAATTTTCATTTTTTTTGGAAAACAACCGGACTGAAATGATAAATTACAGATATATGTTAAGGGACTAGCAATATTCAGAATAACCTGTTTAACTACAGACATATTTATGTCATGATAATCCATTGAAGACTTACTTTTACATTTTAATGTGATATTTATTACTTCTTGCTCATTTGTAGCTGAGAGGAACAGTGAAAAGGGATTTGATTTTATATTACTGATATTTTCATTTTTATGACACGGGATGTCCGCTGCTAGTTCAGGGCCAACATTTATGTTGAAAAATGATTTCAAGCTGGTGTTTGGTTAATTTGAGTTCGTCTCTGTGGAGGAGATACCAGTGGAATAAAAGTGTCTAAAGGAAATGTAGGTCTTTTGTTAGGTGGGAAAACATGTTTTTATTAATGATATAAAAAAATCAGTAAAATAAATGATGTGCTTGTGAATCAAACGAGGGTGCTGAATTGAGGGATCAGTGTTTCAGCATTAGATGAAAAAGATGTGAGGTAAACACATGCAGCTTATTTAACTGTTCCCCAGAATTCATTAAAAATCATGTTTAAAAGCGATAAAACTCGACAAAACCAAACGATTAAACTGCTTCAAATATTTTAAAGGTTTTAAATGCAGGGTAAAAGTATTGGCTCTCCCAAATTTATTCTCAAGCATGACAATGACCCTTAACATTACCACCAGAGTCTGTATGACCCCACAAAATGATACGAGCATCCTCAAAGTAAATTTGGGCTTTGATGATGATAAAGATGCATTTGAAAACAGCACAGATATGTGTAAGAATCTGGACAAATTATCCAAGGCACCCAGCAAAATAAACACATATTGCTGTGAGGAAGTGCTGACCACCATGCTGCTGCTATTAGACGCATTATTGTTTACACTTCTTACCTTTATTATTAATGCCTAAAACATTAAATGGTGCTAAAACTCAAATGATTCTTTCTGGTGTTTATTTAGCAAATGTTAAGGCAGATTTTCTTTTACTATATTGACAAGCTACTAAATGCCAACTACTGCTACTGACTAAATGTGACAAATACACACGATCATCTGAAAAAAGCTAAATAGCCTTTTAATAAATGTGCCATGCACTGTTGAGGAAATAGCATTATTAACATTATTAAAAATCTTGGAAATGTAGTGAAATTTAAACGAAACAATTTGAAAAAGGTAATCATTGGCATACAATATTAGTTGTAATGATAGAATATGCTTGCTGATGGGACAGTGTTGTGTTTTTCTTTAGCAGACAGACAGAAAAGAAGAAAAGAGGCCAAACAAAAAGAAAAGCAAGAATTTAATCACTTTTAGAGAACATAAAAAATAGTTCTGCAGGGAGGTTCAGGAAAATAAGTTCAGAACATAGAAGGAAAACAAGAAAAATAAAAACAGACAGCACAGCAACTGCACAGGTGAATAAAGTAAAGAATGAGGGAAGCCACAGAAGTAAAATAACCTTCAAAATAAAACAGGAACTAAATGAAAGTGTAACAAAGATGAAGCCCACACAGACAAACAGGAGAGCACAGAGAGGGCATAGAAACCATAACAAACAACTGTCCACAAAGTTTATGGGCTGAGAAAAACAGCATCAATATGCAGTGAAGTTTACCATATGATTGGCAAGTCAGATTCACAATTTGGTACATTTCATTTCAAACAAGGTGGGTGACATGGTAGTGTGCTGGTGAGCCCCACACATCCTTTTACTCTACAGGGTCCTGGGTTGAAATCTACCAACCCGCTGGAGCCTTTCCAGGTGGAGTTTGTTCTCCCCGTGAACTTTCTGTCATTCTGTGAGACAGAATGATGTTTATTCAGTTTAATATATTCACAAATGAAATGCAAAATCCAAACATGATGACATATTATAACATAGTTGTTTGTGAAATGAACTTCCCAAAAGCTATAATTCCCAAGATACATTACCATAGTAACCTAAATCACTAAAAATATCTTAAAACTACCCTAAGGATGCTAACATTTAAATAACACTAATTCAGTTCACCTAGACAGTGGCACATGAACATTTTAGTATGAATTATTTAAAGTATGAACTTTAAATTGAAAGCTATTTGCATTCCGTTCCCCTCAAACGTTTTCCCATGTATCCATGTGACAGGAAGAGTATATTGGGATAAGCTGTAGTTAAGCCTACATACTATATTACACATTGCACAGGCATTATGAAAACATGTTGCACTCAGTTAACTTCAGACATTAGTAGCGATGAAAGAGGATGACAGGGAGCATCTACCTAAGGCTGTGATATGGCATTCATTTGTTAATTCATTCATTTACTTTGCCAGGACGCCTCTGAAAATTATAACAACAAACAAACAACAACAAAAATAACAACATTCAATATGCCTATAATAAACAATTTTCTTCAGTTGTTTGGAAAAAATGAGTAGTATAGATATAGGACAGTCATACAGACTGATAGAATAAGAGATGGCTTATATAATGTCACTACAAAAGCCACCCAGATCTGTTTAATGGGAGCTCTTCGTTGTCACGATTTCATTAATCAGTTGGTGTCAAGGAAAAATCCTTTAAATAATTAGCTTGAAGATATTGTTTATATATGAGAGTAAATACTAATAGTTTTAGAAAGATTTTTTTCTAAAATTGTCATTAAAACTGTTGGCAAGATTTTCATTCAGTTAATTTTGGGTATTTTCCTCAACTTTGGTGTGAGGGATCACAGAACAATGACGTCATTGGGCTTAGTTTAATGTTTAAGTGTATTAATTCAAAAAATGTGTGTCAGCATATTTATATTTTTTAATATATAGGTGTTTGACTTGGAGCTTTAATATGGTATTTTTAAAGTATGTTATTTTTAAATTGATTCTAAAATACCCCTTTTAAACCATTTTCATTTCATAATAATTTCAGGTATGGTAGAGTTTGTGGAGTCAGTTATTTCATCATTTAAAGTATTATGTGCAGCATCTTGACCTTTACAACTACGGACTGAATCCCAGTTTTATTAATTTTGTATTTTGGCTATTTTTGCTCTGGGCTTAAAGCAAGCTATCTTTTTTCAGTAGATAACAAAACACGTGGTACCTCTACTAGAGCATTGATTTTCCCGGCTTTGAACTTTAAGTCGATCAACTAGCTACTTGCACTGTATTCAAGCTAAAATATCTATATTTATCTATGTAATAACATCACATTTTGAATGACAGCGAAATGTCCTGCAAATATTTATGTTCCCTATATAGTCCTTCTCTTTTTCATTTTTCTTTTTCTTCTTAGCTTAGATGCGTATTCCTCTGGCACAACCAAGAGATTTAAGAGGGTTTGAGTTCCAACTATATGTTAATTTACCATGAAATTTGGAATAGATATTCATGTCCCACATGAATCCAAATGACTGTGAAAGTCCCCTGACTTGCTGCCTGGTGCCACCAGCTGGCCAAAACTTTACTTGTCTAGGGAAATATGTCAATAACAAGCAGATGACACAGAGGAAATTTGTTTTCAGCAAACAGCCACGATTCCAAGAGGATACAGACATGACAGCTATTTAAAAGTGTAATGGATTTACACTGCAAAAAATGTTTAAAGTTTATGAACAAAGAAAGCTGTGTGTATTTTTACGTTATGATAAAATGTAACAAATTAAAATAAATGTCACTTTAAACATTGTGTAGCTTTGTGTATTACAGGCTCGTGGACACTGCAGCTATTAGAGCGAAATGAAAGTTTTGTTTTAGGGCACAAATTCCCTTAATTGCCTATGAGAATACACAGGTTTTGATTTCATTTGTGGTATACTGCAGCCTTTATGCTACTTATGACTTAAGGTTTTAAATCAATTCAGGGCAGACTATTATTTAGAAAACTCCCACCATCTCTTAGAAAAGCAGACTTATCTGAGTGTGAGATTTATGTTTTAAATCTTCGCCTTGATGTGGTTAGACAAGAACAGCTGCTTAGCGCTCCCTAATAAATTGAATACTGGCTTGTGATTCAGGAGATTCACTTAACCATGCTGCGTGTGTGAATCTGTGTCTTGCTCACTTTCCTCTTTCTACATGCATCTTTGTCTGCCTGCATATCACTGAGTGTGCTCTTGCATGTGTGTCAATCAGTGCCCGCGTGAGTTTAATGCTTTTGTTATTGTGTCTATGTGCTTGCCAAGGATAAAAGATAAACAAAGTGGGAGAATAATGACCCTTCCTCCTTCTCTTCTCCTCTCTCTCACCCTCCCACTTTGTCTCAGCCCCTGTGATGACAGTGCTGTCTGCTGGAGTGTGCTGCTTCTTGTCTCTCGGCACATTGTGTACCCATTAACAAGGCTGTGTGTGCATACACCCCCCGCTGCCAGCCACTCCACCCCAACCTCCAGTCCCCTCCTCCTCATCTTCCTTTCCTCTCAGTCGTCACATCCACTGAGGGCTGACATGTCTTGGGTAAAGCTAAGTGCTCTGCCGCAGCGTACTTTCACGAGGGAGCAGTCCAAATGAGAAACTGGTAAAGGGGTGGAACGGTGGAAGCAGTGGGTCTGTCTTTAGTATTCAGTTTTATTAAAAAATTGAATTTGACAGAGTTCATGCTTGTTCCCTCCCGGGCCAGACAGCAAGAGCATTAGCATAGGGAAAAACTGCATGGAGTGCTAATCTTCTCCTTTAGACAGATGAGATAGAACTGAGAAGAGGGAGGTTTTGGTTTGGCAAGAGATGGTGACCTGACACGTAGTTATGTCCTTATCTTTGTGATGTGTAGTGTCAAGGGTGTAATTTGCTCGCTAAAACCATATACAATCAAAAATGCATCGATATCTAATACACCTTTTAAACTGTCTGAGACACCCCAGAATTGTTTCTTTTATTTTAAAACCACCTCTAGTGGTTGATTTAGCACTGAAAAAAATAACTGGAACTTAAAAATGAATAAAGTGCCTATGACAGTAAAAACACACATAAAATAATGACAAATAGAGAAAAGTGTTGCAGAAGAGAATAACAGCACATATTTGTTGTGCACTGCCCCTCCACTGGTATTATGAAGCATGTTTAGCAACAAATCAGGGCACAGGTAGCTGTCTAGAACAAAGAAATCCACTGTAGTGCCAACAACAAAAATGTGCCCATTAAACTTGATGTGTAACCTTTATTCATGCATTGTCATTTGTTAATATCTTAGACCGATGGGCTAGTCCTTCTCATTACATTTTTAGGGGAGCCTCTGAGATGGATGCAACAACTTCAATAAGTACACTTAAAATACTCTAACTGGAGGTATTAGAGAAAGCATGGGTAAATACATTAAAAGACTTAAAACTTAAGAAGGTCAAGCATGCTAATTATGCTCTAAATCACTACATTGTGGTGTTAGCATGTCTGTGTATTCTCGCTATCATTCAGTTTTAATGATGTATCACTGTTTTCCTTTCCCTCTCTCTCCCTGTCTTCCTGTCTTCTCTTCAGCTGTCACTATCTATTAATAGCAGAACTGACAAATAATAAATCTTTGCATAGATAATGTGTCAGTTTGGTTAAATAACTTGCTCTCTAATTTGCCTTCCCCCTGAGTTTCTTCTTATGAGTAGTCATAGTAACCCTTTGATTTTGTTAAGTCACAGTGGTGCGGATATCAATTTAGAGAAATTGAAAAAGAAAATATGGACTTTTGGCATCAGTTTATTGAATTGCAAGAAGATGCTAACCAGTATATTTTATTAGCCTTAATAGTCATGCATTCAGTGCTGACTCATGAGATTCAGCTGTGAGGTATTAGCCTGAATACAACAGCATGAATCATCTGAAGGGAGGGAGCACTAAGTCTTATAAAACTTTGGAAACATTATTTGTGTGTAGTTTACAGAATTGCTCTTGGTGGGTGTTATTAAATTGCATCTACAATTAGGTTTTGAGAAGAAAAACTTTCACCACAACAGTGTGGTAATATATAATAAAAATTCAGAAGGGTTGAGGGAAAAAATAACAAACAAACAAATCAGGTGCTCTACAAATATTGCTTAAACTTCTGGCTATCAAATACTATGAGCAGAGTTACTTGTGACTCGTTACTGTAATCCGATTACTTTTTTCAAGTAACGAGTAAAGTAAGGGATTACTATTGCAAAAACGGTAATTAGATTACTGTTACTTTCCCGTAGGAACGCTGCGTTACTGAGTTACTAAAACCTTGATTTTTTTGCGAGAATGTCTCATGACAGTGACGTAAGCGAGTGCGACGTTTGTGGCAACAGCTGTGTGCAGATCAACAATGGATCATATATCAAGTGCAGGAGAGAGTGTGAGCGTGCAGCGTTTAAAGCGTGGAAGTACTGACCTTATTTTGAGTTTGATTCCATAAAAAGTGACAAAAACATTAGTGTCCGTTGTGCGTGGGAAGAAAACTTCTTTTTACAGCGAAAAAACCCCTAAACTTCCAAGCTAGCACCGAGTGCGCTACGACGTAATGGGAAACTCGCAGAGAAACTCGCGGATTCTTCCACTGACCGCTGCAGCACACCTGCACCAGGGTAAACCTCCGCCTACCCTACTCCTGCTTTACAGGTGAAAATAGAGCAACAGGACCGCTAGTCTGTGACTTTATTTATTTTCTGCTGTGTTTTACTTGCATCTATTTGAAAGAGTGAGTGTAAACACACACAAAAAAAATATTTTATGTGCTGGAATGTGCAGAAAATCGGTTTAAATGTTAAACAAGTTTCTTCCAGTCAGAGAATGTTGCATATAATTACATTTTTGCTTGATGCATAAAGTTAAAAGATTAAAACTAACAAAACAAGTTTTAAAAAGAGACTTTTTCCATTTGATTACATTTTGTATGATGGATTATGTAGAAAAAGTAGAATTGGGCTGAAAGATCTATCGATTTATCACCTATTCAGGTCGTAAATCGTGTTTTTAAAAAGTAACTAAGTAACTAAGTAATTAATTACTTTTGAAAATAAGTAATCAGTAAAGTAACGGGATTACTTTTTTGGGGAAGTAATCAGTAATTAGTTACTGATTACTTTTTTCAAGTAACTTGACCAACACTGACTATGAGTGACAAAGGGCTATCCACACATTAGTGAAAAGATATCATATTTGCAAGTGCCATTGTCCTCTCAATAAACAAAAAGGCAGAAACTACTGTTGCAGCATCTTTGCTGAGTTTCTACGATGACAACTAAAACTAAAACTAAAAAAATGCAAGTCACTATATTTTAGTGACTTGCATTTTTTTTGACATATAAGAAACTCTTGCCTGAGTATTTGGGGTCAATATAACCTGAATTTGAGAATGCTGTACTAGAGCGATCATGCTGCATGTTGCCTCTCTCTCCTTAACAACATTACGTACAAAAGCTCCCTTCAGTTGTTCACCAACAGAAACAACAAAGTCAGATGGGAGACTTGATAGCGCCACCCTACACTGAAAACGTGTATGCAGTCAGATTGAAAGATTTGCAATTTTGGAGTACAGTCAACTTGAAAGTGACTCAGGAGAGGCATATAATCTGCAGTGTTATCTGTGACAGGATTCAAAGGCAGCGATGAGAAGGGACCCCAGGACATTATGGGGACTAAATAGCTCTATCAGGTCTAAGCTAGATCAGCACATGGTGGTGTAGGGATGCTTTGATCATACACGCTCGCGCAGACACATACAGACACACACACATACACATACACACATGAAATACTAGGTAAAAAAACACCCAGCATGAATGTTGCCTCCCTACTCTTGAATGTTTTGAAAGCAAGTGAAGAAGCACATGTGGAGAGGCATTTGTGATTTACATGTGATCAAGATGGCGCCGAGTATGGCAGCCTCGTCGCGAGCTCCCCCAAGCAACGGCTTTCTTCTGTGTTTAATTTTACTTTTCCTTTATTTTTTCACGAGCAGCACTTGTCTCCTTGTGTACGACCGACAAACCTTACTGGACATAAAAGACGGTCTTTCTTATAACTTTCCGGAGTCCAAGTTTTGCAACACGGACGCTCCGTTTGCAGACCCCCCATTCATCTCACCTGAGACGCCTTTGTTCTCTGGCCCTGGAGGCCGCAAACGCCGACGCAGAGGGAGAAGATCTGGCGTTCTGGTTCGACTGAGACGGCGCACTTACAGACCACCGTTACCCAGTTTATTACTGGCTAATATGCAGTCTCTGGAGAACAAGCTGTGCGAGCTTCGGGCACGGATCTCATTCCAGCGAGAGATGCGGGACTGCTGCGTGATCTGCCTCACAGAAACCTGGCTATCGGACAAAGTACCGGACTCCGCAATACAACTGCCGGGGTTCTCTGTGCACCGCGCGGACAGGTCACAGGATCTTACTGGGAAAAGCAGAGGCGGTGGTGTGTGTTTCATGATCAACAACAGCTGGTGTGATTATGCGAACGTGCACCCGGTCAAATCCTTCTGCTCACCGGACCTGGAGTACCTGATGATTAAGTGCCGGCCATTCTGGCTACCGAGGGAATTTACAGCAGTGATTATTACGGCTGTTTACATTCCCCCACAAGCCGACACTGACCGTGCACTCAGGGAACTGTACAGCGCGATCAGCAGCGAGGAAACCGCACACCCAGAGGCAGCGTTTATCACAGCCGGAGACTTTAATAAGGGAAACCTGAAGAAAGTCTCACCAAAACTCCATCAACACATCCTTTTCAACACACGTGGAAACCGGCAACTCGACCACTGTTACACCTCTTTCCGGGATGCGTACAAAGCCCTCCCCCGCGCCCCATTCGGCCAATCAGATCACTGCTCCATCCTGCTCCTGCCCGCCTACAGGCAGAAGCTGAAACAGGAAGCTCCAACCCGGAGGGCGGTGCACTGTTGGACGGACCAATCGGAGTCTGCGCTGCGGGACTGTTTTGATCACGCGGACTGGGAAATGTTTCACGTGGCCGGCAGAGACATTGATGAATACACAGACTCAGTCTGTGGATTTATCAGGAAATGCGTGGAAGATGTCGTCCCATCCAGAACAGTCAAATCCTTCCCAAAACAAAAATCCTGGATTAACGGAGATGTTCGCGCGGCACTGGCGGCACGGAACACCGCCTTTGCCTCCGCGAACACATCGGACTACAAACACGCACATTACCAACTCCGGAAGACGATCAAAGCAGCCAAACGTGAGTACAGGGACAGGGTGGAACAACAGTTTGACAACCCTCGGAGTATGTGGCAGGGACTAAACACGATCACAGACTTTAGAGGGAAAACCAGCACACCGCAGACCACGGCCTCTCTGTGTGAGGATCTAAACGTATTCTACGCTAGATTCGACACAGCGAACACCATGAGACCGGACAGTGTGCGCACCGCGGATGACGTCAGTGCGCACACTGTGTCTGAGGAGGATGTGCGGAAGTGCTTCAGGAAGGTGAACGCACGCAAAGCTACTGGTCCGGACGGGATTCCCGGCCGCGTCCTCAGGTCATGCGCGGCTCAGCTGGCTGGAGTGTTCACGCACATTTTCAACCTTTCCCTCTCTCTGTCTGTAGTCCCAGCCTGCTTCAAAATGGCCACCATCGTCCCTGTACCCAAATCCTCCACCATCTCCTCATTGAACGACTGGCGACCTGTAGCCCTGACGCCCATCGTAAGCAAATGCTTCGAGAAGCTGGTCAGGGACTTCATCTGCTCTGCACTACCCGACTCACTGGACCCTCTACAGTTTGCATACCGCCACAACAGGTCCACTGATGATGCCATAGCCCTGACACTACACACTGCCCTGTCACACCTGGAGAAGAGAGACACGTATGTGAGGATGCTGTTTGTAGATTACAGCTCAGCATTCAATACCATCGTTCCCTCGAAGCTGGACAGGAAACTGCAGGATCTAGGACTGAGCAGCTCCCTCTGCAGCTGGATCCTTAGCTTCCTGTCTGACAGACGCCAGGTGGTCAGACTGGGCAGCATCACCTCATCCCCCATCACACTGAACACTGGTGCTCCACAGGGGTGTGTACTGAGCCCTCTCCTGTACTCACTCTACACCTACGACTGCACAGCCACTAACAGCTCCAACATCATTGTGAAGTTTGCGGACGACACTACAGTGGTGGGTCTTATCACCAACGGTGATGAGACGGCTTACAGGGAGGAGGTCAGCGCCCTGACCCACTGGTGTCAAGACAACCATCTCACCCTCAACGTCGCAAAGACAAAGGAGTTGATAGTGGACTTCCGGAGGTGCAGAGAAGTACACACCCCCATCACCATCAACGGCGCTGCTGTGGAGAGAGTGAGCAGCTTCCGGTTCCTTGGCGTACACCTGGCTGAGGATCTTACGTGGTCAGTACACACAAACAAAACAGTGAAGAAGGCGCAGCAGCGCCTCTTCTTTCTCAGGAGACTGAAAAGATTCGGCATGAACCCCCGCATCCTCAGGACCTTCTATCGCTGTGCCATTGAGAGCATCCTCACTGGATGCATCACCACCTGGTATGGCAACAGCACCGCCTACAACTGCAAAGCTCTCCAGCGAGTAGTGCGGTGCTCTGAACGGATAATTGGAGGTGAGCTTCCCTCCCTCCAAGACATCTACAGGAAGCGGTGCCTGAGGAAAGCGGGGAGGATCATCAAGGACTCCAGTCACCCCAGCCATAAACTGTTCAGACTGCTTCCATCAGGAAGGAGGTTCTGCAGCATCCGGTCCCGTACCAGCAGACTGAGAGACAGCTTTTTCCATCAGGCCATCAGACTGCTGAACACGTCATAGACACCTCAGCTTCACTACTGGAACTTCAACATTATGCACTCCACACTGTATATAAATGCCACTTGTTTTGCACATATTCAACTCTGTATATTTTATATATTTTATTATTATTATTATTATTATTATTTTATTTTATTTTTTTACTATTTAATTTGTAAAAATGTGTATACACACACACACACACACACACACACACACACACACACACACACGTAGGAAAATATTTAGTATACACATCCAGAAATGCATACACTATTATATATTGTACATATATTTATTAGTTTCAGGTTGGCCATTCTTGTATTTTGCTCGTTTGTGTTGTTGTGTTTGCACATCTCTGTTGCTTGTGGGGCTCGCACACAAGAATTTCACTCGCATGTGCTGTGCCAGTGTGCCTGCACATGTGATGTGACAATAAAAGTGATTTGATTTGATTTGTTTGTTACACTTACATGTTTCCAATTTTTTTATTATAATTTTTTGTTATAATATCAATAATATTTCTATGAATATGGGATACTGTTACATGTTTGCATAGACTTTTGAGGAATATGGAGACACTCCTGGCATTATATGAGCAAAGTGAGACTCATTTTTTAGGGTTGGTGGAGATGAGTGTGAAGATCTAAACAATCCCTGTCAGTGATGGAGAAGCTTTGATGAAAATATTTGGTAAAAAGTTCACCAGCATGAAGGAAATGAAGTTTCAAACTTTCCTTAGGAGGAGCCCAGCACACCTGCTTAAAGAATAGTAAGTGTGGCGATGTGGATGTTTGCAGCGACTGCTGTATAGAGGCCATCCTGCTACACATGAAACACATCAGAGTCATAATTGTTATTTTAGTCACGTGTTTGTTTATTATCCTTATTGTTTTATCTGGGACTGTTTGCAGACATCTCAGAGAGAGGAGACACCAGCATCTGAACAGAGACTCAAACCAGCAACCTGCAGCTCCCTGCTTGGCTGCTCCAGTTTTCTCCTCACTCATGTTGCCCACCAGTGATTTCTAGCTGCCCACCCACACAGCAGGCTAGAATATGCGCTGAGCCGCAGCACCCAATACTTGGACATGTTTTCTTTATTAAACAATGAACCAGACCCCAAAAAGTAAACAGCTGTTATTGCTAGGCAACGGGAGCAGCATTTGGAGATGCAGCACCTGACATTCCTGACCATGTGGGCGGAGCATGCATGAAATGGAATGTTTAGTAGAACTGTGCAACACAAGCACTTAGTTCCAGCATGTTTCATTGTATCCAGACACAGCTAGAGACACATCTACAGCAGCATCTCTGTGCAGGACAAACGACAGTTGACGAAGAAACATCGAAAACTTCACTTCACTCCTCTACAAAACGTTGGTTCCTTTGTTTAAAAGGCCAAAATGAATCAAGGGAGATCGAGAAGAGGATCGGCGAGTGCTTCACCTCACAATACAGTACAGCTGATTCATTTTAAATTTCAAATGATACAGGCTGAAAATGTCAAATTAAAAGAAGAGGCAGAAAAATCAAGAGGAGAAGCTAAAAATTCAAAGTTTGAAACTGAAGTAGTATTGCAGGAATTACAGGATGTGGGTCTCAAACTTAAAGGAGAGAAGATAAGAAAACAACAGGCAGAAAACGAGAATGAAAACATGAAGAAAGAACTGTTGCAAGCTCAAAAAGCATTGGAGGAAGAGAAAAGCACAGCACAAGAAGCCAAAAATAAATATCAAACTGCAAAGAAGGAGGCAGGAAATGTGATGCAGGAATTACAGGAGGTGCAGGAAGCTTTTGAAGAGGAAAAAAGCAAAATGCAGTTGGCAACACAAGACGCTGCAAATGTAATGGCTGAAGCTGAAACACTAAGGAAGGAATTACTGCATGTGAAGCAACAACTTGAAGAGGAGAAAAAATGTAAACACGAGACAGAAAATGAGATTGAAAATATGAAGAAAGAATTGTTGGAAGCTCAAAAAGTGTTGGAGGAAGAGAAAATTAAAATACAGGAAGCAAAGAAAGAAATGGAAGATACAAAGAGTTACACTCAAAACATGAAGGAGGAACTGATGAAAGTGCAAGAGGAACTTGCAGAAGGGAAAATTGAGTTGAAGGTATTCAAGAAAGAAACGACGGTGACCAAGAAAGGCTGCAAAGATGAACTTAAAGAAATACAAAAGCACAAAAAGGAAGCTAAAGAGCTCCTCAAACACAAAGGGAAACTGGCCAAACAGCAGCTGAAAGAAACATTTAAAGATGCCGAGGAGCAGCTCAACAAAACCTTAAAAGAGCTGAAGGCAAAAGAAAAGCAAGCCGAGGACAGGAGGGGATTCTGGAGCAGACTGCTGAGAAAGAACTGACCCAGCAGCATCTTCCTCCTTCCCCCTCTCTCAACCTTTCTTTCACAAAAATCCCCCCAAACTTTACTTGGGACGTTTGTTTGTTTTTTAAAAACTCTATTCTGAATGCATGTACTGACATACAAAAATAAAATTGCCATAACTTGACCTCATGTTGCCTGCTTCTTTTCTTGTGTGTCTGTGGATGTAAAACAGTAACACACTTTCTGCTCTGTGTGTTTTTAATTGCAAATAAATGCAATATGTTTTCATTTTAAAATGCAGTGCAAAAAACTTCTGCTTTAAATCTTTTTTTTTTTTTTAGCAAAAAGCTTTTTTTTTTTTGCCTGTTGTGGAAGTTTTCCATTTAAATAAAGCCTGCAGACGAGCGGTGAGCGGTAGCTAACATTCTTTAATCAAAACACACAAAGAACAGACAAGCAAGCTTGATGAAGTCCCTGCATGACCGCGGGACAGACGGTCAGCAGAGTCTCCCTGAGCCTAGCATGGCTCTCAGTTAAATACCTTCTCCAGGAACAAAAGGCACTACACAGCTGTTTCACACCTTAAGGTTCACACTCCCTTGCTTCCTACCAGAGTCCTCAAAGACACAAAAGACTCTTCCTGTGGAGTTGTCTGCTTCCCCCAACTTCCTTACTAGACCCCCAGCATTTGTCTTACTGTATGAGTGTGAGACATGTTAAAATCCAGTGGCACCAAGGTATCATACAATAAAATAATGTGATTAATGCATAAGTAAAAGAAATTCCTATACATGCCCCTTCCTGATTTCTTATGTTTTAACATGTTTTAACATCGTTCCCTCGAAGCTGGACAGGAAACTGCAGGATCTAGGACTGAGCAGCTCCCTCTGCAGCTGGATCCTTAGCTTCCTGTCTGACAGACGCCAGGTGGTCAGACTGGGCAGCATCACCTCATCCCCCATCACACTGAACACTGGTGCTCCACAGGGGTGTGTACTGAGCCCTCTCCTGTACTCACTCTACACCTACGACTGCACAGCCACTAACAACTCCAACATCATCGTGAAGTTTGCGGACGACACTACAGTGGTGGGTCTTATCACCAACGGTGATGAGACGGCTTACAGGGAGGAGGTCAGCGCCCTGACCCACTGGTGTCAAGACAACCATCTCACCCTCAACGTCGCAAAGACAAAGGAGTTGATAGTGGACTTCCGGAGGTGCAGAGAAGTACACACCCCCATCACCATCAACGGTGCTGCTGTGGAGAGAGTGAGCAGCTTCCGGTTCCTTGGCGTACATCTGGCTGAGGATCTTACGTGGTCAGTACACACAAACAAAACAGTGAAGAAGGCGCAGCAGCGCCTCTTCTTTCTCAGGAGACTGAAAAGATTCGGCATGAGCCCCCGCATCCTCAGGACCTTCTATCACTGTGCCATTGAGAGCATCCTCACTGGATGCATCACCACCTGGTATGGCAACAGCACCACCTACAACTGCAAAGCTCTCCAGCGAGTAGTGCGGTGCTCTGAACGGATAATTGGAGGTGAGCTTCCCTCCCTCCAAGACATCTACAGGAAGCGGTGCCTGAGGAAAGCGGGGAGGATCATCAAGGACTCCAGTCACCCCAGCCATAAACTGTTCAGACTACTTCCATCAGGAAGGAGGTTCTGCAGCATCCGGTCCCGTACCAGCAGACTGAGAGACAGCTTTTTCCATCAGGCCATCAGACTGCTGAACACGTCATAGACACCTCAGCTTCACTACTGGAACTTTAACATTATGCACTCCACACTGTATATAAATGCCACTTGTTTTGCACATATTCAACTCTGTATATTTTATATATTTTATTATTATTATTATTATTATTATTTATTTATTTATTTTTTAAAATTTTTTTTTTTTTAACTATTTAATTTGTAAAAATGTGCATACACACACACACCACACACACACACACACGTAGGAAAATATTTAGTATACACATCCAGAAATGCATACACTATTATATATTGTACATATATTTATTAGTTTCAGGTTGGCCATTCTTGTATTTTGCTCGTTTGTGTTGTTGTGTTTGCACATCTCTGTTGCTTGTGGGGCTCGCACACAAGAATTTCACTCGCATGTGCTGTGCCAGTGTGCCTGCACATGTGATGTGACAATAAAAAGTGATTTGATTTGTGATTTGATTTGACATGTTATTTTGGACTGCAGTTAACAGCCCTGACATGGGAACAATGACATATCATCTATATTCAAGCAAAAATAAAGGGAAGACAAACAAAAGAGGCCTGAGCAATATCACCGCATTGTCTGTTGTTTAGATGTTTGCTTTTTATTCTCTGAACATTCTCATCTTACCAAAACAAAAACGCTTGTTTTTGTCTTTGATCCACTGTTTTGTGTACACTGAAAGGCACTTTGGTGCCAAGTTCTCTCTCAGCGGGGGAAACTCGACTCCTATCTTACGCTGAAAAAGTCACAATATTGTGTTCATACTGTGCACACCCAATCAGCAGAACACTCCTTTTTGTTTTTGATAAAGTTCCAAGTCTCTTCTGGTGATCGTTGTGTTATCCAGAGCAAAATGAGGCGAGAAGGTGAAAAAGAAATAAGGGATAAGATTAGACAGGGGTCTGGAGCTCGACTCACACTCATAATGACAGGAGGACATGGTATGTGCCTTAGCTTGAGGTTCAATTTCAGTTCATTTGGAGTACTTTATACACACCTCATTTAATGGTTTTTCTTCATTTTCATGACTATTTGCATTGTAGATTCTCACTGAAGGCATCAAACCATGAATGAACACATATGGAATTATGTAGTGAACAAAAAAGTGTGAAATAACTCAAAACCTGTTTTATATTTTTGTTTTATATTCAAAACAGCCACCCTTTGCTTTGATTACTGCTTTGCACACTCTTGGCATTCTCTTTGTGAGTGTCATGATGAGTCACCTGAAATGTTTTTCCGATTGAAGGTCCTTTTACCTTCAATCTTGGGTCCATCTCATCCCAAACCATCTCCATTGGGATTAAGTCAGGTATCTGGCGCAGCACTCCATCACTCTCCTTCTTGGGCAAATAGCCACAGCCTGGAGGTGTGTTTGGGGTCCTGTTGAAAAAAGAATGATGGTCCAACTAAAAGCAACTCGAAAGGGATGGTGTGTCACTGCAGGATGCTGTGGTAGCCATGTTGGTTCAGTTTGCGTTCAATTGTGAATAAATCCCCAAAAGTGTCACCAGCAAAGCACCCCCACACCATCACACCTCCTCCTCCATGCTTCACGGTGGGAACTATGCATTTAGAGACCATCCGTTCACCTTTTCTGCATCACACAAAGACACAGCAGGTGGAACCAAAGATCTCAAATTTGAAGTCATTAGACCAAAGCACAGATTTCCACTGGTCTAATGTCCATTCCTTTTGTTTCTTGGCCCAAACAAATCTCTTCCACTCATTGCTTTTCCTTTGCAGTGGTTTTTAGCAGCTCTTTGACCATAAGGGCCTGATTCACGCAGTCTCCTCTGAATCTACTGGAATTCTGTGTGGCATTTATCTGGGTTCTAATCTCAGGTGCTGTTAACTTGCAATTTCTGAGGCTGGTGACTCTGATGAGTTTATCCTCAGAAGCAGAGGTGACTCTTGGTTTTCATTTCCTGGTGCGGTCCTCATGTGAGCCAGTTTGGTTGTAGCGTTGATTTTTTTTTTTGCGACTGCACTTAGGGAGACATTGAAAGTTTTATCAATTTTTATTGATGTAGTATTGATGCACTGTCATTTTTTTTTTTACATTCTTTTACTCAGCTGATTGGTCCTTGCCATAATATAAATTCTAAAAGGTGTCAAATAGGGCTGTCAGCTGTGTACCAACCTGACTTCTGCACTAAGAAGGCATTTCCCATTAAGAAGGCAAGAAATTCCACAAATGAACCCTGACAAGGGCAAATGAAACCTTTTCAGCTCATTGAGAGACGGCCAAGACTTTGCAGCGCTGTCAACAAAGCAAAGAGTGGAAGACTGGAAAATATTCTGGAGAAAAACACAATCAATTCCAATTCCACAGTAAAAGAGTCTGATAGGTGAATAATAAAATAATAAAAACAAAATAAGACCAGTTTGGAGACATTCAGACCTTTATGTCTTTAAGAGATGCCTTTAGTTTAACTATATCAATTTGTAGATATATAGCTGTGTACTATCTGTATTGTAATGAAAATGCAGTGTTTTCTAAAAAATATTTGCCTCAAGGAATATTATATCAAAAACATCGGTCCCAGTACGGAGCCCAGAGGAACTGCATGCCTGACTTTCATGTGTGAGGAAGACTCCCCGTTGACCTGCATAAATCGAAATCTATCAGATAGATAAGATTCAAACCACTGCTTTGCATTGTCTTTAATATCAACAGTGTATTCAAATCTTGTGTCAGGAGTACAGAATGCTATATTTGGGTTTAAGAAGACAAGCATATAGACATGTGGGCGACTGTGGAGAGACTGTGGGTGCTCCACAGCAACTGTCCCAGAATAAAATATGAATAGTAGACAGCAGGAATAAATAGCAAACAGGGGAAATATATAGAATCAATAGGGATATGTACAAACCCAAAGAATATATATAAAAATGAGAGAACAAAATTGTTGCAAGAAGAGACTTGGTCTGAATAGACTCTGTGTGTGAGTGGCCTGAGTGATGCAGGTTACACAGACCATGGCTCAGATTAGTGAGGTGGGAGGGCAGAGTCGTGTGTGTGTGTGTGTGCGTGTGTGTGTGTGTGTGTGTGTGTGTGTGTGTGTGTGTGTGTTGTGGGGGGAGGTCACTTGTTTGAGGTGGGCAGGGTGCAAAGGGTCACCTGTGGTTGCCCTGGTTTTCCTCAGACAGAAGAAGCTGGTGGTGCCTCCAGGGGTGGCAGATGTCAGCCAGTGATTTTTTGGGCAGTGTTAATTACTCTCTGTTGAATCACACTTGTTATAAATCTCTCTATTAAGCCCCTCTGTTCTCAGTACTGGCCCCTGCGTACCAAACACCCAGGCAGTAAGAGAACAGGCACTCCCCTCACACAGTGACAGTGGGCAGTCGAACTGATTGAGGCCACTTGAGGAAATCTTTGATCCAGGAGCAGGTGGCAGGGGGCATTATTTGCAGCATCATATGCAGTCAGGATGTGAGGATTTTAAACATGTATCATGAAATGACACATGTGGGACTTTTTCACTGAGGATTACAGATCCATGGGGAAGAATTTTAGTTTACATGAAAAACAGAGTGACTTGTGTTGGAAGGGGAAAAGGATGAAATCACCTGTGAAGGTATCTCAAGTCCTTAAAACATGATGGAATTTTTTTGCAAAACGGAAAAGCAAAATCATACACGAGAAATGCAGACACCATATTCGACCTTCAGACATCACCTAGAAGAATTAGAATTGAATTTAGTGGGTGCTGAGAGGAAGCAAACAACAATAAAATGTTCAATACAATAAACTTTAACAAAATAACCAAAACAAACTTAGTAGGAACAATTGGATGGAATCAGATCTTGCCGAGGGCAAGAAAGCAAAGAAAAGAAAAACTCAGTGGAAGTGAAAACTGAGGATACAATTTACAGCTACTAGATACTGTTTAGACTTGTCGTGATGTCAGAGTTTGCTGACAGTGCCAGCAGGGTTAGGTTTATCATTTTTAGCCAGTTCAGTGCCTTCGTTTGCTACGACCTTGTGTTATAGAAAGGACAAAACTACTGCAAACTCTTGTATTCTTAACAAAGAATTCAGAACTCCAAACAAACATCCTAAACACAAAGCTATACTTTGTGCAAAAGATACGCAGTGCAAATAATGAATTGTGCTTAGAAAAATTATATCTCAAATTAGGAAAAGCAATTATTCCATATAAATTGCACACTGCTGCAATGTGCATTTAAAATAGGCTGTAATTTAAAACAATTTATTTCATACGACTTGCTCTGGAAAAATACACTTGTTCCCATAAGGCAAAGACCTGATACTGCAAGACACAACCGACTTAAGGTATTGAAACTCATCTGTTCTCATCTTCAGCTGTTTCACAAATAGATGGCTCTGCTGTGTTATTTTGACAGCTAAAAGAACAGAATTTATGTTTGGACAGTCTGAACACAATGGGAAAGTTTTATGGAGTGCCATTCAGTCAAGGCAGCTGCATGAGGGAACCTGGCTTGGATTCATTTAAAATTACTCCCCATTTTCACTATTTCTGTAATACTGACAATGCTTTTACTCATATTAAAATAGTATTTCTATGCACAAAACACATCAGCTACAAAAGAAGTATTAGTCTGACATATAATGAAAAAGAGTCAGCATGATTCTGTGCTGTGCCATGATGAGTTCTCTAGCTCTTCAGGCCTCTTGGAGGTGAAAGATGGTGGGTGTCTCACAGAGCGCCATCTGTTATGATTATGGAGACCCTGAAGGGGTGAACGGTGACTAAAGTGGGCTTCTAATTGAATTGGGTGTAGAGGTAATCTTGTCAGAGTGCCTGGGTGGCTGGCACTACTGCCAAATACTCCTCCAAAGCCTTTTCTTTACCCCAGTGCTGGTACAATGGATGACAGAACAGTTATGGTAGATCTATACCATACATGTATGAGTGGCTGTGGATAGAGAGATGTCTGTGTGAGTGTGTGGTAGAGTATTGAAATAAGCAAAAAATCTCCTGATTCTTTATGTCAGCCGAGACACATTTGAATTTAGTGAAGAAAATTCTCTCTTTTTAAGCTAAGCTACTTAGCAGTAGCAAATGATAATCGGGATAACCTATTAGTTTATTGTGAATGGATTCCTCTGAGATGATTTAGATGCACTGCACCAAGTTTAGTGAGGTGCAATAGAGCAGAAACAAATGAATATATGTTATTCTGCAGGAGATTGATAGATCATGCGTCAGTATACAAAATACATCACTGCTTAAAAGTTTGTGGTCTTCCAGAAAATGTCACAATTTCAGGAAAACTCATTCTTCCATTTATCAAATAAGTTTCAAAATGAATACAAAATATAGTCAAAGGGTTAGAAAAAAAGTTTAATTTTTACATGCAAATTATCTTTAATCAAATAACCAATATTTTCCAACATAAAGTGCACAGCCTTGACTTTTTCTATTTCACTTATGGACTTATTCACCATTCATTCAAGTTCTTCCCACAATAATCCAATCAGATTCATTACATCACTCTTGTTTTGTCCAGTGTCTGTGTTCTTTTGCTCATCTTAGTCTTTTCTTTGTACTGGTCAGTGTTCTTTGCAACTTTGCCCAGAAGGCCAACATCCTGGAGTTACACCACGACTGTTGGTGTTGAGTCTGTTTATTTGTGGGCATTATTTCATGAAGCTGCCAGTTAAGGACCTGTGAGGCATCTGTTTCTCAAACTGGGGACTCTGATGTACTTATCCTCTTGCTCAGTTGTGCACAAGGGCCTCCCGCTTATCTTTTTCAGTCTGGTTAGAGCCAGATTGCACTGTTCTGTGAAGGGACTAGTAGGCACTGTTGTAATAAAATCAAGTAGTTTTTTGGTTTTTTTTAATCACCACAACAGTTTTCAGCCATACAGAGCTGGAACGGTGGTTCATGTGATGATCAAATATCCTTTTAACATGACAAATTTGCATGTAAGTAGCACTGTGTCATATATAACAATATTACTTTGCCGCTTCCAAAGAATGGTAATTAAAGCCAGGTACTTTAGATGTAACTGAAGAGTTGTTAGCAGTGTTGGGCAAGTTACTTTGAAAAAGTAATTAATTATAGTTACTAGTTATTTCTTCAAAAAAGTAACTGAGTTAGTAACTGAGTTACAATATTCTAAAAGTAATTAATTACTTGAAAAGTAACTATCCCGTTACTTTAAAAAAAACGTTTAACCCTCTGGGGTCCAGGGTATAATTGGCCATTTTTGACTACTTTTGATTTTCCCTCCACATTTTCCCTTTAAAAACTATTTACTTTGCCTTGTTTGGTATCATCCTTTTCAGCACAACCTCGAATGTCTGAATTTGCAGTTATGTTTTTATTTTGACATACTGTATTAACACAATTGATCTAAAATCAGACAAAAAATATAAAATCCGAGTAGAAAAATTTATATTTTTTACTGTAACAACCACAAACATGTTTATTGAATCATATTTCATAACTTTAAATGCAAACATAAATTGTCAATTTCAAAATCATATACACAAGTTTTGCAAACAACAAAGTTATTTGCATCCATTTACCTTTTACCCTTTTTTATAACCATTTCAAACTATTTACATAACAATCAGGTGTTCTACATTCAACAAGATGCCACACAAATTATTTGTGCCACTCCAAAAGAATTATTTGTCCACCATAAAGGAAAACATCACAGCCTGATACCTGCAGACAGCAGCTGCCTCATTGTTCTAACACACAACACAAAACTATCCACAACACTACACACTAACTACACGAGACAACACATTAACTACACACTCCAAACACACTAAACGTCACAAATCTCTCACATCTCAAAACTCGCTCTCTTTTTCTGCTCTTTCTTTCTCTCTCTCTCTCTCCCTCTCTCTCTCTCTCTCTCTCTCCTAAAACTTTTTTTTGTTTATTTGAACAATTGAACAACAAATATACATAGTAATGTAGTTATAGAAAGGGTATGAAAAATTTCACATCTTGCAGTATCTTTTACAAGTCATGTATACAAATACAAATACAAATACGTAAAGAAAAAAGTACTTTAGTACTTAAAAATTTTGTACAATGTATGTGAAATTTGGCAAAAATAATCAGAAGATTGATAATATATTTTTTCCCTGGATTTATTTTATCGGTATGTGAGAGGCCGAATAGAATATGTTGAAACTTCAGTTTGCATGAGGGATCAATTTTGGTGTTTATAAAATTATTTAAATCAATCCAAAAAATATGTGTATACGTGCATTCCCCAAATAGATGACATATTGTTTCCTCTGCATTGCTGCAAAAAGTACAAAGAGTATCAATATTTTTCTTAAATTTAACCACATATGTCTTTACTGGATAACATCTATGGATCAGCTTAAGAGTAACTTTTCTTACCTTATTAGTGATAATAAATTTCCTTGATAGGATCCAAGTGTTTTTCCAGTCTAGTCACTCCTAAAACTTCCCCCTCTTCCTAAACAACCAAATGTCATGTTGCCATATCATTTTTTGATTGGTCGACATGGTGCATTTTTCCACCAACAGGAACGGGCTGGGTTTTTTTTTTTGTTTTTTGTTTTGCTCAAAAGCAGACGTTAAACGTGCCGAAACTATTCAGGAAAAAACACCGTGTATATATTGTTTATCATGACTCTGGTTTTACGTGGCCTAACCCTTATATATCACCTTGTTGCTTTGTCATCTTGAAGTGGTCATGTGATTGGCTTACCACGACTACTTTATTTTTCCTCAGTCAAACAGCAGCACTCACGCAATTGTTTTGCCCCCCTAGCTACAGCTGTTGTGCCAAAAAGTGATCATGATTGCCGTCCGCGGGAGCGCCCAGCTGCTTAAAGCTGTAGCGCCCAGATTACTTACAGCTACTTCTGTGCAACTGATATAAGATGCGGTAAGATGAACACAGCTTCAACCGTCTGTTTGTTGAAAAATAGTAACGCGACCCCACCGCATTTTCTTGTTAGTAACGGTAACAGCGTTGTAACGATAGGAATAGTAATTAGTTAGATTACTCATTACTGAAAAAAGTAACGCCGTTACGTGTAACGCTGTTATTCCCATCACTGGTTGTTAGTCTTGAGTTTACAGAAGTCTAAAGTCTTAATCAAAAGGAGAGACAAGAATACTAATAAATAATAATTATAAGGGAGAAACTGAGTACAACTACTACTCTAATTGGTAATTTGTTTTAGCATTTCTGTTGCAGTCTCTGATGAAAATGTATTCAAAGTTTGATTTGGTTAAACTAAATGTTTATGATATCGTGTTGGATGGAGGACTGATTCTCCTAAGCTAGCCCTTTTTCATTTGTTATGAAGCCCTGTTTACACTCTTTAGTTTTAGTTGACACACATGTATAATATGTGGCAATCCATCACTTCATGCGGATTCCATCACTTCATGCGGATACCCTCTCGGCGCCAGCTGCGGTCGCAAGGCTGGAGCCGAACAAAGAACACCCTGATAACGACTGTCTTTAGGCTGTTCCTTCCCATTCCATGCAAGGCCACCTGGGTTGGCTGGAAGACTGTTTAGGCAAGGCAAGGCAAGTTTATTTGTATAGCAAAATTCAACAACAAGGTGATTCAAAGTGCTTTACAGAGACATTAGAAACAAGAACAAATAAAAAGCATGATTTAAAATTGATTAAAACAAGCAAATAAACTAACTAACTAATTAACAAACAAACAACAAACAACAGTATATAAAATCAAAACAGATAAAATCAGAACAGTAGATAAAATCAGTAGTTAAATGTAAGTTTTGAAATTTAAGCTTAAAGTGTGGATTTGGTGCTTTATTCAAATGCAGCTGAGAACAGGTGAGTCTTCAACCTGGATTTAAATAAACTGAGTGTTTCAGCTGATCTGAGGCTTTCTGGGAGTTTGTTCCAGATATAAGGAGCATAAAAGCTGAATGCAGCTTCTCCGTGTCTGGTTCTGACTCTGGGAACTATAAAAGACCGGATCCAGATGACCTGAGGGATCTGGATGGTTCATACTGGGTCAGGAGGTCACTGATGTATTTTGATGCTTTATAGGCCAGCATCAGAACTTTAAAGTCTATCCTCTGACGGACAGGCAGCCAGTGTAAGGACCTCAGAGCTGGACTGATGTGGTCCACTTTTTTGGTCTTAGTGAGGACTTGAGCAGCAGAGTTCTGAATGAGCTGTAGTTGTCTGACTGATTTTTTAGGTAGACCTGTAAAGATGCTGTTACAGTAATCAAGCCTACTAAAGATGAATGCATGGACTAGTTTTTCCAGGTCCTGTTGAGACATCAGATCTTTTATCCTTGATATATTCTTGAGGTGATAGTAAGCTGACTTTGTTATTGTCTTAATGTGTTTTTCTAAGTTTAGGTCTGCATCCATCACTACACCCAAATTTCTCGCCTGGTTTGTGGTTTTTAGATGTATAGATTGAAGTTCTCTGGTGACCTGTAATCGTTTTTCTTTGGCGCCAAAGACTATTACCTCAGTTTTGTTTTTGTTTAGCTGGAGAAAATTGTGGCACAACCAGTCATTGATTTCCTCAATGCATTTACCAAGAGCCTGTACAGGGCCTCGGTCTCCTGGTGACATTGTGATATATATTTGTGTGTCATCTGCATAGCTGTGATAGTTTATTTTGTTGTTGTTTATAATCTGTGCCAGTGGGAGCATGTAGATGTTAAACAGAAGGGGTCCCAAGATGGAACCTTGGGGAACTCCACATGTGATACTTGTCTGCTCAGATGTGAAGTTACCTATTGATACAAAGTATTTCCTGTTTTCTACGTATGTTTTGAACCAGTTTAGTACAGTTCCTGAAAGACCTGTCCAGTTCTCCAGTCGTTTGAGTAATATGTTGTGGTCAACTGTATCAAATGCTGCACTGAGATCCAGTAAAACTAAGACTGACATTTTTCCACTGTCTGTATTCAGACATATGTCATTAAACACTTTGGTCAGAGCGGTTTCAGTGCTGTGGTTCTGTCTAAAACCTGACTGGAAGGCATCGTAGCAATTATTCTGTTTTAAGAAGTAACTGAGCTGTTGAGAAACTGCTTTTTCAATGATCTTACTTAAAAACGGGAGATTTGAGATCGGCCTGTAGTTGTTCATTTGTGTCTTGTCAAGATTGTCCTTTTTCAGTATAGGTTTGATTACAGCAGTTTTTAGTGATTCTGGAAACACACCTGATAATAAAGAAAAGTTGACGATCTGTAACAGGTCTGACTCTAAAGTCTTTGAGACCTTTTTGAAAAAACTTGTTGGCAGGACATCTAAACAGCAGGAGGAGGAGTTCAGTTGACCTAAGATGTCCTCCAGGTCTTTGCTGTTAATAGGTTGAAACTGTTTCATGGTGTTTAAACTGTTTTTTGGTGGACACAGTACATATCCTGGATCTGCTGTTGATGTACCAATTGCTTGTCTAATTTTTTGGATTTTTTCAGTGAAGAATTTGGCAAAGTCATTGCAGGCCATGGTCGAATGAAGTTCAGCTGCCACTGACACAGGAGGGTTTGTTAGCCTGTCAACTGTAGAAAATAAGACCCGAGCATTATGGCTGTTTTTAGTGATGATGTCAGAGAAGTAGGACCTCCTTGCATTCCTCAGTTGTAAATTATAATTGTGAAGTTTCTCTTTATAAATGTCATAATGAACCTGGAGGTTTATTTTTCTCCATCTGCGCTCAGCTTTCCTACACTCTCTTTTTTCATTTTTCACCAGTGTGGAGTTTCTCCATGGAGACTTTTTCCTTCCAGAGATAACCTTCACCTTAATGGGAGCAATAGTGTCCATTACATTTAACATGTTAGCATTGAAGCTATTGACGAGCTCATTGACTGACCCTCTGGGCAGGTCAGGTGTTAATGGGAAGACCTGGTTAAAGATCTCACTACTGTCTTCAGTTATACACCGTTTTGTGATCACTGTTGTTGATATATTTGTGTGGGCTGAGATTTTACTTTCAAAGAAAACACAGTAATGATCAGACAGGCCCACATCAGACACAGTAACCTTTGAAATGCTCAGGCCTTTGGAGATCAGTAGGTCAAGAGTGTGTCCTCTATTATGTGTGGCCTCTGTTACATGCTGAGTCAGCCCAAAGTTGCCCAGAGTGTTACTCAGGTCTTTAGTCCCTTTGTCCTGAGGGTTGTCCACATGAATGTTAAAATCCCCAGCAATAATAACACAGTCAAAATCAACACAGATCACAGACAGCAGTTCACTGAGGTCATTAAAAAAGTCTGTGCAGTATTTGGGAGGCCTGTAAACATTAAGAAACACAACTTTGGATGGGGCCTTCAGCTGTAAAGCCACATATTCAAAAGACTGAAAAATTCCAGGAGATAGCTGCTTACATTGAAATGATTCATTAAATAAGACAGCAACCCCTCCTCCTCTCCTGCTCGCCCTGACCTCACTGATAAAACTGTAGTTAGGAGGGGTCGTCTCGATGAGAACAGCTCCACTGTTACTTTGGTCCAACCAAGTTTCAGTTAAAAACATAAAATCAAGGCTGTGCTCAGTGATTAAATCATTAATTAAAAATGTTTTCCCAGCTAGAGATCTAATGTTTAATAAAGCCAACTTAAGTGTTTTAGAGGTATTACTTGTCCCCTCGTGTTTGGGAGCAGTCTGTGGCACACAAGGTATGTTTACTATGTTTAAAGATCTTTTAGAGTGCAGCTCTCTGTGTTTTGACCAGGCCACATGTCTCCTGTCACCTAAAAGTACAGAAATTTTAAAACCTTCTAGTAAACAGGGTCCCAGCTTCTCCTGGGAAAAGTCATCACTGCCATAATCCTCACAGCCCGGACCCTTCACACATCACGCATCAGACTGCGGAGACAGGGCATGAAGAGGAACTAAGGGGGGCGAGGCTGGGCAATGTGACTTTGATTGCTCTGTTGAGGGTGGGGCTCGATGGCGAACCTTTGGCCGCTCTGGTGGGGGGTTTATGGGGGACAAAAAGGGATTGGGACGGGGGGTAGATCTGAGCCCAGCATTGACCCGCTCAATGCATCTCATCCTCAGTGAATTTCAGGTGTGGGGAGGAGGGAGAAAGGGAGGGGGAGGAGGGTGATGGCCTGTCAGGGGTTTGGGGGACTGGGGAAGGTCGTGGTCCCTTGTCCTGGTCGTTGGTGTTGTTGAGAGAGTTGGAGGCAAATAGGGACCCCTCTTCTTGCCTTAGATGTCTCTCCTTTCTGAGGCTCTTCCTCAGATGCCATGGATGTCTCTCCTTTCTGAGGCTCTTCCCGGGTGGGGGCAAATGGAGCTCCTCCTCAAGGTTTCTGCTGGGCTTTGTCTGTTCTTGGAGTACTGTTTGTTCCTCTTTATGAGATAACTCCTCGTTTATCTCAGCCTTGGCACCAAGCACGGATGGATGACGTATGGAATAAAACAAGTTGGAGGTGAACAGTTTCACCCCTGACTTGTTAAAATTAAATCCATTTGCTTTGAACAGATGCCTGCGTTCCCAAAAAATATTAAAGTTGTCGATAAAGTGCACTGAGTGGTCAGCACATGCTGATATAAGCCATTTATTCAGTGTAAACAACCTGCTGAATCTCTCGTCTCCTCCTCTGACCGGCGGTACAGGTCCACTGATGAATACAGCTGCATTCAGAGAGTTTACAGTATTTAATAATCCAGTAAAGTCCCGTTTCAGAACCTCCGACTGTTGTTTGGACACATCGTTTGACCCTGTATGCAGAACAATGTTTGTCACAGTTGGATATTCATCTGCAATTTGAAGAATTCTCTCCTTCAGGTTGTTGACCATATCGTTAGGAAAGCAGAGGACTTTAGTGTTCTTACCGCACATCCTTTGTACATCCTTTACGGCAGAGTCACCCACAATCAGAGTTTCAGGCCTAGCCTTTAGCTTTCCCTGTGGCCTTTCACTTTTCAACAGATTTTCAGACCTTATTTCGCTGCTTTTAGATGGATGGTTGTCCGATATAGATCCAGGGTCCTTTGATAGTGGAGCAAATCTGTTCTGCAGTTTCACATTCAGTTGTTTTGGAGGTTTGTTGTTAACCTTCCTATTCACGGTTGTCCAGTCCTGTTTCCTCCCGTATACAGGGGTAGAAGAGCTTCTCTGTCTCGTAGGAAGTGAAGGCCAGTCGGTTTCGGAGATTTCAGCTCGCTGTGCCCTGCCTGTGATACGTCCTCCCCCTTCCAGGAGACATGATTTATGTCTTGGTTTTGCACCAAGACAGTCTAAGGGGGGATTATCACTTGAGGATTTATAATAATGCACAGTCTACTTTCTTGGTCATGTTATCTGTGCTCCTTAGCTGTGTACTAGCTTGCTCATCGCCATTGTTTTGAATCAAAGGCAAGGTTGTTTCATTTCCACACAGTCCATTTACCTCCACGTTTACTTCTAAGCGATGAATTTTTGTCTCCAGTACTGCAATCTTCTGCAGGAGGCTGTGGTAGTCATCTGTGGAGAGGGAAGGCATCTTGTTGCTAGTTAGCCTAGCGGTTAGCACCTTTCCAGGCTATTGAGGCTGCTCGGTGCCCAGACGCTGTAATCAGGCTTCAGCTGTGTCTAGGCCACAGACACACGGAGCGCTGAGGACAAGGTAACCATAAAATGTTGCTGTTTCTGTTAAGAACACTTTAGTCCTAATGATCTACAAGTGTCCAGAAGTTATCGCAGGTAAGCTCACACGGAAAAAAGGGAAAAAATCAGCATAAAAATCAATAAAAATCAATATAAGAAGCAAAGCATTCAAGAGCAAAGAGATGAAGCGTCCACACTCACAAAGGGGAGGAGAAAAAAAGCCTAGCAGGGCGAAGAACACTGTCTCAGCTGAACTCTGGACACGCACACACATACATATACACTGATATGCACACACTCATCCCCCCTCCCTTTCCAAACGCCTTCGACGCTTATTCCCTTCCAATGTTGACGGTGGATCAAGGAGACCAGCGCACGCAGGCCCGGATGTACTGTCTAAATCGGCTGTCTCTCACCCTTTACCCACCCCTGTTGCTTGTCATGTGTTTCTTTGGTGTATTAAGAGTTTTTTCATGTGCTATGTGCAGAGGTGTTTTTTTCTGTTCTCAAACTGATCTCCCTGTTGGAGCTCAGTCTGGGGGGAGTTATGTTTTTCTCCTTACCTTTCCTCGTGTGGTGCATTTTCCATTGTTATACCTCTCTGACCTGTCTTCCCCATGTGATGTTTTGTGTTATGTATGTATGGTCGGTGGGTAAGATGGCGCCGCCATTGCGTGCAATAGGTCGGCAGCCTTATGAAATTTCCTCTTGTGGGACTAATAAAGGTATATCAATTCAATTTAATTCAATATTCGATTATCTTCAGCTGTTCTACACACGAGGAGGGATTTTATGACAGGGTTGTACCAATAGGTGCAAAACATGGAGAAGATTTAATATGGTGTTTAATAATTTTCTCTGGCCACTTGGAGAAGTTTCTTTTGATTAATGTGCATAGCTCTCCTGCACCACTGTCCATGCTTGACCTTAATGTCAGCTCATTACCAGCTTAATTGAAAGCAGGAAGTCAGAGTTGAATCCCTTGACCATTGCACAACTTTTATGATACGTGAACAAGGTTTTCTGCTACACACAAACACATATGCACTCTTCTACACAGTTATTACTTTGCATCACACAGTTGGAGGGATGAAGAAGTGTCCTCATTAGTGTCCCATGAGTATGTGTGGGACTTGAAAATTGCTGATAATGATTGTAAGCCATAAGCTTGTTACTGCAGCTAAAGCACATATAGTTGTGCAGCAAAGTAGAGCTAGATATACAACAGTCATATTATAGTATAGATGGTTTATGCTGCACATCTATTGTATCGGTTGCTTGTCATCAGGACTTAATTGAATGCAGACGTACAAAAAATGCAAGTAAACATTTTGAGCACCACAAATAATTTAATGCAGGTGACATGAACAGTTTCCTGTTATTTTGGAAAACAAAAATACATTCAGTAACACCACTGAACGCACACATCTCATACCTCATCCACACTCGAAACTGACCTTCGTCTAAGTGTGTATCCTCCCAGGAGGCTGTCATCCAACTTTTGACAAAGTGCCGATGGCCTGGCTCCAGGTCTCCTCATTCATGCTGTCTAGGTAGGAGCTGCAGAGGCCACACTGTATTGTACTAAGTGAATAGTGTAAGTCATCCATGGGAGCATAATGCAGCAGTGGCTGAATGAAGTGGAGGTGATCACCCTGAACTTTCTCCAGTGAAACCCTTTTCATTTCTTTTCTCTCAAATGACCTTCATGACAATGGCTTGTGTGGAGATGTCAAGCTGGGCATGGAGAACAATACCCAGTGGGTTGGTCAGATAAATGCCCTGTTGATAAACCTCCCAGGTTTGAATCATGACCAGTTTTACCCTATTCATTTTATTCATCATTTTATTTTGTCCTCAAGATCACACCTCTTGAATGTCATTTGCACTGCCAGCCTGCATTGAAATGGGACAAAAGCTCTGTTCTCTGCTTTGTGCCCCATATCTTTTTTTTCTTTGTTTCAACTGTGCTGTGTATAATTGTTCTTCGTTTGGGCCCATTTATTTGTCCTCATTTGAAAAATCAATAATTATCAGAGGTGCAATTTTCCTGTTCCTCCTTTAGCTGATCTCACAATTCTTTAAATTACAGTTTCTTTTTGATTGTCCCACCTGTAATTACTGAGTAGACGCGCAGAATCCACAGTTAACACAAAGCTTTTACTCCAACGAAAAAGGCTGGGCTAATTAGGAGTATTTTAAAACCAGAGTTATAATGAAAAGTTCAGGTTTTAATAGCGCTGAGGCTCATTAAATGCTGCACTGGCTGCTTTTCACTTCTGGAGAAAATAGAATCAATGTCAGTTTGTGTAACCGGTCTTGGTTAAAAACTCCACAGTGTGTTTGAGTGCTCAGAAAACGCAGTCTCATAATCAATATGAACGAAGCACATGCAATAATACTGACCTTGTTATTCGGCCAAGCCTCACGTTTCCACACTCCATTGCTCATTATTCCCTTATTTTATTGGAACACTTCTGGAGAATGGATTCTACAGCTGACCACTCAGCACGCTGGTCCCTGAAGGCAGATGTGCCTTAGACTCACCAACATCTATAAAAGATGACAAGTTGAATCACTAAGGTGGAGTTCTGTTGCCCTAAGCAATCTTTAGACTGCCACTAATTGATAGGAGCGTTGAAAGCTCAGAATGTAATCTGATGGAGGGGAGGTAGCACCGGGGGTCCATGCCAATTATAAATGAATGTACGAAGTAGAATATTCTGATTCAGAGTTTGGAAGCCCTGCGGGGCCATAGAACCCCACCTCACACCCTACGCTACTCCTCTTTTTTTATTGACACCAAAGTTTGATGTTATTACGTGGTGAAGGGCACCTATTTTCCTCACATGGGTAGTTTGAGCTGGACAAATATGAAAAGATTTAAAAAAAAAAGAGGGTGAACTTAAAAGCATGTGTGAGAAAACACTGGGAAATGATTATGGTGATTTAGACCTCTCCTACCCACATGTCTCCTCCCAGTGGTTTTCAAGGAAGAACTGGAGTGTAAAGAAGACGGTTCGTCAGTCCATGTTTTTATTTAACCTCTCCACTTCACACAGTAGCTGCGATTAGGCACCTGTAGGTGCAAGTACATAGTGTACGTTTTAGAGAATCAAAGGGATCAATTCCTTTGTGTGCAGTATCTGTGCGCCCACAATCTCTGTATGTTGCTTTATATGTATGCATGCCTGTCTACGTAAATCTGAGCTTCATCTCTCCTCCTTTCCATTTTCCCTCCCTCTGTCTTGCCTCTTGTTTTAATGGCCACAAGCAATCGACTGAAACGACAGGCTTCAGGAGGAGCAGGAACAGAAGAAGCAGGCAAATTAATGATCCCACATCACTGCTCAGATAAGGGTTACAGTGTATTTCCCCCTAAAAGCTAGAAAAAAGAATAAAAAGAAGCCACCTGTTTTAGACTGTCTACTCACTTTTTCTCTAAAATCTTATCTGTTGTCCTTCTTCTCTCCCTTGATCATGCCTTCACAATGCACTGCTGCAGAACAAAGGCAAAGGAGAGGAAAACCTCACAAGGAACTGTTCACTCCATTGGTCCAGGGCAACATTTATTTTTACAGTGAGAAGAACTATCTATCTATCTATCTATCTATCTATCTATCTATCTATCTATCTATCTATCTATCTATCTATCTATCTATCTATCTATCTATCTATCTATCTATCTATCTATCTATCTATCTATCTATCTATCTATCTATCTATCTATCTATCTATATACATACATCAAGTCAAGGAAATCTTTTTGATTGTCACTGTCGTACTCATATATGAAAAACAAACTTGTTTACTCACACCACACAGACACCTGCTCCCATAACCCTGCTCACCATGTCAGTGACAACTGTTGAAGCTACTTGTTTATTGTCATTTCCTAATACACCCACAGAAAAGCACAAACTCAGACAATGTAATGAAATACTTATTTTTACAGTATTTCTGCCTGCATGCCTGCCTACATGGTGTGAGCAGAGCCAAGGCAGTCTGCATGCAGCCATCTATGGCAGTGTATTGAGCACAGGGAGCCAAGTGAGGGTAGCTCCATGGCATAAATTGATTGCTAGAGACATATGTTGGCAACGTTGTATTTCACTCTGTGTGAAATCTCCCCTATGGGGCGGACAGACTGAAACAGGGAGGGTGGGAGGGAAGGGAAGGGAAGGGTGCAGTAGTTGTTGAAGAAGCTAGAAATGAACATGAGGAATGAGCCTCAGCACAGGCAGGTGTGCAGTGTGTACATGCATTTGTCTGTGTGCAAAAAGAAAAAAAGTGTGCACGCAGAGCCAAAGGTTTCTGAATGTGTATGTGTGTGCGGTCTATGCAAATCTATATTCTTGCATAAATCCACAGCTGTGTGCTTCTCTTTTTGTGTGCCGGTGTGATGTCTACGCAGAGAGCAGACCTTGATGATAAGCGAGTCATCTTGCCATGCTGAGTGGGCCATTTAAAAGACAGCCATTTTTCTGGCAGCTCCGTGGAGAGAAGTATGATGGAGGTGGAAGGATGGACAGGGAGGCTGCTCTGAAGTGTGTGTGCAGTGCAGAAGAAAAAGAGAAAATATAAACAGCCTGTGGGGACAGAGCACCAAAGAACACAGTTTTCCTCTGCATCAGACATGAGCACACATTTAGAACACACACATATTCACGTGCTTATACAGAAAATCACATACATGCAAATGACATGTCTCCACCCACACACATGAAGACAAGCAGACGCAAATTATAGATCGCTTTCAGCCACAGCACCCCCTCACCTTGGCTGCACGGGCACTCAGAAACCACATACTGCGCTTCCATTAGCTGCCCTTTTATGTTAACAGCTGTCATTATAGAGATCTTCAAGAAGTGTTTGTAAGTGATTGTGCTGAATCACATGGGAATTGCACTTACACAAATCAGCATATTGCTGATACTGGGCATGTTGGTAGCTTACCTGACTCTGACTCTGAATTACTGATGTATTCATATATATAGACACTGTCTCCGGAGAGCACGGAAGTGTTCTATAAATTGGCAGCCCTGTGATTTGGCTGAGGAAGTTACATGTTTTCAGCTCAGGTTGTTCTTAATTACACATGTTCAAGTACTTACAAATACAAGTACACGCATGTACTAGCACAAGTAAGACAAAGGTGGACACATGTCAAAGTAAATGGATACGAATAACATGGATTTTATGCATGAGTTGTCAGGCGTCAGCCTCCTGGTGGCAATTACATGAATATTTTAAAATTCTTCTCTTCACTTTCTTTTAGCTCATTTATGTGGATTTTATTTGCTGTGTGAAGAATTGAGCACCAGGCTCTTATACATGAAGGATTCCTTGTATTCTTTATATGGTAACAATTGAGGTGCTTGCGTGCGGATCACTCCTTTTTCATATATACTAGATTTATTTTTATCCAACCATCCTCTTATTAAAGAGTAAAATCTTTTTGTGTTATTTTTTTATTAGTATGGCTAAATAACAAACAATATATCAGTTAAACAGGGGTGGCTGGACACAAGAGGACCCTAGGGAGCTGCCCAGCTTAAGCCACAAAAATCCATTTAAGCGTCTTAAATTATTGTTTTAATAACAAAACCATGTTTCATTTTTTTGTGCCTTTATACTTCAGCGCTTTCACGAGAATACTCACTTTCCACAGGATGATGTTTTGCAGGAAGAAATGCACAGGTGTCATTAACAGCTTGGAAGCATTTTGGTTGTTTGACTGTTACAGTGAAAACAGTGTGTAGTACACAGTTATTCTAGTATGAGCGCCTATGGAGAAAGGAATGGATACCTTTCTTGCTGTGTTTACTCTACTATTACGACACAAGAAGCTAATGACAATTGCTGCTGCTTGCAATATTGACATCTTGATACAGTTTCCAATATTTAAATCATGTAGCTCTGTGCTTTCGAACTAAATTAAATTGACTGATGCTGTACAGCAGATACAGCAGCAGAAATTTCACACAGTCTATATTTGGGTTACTTAGTGTCAGAGGGTTAAATGGAAGAAGTAGGACATGAACAAATAATGTTTATGTCATGCAAGAAACAGCAAAAGGTGAGATACTAAACGCGGATCCACGAACTAGTGGGTGACATTAGAGTAATTTATTGGTGAGCCAGTATTATCAGCTAATATTTATAACAGACGATGAACAAAAATTAAAAATAAAGATGTGAAAATTCAATTACAGTTTTTCTCAATTGGTTTGGCTCATTTCTTGAAACCGAGATGACATTCTCAAAATAACATGGACAAATCTCCAAACCACCTTGCAATTGTTCACAACAGAATGTCATTTTTCATTGGTTTTATCAAATTGCAAATGCTTTAGTACATGTCTCAAGTGACTCTGTGCATTTCTTTTCAAATGATTATGTACAAGTAGCTACAGTTAGCACAATGAGCCCACATTTAGCACATTTTCCAAATAAATAGATCTTGGCGATCTAAACTGATTAGTTGATTTTTCAGTGAAATGGTTACTCACTCCAAAACATATCAGCATTGTTTCATTGTGTAAGTCATCATATGCACAATTGTCTGTTCAACTGTCAAAATTAGTCAAAGATATAATACCATGAAAGAATATCTTGGAACATTTGATAAAGTTATGACAGTACTTGACAATCAATCAGGTGAAATTAGAACTTACGAAGGAGCAGTTTCCCACATCTCAGATGACCAATCAAACAGGTTGTTTAGATACCTGACAGGTGTTGTCTATGATTATGACTGCTGCCAAAAGTATATAGACAGAGCTTGGCCCGGGGCCAGTTTCATTTGCAGTGTGAACATGGAAGCACCTCGCCAAGTACAACCGCAACTTCCTGCTCGAGGAAGAGGAGGAAGAAGAAGAGGAAGAGGAGGAGTGAGAATGCGTGGAGGAATAGGGGGAAGAGGCCGAGGAGCACGGAGGCACCATGATGTCCCAGATGAAATCCGGGCCACCCTTATTGACCACGTTATAAACCATCGCCTCACAATGGCAGAGGCAGGTCGCCGAGTGCAGCCTAATGTGCCTCGGTCTACAGTCTCCTCCATCATCCAAACCTTTCGCAGGGAAAACAGGTACAGAACTATGCTATTGAACTATTCAGTGTTGGTGTGTGTGTAGGCCTAGAGTACTGTAATATCTTCATGTGATGTTATATGATACTATAAAAATGACAAAGAAAAAAAATTGAGAAAATACTGTGAATAGTATTCCAGTCACTGTGCAGTGCATCACACTTTTAGTACCATAAAACAGCAGTACAATTACATTGGTAACTCATTTTGTAACAAATTTACAGTGTTGACCTTTGACTTGTATGTCTAGGATTGGACGACAGCCTCAAGTGGGTGGCAGAAGTAAACTTCTTAATGAACAACAAGAACGAGAAATATGCAACATGGTCATTGCAAATAATGCCATCACACTGAGACAGATTCGTAATGCAATCCTGCTAGACAATGTAATGTTCCAAAATATAAACTCTATCAGCATCTCCACAATAGACCGGGTATTGAAGAAACATCAGATGACCATGAAACAGATTTACAGGGTACCATTTGAGAGAAACTCTGACAGAGTGAAAGGGCTGCGGTACCAGTATGTGCATGTAAGTCAACTACTGGTTGTCTATCATTGTAACACTATTACAGTAAGACATGGTTACCACTGTTTTTTTGTTTTGCGTTATCCTTTTTACCTTCAGAATCCAGCTTTGTGTGACTAGAGCATTTTGCCTAGAAATTGTCTTCAGTTTTCCACTCCCTGTTTTTACAGTACTTTAGATCCTCCCTGCAGTATCTGTCTCTACTTGACTGATTAGATTTATTTCTATTCTATTGTAGAGAATAATGGCATTAGAAGGCAAACCCCTCACATCCTAGTGTTCGTTGATGAAGCTGGCTTCAACCTGGCCAAAGGTCGAAGGCGTGGCCGTAACATCATTGGCCACCGAGCCACTGTGGATGTCCCAGGCCAGCGAGGAGCAAATATAACAATGTGTGCCGCTATATCAGAAAGAGGTGTGGCCACACACATTTTCCCAGTTTAGGGCCCTACAATACACAAAAGCTCCTCAATTTTTTGGACCACCTTTATACTGATCTGATCCCAGAAAATGAGAGAGGTGAAGAAGGACCTCAGCTACCACATTATGTCATTGTGTGGGATAATGTGAACTTCCACCGCGGCCCACGCATCAGAACCTGGTTCACCACCCATCCCCGGATGCTAATGGAGTTTCTTCCACCTTACTCTCCTTTCCTAAATCCAATTGAGGAGTTTTTTTCAGCTTGGAGGTGGAGGGTGTATGAGCATCAGGCTCAAGACCAGAGGGCCCTGCTGCATGCAATGGATGCTGCATGTGAGGACATCACAGGGGATCAATGTAGGGGATGGTTGAGACATTCACGCCGTTTCTTCCCTCGCTGCATCGCAAGAGAAAATATCCGTGGCGATGTGGATGAGAATTTATGGCCTGACAGAGAGCAGCGCGTCGATGGCCAGGGGGATGAGGATGGTGGCCAGGAAAGAGGGTGACAATGGCGACCACTGAAAATATTACTGTACTATAGTTCTGAAACTTTATTTACAGTATGGTAGGCTAGAGGTTTTTTTTGTTTTTTGTTTGTGTTTATAACTGTTCACATTTACAGAATCCTGTATATGTTTTCTTTTCACAGTATGTTCTCTAATGTTAACATTTCTTTGTACGAATAAAAATGTTTACAGTTTCCTTGAGTATGAGTGGTTTATTGGGGGCTGATTTTACTGTAAAATCTTTTAGTTTTATTCATAGTGGTATTCTGTTGCTAGACCTGTGCCTCAGTGACATAACGTCTAAGCATTTTGACTTGCAGTGCTTAAACAATGCCAAAGGTATAATGCATTTTGGGGGCATTGACTATTTATATGAGAAGGATATTTAGTTCTGACACATGGATAAACTCTTTTGGGAGAGGTGTGAGCTTTTGCAGGGGATCCATGGTGTTGTGCTAAACCATCCAGGTTATTTTGACAAAAGCACTAAATGAATGCACATGTGCCAAGGCACTTGAGAAGGATCTGTGCTATTTTGACTGTACTGACCTTTTATATGGGAAAGGAATCTGCTTTTGAAGCATGGACGAAGAGTTTGGGGAAAGATATTTGATTTTGCTAGTGAGCTATAATGTTGGGCAGAACTGTAAGACTGTTTGGCCAAATGACCTTATGGTTTTGAGAATGTCATCTCGGTTTCAAGAAATGAGCCAAACCAATCGAGTGAAACTGTAAAGAAGAGATGGGAGAAACACCCTTCAATCATGTGATGAATGTTGACACTCCATAGTTTATCCACCAGAGGGCACTCTGCAGCCAGCTGATCCTAGCAGAGGTAAATAACTACACAAAACAAATGCAAGAAAATTTTCATGTGTATGATAGAAAAAATATTGGCCAATATATCAGATTATCAATTTTTAAAATCACCAAATATTGGTATCAATTTTGTTATTGATCGTAAACTACATCCATATTCCATAATCTTTCTATCCACCATTTATAGTGAACAACTGAACTTGCTTTCATCTAAGAAAAATGAGATCTGAAACTCAAAAGACTACGGAAGATTTGGGAAAGATAATATTAAACTATTTTATGAGATGGGTTGAGTCAAAAGAGTGCATAAATAAATGTTTTCTAAAAATAATTTTAAAAATTAGAATACTTAGACAAGAGCATGCAAATACATCAGGAACAACACTCACTGCACTGTAGTTCAAGATTAGAATGAGTATTTCTGTAGATAGAATATATAAGATGAAAAAGATGTGAAAAGTTGCTGTCAATTGGTGAAATCCTTGAAACAACAGATGTTTGGCTTGCTGCAAGAGAGAAAATCCAATTACTAAAATAAGATGGGGCACAGTGGAGTGTAGAGATGACATATGGAATGGCGAGTTGTCTCCTTTGTTGGTCAAAATACTTTCCTCTGGAGTATGAATCTGGGGATGGTGTGTATGAAGCAGAGATGAAGCAACTGGTGTAAAGAAGTGGGTGAAAGTGGAACAGTATTGTCAGGAAAATAAGTGGGTGGGGGTGGTGGAGGAATGTGTCTGTGATGAGAAAGGAGATGGGCTTTGAGTTAGCTTTTTAGATCTAGACAAGAAAAGCTAGTAAAAAAAAAAAAAAGGAGTAACGTGAGCGACAGGTGGAAGTAAAGTGATGTTGACAAATGCACCAAGGCACTCAGAGGAGAAAAAATTTTCACGCCCTTTTTCTTTTTTCTTTTTAAAACTGAAAGCTTTTAGTCATCGCTATCATGAGCGGTCACTCAGAGGAGCAAATATTCAAGGGGCAGGCAACTGAGAGCTACAAATTCCGACCATGCAGACAACATTTTGATTAGATGTCTTCCTAACGAAGTAAATCGTTAGGAAGCACTCCACACACTGCTTGCACTCCACACACTGTTTGGAAACTGTTTACAGGTAAATAACCACAGATAAGCAGATGCCCACGAATGCTGATGTGACTTCCAGCCAGTTCTATAGCAGTGAATGTATCCCAAGATGTAGTTGGATTGGCTTCGACAATGACGGATGGAAGGTTTTTCTCCCACGGTTATAATTTCCATTTCATAAAAGAACACAGGCGATAAAGAGTGCTTTGTGAAATACCCCCCAGTGTCTGCACCAGCATAATGAAAAGCAGAAATCAATGGGAAAGGACTTACTCTGTTCATTTCTCATTGGCCACGTGAGTGAAACTATGCAGTGTCTCTGTATGTTCATCTCAAAGCATACAGTGTGAGCATTTGAATGTGTAGAAAACCCAATTAAAAGGAGAATCAAAAGTGGAAATACATAAATGACTGCTATTTCAGTCATACTGCCTTTGTGCTATTGAAAGCAGCAGCATGTGGTGTGAGTCACTAAAAACCGGTTGCGATAATGCTCAATCTGTGCTCTCAGAGCTGACAGACACGCAGGTTAATTTTGATCCTACCTCACTGCATTATTCTAGCTTGAGGGAATAGAAGAAGTGATAAGGATGTTTTTAAATGAAGAGAATATGAAAACAGCATCTTTCTAGTGACATGACAAGGAAATGTTCCAATTGTTTTCCATTATATCAATGCTGTGGTCCCCTCTTTATACATATACTTGTGTGTGTGTGTGTGTGTGTGTGTGTGCGTGCGTGCGTGTGTGTGTGTGTGTGTGTGTGTGTGTGTGCGTGTGTGTGTGTATACAGGAAGATAGCGCTCCGAGATAAGCTCCTCTAAGAATGCCTCAGGCAGCTGGAGACAGACAGTGATGAGGAAAAGGAGGAGGAACTGACAATCCAACCCCTACATTGGATATATCATCGACAGATGGTATATCCCATCTGAGCAAGTAGCTGACATCAAGAAATCCTTACAGTGGCTGGAAAAGGCCAGCTTGAAGGACAGCACAGAGGCCCTGATCATGGTAGCACAAGAACAGCACTGGGTCCTTAGAGGCAGGAGTTTACCATAGCCTACAGTTCTAAACTTTGCAAAGGCGCCTCAGACACTATCCTACACATAGTAGTAGCATAGAGAAGGAGGCTGGGACAGCATACAGTGAGAGGCACAACCAAGTGGCAGGGAAGCATACAGGAACATCAGTGCAACATATGAACTAGAAGACTCCAAGTCCTGATGGGAGACACCACCAAAGATTGCTGAGAAAACCAGGGCTGTGGGACTGTTCCAGAGAGACAAGCAGCTGCTACCCAACCAGCCAGACATAGTGGTGGTGGTTGACATTATTTATTTATTTAATTTGCACTGATCAGCACAGAACTATTTGGCTGAATCTGAGCAGGGAGTGTCGCTCTGAACACATCGACATTACTTTACAACACTTCTATCAGCAGTGTGATGTCCAAACCCATGACCAAGCTCTAAAGTCACTAACTCTTATTTACTTTTATTTATTCCTTCATCTAGAAACAATGACCTACGTTAGTTTGCAGTACGTTTACTGATTGGTTTAAACACATTTGTTCTGTTTGTAAGCACGCACATTTAGTTTACCTAATTCATTTCTCTTTTTTTGGTTTGTGATTGTGACTAATCCTTGTTTCTTTTACTGGTTCCTTACCTACAATCATCCCTCGGAGTCGCCAGACAAAAGATGATGGCCAGGGCTTAGAGTACTTAGAGGGGACTGCACCACCAGTTCCTGCTTGAGGGGGAGAATGTGTATTTTCTTTAATTATCTAGCCTTTGTATTTAACTAAATATTTGATCTTTAATTCGATTTTTCTGTTTTTGAGAGTAACCAGCAGCGTGTACCTTGTTGTAAATCCATGCACACCTCACTGCACTGCACAGCATACACTGCATTGTTTAGCTTGTGTCTTTTGTCCTTGGCATAAACCGCTTTTTGTCTGATGGTGTTGCTTGTTCTGAAGTAGACTGGATTGTCATTCTTTAAAAAAAATTATTGAGTTTCTCTGACAAACCTGTCAGATAAGGGATAACAGTGTTGTTCCATTTGTCTTTGTGTTTCTCCCTGGCCAGTGTCTCAGGTTGTTTCTTATGTGTGTTGCTGATTTAATGGAGGTCTAGTTTGGATAACTACATGTTTTAAGTGTTCTATGTCCCTTTCCAGCATGTGCAATGCAAATTTGGGGGTTTTTGTTACCAAGAAAATTCATCAGAAAGTTGTCTTTTGTGGTCTTTCAGGACTTTTAGTATTGTTGAGCTGGCTGGTACATTCATTCTTCTAAAAATGTAGCAAATTTATTTATTCAGCCACTACTTGTCTGATATGTTTATTGTGGGCCTTTAAACTAATGGTGTGTCTTTGTCATTGTCCAAAAAGGGACCTAGCTGTAATTTTTTTTTATTAATAATAATAATAATAATAATAATAATAATAATAATAATAATAATAATAATAATAATAATAACTAGTGATTAAATCCAAAATGGCATATAAATAAAGCCTAATCTTAAAAACAGATAGGGTGTCTGTCTCCCAAATCCAAACTGGGAGCTGTTTCCACAGATGAGGGACCTGGAAGTTGGAGGCTCTGTCTCCCATTCTACTTTGAAATAACCGAGGAGCCACAAGTAACCCAGCTGTCTGAGAGTGAAGTGCTCTATTGGGGTGACACGGTGACATGAGGTCTTTAAGATAAGATGGGGCCTGATTATTCAAGACATTGCAGGTAAGAAGCAGGATTTTGTATTCAATTCTGGATTTAACAGGGAGCCAATGAAGAGAAGCCAGTGCAGGAGAAATATGATCTCTCTTTCTACTTCCTGTCAGTACTCTTGCTGTAGCATTTTGGATTAGCTGAAGGCTTTCCAGGGAGTTTTTAGGACATCCTGATAACAGTAGTCCAGCGTAGAAGTAATATATTCATGAATTACTTTTTCAGCGTCACTCTGACAGACAGATGTGATGCTGGATGTTTCTGATATTGCTTAAATGGAAGAAAGCAGCCCTGCATATTTGTTTAATATGAGCATTGAAGGACATCCTAGTCAAAAATGACTCCAAGATTTCTCACAGTGTTACTCAAGGCCAAGGAAATGGCATACAGAGTACAGATCTGATTTCATGGATATATAAAGCTGGGTATCATCTGTGTAGCAGTGAAAAAGTATGCTCTGCCTTCTAATGATGCAGCCTAGGGGAAGCATGTATGATGTAAAGAGAATTGGTCCTGAGAGAGAACACAAAGAAGTGCTTTCTTTTTTAAAAACAAAAAAAAGCCCCTTAAAAAAGAGAAAAAGACAAAGACTGGTCAGACAGATGTTATTAGTTTAAAGGCCACAGAAAAACAATATAACCTTTTGCACAGATGCAAAATCACAAACATACAGTACAGTCTCCACAGCCTGTTTCCTACAGCACCGTGCCTATGCATATGCTCAACATCTATCAATTTAATATACCTTTATATCTGAGAGCAACCACAGCAACGGCAACACTATGGAACTGGGCAATTAGACAAATACATCAACCATGGAGATTCAACAGCACATGCTTTTTATGAGTCTCCTTACATCTACTTTCTACAAAATACACAGATAAACACTATTACAGGAGACATCAAAGTGCTGAGACTAGATATCGCTCCCCTCACGTATGTCTCCCATGAGTTGGTTGGGAGCCATTTGTCACTGATGAACCCCTCAGGCAAACACAAGGGAGAGATTTATTTGATGTACCTCTAACATGGTTTCTCCATTGCTAGAATGCTGTGAATGTTCAAAAGCATGACTATAGCTCTTGCAGCAGAGATAGAAAAGAAAGCCACATCTGGTCCATTTTCACTCATTCAGCTCATTTTTCCTTTCCCGGTATCTTGTAAAAAAAAAAAAAAATCTTCCTACTGTATTATTCAATCTAAAGGCTTCACGGCTTAACATTTTTGTGGAATCCAAGCCAGCCTTGAAAGTCACAAAAAGATGTCATGATGTCAAATTCAGCTCTTATGTGTTTGTTATTTTTCCTTCATTTTTTTAACCATTTTATGAAGCTAAATGTATTAGTGCGACATGTTCCTATTTCAATTGAAAAAGCCAATATCTTTTTGTAACTATTAAGAAAATGATTTTAAACTCTGCTGTCCTTCACATGTGCAACAAACCAGCATAACCAGGCCTAACTAATTTAAAACTGTGAGCAAGCTGATTTAAGCAGTTGGTGCTGAAATGCTTTATTCAGTGGAGCAGACTAATAACTTTACACTCGAAAATCTCACATTGAATTCTTTCATAGTTAGTTATTGGAACTAACTTAACCAGGCAGCTTTTAAGGTTTAAAATGGTTCCACTAAAATGAAAAGTAGAAAGGAGGAAATATACCACTTGTAATGATATATATACCGTCATCAACTTCGGAGTTAGTCCCATATTTAGTAAGGGTCTTCGGTTAGGATCTGTTTGTCTGGCACGACGATGGGCCACAAGGCCAGCCTAATTACTTGCTAATGGTGATGTACCAGATGTGGTTCCTTATCTGGAGAGTAGAAATGGGAGAGGATAAACAAAGACCATACTTGCTATGCTGTGTGTTTATATTATTTGCTCCATTTTCCATAAAAATGCAGTTATAGAAAACGCTATTTATCTACCCTTCCTGCATGATTATTTCTGCATGACAGTAAACCTTATCACATTGTCATTTCGATAATCCCGTAGGATTTATGTTATTATAAACTCAAATACTGTCAATAGTGCCTAACTGCTATAAAGCAGTCAAGAATTTTGAACATTATGAAGCGCCTTGAGGCGACTTTTATTGTGATTTGGCGCTTTATAAATAAAATTGAATTGAATTGAATTGAACTTTTACATTTATTTGGAGCCTTTAAATATAACCTACAGCAACTGTATCGCTTTTTGCATTTCTTTGACATGACACTTTTGAGTGTTACCTGATTACCTGCCTCCTAAAATAAGTAAATATTGTCTTTACTGCAGCTGCCTTGTCAATGATTTGTGATTTTTGAAGGAGATGCACAAAGCAAGACTACAACAGTTTTCTGAAACTGTTTTTGTGAAACTATATGTTTGCACAACTCGGTATTTGCTGGCATATTGGACTGGTTGGTCAATCAGTCAGGCTCTGCTCACAACTGACATTTGAGGATTACCCGAAGCAATTCAGAGACATTAAGTCGTAGCGATTGTTAGTTCCAGTCGAAAGACTTATAAATATTATACTTTCTGCTGTATTATGAGAAGTGTTGGGAAGGTTACTTTTAGAAGCTATTCCACTACAGATTACAGAGTACAGTATTCTGAATACTTTGGATAACTTACTATATTGTCATGCTTCTTACAACTACATGAATGTTACTGTGTGATTTATTACTATTACTGAATGCTACTCGCCACCAGGCTAACATTGTTAGCTGGCGTTAGCTGAGGTTAGTTCATAGATCGCAGACTGTTAGACTTTATAGATGGCATTAACAACCTGCTAGCTGCAAAAAATCACGAGCAGTTCTGAAAGCAATCCGAACTATTTTTAACTCCTAACCCTCTCAAGGCAGGCGTTGCCGATTTGCAACAGTTAAAAACTAACAACCTGATTACCCCACATACATATTTTGAGTTTTTTTTACTCAGAAGTACCACTGCAGGACTTGGTTGTGCCTTAGCAACAAAAAGTTTAATTTGAGCCTGAGAGGGTTAATATAAAATGAGTAACAGTAGGATGGACATTAGGTAAGGCTAGACTTTTTTGCAGTGATCTTGTATAGAAAACTATTTCTGTATCAGTAATATGTTTTCTTTTTGTCTGACTTCAGAACTGCACATTATTATTTGCAGCTAGCAGGTTGTTAACACATCCTTCAGTAACAGTAATAAATCACACAGCAATAGTACATCAAAGATACTGAAGTGGCACATAACCTGGGTAGCTATACTAAAACAAGGTACAGTGGAACCCCGGCTTACGAAGACCCCATTTAAACGAAAAATTCAAGTTACGAAGGCACTTAACGGCAGTATTTCTGCTTGTGGTACGGCAAAATGCCCACGTAACGAAATCCGCTGGCTCTGATTGGCTGAGCCCAGAATGCCCAGAATGCCTTCCGAATCATGTGATGAGCTCTTGGCTTTTGTACTTGCGTCGCTGTTCCAAGTGAAAGGCGTACTGTTGTTGCAGTTAGCAATTAGCCTGCCGTTCATTCATAATGAGGCCGTACACGTACATGTACATGTATGCATGCATACGTATGCTTTCTTCAGCCTCCACCACCTCCGCCACCTCCTCCTCCACCAAGAACTTTGTCTTCAGCCAGCATCGCCTCAAAATGGCGATGGAAAAAGGCGCTTCGATTTACGAACATTTTGACTTACGAAAGACCCTCTGGAACGAATTCATTTCGTAAGTCGGGGTTCCACTGTAGTTGCAGTAGGCTAACCTTGGTTTTTAAAAAATAACTTATTTCCAGATGTTTCTTTAGGTTGGAGGCGGAGTGTTTTGATGCTGAGAGCAGCTTGGTTGCTGGCAAACAGAGTCGCATGGTCAGCTTTCCCGTCGGAGCCTATTATTGTGTGTTTTCTTTGGGTTTCCGGCATTACTGAAATTAAAGAGGGCATAGCCTAACATATGAAACAGGAAAGGACTGCCATGTAATCCATTTATTTCAACAAAAGTAACTGTATTCTAATTCAAATTATAATTAATTTGCTTGATATCAAGTGATATTTCATAAAAATGCAGTTATAAAAATCACTATTTCTGTTCTCTTTTTGCACGATTATTTCTTTTTGTTTGTGGTGTAGTTCGTTGAAATCTATATATTTGCTGTTCACCAGTTTGTAGTGTGCAGCCACTGTTTTTTCCATTAGCACCAATAATAAACAAAGTATGCTTGGAGCAATTATTATGAAATGCTCAACTCAACCTGAAATTTCATTTGATTGCAATTAAAAACAAAAAAAGATATAATGGTGGATGAGTGAATGAATGGAATGTAAGCTGAATGCATAGATCCTCAATGCAACCAAATTGCTGAGGGAGGCAATCATATTATATATGGAGCATTAAACACAATCCCATTTCTAAATGATCCTCAGCACATAAAACACTGATTTATACACATTATTTACTTTTTAGAACCATGTGACATTTGGCTGGCTGGAAATGTTGGTAAAATCATAGTTAAGTGTTAACTCTGAGGTCTCACGAGCAGCAAAAAACGGTTCTGACTCAAACCAGATCATGACTAAAATTATTTTTATATATATACCCCAACAGCTATTTCTTTAAGTAGCCATCACTGCATTTCCCATTGTGTCACACTGATTTTAAAGCTATTACAAATGGAGCTATTTGAGAGTCTGGCAGTAGTTCTGTGCACAGTGAAGAGATAATTGCTAAAGAACCCGTGATGCTATGTTGTGACAACATCACTGCTGATAGTGGATGAGAGGAATCACTTGTGTGTTAAAATTACCATTCAAACTTGGCCAATCAATCGTGGCAGGCATTTAAATGTTAACGGTTAAAAATGAACTGCTACACTGTTGGTGGACAAGTGGTGCTTCCTAGTCAATGCAGTGTTTATTCACAAACCGTTTAATTGCTGACAAGGGCATGTACCTTCGAGTGAAGTGACTACAGAACAAGAGATATTTACAGCTATTTTTTCCACCTGAGAAATCACCGAATAAAAAAAAAATCAATCTAAGAGAGGTCCCGCATTCATCATTATATGACAGAGATATATGTCATGCATGGGAATGGCGCAGAAAAAAGCCATTATCATATGTCATATCAGCCATGGAGTGCTCAGTTTCAATCTAATGAAAAATCTCACAACAAGATCTCAAACACACAGTTTCAAATGTCAGAGACTGCAGACCACTGCTTGTGAAGTGCACAGCCTTACAATACGTCAGAGCCAATTGAAATGATAGAGAAATGGGAAATCCTAACAACAAAAGGTCTTATATCAACAGTCATTTCATATTAGAAGCAATCCACCCTTACTTTAAGGCAGCGAGCTGTGACGAGGGTCAGGAGCTTGCAGTATAAGCTGTGGTGGACGGGAATGTGTTTCAGAGAGGATCAGAACGGAACAAGAGAATTCCATTAGCCTCAGCCTCTAAAAAGACATCATATTTATCTTTTGTACCATAAACTACCCTGTATCTTTTCCTTTTCCCTTCACTCAATTCACTACTTTTACTTTCATACCACCCTTTTCAGCTAAATGCTTTGCACTTGCCTGCCTTTTCTCACTTTTCCCTCAAATGTCACGTCATCCCTTCCCCTCCGCCTTAAATTTCTGTGCAGGAAGAATTCAACTTCCACCTACACTGAAAAAAAGGGATTGGTCATCGCTTGGATTTATGTAAGCATCTTGCGTGTATTTAACACAATTACCTTATGCTTTAAAGTTAAGTGTAACTATATAGTGTAGAAACTGAATGATATGCAGAGAGGGTAGATTAAATTGTTCATATCATGTTCGAGTGAAGTAAGTCAGTAATATAGCAATGTTGAATCTCGCGACACCGCAAGGAATATCAGGTTTGAGGAAGGCATCCATCTCAGTCAAGTCGAGCAGCCGCCTCTACTTTTTTTGGTATACTGAAAAAAGTAAATTGGGTGGTTGTTACATTAAAAAAGTCTACCTTGTAATTTGAACACAAAAATTTCATGTTTCTATCTTGAACGTAACTAAATCATGTAGGATCTGTACGAAATTCAACAACAAGATGACATGATACAATCTAGTATGAGTGGTTAGTTGCTGGACTCATGAAATTCACAAGATTGCACAAGATTTCAAACTGCAGGAAAATCACTGGAGTTACAAGAGGCAGACAACTACCACACCGCGTGTATGCTATCGCTATTTACTCTATTTATTGTGGTTTAACCTGTCAAGGACAAAAACACACAAAAGATTCTGCATCAAGCCTTGAAATCATAGCTTTCCTACTTTTGTTAAGCCTGGCTTGGTAGCATGATGGTTAGTGCTGTTGCCTCACAGTAAAGAAAGTCCTGGGTTCAAATCCACAATCTGGCTAGTTTGCAGTGGTTTCTCTCTGGGTATTCTAGTTTCCTCCCACAGTTAAAAGTCAAAAGAGTTAGGTTAGGTTAATTGGTGATTCTAAATTACCCATGAATGTAAGTGAAAATCGTTGTTTGTCTCTATGTGATAGACTGGTGAGCTGTCCAGGGTGTACCCTGCCTCTTGTAACCTATCACTTCAGGGTTATGCCCCAGCCCTTCTGCAACCAGGATAAAGATAAGAGGATGGTAGTTATTGTAGATCCATTTCATTTTTATGCTAACCAGACTCTAGACTTTGTTGAACATTATGTAATATGAAGACAACATGTAGTATTTAAGTGACCAAGTAGTACTGGGCTAAACGTTATTGAATAGTGTTGAAATAAAATAACAACATTACGAAGGATTAAAATATTCTTAGAGCTCACCTTACTTCATCTAAACATGTTTCAATCACGTTTTATCAACACAAAATGCACAGGTTTATTGAATATGAATAAGTTGTGTTGATTTAACTCAGTTGTTTAAGTTTCTGCCAAAGCAAAACAGTTGTGTGCAACCAATGTCCACTATTGAACTAAGTAAATCCAACATGGCCTTTTTTTCAGTGTGGGTTACATTTCATTTTGCTCTATAAGGTATTTTTTTCTGCTAAAAAAGGCAATAGTAAAACCTTAACAACAAATGGCTGGTACTCAGCTGAAATAAACAAAGGCATTTACATGAAGGTTGTTCTGTCAGCTTAATTAAAGCACTGTGGTTTTAAGCAGCTTTGCTATTTTTTTTTTAAAACAGCACCACTAAAAATTGCAAAATGTTTTTTAAAATGTTCCTGAAATACAATCAAATGTCTGCTGCCTGTGATTTATCTCTGCAGAGTAGCTACTTTCTCAAACATTGCTTTCTTCTTAACCAGTGTTCTAAGTTCAGCTGCCTTTTTGCTTTCTATACAACAACATTATTCAAAAGGCAGTGACAGTTGTGCAATTCAGGAAAGCTGTGGCTGGCCCCTCAGTAAATCTAATAGTGTTGGTAAACACACTGCTAAATTTAAAACTCATTTTCAAGCAAATATCTTGCAACCGCGACTGTAATTTTTATATGTGTGGTAAAAAGGAGAGAACCAGGAAGAACCTTTAGAGAGGAAAGGGAAAATGAAATAAAAAAATATTTATATTTAAGAATTCTATATTGTAACTGCATTAAAAGTGACACCATCATGCACAGTTAAAAGATATCTGTCATAGGTTTAACGACCTAATAAAACAAATCATCTGTCTTTAACTGGATCTAAGATTATTTAAATAAAATTTCAAATGAACAACACCATGTCAACATTTAACAAAAACTAAACCAAAATGCAAAAGCAATGTGTGTAAAATTAAATACACCCTTCAAAAGCTTGTAGAGCTACCTTTAACTTTACCTTTAACTTGATGTAATCACTTTCAGCATGATTTCAGTCTTTCACATTATGGCAGGGGAATTTTGGCCTTCTTCACAACACTGGTTCAGTTTATTGAAGTTTGGTGCCCACAACCATGGCAAAACAAGCCTAAATTATGATGAGATGAGATGAGATGAGATGAGATAGCCTTTATTTGTCAGTTGCAGGTCTTTTGCCCACAACCGAGATGACAGACCTTGCCAACCGTACATACAATACACAAACATCACATTGGGGAGACCAGTCAGGCTAGGTAGCGAGGAAAAAAACATTGAAATGTGTAACACAGAAGGATAATACAGGAATGCACAGATATCAACACACCATAGCACAATAAACACAGACAGCAACATGTGAAAGTGTTCCAGTGTGTACATCTGATCTGGGACCGCTGCAATCTTCAACTGCACCTCCAGCTGACCCGATGTCCACATCAGAGGGGAGGTAAACAATTAACACCCATCCACCACTATGGTTTACAGCTGGTATGAGTCATTCGTGCTAATATGTTTTTTTTTGTTTGTTTGTTTGTTTGTTTCCACCAAATTTGGCACCATTATGGTCAAATTAGATCACTCAAAAAGAAATTTAAAATCAGCAAAATGATTGAAAACTTTTGAAGCATAAAACCTCAAAAAGAAAGAACAAATGCAGCATTCTGAACTGCGCCAAAGAGTAAAACACTCAATTGTTTTGTCTCTCTTCCAAAGGAAAGAAAAATGACTCTCTTCAAAGTTTTTGTTATTAAATGAACTAATATTTAATCAACATATTGATTTATCTGCTCTTACAGAGACCTGGTTGTTGAATATGTGAGCGAGTCATTCATTTAACATTCCTGTGGATGCTGAAACCAACAGCCTCAACACTACATTTGATCAATTATTAGAGTCAATTGTCTTGATGCCTGCTCAATCATCCAGGTAAGTAGATCTCAAAAGGTTGATTCTGTTCATCTGGATGTAACATTTTCAGTGGGAGAAACGTTTCGTCACTCACTGCAGGTTTCCCCAATCTCATAAACGGCACATTTTCACAATGAGCTGTGACGTCAGTTGCTTGATCATTAATTAATATGCAAATTGTCATTACCATTGATCAACAACAACTGATCTAAGCCCATCAGTCAACTGGCTTCTCTCAAAATGTAAATGAGCCCAGCTACCACTTTAATCACACTCTGGATGCTGTTCTGACATATGTCATAGAATTTCTTAACAACACTTACATTTACAATAATGGATAACACAGCAGTGGGCAATACATTTCAGTATAGTAGATGTCTTGCCAACAGTGCTACAACTATGTTTAAGGATACAGTTTCTCCAGTGCTATCTTCAATGCAATTTGCCAACACAAGCCAGAGCAGCTGCCTAAACTCTACTTCTCACTGCAACAATGGATACTATGGCTCACAAAAACGCAAACAAATGTGCACTTTGAATCAGATAAATCATAAGCTGGAGACGAAATAGCATCTCAGTAATTTAGAAGATTAGCCTGGAAAAGGAGTTTGTTGCTCTATAAAACACAGCCCTCTGTAAAGGTAGGACATCTTACTGTTTATCACTGATTGAGAAAATAAGAACAACTCTAGGTCTAACAGCTGACTGATCATCTGCAGAGGAATAGTTTATTTCTCTTATTCGTGAACAAGATCCCGAGATACTTAAACTCCTCCACTTGGGGCAGTAAACCCATCCCTGACCTGGAGTGGGCACTCCACCCTTTTCCGGCACAGGACCAGGGGACCAGACTTGGAGGTTTGAGCTCATTCTCGCCGCTTCACATTTGGCTGCGAAACTGGAGGCTACCACCTGATGAACCCAATAGAACCACATCATTAGCAAAGAGTAAACATTAGTAAAGTACATTACTTCGTAATTGTTAGCTGCAGCAGACATACCATATGATTGGTGTATGAACACTGGTGCTTCCGGCAGACTTTGCGTTGTGCTACAAATTTATGTCAAAAAATTCCTTCTCAATTCTACATTGATTCGCAGCTCTGCATGCACATTTTGATTAAATTGTTTGGAGCTAGATTACATGTATTTATTCCCCGTGTTTGTGGCAATGAAAGCGGGACAATTCTCTGTTTTGCGCTCGATTTGAGAAAATAGATCATGCAATATTTTCCCTGAGACATGATTACAACAGCCAGGTAATGCAATAGAATGTAACATCAACACAAAGGAAAGCTGGTGTTCACATCTGGAGGAAAAAGGGTTAAGTCCACAGTAAACAAGTTGTAATGAAAGACAGACGAGATGGAGAGATAGAGAGAGGAAGAGGAAGAAGGGGCAGGAAGGGCGTTCAAAGGGTTTGTTCTCGCATTTGAAAGGAGAATTTACAACAAGAAGGCAAACAACACACAGCAGCAGGGCTTTGAAGTGTCTGGCTATGTGTGGAGATGCTGGTGCTTACATGCCTTGATTAGCTGGAGAGAGTTTCACACCCCCTGCTGCACATGTTGTTGCTGTGATACCCTCACCAAGCAGGGGATGTGGTGATAGTCAGAGACTCAGCTGGAGCTGTCTTCATGAGTGTGTGTGTGTGTGTGTGTGTGTGTGTGTGTGTGTAGATGTGCATATAAACGTCTGCAGAGTTGGGTTACGCATTAGCATGTGTGCACGAGCAGCTCCGGTAGGTGATGTAAGGCAGTGGTGTGCAGTGGCGGAGAGTGCAAATGCGTGTATTTGTGTGTGTTCGTGGGCCAGACTGTCGGCATAATTGGATTGACAGCTTCAACTGTGAAGGGTGCAGCAGAGTCAACTGGTGTGTGTTCTTCGAGAGCTCTCCGTCCTCCTCCTCATTGCCGTTCTCCTCTTTTCCTCCCACCTCTTTCTGCTGTGATCCTAATCAAGAGAGAAAAGCCAGCTTGTGGTCGCAGAGGATCTTACTCTCATGGAAATGAAAATAAAAAGGAAGAGGACAGACTTGAAACATACAAATATCTTCAAAACTCAAAGTGTGTGTTTGACAGGGAAAACTGAAGAAAGTGTACCAAACCTGAATCTTGCAAGAAAACCAACTCTACACATGTTTTTAAACATACAAACATGGACTTTTCTAGGAAGAGGTGCCTGTAAAAACTGAAACATCCAATGCAGTTGGACGTTAGCTAGCATTTAACCTGCCAGCTCACGCTTAGCAAATTGGTGTGATGCTGGATTGCACTGATGGACAAATAGAGCAGGTAATCTGGTGGATATGCTACGAGTGATCGGGAGTCTTATGTGCTGCCTTTTTACATTCTTCTAAGCAGAGTCTAAAACATTACTTTCAGCAGCGCAAACTCAAGCGAAGTGTGCTATTTTCTGCTATGATCTATAGAAAGGACAAATGTAGAAAATCCTTTGACCTGTTTGTCCGAAGTTTGCTCAAAACTTTCAGTAAATTACAGGGTGTTGCCTTGCTGAACGTGATAAGTTTGGCGTTACTGTTGCCAACAGGCAGTTTGACCAGAGCCAATACAAACCACAGTAATCGCACCAGAAGATAAAAAAGAAACGTTTATAGTCTTTTGTCAGCTAAATAGGGTGAAAAGCCAGAAGATGTGATAATTACTGAAATGCGTGCATACTTTTACACAGTCTCAGAGAGAAATGCACATGTAAAGAATGGAAAAAGAGCTGAATACAGAAGTCCAAACCACTTAGTTTTCCACATTTGTACACCTGCTTCACTGGGTGGTGTCAGAATATTGCCAATGGTTAGTGTATATTAGCAGTTTTTAACAAATCAAATATAATTCTTGCTTAACTTCTATTTCAAGTTTCTCATGCTAACCTTTTTACATGATGATAACACAAAATTTGCTCATGACTGTTGAAGGCAATCACATTTAGTGAAACACTCCTAATATTGATCGGCTAATTTCTTCAACTGTCGCACACAGTAGAGCCCACACATTTCTGCGGGTTCTTTCTGCTAAGTTACCCAAAATAAAAGAATACATGTAACGCAATTGCTAGACATATTGAACATATAATCCAAATACATTTTTAGGAGCAACCGAGGTCAAGTATTGTGTGCGGTGGCGTACATGGGTGCAATTTGTATCCACTGAGAACATTGCTATGGAACTTGTTGTATGTAAACATAAAAACATTTCTATCTGTGCTCAGATGGCTGTAACTTGTTGAAAAAAAGATAATGTATGAAAGAATAAAGGCAATAAAAAGTTCTACAGGACTACATGATATATTTGAGTCATGGCTGTGATTGAAGAGCAAAGCACTAAAATGGGTTATGTATGTTCATATTGGATCATGATCATTTTATTGTTGTGAGAGAAGTATTTCTCTAAAATGATTCCAGGGATCCAGTTAGTGGACAAGATTTAGTTTTGATGGATAGATCTCATTGCATAAACTGGATTACTGCCACATCAGGTGACACGGATACTGGTTTGTGTGTGGACACTTTTAAATTCATGGTCCTTTTATTATATGCCTTTTTTCAACATTGGACACTTAAGAAGCAAACAAGGCTTAATGGAGGTTGCTACACAAGTCAACAACTCAGCTATCAGAACATTCCTGCCTGCATTTTTCTTGCATGTTAGACTTGTTACTCCCTGTCCCACCATGGCGCTGCTGTTAAGGCCACTCTCATATTGGCAATGGAACAGTGGGATGCTAGTTACCCGCTCTGCATGTGGCTGATGGCCGGAGCCTAACAAGAGCCATGGGTGATTGAGATGGATAGGATGGGGATTCAAATTCTTTTGCTTGTGTTCCTGCTTGCCAGGGATCTCCACTAACTGCCAAAAGGTTGGGAGGTTCTCTTTACGTTTGTTTGCTTATTAGGTTCTGTATGTGTTTCTCCGTTTCTCGGTATTTTTGTAAGTTATCCCCATTTTTCATATTTTCCCATTTAGCCTTGTTCCATCTGACTACTGGAATTTTAACCTCTGTAAACACAAACTTGTGTGCCCGCACTTTTTATCTGTACTTCCCTTAGCAAAGAGAAGCCTTACCCCAGATTGCCTAGTCACTGGGGGCAACACTGCTTACTACCAAATTGGCCAACATATGTCGCTCTAATGAAACTTTATGACAATGATGCATATTTAGTGATAGCTGTTTGACTCCTCTAGTCTACAAGTAAACTTCTAGTTTAAGTGGTTCTTGTCACTTTAATATGCTCTGTTTGAGTCATATAATGCAGCATAAAGAGTCGAGTGAAATGATAAAGTTCCTCTTCGGTTGTTTGGATATGTCAGTGCAGTACATCTTTCAGAGAGCAGTGCTGCTACAATAGATGCATATTTAGCTCTAAATGACTTGTCACTAATGTGTATGTTTTTGATTTAGAAGATGAATTACATCAATACATAGTCAATATGCTTTTGGAAGTAAAGCAGTGGAGCAAAGGCATACAGCACACCGTTGTCACTGCCATCAGCTTACTTATAATGGCTCTTCTGTCCCCCAGCTGTCCCTTCCACAGAGACTCTGTGTGTGTGTCTCTCTGTGCGCGTGTATGTGTGTGGTGGTTATTATGTTTCTCTCGCATGCTCTCTCCTTGACAACCTAATTACTACTTTCAGCAATACACTGACATACAGATCGAAAACTGCAATCTGGAATGTGACTCATTTTTGACAGGGTGGTGGTTGATAAGATGTTTGTATAGGAGATTTTTTCCCCTCTTTTTTCCCCCCTGTTTTTGTTTTGCTTTCTCCGTACTATGCATAGTTATGTACAGTGGGGCAAAAAAGTATTTAGTCAGCCACCGATTGTGCAAGTTCCCCCACCTAAAATGATGACAGAGGTCAGTAATTTGCACCAGAGGTACACTTCAACTGTGAGAGACAGAATGTGAAAAAAAAATCCATGAATCCACATGGTAGGATTTGTAAAGAATTTATTTGTAAATCAGGGTGGAAAATAAGTATTTGGTCAATAACAAAAATACAACTCAATACTTTGTAACATAACCTTTGTTGGCAATAACAGAGGTCAAACGTTTACTATAGGTCTTTACCAGGTTTGCACACACAGTAGCTGGTATTTTGGCCCCTTCCTCCATGCAGATCTTCTCGAGAGCAGTGATGTTTTGGGGCTGTCGCCGAGCAACACGGACTTTCAACTCCCGCCACAGATTTTCTATGGGGTTGAGGTCTGGAGACTGGCTAGGCCACTCCAGGACTTTCAAATGCTTCTTACGGAGCCACTCCTTTGTTGCCCGGGCGGTGTGTTTTGGATCATTGTCATGTTGGAAGACCCAGCCTCGTTTCATCTTCAAAGTTCTCACTGATGGAAGGAGGTTTTGGCTCAAAATCTCACGATACATGGCCCCATTCATTCTGTCCTTAACACGGATCAGTCGTCCTGTCCCCTTGGCAGAAAAACAGCCCCATAGCATGATGTTTCCACCCCCATGCTTCACAGTAGGTATGGTGTTCTTGGGATGCAACTCAGTATTCTTCTTGCTCCAAACACGACGAGTTGAGTTTATACCAAAAAGTTCTACTTTGGTTTCATCTGACCACATGACATTCTCCCAATCCTCTGCTGTATCATCCATGTGCTCTCTGGCAAACTTCAGACGGGCCTGGACATGCACTGGCTTCAGCAGCGGAACACGTCTGGCACTGCGGGATTTGATTCCCTGCCGTTGTAGTGTGTTACTGATGGTGACCTTTGTTACTTTGGTCCCAGCTCTCTGCAGGTCATTCACCAGGTCCCCCCGTGTGGTTCTGGGATCTTTGCTCACCGTTCTCATGATCATTTTGACCCCACGGGATGAGATCTTGCGTGGAGCCCCAGATCGAGGGAGATTATCAGTGGTCTTGTATGTCTTCCATTTCCTGATGATTGCTCCCACAGTTGATTATTTCACACCAAGCTGCTTGCCTATTGTAGATTCACTCTTCCCAGTCTGGTGCAGGTCTACAATACTTTTCCTGGTGTCCTTCGAAAGCTCTTTGGTCTTGGCCATGGCGAAGTTTGGAGTCTGACTGTTTGAGGCTGTGGACAGGTGTCTTTTATACAGATGATGAGTTCAAACAGGTGCCATTCATACAGGTAACGAGTGGGGGACAGAAAAGCTTCTTACAGAAGACGTTACAGGTCTGTGAGAGCCAGAGATTTTCCTTGTTTGAGGTGACCAAATACTTATTTTCCACCCTGATTTACGAATAAATTCTTTACAAATCCTACCATGTGGTTTCATGGATTTTTTTTCCACATTCTGTCTCTCACAGTTGAAGTGTACCTCTGGTGCAAATTACTGACCTCTGTCATCATTTTAAGTGGGGGAACTTGCACAATCGGTGGCTGACTAAATACTTTTTTGCCCCACTGTACATTGGCAGTGTCACTGAAAAGGATCGAGTGTGATTTGTGATTTAAAAAAAAAAAAAGACAATGCTTCCTCTTGCTGACTTAGAGTGAACTGCATTTACGCTGCATGCAATGTGGTTAATAGAGCGGTCAGTTTTTACCCATGCGACAGTGTTTTATCTATAAATGTGACATAACATCACTAGTGAGGTAGAAGTAGGTGCTATATACAGCATAATTAAAGAAAACACTATCATTTGTGCATGACTCTACACTATTACTGAAATGTGTGCTTTTTCTAATAAGAGATTACACTGTTTGGCTGTAGATGGAAGGGAGCACGTCCTAATCTAACAATTTTTTCAGACACTTGCTGCATCTTCTTGTTGTTTACTAGGTGTTCTTTGGTGTTGGTGCTCATCAACCATTAGTCTTGGCAATATTGGTGACTGTGCATAACACAGACTGAAAGAATGGTAGATGGACTGGTTCTTAAAGTTTTGCACTTTTCTACTCTTCATACAACTTGCTTCATTCAGACAAGCACTTTTTTCCTGATACAAGTGCTTTCACACTCCAACAGATGCATCAGAGAGCATCATCTCAGGGTTAGCATCTTGCCCAAGGATATTTAGCATGCAGACTTGAACAGACGGGGATCACATCACCAACTTTCCAATCAATAGGCGATGTGCTCTACCTCCTGAGCCACTGCCACCAGAGCAATAGCTAGATGCCTGACCAAAAAATGACAGAATGACTGCAACTGACCAAAACTGAAATGAATGGTCTTGCAGCCTCAGCTCAATGCACAGAAACCAGGAGAACAAAAATGACTTTCTTCTGTCCTGCAGGTACAGTTTCAGGTAGGAACACACACAGTAGGGGGAACATGCACAAATGTGGTATTCTAAAACTGCTCCCAAACAGCCTAAGAATATACAAAGCACACAATGGAACATAAAATATAAAACTAAAACTTTAGTTGCTGAATAGTTTGTACTTTCAAACAGAACAAATGAGCCAAGATAGCAAAATAATCAAAGTTAAAAATGAGAAATAAAACTTGTGTTGTTCTCACAGTGAAAAGGGAAATTCTCCGGTGGGTCTTACTCTGAATACTGCGCACAAGAACTATACTTCTGGTGGCTGCCACTTTATTTAAAGAGAATAAACATTGGAAGAAGAGCAGTACTGCCACAGCATTACCTCCCTCTGCAACCCCATGGAAAAGTCCAGAATAATAGGCAGCTATTTGTGATCCCCATACAGAGTCAAAACGACTATGGCCCTAGTATAGAGACATAAAAGTGTTTATGGCCAATACACTGTTTAGTTGAAATTAAATTGTATATCACAGCAACCAGCATGTGTCTGCAGTTGTCATCCGAGTAAATGCTACACAAGAGAGTGTTTTTGTCCTTAGGGGTATGCAAAGATTGCAAATGAAATGTAGCGTTTTTACAAAAAATGGCAATATGCGCATTTGTTGCTTTAATCACGAAGTTAATGTTTATTGCACAATTTAATGGCTACAGTGACATAATTAGTGTTTAGATTCCGCCTCACTTTCACTGTACAGCTCTAACAAAAGGCCCATGGTGCAGCCAAAGAGGAAGAAAACTGCCCCTTTTAACTTTTGATTTGCTCTTGCTCTTAATGTCTGAGTTGTTAGAACTGACTTCATTTGTGCACCTAAACACTGCAAACACAGCTCTCGAGCTGTGTTGCGTGTAAGCCGTGATTTTTAATTTATTTATTTTGTGAAGCATCAGTGATGCGTTTGATGTGTGAGTTTGTGTTATACATGGTAACATGCGTAACACCCGCTCTAAATACCCCCGTTAATCTCTTTGGTCTCTGGCTGAATCCTTTTGACCTGCATTTATCACGGAGCGCAGTTACAGCATTAATCCATATTAACCTGTGTACTTTTCTTCATGAACTAACTACTCCATCTCCAGTCTATAGCCTAACTGAATTACTTCACTGCAGGCTGAAGGCCACGTTTCAGTTATTTGCATTAATTGACTGTGGAGGCATCACAGGGATTCGCTGTCCAGCACTGCCGTGGGTGTTGACTGAATATCTAAATAAATAACTGCATTCATGTCTATCACAGGAAATAAATATATTTGCATTCTGCCTATATGGAGATCATTAAATTGCAGTTGCATTTCCAAGCACATTTGAAACATTCTCCCACTGTAAGGTTGACAGGTCTGAACAATCAATGGGGCTTTAGAGAGACTTTTCATAAATGTTCCACTTCAGAGGTTATTTTTCTGCTTGCCTGCTTTTACTTTGTATTGCAGAAAAGAGACTTAAATGTGTGAGTTCAAACTGGATGCCACAGTTCAGCTTCAGCAGGTTGTTTTCAAAAGCAAATGTGCGGACTGTTTTACTTTACTGTACCACAAAGGTTATTCTGGTATAGAAGGATTTCAGCTAATCTTAGCTGGGGGAAAAAAGTTTTTACAAAGTAAGTTTACTGTAGCCTCTTGTGCTTATTTTATGGCTTCACAGATGATGTAATATTCCTTTGTAGTCTCATAATTATGTCACCATTCAGATAAAATGGTTTATAAATAAACATCTGAGCAAATATTGAACAGTCTGCTGTCACAGATCAAAGGCATCAGAGTTTAACCGCCGACTATGACTACGCCATACCTTTTCTGATGCTTAGAAACCTGACAGCGCTGCACTTGTAATTATTTAATTCTTTTGATTCACATAGTAATGGCTATTGGAAATATAGTTCAAAGCAACAAAGAAGCCAACTTTAGTGACACTTCAATAAAAAGCGGGTTCAAGGTTACAATAAAACAGGTTAGCAATCAAAGACCAGGAAACCCTGCTGAGGCAAAATCCAAAGACAAGTTTCACAAAGCAAGCAGAGACTATTCTAGATGTACCCTGAAAAGCTCAGGCACAGGGGGAAAGAGATATCTGGCAACTGAGCAGTGGAAAGCTAGGAGTGTATACACTGATGGGGCTAATTGGGAGAATGGAAACAGGTAAGTAGTTGGGTGATCGGATCAGGTGATTCAGCGGGCTGGCGGTGAAAGCGGCCGGTCTGAAGGGGTGAAAGAGTGCATCAATTAAACACAATAAATCAATGGCAAAAACCCAAACGTGTGACACTCTCGAGCACCGATTCAGAGATTTTTCCTTGTATAAAATGTTTGCCTTACACCTCTGTCCTTACACCTAGCATATATAGGAGGAGAAAAACATTTGTGTGGTGGTTACAATGCCGTGTTACGCTTGACTGTTCACGCATGTGTGGTTTAGGCATGGTATGATTTACCACGCTGATACACCACCATATGGGGTGTCGACTGTTTTCTCTCAGTCAGCGATCCAACAGGAAAACATCTTCTTGTCTGTGAGTCATCGGTATGAATAATGACGCTTTGGGCTGAATGTTTGTTCACAGATCCCCAAAAGAGCTGCAATTTAAAGAAGGCAACATGAAGGACAGCCCGCTCCTTGCCTTGAGTGTTTGAAGGGCGGCGGTGACGACAATGCATACATGCTGAGAGCACAGGTCTGATCAGGAAAGTAATGTGTGCTGCGGGTGGAAAATAGACTTGGAGGGTGCCTGCATGCTCGTCGGGCTAAGAGAAAGAAAACAGAAGCAAATAGGAGTATATACCAGGCTAAAGCTGGGGACTTGGATGCACAACTCCCTGCAGAAGCTTAGCTACTATTTTAACCACGGAAGGTTTAAGCGTTTACCTCCCTATTTTTGACTGTGTCTGTTTGTAATGTATTCATCTGTGATTCATAAACATGCTTCAGCTGTGTGTGTGTGTGTCTGAGGGTGTGATTGACTAAATCGGTGTGTACTTGTGTTTATTTCAGAACCACCTGAATCCCAGTCACCTCTCTGTGGCGAATTTTCCACTTAACATGATAGAAATGCCTTTGGCCATGAATAACACATTTACTATCAACTGTACCTGAGGCGAAGAACTACATGATCAGTTTCCTCTGCTAGGATATGCTAAAAATGAAAAAAAAATTCTGTCTTCCTTGCTTAAGGAAGCAGAAGCTAAGGAAGCAGCACAATTTTAACGATTAAGAAAAAAGCTGGAAGAGATAGATCAACCCCCAAAAAAGAGAAAAACAGCCTTAGCAGTCAGTAATGATTTGTGTCGCCTTCAGAATCACAGTTGCTGGGAGGGTAGTGTGCATTTGTGCGTACTTGTGTCTGCCAGCGCAAGTGTGTGTCTGTGGGTGTCAGTGCATATGTGTGTCTTAGGGCTGAGTGTGGAGGGGCTAATGGAGTGTTGATTGCCTGGCGGTAAGCAGGCATCAGTGGGTAATTGCAGCTCTACGGTGTAACAGTTCTAAAATGAAGACGCATTTCACATTCAATCACTTTGCCTCCAGTATCGATGCATGTACATTTGGTGATTGATGATAGAGGCTTAGAGTGTGACCGCGGTCCTATATCTACACGGAGCTGGGTGACATAATTGGCACAGTGATACTGAGCTGCAAGCCACACTTATACTCACCTTAGCTGCTTGGCTTGTATTAGAACAAGCAGTTTTTCAGGACGCTACCAAACTGTAGATTTTAAATGGACTTGACAAATTTTTCTGGGAGTAAATGTAGAGCCGCGCAGAGAACAAACCGAAAGGTAAAAGAGCTCGAGGTGGAACCGGAGTGTCCTGCCCTTTCTTTTTCCTTCTGTTTTCTCTCCCTTCGCGCCTGGTTTAAGTCTCCCCTTGGTGAACCTCACTCGCGTTGCCAAGCGACAAGGTTGCCTGGGAGCAGGGCTTTGATGAACAGTCACAGTGTAATGGAGGTAGCCCTGCTAACACGCTGTACACAGGGACAGACAGGTGGACAAACACATGCATGTGTGCAAACACTGTGTGGCATGTGTGCAGCCAGGGCGGACAGGACACAAATACAGCCACTGGAATCGTGTCTGGTGTTTTTCTTTTTTTCCTTTTACAACTGCAGCTTTGACTCAGGCTAACAATCTGGACATAAGTATACAGTGATTGGTACTATGTCTTAAGATTAGTGCAAGAAAGGCAATTTGCTATTTAGTTTCCTCAATTAATTCCTTTGATGAATAGAAACTGATGTCGGGGCCAATGTCGAAAGCTACAGCGTGCTGAAATCTATTACAGTTATCCATGACCTCTTTAAGTAATTAGCCTTCTGTGTTGTAAAAGATGTGTTTAAAAAAGGCTATAAAACATTCTGCTGCTTTGGCAAATCCAGGATATAATTTAAAGTGTAAAAGGCAAAATTTTGTCTGACCATTACCTCAAACGGCTTTGCTTCCACATAAGAGAAAAACAAAAGATATAGAGGTATTTACTTCCTCTATACGAGGCATGTCAGTGGGATTGAGGAGATCCTCAAAGTATGACTTCGAAGACCCAACTACTGTATATCCTTGGTTGAATTCAGGTCAATCACTGAATAGATGAATAGACACCACATTGAACCTTGAAGCAGATGTGCTGCAGCAGCAGAAGACCACACCCAGGTACCACTGCTGTCAATTAAAAACAGGAAACTGAGGCCCTACTTTGCATGGGCTCACTAAAATTGGACAACAAAAGAAACACCATTGCTTGGCCTACCTGAGCATAGTTACTGACCATTGTGACCACAGTGTATCCATCTACTGATGCCTGCTTCAGCCCTGTGGCAGAGCTCAAATCATTTCAAACTGCTTTCTTGACTATGACGATGAGTTCACGGTAGTGAATCCAACAGAGCACCTTTGGGATGCGGATGAACATCAGATCATGGATGTACAGCCAACAAATCTTCAGCAACGGTGTTATGCTATCACATCAATATGGTCCAAAATCTCTGAGAAATGTTTCCAGCACCGTGTTGAAACTATGCCATAAATATTTAAGGCCATTCTGAAGAGAAAAGGGATCTAACTCCACATCGGCAAGGTGTTTTTCTCAAATGCTACTCACCCTTTTACACATGATTTCTGGATCATCACCAAATGTGTTTAGAAGAAGAGACTGTGGCTAAACAGATGTCCAATTAGCCTGACTATTTCATCACAAACCTTAGTTAAGAAGGTAAGAAGATTGCAGACAGATACCTCAGTTTCCTCACCATGACTGTCACCTAATCCTCCTTCATACACGGAGCTGCTGCACTTTACGATGTCTCTTCTTGTCAAAACCCTATCATGTCTCTATTAGTAATATAATGAGAGCTCAATGGTAACAGCCATCGCAACAGGTCATCTGGGAGGTGATGCAAAATGGGAAAAGAGAGAATCATAAATATGGACCATCAGTTTCAGCCCTGTGTAACACTGACACTGAATCTGCACTGATGGGTCAACTAAACCGCATAAAATATGCACAAACGGACAGATATGATATCACCGCATGCAATCAAAGAAAAGATGGATGGAAAATGACACGAGCACAGTGGTCAACACCATCAAAGCTCAGTGTCACAGTCTGCTGTAACAAAGTGTCTGATTGAAGGGCCCCAGCATACCCATGGATGTGGTAATTAAGATTTAAAAAACGTTTGATCAGTCCAAGTAATGAAGTGTCTAACCCACACAGTCCACTGCCTGAAGCCCAGCTGCTCACATGTAGCTCCCCTATCTCTTTGCATTCTTAAAGTAATAGTCTAGTCTACAACTTTTTCAAATAATTGGCTATTTTCTCCTTCTTACTCTCTTTGTGTGGAACATGATAGTGATTCAAACTGGTTCATAAAAGCATTTACAGTTGCTCTAGGAAATGTTCCTCTGGCTCTCATAAGTGGTTTACATTTCCGATGACTGCAACAGTACTTCAGTTATAGCTGCAGGCTCACACCCAAAACTCTCTCAGCCTTTCCAGTCAGCTGCGTACATAGATGCACACACCATGGACTGTCATGTTTGGGGTTATGATTAAGGCTTGTGAGAGTGCCGCCTGCAAACATAAAGCTACTGGTGGAAAAATTGCTGAATCTGACTTTTAAAATTATCACTACCAGGGAATAAAACTCCCCAAAATGGCCCCGTAGTGAAGATTGTAATTACTGATTTTTTTCTTCTTCATAAGCTGTAAACATGGCACAGACATAAAGCAGATAGGGATTCACACTAGTATATATTTTGACTTAAATTTCTGGCCACCTGATAGATGAAAGCCCAACATTCACTCATCTTTTCATGGTTTGTAGCTAATCTGGTTTGGCCTCTGGCTTCTGAGAGAAATATCAGAACCACATTTTCCCGCAAGTAGCTGATTTTGCTGAGGCGATCAGGTAGCGTATGCTGAGGTTTTAGGACTTTTTCACCCGCTGTGGCCAAAACAAACAACAAAAAAACAAATCTACGAAAGCGAGTTAACAATGATGATAACAATAGTAACAGTAATGGGGCAAGCAATGAGCAAGGGGATGCTAGAAAACCTTGCACTGTACATTTATGACATGTCCTTCCATTGCTGGTATCAGTAACTGTTAGAAAAAACAGCATATAAATCATATAAATTGCCTTTTGTCACCATAAAGCTTCAAACACATAAAGCTTCAAGGACATTCAAGGACGGACTGAAAATGAAAGGAGAAAAACAGTCAAAGTAATCATTTGTTCGATAACTTTGATCGATCTTCCCTGATAACTTCCTGTTTATACAACCTAGATTGCTACAACATTGCTGTAAGACAGACATTTAGCTGCTAAACCTGGCAGTCCAGTCAGGTTGTGAAATAATATTTGCAATGCCTATATCACATAATAAATTGTCAGTCTAATATGTACAGATGGGGTGAAATGATGTGTGTATCTACTGCAATGCGAGTATTCATAAGTGTGTGGGGTTGTCTTTATCTGTCAGTCTAATTGTGATTATGGCATTTAATTAAGCCTGATGATTTGCACTTCTGTAATAATCATTAGTTGTGTGTGTGCATGCGTGTGTGAGTGAGTGTGTGTGTGTGTTTGTGAACATGTGTGAAAAGTTTTGGGCCATTCCACTAAGACCAAGGATGAAACTCTCTGACTGTCTATCTGTCTCACTGCAGGATTAGCTCCGTGTCATCGCTCTTGGAAAAGAAAAACTCTGTTGACACTGAAATCCTCATCAAATCATCAAATGTCCTCTGGCTAAAAATAGTCACCTCATGTCAAGCCATGGAAACATTCACATCTTCTACAGCAGCTACAACTCGCACGGAAGCCACCGTGGTAAATGTCAGTGCCATCTTAGAACAGCTGCAACATCCACCTTTATAACCACATAACCTCTGTCAAAGGATTTTTCTACAATAATACAATGACAGCTTAGTTGTTTGTGGAATTTGTAAAAGCTTGACTCCCTTCTGGCAAACTAAATGACCTGTGAAAGCTGGTATGAGAAACACATAGTTGTGATACATAAACAGATGGAACTTTTTACAGGCTTACACTGCTAACTAGCCAAGTGTGAATATAGCTAATTAGAATAGCAGTGATGTAAACGTCCCCACCGCATATGCGTGGGCGCATTTGTGCATTTATGGGTTTGACACGCATGAGTGGAGAATTTAATGTTGGATTTCCTGTTTTGACTGTCAGCAAAGGTGTGATGTGGTATTTTAGCCAGAACCTCTAGTCCTCTATTATTTTCAGTCAACAGCACATGCACAGTCAGTCATTTACATAAAAGCTATAAGAACAAAACCAGCTGGCTTGCCTATTTTTTTTAAAAAGTATGCTGCCTGTAGAAAAACACAATACTTTGAAGTTTATATTTGGTATTATTGAAGTATTTTGAACACACTGAAAAAAGGAGAAGTAAAAAAAAAATGTTCATTTTTGTTGTCTTGTTTCTGTTGAAATATGAAAGAGAAATAAGACTTCAATGTCCAGCATATATAATGTCCAAACTTTGATATGTAAATTGACACCATGTTTCATTAAGGCAGCAGTAAACAAACCAAGTGCTTTTCGGTTCTTGGAAGTGGAAGTCGTTGCAAAGAAGGTGCTGCACCAAAAATCTCCTCAGGATTGCTTTTAGGAAGTTGCTGTGGTCACCTAATGCAATGGGCATTTGTCCGCGTGGAAGATGCTGACTTGTCTGCAAAGTTCAAAAACTATTTGGAAACGGTTTGGAAAATGCTAGTTCCCAAAGAAGTTGCTAGGCAGATTTCAATGCAGCAGTATGCACCTATTTGCCACTATTTTAATGCTCGCAATTGCTAGCACTTTTCAACCGCTAACCAATTGGTCATACAATACATACTTTTCCCTAGCAACCACTGGTTGCCAGGGGTTCACTGACCAGTCTCTAGACCTAAGTGATCAGGGCACTAGCAATCAGTTTTGCAATGACTACCAGCAATCTCTCAAAACTGGTCAGGGGATGCACATTTTGTGCTATTGGCTGATGGTTTTTAGAGACAGTCACTGAGGGGCCTAAGATAGCGGACTTTTGAATACAAACTTTTCTTTTTACATTATATAATAAAACTAGAACAAATGCTGGCCTACAACAAGATATTGAAGGCCAAATTTATCCTGTTGAATACATACATGTTTCATACATGTGTGTTAATAATAATGGATTGGATTTATATAGCGCTTTTCAAGGCACCCAAAGCGCTTTACAATACCACTATTCATTCACTGGTGTAGGCAGCTACAGTTGTAGCCACAGCTGCCCTGGGGCAGACTGACAGAAGCGAGGCTGCCATATCGCGCCATCGGCCCCTCCGGGCCAACACCAGTAGGCGGTAGGGTAAAGTGTCTTGCCCAAGGACACAACGACCAGGACAGAGAGCCCAGGGATCGAACCGGCAACCTTCCGGTTACAGATGCGATTCCCAACCCCCTGAGCCACGGTCGGTTGTTAGTTAAACTGCTGAATTTTGCTTCAGTAATCCATCAGACTAGAAAAACTAAATAAACATCATTTCATTCCTAAACCATTGTTTAAAAAACGAATTCATGGATTACATGTGATTTTTTCCTGATATGGTTTATATTTCAGTATAGTGATATCTACTACTATTATACTTAAACCCATACTAGTACTTAAACGCATCTTTATCTCTCTTAGCCACAACAAGTTGTTAAATATATATATTGCATTTCCTTAGGTAGTCAGTCAGGCCATCCTATTTGCTGAGACGCTCCCTCCCTGTGTTATGCTGGAGTCAGGAAAACATCTGGAAGTTAATTATGAGGCTTTTCCTCAGGATGTAGTCAGGCAGGTTTCCCTCTCGTTCACTGACTCCTTTGTCTTGCCCGGGGCTTGTGTATTGGCTGTCAGCAAATTGCAGTGCAATCTATGCTGGTTTTAATCATGTTTTGAAACAACTACAAGGTAGGCTATGTGTTCTCCTCCCCATATCTTACCTTTTCAGAGAGTATTGTAGTAGTATTTTATTCGCTTTTCCACATTCTTGATTGGGGTGTGATTGTCACAGAGGAGGCAGGTAGATGCTTTATAACCTGCGGTCGCAATACCGTGTCTCTTTATAGATAAGCTGATTTTGAGGGCACTTTGATTACATTGCACAGCCTGTTACATCTGAGCTAATGCGTAAATTTCATTTCTACTCTACTTGCTGTCACCTTTACAACGGTTGTATAACCCACAATGACCATTACATTTGTCCCCAAAGAGTTGGTGTCTTACCTGATACTGTCTGGCCTGAAGCTGTCTTGTATGGTGTTTGTCTGGTGATAGTAAGATAATGAGCTGGCTTTTGTTTCATATGCCCACTGATTAGTGCTGTCCAGCCATTCCTTCAGTAAGGTGGTCAGTCCTAATGCAAAAGAAATGTGATGTAGACGAGTTGTGTTCTGACTAAGCTCATTTGCAATGTGTGGCTGGACCGGAATTGTTTAGTGACAGGTTACCTGCCACCAGGTGACGTGTACAATTGCCTTGGAAATGAAATTAATCACCCAGAGGTTGAGGCTCTTGCATGCGTAACCTCTGAGCAACAAGCTGGCTGCTTCAACTACTTGCAAATGGACTCAAACAGCAAAACAATTTCATTGCAATCACCAGGCAGCCATCAGTTTTTCCAAATTGCACCAAAGTTGCTGTCCTATTGTTACTTTCTGATTGTGCCATAAATGTAACTATTTCTGCTTTCCTTCAAACATTTGTGTTTTTAACAATCACAGAATTGTATTTTTATTGTAGCAGAAGATTTTAAAAACTTAATATCCTGTGAAGTAAAATATTAAGTTCCTTCCTTATGTTTATTATACTGTTTTACAATATTTCAGTAAGGAATTGTAGTAGATACTAGCTACTTTATTTGAAGAAAATATGACTTATGTACAAGTTATTTAAGTTTTAAACTTCAGATATAATTAATTTATATACATTTTACTAAATTGCTGTCATTATTTAATTGTTACTTAATATTACTTGCTTTTTTTGCCTTCTCAAGCAAAGTGGCGCATTAATAGATCCTAAGAGGTCTAGAACTCCTTCATGAGAGTGCACACGGAGCAGCTAACAATTAAGTAAGTTAATGTTAAAGGTCCTTATTTCTGTGGTAAGTGGCTGATTTCATTAATCAGGATCTACTAATGAATACATTTACAGTATATCAATTTATAGTTATTTAAGACAAATCATGACCTAATGTGTTAATGTGTGTCTGACTGAGTCATTTCTCAGGCATTCCCTAGTAACTACTTATTGAACACTAACAGTTTCACACATCTTTGCTCTTTCTTATTGGAAAAGATCACTTTTCCAATCTAATTAGTGATCCGCTCATATATAAAGGCCTCTTTACTTGTGTTTTTTCCAGAAAAGGAGAAGTGTATGCTCAAATATTTATCAAGCGAAATGATTTGCAAGCTGTGATTACATTTGCAACAGCCTTGACATCAAGAGCAATAAGAGATTTACTCACTTTATCGGCATGCTCCTCTAAAGGGAAGTCATACCTGCATTGCACAGTTTCATTTCATATTCCTTTTCATATAAAGTGCATTTGTTCACTGAATTATTGAACATTTTATGACTGTTGGGGAAATTGTTTTAGGTGTTAGCTGTACAGCATCGTTTTCTAAATTAATGTGCTATCTGTTTCATACTTTTTTTTCTACGTTTTCCAAGTGTGCATTTTACCTGAAACATTTAGCACATGTTCCAGTGTCTAAGAGACGGACTGAGCATTTGTTTAGAATAAAAAATGAGAGGAGTGAGAGGACCAAAGCGTATTAAACTCCAACATATATCCAAATTAGAATTGTAGAAGCTTTACTACGATTGCAGGTGAGTTTAGATATAGAATTGTGTGAGCCACAAATGTGAGCTTATAGCCAAAACTTAAGTTGGAAAATGATACAATGTCAAGATCAAAGGACACATTATAAAATCTAAAATGCTTCAGTCGTCTAATCTTTATTTAATTCTTCAGTTTAGAAACTTTAGCACCGAGCTGAAGAGCTTTTATGGGATTTATTAGGGATTAATGCGAGCAAATGCTATAGGAAAGTCAAGCAGTATGCCCTACAGCATTTCCAGTTTAAGTTCACTTCTAATTAAGAAAAACAAGGTGACAGCATTTCTACTTAAGTAAGATATTCTGGCAGTCTTTCCAATCAGCAGCACTGTCCTCCCTAACCCGACCCTCACTTGTTTTTCTCTGTTTTTCTCTGTCCTGTCGTTATCTGACAGCAACAACCACAGAAGTAGCAGTGGCAGCAGTTGTGACAGTGCCAGAGGCCACACTACTCTGCCACACAGTGATCTGGCAGTCTGTTGCCTCCTCTGCTTCGTCCTATCATGGTTCTCCTCCCCTTCCTTCCCCCTCACCACCTCTCCTGGCGCCCTCTCTGTCTAAGCTGATAGACACTGGAGCAAGACAAGGGGTCAGCCTGGCCACCAAGCATGTTTGCCCACTTCCACCTTTTCACGGAGCATGAGTAAACGTTTGTGTGTGTGTGTGTGTCTGCATGCGTGTGTGAGTGGTTGCTGTAATAAATGAGTGTATATATTTAGCATGCCTTTTTTCTTTCTGTCCTCTTTAATTTAGGCCCTTCCTGCTGCTCCTGTCCCATTCATTTACAGTAGATAAATTTTGTTAGTTTTGTTTTCAGGCACAGTTTAAATTTACACTTTATGTGCCTTTAAAGTACATACATGAAAAGCCAGAGAGTAAAACACTTCAACTGCTGCACCAACTGCAGGCAGACTAAAACGGTTTCATCTCACTAGATTTGGCTAAGAGTTCTATGCCAACCGTGCCAAAGAGATGAAATCTGAAACTGTTGCAGTGCGTATAGAAAAGACACTCAATTAGGTTCATTTTAAAATGTTATTATCTTAATTTGCCCCTCTTTTATGGAATATTTTTTTGGTTCCAAGTCTTTCTATTCATGCAATAGCCCTTTTCTTTGCAGGCATTATAGTATTTCATAACTAATTTTGAATCAAATAAAAGTTCTGTTTTTATCAGGTTTTTCACTCCTTTGCATTATCCCTGAATTATCATCTTAAAACAACCTGTTTTCCTTTTTGTTTGTGAAAGTCTGAAAGTAAAAACAGGAGTAGAAATGCTTTCTTTGCTCTTTAAGCAAGCACTATTGATGTCTTATTGGATCTTTGTAATTAATTTGTTTGTGGAATGCTTAAATGTTACAGACCATTAAAGAAATTTTAAAATAAGACAAATGTAATCTGAGTTAATACAAAATGCAATTTTTCAATGATTTTTTCATTTCTTAAGTCTACCTGGCCACATAAAATTGCCTCCTCTTATTAAATCATGAAATAACTGTGACTAACCACATGTTTTTGAATAGCTAAGTTTAATTTCACCACCTACACCCAGACATGATTACTGCTGAATCGAGAAAAAGCTGAACCTGAACCTGTCTGAAAAGTCAACTGGGCTAAAATATCTCAAAAAGCTGTACAAAATGCTGTGATCTACAGAAACACAAGAACAGATGAGAAACATAGCTATTTATATCTATCAGTCTGGAAAATGTTACAAAGCCATTTTTAAGGCTTTGGTGCTCCAGTGAGCCTTGGTTTTATAAATAAAATTACATCGCTGATTACGTTGCTGAATTGTCGCATTTGTAAATTCTACATAGTTGAAGAAGAAGAAAGCTCTGCTTTTACTGACACGCTTCTAAGATTGGGGGGTCTTTTGAACGCAATCTGTGGCAGCTTGCTCAAATAGCCCTTCATAATAGGGACAGAACATATAGTGTGCCAATACTTGTGAATAGTAGTGGCCATATATTTAGTCAGACGTGAATTTTGAATGGCACATGAAATCTTCTTGTCTATATTTGTTCAAATCCAAGTGGTGTTTAAACGTTGAAATTCTTGAAATGATTCAGGCTTGTTTTACCTGCTAATGTTTATATTCTCTTAAAAGTCTTTGTTCTACATCAGCCATTTGTGCTTTGAAATCACAGTGGAACTGAGATATAGAAAGATTTCTTTTTAAGGTATAGAAAGATATGAGTCATTATCCAGAAATGGAAAAATAAACTGTGTTGAACCTTCTCAGGAGTGCCCAACATATCAAAGTTATTTCAAAAGTGCATGGATGGCTCATCCAGGACTTCACAAAAGAACACAGAACAACATCTAAAAACCCGCAGGCCTCACTTTCTTCTATTAAGCTCAGTTTTCATGATTCAACAGTAAATGGTAAATGGACTGGTTTTTATATAGCGCTTGTCTACTTTACCTAAGCACTCAAAGTGTTTTATACCCATTTACACAATTATCGGGAAGGGGGTAAATACTTTTCCTTAACCGGTATGTTTTAAGTAAGGATGAGCACACCATTTGTGTTTGTGTTCTAAGGTGCTGTATGTAGTGTAATCTTATTTGTTTGCATGTGTTTCATCATTTCTGTTTTTCCTCTGTAGGATCCTCCTAAATGATGACATTGTACATCGTAAACCTTCTGGGAGAAAAATGCAGATAAAATGAGATGAAATGCACAGAGGTAAACACATTCTTTTATGCTTTTGTCAAAGTCTATTCTTTTTGCACCTGCATCCGTTTCTTGGGATCAAACACACTTTATTATTTATATAAATCTCCTAACATTGTGACAGATAAATCAGGATGTAAAGGTAAAAGCTCTTGAACTACACCTTTATCGAATATCTGTAATTATTCTATATTTTTACAGCAAATGAGCAGATAAGCACAGTGAGATATGCGATTAGACAAAAAGGGTTAAGCCACCTTGTAGGATCTCACCTACTTATGTTCAGGTAAGAACACTAAACACTGCATCACAATTCAACCAGCAGATAGTTATTTAAACCTCCATGCAATGATGATGCACTGAAAACATCTGTGTTTGTCAAACTTTAACTAAAGCTCACAGAGACTCATTTACATATTTTTAAAACCAAATATTTAAAAGTCTATTCAAATGGTCAGAGGACTTAAAGTGGCTTTTAATGATGGCCTGGACTGCACAGCAGTGACACCAGTGGACTCATTCAGCACTATCAACATATGGAGGGATTCTCATATTTTCTGTGAAGCCAAGCTGACAAAACTAGTAGTATTGTAATATTTTTCAGGCATAATGTTTTCTCAAGTTTATTTCACTATGCTGTATTTTCTTTACAGTTTAATAAGTTACATCCATGTTTGTTAAAATCCACAAACCACATCTAGAAGTACTGAGACGACTTTTCTGAAGGGGGCCTGCAACCCTGAACGTTTTTGAGTGTTGGTTGAGTATCCCCTGAATTTTTATAAATATCTACTGTGATTTAAGGTCAACCTCCACAATACCCTATAAGACCTAGTTATTTACTTTCAGTTTAGCACTTCAGACATTATTAATTCAACCTGCTAGTACCACTCATCTCTTTTCTTTCACTGACTCAATGACCCAATTTGTAAAGCAATGAATTACATCTACAGCAGCGCAACTTTTTACTACTTTCCACATTTTAGATACAAACTGAAGACATGAAATATATGAAGCACAATATATGAAATTATGTAGCAAAGAAAAAAATGATAAATAACTCTACATGTGTCTCACATTTTAGGTTCCTGAAAGCAGCTCCCTTTGCTTTGTTGACAGCACTGCCAACCCTTGGCCTTCTCTCAAACGAGCTTTGTGATGTAGTCACCTGAAATGGTTTTCACTTCACAGGTGGTTCATTTGTGGAATTCCTTGCCTTCTTAATGGGGTTGGGATCATCAACTATGTTGTGTAGAAGTCAGGTTGGTACACAGCTGACAACTGTTAGAATTCACATTATGGTAACGTCTTGATGCATTCTCAATCATTCAGGAAAGTAAATCTCCAAAATGTTGATTCTGTTCATCTGGACGTAGCGTTTTGTGGGAGAAACGTTTCGTCACTCATCCAAGTGACTTCTTCAGTCTCAGCTGACTGCAGGTTTCCCCAATCTTATAAACAGTACATTTGCATAATGACCGAAACCAGCCCACTGAAGGAACAATGGGCTGGGAGGTCAGTTCCTTAATCTTAATTGCATAGCATTGTAAGATGGCGAAAGAAAAGGGAAAGACCATCTCTGAATCGATGAGGGGGCCTAAGGGTACATCTTTCGCCATCTTACAATGCTGTGATTGCAGCCATTCCCCAACTCTCTGTGAATGGTACTCATGGCCATTGATCAGTGGTCTTTGATCAGTGGGTTTTGGTCAGTGGTTGTTGATCAATGGTCATGAGAATTTGCATAATTAAGGGAAGGAAGACCAGGAGTCCCCTCTGGAACTGAGGATATATTATTATTATTATATCTGAGTCACCAGCCTCAGAAATCGGAAGTTAACAGCACCTCAGATTAGAGCCCAGATAAATGCCACACAGAGCTCCAGTAGCAGACGCATCTCCACATCAACTGTTGAGAGGAAACTACGTGAATCAGGCCTTTATGGTCAAATAGCCACTACGAAACCACTGCTAAGGAAAAGCAAGATTTGTTTGGGTGAAGAAACACAAGGAATGGACATTAGACCAGTGGAAATCTGTGCTTAGGTCTGATGAGTCCGAATTTGAGATCTTTGGGTCCGTCCTTTACAGTCACCTGACCTAAACCCAGTGAAGATGGTTTGGGATGAGATTGACCTCAGAGTGAAGGCGAAAGGGCGAACAAGTGCTCAGCATCTCTGGGAACTCCTTCAAGCCTGTTGGAAAACCATTTCAGGTGACTCGTAGGAAGCTTATTGAGAGAATGCCAAGAGTGTGCAAAGCAGTAATCAAAGCAAAGGATGCCTCTTTTGAAGAATCCATAATATACCGATTTTATTTGTCACATAAACAGTACAACATATAGTGAAATGCTTGTGTCCTGAACTGCAAACAGGCTGCACTCCAGGGCTGTTTTTTTAGGATTAGGGGTAAACTCAATCAAACTTGCGACCCTCGCTCCAGAGGTGTGTAGTCTTACCACTACACTATCCAGCTGCTTAAAACTTACAACATGTTTTCATGTTTTGAGCTATATCACACTTTTTTGTTTATTACATAATTCCATATGTGTCCATTCATAGTTTTGATGCTTTCAGTGAGAATCTAATATGGAAATAATCATGAAAAACCATTAAATGAGAAGGTGTGTCCAAAACGTTGACTGGTTGTGTATAATATACTGGTCCTCTGCATTATATCCTCTGCAAATAATGAAATTTCTGGGGAAGCTTTTAATTCCCTTGGACTGAAGTTGCGAGTACACTGGTTGGAAATGTGACTAAATTAAAATTTTTTACTGATGATGGTGCCGTATGCAAGACATAAAAGAGCCATGAATATTTAAACAAAACTGTAAGGCTTTCTGTTGCAATAGCATTTATTTTTTTATTTTCAGGATTCAGCCTGTCTTTACCAAATTCCTTGAACAAAATATTGAATCTGCACTAAAGCAATAGACTGACTGGCACACCAACATTGCCATTCATTGACTCGTTCTTTTAGTAACCCAAGAAAAACTTGGCTAATGTAATTTGTTTTAACTGAGACATAATTATTACATTAATTAAGTTGTATTAATTTTCTAATTGCATTTACTTACTTCACTTTCTGAAGCACATTCACATGTAGATTTTGCAGAGCAATGCACCAGCACCTCTAAAGAAGCAATCTGGTGCTTTGCTCATGGTCACGTTGATGATGGTTGACGGTGCAGAGTAGGTTTTACACACTCATTTTTCCCTACCAATTTTTTTTCCAGGCTGATATGGGTTCCAGGAAGCCTCTAGTCAAAAGTCTGCATTTCTAATCTGCTGTGGGTCCTGCTGGTTCATCACACTCCCTCTGCCTCTTCCACTCCACCAGTATTTATTTTCTCTCCCTGGGCCAGACAGATGGGAGTGTTCAGGAATAAAAGCGTCAGTATTTACCATATTATTTACTACCATCAGTGCTAGCCCCTTTGGCCATGCCAGGCTAAGAAAAAACACCTCATTTTCCTCCTCCTTCTCTTCCTTTTCTTTGGCTTTCCTGGATCATTTAGGATTTATGTGGGACAACTATCCTGTTCAAGCCATTTAGTAGCTTGATCAAAGATGTGTCAGTGCAGCGATTCACTGCACTGACCCACGGGTTAAGAGTGGGTTTCATTCACTGTGTAGCATATATATCATACTGTGACAGATGAATGGTTTTGTATCTCTGTGGACAACCTGAAACCAAATACGGACACTAATGGATTTCTCTCTGCAACGGGAAAAAAGTCATATAAAGTGAGTGGCAGGAACGATATTATAAAGAATGGAGGAAGATATTAATCTGGGATTTTTATCAAATGTACACCAAACACTAGATGAAGACAGTCGATGTTGTGTCATCAGCGAGATGACAAGAAACTTGTACACAGTTTCACTTATGTAACAGATAGTATGCAGTGAAATTTTGACGTGCCTTTATGCATATAGTTGCATAATAGTGGGAAAACGCTGCTTTTCATTAATTCACAAGACCATTAATTCCAGAGCTCAAAGTCCTAATACCAATTTTCTTATACAACATTACTCATGCTAACAGAAAGACAACTTCTAATTAGAGCACGTTTTAGCTTAAAGAATGAGCTATGTCCATAAAAGTCTGTATTAAACGGAACCTAATATGCTCATTTTAGAGGGCAGATTTTCTCACCTAGAGTCTACTGGAACAGCTGTGCATGATTCACAGTTTAAAATAATCCTTTTTATCTCATACTGGGCCTTTGCTTAGCTCCTTGGTTAATCCACTGTCTGAAATAAGCTGCTTTAGCTCCCTTTAAGCCAGCTTTCTTCTGATTGGCTGTCCCTTTGGGAAAAAAGAAGAAGAAGAAGAATGGAAAGTGGGTGGGGCATATGCTCTTGCTGCCAGAGCCTTGGTGCCCATGTGAGGGCTATGATCGCTAACTGACATCATGCAGAGCCAAGAGTTTAAAAAAAAGTATTAAAACAGTCGGATGCCTGAGCTTTTGGCTCACACTGAATACTTGCACAGATGTTGGCCTCGTTATGTGAAACTTTGGCCATGCTTAATGAGCATCCACCTTTAGAATAGTAAATGTCACAGACAGACAGTTGCCAGTCCTTTGAAACTGTGGACACAAATTAGATTATTTAATTCACCACTGGGATAATGTCACTATCAATATAATCAATACCCTTAAGATAAACAGTTTTTGATGCTCAACAGGGTCTGAGTGAGTGCCTTTCTTTACATGCGTGCAGGAACAGCTTTGAGTGTGTAATTATGGGCAGATTATGGAAGAAGCGGACAGCATGAAGCAGTCTTTGATGGGATTAAACACTCAATTACTCAGCCAAGTCTGCCCAACCCCTCCTCCTACCAGCACCACCCGTGCACACACCCGCATGACTCTCAGGTTGAAAAATCTGTGAGTACACAAAAACACATACACGCATAGATAAACGACAAATGATGCCATTCTCACTTCTGTTGACAGGAAGTGACAACAAGTTTAGAGCACTTTGTTTTTGCAGGTCAGTAAGTGTTGCCATGACAACAGTGTGGAAACATCCCATTTTAGAACAGGAAGTGGCGTTGCTCCCCTTGATGTTACATTAAAGGCAGTGTGTTTAGATTCTGTATTTTTTATATGTAGTCCAGATTCAATGCAGTCATTTAAACATTATGTTATAGAGAAAGGAGGCGCACACTTACGCGTGAATGTTTGCACCATGGAAGGAGAAGCGTCTCTGGCAAAAGGAGGCTGTGCAAACTTGACCAGGAGATTCTAAGAAAATGCTTGTTCACTTCTTGCATTAGTTTGAGATTCTTTATGTTAACTAGTACTGAGGCTTTACATATCTGTGATAGACCTCTTGCCCCTTAATAGCAAAGATAAGCTTCAGCCCCTTGTAATCTTGAATTGGATAAGCAGTTTAGAAAATTGATTGAGTTATCAGCACACTGAGGAAGGTGAGTGTTTAACATCCACATTCAGACAAATTGTGTTATAATATGTTATTGTTCTGTGCTCAGAACACCTTAAAAACACAGTGGAGAAGGACTTTTGGAATCAATGCTACTAAACAGCATATCAGATTTTCTTTCAGCACAGTTACCCTTCAGACTAAGCAAACAGAGCTGATCGATTCTATCTTACTGAAAATATAAGACAAAATCTACAAATGTCATTTGTTATTCAAACTATCATCCCATCTGAGATGTCCATTTGCCTCATATTGCTATATCAAATCTTTCCCTTCCTCTGATAGAGGCGATTAAGGAAAGTCTTTGACTACATCCTTAAAGCTCTCTCCAGTTGTTGCAGTTTCAGAATTCTTTAAATGGGTTAGTCTCATTTGAGCACTGGGATAATGTGTAGCATACTCACCATAGCAGAGCTTAGGGGAGGGGCTATGTTATTCTGAAGGGTAGTGAGAAAGCTACAGTTCTTGGTGTTGTCTTTATTTCCCAAGTATATTTAGAGTTATAATTAGTTTTCTTATCCATTCACGAATGGTAATCCAATATTTACTATCCCTTTTATCTCTGTTTGTGGTCCATGATTAAATTAGTAATGCTCAGCCGAGTTCACCAGCAAGTTCCTAAATCTTTGTGCCTGCTGTTTGGTGGTAGGCATGTGGTTTACTGTCTATTTGTTTTTCTGATAGAAAGCATGTGCCTTTTGAGCTCTGAGATTGACCCAAAGGGAAAAGTAGGTGTAAAACTAAAACGTTGTACGTCTCTATAAAACAGACCTGTAGGGGTAGAGTCCAAATTTGGGGTGAAAACCACCTTAAACTAAGTGATGATGATTCCACAGCTGAAGGGGATGCTATCAGCTTCTCCTATTTTGAACCTTTTTTATTTTAAATGTAAATAACATACATAAAACAAGTGTTTTCATTCTTTTATTGATTGCTATATTTCTCTCTGCACAACCTCTACTCCACTGTCCTTTACAAGTTTACTTTTAATAACCACATTTCCACTTCCACTACCAAGCAGATATTGTCCCTGTCAGTGGCCTTTTACCAACAAATATACCTGACATTTGAATGCACACATTAAAGTGTGTGTCCTTGCCCTACTGTATAGATACATGGATGTAATAGGGACTTCTGAGAATGCCTATTATCTACCTGTATGGGTGTGTGGGTTGAGAAATTGAGGGCCAGCTACTGTGGAAAGGTCAGGTCCCCAGTCAGGCACAAGTGGTGGTCCTTGTTTATTGTACCCTTTGGAGTTACTCAAGTCCTGTAGTGATTTACAGTTACTAATGTTTTTCATAGTGTCTTACATATAACCCCATGACATTAATAGCAGTCACTTTTTCATAACATGTTACTAATAATGCCAGAGCCTTTGTTTCTTCTCTATCAGCAGCTGTTTAATCCAGCTGCCTCAAACTTTGCAGGTGCTTTGCAGGTAATTGAAGTAAACACAGTGATGATGTTGTTGAATACTCACATTTCAGCTAAAACCTGTGTAACACTTTATAATATGGCTAAGGGTGTAATTACATGGAATTTTTATATACTTTATTTGAAATTCCAACTAATTATATTTACCTACAAATACCTAAATGTAAGTCAACTAGAATAAGGGGACAACAAGTCAGCTGTTTACAAGAAAGAAAAAAAAATTATAAGTACATTTAAATAGCTTGTCAGTAACTTTATTTAGCGCATGGGTGATTTAAATATTATAAGCAAAGTGTCATTTTAGGTATTTTAAGGAATGCACAAATTGTGGGTTTTTTACAGGAAATGAAACAAAAATTATACAATATATATATTATATATAATAATTATTGTGTTAGTAATTACAAGTATTGTGTATTTTCTTGATAATTTTGACAAAAAACAAACAATATTTTCCCATCTTACATTGTAAGTCTACTGTACTTTTTGATCTGCAGGCTGTATTATGGGGTGGCGTAATCTTGCCTACCTCCCAGGTATTTTACTATAAAAGTAGTAAAGGGAGAAAAGTCCTTATTACATTTATGTTGGTTAAATAAAAGTGCAATTGAAAAATAGAACAGCCATCATGCTCATCAACATAATGAATATTAAATATAGAGATTTAAAATTCAGATGTAAAAAAGGCAAAATTATTTCACTCCAAAAAGTACAAAAGGGAAATATTTTTTATTTGTCTGCAAAATTACCACGAATTACTAAAATTACTCCTTAAATTTATTTACTTACTTATTTGCTTACTGCTTGATACCCTTTTATGTCTGCCTTATGTTTGTAAGATTTGTAAATAAATAAATTACATTGCAATTTCAAATAAAATACATTGAAATTCAGTTCACTTACAATAGAACTGCGCCCCTTGAGGGCCATATCACCAAGTGTTAGCAAAAGTTATTCTGAGACAATTTAATCTCTTAGCTCACTTTAATTCCTCACTATGATACCTGCAAAAGTGAAAAATAGCTGTGTGTTTATTTGATTTCTTTTCTTTGACACTTACTTTTCCTTGATGACTAAATGATAAATATACTGGTTTTATAAAGCCCTTTTCTACGTGAGCACACAAAGTGCCTTATACAACTTGCCTCATCCTACATTTAAGTGCTTTTTATCTATCATTCATGCTCCAACAGATGCATCAGAGAAACCTGTGGTTAGTATCTTACCTTTGGATATTTAGCATGCACACTGGAACAGCCAGGGGTCGAGCTACAGCCACCCCCAGTAAACAGTTTGCTGGAAAGCTTCACAACAACAAAATTAATGTTTTGACAGGTTTGGACAGAGGTGGCAAAAGTACAAACATTTTGTACTTACGTAGACGTTCAGATACTACTGTCCAGTAAAGGAACTGATTCAAATTCCAGATGCAAGTAAAAAACTAAAGCCTCTGAAATGTACTCAGAGTAAGAAAGTAAACAGTAGCTTTTTGGAGGATGTTTCTAACAGCTATTTTTGTGCAAAGCTAGCTGAGCCCTGTGCTATATGAATGTATTAATGTAATATTAAAATAATATTAGCATATGGGAATAAAGATTTTATTTCACTCTAAATTTTAATTCTAATAAATTTTCTTAGCTTGAATCATTTATGTAGAACATGAGAAAAATATTAAAATTAAATTACAATTAAACGGAATTAAATTATATAAATTAAAAATAAAAATAAAAATTTCTTTGCCTCTAAACTGGAAAATGAGTACAGTATTTTAATGCCAATTGTAAATAACACATTTAGTCTACCTCAGTTTGTTTTGCAGCACATTTCACAATCATAAACAAACATAATATCACTTGTACAAACCTAATATGTGATTTAAAAACATGAGCATTTACATGTAATCTTTACATTTCCGGTTTATCACACCTCACTGTGCAGTCCTTACCATTAAATCTAACATCTCTTCTTCCTCTCCTGTCCTGTCTTTCTTATCTTTCTCCATCTCTGAGTGAAGTCTCTCCTTCTTTTATCTCCCTGTGAAATACAGCAGCTGGACCTTTAGCTAGCCACACACTGTGTGACAAATTGCACACAAACAGTTTGCTGATGTTTTCTGAGCTGATAAAAACATTGCATTTGAAATTAATAAACGAATAGGACTGCCTTTCACGTGTTACTGTTTATGATGTGTGACGGCTCCCCTCTAAATGCATTAAACTAAAAGTAAAAAGAAGTTTTGAAAATGAGAAACGAGTAGAAACCGTTTGTTTAAAAATGTGGGGAGGAAAAGTAAAAAGAATATTCAAGTACAGATACCGAAGAAATCTACTTAAATAGACTAATAACATATTTGAACTTTGTTACTTCACACCTTTGGGTTTGAGACAGCCACAGAAACACACATGTAAGCATTCAGTGAGTGCATCCTTACAGCTGTCCTCTTTTCAGAACAGTACATTTATACAAATAACAAACCTGGGATTGAAACTGTGTCATGAGTCAGCGTGATTTAAACTCACATGTGATGTTATGGGCTGTAGCCTTACAGATTACAGACTCAGGATGAGTTCATCACAAAGCTAGTTTATTCACGTGGTTCATCTGTTCCTTGGTGGCTGTTTTACATACTTTTGAGTATCTCTGATACATTAAAAGTATCACTAGTTTAAAGTGGGTGGCTGTAGCTCAGGTTGTAGAGCAGGTCATCTACTAATCGGAAGGTTGGTGGTTCTAATTCCTGGCTTCCCTAGTCTGCATGCCAAATATCCTTGGACAAGATACTAACCCTAAATTGCTCTCCGATGCATCCATCGGAGTATGAGTGTGTGAATGATAGTTAAAAAGCACTCACAAGCACTTGCTTGGGTGAATGCACAAGTTGAGTGCTCAGAAGAATAAGAAAGTGCTATATAAGAACCAGTCCATAATACTAACAGACTGATATTTGGTGGTACTAATAAGACCAAGGCTGTGCTGCTGATGTTATTAAGCTCAGGTGCCAGCTCAGAGAGGCATGTGATGATGTTTTTAACGGTGTTTAAGAAAATAATATGGAATTGTTATTGTAATGAATGAGTGGTGTTAACCAGTTAAATGCTACTATTTAGAAGAAAAAATGCTGTGCGAACACTGTGTTTTCTTTCCTGTTTGTCCCATATAGCCATTAAGACTTATTGTCCCTGACATGGTAACTGTAAAGCAGGCGCTTGCAAACCAATTCTCACTTTTCCCCAATCGACTTCTCCTTTCCACATTGGTGAACAATCGCTATGAAAAAATGCATGACCTTTGTTTTTATGGACCATTTGCGTTACAGAAAAAAATGCCAGAGTGTGATTCTTCTTACTACCTCTGGTACTAGAGGAAAAAGCCAACAGCCCTCAAAAGCTCTGGGCAGAAAAACGCCTATATAATACGTGTGTGTGTGTATTTGGTGTGGTCACCTTGATCCACAAGTTCATTTTGAACTTTCATGCACCATAAAGAGCCATCAGGCAGATACTGTAAACTCATGAGATTGAGGGGGGAAACAGCAAAACAGCTCTTGCATTAAAAGGTTGACTCCAGAACAGATGGGATGCTTCACTCGGCTGACAAAGCCCAAGGCCTAGGACCAGACTCAATCATGATGACCAGTCCACTGTAGCTTCCACAAGAAATAGCAAGTAAATCTTGACTGCCTGAGATCCAAACATCCAATTATTCAGTGTCAGGGAAAGCCTTTCCTCTACAGAGCCTGACTTTATTTGAAAAATCTGAACAGGCCAAACAGGAAATGTGCTTTCATTTCCAGAGGCAGCCAAGAGCTGAGACTGAACGCCATTTTAATGAGCTTTCCCAATGAGGTGCCACCTGTTTTATCCAGATAATTGAATGATTGGCCACCCTTAAACGACCCCTGCTTGGCAAGCAGTTTATTTCTTTCTTTTTTCTTCTTTCTTTCTTTCTTTCTTTCTTTCTTTCTTTCTTTCTTTCTTTCTTTCTAAGAATAACCTTACAAAAGCACGTAGATCTCACATTGTTATTAAAAGGACAGATGATGATAAAACTAAAATCAGACTGCAGACAAACATTTGGCTTTTATATGAAGAAATTAGTCTTGCCTGCCACTGTAAACCTTCCCAAGCAGCTTAACTGCAGAACTTTGATTTATTCATAGTGTGACATCAAACATAAATCCATTCAGATAAGATGAAAAATACAAAACAAATGCTGCACATACAGTATGTGGTTTCAGCATTTGTGGAACAATATACGCCAGTGATGCAACTTTGTCTTCTTAATTTTAGAATAGCACGGTGGTGTATTTGGTTCAGCTGGACCACAGAGATGTTGCAGTGCACTGATTGCTTTAACAATTAATTTACAGTTGCTTTTGTCATTCTGAGTGCATTTGCTGTATAGCAGATATTAGACTCCACGCTGAGGCAAATGGCACGATTTAATCCATTTCACACTGAACAATTGGTCCACAGTCTATGATAACTTGATAATTTCATGATTTCACACTGCTCTTTTACATACAACAGACATAGTCAGCTGCTGCTCTGCCTGTGACTGTGAATGAAGCCAGTTCCAACGTCCTGGCATCTTATGGGGAAAGATTATTGACAAGAGACACACCAGGGAGATTCAATGTCAGTTATAAATGCAAATGAGCACACAGGAGAAGTTGTAGAGGTTTACCCACATGCATTTGACATTTAGAACTAGAGAATCTACTGCACATAAGGATTGCAGACATTTTGGCTTTATTACTTATTCATTCATTTGTTTTTCATGTATTCGTAGTGTTTATTTATTTATTTAACGACGTCTCTATTTGTGTTAAGTCTCATCACGGTCAGATTGTTCACTTAACTGAATGTTTGTTTTAAAAAATCATTTAACTTTTACTTTCAAATTGAAATATTTGCACAGCTTGAGCTTCAAGCTTAATGAGCTTTCCTGGATTCAATCCATTTTTCATGAGCACACGAAAAAACTAACCATCACATATTTGCCTTTCATATTATCACACACTGTAATTACACAACAACGTGAAAGTTAATTAGTGGATTCATATAGCAAAAACGAAACATGTTACATACGCATTTCATACGTATATCCTACTGAAGCAGCTATTCACATATATTTTACTAGGGGCGATACCTTTGTTGGGTTGACTTGTGATTGTGATCAAAAAACTAGCTAGCTAACAACTTGAGTTCAGCTTTTGATTACATGGCATTATGCTCTTGTGTACCTCTGTGTACTTTCAAAAGCAATCACCCACCTGCTTTGGCAGTCAGCTTGCTTGTTGCCTTCTTGTGTGTATTCAACCTGCAGGCAGTACCTCCAGACACTGTCAGAGGTTTTATTTCTCAGAAATAAGCCACAATAAAACCTCATTTGTTATTTCATGGGCAGCATATATGTTGCTATTTACAACATAATAGATAGGAGGAGAGTGTATCATGTCTTAATGTGTATCATCTGGTTTGAGCAGAGTGATAATTTCAGACAGATTTGGTTCAAAATAACTATCTTATCATACCACACCTGTTAAAAATGGGTACCGAAAATTAGCAGAATTGCTCTGTCTCTGGTTGCTGTTTTTACATAGAAAAATAAACCTTGTGCAGAAAACAAAAATTAATGACACTCATATTTGATTCAAACAATAGCATCATGTCTATTCAGCCTACCTGTGTTTGCAGTGATGACACTAGCAGGCTCACTTGTTGTTGTGCTCCATTAAACAGTCCACAGCGTATGGTATAACACACTTTGTAGTGCAGAGGAGGCTTGCCTGCCCATACCACAGTCTTGTTTGTGTACAGTAATTACACTAAACTCTAACATCTGTGTTGTTTATTTCATCCAAAACAAGAGCATGTGCTGTAGCACCTCTAGGAGACGGTGGGTAAAGTAGCATAAATCCATGCTGTTAATGTTTAATTGCAATTAATGACACAGGTTTTTACACAGGATCCAAGATCAACGCGTTTTAAAATTCTTCAAATCATCACAACTGCACTTTGTGTCCAAACTTTATAGTGGCCTTGTCTGTCCTGTCATATGGAGGAAACCCTATAGAAGCCAGGTAAGGGGGCCAGGAGGCTTCCCCGAGTCATCCTGAAAAAGTAGGCCTAATCCTCCCAGACAGCTGGAACGGCTGCTATCCTGGCCTGTCACAACCACTCTGGGCCCTCACGGCTGAGGCCGTCACAATGAAAGCCAGTGCTCCGCAGAGAAGAACAGGACATGGGGGAGAGGAGGAGGGACAAGGGGCATAAAGGAGAGGATTTAAATGCTTGGCTGTTCTTTTTATGCCACCCAGAGGACTCAGGTGGAGCAGGTGGATTTATGATACCACCGAGAGGATAGGAGGCTGCACTGGGCGTGAAGGATATTAATAGTTTTATTATTTTGTCTTTTATATATGATCCACCTTCTGGTCATATGGTATCCTTGTGTCCTTGTGTACTTCTGTGTACTTTCAGAAGTAATCAATGGCAATGCAATGGCCTCACCACAGACAACTGCTTGCACACTGAGATTTATGGCAGTGTTGTCTGACCATCATGATCCCGTCTCTTACACTTGTTTCCTTCCACTGTCAATCCATCCATCCATCCATCCATAGCAGCAGATAGGTGATGAACACAGTAAAACATTTATTGACTAATTTTCCTGAAGATCAGATGGAAAGTTCAACAAAGACAAATGAAATGTGCATTTTTGGACTTTGACATGACATGCAATGGGAGTACGGCCAAAGTATTGGCAAATATGTAATGTGGAGCAGCTTTCACTGCTCTGAACAGGTGCCAAAAAAAGAACAACCCATTGGGTGAGCGAATTTAAGCCCACTGGGGGCAAGGTGGGTTTTTCGTCTTCTGTCATATGTGAAAAGCTTTCCCCTGAGCAGTCAGTCACATTAGAAATTCCATCGGCTGTGGTCTTGTCTATACAAAAAAGAAGCCGAGTAAAAAAAAAAAGAGGACGGGGGTTAGAATGAAGAGAGAAAAATAGATCAATATTTAATTTTCTCCCCAGGAGATATGTTCAGGCACTAATCAGCAGCGACTGGAAAAGATGACACCTGGAATAGCAAGCAGCAGAGCTGTGCCGTCCTCTCCTCTCCTTCCACCAAATCTTTTGCTTCCCATGTCAGTCTCTCACTTTGCCTGTACTGTCTCTGTCAGGATACTTTTCTTATTTATTCAGTCAAGTCCGTCCATCCCTCTTTGTCTTTCTTTCATATTATCCCAACACTTCGTTCTCTCACTCATCTACCTTCTGTCATCCTCTCCCTTTCCCCGCATTCATCCTGTGCCCTCGTGGATCTGCTTTTATTTCCAGCCGAGTCTCTTGCCCTTGCACCCCTCCCTCTCTTTCTCCAGTCTTCTCACCCAATCTCTTCTTTCTTACTTTCAATCTTTTACTCAATAACCGCTTGTCCAGCATGACAGAACAGCTGAGATTGGGGTTGCAGGAGAAAGCAGAGATTCACTTAACAAAATCACTATACATAGAGCAGGTATCATTCACAGCGGGCACTCCAGCTGTGTGCGGAATTGGTAATCCTGCATTGTGTGCTCTTTCTTCATTACAAAGCTCGGTGATTGAGCTCCTTGCACATGAATCTCGACTCATGTGCATTTACAGTGCTCTTATTGGCGGTATACATGGCTCTTTAGGATAAAATGAACTGTTACACTTGGGTGATATTTCCTGGAGAGAAGAATGTAACACAGCACTGAAGTGATTTCTCCAGACTGGTCATGATTTGATTTGCAAGGCTTTCACATTTTCATTTAGCAACATTGAGCAACCCATCTGTATTTCAAAAGCATTTCAAATTCATGTTCCTTCTCTCACTTGGGGTTTAACAAGACCTCAAGCGTAATGAGCTTCATTTCCAACTTGAACAAATTCATACAAATTGGGTGTTATCGCTTCAAATTACTGCTCTGATTTCAGTGCCAGAGATGCCTGCCTGATAGCAATAATAGAATTGTTTTTAATGTGCCAGAGCAGTTGTGTAGGAAGTCTCCAGATATTTTATTTAAGCAATGTCATAAGGTAAAAATGTAAAGAAATAGTCCTGTATTTCACCTGTGTGTCCGTTATATATATAAACCTCTGAATTTTGTCAACTGTATAAAGCACTGTTAAAAATAAAGACCCCGCACTCTGTAGTCTGAAGTTTAGTTACATAGAAAGGTACTATATGTACAGTGGGGCAAAAAAGCATTTAGTCAGCCACCGATTGTGCAAGTTCCCCCACCTAAAATGATGACAGAGGTCAGTAATTTGCACCAGAGGTACACTTCAACTGTGAGAGACAGAATGTGAAAAAAAAATCCATGAATCCACATGGTAGGATTTGTAAAGAATTTATTCGTAAATCAGGGTGGAAAATAAGTATTTGGTCAATAACAAAAATACAACTCAATACTTTGTAACATAACCTTTGTTGGCAATAACAGAGGTCAAACGTTTACTATAGGTCTTTACCAGGTTTGCACACACAGTAGCTGGTATTTTGGCCCATTCCTCCATGCAGATCTTCTCGAGAGCAGTGATGTTTTGGGGCTGTCGCCGAGCAACACGGACTTTCAACTCCCGCCACAGATTTTCTATGGGGTTGAGGTCTGGAGACTGGCTAGGCCACTCCAGGACTTTCAAATACTTCTTACGGAGCCACTCCTTTGTTGCCCGGGCGGTGTGTTTTGGATCATTGTCATGTTGGAAGACCCAGCCTCGTTTCATCTTCAAAGTTCTCACTGATGGAAGGAGGTTTTGGCTCAAAATCTCACGATACATGGCCCCATTCATTCTGTCCTTAACACGGATCAGTCGTCCTGTCCCCTTGGCAGAAAAACAGCCCCATAGCATGATGTTTCCACCCCCATGCTTCACAGTAGGTATGGTGTTCTTGGGATGCAACTCAGTATTCTTCTTCCTCCAAACACGACGAGTTGAGTTTATACCAAAAAGTTCTACTTTGGTTTCATCTGACCACATGACATTCTCCCAATCCTCTGCTGTATCATCCATGTGCTCTCTGGCAAACTTCAGACGGGCCTGGACATGCACTGGCTTCAGCAGCGGAACACGTCTGGCACTGCGGGATTAGATTCCCTGCCGTTGTAGTGTGTTACTGATGGTGACCTTTGTTACTTTGGTCCCAGCTCTCTGCAGGTCATTCACCAGGTCCCCCCGTGTGGTTCTGGGATCTTTGCTCACCGTTCTCATGATCAATTTGACCCCACGGGATGAGATCTTGCGTGGAGCCCCAGATCGAGGGAGATTATCAGTGGTCTTGTATGTCTTCCATTTTCTGATGATTGCTCCCACAGTTGATTTTTTCACACCAAGCTGCTTGCCTATTGTAGATTCACTCTTCCCAGTCTGGTGCAGGTCTACAATACTTTTCCTGGTGTCCTTCGAAAGCTCTTTGGTCTTGGCCATGGCAGAGTTTGGAGTCTGACTGTTTGAGGCTGTGGACAGGTGTCTTTTATACAGATGATGAGTTCAAACAGGTGCCATTCATACAGGTAACGAGTGGGGGACAGAAAAGCTTCTTACAGAGGACGTTACAGGTCTGTGAGAGCCAGAGATTTTCCTTGTTTGAGGTGACCAAATACTTATTTTCCACCCTAATTTACGAATAAATTCTTTACAAATCCTACCATGTGGATTCATGGATTTTTTTTTCACATTCTGTCTCTCACAGTTGAAGTGTACCTCTGGTGCAAATTACTGACCTCTGTCATCATTTTAAGTGGGGGAACTTGCACAATCGGTGGCTGACTAAATACTTTTTTGCCCCACTGTATGCTGCTTGATTCTTTTGTGTTCTGTTATGATAAGGTGCTTTTTGTACCAACATTTAAAATTAAGCACTTTTACTTGATTTTTTTACTCCACTAGCATCAGTAAACGCTAGCTAGCTAATTACAGCTCTTGCTGTCTTCGCCTGGTATCTCCACAGCTGCTTGAGTCTGATGTGTAATTACGTTGCTGAGAAGGCACAAATCAGCTACAGCATTGTCAGGCTACATCACTGCCAGTAAAATAATGGGGTGGGCAAAGGCTGCCTTATGGTCTCTGAATTAGTACTTAAAATGTGTTTATAGTCATTCTGTACAGTTTCACTTGAGGGCAGAGCGAATAGCCAACCATTATGAAAGGGGGGGAAACGTGACCTCCACAGAATGGAGGTCAGAATGGAAGAACTGTGCATGTTTTCCAAAAGTCTTGTTCACATACCAAGATCACTAAAACATCTTCTGCTTTAAGACTAACTTACTTTACCCAGTCGGTTAGAAAGATGGGCCCACCAGTTTTGAATCAAACACAGTTTGCAGTTCTATCATAACAGTCTTTGAATTATAACAAAAAAGCAAGTGTCACTGATCCATTCATTCATCTGCCCATTTTCTATGCCGTCCAGGGTGCAGGGCCAACAGTATAAGCAGAATTACCCACTGCTCCATCTTCCCAGCAACCCCACAGCTTTGCCAGGAGCACATTGTTCACGAGCCAACCATGAGAAAAAACCTCTCCAGCATGTCCTTGGCCTGCCTCGGGGTCTCCCTGAACCTACCACACCACATCTGGAAGTAATCCAGGAGGCACCCTGATCAGATGCCTAGACCACCTAAATGAATAGGTGGTTTATTCAATGAATGAATATCAATGAGGAAGAGAATCTACTGTCTCTATTATGAGCCCCTTCTGCATTAAAATCTGTAAGGGAGCCCATACACACTACTTTGAGAAAGCTCACACCACTTGTATCCACAATCTTATTCTTTCTGTCACTACCCACAGCGAGGTAACATTTTTCTTTTTTATATTCATCATAGGAGTCATTAGAATTACACTCTGTCTGGGCTTTACCCAGGACCAATTGGCTCATTTGGAGGCCCTATCAGGGGCAAATTACCCATGATAACTTAACTCTCGGGAAGGCTTGTGGCGGCTGTAGCTCAGGAGGTAGAGCCGATCATCTACCAACTGAGCCAGTTATGTTTTGATACCTTGGACCTTGTGCCAAAGTGTCCTTGAACAGGTTACTGATATTGAATGTGTTGTGCATGATAGGTAAAAAGTAGGGCTGAACGATATATCGCATTTGCGATAATATCGCGACATGATCAAGTGCAATTTTCTAACCGCAAAGGCTGCGATTATACTCTGGACATGTCCAAATTCATGGGCTGCATCCTCCTGAGGCCGCATTTGTAGACCGATTACGTCACAGCGACGTGCCGAAGGCTGTCCAAATTACTACCATATCCCAGAATTCATAGCGCGGCCCAGCCAAACTCCAGTTTCCAGCAATGGCGGCCGCTACTAAGTTTTAAAATTACTCATACTAATCTTTCTGGGTCACAAAATAAACTTTTAAAATATTTTCAGGCGAGAAAGTAGTTGTGTAAACATCAAATATCTGCTCGGTTTATCAAGATATCCCATATTTGCAAAAGTGCTTCGACGTTTTCAGAGGCGTCTGCTACCCACCAGCTCGACAGCTAGCCGGGAGCTCGAGGGTTACTGATGCGGCCGAGAACGGCACAACTCCCGGCACATCATTTTCAGATCACCGCGGAGTTTCGGTGCTCGGGTTAAACGTAATATATAAGTCACTTAGACAACCTAAAAATGTTATTGTTGGGCTTTTTTCAGTGTTTTGTTTGTTCGTGAGTAAATCGGTTTGGCTGAGATTAAAGTTATTAGATTAGATAAAATAAAACTTTATTAATCCCCCGGGTGGGTTCCTCCTTGGTTTTCACACAGCTGACTAAACGTCAAACAGAAAACTTATTAAACAGAAGTATGAGACAGTCGAGAATTTACGCCAGTGTCTGGTTATATTTTAGATAGCAAGAAGCAGACGGCCGAGTTTAATAAACTCCACCGAGACAGCGGTGACGCTAATCAGAAGGCTAGACCGTCCAATTTCACGCCTTTAAATTTTAAAGGCGTGTTTGTGTGTGTGTTTATACAATTGCTATTATGTTTGCACTTTATGTGTAATGTTACTGACTGCAAAGATCAGTAAGATGTATGTATTTTTTATTTATTAGTTTTATTTATTTAATATTATTTTTTAATTGAATGACTGTCTAGTAGTTCACAGATGTCAAAAAACTGAGTGTGGTAAAGCCACTGATTTTTTTTATGTATATTTCTGCAATCTGCACATTGTACTGACTTTCATTTTAATGTTTACACCAGGGTTCCTTGTCAGCACTTTATGCTCAGATGTTTGTAAGCTAAAAATAAACTATTGTGTATGTTCAAATATACTGTTGTGATTGAAGAAGTTAAATAAAAATGTCAGTCATCAATTCATGCATCACCTCATGTCATCATAACAGAGGTCTGTCTTCCAGGAAAGAACAGTTTAAAATTAATGTAATATAGTATTGGCCATACTATATGATGTATTGCTTGTCTTTGTTTAATAATACAGAAGACAAAGACCTTAAAAAATAATCGCATATCGCATCGCAATCGCAATATTGGGGCAAAAAATCGCAATTAGATTATTTTCCATAATCGTTCAGCCCTAGTAAAAAGTGCATAAAGTCATACAGTGAAGTGCTGTGTCAATGTCTGTCTGAATGGCTCTAAAGGTGCTTTGAGTCCTTGGTAAGAGTGGAAAATCTCTATATAAAATGACTTTCACGATTGAAAGTGCAAAACTGATATGGTATCTGTAAAGCTATAAATGTTACCAGTACAAAATCTGGGTGATGCAAACCTATTCTCTACAAAGAGCAAATAACAGATTTGTTTAGTGATAGTACATTCATTATAACATTGGATAAGCATTTGATAGTGGTTAGTTTTCTTCAGTTAGTCAATCAAACTGCAATTCAAAATTCCTAACAAGTAACAGTATCCTGTACTGGTTTTAAAGCTTTCAAAAAGAAGCCACTCTGCAGTCTCTCTCCCCACTTTCCTCACTGCAGGGAATGAGTGAATGAGATAAGAGCTTTCGGAGGTAAGTGGACCTTATCCAGTGGACAGAAAGGTTGTTCAAGGTTGATCTGTTGTGGGGATTCTGACATTGGACAGCTAGCCAATCAAGCTGTCCTGCCGATATCTAAAAAGCATGCACACAAGCCCACACTCACATAACTGGAGCAAAACAGAAACTCAAGAGACTGGATTACCATACTAGACCTCCCTTTGAATATTTCACTTTACTGTATACTTCTTCTGACACTTAGACAACCATCTATGGCCTGTTGGTGGGTGTTGAATTGGTCTGCTATGAAGGAAGCGTGAGTGTGTGGATGGAAGTCTCTCCTGTCTACACAAAGCCTCTGGGGTGAAGATCCAAGAGACGCAAAGAGACGGGGAAGAGGGAAAGAGAGGCAGGAAACCTTTGGCCCCAAAGGGAAGTCCCAATACAGCCTCTGCCTGCCTGCCTGACTCCTTCTCTCTGACTCTGTGCATGCACTGTCAACCTGTCTGACCACAAACACACAGACACGCATACGTCATACGATAAAAACAGTCTATTACCTTTGCACTGCAGTGAAAGTGTGTATGTGATAGAGGGAATAGCAGTCACAATTCTAATGTAGTCGATTTCATCCTTAAAACCTCAGCTCGGTCCATGATGCAGACGGTTGTTGATCTCACACATACACACACAGCTCTCTCCCCCCCCCCCCCCCCCCCCCCCCCCCCCATGGAAACCAGCGTGTTTAATTAATACCGACACCATAGTCCTAGCAGGAATGTTTTGCATGTTTTGTTCTGTAAATTTACGTGAACGTGTGTGTGTGTGTGTGTGTGTGTGTGTGTGTGTGTGTGTGTGTGTGTGTGTGTGTGTGTGTGTGTGTGTGTGTGTGTGTGTAAGACAATATGAGCCCAGAAGTCTTTACAGCTACACTGTTTATAGAATAAGTGGCCATTAAATATTATGCAAAGCTCATTCTCACACAGAGTGAGGCCAATCTTCCTCTCAATGTCACCTACACAGTCTTAAGAAGCCTCAATTAACTTATTAGCAATTCTGCAGAGCTTAACATGGGTGCTAATGAAGGGAGCATTGAAAGGAAATGAACTTAATGATAGGAAACAGGAGTCTGACACACCGCATTTTGTAGTGCTCTACCTTGTTTTTGATGGGGTTAAAATGTCCTTTGCCTTTTGACCATTGTTAACAGTGCTGATTTGAATCCTTTGAATATTTAAAAGCAAAGAAATCATACTACTGTGATGCTTTTGAGGTTATGCTTAAAATTGTCCCTATTGCTAAAGCTAGGGCTGAATCAGGTGACCCTGGATGGTTAAATGATTCCCTGTGTTAGTGTTGTTTCTACATCATCCAGGATGAACATTGCAACTGACCTGTCACGTCATTGTGATTTGATAGCTTTAGAATTTGGTGCCATTGTTTATATAAAACACTCTTCTTGAACAAATGGTAAGCATTTCAAGTGTATTTAAACAAGCTACCAAATATATTATCAAGTTATGTTTGCTGTTAACCAGTGTTAGGTTACTCATGCTGGTTTTTATTGTTAAAATAGTTTTTAATCATATTAGCTAACGTCTTGGCTAATGCTAACTGAATGGTCAGACCAGTGTTTCCCAACCTTTTGAAGCCACAGCACATATTTCACATTAGAAAAATCACACGGCACAACACCCAAAAAAAACCATGTCACAAAAAGCATATTAATAAATTCCCCTGCACACTAGTGGAATTGGCTCAGTTTGTCCCCAGTATACCTTTTTTGCTTTCTTCTGACCACTACTCATGCTAGATCGTGTATAAAGCACCTTGAGGCAGCTATTGTTGTGATTTGCTGCTATATAAATAAAATTCAATTGAATTCAATTGAATAGCTCCTTCATCTGGGTTGGAATTTTCTCCAGGACCCAGGACAGATTTACTACTTTTTCTTTTCAAATATTTTTCTATTGCTGTCTCACAGCATGACTATCATGTAGTTTCTTCTTCGTCTCTTTCTGTTTTACTGGCAGTTGGCAACCCATTTAATTAGATGAGATAGTTGTACTGCCCTCTAGTGGAAGAGAATGAAATTGTTCAGCTCGTTGATCACACAGATCGCTTAGTACTAATCAGAAGGAACGAGATAATCTTCCATGGCATGGGAAACACTGGGTCAGGCAATGTCATCATGGACCAGCATTGTTATGATGATACAGGAGCAACACCCAAATGGGGATATCAGATCCAGATCCTGAACCCTCCCTCCTGCAATTGACCTCAACTGCTGGGGGCTTCGCACGATGCACTCAGTGCTTTTTCTTCACTCACCTTTTTTCCCTCTCGTGTGTTTATATGCCTTTGGATTTAGTTATTATGATTAATGCTTATCTCTTCCACAGCATGTCCTTTGTCCTGTCTCCCTCCCCTCACCTCCAAACACCCGTGGCAGATGGCTGAACCTCCCTGAGGTTTGTTCTGCTGGAAGTTCCTTCCTGTTTTCTCTGTAGTATTGTAGGATCTTCACCTTACTATATTAAGCATCTCGAGGTGACTGTTGTTGTGATTTGGTGCTATAGAAATATAGATTTATATAGCACAATATTGAAATGGCCAAAAATAGCAACTCTATGAGATGCATCCCATTGGAATGGCTCAAGATGTAAAGAGATGACAGCGGCTATTAAGCAAAAATAAGGAAAAGAAACTATTCATTGTATGAGTACAGTTAGTGATTTCTGGCCACAACATTGTCATGGGAAATGAAAGAAAATATACACACCCTACTAAATTACTATAAATTCTTCCTCTACTTTAAATAACCTTATAATTTTTTATAGCATATCAAATATATAGCATTTTACTTGCATATGTGCAGTTATTCTTTAAAAATTCATTGCAGTAATGTTTTAATCATGCATGTTTCAAAAAGGAAAATTATGGATATTCAAGATAAACAGGAAAGTTTCAAAAGTAAGCCTCCGAATGACTTATCCTGTACATGATAACATCATCTAATTTCTCTCTCTCTCCCTCATTCCTGCACTTTCTTCATTGCTCATTACCATCCCTCTCTGCATCCTTTCCTTCTTTCTCAAAACTCTATCAGCTCCTCCCTCTTCCTCTGTTGCTTATTCATCTTCTCCTTCCTCACAATTTGTATCCCTCCTTTCCTTCTTCCGCTCTCGTTCCCTCCCTCTCCACCCCTACAGGCAGTAGCAGTCTTGCACAAAGTGACACGATGGTTGTAATTGGCTGCCCTCTGCCACAAATCAGATCACAGTTGGTGCTGGGAGTGCTCTGGCGATTATCCATAACCCCCCACCCCACAGATCAGTGGCTAACTCCAAAGAGACTTGGAGACAGGGAGGAGTGAAAGGGTTAGAGACTAATTTTGTTACTGTGTTTTTTCCTCTCATCAGCTTCCCTGCCATTTTACCACCGATATAGTGTTCATCATAGTGTTGTAGGTATACGAAACAACAGTTTCTTCTTAAGTGGCTCCTTTTCAGATTAGCATTGATCTGATCAGAAGGAGCACTGAAAGGGTGAACAATGTGGTTGTTTTTTTTAAACATCGGCTGTCCTTTACCTTTCTCCTCCCTTCTCTTTCAGTCCTTCCTCATTCCTTGTTCTAACACCTTCTTTCTGTAAAGCGAAAAGAAGGTGATGAGATCCAATTTACTCACAGGAGCAATTGACTTGGAATTGCTTGGCTTCTTAGACACTGCATCGACCCTCCATTCTCAGTAAGGGGTCACGCTTGATGTGGTCCTTTATTAGCTCAAATTAGGCTTCGGTGTCTCCAAGAAGGGAACATCCATCTCCTTATTCATTTGTTCTTCTTGTCCCATTTATTTACTTAGTTGGCTAGGCAGTGGGCTGTTTGGACAGAGAGCATTGGTCGCCCCAGGCAGGGACACAAATATCATCTTATGCACATTAGTTACAAATCACCAATGCAGGGTGAAGGTCAGAACATGGGGAATAGGTGAGGCTTGAAGAAGCATAGGAGGATGCGAAGTGGATTTGCTGAAGAACGTGCATTATCTGTGCAAACATTTGTAACATGACTTTTTAGACCTTTCCAATTAAACGCAGCTATTGGTTCATATTAATTATCCTTGAGCATGACAATCTGCCACTGTCATTTTATCAGTATCACACATCAGTGTGAGAGTTGTATGTTTTCTTGGTTCATGAATCTTAATTAATGTAAAAAAAAAAGATCCTATTTTCTACATTTAAAAAGGGACTTTAATAAATATGCTTCCATTTGATGGTGGAACAGAATCAGTCTTAATAAAAATGTTCTTTTTTAAATCTAACTTTATTTAGATTCAGGTTTTTTTTAACTATTAACCAACATTGACTGTTACTTGGGTGGTTATTAATTTGTTTCTGATTATCTAGATGTAATTGTTGATGTTTAAGAAAATAGGCAGGCCGGGTAACAAGATAGGCAGCACGGTCCCGTGGTGGTTAGAACTGTTGTTGGTTCGAATCCACCATCTGCCGTAGGTTCACTCTGACTTCCTCCTGCAGACCAGAGACACTGGTGACTATAAACTGACCATATGTGTAAAGTGTCAGTGTGTGGATGGATGGATGGATGGATGGATGGATGGACAGACGGATGGATGGACGGATGGACGGACGGACGGATGGACGGACGGACGGATGGATGGATGCTGTTCTTGTTCAGTTGGCTTTCCTTTTTCACTTTCACCAGCTATTGCAGTAGAAATGGGCATCAAAAGTAGCAGGATAGTCTTAGGAAAAGCTTATGGTTTGCATTAAAATTCAAAAGTGAGACTAGTCTCAGTGTTGTCTTGTCATGTATCACAGCTACTACAACACTAAAGGGCACATTTGATGTAAGCATCTCTAACTGAGTGGCAGTATGTGAAACCCAGGAAATGAGGACAGGCTCAGTGACTGGTAAGGAACTTTTATTTATAAGCCACAACAACATTTGGCATTGAATTAAAAAAAAAAGTACACAGAATGTTATGAGCCTCTCCAGAATGTAAATGTATGTATCATCTATGGTACAATACAAACCACAGTTCTTATTTGCATCATGGACATCATTGAGATAAATATTAATCATGACATTACTGATAGTTTGAGACCATTATTAATTATTTAAATCCTTGTTAGCCATATAATAGCTTTTTACTGAAGTTTAATTAATTGTCAGTTTACAGTTCTTCAGCAATGGCGATCATGAAGTGTTTCCATGCACACTGGTGTAAGAAAAGCGTTGGTCTTTAAGTAGTTTATGCCTCTGGGTAATTTAATCCCTGTGACAGTACATATTTTATAAGCTCATTACATGGCTTTTAGGTAAAATATTATTCTACAAAGTAACTGTAGGAGCTGTCAGATATTTTATAAAAGGTGCAATATTCACTTTTGAACTGCAACAGAGTGAAGTAAGCAAAGAAGATCAAAATGCTGTTTAACTTGAGAGGACGTCTGTGGATATTTTTAACCACAGGATCGAAGTAAAACCATTAGATAAGCAATAGGACCGAAGCGCTATTGTGTAAAATGACTGTGATCTTTAGCTGTTATTGTACTCACCTAATTATGAACACCAAAGTTTGCTTAGTTTTGCTGAAAACCTACATATACAGGGCAGTGTTTGCACCCTTTGTTTTCAGCTGAGAGGGCACAGATATTTCATCAGTGACTTCCTATTGCCCATTTCCATAGCTGATTATTGGCTCATGAATTCACCGTATCAATTTATAGATTGATGGCTATGAAAAGCACTAAACCCAGGGGTGCTGAGGGATCCAGCTTAAGAATCACTGTTAAACATGAGCTATTTAGAAGATAGTGGAGCATTGCTTGTAAATTGAGGTTTAAGATGCCTCGTGGCTCAGCTGCAACTATATAGCGAAACAGATGGTAATAATCACAGGGACATTTCCACCACAAAGACTGATGTTTAGTATGTAGTTTATGTGTAGAAAAGTCACTCTGAGAACCTTTTGCATGTTTCAACCACAGAAAACGCATCAAACGGACTCCCAGTTATTTGTGGGTACCCAACAATAGCATTTAAGCCCCCATCGTTCTGATCTTTACAATGACAACAGAGTAATATATATTTGTCTTTACTAGCAGAATGCAAAACACTACCTAGCTGACATCACTCTTGCCTGGAGTTCATCTCAACACAGCGGGATGGTTTGGGACGATTCATGAAAGGTGAAGTAGCAATGAAGTGTTCTTGGTGTGTGTGCCGTGGCCATCTCCAGAAGGCAAGACTGTGTTTCTCCCTCAGATTTGGTTCCTTTTACAGTCTCAATTTAAATTTAGGTGGAGTGAAAGAGAGGTAGAGGGGGATGGTGGGAGCAGACAGAGAGCACAGGGGTTACTGTCAGACAGAGATCCCTCTCTCCTCTGCTTATCTCAGATTCTCTCTGTCTGATCACAAATCATAGCCCTGACTTAACTCAAGCAAAGAGGAGAAAAGCCAGAGCCCCTCAGCTATCTTTGCTGCTTATACCCCTCTTCTCTATTTTTCATCTCTGTGTCTGTCTGTCTCTCTCTCCCTCTCTCTCTTTTCCAGTCATGCAACTCGGGGCGGCGTCCTGGCCTTTAAAAAGGCAAACTTGTAATCTGATAATTAACAATCTGCTAAATTTCTCAAAACGAAAACAGTCATGAGAAATGTCTGCCTCATGCCTGTGAGTAGGATGACCTTTTGCCGAGGCTGGAATGGCAGGCGAGGCGACTCACTTAGAAGCATTTAATTAGCTCTGCTCACGGCTGTGTTTGCTGCCAACGGACAGATGAGGGAGGAGGAAAGAGATAGTCAAGGCCAGATGCAGACATGAAAAATGAAAAACGTTTCTTATTTAATACTTTTCCCCTCATCTTAATGCCGCAGCACCCTACTTATTGTGGAGTGAAGGTGGAGGAGGAATGGAAGCGACTCAGACAGTAGCAAGCTTCTCTGGCTTTTGCAGTATTTCTCTCTTTCTTCTTCTTCTTCTTCTTCTTCTTCTTCTTGACTCCAACAGTTCCCTTTTGCAGCCTCAAGGTGAGACTATAAGGTCAGGAAGTGCATCTTTTAAAGTTTTATGACTCAAAAAATTAAATAAATAAAGTCAAATAAAAGTATCAGGCCTCTCACTACTGACTACTTTCATTCTGTCCTCTTCCTCTGTGTTTGTTCTTGCTCTTTGCCTTTCTACGCCCAGGCTGACTTGTCTGGGTGTAGGGTACACACTAACCTCAGCAGCAGTGTAGGAACATTGCAGCCCTTTGGCATATTTAGTGGCTTTCCCCAGAATGTCAGTGTTCATCTGCTGCAAAAAAGAACAAAGCTTACAAAGCAGCAAGAAATGTTTTGCTCTCTTGCTTTATTTTGAGGAAGCTCTTCTGCAGTTTTTTCCAATTAGAATGCTACAATGACTTGATGAATGCATGTCTTTAACTTTTGTGCTTCACTGCTTTCTTGCTTTATAGGACACAATAAGGAGATACATTCCCCAAATCAAACACAGCACAGTCATAATGGCAACTGCAAACTAAAGCTGTGATTTAGCCGCATGGAAAGGGAATAAGGTATTTCAGAAATCCAAGACAAAACACCCACAGGAATCCAATGGAAGTCAGTTCAACAAAGTCAATAAACGCTCACGATTCCACCTCATTTCAAGTACACATAGACAAATAGTGAGCGGGATATTACTACTGTGACTCCAAGAAGCAGCAGCGCTAATGCACTTAGAGGGTTAATCACTGCATTTGTATGCAAATATGTATTTAAGAGTGTCTGCCCTTACAAGAGGGTTGAATGAAGGAATTGGGCCCAGGCAGTAGGTGACATTCAGCACCAGTGTAACCTCTGCAGATAGCTTCCCTAGTGCTATTTGTGAATGTTAATTGCTTTTCGGCTGCCGTTGCCTCCCCAGCCTCCACCTGTCCCTCTGTACGGAGCAACTTGAGACTCTCGCTGTTCTTAAAACCAGAGCTTATTGTTTAAAAGAGCGAAAATCCTCCTAGGAATAATGTTTGTTGTCTTTGCGCATCACATCAAACTGATGCCTTTATGATAAAAGTGTCCCTTGCAGGAGAACAACAATTTTAACCAAAAGACAGGAGCGACTTCAATTATCAAATGTATATGTATCTATGTATAGGATAGGAGTGTGAAGGATTACATTATGCAAAAAATACCATCTTCTATATATTTAGTTTAGGGGTTTTTATTTTAGATTTTTGTCATCCACATGTATATACAAAAACAGCAGGAGAGGAAGGGAGGAGACTGAAGAGTAAAGATAGAGATCTTTCATTTTCTGACAGGGTGCTTTGAATTGAGGTAATCCACAGAACTGTGGAAATTAAAACCTCATCTGTTAAAAAATGCAAATAGAGCTTTTTGATTCAGCTGTAGAGGGAAAATTGCTGAAATCAAAAGATTACCCCCAATAGTTCTAGATTAGGTTTCAGCTTTATTCTCAGCCTCCTCTCTTCCCCTTGCATTTTTTTTTTTTTGCACCGTTTCTCCTCCCTTCTTCCCCCAGATTTCAGTCAGGGTGTCTTACTGTTCCATAGACAGGTGGGGGAGAAAGGGAAATGGATACCTGGGATCTAAATTTGGCCTGTAACAGGGATATCAGGTACAGTCCATAGGCAGTTTATCATGCAAGCTGTCTGTTTAAGCAGCGTTCACATTGGAAAAAGAAATGTTAACCTAGAAAATCCAGATTCAATATCTTGCATTATTATTATTCCAATCAGTGTCTTCAGTTGTGACAGAAAGAAAGTGCCCATAAATAAACAGTGGATAAATCTTGAAATTACCCAGGTTAAAAGTGACACTAAACATTTATGAATGCCATGAATCTGTGTGTTAAAACACAACCATTTAGTCTGGAGTGGTGTTTTATGGACTGCGTCCAGTGGACAGCATTGCTAACAATCCTTTTTTTTTATTTTGTTTCTATCGCTTGCAGGCTCCCTCTTAGTGATATTCAAGTAAAAGCCATATAAATGCTAACAGCATTCCATTGATTTTCCTGGGTGTGCATGTGTGTTTATGTGTGTGGATTTGTCTAAGGCATCAATCTTGTTTACATGGGCAACTTAGGGTGGAGGTCTCAGCTTGGGACAATATCAGATGTAAATTTAAACCCCTTTAAATTAAATTTCCCCCCTTTAAAATCAAATGTAATGCATTTACTGAGAACAGTCTGCAGTTATTTGACCCCATCAAAGCATTAAACCTAAACAGGAGTAAACAGAGAAGAGAGGTAACACACATTTTGAAGCTGGAAGTTGGTTTATCTCTGCAAACAACTTCTAAATTTGCTCAGAAGTGCGAATGTTGCAGGTTGGTCTGCTGACATTAGAGAGAAAGGGCACAGGGATCACAGGGATCAGTGCATGTATTCATTTGTGTCTGTTGTGTAGGGCTATGTGAAAACAGTGTCCTGACAACAACCCTTTCGCACATTACTGCGCCTGGAGTATGCGACTCTGGTGGGTTGTCAGGCAAGATACATATCACAACAAAGGGAGGTTAGATAAGAGGTCATCACCATTTAGTTTGTGACAAAGATTGCCAACATATTTTTAAAAACACAGTTAAAATCAATTTTGATCACAATATTGCATTTTTAATAGCAACTCATCTTATAGATATTGCCCACCCACCCAAAACCTGTTGCAAAGAAGTCTGACATGTTTTTGGCAAATGTTTAAGCCCACAGTGGTCAGCTGTGGGTAATCTGTGGGACTTTCTGGGTGGGACAAACCAAACACGTGGGTTAGTTAGATGTACTCTTATAGGGCTGACAGCAGTTTTGTGCTTTTGGTTTTGTATGGTTAAATCCACTATGGAAATGAACACGGGAGAACACATGTGGGGCTCCTTGTAGGCTAGCTTTGTTTTTGGTTTTTTTGGGCCCTCCTCTTTCCCAAGAGGGAATTTGGTGGGCGACCCCACAGTGGGCTTATCCAGAGAACAACCCATGTGGGGCCAAAGCAAGCTAGTCCACGTGGGGCCCATTGCAGTTTTGACGTTTCACTTCCACTTGAGCCTGTGTAAGGAATGAGTGTGGGTTTGATCTGCCCAGACAGCTTCACAGTTCGCCCACACCTACCCACTATTGGGTTAGCTTGCATATTTTTCAAATTAGAAAACACTACACAGAGAAAAGTGACTGCTGTGGAAAACATGAAACCATAGACTACTGATTCAAAACCTCAGTAAAATATAAGTTAAACTGAATATACTGATATACTTCATTTTCTCCAACTCCAGTGACTAGCTTGTTTGATAGGATTTGCATGCTGTGGGCATGTTTGGTGGGGCAATCTTCTCAAGTCATTGAAAATATGTTCATATAGACGTTCCCTTTATATCTAAATGAGGCTGAAAAATGAAAAGACTCAACCTGCAGATTCAAAGCAAAACCTGTTGAATATCAAACATTGCATGAGATTTCTCATGAGATTCTGTGCAACAAATGAGAAATATAATTAGAGATATTGAAATGACAAATTCCCCGTCCACCAGGGCATGAAGCAGGTATGGAGATCAAGGCTCCAGACATCCAGAGCAAAGGAGACCAAGGAAGAAAAAAAGCATTATTCATGCACTAAATATTTTATATTCAATTTAATCAGCTGACAACTTTTCACCGTTCACTTTTGCACCAAAGACTGGTCAATCAGATTTAGCCCAGAACGTAGTGTCCATGGACTTCTAGTGGAGTCTGGCACCAAGACTCTACCAGCAGGACTTTGTGTCTCAAATAGCATCCAATGTGGGGCCTCTGAGTGTCTGGCTTGTTCTATCACTTTCCATTTATGTGGGCAGTTTGAAGGCTGCGTCAGCGCCCGGGGCTCTGATTTTGCAGAGTGGTGGGGCACATTGTCCTGCTGTTAGAGACAGCTGCCACTGGGGACCATCATTGCCACGGGGGAGTGTACTTGATCTGCATCAATGTTTAGGTGGGCAGTCTCCACATGAGCAGCACAGTCCAAAGTTTCCAAGCAGAACAATGCATTTGAATGAGACAATCAATCTTATCCACTTCACCTGACAGTGGTTTCAGTGTTGTGGGCCCTCTGTGTATATACACCCAGAGTCTGCCTATGCTACATATCTACCCAGTGAATCCTTGGGCTCCTTGTATTCATTACTAGCAAGCCATTTCATCAGTATGCTTTTTTTTACATAGAGATCAGCAGCCATTGTTTTAAATCAGGGATCTAATATGTAATACGTGCTTGTAAAATCCCATAGGTTAGAAAAGAATCTGAGGTTAACTGCTGACTTCATCTGTGACTCATCTTTTTCATGTCTTTCCCTTCCCCCCTTGTTCCCACTGAATATGGACAAACGCATCAAGCCGCTCATAAGCCTTTTTAATCAGCGTGAGAGATTGCCCACATATCTGTTAACTCTGTCACTAATGGCTATTCTTCCTCATTAGGGAATGTTATGCTCCCTCCACCACGTGCAGGCATGATCAATTCCTCTATCATTTAGGACCAGATCAATCTCACATGGCCCCTCCCTTTTTAAACTCCAATATCTCCCCCTTCCATCATGATGCATTAGAGCATCTAATTAGTCACATAGCCCAGGGAGCGAAACTGGAGCAGGGGAACAGGTCCGCACATTCAAGGTGGGCTCCAGTGGTGTAGATAAGTCTTCATTAAACTAACTCCCATATATCCACACGGTAGTACAAAGGGAGGATAAGGAACATCTCTGGATGTGGATAGTTTGTGAGTCAGTGCATTACATTACAGTATTTATCTCTTTGGCTTCTCCCGACAGATGTATGTTTTTATGACATTAAGACATATGCGCTTCACTTTTTGGCCTGTTTTTAATGTGAGTTGCTTTTGTGTTGCAAAAAATATTCAATCTTTAGTTTGAGTTGACTTCTTAAGTGTAAACGCAGATAATTTTATCTGTTTCCAGCACAAAAATGAACTTTTTTCTAAACTCAGATATACAGTATGTCTTGTTCAAGTATGCCAACTCCACTTTGTTCTGAAAATAAAGTGAGCCATCTCATCCCACCGGTAGCAAATAAAGCACAAAACAAAAAAACAAAAAAAAGTGGGTCAAGATATGCAGGCTCATGAACAAAAGCTGTTTCAATGACATTATCACAGTTCTTGATGTTTCCTTTAAGAGGAGGTCAAGACTTACCCTTTGGGTGCAAGTGAACGAAAGCTTGGATGGGCAAGCTTTTAGTGAAGCCATTTGGGAATCATTGTTTCTTTGGCGTTTAGCTCAGTTATAAGGTCAATACAGCTATGAAAGCACACTATAAAGCCAAGGTGTGCATCTTGTCTTGCAGTGGAACAACAAAGCAAAACCCCAAAGCTCTTTGTAGCAAGAAAGCTTGTAAGACCTGAAGACGCTGGATGTACGTGTGTGTGCTTTTTTTCATGCCAAATGATAAATTTGTACTTTTTAAAACAAATATATCATTATTATTATTATTATTATTATTATTATTATTATTATCATGGTTCAATAAAGAAAGTACGATTATGCCTACTCCCTTAGAGTGCTGGATCTATTAACTGGCAACACAAGGTTAAAACACAGTCCTCCACTTTAAGATATTCAATAAACAGGGTACAGTAAGTTTAAATATGAGACCTGATAAAGGTGCGTTTAATGAATCCACATATGTTGTAAATTGAACACTGAGATTGTAGCTAATAGCAATGCAGAAAAGGGAAATATTTCATTTTTTCCCCTTTAACCTGTTCAGCCTCCTAAACCTTAGCAAGAGAATACTGTAGGTTACCACAACCTGTTGTTACCCCTCTGCCATGCTCCTCTTCATCTCACTGCAGTGTGCAATGTGTAGTGTCGACTGCGAGGTGAAGAAAGAGGACAGAGGGGAGGTATTATTTATTAATAGTCAGTCTCCCCAAAGCTCTGTAAAACATCCTGTTGAGCTCCCTGAGGTGAGCACTCAGCTTCAAAGCAATTAAAACCAAAGCTATGAGAGTGGAATGAGAGCAAAGGAAAAATGAATAGAGCAGGAGAAAGAGAGTGAGATAGGCCTGGCCTAGCCACAAGGCCAGTGGGCTTGGCTGACTGCACAGTCACATACTGTAGATTCAGCTTTCATGCCTGGGAGAGCAGGGGCTCTGAGCAGAATCAACTCCCCAGGTCAGGGATCCCTTGTCAGGGTTTAAAACCCCAACGAGCCTGGAGACTGACAAAATCCTCTCTGGGGAATTACGCAACCATAATGTAGCGATTGTTTTTGATTCTATCGTTCTGAGTCACGTTGAGAAGTTTTAGAAATAAAGACCTAAGAAAGAAAGAAAGAAAGAAAGAAAGAAAGAAAGAAAGAAAGAAAGAAAGAAAGAAAGAAAGAAAGAAAGAAAGAAAGAAAGAAAGAAAGAAAGAAAGAAAGAAAGAAAGAAAGAAAGAAAGAAAGAAAGAAAAGATGTTCTTAATGTTCTATCTGCCAAAAAGCCTTCAGACTTTGGAAAGATTTTTATATTGTGTGGTTGGAGATGCTAAATTGCCATGTCTAAATGTGAGGTTTAAGGATTAGCTCTGTTTTCTACTGTATATTGGTGTTAAACTATATTGGCAACCCCTGCAGGGTGTTTACCTGCTTGCAGCCACATGCAGGGATATGCTCCAGCTGCCAACAAAAATGACTGGTCTCATAAAAACAAATGAAAATCTACCAACATGTTGGCAAAATTAGCCCAAAGGCGTCCAATAGCTAGGAACTACTCAACGCATTTGAAAGCATCACTCTTAAACACAAGAATGGTATGCTTCCTCATTGCATCCAAAGGATTTCTACTTATGAACCTTAAACCTCATAAACCCCATGAAGCAAGGTTAAGCCTATACCCATCTGCAAATGCTGTTAGGCGTCATAAATGCAGCTTAAGTGGCCTTTAATAATGGTGGGCTTTACATGCCTCTTGGGCATTTTCTCATAAAAAACCTGGAAGGTTTTTGGCAAATCGTTGTCTCTTATGGGCTTGTAAATCCTTCGCATGCTCTTCTGACCACAATGACAATAATGTCTTTAGAAGACTTTCTAGGCCTTCAACAGCCTCATAACCCTTAGATTATTGGCCTAGGATGATGCTCTGTCCCAAAATGCCCTGTTGCCCCTCCACGTTTTTCCTACTCTCATAGCTTCCTTCTTTGTTGCTGCACATCTAGGAGTATTTTTGTCATCAGCTTGATTTGATCAGCGAAGAAAAAACTGGAGAAAGAAAGATTCTGTGAATAACTTATGAGTGCTCCCAGCTCAAAACTGAGGCATTATGATACGTATATTAGTTCCACTGTTTTCCCATTCTGTGCCCGCTGTCAAGGTGGGTTATGCAACTGAACAGACTGAGACAAAGCAACTATTTTGGGCAGAACGCATGTGTTTGCCTCAGAGCCACAAAGGAGACAATGCCTTGCTTCCGCAAAAGTGAATAAAGTGACGTAGGAGAGGAATAGGATGCCACGTAATGGTGACGACAATTACAGTTATTGGAAGCAAACGTACTAAATGGAAGGGGAAACTGAGCGCTCATCCTTTTATCCCTTTCCTCTCTATTCATATTCTAGGTCTCAGTGGCAGAAGGCTGAGAAAGGAAGCTACGAAATCCTTCTTCACATCCTCTAGCTCTTCCTGGGGCATCGCAAGGGGTTTCCAAGCCAACCCAGATATGTAATCCCTCTAGTGTGCTCAAGGCTCTGACCACACTTCAGCAGGGAAGCAGGAGAAAGTCAATCATTTTCCCAAATCACCTCAACTGCTGACTGTTCTATTCTGAGATATCCCTCAGGGACAGTCCAGATATCCTGCTAGGAAAGATCATTTTGTTCTTTTTATTAAACAGTCTTGTTGTCAGATACTACCCATTTGCCATTACCTACTGCCACTGCCTCCGTGGTCTCTGAAAAAGAGATGGAGATTGTATCCAACAAGATCTCTAATGATGCCTCTTTTGCGGTGTGTGGGAGTTGTGTTAGGAAGTCTACAGATTTTTTTCTTTCCTCTACCTGACTATATCTTCAGCTGGGTTCAGTAGTTCTTGTCTCCTGCTGAGAACAGCCTTGGCAAGGCTCTGCATCCTTTTCCTGAGTCATCTGGTGGTTTGCCAAAAAGCAGCCCGTCGCCATAGCAGCCAGAAACCTTAGCAAGGCTCGAGTTTTTCCTTTCAAGACCACATTTGCCGCAATCTACCAATCCTCAGATTACCTGGGAATCTACCTAGAATACCCAAGTCTGAAATAACAACTTTTTCAGATTGATGGTTTTGTAGATACAGGAGGCTATTCCTCCTGATAGAAAGATGACATTCTGGTTATAGTTGTGAGCGGCTGCAACCAGGCAGCATCACAATAAGAGATATGTTTAAATTGGCCATTTTCCAGGACATATTAGGTGCAAAAGGACACTGAAATGAAACAGTGTACATCACTGAGCAACTAATTCTCCTGCTAAATAATCCAGGATTCATTTTCCGTTGGGTTTTATTTAATTGAACTTTTTGAGCTGACTGTGGAGGGCAGTAGGAACCCATCCAAGATATGATATGATTTTAGATCTCACACTGTGGAGCTGGAGCGGTAAAAGTCTACCATTAATCAGTTTATTCTGGAAATGAATCAATTAAATGAATAATCTACAAATTTATGCCTAATGAGAAGAAACGTTGTGGTCAGAAATGTCCACGAATGACTCCTTTTTAGCAGTCTTAGCCACAACTGACATCTACTCAGACAGCAAAGCTCTGCAGCGTGTCATTTGGATATAATGTATGAATAAATGTTTAATTGAAGTATTAACAACACTCTGAGATCTCCGTGTCATTATTCTTGGCGTTTTGTTAAATTAAAAAAAAGAAAAAGAAAGAAAGAAAGCAAACACTTTTATTCAAAGGATAACCAAGGATAATAAATACTAAATTCATGTCCTCCAGGTATAAATCAACTGAGTAACCTCCCCCACACAGATAAGCAACACCACACAAATGAATAAATGACAGAAGGACAAAGAGCTACAAAGGGTAGAAATCACAGGACTGCTGAGGTGCTCTGGGCTGAAAGCAGACTATTTCATGCTTTCACTGATGAAATATAACTCACCTTTCAGAGCGATGATAGCCTGCATTTAGAGGCAGGTCTTTATTGCAGCCATTTATGCATGCATACTTTTATAGCCTATCATATCTGTGCTTTCATGAATACCTCAAAGCAGGAATGGTAGATGCGCTAAAGTGCTGCTTATAATCTTCAAAAACACCATGGGAATGAAAGGCATGGGGACTGTAAAGTACATCCAGGGATAAGCTTGTTGTCGTTCCTTCAGTTGTTTTTTTTAGGGGTCCCTTAGCAACAACGGTGACCCGGCTGTTCAGGTTATACATAGATAAGTCTCAGATGCTCCGCTGTCGGTGATGCCAGGGTCACGAGATACAATCTGAGGGTCTATCAGTCAAAACAGGTTTGCTGCTGAGGTGTGCTTCCCTGCCTCTCCTCCTCCTCCCTGTACCGCCACTTTAGGAATATTAAATATGCGAGGCGTCCCCCACTGCAGATGCAATGCTATTGATTTGGTGTCAATCCTCAAAGCCGCAGTAACATGATTTGGTATCAGCAATGGCTAAATGAGACTTCTCCCAGCAAGAATGGGAGAAGAGGTGAAAGGTTGTCAGGTTTCTCATTCGGAATGACTCCTTGTTTACAGGTAGCTTGATATTTGTCCATAGCCCTTTGGTTAAGGATTCAGTTGGTCTCTCATCTTACGTCTTGAGACAGCTGAGGCTGATTTTACATAGCATTTGAGTACATAGCATAACCTTGGCTACTTGGCTGTCTTCTTCTCTTCTCAAAAAAAAAAAAGCCTTGAGAGTATTGAAACTGCAGAGATGAACCAGACATTAGAAGTGTTTCTCTAATTCTTTTAAAGTTACACCAGGTCCTGGCCACATCCCACTGGGTCTCTCTGGAGAAAGTCAAATTTTCTTAAAGCAATATTCATCATAACTGATTCTCCTCTAATGAGGATTCCAACCCCCTACAGTGCCCAGTGCTTCACCAGAGTCAGCAATGATCTTAATGCAATTAAGGCTGCAGCCTGACTGAGCCGCTTCGACTTTGCGACTGTTTGCCCGGCTGCTTTTTAAAAAATGTCGACAGAGCCAGATAAGCAGCGCTCAGGCGCTCGAGGCGCTTTCGCTGGAACCTATTTGACTTGCTTTACTTGGCATCAACTTCATTTATGCTGTTTGACTTTAAAGATTACTTTGAGCGAGGGACATCTGTGGATGCGATTTTAATACATACGTGGTTTCTTTGAATAAAACACATGTACTCACTCGTTTTTCTCTGCAGAGACACCTGCAAGCTGTGGGGTGAAAACATATTAAACACCGCTAGCATGTGTCTGCTGAAACGGTTCTGAGGGTATTTTATTTATTTATTTATTGCTTGTCTGTGTGCAGGTGAATAAGAAATACAAGTATAAGTGACTGCTTATAAAGAAGTAGCAGTCTATTTTATTTACAGTATGTATCTTCTTGGGCAGTTTCAAAAATGTTATTTTATTTCATTTTATTGCATTTTATGAGACGAAACATATAAAAGGCAGAGGAATCCAGCGCCGTTATCTGCATTGTGATGCTGCATTGTGATTCACCATGAACCCCTGACAGTGGCTCTGTTTTTGTCACGTCACTGGCACGGTTCCCACCTCACTGCTAAGAGCCCTACATCGCTGCGTGCTCGATTACAATAGCTCAACATTGCCACCAAGTGGTACACAGCAGCCATGACCCCGGTTTGGCAGAAGGTTAACAGCTCCAGATGCTTGCAGTCAGTGCAGCACAAGGGGACGGCGCTGCAGATGCAGGTGTCACTGTGGGGCTCAAAGAGACGAGCAGACGTCAAATAATCACACAGCTTGGCTGCATTCCCAGTTTTTGATGAGCAGACATGGAATCAATGATCTGTTCATTAGTCCTACATGAGCAAATCTGAGAGTGATCTGCTGCCCAAAAGAGGCAAAAAAAAATCAATACTGCATGTGGATACTCTTTGCACCACATCCTTCTCTCCATACATGATAATCTTTTATCTCTGGCAACTGAAACGAATAAATGCCAATAACTAGGAACAAATATGCCTCTATAGTCTATCAGGGGGCTGTGGGTCGAATCTTTGTCTAATTGAACATCAGCTGGGGGGGTGTCTTAGCTAGAATGTGTTTTAGCTTTCAGGCCCTGGAGTCTTTTTTTTCCTTGCAATCAAGGTCACAGTGTGAGAGCGTGAACAATGCACGAGGTTATTTCCCTCCTGCCTTCATTACTATACAATTAGCTGTGGTGGTATTCCATTTCCCTCATTTCAGACTTTGTAGATCGATATTGCTCAGGCTCCTGGCTAAGTAGCTGCGCTGCTGGTAGGGCTTTTCAATAGCTGAATGGGAGGCATCAGTCACTGAGCTAAAAGAGATGTTTGAGAGCTGTAGTCGGCGATGGCCACACACACACACTTTGATGAGCGGTTGTAGAGACTTTGCAAAAACAGTCTCACAAATACGGGGGACACTGGGTGATTTTTAAAGAGGAGATTGTGCTAATGTCAAGTTTGAACAATGGTTCCACTATCATCATTATCAAGGTCATTTATTTGCTTGTGTGGGGTCTGTTGAATTTTGCTTTGAGTCGCCTTTCTTTTTCGGATTTTCATTCATTGCTTTAGTTTAAAGGTACAAAAAATGGGTACAAACACTTTTTTTGGTTTGGATATCATTAATTGGACCTTCTTGCTGGTGGAACAAGTGGCTACAGAAGCTGAATGTATCACAGTAGCACGGTTATGTGCTTAAACTTGAATGCATCTACAGTACAAGGCGGTATTTGCCCCTTGTCATGCTTAAATGTTACAGACTATCAAACAAATTATATTATTTCCACTAGCCACACCCCAGCCTGATTATTGCTAGATCTGTTTGAATCAAGAAATGACTTAAATAGAACCTGTCTGACAAAGTGAAGAAGGCTAAAAGATCTCATAAATCTGCTTTTCAGTAGCTGAATGTATCAGTCATTGATCGACATGTGTTCGAAGACATCGTGCCACAATCTAAAGAAACTCAAGAACCAGTCTGGAAAGGGTTAAAGAGCCATTTCTAAGCCTTTGGTACTCCAATAAACCAGAGTTAGAGCCATTATCTGCAAATGTAGTGCACTGGTAATAGTGGTGAACCTTCCCAGGAGTGTAAACGTATACAAGAGCGCATCAACAACTCATCCAGAGGTCACAAAAGCAAAACAACATTTAAAGAACTGCAGGCCTCCAGGGTTCATGATTCGACAGTAAGAAAGAGATTGGGTCAAAATGATCTAATACTAACACAGCATTTGGCAAAAAGAGCAACATACCAACAGTCAAACATGGTGGTGGTGCTGTGGTGGTGTGGGGCTGCTTTGCTGCTTCATTACCTGAACCATGACTGAGATCATGATGGACCTGGACCATGATGGACCCATGAATTTGGCCCTCTACCAAAAAATCCTAAAGGAGAATGTGTGACCATCAATTTGTTCCCTGAAGCACACCTGAGTTGTGTAGCAGGGCAGTGAAACACACCAGCAAGTCCAGCTGTGAATGGCTCAAAGAAATTGATTGAGATGTTTTAGCATAACTCCAAACTGGCCATTCAAAAGCTTGTGGTGTGTGTGGCTGGATGAAAACAACTCTTCAAAGAAGCATGGGCCAAAATCCCTCCACAGCGATGTGAAACACTCATTGCCACTTACTGCAAGGGCTTGATTGCAGTTCTTGCTGCCAAGGGTGGCACGACCAGTTATTACGTTTAGGTGGCAATTACTTTTTCACATAGCTTAATAAATTAGATCATCATACAAAAAATGCATTTTATTTTTTTCTGGATGATCTCTGTCTCATTTTTTGATTTTGATTTTTTTGGAGGATGTGAAATATTTAAAGGTCAAAGAAATCCAGATGGCAGCAAATACTTTTTGTGACACTATTCTTGTGCGTGATAGACCAAGGTCAAAAGGCCAGGTTATCAACACATCACCTCTCCAATTCATCAGCTCATTTTTATTTGGCACAGTCCCTCATGAGAGCATTTAGCAGCATGATGACAGGAGGGCTGAGATATGAGCCGAGCCAGTGGCTGCAGAAAGTCTACAGAAAACACGGAGCAAGGGCTGTGCAATCAGACACCACAACTGACTTCATCTCAGAGAATAATTACATGTGGCACTGACTCCGAGGCTCGTTATTAATGCCTATAATGGACAGGCAGCAGAGGGCACTGGATCATGGTCACATGAAGGGTGAATGAAATGTACAGTAGTACAGTAGTATCCTGTTTTGTTAAAAAGGACCTATTGTGCTCATTTCCAGGTCCATATTTTTATTTGTAAACTTGACTTGGGCAGTCAAATGAGCCATGGCTCATCCTTATTTACCTCACACCGGGGTGTGGTGCAGGCCATCAGTGTGAATCGAGTGACTTTAGCTCACAACCCTTTCCCTAGCCAACTGACAGAACGAGCTGTGTGCCCAAAAATGACCTTATTAGGGTTATCCACTGACATCACACAGAGTCAAGAGTAGAAAATAAAGCTTTTGAGTCACATGGGTTGCTTGTATATACCCTAATTGTATATATCCAACAGTTTATGCAGTACATTAAAAAAACTAGGACCATAATAGGTGCAATATCTCAAAGACCTTTTTTCAGTTGCTGTTAAACTGTCTCTTGGAAAATACTTGAATTTGGAATCGTAGAAAAACGTTGCATTGATATTTTAATGTGCTGCAGGCCATACATGCTACATTAAACTGGGCCGTTTTGTATTAAATGTGAGAACGTGTTCTGAAGTTAAGCATGTTTGCAGCTAGTGTTAACTAAATGATTTCACACCTGCACTCTGCTAAACCTCTTTGTCTGTTTTACTGAGCTAAGCTGATCTTGAATGGACAGATTCAGACAGGGGAACAAAGAGCTCCCTTTTTATGAATTGTGAAAGAATATCTTTGATGTTTTACTTGACACAATTGTTCAATTTTTTAAAAAAAAAAAGAATTTCTTCTTCACCAAAATCGCCAGCTTTCATTATGAAACATTATCTGTATTTATAGTAACAGCACAAAGTTTAAGTAAAATCAACCATCTTTAAGATCAAAGCAGCTGCTTTAATTTAAAGTGTTCCCTGCTCAAGTAAAAGAAGAGAAAGATTTATGTGAATACACCTTTGATTCAGCATACAAAGTGAAAAGAGGACTAAAGCAAGACAAATTTTACTGTTAGTATCATTATTATTATTATTAGTCACAGAATCTCATAACAAGAACACATATTAGAAAGATGCCTGCTGCATTTAATACTGAGGAATCATGTAGAAACAGACCACGAGGAATAGCATGACATCGTTCCGAATAACAGCAAACATCCAATCGTCAGGCAAGGAGTGGCACAGGACAGGCATATTCGTTTTTTTCTTTGTTTTTTTACCAAAAAAATAAATACCAGCAAACTGAGGAGCCTCATTCAGCGACAAACTGGCAGTTGAAGCAAACGCCACTCAAAGTCTGAAGTCATCTCTCCACAGGCACCAAGAGACAGAAACATTTCCTCTGTGTGGAATTTCAAGACATCATACTTGCTAAATAAATGAAAAGTTGGCGTGCTACGTAAAAAAAAAAAAATTACAAATTTAAAAATAGAAAAAAAAATATCTGTCAGGAGAATACGAGGAAGAAGGAAGAAGCATGCAGATTATAAACAGCGAAAATACAACTTGCATGGAAACTTCTCAGGAAAATGTTTTTAGAAGCTGCTGTCAAATAAAAAACGGCTCCAGTTCTAATCTTGTTCTTTTGATTATTTCATTTATTTTTTCTTTAATGCTCTCAACGCATTTACTGGGAAAGAAAAATGGGCTTCTTCATGTGACAGCAGCATTCCTGTTTCTGCTACATTCACAGTACTGCAGGAGGATGGGTCATCTGTCACTGCACTGGTACAAGACAGTACTCTATACTGAAAATAACACCAACCGCAATAACTATAGTTACTGATATTCAGGTAAACGTGACGAAGAACAGAACATTAATTAAAGTCCATCCCAATTACAGCCGTCGCCACGGTTCTTTCAGCTGTTTCCTTTGCTGCCGTTGTCGTCGCACTTCAGACGGGCACCACAAATATTTTATCTGACATCAAAATTGGTCCTATTATTGGTCCGCTGAAATGTATTTCAAAACAACAAACAAGAGGAGAGGGGGGGAAAAAAGTTGAGCTTCCCACTTAAAGGAGACTGTAGCTTAGTCTGGGTGGCAGCTTTACATTCTTGGCAATAACAGCACCTCTTTTATGTTTTAAAGAAAAGACAACTGCGCCAATCTGCAGTGTGCTCAAATTTACAAACTCCACTGACGTGAACATTTCACCAAGAAAATACAATTTTGTGGATTTTCTTTTAAATATATATAGATATAGATATATAGAGAGAGCGAAAGAGTAAGTATTTAGTAAGTATTTTACAGTAACACTCGTGGCCGACACAGAATCAAAATGCACATCTTTTTTTTTTCATAGAAATCATACAGAGACATTCGGTTCCCACTGGTCGTCACATTCCTGTGAGTCGGGCAGAGAGGAGTGCTGCTGCAGCGTGTCCACCGTGTGGCAGCATGTAGGTATCCTGGATCGTGTTCAGTGCAATTTCTCCTCAGCGCTGCGGGTTGTAAATCTGACACACTGTAGCACATTCTCCGTCTCGCTCTCGAAAGGGGCTGATTTGGCTTCTCGAACACCGACCGTAGGAGGGATTCTAAAAAAGAGCCAAAATCTGTCACCGGCCTGTTCATCAAAACCGCTCTTCAGTTCAAGACTCCTGCAAAGATTTGTCATACACTGACAGTCAGACGATGCTGTGTAAAGGCTGTGGGAAACTGTGGTAACGGTGAATAATTGCACTGTCTCTCTTCAAGGGAAGACCACGAGCTAAGCAAATCAGGCACGAGTCTGACATTCCCTGTGTGTAACTTGGTGTGAAATACTGTGGAAATGTGCACGATTTTATTGCACTACATCTGCAACGCCTTTAAGTGACCTTAAAGGAGTAAATATTATCATTATTATTTCAGTATTATTAATCTCCACATATTTGTTTACTTCTCACAGAGATCTCCAGGATGATCTCCAATACCATATCTGGTCCTTTTTTATGCACTCTGATACTTTTCGTTTTTGTCAAACTCAAACTAGTTTCACTTCTGTGGGAATAAGCTGAGAAGAGAAGTGAACTTTCATTTGAGGTTTCAAGCCAGAAAGGGATTAAACGACAACACACTGGTGTGTTTTCTGTGCGGTTGCATGGGTTAAGTGGCTTTAACAGGAAGAGAAATGAGTTATGCCAGAAAACTGGGAAATATGTACGCATGTTTGAAGGTGACCAGCAACTCTGTAGCTAATTAACTAATTCCACACAATTTGTTATTTGTGAAAGAGCTACAGGTTGATAGCCAGGCTTTTAATGATTACTGTGGTAGCTGACAGACTGTGTCAGGTCCTGCTGACTTTACAGACAACAAGAATTCTTCCAGGTCAAAATGGAAGCTATGAACTCATTTAATTAATTAGGAACATAACTAATCAGCAAAAACATATAAAACAATTATCTATTAAACAGCAAATAAGCGGTCAAAGTGCACCTCTCTCACCTGGTTATAGATGGACATCAAATACTCCTTCCTCCACTGCCTCTATATCCTCCTCAGCAATTACTAGTGGGAACAGAGAAGGTGAGGGCAAAGAAATAAGTGGCGGTTTGGTCAGCCATCTGGAAATGCAAAGCATCGCCTAAAATCCAGAAATGTGCGGCCTTTGTCTATTTACCATTCCCAATTCATTCGTCTGGCAGCATTGTGCTGCCCACTGATGGAGCAGGTTTGCACTGATACAGAATTGAGCCAGGCAGGGCGCCACTTTTGCTAATGTCTGATGAAAACACTGCCTTTATGAGTCACTAGCCTCACTGTGGTGGACCATTTACATTTCCATTGCAAATTACACTCTATTGTTGGAAGAAAACACTCCAAATGTCAGCTCCCCATACACTCAAAGGAAGACAAAAGCCCCCATCAAAAAGTGGAGGTGTTGCAGTGGTGACATGAAGTCAAAATTCCTCCAGGCTACACTTGTTTATCTTTGATGCCTGCGATGGGAGATTCTATTTTATCAGCACGAGGGGTCAAACTTTAAGGTCTGTACACATATCAAGCTAGCTGGTACTGTATTCATTCCTGTGAGAAACAAAGATTCTAAAAACAAGTAACTCGATGCTTGAAAAATACACTTATTCTGTGGGGGCTTTTTGCTTATGCCTGTAGGCCACAACCAGCAGCAGGTAGTTGCATAAGGACCATAGATATATATATATGTGTATATATATATATTTACACTAGAAATAGGAGGGCTGGCTCGATCCAAAAAGGCTGAAATTGATCAGAAATGTTATAAAAGACAGTTATCAGTGGAATCACAAATCATTTTTTAATTTTTAATGTAATACGTATTTAGACATGTGTAGGGGTCCATTTCAGCAATCATCCTCTTGGAAACATGAGGGATGCTAGCTGCATGTAGATGCATCTTACCAGTGTTCTGCAGGCTGGGTGGGGTGTTAGCAGGAGGAGGGAAGCTGTAAGATCTGGCCTGGAGAGCTGGCGGCGCTTCATGGCTGATGCTCTTGGTCCTCTTCCGGCACTCAACAGCCAGCCGGCTTCGGCAGGCCTTATGGCAGTTGACCCCGCAGGCTGCAGTGGGAATGTTCGCACGATGGGAGAAAGATGGAGGCAGGGACAGGTTTCGGGAGAGGAGGAGAGGACGGGGGGATTGGAAGGGAGGGAGGGACAATCGGCGAGAGAGCAGGCGAGACAGGAAGAAAGGATGAGAGGGCCAGGGGCGAGAGGAAGATGGAGGTGGAGAAGAAGGGTCAGACAAAGGGACGGGTGCAAACTGATGAAACGGGGCAAACGGGAGAGCTAACGGTGACAGTAAAGTGCTTCGACATGCTGTACAGACACGCGAACACTGGCACATGCACACGGTAAGGCCGACTGTGCCCGACAACAGCTCTGTCAGCTGTGGGTAGTCTACAAGGAGAGGAGTGATGGGTCACCCAGCAAGGCAGCAGGAAAGCAACTGAGTTACTGGAATCCACGGCAACAGAAATCTTTCCTGGTTCATTTCTTCACTGTCACTGGTGGTAGTCACCTGACTTTAAATAACTATAAAGTGTGCAGATAAGCATCATATCAAGAGAAGAAAACAGTAACAACCTACATAGTGGCAATATAACAAATTTTGATCATACTGGATTTTTTTATAATGCTTATTTCTTTAACTCACTATGAATTTTTCATTCTAAAATAATTATCACAGATATTCGTCAGTTCCCAAATAATGACACATACCTATCAGTCTTTGCTTAAACTCTCATGTACTCTCATGTCTTTCCAATGTATATGAAGCTATAAATGTTGCTACTATTCCCAGTCTTCATGCTATGGTGAGCAAAGCAGCTGGGGGATGACAATTCAAATTTAACAAGGAGATCTTAGAGCAGTCTTACGGTCTAAAGCAAAAAAAAAGAAGCCTACCTGCTAAAACGTCAAAGAGATAGAAAGAAGCAAAGATGTTTCTGTGATATGGATGTTAGAATGCTGGCATGAGCACAGCCCCACATCTGTTCAGACAGTGAGAGGTTTCTGATTCAAATCTCAGTAGCTGACATCTACTACCCCATTACACACACCAGACAACCCACACACATCAAGAGCGCTCCTGCACTGCACTGCACTGCAGTGGGTGATTCATTTCAATTATGTGCCTGCCGGTCTGTCTACCTCCCTGAGTTTGGGCTAACAATGGTAATGGGGATGAATGGCTGTGGGGCTCTCTCATTGACTTCCCCTGGTCTCATTAATGGAACAAGCCAGAACTAAAACTCTCAGTCAGGCTCACAGAATGCACTCCTGTAGAGTGGAGAGGACACGGGAGAGTGTGAGGGTCAGTGGTGTGTATGTGTGTCTGTATACACAGAGAAATGCATCGATCTCTTTGTGTGGATCTGCTTGTGTTATTTTTTAAAGCAATCACATGCTTGTCTTTGTATTTTAACAACAAACACAAGTTAAAGATTTAAAGCTCCTTACATAACTTGCCTCATTCACGCAAGCACTTTTTGCTACACTTTTTCTATGTAGCAGTCACACAACAGAGAGCAACTTGGTGTTAACATCTTCCCCGAGGATGTTTGACATGTAGACTGGAGCAGCTAGTGATTGAACCACCAACCTTCGGATTAGCAAATGACCTGCTCTACCTCTCCTGAAGTACTAATCCAAGTCTCCCATCCAAGTACTAACCAGGCCCGACAAGATCGGTTGTGCTTAGGGTGGTATGGCCGTGACCTAGTCAACATGACGTCATCATGAAAAATAAGAAATTACTAATCCTTAAAGTTGTTACACTAATTCAAACACAAATATCTGTATTTGTTAACACATGTGTCCTTTTGTTCTCCTACTTAGACCTCCAAGGCTCCAAGAGAACAACAAAGCGTTACATCCTGCGATACACAAGGACTCTGCACACAATACAATACTACTGTGAGGTTTCTCAAGCTGTCATTGCATTAACACAATACTTAACTTCTTCTAAATAATGAGATATTCACGCTAGTAACTGAACAAACTGTGTAGGCAAGGCTGACTGAGAAATCTTTGCAAAAACCTGACGTGGAATTTAGTTTATGCAACACAGAAAAAGCAGGGAAACGCCATCTATGAAATATCTGCCCTACCTTTCTCGCTCAGATGTCTGAGCTGTATCCAATCACTCCTTAAAAGACTACAGCAGATGGAAACTAGGTTTATTTGCATTTTAGATCCGGCATCATGTCCAAACCTTTGCTTGACATCTGGAGAGCAACATATTTGTTGCAAATTATTTAGAGAGTTTAACGTCTGCAGATCATCACTCTGCTTTACAACATCAGCACGGACCACCAACAGCATGTCCACAGAGGGGGGGGTGGACAAGCTGCAAATGTGTTTAAGAAGGTAGCCGGCCTCTGTGTATGTGCATTTGTGAAATGAACCAGCTTCCTCAAACACAGGTCCACTTGGAGGCCTGAAAGGGCAAATAATTCTCCATTGTGTATAGTGTGCTCTCCGGTGATGGAGTTTATCCAGCTGCTTAAGCAGAGGGCTTTGAATATAATTAAATGTGTGATATGTTTGATGACATTTACTTAGCACTCAAAAATCTGTGGAAGGTGCAACAGATGGGAATCGATGGCTTCAAAAAAAAGGCACTAATTCCTTGAAGCTTGTACCCTTGTAGCTAGAACAAGTTTATTTGTGCCGAAAACAGCGAGCAAAAGCTGAACGACTCCTCTCTTACCTTTACATTTGTAGCCTTGCTTGTAAAATCCCCAGATCTGGAAAAAAAGAAAGAAAAGAGAGGGGAAAAGGAGTGGGGTTGGGCATTAATCCTGATTTTATTTTGTTTAGGACACAAGGCGCTTTATATAATGAGGTAAAGACCCTACAATAATACAGAGAAAACTGCAACAAACAGGCAACTGTGAGTAAGCACTTGGCAAAGCAAGGCAAGAAAGAGGTACAATGAAGCAAAGAGACACGTAAGGTGTGAGAGCGAGATAGAGGGAAAGAAAGGGGGAGAGAGACGGGAGGCCGGCTGGACAGAGGGGGTGGAGGGGGACCGAGATCAAGCGGGATGCAGGGAGCGCACAGGCAGTGGGGGAACAATGACATGAAAGAGCTGAACTGGAGATCACACACCGCACTGGCACATCTGAGGAGGCACAAAATATCCTGACCTCTTCACGTACACACATACAGACACACACAAACCTACATGAATGACAGCAAAGCCACATACACCTGTAGGTGCACATTTGCACACTGACACAAAGAAAGTCTCTCTCACACACACACACACACACACACACACACAGACACACACACACACACACACACACAGCCAGAGGCTTTAAAACAAAGAGAAGTTAGTTCTGAGCAGAATATCCAAACACAACTATCATCACAGCCCTGCCTACGCTGACTGACCTTTAAAGCCTCTGTAGACGCTAAAACACAACACACTACAAACAACAGCTGGAAACATGCTGGTTTTAATTTAAGCTTTGCCACCTCTACTGGCTGTAGTTACACATTTGATATTTAAAAAATGCACCGGGAGACGTTTATGTTTCTATTTTTGAAATCATTTCTAGTGCCTCAGTGCTGAGTTTTGAACCAGCACTGACAAGCAGTGTGTATTTAATTTCTCAGGTATTTTAAGGCAATCTTTTATCAAATAGGAAAGTTCAAATAAGGGAAACTGTGCTGTCTTTAATGCCCCGACTGTAACAAATCTCAAATGTCATTCTGTTCCTGCTAAATTGCTTAACACAAAAAAAGTGACAGAAGGTAAAATTTGGCTTTTATACGACGAGAAAAGTTTCCATTTATCATTCTACTGAATTCCCATGAACCTTTTTTTGTTATCGCCATTTTATTTTAAGTATTTTCAAATGAGGGAACAAGTTGTTTTCTAAGTGACTGACATCAGCCATTATTGTGGAAGAAATAATGGAAGAAAATGTGCAAATTTGGAATTGGAATCACTTTATCTAGACAAGCTCAAAAGTACCCTATTTTTTGTCTCTAGTGGAGGAAGGGGGTTAACTGATCGAACTAACATTTTAGTCTGTCAGACAAAATAATTTGTAGTAATTTATGTCATGCACATAAGTAAAAAAAAGAGCACACATCCAACCCTTTCCATGTGCACACATGGAAAAACAGGGACAGGGAGAGCAGCAGCATGACCCTGTGCAGGACGCAGCAGGCAGGAAAGCCTGGTGGACGGGCACGCCTCTTTCACTCAATTATGTTTAAGGCTGTGAAATCATTTGCAGTAAAGCATCACTGTTCACTGTAAATGATTCTCAGAGTAGACGCGTTATTTTACATCTTTCAGAATCAGGCTCAGGACTGGGAGTTAAACTTAACATGTAGTTTTTAACCTCCATTATTATTTTTCAGTTTGTAGACCTTTATGCTAGTTTAAGAACCTGTAACCATATCAAACACATAATATGACGTCAATGTACAATTAACCCTGCAAACCAAAAGCTCATCGACAGCTCCAAACACTTAGTTTCAGACATTACATACTCTTACCAAACTCTGCAGTCCAGCAGGATAAGGTCACCCACACATGTCCATAGTAGGCTTGTTTAGAAATGCTAGTTTGCAGTATGAGCATACATGCATGTACAAATGTACCTTGGAAAGACACGCAGCCTGGAAAAGATCTGTGACTGTAATGAGATATTTTTATCTTTTGTCACAAGGTATGAACACTCTCGTAACTCAAAACAGAATAAGAGATGCAGCATGCGTCAAAAAGCCTCGATGCATCACTCTGTGTAATTTCTCTTCTGAAACTTGTTTGAATCTTTTCCAGAAGCCTGCTGCATCCTCCGGAGATGGAGAAGCTTGCACACGGTGCATTGTCGGCTTGCTTCTGTAATCTGTAAGCCAGTAATTAAAATAAAAGACCAAAGAAGAATGCAGGCACCACAGCACCAGACTGAACATCCTTGTGCGAATACCGGTGACTGGACGCTGGTGTTTACAGAAGGCCCAGCTGGAATTGGACAGCATGTTTTAGGCAAGTGTTGAAAAATGTGCTGCAGGAAAATATTTTGTTTGCACAGGAGCCAAGAGGAAAGCAGACAGATGAGGAAGTGGTTGGTGTACAGTATCTACCTCTGCCACACACACACAGATATATCCAAAGGAAGAGGCAGACTGCCAGGGTCCTTATCTTTCCCTGCTCTGTATTCTGAATTTCCCCCATGACGATTTAAAAGTAACAGACTTTCCCCAGAGTTTAACGTGCTGCTGTATACATGTTTAATTTTAATGGAAACACATACGGTTGTCTGTACGTCTCTCTCGAGAATTGGTCCGCTTATAATGCAATATAAAGAAATGAATGTGATGTCATCTCAGTGTCTCTACTTCAACATTAAAGGCCTCTTCTCATTACAGCTTAGTCACTGTCTGTGTCTCAATAACACAGAGATCCTTGGGGGACTTTTGGGAACGTTGAGGGCCAGAGGACGCACACTCACACACCCTTAACACTGCCACAGACGAGGGTTATCATCTCACCCAGTTAACTTCCTCTCATATTTCCCAGAATGCAACTTCAGCAGTGTGTGGCTGCAGCTCAAAGTGATTGCACTACCCTGACCTGACAGGAGGAACCTTAAAGAGTTGTGCTACCACGGCTTGACAGTGACAGCCAAGACAAATAATGAAGTGCATGACACTGGGGCATTTATAAATCCTACAGCTGAGTCAGTGCCTAAAATCGAGTTTTTCATGGACTGTGTTTCATGAACATTTTAGGATGGACTGAGGTCAAAAGCAGAATTATACACAAGCTGAAAAGATGGCTACTGTTTAAGTTTTAGGCATAGATGTTTACTCACAAAGCCAGCACAGTGTTCACAGAACGTGGGCTTGACATAGGTGGTCTCAGTAAAAGTGTGGATGAAACCCATCTTGCAGTTCAGCAGAGAGCTGGCTTTCATAAAGTAGTCTATCATCTCCTCCCTGCTGATCTTCCCGTCTCTGTAAGAGGACGCAGAAAGAGATGAATGTCATAGAAAGCAGATTGTAAGTTGGCTCAGTCTATAAAGTGCTTGTGAATAAAGCTACAGATTCTCACTGGTTCTTGTCCAGTTCTCCAAACTTGCTGAGGTATGGAAAGTTGTTCCTGATTGCTTCAAATTCATCCCTGGAGATATTGCCATCGCCATCTGTGTCAAAGTTCTTGAAGACTGACTGAAAAGAAGAAAGATGTGAAGTAATTAGGCTGTTTTAGGGAAAAGTGATTATTGTGATTGCCTGAAAAATAACACAATAATTTATGTATTTAAAATTTAGATCCACAGATTTGTCCATGCATGAGCTCTGCACCAAGTTTCACAACATTTTTCTTTTCCATCTTTGGTCATATATCTGCATTTCACTTGTTTATTGTGTAGTTTTGATGAATTAGCAGTTCTGATACTAACACCTATAACACCTCTCAGAGCAACCTAAAAAACTAAATGTTCAAACTGGGAAACAAGTATTCCCTCCCTAAAAGGCAGAGAAACCCACAGCATCACAGCAGGTCACATTTATTAAATAATGTTGATTGTCTTTAAACTTTATAAATATATATACATACAGTAGATAGAACAAAGCTAACACTTTGACTGGGTGACAACCAACTTAACACATCTGGAAAATAACATTTGCTGAAACAGAATTTTACAGACAGAGTAGATCTGTCATGCAACTCATTTGCAGATGTGCATTTGTGGGGAAGAAGTTACCAAAACACATACGCCCTAGTTATGGTAGTTATGGTTTGTGCAAGACTAAAAAAATACACTCTGACATTTGCTAAATCTTTGACAAGCCCAATAAAATGTAGTAGATCAGACTCATGCAGTCTAAAAGATGATTTCATAATCCAGCAGTTTGATAATGAAGAGCACTGGTGAGCGTTATTGTTTTTGAATTAATCATTTTAGTGGTAAAAGCCTAGAGATGTATCAGTTTTTAAACTTTTGATCTCTGACAGTTGTGGTGGTGAGTACAGCCATAGCTCATTTTTATCCTTATCCTTGTAGCACCTCTCAGGCTCTGAGAGATGTGAATATGAAGGGAGCAGAGAAACTCACTTCCACCATCTTCTCTATGTGTTTCTTGATGATCGTGGGGTCAGCGCTGGGCTTCACTGAAACGGCCCACTCATCAATCATACTGGGCTTGGGATCAGGTGCGGGGGCAGGGCTGGAGTTCTGCTACAGTTGATGAGAAATCAGAGACCATGAGATCAATAATAAACCAGGGAAGTGAAGCAAAGAAAGCTGCCACACAGGGCAGAAGTCAGGAATAACCTCGGTGGATCAGAATGAAAATACTTTTTGAAAAAGATTTCCAGCGTAACAATTCTGATATTTTAATATCCTAAGATAAATATTGTCTACAGTATATTTGTCTGAAATGCAGGCAATTTTAGACTGAGGTTCAGAAGGCACGCTTAAAATCACCATTATCTATCATAGCAAGTCTGTAGAAAAGCAATATTAGTGCATGAGAGGTGAGGGGCTGGGAACACACGGGATGAGTATATCACCATGCTGCTTACCACTGGCTTGCGTGGTTCCCTCTGTAAAGACATCTGATAGATCTCCTCTTCTGTGTGGTATTGGTCCAGAGACACCTGCACAAACAGCCAATGTGAAAAAGGCACATGAAAAAATTCAAGTAATTTCCATTTATCAGGTAAAATCAGGTATTAACACCAGCAGTTATTTCAAATAAGAATACTTTTATTTCTTAAATGTAAAATACTTTTTCTATAAACATCAAAGTAAAGTTTTTTATAGAGTTACAATTTGGTTCATACCTTCCAAATCAGTCCTACAAAACCTAAACTAAAGGCTAAAATATTGTTTGCTAGCTAAAAATATGACATTTTGAGACATCAGTGGTTTATGCTAGCAGCCTGTGTCTAGTTAGCTATTAAAGTATGAACTGTGTTAGCAAGCTACTGGAGTTACCTAAGGCACTATACATATTTAAAATGGTAAATGGCCTGTATTTATATAGCGCTTTACTAGTGCCTAAGGACTCCAAAGCGCTTAACATATGCAGTCATCCACCCATTCACACACTGGTTTGATTTGATTTGATTTGATTTTATTGATTAGCATTCAAATATCTCAGTGAGGACAGAACAAAGATCTACCACAAAGCAAGAAAGCATGAGACAAGGCTAATCAAAAGGTATTGGCTGAAGCATTTGCTTATTACGCCAACCCTTTTAACAAAAGATCTTTTTGCATGCAGCTCCTGTACACAGGGCTCGAAGCAAATAATAAAACAAAGCAAAAACAAAACAAACAAACAAATAAACAAACAAGAAAAAGAAAAAAAAAACGTTCCACTTTAGATAAGTAACTACATCAAAGCAAAGGAATCAAGAGTTTTTTTTGTTTTTGTTTTTGTTTGTTTTTTCTTTTTTGTTTTTTGCTCTTTTCATTCTTGATTTATATATTTTTCTAATACTGTATTTTTAAACATATTTTTAAACAAGGAAAATGAACTACACCTTTTTAAATCACTGTCATAACTATTCCACAGGTTAACTCCTCTAACAGAAACACATCTCTGCTTTATATTTGTCCTTATCTTGTTTTTTTTAAAGAAATCTGTTCCCCTTAAGTCATACTGACTCTCTCTGACTTTGAACAGCTTCTGAGTACTGGGGCAAAGCAAGTTATTTTGTGCTTTATACATTATCTGTGCCATTTTATATTCAACTAAATCATACAATTTCAGGGTATTCAGATTAATAAACAAAATGTTAGTTGGTTCTATATAGTTTGATTGGTTTATAATTCTTATAGCTCTTTTTTGTAACTTGAAAATAGGAAGAGTGTTCGTTTTATATGCATTACCCCATATCTCCAGACAGTAAGTCATATATGGAAGCAACAGAGTACAATAAAGTGTGTATAATGATTTTTTGTTCAGGACATGCTTTGTTTTATAGAGAATAGCAATGGTTTTTGACATTTTTGTTTTCACATGGTTTATATGAGACTTCCAGCTCAGCTTATCATCAATTATCACTCCAAGAAATTTATTTTCGTACACTCTTTCAATTTCAATTCCATTAACCCTTATTTTAGATACATTTTTCATTTGTCTAGTGCCAAAAATAATCAATATTGTCTTCTTTATATTTAATGATAACTTATTTACATCAAACCAGTTTTTTTATATATTTAACTCCTTTTCCGCTGTAGTCAGAAGCTGTTCTAGGTCACTGGTGAAGGCAAGCTACATATTTAAATGTAATGAGAGGGGAAGACCCAAAAGTCTTTCGCTTTAATGTGCAGAAACATCATAGCTTAGAACTAACATTTGAGTTCGGAAAGCTTATATAAATTTACTTTTTGGTTCTTTGGTCTGTTAGCAATTTGCTGCAACACTTAGCAGCCTGCAGCCATTTATTGTTGCTAGCTGACGGAACTCAAAAGAAGTCACCTAATATTTCAGCTGCAAACCATTTCAGAACACTTGTCACCTGCTATATATAGTGATATAGAGTAACTGCATGCTTTCGTTCTGAAAAATATATTGCCACGTTGTCTGAGCGCACACCATTTATTGCAATCTTTTGCTAATTACTGCCCACATACGCACATTGAAACCTTTTATTTAATGGGCATTGATCCAGTTTCTTGTATGGTGCAATATAATATTGGATTCTTTAATGGAGGCAAAGGTTGTCATCACTTGACTTGTGTTAACTCTAAAGTCACATGATGTCAGCTGAAGTAGCTCCATTAAGTGACTTACTGTCAAATGTAGTTCAAAGCTGAGGATAGTCAATAAACATGGATCTATATGCATCTGTTAATTTGTAAGTTTAAAGACAATATATAAGCTTAATTACTTTATATTGTGAAAATTTAAAACAATAGCAATAATCCAAACACCTAAATCCAGGCATCTCATAACAACAATTTGTTGAATATAAATGTATTCACATATAGTTTCTGAACGCATCTGTCGAGTACTTAACACAAAGACCCTTTCACACAGAAACATATTTCTCAGAAGACCTGTTAAGCAGAGTCATCTCTTGCGTACAGAGCCATTATAGCAACAAGTGAGAGAGCAGCATCTATTTTTTGCACTTGTAAACACCATAGACATGTGGCATATACGGTCTATGGTTAACACATTTAGGTCTGCTGCTACACGTACTCGTCTACTGCATCCACGCTTGGCCTCGTACACTTTTGTTTTCCTGAAGTCCTACTCTCTCACTGTACTTGTGTGTCTTGTGTTTTAGTCAGCTGGGACAAAATTGCTAAATTATTTTCTTTTTATTGAACCGTGTCATTTCGAAGAATTCCAGACATTTCAGGGAAAAGGTTCAGTTGCAAAGCAAAGTACATCTGAAAAGCTGAAGAGAAAAATAACCTGCGTGGTTTGCTTATTTTACCTGTCTAAAATAAAGCATGCCTTCCCCTTTTCATTATTTTGAAGGATTTATTGACTTGCTTTCCATCTTATCGCTGCAAACCCAGCAGGCCTCATGCTAGATCAACTCCAATAAGCACTGGCATAAGATAATTGGATATTGACTCTGTCCAGCAAACTTTTTCTCTTGCCTCTCAGCTCCAGAAGCTGTCAAGTTATTTTCTTTTATTTTCACAGGAGAAAAAGGGAGAAACCAGCTGCAATCTCACAGCAACACCTGCTACCAGTAATTGATCTCCTTGGATTGTTTAAATTCAGAAAGCGCTTAAATTCAGGAGATTCTTGTCTGCATCTGCCAAAAATACTGACATATACACACACACACACTGGGTTGTGAAGTTGTAAAATGCCACTACCACCTCAGCTTTCAAACTAAAGAGCAGGTAGCAACAATTAAGGTATCATTCTCACTCACTGTTACATGATATTACAGTACATCCACTTTATTTCAAGTGGATGTGTAGTAAAATATTTGCTTAAAATATATTTCTTTATACTGACTTATTTAGTCATTGAGGTAAATCCAAAACATTGCCTTTTGTTTAAATTCCAGTTAGATTTTGGTCTGAATGCAAATCAGTTTAGTCTGTTTTCCCTGGGTAAATAAAAACAGCTGAGGATATCCTCACTGCTGTATATTTCCTGTGTGCTACTGTGCTCTCTAAAAACCCTCTCATTTCTCTCTCTATCAAAATGTTTGTCAACCACAAATTATGAGCCATTTCCTTTTGTTGTTGCAGAGTGCCACTAGTCAAAGCAGATGTCACTGACTGGCACCATGGTAACATTGGTTACAGTTAGCATTAGCCTGGTAGGGAGGTGTATACTTTTTACTTAGTTTTTTTTGTCTTTATTATTGTAAAACTACAAAACAGCCCAGTCCAAATGAATGTGGTCTCAATTAGTTATGTGTATAAAGCAAACATGTCCACAGAGTCAATTTCTTCCATTCCAGCCACTCTGCCAACATAGGCCAGACCAAAGATCTGTCAAAGGACATCAGGGACATGATTGCAGCCCTGCACATAGCTGGAATGGGCCAGAAGACCATCAGCAAGAAGCTTTGTGGGAAGGGAAAAGCTGTTGGTGCGATTTCTCAGAAATGGAAGAAATATAAAATTTCCATCAGTCACCTTTGATCTGCAAGATCATGCCTCACAGGGTGAGGATGATCATGAGGAAGGTTGTGGATGGGTGAAGATGGGTTGTGAATTGGTCTTCCAGCATAACAGTGACCCACAATATAGTCTCCAGACCTCAAAATGAAAAATTCAGCATTGGTTCAAACAATTAATTCCGCCACTGTATTTCTGTTGATCTGGATAACCAAGTAAGAATCGTATGAAAATGAAAATGTCACAATGTCACTATGTTACAATTTTAATTAAACTGATCCTAAGCAGGCCTTAACACAAAGGTCTTTGTTGTTACTTTTTACCCAAGCTTCACCTCTTCACTAAGTTTTATTTAAGCCTTTGTATCACCTTGCTAGCAAGTATAGCAATACACATGACAACAAACAGCAGTGAACGCATGCCTCCTCCTCAGTTCTTCCCTCAGTAAAGGAATAAATACAGCTGAGCTATTAGTACAGTGATCTCTTAGGTAAAGGGCTTTCTTGAAAAACTGTTCAGATTTCAAAGAAGAGACTGCTGCTACTGAGATCCCCTTGGGTACTTTCAAAGCTAAAGCAACCTGACAGGGAAAGCTTTTTAGTCTAAAGGAATAGACATGAGGTTTCAGTCCAGGTTAACAACTTAAAGTTCAGTGAAAACGATGCTGCAGGGGTTACAACTCTCTGTCCCTGATAAAGAACAATGAGTCACTTCAAACAGTGGAACTGGGCTAGCAGTGTTACGAAAGTGAAAACAACAATGCTGACTTAAATGCCCTCTTTAATGTTCTCTGCACCCAAGCGTTAGCATTAAAGCTAACGTACGATGCCTTTTTCTTTTTTACCCATTTAGTTTTGTGAATTTTGCTCAGCCTGTGACACATTTATTTCTTTCCCTCCTGTACGGCTGTACAACATCATGTAAGTGCAAATGTAAGTAACCCAGCTTGTCTCGCTTCTGCTTCATCTTGCTGTTCATTTTCAGTGCATTTCCAATCAAACGCTTAGTAACCATTTCTCTGTTATGCCACTGTGGACCACATCTGTAAATCCCATTTGCTTTGTGATTGAAGGTTCATGTTTTGAATCTTTTCCTCTACACATGATCTCTGACTTTTGTCTGTGCACAGATTTTGTCCCAGCTGGCTACAGTCTGTCTGACCACGAGCCAGTCGAATCACAGCAGAACAAAGTCAAACAGACTGCCTGCTTCACTGGCTGGAAATAAAATGTTTCCTCCTACTACCTCCTCACAGCCGTCTGGTTGACAAACAAATGCCACTTCATCATGACTAACTTGATTCGGGACCTGATTTGTCTCTTATTACCCCTTTAACTGCTTTCTGTAGAGGTAGGTAATTGAAGCCAAACATTTCTCTTGGACTCGGAACAAACTTTATACCCACTGTAAGTAAGTTGAGCAGGTCTGTGTTGGCATCGACGTTAGGTGGCGTGGCCTGAATGAGCGCCAGCTCTTGAAGGATAGCGTACAGCTGCTGGGTTTTTGCCAGGTTGACTCGTGTCTTCTCTTTGTCGGCCCAGTCTGGCAGTGCCACATGCACAGCTATCAGGTCTTTCAGGTGCACGCCAAGAATTGGGAACCGGAAGCCGGAGCATTCAGAAAAACGCTTGCGGTACTGACTGTAGTTGCCACATGATGTCACCAGTTCAATTAAGTTGTTAAAAACCTGTCGTAGAGTGAAAGGAATATAGGTTTGAGGAGCAGAAAAGAGAATGCCTGTCTCAGAAAAGATTGATTTGGAAGCATCACAAATATTGTCGAAAACTTTGCTCCAGATGGACTTGCATAACTGTAACTCGCCCAACTGTTGCATTTAACTTTCTAGTCATGTGACTCAAATTCATAGTTCTAAAAAGACACTGTGTAGGAGTAATGGGCACAGACAGGGAGCTTGGTACCGCTTACACAGAAGATGCTGAATACTCAATCAGGAAGCATTATCACTTATTAGCTCAGCGCACAGACATGCAGCGAACATTGAATTTGTCTGGTAGCGCCTGGTTGCGGTTGCCAGAAATAGATGACAGATGGCTGCAGCTACTGCACCTTGTTGGTCTCTGCACTGATGTGAGCCTGCGTGTCTTTGAGACGAGAGATGGAGCTGTTGCTGAGGCCGCCCACTACCGCCATGAGTGTATTGAAGTTCTGCAACTGTAGCAGCTTCTGTGAACGGAGGAGGAAGAAAAATTAGGAGTGAGGGTGAAAGAAGAGATATTTTATGAATGTGTAAGACACTGCCAAGAGCAACCTGGCCAAATTTTTTTTTTAAGGCAGAGAGAGAAAAAGATAAAGAAGGGTGGTATAAGTTAGGAAAAAAGACTTACAGGCAGTCAGAAAGATGCAGCTATGGAAATAAATGGTTACAGGGTGAAGAGACTTCTGGGTTAGATACTGAAAGAGTTTAGCAGGCCAAATACACATCCACACATAATCTGAATACCAAGAATTTAGTGAATGCTCTAACCTGTCTATGTCAAAGTTAAGCTAACTCTTTGTGAATGGCGCTCTGTGGGGCTGCTCGCTGCCCTTCAGACTGCTGGCATCTCAGTGAAAATCAATGAGGTCGCTGCTGCGTGGGAGGGCTGCCAGAGGGGATCATTTGATTCAGCTCAAACAACCTTTAGAATCAATTTGCAAAGCAGTATGGAAAGCAGGCCATCATTTGCAGAGTGTAGCTGCACCACGCATACATGTGTTCATCAGTGATGCCTGGGAAAGGTTTCACTGTCAACATGCCACACCTTTCCCTGTCACCTAAGAGTTAGCACACAGTGGACTGGTGATGCGGTATGCTTATCAAACGCAGGTGGAACATTCACAAAGAACACAATGTGCAATAAACTGAAGGCAGCCACGTTCACAATTGAATTTATAATGCAAGTGTGCAGTTGAGAAAAAAACACTAATGAGCATGAGCCATTTGTGATGGGCTCCCAGTAGGATGCCGAAATGGGACACAACCAGCAGAGGGAAGCTTTAGGAAATGTCAAGTGCAATAAGACTGCCTCCTGTGCTGCCTCTGAATACATCTGAAGCCAGCATGTGTTTGCCCTGGGATACATCAGAGAATATCAAAGTTTGTGGCATTTTAAATGGGCGGAAAATGAATGAGGAAATTTTGTGGAGGGTTTGATCTTCTCAGATGTGTATGCTCTAATTTTGGCCCACTCTTAGCCTTATTGGAGGACTTTGGGGCATAAATCGCCATTTAAGGTCATGCAAAGCATCTTAATCGAATTTAAGTGCAGTACAGTTTGTTTCAGTCCTGCATAATCCTGCACAAAGTGTGCTTGAGCTTCAGTGCACAAACTGATGGCCTAATACATTTGACTCTTCCAAAAGGTTCAAATTTTGTCTTGTCAGTCCACAGAATATTCTCCCAAAAATCTTTGGGATAATCAAGATGTTTTTCAGGTTTTTTTGTTTGGTTAGTTAGTTGATTTGGGGGAGGTTTAGATAAATGAGAAATCGGCCTCTGTGTTCTATCTTTCACGGCTCTGTACATTCAAGTGAGGAACTAGATTGTGTTAAGCTTTGCTGATGCATTGGACACATGTTTGCAAACTGGCTTCATTCACGGCACTGCCCCAGAATCTGAATATAAAGAAGTTGAAATGTGTGGAGTTGGTGTAAGGTGTTTCATGGGAAAGATAGTTACTTTGGTTTTAATCATTAACTGCATAGACAGCCATGCACAATCATCCTAAGAGGACCAAAAAAAAAGGGAATTTAACACTAAGCATTGGCTTCATTAAAATGTCTGCACAGATCAGCTGAAGTTCTGTATTCATGAATTCATTCTACTTAATAAAGCCACAAATTAACCTTCACCAAACAGGGTTAGCTGTGCAGCTCATGTTACCATGGTTATCTGCTCTGGTTGAAACTGAGCCAGCTTTGTATGTGAGGATGTTCTCAAGCACAGCGGTCCTTTAACAGTAAAATCAGAATCAAGCTGCAATTTCCAGGGATGAAAAATGAAGCAAACGGGAAATGTGAAACACTGCAGTTCCTATAATGGCCACTTGAAGCTGGCTCTAAAAGTCAGACTTTACAGAATTAAAAAGCATAGCCTGGGACAGAGAACTGTTTTAACCTCTGCGAATCATTTCCCCATCATAATAACTGTAAGGAGGGTGAACAGCTTCTGTTAAGACTGACAGCTGGGCTTGAGGATACTTTGATTAACAGGTGTGTTAGTACTTGTAGTTGGAGATACTCAGTCTGTGCTGTGTTTCACCTCCTGTAATTCCACTAGCTCAACTTGACATCTGGGTGATGTCAGTTTTGATTAATCTAGCTTTATATACACACTAGCATTCTGAATGTGTACACATTTGAGCAAAGTAAGTATAATTGCATTATCGAACAGCCAGCAAAAATAAAATGAAGCCTAATGGCAAGTCATTCTTTTCAAATAACTGAAGAACAAAGAGTTCTCTGGTGATGGCAGTGAGTCAGCAGTGTGGGGATCACCACCGTTATTACGAAGGATCTCATAACAAATGAGAATATCCACCTAGCAGCTGGAAGGCTGTTTCAATCCACAACCACAAAGGCCAATGTGTATTCAACACAACAAATGTCATCAGAGCACATTACAATTCATCCAAGGGATGCACACTTCAGTCACTGCACTGCTTTAATATTGTGGATAAGGAAACACGCTTTTTATTTTTGATTAGTATCAATCCAAATTAAACCACTGACAAATATAAAAGAGTTTAATTGGTGCACAGAACATCATGTGACCAGCTGACTGGCCAATAGACACCGCTGTTTGATGGCGATCTTTGGATCGGGCTGCACAGAAAGAGCTCATTATCCACCGTCTGCACAACCGAACTTTAGTTGTTCATACTGTCCTCACCTCTAAAGTATCTAGCTCCCTGAAACACTCAAACAACCTTAAGTGTTCAGTTTGAAACACTTGGGAGAGCTCTGCTGGGCTTCCCCTGATAAGAACCCTGCAGAGGTGTTAGATTGCTGGCGTACCTCAACAGAGCACATTATGTGCGTCTAGCATGTGTTCTGCTGAAGATGAAATAAATGGAGAACGGGAGTAGACCTAAGCGACTCATAAAGATGAAAACAAACCCACACTAGACTTGCAGTAAGTAATGAGCATGCATTCACAGAGCACTGCAGGCTATTAAGATGAAAATTCTTTTTCTGCACTTTCTATGGCTGACTGAAGCTTCCTCTTAACGGCTTAGATGACTGAGTTGTCGCGTGGAGGGGAAACTCAGCCCATCTGGCAGACCGAACCAAGCGATAACATCAAGCTGAACTGAAATCAATTACAGAGAAGCCCCGGGTGCCACTTAAAGACATGCGTCTGTAGTGAAAGGACGACAGTCTCCAGACATATGATTGGAAAACCATACAGCGCAGCTAGCTGGCAGTTTCTTCCAGGAAATTGTGGAAGTATTAAGATTAAGTGAAGATTAGGATTAGAGCGATTATGACACGCAGACGACCATAACGCTATAGCGAATGAGTACAGAAACAGGAAGGTGGGCACAGTTTTCAGTCATATTTCTCTAGTTGGAAACTAGATTCCTCCACTACAAAACATCATAATAATATTAATGAAGCATTTATAGAAAAGCAATTTTTAAAAAAAGAAATAATTGCAATAATTCTGTCAGTCAAGTGTATCTACAACTGTTTTGTGTGTCTGTTGTCTTTTTTGGCAAATGAAAAATGTTCAAAATACAAGTTTATGGAGGTGGTAAGAGAATCTTTAAGCATAAGTGTACAAAGGTCAACAGGTCAAGCTTTATGCTAAAAACTCTGCTGCAATTTTTTCTACTCTGTGTGATGTAAATATGAGAGGATATTTGTAATATGGTCATGTCAGACACGCAGCTCTTTCTGCATCACAGAAGCCCACCCACTGTTTCCAGGGGTCAGCCAGTCAGAAGTAAGCTGACTGAAGCTTGTTTCAGAAGGTGGATGAAGTCATGGACTGCACCAAGACTCAGCGTGAGATAAGTAAGGATTATTTGGTACTGTGAGTCACAGAGAACTACTCTGGTAAACTACAGGAACAAAAAAAAAACATAGATAGCTGGAACTGAGCCCAAAGATCTCCTTTATTTTTAAAAGATGCAAAATTGGCAGCAGCATTATCTCACTGAGCAGGGAGCTTGGAATGCTAATACCTCCAATGCCATTTTTGAATTAATGTTCCCTTTTTCACACAGTTGTGCTGCTAATGGGAAATCCTAGTATATTTTGCATTTGTTTGCAAGTCATAAGAGATCCTCGGTGACTTTTCCACTTCTCTCTGCTCCTCCTGGTTTTCACAGTTGCTTCCAAATCACCTTTCCTGCTTTTTTCTCTCTGCCCCCAACAATCACCCACTAACACTCTCTATCCATGAACCCAGAACCGCCAAGCTTTCCCGATTGTAACAGACCCAGCAGACAGACCTGTGCCACTCGGATGAAATGGGAGATAACAGCAGCTCTCTGCGGGGCGGTGGGCTTGCTGAGCACCATAAGCTGGATCCATTGTGAGACGCTGTTAAAGAGCGTGATGAAGCGCTCTAAGACGGGGTTATCCACCGTGCAGCCATGCATCACAAAGCTGTGGTAGTCCTGAAACTAGAAGGAGAAGTAAAGCATTGAAAGCCTTTATCTATTTAAATTACAGTACATCATATTCACATCCCACAGCAATTCTGAATATTAGAAAATGCCTGACGACAAACATATATGCAAAGGCCTTTCTCTTGTTTTGTATATATTCCTCTTGATTGTAGACAGTCTCCTATGTCCATACAGTAAACCTGGATATGCAGTTGGTTTGCTTAGCTGAGCACAGAACTTTAAACAATGAAATAACAAGACTGGATACAAAATACAGACGCAGTCTGAAATGAGAAGTACCGTAAGCCTGCATTATTTCTAATAGTCAAAGCAGGCGGAGACTCATCTGTTTCCAAAAAGAAATATTATCCAGTATTTATAACCTCAGCAGATCCTTTCCCGATTCATTTATGGTCTGATTTGTTAGTTTCAAGTGTCTAATAGAGCTGCATGTCCAAGTCAAATTTGGATTAAAATTGCCACGAGACAGAAAACAATTAAGGTATTGACAACTTCCTATCACATGAGCATCTAATGCTGTATCAGTCCGATTAGCCCCACAAACACTGGATGACGCCATTACGTCTGTCTAATGCAATCTATGGGAAACAGCAAGCCTGGTTTATGAAATTATATTATTATATTAACTGTCTGTAATCAGTCAAATGCAGACAAATAATATTGTGTAATTACAGCTGTACTCGTTGTTAGATCCTCATTAATTCGATTTTTTGTTTCCTTTTAGGCAAAACTCTATTTTAGCAGAGCCATGAAGACAAAGACAAAAGAAACGCCATTAACACTGTCCCTACTGTGCCACGAGCATCATCCCACTGGAATAAATTATCAACAAAAAGAATCCTCAAGCGTTTAATTCTGCACAGACCCAGTCATTTCTTTTGCCTCCTGAAATAGCTCTCAAATTGAACACTATTTCCAGTCACTAAATATAATTACTGCCCAGTTAAAGTTGATTTTAACAACTATTGCTTAGCAACTGCAGTGAGCCTTGAATCATGTAAACACAGAGTTACTTGAGAATTTAAGAGCTGTAAACATCACAGTAAAAAAAAAATAAAAACAGAGCCATGGTCACACTGACCAGGATCTTGCAGAAGGATTTGTATTCCAGATAGGTCAGGTGTTCAGCCAGTTCACAGGAGTCGAGGTGATCAAACAGCAGGGACATTTTCCTCTTTTTGGACACAGATGGGACACGCTGGGTCACCTGCCGCTTCCATTTATATGACGGCCTGAGAGGGGAGAAAAAGCACGGTTGTCTCTTTTAAGGTCTTTTGGAACTGCACCATAAAAAACTACACAAGGATCACTTTTATAGCCGCTGCAAAAGTTACAGCTGGCCTTTAAAGGCTGTTGGGGGAAAAAAAGGAAAAACTACCATGAGAAAATGATGATAGTACAATGTGTCTACAATATAAAAAGCCCTGAGAAACCTCATATTTGTAGACTGAACTACAACTCTCCAACTATTGCTGTAGAAGTTATTTTTAGAAGGCTATTCCCCTGCTTATTCTAAGATATTCTGGCATAGAAATCAAATCAGCTCCACGAATTCATTTCCTTGGAGCAATAAAAGAAAGCGGAGCCATATAGAAGTGGCATTTCTCAGAAAAGGACAGGTCACTGGCCCTGCATAGCACAGCTCAGCAATTTCAAATAACAGGCAATAAAGGGCTTGCTGACATAAACATCGGCAGATGGGGACACTCATTCAAACTGTCAACAACACACGCAGCATTCAGCGGCCTATTCACTCACACGCTGTCCAAGTCAATGAGCTGACTCTGCCTCTCATTGCCCTCAGTGGTCAAGAGGTCTTTATAGTCTTTGATCTGGTCTGCCAGCTCCGGGTTCAGATTGAACTCTGCGGGAAACTCAGAAATCCAGTACCTGGAAGAAAGAATAAAGGGAGAGAGAGAGAGGTGAGCGTGATGGCATACACTGAAAGGACTGGGCTGTGGTCAACTCATAATTTAAAATAGCATTATAGTTTTGGTATTTGATGAAACAAAGCACCTAATTGGAGCACATGAAGAAGACCATAGAAAAAACTAGAAAGGATAAAAGGATAAATGGAAATGACACTTGGAAAGATCAAAGATCTCTTAGAAAAAGGCAACGAGACGAGCAGAAGTCAGAAAAGATGGTTTGTTACTTGACGAGGTGGCATATTTTTGTTCGGCGCTCATCGGTGCAGCCATCCTCTTGAGATCTGATGCTGAGGTCAAGGTGCAACCGAGCTGCTCCTCGCAACACTACAACAACTTCTTCAAAAATCTCATTTAGATTTCAGATTTAGAAGGGGAACAAAGTCTGGCACTATTTCCATTGCTCTGTGCATTATGTGTGAAAAAAGATATATTCATAGGCAGCATTCTTAGAAAAACACTAAGCAAAAAAACACATAACATTTGTCACTGATGTAAGAACACTCAGAGGTGAAGGATACTTCAGCACGAGCTTCTTGGCCAGGTCAGCTGAAGGGATATACCAAGGGTGCATCATGAGGAACATGCGGACCAAGGATGCATCCTTCAAAGTGCCCTTCTCATCTATGAGGAAAAACAGGGAGTCACCTGTCATTAAGAAGATACCTCAGCATGTTCAATTTGTGCTTGTGTTTTTTATTCTACTGCCTCCCTTTACAAGCAGATGAATAATTCATATAAAAGAAATAATACTTAAATAACCAACCAAAGGCTTTGATGCAGGCTTCCACCAGCTCGTCCACAGTGGCAGACTGTTCCGATAATATGGACTCCATCGTAGCTGTCCTCTCAGTTTTCCCCCTCGTTTACCTCTCTGTGGTTTGAATCTGTTGGCTCTCACTGAACACAAAAGGAGATGAAAAGAGAGGGGAGTAATTATTAAGTAAACACAGGGGAAGCAAAACTTACTCTGGCTACTGCAGCACACTTAAAATAGCTGTGTGGTTAGTTCTTCTATATCCTGTTCAGCACTGCAGAGTGGCATATTCATTGCAGTAAGTTAACTGGGACATGTGCCTGTCAGTGTCATCTGATATGATGGTTAAGTATGGCCAAAACACATTCATGGTGTCAATGTGCAAAATCTGCAATGAACTCATTCTACTTATAGAAGCACCTTTTAAGTGACCCAGTTTTCGGGGTTAACAGTTTAAAGTTTTTGCAGTCTGTTAGTGTTGTGTGTGGGGAAATGAGTTGGTGAATTAGGGCTTTAGTTTACAGGGAACAGTTGCACCAATCAGTCTTTACCAAGCCTGGTCCTCACAGCAAAGGCCGGATCTTGATATCAGGACCAATCAAACATAAACCTAGTCTTAACTACACCTATAGTGCATTACTGAATATGAATAATTAGAATATCAACATATCCTAATTAGCGATCCAAGCTGGCGGCACTGAATTTAAACAGAAGTAAAACTGCAAACTTTTAATCCGTACTGCCAATCCTGTTTATTTCTGACTCCCTAAATAAGTCGTACACAGAAAACTGATCAGGTTCTATCCATGATTGTGTTTTTTAAATATTATGCTGTATTCATAGTGATACCTGCATGGATCTACTTTGCTAAGACCAAAACAAATCCTGCTTTTCCTGCCTTTGTCTGGAACCCACTAACTCGAGAAGGACATCACTTCCTAACAAAGGTTTCTGGAATGCAGTACTAGTCTTAGCTATTTATATGAAGGCTCATGTGACTATCATTATTGTCTAACAGCAAGCACTGTGTTCCAAATTTGTCAAATTTGTGGGATCGATAAAGGAATAAACAAAAAAAAAAGAAGGCAATACCAAGAAGCCAGGGATTATAGTCCGTTTGAGGTCCTCATGAGACATACGCACACCTGAGCACAAAATACTGTCAGCTGAAGAGCATGAAGGCTACTTGTGTAGATTCTCACCCACAACAAGAACACAGACTTCTATTAGGGCCATTAGCATCTAGAATGCCAAGATATGACCCACTGCTGCAACTGCTCCAGTGGTTGGTCATTTGCTTCTCATTGGCCAGACAATTGCTGTGATTACTTCTATCTATACTGCAAATTCACAATAGTAGATTTCTGCTGACCAACATTATCTTTGACTACAGCCTCATAGAAAATGTTTTATATTTTGATACACTGGTGGCAAAATGCAGAAACAATAGGTATTTGGACCCATGTGTGTAGCTTGTGTCCGCTGCAGCGAGTAATCAAATGACTATTTACACCGTTAGTAGATGACCAGCTCTACTTCCTAAACTACAGACGCCCAATTTTTACACGATTGATTACAAAATATGACCCTTTTAAAATTGTTTTGCCCAGAAGTTTACATAAATATTTGCGTTACATCTTAACCAGCTGAACAAATTACTGCTTCGATAATAAATTGTTTTCAGACTGCGGCAATGCTAGTTTTGTATCAGTAAAGAATCAGATCTATAATCCTGGCTGATTGTTTCGTCAAACTAAAATCAGTTTTTACATTTACACACCAATTTTATGCTTTATAACTGCACTTTGGAGCCAAGCATAATAAACAGTTTTCACCGATGTGTGTGGCTTTTCTATCAGACAGATACTAAGCCACAAGCCCAATCAGCAGGAAACCACTATTTATCTTTTCCTGACATGCTGTAATGCTGTCTGCAGCAGGCTATAAAAAAGTTTGATGAATATTTACGACACAATAGCAAATATTTTGACATGCGTTTCATTCTATCACATATTCATAGGAAACAAGCTAAAAATTTGCATCTGTGCTTTTCTTGATTTGGTAAGGTCTGGCTCCAAGTAACCATGGCAACAACAACTTAATGACCAGTTACTTTTTAACAACATATACACACACCTGAGCACAAAATACCTTCAGTAGAAGAACAAAATAACTATTTTGGAGTAATCCCAAATTCTTTACTTGTGTCTCGATCAGTAAAATATACCATCTTCCAAGTTATGACATGATTAATTGGTCAAATGTATCCATCCATCCATCCATTCATTAAAGAAACTAGTAATTTTGATTCATTTTTATATAGCCCCAGATCAAAACATTGACGGCCCAGTGCAGTGAAAAAAGGATTTGCCTTCCCTCCTGATTTCTTACTTTATTTCATATTTGTCACACTGAAATGTTTCAGCTCATGAAAGATAATTGTAGTATTAAATAAAGATAACCCAAGTTAATCTAAAATGCAGGCAGACAAAAGGCTCCAAACCTACCTGGCCCTGTGTGAAAAAGCAGTTGCCCCCTGAGCCTGGTTGCACCACCCTTGGCATCAAGAACTCCAATCAAGCTTTTGCGATAACTGGCGAGGAGTCCTTCACATCACTGTGGAGGAATTTTGCCCCACCTTTCTTTGCAGAATTGCTTTCATTCACCCTCATTGGAGAGTTTTCAAGCATCAACAGCTTGTTTAAGGTCATTCTTTGACAGTCAGATTTTGACCAGGTCGCTCTGAAATCTGTTTGGTTTTTTGGGAATTCTTTGAGGCTTTAGGAGCTGGACTTGCAGATGTGTTTCGGATCATTGTCCAGCTGCATAATCCAAGTGGGCCTGAACCTCCAGGCGCAAACTGATGACAGTCTCCTGCAGGATTTTCTGGTCGCAAAATTCATGGTTCCTTCAATTACAGCAAGGTAATTGAAGGAACCACCTTCCAGGTCATGAAGCAGCAGTGGACGATCACACTTCTACGGTGTCTGACTGTTGGTGGGATCTTCTTTTTATGAAATGCTGTGTTATTTTTATGTCAGATGGTTCTTCCCAGTCTCTTTCTTATTACTGAATCATGAACACTTTCTTTTAGTTGTTCTGGGTTCTGAAGTAATTTTGGGATGGTTCATCAGCGCTCCAAGGTTTCTCCATGATCTGATATCTCTTAGCCTATTTTACTGTGTCAGACTCGACTCAATTCAATTAAAATTATTTCTAAATAAAAAAATAAAAAAGGGTGTGGCTGTAATCAGGCCTGGGTGAGGCTAGTCAAACTAATTTCATGATAGATATTTTTTATCACATAGGGCCCGATAGATTTGAATAGCTTTTTTTTCCTGACTGAATGAAATTATTATTTAAAAAATATTTGATATTTACTCTGGTTGACTTTGTCTAATAGAAAAATTTGTTTGTGGTCTGTAACATGTAGGTGTGAACATTTTTTCATGACACTATAAGTGTAAAAGTGACACTAAGGTTAAGCTCAAGTAACAAAGTTAGGTAACAAAGTCCCCAACAACACACTGTGCACTGCTGTAACTTTATTTTAATGTGGTGGCTCTGTGAGTGTGAGAAGGGTGTGATGTGTATGTGTACGTATCCATTGTGCCTGACACAATGAAGCCTTTCACTGCACTGTCTCTGCCGCAACGCGGTGGGTGGACACACTCAATTACAGGCTTCACAAGCTGTCTCAGCCACGTTCTGCAGGGATGGTGGGGGAAGCAAACGTAGAGAAAGAGATAGAAGTATAATCCTCAACCGCAATTTAAATCATCACATTGTTAGGGCGATCAGCCACAGCGCTGATCAGTAGGCAAGATTAAACTGCTGAAACGATATGGTCAGATTACGGGAAGATAAATGGCGAACAACTAAAAAGGCTTTTGTGTTGCTGTAAATAGATATGAAAGTTTCAAGGTGGGTTGCTAAAGTCACCACAGGAAGTAAAGCAGTGTTGCATGTGAGTATTAAAACCTCAGCAAACAAACACCAAGACCTGTGATGCCTAGCTCAGAAAAAGGAGCCTACACTCCATCAGTATTGGCTCTGTGCACTGGCAGTTACGTCTGCTCGCATGTCATGAATATAATGAGAATGAAAATTGCCTTGAAGTCAATTGTTTCCTCACTGCAGGAGATAAGCCTGAGGATCATCTAGGTTTGAGCTGAGATGGCCTTGCCTGTGAAAAAATGTGCTCTTCTGTTTCACTTCTGCATTTTCAGTGTTTATTACAAAAGTGTCCATCCTCAAAACTGAATGAGGACCTAAAACCACTTTCTCCTTCTGTGTGGGGCCCATCTCTCAGGGGCTAAACAAAACAAGAAAGGGAGAAGCAGAGGTGTTTTAAAGTGTCACCAACGCTTTAGCAGAGTCTAGTCTGGCGCTGCTGAACACACTGTGCCCATCTTGATGATGATGGTATCTTCCAAATACACCATTCATCATCCTGCTGACAGGAACGCTTTGCCATTACCCAGAGAACAATTTTCTCTACGTTTTTATATGAATTAAGACTGATCTGTCTTAAACAGGGTCCCTCCTCCCTTCTTTTCTAGACATTCTTTAAGTGTTTTTCCAACAGCGTCTTTCTAATACAGTCCCGATATCTGCAAAGCGGCGAATTGATTGTAAAGAAGCACACACTGCGAGAGCTTTAGTGTCATCCTTGGTTGCCTGGTGACGAGGACCCGGGGCCATCGATCAGGCAGATTAAGGGGTGGATGGGGCTCAGCGGGGATAAAGGGAAGTTGACGGGTGCCTGGTCAATCCTGGCCATGCAGAATCTGCTGTGTGCTGCTGCTTTACTGGGCAGTGAAAAAGGTCACATCCTCCGGCTAGACGCAGTCAGACCCCCTTCAGACTACTGCCTCTCTCGTTTTCAATATCACGGTCACAGAATAACAGGCGAGCTGCTTTTCAGCTCATTCTCAACTTTACACCAATGCTTTTGAAGTTTGACCCATAACAGTGAATTCACGCTGACATATTATTGTTGCTACTGTTTAAGAATTGATGACTCCTGTTGGACACATTTAAAAGCACCTGAAATATACATGTAGTTAAAATAATGAGGTTAACATAACTAATAATAACAAATAGTGGTTTTATAGGATGTCTGTGAAAACTGATATTCCAAATATGACGGCTTCTGTTCTGCTGCTCAAATGCAGAGTTTATGAGCTGACTTAAAGCAGCAGAACTCTTAATAAAAGGAGCTTATGCTAAACGCACACTTTTTCCAGCTATAGACATTAGAAGAAAACCGAGAGCTTAAATCTTTATTGACTTTCCCGTCTTAAAGTACTAACTGATGATAAGGCATTGACAAACAGGCAATAATCATGTCCATCGTCTTATCGACACTCCCATAATGGACTCAATTCCACGCTGATAAATGCTACATGCTAATTCACAATCATTGATTTAGCTCTATCCTCTCTCATTGGCGTTTGGGAAAAACAAGTTTTTTGTGGATAACAGTTATAAGAAAAGAGACACAATTTTAACAGAATTTGATTCTTTATTCAAATTGTCAATGCCATAGCAAGACTGATTGGACAGAGTCCCGTTTTTCAAGTACGTTTGGATGGATTACTACCAAATTGTACATTTTGGGCCTCATATTTTGTGTGCTTACAACTTTTGTCACAACTTTCTTTAAGCAGACACACAAAGATGACCTCGGCTCTATGTTGTGTTTGGTGTGAATCTTCAGATATAAGCATGTGACATACTGAACAACATGGCAGACACATTATTAATTAATGGAGCACATTGTCATGCTGATGCTGCTTATAGCTGTCAGTCTTGTATGAACCTCAGTGTATGAAATAAATAAGTTAAGTATTCTTCTACTAAAACTTTAGCAAATATATAAGAGCTCTGAATTTGAGGCTACCGTGTAATAATTGTTTACAATAGTAAATGTTTCTTACTATTGTGTGGAAGAAATGCAAAAACAACACTAAAACATAGTTTTATAGTCTAGTCACATACTTTATGAATGACTTAAATAGCTACCGTGTTTTAAAGAAGAAAAAAAAGAGGCCAGATTTCCTATAAAACCTTTGATTATTTTCACCCGCGCGGGCTTTTCCTCCTATCTGCCTCCTTTTTACTTTTGCTGTTCCATTTTCCATTTTTGTGAACCACTTACTGGTGGGTAATGATGCTAAGACAGTTTTCCTTTCATCATATGTTACAGCTAGAAACTGTAATAGCATTACGTTTAGATTTCCACTAACAAATTTGACCATGTAAAATGTAACATAACAGCAGGCACAGGCAGACAACCTTTTCTAATGATATTAGCTTTTAAAAAAAAAGTATATGATATTAAATCATATCTTCCTGTCTTTGACAGACTGTAATACGCGTACAAAAACCAGTTCTTCATACACACCACCCTTGTTTATTCCCCTACATCCCCCAGTTGTAGTAAGGGTGTTGCATGATGGGACAGATATAGTTCTTCAGAGTAGCTGGTGGCAGGCTTCTATTTAGAGACTGTAGGGTACTGAGAGCAGGAAGGGAAACATTTCCCTTTCCCTGGACACGCAGAATGCCACATCAGTGGGGGGGCACCGGCTGCAAACTGAGATTAGCAGCTACAGTTGCTCCTTAGGGAGGGAAGGGGTTGAAGCAGAGGGAGGAGAGGAGGAATGTTTGAATGGGTGATAAAGAGAGAGACTGGGAGGCAGGAAGAGTGTGCTTCAGCTCAGTAAAACACAAAAAGATACTGTTGGCCGAAGGAGGAAAGAGATTAAGTATAGAGGGTTAGTACTGACAGAAGACACAATGAGATATATGAAATTAAAGTGCAACTGGGAAATTTCTATAGGCACATGGAAGCACTCATGCTAATGCTTCTCAAAAGATTGAGAAAAGCAGCACTTCTTTGTAATCTTGAAATAACAGAGAGGGGAAAAGGAGAAAAATATGTAAATGTCCTCCTGCTGGGAGACAGCAGCTACCCACGTGGGATGTTGTGTTGTGTCCTTTAACAAATAAAGTCACGCATCCTGCTCCACATCTGGCTCAAATTAATATCTTATATCTCCCATTTCTGACTTCAAATGAAAAACGTAACGCAGGAGACAGAGAGGACATCGTGGCTGATTTCATGTGTTATAATGTATGCCTCCTGCCACCACCCCCCCAAATGCGACAATGCATCATTGTGTCAGATTGTTTTCACTGCTTTGTGTTCAAGCTTCCTGCTCAAATATGGGTCCTTTACCAGATGTGAAAGTTTGCTTCACAACAAATACCGGAAGGGTGTGCTGCTATGTGTATGTGAGATGTGGCAACTTCTTCTGTTTGTCCACACTTTTCTCTTTTTTTGCTACCTTATTACAAACACACTTGTACAGAGCGGCTTGAGTAAGTGTTATGAATAATTTTTTTCACACATATTTCCTCTATATGCTAGAGTTTTTCCTCACTCTGTCATTTATCCCTCTGACACACAAAACTTCCTTTTCAAACCTCACTGCGTGATGAGTAAAAGATGAGGCCACATGGCGTATTGTGTGAAAGGCCCAATGTGATACATCATTTTATGGAATTCTGCATTTGGGTTTGATTCCTGCCAGCTGTCTATTAACTTCAAAGCATGCCTCGGTCAGGGTTCGTGTTCTAGTGTTCTGCTGAAGTCAGGGATATCACTTCCTGTTGTTGCAAAGTGTTCCATCTCCAATGGCCAAATTTTAAATTAAAGGGGAAATACATTCATTCATATATTTGCCAAAAGGAATTTACTCTACTTGCATGTCTCCACAGTTAATATGAGGATATTGCTACCTATAGTTAGCTTACAAGGGTTTAACTTAGCAGATTTTATGACCTTGAATGCAGCCGGGCTAGCCTTTTTTTCCTGATCAGAGTTGTGAGTCTTCTAAACAGAGCGAAACTGGCACATTTGCACTTTTGTCAGACTTTTATGTAAGAAAAACTTTATGTGAAGCGGCGCCAAGAAACTACTTAGCTTAGCATAAAGAATAAAATAAAACAAAGAGCTATCTTAACAGACAAGAACCTCTAAAGCCAGTTAGTTGTGTGATTGTGTTTTCCCTTTGTGCAACACACAATCATGTAATCCCCCGTTTGCCAGGCAATACTGTCCATCTTTACTCAAGGCTATGCAGCTGCAAGCTGTTACATACTATATTTACCTTCTAGAGCAGAAAAATACGTTTGTGGTTAAGGCTTTCTGTATTTTTTACATGAGGTTAAAGTTAAACCCTAGATTAAAAGATGTAAAACATGGGTGTAGTCACAATGATAACACCCTCTGGTTAGTGCATAAAAGCCTCAACCTGGGTGTTTTTGCTGTCACTATCTTTTCACTACTGATAAGTGATAGTCATTAGCCAATAAGCACATCCTGGATGACCATGCTTTCTCGCTCTAATAGTAACCTTCATTTGCAATATGAAATTATGAACTTTGACCTGGAAGTAGTGACTGAGTCTATTGGGACAAAGTTTGGTGGTCACTGGACAAGGTTCGTTTTGCATAGACTTTTAGAGAGCCGGAAGTCTTGTTGCAAAAAGAGCAGTTGCCCAAAACCTAAGAAGCTTTCCTTCATAAATCCTGTCTAACACAAAGCCTTGAATGTAAACGTTGACCAACAGTCAGCAGTAACGTGCTATACTCAAGCAAGAAATCATCCGAACAAAAGAAAACTGAAAAGTATTTTTTAAGCCGCTTCACCTTCGCAATATAAATCTCAGCTACTTATATTGCCCAAAGGTGCTGTTTTCCACCCTTGACTCAGAAACAAGGAGGCACAGCTGTGCAGCTGCTGTAAAAACTGCTTCTGGTTAGGGCCACATACCAAGTGATGCTGCATGTTTTAATTCTCACAAACTCCGATCTTCGAAGAAAGGCCTGCGGTTTGCAGAATGAGGCACAAACTGCAGTTCTGGAGGCCAATTTGTTCTGTTCGCAATGTTTATCTGCTTCATTTCCTCCTGCCTGTCAGAGATGTGCTCACTGAGCTGCACAGTGGTTTTATACAACAGTCATTTTGAACTAGTTGTGAATGCTGGGAGTTTCACATTCAAACAACCACCCTCCTTTTTACCCCCGCAGGCTTTTTAACAGCCCTGGCTAGTTCCTGTTTATGTATTCCTCCCTAAAACAGCACACATCCATGAGCACACCACAAAGCCCTCAATTTCCTGTAGTCATAACACACCAAATATTATGCACATTCGGATAAAAAGCTTGACAGATTACAGACTGTAAACAGAATGAGTGGGAAAACAAAGGTAGAGACTACTTGGTAGCAGATGTGGGATAACAGGCACTTTCGATTCCCTTTCTGAAACTGAGGCACGCCTAACACCTGTTCAGTGCAGAGCGACCCCACTCAGCCCAAACTTTAAATAATGGTGATATTGTAACCACCTGCTAATTTCTCTAGTAATCAGCTTTGGATTTGCCCACAAATGCCTTTCACCCTATCTGATTGAATTCAAAGCCTCAGCTTGATTTATAGCTCTTCAGGTCTGACACTTTCCCACCCCCGCTACCTTCCCCTCCTACAGAATGTCTCCCTCTCCTCTGCTGCCGCCTCTCTTTCCTGTGTTCCCGCCATACCTTTTTACAGAGTACGTGGCCTTTGCTGCAAGCTGAAGAGTTGAGTAGGGAGCAGAGGAATCCAAATATCCCAGATGACCGCTTAATTATTTGCAGACCATTTGCAAAACAGTTTGTGAAGGCTGATACATAATTAGAAGTAACCCTGTTCACATCTATTCACAATTAGATCCTTAGTTGTCACAATTTTGGGATTGCTGTTCTTCTGCCAAGTTAGTAGGAGTCGTACCAAGTCTGATTCCAGCTCTGCCTACGCCGCGTGCCTTTAAATTCTCCTTTCAGGTGTTTAAATCAGTTAAAAGCATCACCAAACAAACAGCTCAAAAAAAGACTTCAACATTCAGGCGGCCTCCGTGGTGGTAATCAAGGAGGATTAAATTGGATTAGCTAATAAAAAGCAAACTTGAGAAGGTAGAGGACAGACAGAGAGCACAGGACCATCCATCCCGGTGATGGCAAATATCCAGTGCACATGTCTGAGCTGCTGCTCATTGTCTGCTCTCTGTAATTATTTTCTCTCAGCTTGATTTTCCTCCACCCCCCCCCGTTCTGTTTTAGTTCTTGCCTTCCTCAACTCACCATCCCTTCCTCCCTAATTTGTTGCTGTCGGTCCTTTGGCATAAAGCAGCAAAGCTTTTTACAATACAACCAATTATAGCTGGCTTTCCTGATAAGTGCACCACCACTGCAGGTTGAGGTGGAAGGAGGCAGCTGGAAGTGATGCTAAATATCAAGGATGTCTGCTCCACAGGCCAGAAGTAATTGCACTGCAGCAGCAGAGGAGAACGCGAAAGAACAGAGATGCAGAGATTTCCTACTTTAATCTCTTCCACTCAGTTTTTTCTACACTCGGTTTTTTGGAGGCACTTTAATCCTTGAAATCCCGTCTTTTTAAAGCGCTCTACCTTTCAAGTCAAGCACCACTTCAGTGTTTGTGTACATGAGATCACAGAGGCCATGGGTGACTTTGAGGTGACTGATGATCAAATGAGCCAGCATGTGACAAAATGGACTTTGGACTATTTTTTTTTTTATTATTGATTTGTTGGTCGCTGACAGAAGTGTGTAAGTGGGAGCCACACGCATGATGGTTGATGCTGAATGTCTGCCTCATTTGCATTCTCCAGATGAGCAGCTGCTAATCTGGATGAGCAAGTGCACAAAAGCAGGCTTGTCCAATATTCAAAATAGCAGCGGGAGCTACATCAGCAACGTGTAGCTCCAGCCAAATGAGCTACACACTGAAAACACTGAAGTGACTTCTCTGTTTTAGCCTCTCGCATGCAGCAAAAAAACATCAGTAGGGATTCCAGCTTACAAGTGAAATCCCACGGCTCTGACACCACGGCTCGGGGTGGATAAAGCTGGGGTGAACTTGGCGAAGACGCTGCAGTGTGAGTAAGCGTCCACACACTCCGAGATGCCTCCTAATCCCTGCTGCTCTGCACGCATTGGCACGAAATCACCTTGAATCATTACATTTAAGACAGCTGCAGTCTGCACAAGAAAACAAGCAATAAAGAGGTTGACTGAACGCTGAGAAAGCTACACCTGACCTGTCACTCGTTTGACTCACCACTCGGGCCTGCTGAATCACAATCAGCTGGGATGTGGCCTACAGTGTTGCGTTACAGTCGAGGTAAATTCCTTTCAATGCAGGTATCATTACATCCGTTGGTTTAGTAGTAGAGCAGCCAGTAATCCTGAGACTCAGTGCATGTGCAATATAAAGCACACCTCACTGTGCTGTCAGCTCTGAAAGATGCATAAGGTTTAAAGAGAAGAACTCAGCTGGAGCTTTGGCATCTTGAGCTGTAACTGTGCGTGCCAGCAGACCTCTGTTAACCATCATTCTCATGCCAGCTGAAGCAGGACAAAGATTTTAGATTTTAGAAATAGGCATCCCTCTACCCCCGCCCCAACCACCGCCAGTGTAGCTGCAGCTCTAAGCATCTCAGCTTTATATTGTGGTTATAGTGAGTCTATTAATAGCCACAAAGATAATGCATTTCTTCATTCATTCTTACACACAGCCGCCGACGCTTGTTGTTTGCAAGCTAGATATACACAAACACACAAGCACACAGTCAGTCACACACTGGGCCCTGTGAATAGCACCATCACTGTCTGAACACTGTTCAACAGGTAGATGTATCTGCAGCTGCAAGTCTGAGCCCAGCAGCACTAAGTTCACCTCCTTTTTTTCCACAATGAATCGACGTGAAATTATCAGACAGACAATGCAGTTGTTGATGGTGCAATCAGGCATGCCCATGCGCAATTTCACTGTTGCAAAAGAAGTAACACTTGCACTCATGCATTAGTCAGCCTATCTAGGTTGTGAAAGGCTTTTAACAGAACCAGAAAAGGACGTGTAACGTTTCAGCAGATTTCTTCAAGAAATAGGTGCCGTAGTTGAGCTCCACCTTGCAGATTAAAAAGGAAAAAAAGTGGCACCAGTGTTGTACTAACAAGTAAATAGGAGATTTCTTACCTTTAGAGTTTGAAGCGTCCCATGCTCTGAGAGGAGAGGCTGGAGTGACAACAGTTGTGGAGTGAGCTCTGATATGGGAAGCGTTACATCACCGTAACACTGTCGAACTCACAAAGTCTGTTCGGCGACCGAGTGTTAGAGTCGGCAAAGATGGGAGCCCGCAAGAAGTCATCAGATGATAAACAACTGGGGTCCGACCTCGGGGGATTAATGCTGCTGCTGTGAACGGGCCATGCGGCTGTCTCCAAGTTCTCGAGTGGCGCACTCGGAAGCACGTTGTGGATGTGATGCGTGTTGGTGCAGCGGAGGCAGCCGAGCTCAGTTATCTGCTCGCAGCTGGAACGCGTGCCAGTCTTCTAGTGTTCCAGCTGTGCAGCTCACAAACACACTGCAGAGCCACAGTCCCGCCTATTGGTAGTATGACTGCAATACCGCCACAACCTGTCCACGGGGCTTTTCATCGTCTGATCGCTTTTCTGAGAGATCGAGGCGTCCTATCAGCCGGGATCACATATTTATTAAATGTGGACGTGTGTTACCTGAAAAAAACTCATGAAAATGTAAATGTTTTGGTGAGTGAGTGCTGTTTAGCAGATATATATATGATGTATATATATATATATATATGATATATGATGTAGTTGTTTTTTTGAATTTTGGTTTATCCGTTGAAAGTTCAAAAGTCCTCCCAAAGATCCTTCAGGATATTTATTATTTTATACATAAATGTATTCATTTAATTATTTATTTCAGTCACATTCCTACAGCCCAGCTACCTGTTGCTGTAGATCACAGTTGTGTCCCTTCATTACGTCACGCGTTGCATTCAGGTCTCGCAGGAATAAGTATAAACAACAGAGAAAACATTAAATACTAAAAATACAGTATTTTGCTGAAGTAATTTAAGCACAGCCACCAAAAATTGTTTATTTGATAAGATTTTTTAGTAATATTTAAAAAAAAATCTGTTAGACAGTATTTTATAAATAAGCGGGACGACAGGTATAAATAATAATATAAATAATTTTTTATTTTCTTCTTATAAATAGAAAAATAATCAGTTAAATAAATCATACCACGTATTTTGATGTTAAGTCTAACCTATTTTCTTCATGTTCGGGTTTTACAGACCAAGGTTTAAATAATGCAACAAATATCGTACGCTCCGGGGTACAAGTTTGATGTTTCCGAAAACTTTGAAAGCAGCATTTCATGATTCCGCCCCACCAGGAAGACGCAGGGAGCAAGAACTAACCATAGGTGCGTTTAAAAAAAGAACTTTTCATACATTTTACATGAAAAGAAAAGAGATAAATACTTCGAGGTTAGCCACACTTAACCGAGGTGTCTAATTACGAATGTATGCTAATTAGCTGTAGGCTAAGTTACACTGAATAGTGCAGAAATACTTTCTGTGGTTGGGGTTTTTCAAAAAGCAGAAATGCACTGTATGGTGTATTGAAATAACATACGTACAAGTATATCATATACATATATATACATATATACACATATATAGATATATATCTATATATATATAAGAGGCTGAAGAAGTTGCTTAGATTAGTGACCAAACGTTTTTCACACTGAAAACCTTACGTCCAGATGATTGAGCATGCGCCAACACAACATATGAAATTGCAGTTCGGTGAATAGTGTATGTTTTTTATATAGTTTGAAATCCGACATATTATTGAAGAATTTCAGAATATTCTTACTGAACTAAACTTAGGTCCGTATGCATTCATTATTATGTGTTATAAGCAAATTCTTTAAAATGAACTAGATGAGGAGTTTTTGAAAAGTCCTGACAAATTAGGCCGTTAACACTATATATTTAGTCCCCTTTTAAAAGTATACAAGTTCAATTTCATCACGCGTTTTGTTGACTTATTTGTGTGTTTGTTTTTTTACATTTTTATCGTAATGTTAATGTTTTAAAATATTACAAACGGGCCGGATGTGGAGCCGCTCTTTCTCAACAATATTTCAACAGTATTGTCATTTCATGGAATTTCCCTCTCTTGGATCACTCTCTTACAGGAACAGGGTGAGGAGGCCAAGAGAGAAGGATTTTTTTTCCTTTCCGAAAACAGCTAACTGCGTCTGTTTGCCACAATGGACAGTCGAGAGGTGGGAGATTTACTGGACGAGTGCCTCGGGGCAGCAGAAGCAGCAGGTCGGCAGTCCACCGGGGTTTCTGAGGCAGGGCCCACCACACAAGAGCGGCTGAATTACTGCAGCTGCAGAGGTCAGACACAAGATGGTGCTGTTTAGTGTTTTTTGAGCATGTGAGATACTCAGAGATTTGGGTCAGGATCAAAGGTGAGGTGGAATTATGCTTGCATAAGCTCTGTACAGCTCTGTAGCTTCCATGGCATGAATTTGACACTTTGTGATGTTAAGCATGTGCCTTTAACTAATGCGGGCTGGTGTCTCGCATCTTATAGGGTCAACACACACGTACTGTTACATGTCACTGCTAAACAAGGGACAAAACATGCTCCATTTCACTTAGATTTTTCATATAAATGATGTTTTGCTGCTTATTTTAGAATCTTAGACCTAAAACTGTCCAAGGCAGCTTAAACTAAGTCTAAGTAAATTAAGTCTTCCTTTTGGGAACTTCCTGTTATTGGTTCAAACAGCAGTACATTTCTAAACAGCAATCCATCCAGCTTTTCCTTGTGTTGCGTTGCGTTGATGTGAATCTTTCATGCTTTTTTTTGTATATACTTTTTCTAATGGTGGATGCTAATATTAACCATGGTCAAAGTTTCAAATAAAGAGGTCAGTTTATGTACTAGTAATCCCCGTGTAGCTTGAATGTAGTCACTTTAGGTAAAGATATTCTTTTGTGAATACATTTTGAAAGCATCAGTGTATCTTAAGCCCAATACTGTTTGCTCATCTGGATTTTTATTTCCTGTAGACTCGCTGTGTGCCGAACTGGCCTCCCTCCTGCAGGAAGCCATGGACATGAAATGGCCTTTTGCACCGGAGAAGTGGCAGTATAAGCAGTCTGTCAGCGCCGCTGACAAAACCAACCTCAATGACCTCATCAGCAAACACTTGTCTCAACTGCTGGTAATAATTAAACAATAGCCTATTCAGCTTGGCACCCTGTGGTGTCATTGTAAATAAAAACATAAGCACAATCCCAAACGTCGTGTTTGTGTCTGCCAGGATCTCCTGAAGGCCTGCATCAGAGCTGAGGAGGCACACTGTGCACTGGCAGTTGTCTTCTTAGTGGACCGTTACCTCTACTGGACTGATGATTCAAGCCGTCTGCTGAAGATTGCCAAGCTTCTCCACAGACGCTACCCCGAGACCCCCATAGCCCCCCAGCTGGTCATACGGCAGGCCAGGGTCTATTTTAACTCGGGTACAGTGCAGTGAAAGATTGGGATCGATGCTTTTAAAGTATTTTTTGTCTTCTCATCTCTGTGTGATATCAGTGACACGGGATTTATCTAATATGGTAATTTCAGCTACGCTGCGAGCACAGAAGCTCCACCCATCAGCTGTTCAAATCTTTTGTCTGCAGGGGGCAACAGATCAGTTTGGCATGTAGGGAGGGGTGAAAGAGCTAAAGCAGCTTTTTTTTCAGACAGTGGATGGACTAAAGCAAAATAAGAAAAACATAATTTTTTTAAACTATAAATCAAAGCCGTTCTTGGAGAGTGAAATAATAGCAATTTGGAGCTGGAAACGACTATATAAACTCCTGTTTGATACATGTTAGTGCTAATTATTGTTTGGAGAAATTATAGTGATTGACGTAAACTCATAACCTGGAAATTGCACATGAACGGCTCTCACTCCTTAGTTATTTTTGCCACATTTCATTAAAGGGTTATTTTAAGTAAGGCTTGTGCAGACCTGGGTAAATGCAAACATAATCATTATCTGCCCCACAGGAAAACTGCAGAAGGCAGAGTACATCCTGAGCAGCCTGATTAACAACAGCGGGACGACAGGTAGTTTCCTGTCTGTTCCTTTTCACGGACATTTATTGAGGATTAAACTGAGTCCACAAAGTAAACAAATAATGTGCCTTTATCTTTTATGTGCAGGTCATTGGATATACCACTCTGAAAGTGACCGGGTGCTCGTGCAGGCTGTGAGTGTTCAAGTGCGTGGCACGATTTTGCAAAAGCTGGGTAAGATCACTTTTGTGAAGTGAAAGATAATTGTCATTATTTTGTGATTATTTTTTATTGTCTTTGTGTTGTGTTTTAGGCCTGTGGTTAGAGGCTGCAGAGCTAATATGGGCTTCCTTGGTTGGGTACTACTCGCTTCCTCAACCTGACAAAAAGGTACCACAGACAATACTATCATTTGGTTGCCATAGTTGGCATAGTTGGTTGAGGTTTAAATCAGGGATGTCAAACTCATTTGACATTGTGGGACACTCTGCTTTGTGTCAGCTTAAAGAAGTTTAAGTACACATTTTATCTCTGGGATATTTGAATATAAGCAAAAGAAAGGTAACTTCTACATGATGAAGAAATGCTGCTGTGTGCTTTAATTGTAAGAAATAAAAGTGTAAAATTACAGAAAAGATTCTGTTAGCTCAAACTTTCCTGTAATTAAAAAAATGGAAAATCTTTGTTAATTTACAGAATGTGCTTTGTTTTTATTTTTACTCTGAACACACTGTAAAAATACTGCATTTCTATAGCAGATAATGATTGTGTCATTTAAGTGTTTATCAGATATTTGTTTTACTTTGGTGTTGTATGAATGGCCATGATGAAGCTGTAAAATCTATGAAAATACATTTAAAATATAAAACTTTTGTCCTCCTTCACATTTTCCAAAGCCATTCAGTGGACCAGATTGAAGTCTTTGACACACTGATTCTGGTCCCCAGGCCTTATGTTTAATGTTTGACTATCCTGGTTTAGATGTTAGTCGGCCCAGTTTACACACTGTGATAAACCTCTGACCTGCAACTCTGTTTATTTTATAGGGTATTGGAACTTCCCTTTGTATACTGGCCAGTATATTGGTATCTATGAATAATGAGGACTTCCATGCCTTTAGGACTAATCCAGATATTGATTTTGTAAGCCCGCCTCACAATCTCCATTCATTAGTTGTTTTTTCTAAAAAAAAATTTGCTGCATTATTTATTCTGTCCATTTTTTCAGACGTTACTTGGGGATGGAAATCATCGTCTTCTCTCAGCAGCCCAGGCTGCTAAGATGGCAGTGGTATACACTCAGTATACTTCACTGTATGTTTTGACTAACGTGGTAAGTTACTTCTACTGAATAATCTCTGTCTACTTGCCTGCAATTGACCTTTAGAGTTCTAGTTTATCAGCATAGGTTACTGACGCAGATAACTGAAACTTCCCCAGCATAACTAATTTGAACTAAGTTTTATTTCCTGCAGTGATAGAGAATCCTCATAGTCCAGCAAAAGTTTTATGTTTAAGCAAGTAGTTATCAGGCAATCCTCCATTGAATGTGTTTGCTGTTTTGTTGATAATATTGAAATCTTCCTTCCTGCAGACTTATTTTTTTGAGTCTGTTAATTAGAACCCCACTCAGGCATGAAATTGGTACTGCTGACTGATTAAATAATAGATAAATAATAATGACAATTATTATTATTGTTATAAATACCTATGCAAAAAGAATGTATGTCAGATTTGTAGATAGTCTTGTTGCGGCTCAGTTACACCAGAGTAGTCTAACAGCAAACACCTTATGATTTTTTTACCTCCAGAGATGACCCTAAGTGACTGCGTTAACTGTCTGATCACAAAACAATTGCACAAGTTGCCTGGTGGGAGGCAACCTGTCTCCAAACAGTTGCGAACAGACTCAGACTGCCTGCAATCACTTTCAGACACACTGTTAAAGGTCTGCAAATAACTGCTGTCTAACTTATAAACACAAACAGCCAAAATGTTGCAATCAGTATGAGTCAGTCTGCTGTGATAAGTGCAACTTGTCCTTGACACGTTTCTTTGCAACACTGGGCTCAACTCAGCTGCTTGTATTTGGTTTTATCCTGGTGATATTCCTATGTAAAGGTAAGGTTGCAGAGCACCTTTGTCATTTTGCAGTTAATCTGCCACCCTGCGTCACTATTTGAGGAGGAATTTCCATTAGGTTCTGGTTGGACTCTTAATGTTAAGTAGTTGCTGCATGAATTTCTGTACTTATGTACTAAGGTTGAAATTCATTGCAAACCATGGCACATGTTTGCAATAATTTTGGTTGTGTTGTGGTCTTCAACTACTGTTTTCTCTATCCCCTTGAATGCAATGCTCCATCAAAAAAAGGGATTTTTAAAATGTTAATTAACTTCTTAACGATTTTTAAAGCCTGTATTTAGCCTGTGATAGTTTTTGCGATTTTGAATTCAGTACCACATGAGAACTGAGCAATGTTAACTACTGTGGTTAATCAGCTTGTCTTTCAACACTATCTGTGTTTGGGAACTGACGTGGAGGGCAAATAATTTTGTTGCTTGATAAAGCATTTTACTTTACTTGAGCAAGACGGAGTCACCTTTGCCATATTTTATGTTTGATAACGTGTCAGGTGATTCTATTAGTGACAGCTTAGGACTCTTAGCATGCCAGTTAAGCAACCACAGTGCTGCACTGTGCCGCTGACATACCTGAAAGAATGTGGTTTGGCCTTTTCATTCTGAAATAAGCGAGGCCTTCCTGAAAAGCAATGTGTTTCTCCAAAACCCAAAATTATATTGATCCATATAAGGGATGTTTCAGTATTCTTTTACTGATGATAACCATGATATTTAAAAAACTAAATATTTTTATGTGGTTTTGTATAGTTACTTAGAGATTCTCCACTTTCCAACGCTTGTTTTTTGATTGTGATTCATTTGCCCCCCAAAAAAACACGAGTTAGAGATGAATTTGACTAATGCTTCTTAATCTGTAATTGTGGCTTTTAGCACTGATAATAACAGAGTAAAAATCTGGTGTCTGACAGCCTTAGTTCAGCATAAATAAGGCCTTCACAGAGATGCAAGTTTCACATGTGCATAGCACTGTCATTGCTTTGAATAGTGTCCAGATCGCAGGCTGGATGGTTCCTCTCCTTTTAACCCAAAGGATGCAAAGTCAGTGATTCAGTCAGAAATATAAATTTTGATTAGTCAGTCAGACCACAGGAAAGTTTTCCCCTTTGCCTCAGTCCCAGAGGTAGGGGATATTCTGGATCCTGGTTTTCATGCATAGTTCCTTAACCCAGACAGTGGTTTCTGCTAATGTCTAATAGTTCAAAGATCACAATCATTCAATACTGGTTTTCACTTTTTCTCCCAAAATGACCTTTTTTGAATATCATCATTTCGTTCTGTCTTGATATGATATTTTCAGGTAAATAGAGGGTTTAAATGATTTGTCAACTGTTGCATTTTGAGTTTGCTTATATTTACATACAGTGACCCAACTTTTTTTTGGATGTATAGCACTGCGCAAAACTCTGAAGCCACCCCTCATTTCTTTATATTTTACTATGAAAATAGGAAAACCTGCAGTGAATTATTTAAACACATGTAAACATACATGGCAATATAGTACAGAGGGCGAAACAGTACAATTCCACATTTATTCTTCAACACAGCCTGCACGCAGCTTTCTTCTGATTTGTTTAAGGAATTTTCGGGAACAGCTCTTCAGCGTTCTAAAAGGACATTTCAAAGCTCTTACTTGGATGCTGGATGGCTTTTATTCCACTGACCTTACAGTGTTTCAGTAATGTTGAGGTTTGGGTTCCATTATTTTGACAAGCTCACCAACACCACTGGCTTAAATGCAGCCCCAGTGACAGAGCCTACAGATGGCCATAGACCCTCGCTGTTGTACCTCTCTCCTGGCCTACTCTGTACAAATTGATGACAATTTGAACCAAAAATTTCACATTTGGATTTGTCACTCTGGTCGCCACTGATTTTCAGTGTAGTTTGTGTGTTATTTCCATTCCTATTCCCTTTCCATTCTTGATGAGCAAACAGTAGCTGGATCCACTAGTGGGCTAGATGCATCCCTCAGCTCCTATGTCAACCTTTTGCTGGATTTTTCCGTATTTCTTAAAGATAAGACTTTCAGAAAAAGTTCATCCACTGTAGATAGTTTTTTAGTCCTGACACTTTTTCTCTTCTCCGATTCTCAGTTTTTTTAATCACAAATCGCACACCATGGCAAGATATGCTAAGTAAAATAATAATATATGCCTGTCGAGCTGTGTTATCTTTGACCTTTTTTGCAGAATTAACCAAAATAATGGGAACAAATTATGTGTTTTTGTGACAGACCGCTAATAACAAAATGCCTAAAGATACAAAATTGGTTCTATGATAATTTGTCTGTTATGTGTAGACACAGTACTAGTACATGCATTGCATTAGGTTCTTCTTAATGCTTGAATACTGTCAGGTACAAGAACGGCACTGAAAATGAGTGAGTAAAGAAATGAGGGGTGGCTAAAGACTTGCACAGAATGTAGGATCGTAAACGAGATCTTTCCTGTGGTTATGTAATTGTTCCTCTGTTTGTGTTTTTCTTTAGACAACCCAAGGTACCTGCTTGCTATCATACAGTTTCTCTGTGGAGTGTCCAGATTCTCAAAGACAGTCATTTCTCCAGCAGGCACAAGAAGCATTTACAATTGGCCTTCTCACCAGAGCAGAGGGTGATCTGGTAACCAGCAAGCAGGAGCTTCATACCTTTCTAAAAGCTGCCTATTCCCTCACTGTCACTCACAAGTGGCTTGGAACTCCTTTGGAGGTTGTAGCACAGGCAGTTCAAGCTTGTCAAAATGCTTTATCTAGTTTTTACAGTTACTGCCATGCTGGTACCCAAGACAAAGACAGCCTGTGCACTGAGATCATGCACCTGGTCACCCAAGTCAAGCTGCTTCTCCGAGTGGAGCCTTTCCTTAATTCAGACAAGGGGTCTTTTGTCCCTGACAGCTACAGAAATGTCAAAGACACCTCTGTAAATTTTAATCATGCAGGTTTTGCTAAGATAATGAGGCGGTTCCAAAAGTATCACGAGTCACTGTGTGAGACCACTAACACACACTGTAGGGATGCTAAAGATGAGATAGAGATGGACAGAGGAAGGCTGTGTATAACAGCGCTTTGGACAACCACTGGCACACTCAACACAGAGGCTCAGGGAGGCTCACATTCATCCAGCGTGCATATGCCTCAAAAGCCTGAAAGCACAGATATCCTTGGCTCCTCGTGGCAGGAAGTGTCCATAACAAGTTCAGGCTCTCCTCAGCCCAGCAGAAGCTATACAGGAAGCAGTGCTATTGGACATAGAGAGGGAGCGACCAATCAGAGCTGTCTACCCACAGAAGATGATGAAGAAAGGTCAGACGACAAGTCACAGTCTCCCCATGAAAACAAGAAGCGAAACTTACAGGGTTGTAACTCTGGTGTCAGTTCTGCACTACCTGCCACTTCCTCCTTCAGCATGAGCAGGGATTCAGAAAACTTTCAGATGATAAAAGCTGAAATAGAAACGCTGACCTCTGAAGAGGACGTGATGTCTGATGCTGCTGAGGCAATAGCTGAAGGAGTAGTGCAGTCCTTATCCCAGCTATCTATAACATCCTCTTGCTCCCTTGGGGACAGTTTCGGTTCCCAGTCATCATGGGAAAAACTTTCAGCTGATCTGAATTCTCCCACATACAGGAAACCACAACCAAGTAGTATTTCCAAAGCAGGAACTTGCCAAAACAGCGATTCACCAGATTCAGATGGGAGCTTCTTCATTTGTGAAACGGTCGATTTTGAAACAGATGATTCCCCTTCTGATCACATGAGCAAAAACCAGAAAATACGTGCTTTATTAAAACCACAACCGATCAAAAGCCCCAAAGTTTACCAAAATGCGGAAACTGAAGTACAACCTGCAACAAACAGCACTTTAGCAATGCAAAATAGTCAATCTCAGGCTGTCACAGAACTGTTACCTGTCACTGAAACCTCTACAAAAAGTTCATTTGGAGTCCTGGAGGTAAACCAAAGTTGTTGTCAACAAACTGAGGTGCAGAATGTGCCCCAGAAGAAGAACTCCATGTGCTACAGCTGCCTAGACCCAAGCACTGTAGCTGATGCTGTCCCTATGAAACCCTTCTTGTTGTCACAATGGGATTACCGAGCCCTTCTGGCTGGCATTTGCAATGATTGTCTGCTGAAGAGGTTGCACAATGATGAGAAAAAATTCAAGTTGGAGCAGTACAAAACTGCCCACAGTAAGTTTACATTCCTGCTCTTCCTTTGTCACCATCAGTACTTTCTGTGAGCTACAGAAGAACTATGGCTCTAGGGTGTCAGCATCATTCTGTCACTCTAGATAAAAATATCTTAAATGTAAAATATATTATGTATGATCACGCGTTGGATGGATTACTGTGAAATTTTAAACACTCACATTCCCCGTCCCCAAACGATATATTCTACTGTCACTTTCCCTGTAGTGACACCATGATGTTCACACTTGCTGTTTTGAGTGAGGTGTCTCAACGGCGACTGGATGGATTCCAGCAGATTTTGGCACAGATATTTATGTTCAGCACTCGTGATATTTCCATTGCTTTGATTTCATTTTGCACCATTTTTTTCCAGCTCCCCTTTTAAATTTATACTTGGAATCTGATTCTATAGTTTTGCATGATTCACATTTATGACAATCCTTATTTTCTTTCTACACTGGGCTGCGCCTCACTTCATACATAGCAGTTCTGACTCCTTTAAGCCTCCCTCACTTTCTTCTGATTAGCTGCACTCTCATAAATAGGAGGTTTAAACCATATAAGTAGGGCTTCTGTGCTATGTGCTATGCTATATATATATCATACAGATCTGGCTATATAAGAATTAGACCAATTACCACCTTCACAGATGGCTTTGCTTTAGTTTCTTATTCAATGGGCTACATCCATCCATTTTCTTCCATTTATCTGGAACCAGGTTACAGGGGCTGCAGCCTAAGCAGGGAAGCCCAGACCCCCTCTCTAGCTACCTCCTCTACCTTATCTAGGGGAAACATGAAGGCGTTCCCAGACCAGCTGAGAGATATCATCTCTCCATTGTGTCCTGGGGCTGCCCCTCCCTCCGGAGCTCACCCAGGAGATGCCAAGGAGGCTTCCTTATCAGGTGTCCAAAGCACCTCAGCTGGCTCCTTTCGAGCTCAGTCATCTAGGAGAGGCTCTGAGTAAACCCGCTACTCTACCACATCGAAAGGAGCCAGCTGAGGTGCTATCTCTAAGGCAAAGACCAGACACCCTACAGAGAAAGCTTATTTCAGCCACTTGTTCGTTCAGTGTCTACCCAGAGCTCGTGACCATAGGTCTATGTCCCCATTTAAGGGGCTGAGATGATCTTTTTTTCCATGAAAATGAGCACCAATGAGTTCAGCAGGCAGGTAGCTTTTATATATCAACCCCAGCCTTGTCTTACAGAACAAAAAAGCTTGTAATTGTCTGTTGATCTCTATCTAGGTGCTCTCCATTTAAAGTTCTCCAAGGCCACCGGACTGTGGACAGCCATGGAAACTTGTGTTTACATTGGTGACTCAATGGGGGAGAAGGGCGCGCAGAGAACAACAATATGGGTGCAGTTTTTACACCAGGAGGAGCGGCTAAGCAAGTATGGTAGCAATCTTGGTTCAACCTAAATATGGTGACTTGAAGTCTCATCTTTTTCCTGTATTTGTCCTTAGTTATGTGGGGAAAGATTACTTGAAGCCAAAGCAGATCCAGTTTCCTCTGAAAGATGTGGAGCGACAGATGACAGCCCAGTACTATGTGACTGAATTCAACAAAAGTCTCTACGACAAAGAAGTTATGGCTCAGATCTTCTTTATTCCGTCAGAAGCCCTGTTGGTGAGGGACTGCTGGAAACACTTATTTAAAGGAATTCAAGATAACAAATGTTGCATTCAAAGTGCTTACTTTGTAAAAACAGCTTTAATAGAAGCCCACATCCAGAGTTTGGTACAGACTGCAGCAGCTTGAAATGTAATACTTTCAGTTTAGAGCTAGAAATCTGTTTTGTGATATAGTCAAGCAATTATTCTGTAGGTTATTAGTCTAGGAGGTGCTATGATCTGCAAATTTTTACAATTCTGTGTGGAAAGTATTTATTGATTTGGGCCAAAGACAGAGAGCCTTTATCATTATTCACTGAGTGTAAACCAGACTGTGTACTGCCATTTATCTTTATAAACACAATACAACAGTACAGCAATGTGTGTGCTGAGAGCCAATCACAAACCCAAAAGACACATAGAGCCAATGGATTACTGAGATTAGTAACATTTAAATACAAAGATTTATTTTAGTAATATTGTTGCTACCAGTAGAATCCAAACAGTCTTCAAATGTTACAAAATATCTCTCTTGTTTTCCGGTGATCAGATTCTGGATGGAGATGAGATTGTGGGCTGTGTAACCGTGGAGCCCTACATGCTTGGAGACTTTGTCAAACTGACCAACAACACTGAAAAGAAGGAGAAGATGTTCCATGCTACAGATTATGGCCTCGCATTTGGACACTTCACCTACCTGTTCTCTGGTGGCCAGGAAGTCGTTGTAGATTTACAAGGTGTGTGACATCTGCTGCTTTTCACTGAACGCAATATTGTCACATGACAAAGATTAGTAGTCATCCATTTATTTTTCCACAGGATGGGTGACAGCCAACGGCAAAGGACTGACCTACCTCACAGACCCACAGATTCACTCCACCAGGATCCCTAAGGGTCCTTCTAACTTTGCTGCCAGAGGGCTCAGTTTGTTCCTGAAATATCAGCATGGACCTGAGTGCAATCAGATTTGCCACCTGCTCAAACTACCTCCACTGGACCCAAACTCAAACGTTTCTCCTCAAAAACTTTGAGACGTTGGACACTATTTATTGCTATCCACAAAAAATTGAAAATTATTTAAGGGGCTTGTTTTGGCAAGTTTTTGGAACTGACTGCTTTTCTTTTTTTTTAAATGTACCGATAAATGCATTGTGCACCCTTTTCTTGGAATGCTAGAAGTGTAACAGATTTACAAAGAGCTTTTGCTGCCTAACTGGAAAGGGAGTGAATCACCTGATGCTGTTTGAAGTCGTTTTGAATGCTATTATGGAAGATTTTAAGTAGTCTGTCCTTTTACTGGGATATAAAAACATGTTGTGTTTGGGGTCTGGGGCCTTTATTTGTGGTGCTGTCCCCCGATCCACTCCTCTTAGACTGAAAAATGATCCAATATCCCAGGGCTGTAAAATCCCTCTATTGCTGTGCTTGCTTGGTAATGTTGCACAACTTGACAAAATGTCTCATAATGCACATCCGCATAACCACATAATGCGTTCATGCACATGTGACTCCCACACAATTCTAATGACATGTAAAATATGCAAATATGTGCAACTGTTGTATTGTCTTCTTTTCTTGTTTGTATCACTGCATATTTTGTCCTTTTGTAACAATATAGATAAAAAAAATAATTAACTTTGATGATAAAAGCCAGCAATGTTTAGTGAACTGTAAAATCTGTGTAAACAGGCTACATGAAGATGATTATTGTGCAGTCTTCTCTACTGAAATGTTTTTGGTGCATATGGTCCAGTAAATGAGTGATAGATAGATGTTTGAAAAAGATACTTTATTGATTGCACAAGGGAAATTGATGTGTTACAGCAGCACGATGAAGGGTACAGTCTACAATAAACAGCACAGTTAAAAAAAAGGGCCACGGGTGCCTGGTAAGGGCCTTATACTATGAGATAGTGCAGGAATTTATATATTTACAACAGTGATAAAAAACAAAGAAAAAGAAAAATGATGTTAGTAAGACTGACATTTGTAAGGGAGAAGTGCAAATTGCATTAATAAATAAAATGTACAAATTAAATCGTGAGAAAAAGCTGCATGAAGGTATAATACAAAAATGTGTTTGGGACCATACGCCTGACAGGTGTGTTCATCTGTCACAGAATGAAGAGTTATTATACAACTTTACAGAGAGTGGTAGGAATGAGTTCCTGCAGCGTGCTTTATGGCAGCGAGGTTTATGTAGTGCAGAGACAATCAACTAAAAATGGCTTCTGACAACAGAACAGTACCTTGTGTAGCAGATCCACCATTAGTTGTGTACCTGTGTGTGTGTTAATAGGTCAATAAATGGAGCCCTTTGCAAAGTGCTTTGCAAACTGCCAATGGGGAAACGTGTAATGTAAATATAGTCCATTTATCTTTACAAGGGGTGTGCAACATGGTCAAGGTGAATACAGTAGAAAGACCTGACTGACATCATTTCAGTGCGACAAATGACCGCTGCAGGTCTACACCTGTAGGTCAGATACCCTTGTAACTGTTGGTGTTTGTTCAATTTCCAAATGGAAAATGATAACAGTATAGAAATGCTCTGCTCGTACACATTAAAAACATCTCACAAGGTGCATTACTGAGTCAGCCAAGAGTAGAATTATTAAGATGATGACAATGATGAAAGCAAAAATAATTCGGAGAATCTACACTGTAATACTACACATAGCATAACTTGCAAAGGATGTGTGTGAACTGCAATATTAGAAACGCCTTCTTGTATAGCATAACTACAAGTTTTGTATAGGCTTATATGTAATTAATGCATTTTAAAGTAGTAGGTTTGTAAGTTTATCTAAAGCTGTCAGGTGGTTAGGTCTGCTGACAGCAGTCACACACCTCTACAGTCACATGACAGTGATGTCATTCATGCGCACATGTTTACCCGTCCCCATTCGGCCAAAATCCTGTTCGGGCTTTATGAGCTGCCCTCTTTTGTAAACACAGCATGCTTTACCCTTGCCCACTGTGCGCAGTATGACACAGTATCACTAAGCGCTGTTGTGAATATTCGACTGGAAAGCGGTGTATTTTTGAAGTTTGTCCTCACTGTAAGTGCACTGTATGAATAGAGTTGGCATAACATTATAAGCACCTACAGATAGAAGAATAACACCGATGGTCTCTTCATCGTGGCAGCCGTTAGTGGGTGGGATATGTAAGGGAGCAGGTGAACATTTTGCCCTCAAAGGTGTGTTAGAAGCACGAAAAACTGCAAGCGTAACGATTAGCGTGAGTTTGACGAGCGCCAAACTGTGACTGTTTGGAGACTGAGTCAGAACATTTCCAAACACTGCAGCTCTTGTGGGATGTTCTCAATCTGCGGTGGCCGGTGTGGGTATCTATGAAAAGTGGTCCATGAAGAACAGTGGTGAACCAGAGACTCGGTCGTGGACAGCCAAGGCTCACTGATAAAACGTGGGGACGAGCAATGGACGAGCTGCCGTTGCTCAGATTAAATGTGGTTCTGATAGAAAGATGTCAGGATACAGAGTGCATCACACAATATGAGGCAGGTGGTCATAATGGGGTTATGTTTCACTTTTGTTGCAGAATTTGTACATTTGTAAGCATTTACAGTCTACACACACTCTGCTGTATGAGTCTCTTGCCCTTGGAAAACATTAACCAGCTTTTAATGTACAAAGACATTTCCTTTTATGGGCTTACACTGCGACCTCACCCTGACAACACCCGAATCTGAACTTGAGCCCTCAGATGTTGGTTGAAAATAAAATCCGGAAGCATCTAGGCCTGTCTGGTCATCTGTCAGCATATATAAGGAAGTGCAGCTCCTCTAGAGCAACGGAGACTTCGCAACTACCTGTGAGAAAGTCTGCGGATTCCTCGAAGATGAAACTCTTTGTGGTGTTAGCGTGCGTGCTGGCAGGCTGCCTGGCAGAGAAACCTCGCCCATGCAGTAAGTAAAAAAGGAAATCGGAGACGAGCTCCGTTGTGGTTACAGTGATAGCTCACTGTTGGGTTCTCATTGCTGTTTTCTCTCGCTGACTTGTAAACATTAATAAATAATTCTGTTTTCTCTTATTTCACGCAGAAAGCCCTCCCTTTCTGACTGGAGCCCTCACTGTTGTGAGTTTATGCTTTGTGTACTTAAAACTTTTGCTGTTGCTATTAATTATGAGGGAGAAATGAGCCTCTGTTGTTGTTGTGCATTAGCAATGTTTGATTGAAACATAAAATATGACCCATTGTTTAATGTTTGGGTGAACAGTGGGTAAAAAGCATTTAAAAAAGAATAAAAGTGTGTCAGCCACTGCATCAGAGTTAGGAATGAGGTGGTCTTGTGGTGTTGAGATACAAGTCCAGACATTTCAGTGCTCAGGTCAAGGTCCAGATTGATGTTTATGGCGAGTGAGCACATCTGACAGTGTGGAAAGCAAACAAAGAAAATGAAAGTTGTACTTGAACCAAACGTGCAACCACATTTAATTGTCATTCATATTCTGTGTGAACGAGAAAGATGTCAACAATCTTGCATTCTGTTTCTCCAGTCCACACAGAATGAAAAGCTGTGGGTTTATGCCAAATACCTGTACGATGCATGGGGACAAAGGGTCCGGCTCATGGAGCTGGGGAACTACCAGAACAAGTCTTTCACCTATGACGCCCTGCTGCTCTTCAGAGAGGTGACCAAAGCAAACACAAGAACGTCTCAAATATTTGTTTTAGTGTGCAAATCACTGCTGATACGATTCTACTGAAGTGGAGACGCATGAGGCCAACAACACAACATGTTATAAGAAAGTATTTTCTTTCCTTAATGTTTTACTGGAATATAATGGGAACTCGTAAGCATGTGCAACTGACACAATAAAAAGCAGGCCATATTTAAAAAAACAAAACAAAAAAAACCCCGACAATGACAGCATATTTAATTAGTTTAAGGTTAGCACATCTTTCTCTTGATTAGAATAGATATTATGGCATAATTTTGGGTGTGAGCACCCATATATGTTATTTCTGTGCTAGGTTTTGGTTGTTATTTCCATCTTCAGCAAACAGAAGTTACTGAAATAACCATCATCTTTAGACTGAATCCTATTGTATGTAACAGCAAAAGAAATTCTCATTCTTACCCCACAACTCATGCACCAGGCTGCCATGTATGAGATCGACGACAAAGCTCGTACATGCAAGAAAAAGCCTCTGAAGGCAGACTTCCATCCTATGGAAATCCCAATAAATTCAACTCTGGTGGGCCAAGCCGTCCTGGGCAGCTCATCTGGACCTGGTGAAGGACTCCTGGTCAACACCTGGACTGGAAATCTTCCTGGAAACACAGGTGAGTTGGCATCTAATGTTCAGAACTGTCATCCTGGCTGTTTATCTGCACTCTGTTTATGGACACATTTCATGTCTGTCCTTCCAGGAAAGTACCTGACCACCTTCACTGAATTCGGATGCATTCCAGTCAGCACTATGTACCAGACACAAGAGTATGGATGGATGGTGACAGGGTTCGTTTCCTCTCAAGTCTATAGTGTGAAAAATGTAGAATGAAATACGTTTGCGTCCGTCCAAGTAAAAGCTGTGTCCCTTTTTTTTTTTTTTGTGCTCACCAGCTTCTTCAACAACGTCGTTGGGATTTCTGACCCTGGTCAGCTCAACCCCCCCGACTTCTGCCCAACAGAGATGACGTCGAATGGAGAGAAGCCTGAAGATTTCACCAGCTTGTTCTTTAAGCTGCAGTGAAGGCTTCGGCGGGTTTTTATCTTACGCAGTGCACTGAGATCACCAATGTTGGAAATTGGCATTATATAAGTAAAAATGAATGGCATGTAATTGCATGTAAAATGCTGTCTCCCCCGTATTCCTGTTTAAAACATGGAGGACGAGTTTGGCCTCATTGTTCTTTCTGTGTATCTCTAACCGGGATGAACTTTGCAATCTTTTTGGCATGCAGAAAATGATAAAGCGGTTCGACAAATCATCTGGTTTGGTTTGGTTTTTTTGTAACAGGTTATTGCCTGTCATATTTGCTTTTCTTACTTCCCATTTTCTAACACTGTGTTGTGGCCACATCTTGTGTTCATCAATATAAATGTAACGCATGAATGCATGCGGTGTATTTCTTGTTTCATAAGAAAAGGTAAAGAAGGATGTATTCTCACAATCTGTCTATTGACACAAAAAAACCAACATGTGACTTAATGGTTTCAAGAGAAAAAAAAAAGTCCTGGAGGATCAAAAGTCTTTATGTTTAATGCCCACCTTGCTGGTTTCCAGTTGTTACTTGCTTTCTGGGTTGGTTCACCAGAGAGGTGACACTAGTCTCCTTTACCAGCAGACATAGTTTCTAGCTTGTTAAAGTAGTTTGTGTACATATGAAGTGGGAGTGGTTAAGGTTACGAATGCTGCTCTTTTACATCTACATGCAGTCTATCCTCTCAACTTTCTCTTCAGTCAGCCTTCTAGCTCCTCCCCTTGGTTTGTTAGTTAGGGGTCAAAACAGCTAAAACGCAGTTTCTACTATTAAAAGACATTCCCCTTGACTTTTATTCTCACATAACTGGCGTATTGAGAAATGACAAACAAAAAACTTGGCAGCGAAAACAGAATGGGAGTATCACCTGCTTGTTTTTTAAGGAAGTGATATTTTTGAAGCAGTATCATATGAGCAGCTGTTGCAGAGGAAAACATTCAGATCTGCAATCGAACAGCATGAAGGTCCTCGTCCTGCTTGTGTGCCTGTCCGTGGGCTGTCTCGCTCAGAGACCACGGCATTGCAGTGAGTACGCAAACATCTGAAGAAAGTCCTCTTTCTTCAAATGTCTCCAAATGCAGCAGTTCTCTTGCTTTAGCATCAGAACTGATGGTGCCGATTTGTTTTTGCTTCAGTGTAGAATGACCAAGTTAGCAATGTAGCACATCTGTAGTGTAAATCCTCCAAAATGCTTTAATTTTCACAGGATACCCGCCACTGATGAGCGGAAGCCTGTCTGTGGTAAGTCTCCTCTCATATCCCTCGATTACATTTGAGTGTTGCAATAACAACTGATACTTAATGCAGTTGTTAGTTATTCAGAGTAATCTGTGAGAAGTAATCTGCAATGACGAACATTTGCCTCTGTTTGAAAGTCCACTGCAAATCAGAAACTGCTGGCATTCTCCAAGTACATCTATGATGGACTGGGAGAGCGCATCCGCTTCAGACAGTTTGGACTCTATGACAATAAGACCTACCACCTTGATGTGCTTCTACTGTACAGAGAGGTAGCGACGGCACAGCAGTAATATTTGCATTCAAGTTTATCCTGGATACCATAAATGACTGTGTAATGGTGCCCTGTCCTCTAGGGTGTTATGTACAAAATAAACAACAAGAACCGCACATGCACTAAGCAGCATCTGAGCCCTGACTTCCATCCGCTGGCAGTTCCAAGAAATGCCACCCTGATGGGCCAGGTTGTGTTGGGCGCCTCCTCTGGTCCTGGACAGGGAGTCCTGGTCAACAGTTGGTACGGGGAGGAGAAGACGAAGACGGGATCAGGTACAATAAGAGGAAATCAAAGCGAAAAATTGCAAAGTCATGTGTTAGTTTGTAACACATGACATTCTCTTACATAAGCTTGTGTTGATCACAAACAAACCTGCTTGTCTGGTTGCGCTGCCTCGGCTCCCATGTGATCCACTTCTTGTTTCTGCAGCCAAGTACTTTACCACTGTCACCCAGTTTGGATGCATCCCCGTCAGTACTCTGTACCACACCAGCAGCGGTGACTGGGTGGTCAACAGGTCAGTGGGCAGAAGGCTTTTAATATTGTTCTAGAACTTTCATGCATGTTTCCAAAACTATTTGTCACGTTGCGTTTTTTTCCTTAATATTTGCCAGTAAACACTGAACTGGGTCCCTCAGTAGGGCACTGGCTTTTTCTCACACTCTAAAGTCTCTGAGAATCTGTGATCCTGGTTGAAGAAAACTGTTGGCATCCTCTGATTCATTTTTGCTTCATTTGTTTCTGTTTTTCAGCTTCTATAACAATGTCATTGGATTAGTCGATCCCCAAAAACTCAACCCGCCATTTTTCTGCATGAATGCTGAGCAGGGGGATGAAGACGAGCCAGTAACATTTCTCAGCTTGTTTAAAGAATGATTTTACAAATGGTGGTGACAATGATGATGATGATGAGTCACTGAACTGCGTTGCTGCCATTCATAAACAAGCTTCATTTGGTTAAAATTCATGCTAATATTTAATCAGAGTATTTTCATACATATTTTACATTCATCAGATTGAGCAGCGTTTCCTCTAAAATCAATTTTTAATCACACTGTTTCTCTTTTTTAATATTTTCCCATAACAGTTTATCGGTTAAATTAGTGTTTTAACATTTATGTCATAAGAAAATAAAAACAAATTCAGAAAAGTCAAGCCTGATACTTTGTTCCTGATACTTTTTTCACTGATCTGCACAAACTGCAGTAGGAGTGTGGCAATAATCAATACTCACAGACTAACAACACAAAGACTAAAGGCCACTGGTATGTCCCACTGGGTGGCATGTTGGCAAAGTTCAGGAGTATCACACCAAAGAAGATCCTGAAGCTGAAGAAGCATTTTGCCATTCCCACTTCAAGAAGACTTCAAATGAATATTTTAACCTCACACCTTCCACAACAAAACTGGACAAATCAAGAAATAAATCTAATGGCATACATTCTGCTACTTTCCAGATGTTGCAGAGCGTGGTGTAAGGGTATTGCTACACCCTGTCATCCACTGATTGACTGGGGGGGTAGGCAAACTGAGGGCTATCAGCAGTGTCTTGGGCCATGTGGTTGATGTGTGTGAGAACCAGTTTTTCGAGGCATTTCATGGCAATTGGTGTGAGTGCCACTGGCCTGAAGTCGTTTAAGGTGGACATGTCCGGTCTTTTGGAGACTGGTATGATGGTGGAGGATTCGAAAACGCATGGGACTACTGCCTGACAGGTTGAAATGCACAATGCACTGTTACCTCCCAACAAGCATCCCTCATCATCATTTCTTTGTGGCGTTTCTCTCTGTGTGTGAGTAGTCCAGCTTCTTCCCACAGAGGCATTAAAGCCTCAGTGGGGTTAGGTTGTTTTGCCCATAGGTGTGAGCGGTTGTGTTTGTGTTAGAGAGACACCTTTTCCACCCACCCACCCTCCCAAAAAGCTAGAATTGGATGAACCGAATGACATTTGTAATGCATTATGTAAAGCTGCAAGGTATTTAGATGTTTCTCATAAATAAATCTGAGTAACATGAATTAATAAATCAGAAATAATATCTGAATGCGGGAGATCCATCACTGCCAAAAAATATTAATTTGATTGGAAACCATTAATGTGTCTAGCTGATGTTTTTTCTTCCCTTTTCTTTCTTCCCTATTGTAGTGCACTGTAACTTTGGTACTTTGTACCTAGAGCTACTCTTCTGTTTACAAAGAGGAAATGAGCAATGTGGTCGCGACCTGGAAAACACACTGCCACAACATCACAACAACTTTGCCTACTTATCTCTCTATATATAAGTTAGATATATATAGAAGTACTTCCATAATATGATCGCCCAAAACTACTGGGCTTTAAACATTACTAACGTGTACCTAAAACTGCCGTCTCCAGGCCTGGAAATGTTTCTACTCTACTCTACATGTCTTTAAAATATTTCTCTAAAAGAGGCATATGTGTGATGTAAGTATAGAGAACATTTACTTTGCAAATTGTATCACAGTGTTGTGTTCTGCTGGATGGGATTGAAATCCTGGATGCTGGGTGCCTGCTGGCCACTAGATGGCAGTGTGTGACAAGTAATGAAAGAGAGAGATTTCCAAATCTATGCAACTCAAACATGAAACACTGATTTACAGTTCAGAGATGATATTACAATTGTGTTGTGTTATTTTATTTATTTATTGGAGTAAAAAGTTTCAGTTATAGAGCAGGATGAGGGGTCACCTGGTAGCAGTAGTAATGGATCCCCCTTAGCTCTCCAACTTCCTGCACCCCAACATCTGCTGTCATCACTCCCGGATCCTGTGCAGCCGTCTCCAGCCAAATAAGCCTGGAGTCAGGGTCCTCATCAGAAAACTGGAGCAAGGACCCTGAACTCCGCAACACCCTTAAACACTGCTTCAAGACCAGGCTGGCATTTCGCTTCCCCTCCCTGGACCTTAACAAGGCATCAGTGGTCCCCTTGTCAATTATAAGGTCCACAGTACTAGGACTGAAGCGTTTATCAAGCTGTGTGCAGTCCAGCTCTACGAACTCAATTTGAGAAGAACAGCTGTGAGGTTGAATGGCTTTAGCTTGAATGTGTTCCTGCATTAGTTTCACAGCTATGGGGGAAATGTCAGCACAAGTGACATGGACGGAGACAGGAGAGTGCCTGTAGATAGAGGGTCCCAGTGCTGACGTACCACAGCCCATATCCACCACCTGGAGCGCAGCGTCTGGGCGAGACATAGTTTGCAAGAGGGGCATGATGAAGTCTCGGACAGAATCGAAACCAAAAAACCACTCAAAGTTTTTGAAGGTGGCTTTCCCGCTGCTGGTCTCGGTGTAGAAGCGGTCCCAGGTTGCTTTCTTATCCATGTTTTCAATCAGTTCAGCTACAGTGAAACAAAGATGGGACACAGGAGTTATCAGTAATACACAAAACATCGGTTATTTTAGCATGATCATGACTGAGCTCTTTTCTTAGGTTATAAATAGACATTAATAGTTTCTTTTGAGGAAGTTCCCTCAACTTTAATGTGATTTCCAAGTTTATACAACAGCAGTGTGTATAAGATACATTTATGCATTGCTGATATTGTTGTAAAGATGCACAAAACCTTTCAGTCAAATCCACGTGATAAACATGCTTTGCTGTTTGGTTCAGCTTTTCGGAAGCTGCGGTTTATGATGTTGTTGACAGGTGTTTGGCTAAGTGTTGCCCAACTGTGGTCTGCACAATTGTTTAGAAGGCACACTGCGGCTGCGATTAGAGACTTAAAGCACATCTTTCTACACAGCTACGATGACCTTTAATGGGCTTTAATGTGTAAACTAGCAGCCGACTGTACTACAGGACTACCTCGTGGTACAACTGCTTTTTTTTCAGTGAATACGTCACTAGCTTGCACCCCAGTCACAGCAGAGTCCTTCGTCTCTGTGAATGGCTAAGGTGTTGTAGCTAGTTGCTAGCTGTAGCTTATTAGTCTGCAGTCACGTGTAGCATGAAATGTCATGAACACATTTCAGTCAGGCTAGCCTGGTATTAAAAAAATATAACATGTTTATACATACCAGTTAGAGAAGAATGATACCGCAAATAAGCCCCCAAAACTCTTCTGCCTGACAAAAATGACTTTAAAAACGGAGACATCTTGCCTTTCACTCTAACCTTTAACGTAAGAGTTCTCACTTTGGTATTTTTTCTTGGTACCAACAGGACTCAACGTCCATAAAATGCTAAAGAGCAAAGTATTTTATGGTTATAGACGATCTTTGGTTCGGTTATGCTGCAGTGACGGAACTGCGCATGTGTGTGTGCAAGCGTAAACAACATACACCCACTTAACCATTCTGTCAAAAAGCAGCTGTCCGTGTACATCACTGACATCTGTATATTGAGAACTACATATCAAACGCTTTCTAGGTACCAAAAACCTTTTAACATGTACGTTTTCTCTTGTAGGTCATATACAATTTATTACTGTATAGTCCCATATTCTTCTTTCTCCTCTCCCTGCAGGAATAATGCAATAATGCTTTCAATTCAAGTATGGTTATACCAGGTTCCTACAGATGGATGCAGCACAGTTCTGACATCAAATATGCATCAACGTGCAGTGTTGTTTACACAAAAAGACTTAGAACGTTATTCTCAACTTTCAATATTTAACTGAAAAACAAAAATCATACTGACACAAGAAATAAGATGTAAATTGCTTTAATAAAACTCAATGAAACGCAGTGTAACAAAGGAAAAGAAACAAAGCAAGTAGATAACATTTACAACCACAAAAGAAAAAAAAACCCTGTACAACTCTAAATGGTTGGAGTCACTTCTATATTTCCAAAGATTTTTTTTTTTAATTTAATCATTTTGTCATGACTGAAGGTAAATTTGGGGGTTTGGGGCAAGAAGGGCAAATGAGGCAAGTAATGTGATTTTCTCTCTCTTTTTCGTTTTTTTTTTTCCAAATACACGAGTGTAATCTCATACACAGATGTACGTTTCATCAGCATGGCTGCTGGTAGGATTTCTTGAATGCGCTGCTGCGGCACACAGCAGGAGATGCATGAGATGGGCTGTGGCCAGGAGTGCTATTTGTACAAGATGTCGTAATGGCCAGGTCTATAGAGGAGGAAGATGCGGGGGTCTCCGCCTTCGGGAAAGACGTGGTGATTGACTGTTCCTCCCTCTCCTCTATCCATGTACTCCACCAGAATGGATACGTCCAAGGCCTGAGCTAAGGCGATGATGTGAATGTGGTCACTTTCTTTAGACATTGGCTCTACCTCCTTGGAAAAAGAGAAGAAAAAAGCACATTAGGTGCGAGTTTCAGACAATAAAACGTGTTTTTTGTACCAGAATGGCAAACAGTCATAACATGTCATAACAGTTCAACAGTTATGTACATTATATTTAAATTTAAAAGCAGGAAAATGATTATCTACGTAGGGAAAACCTTCACCTGCTGGCAGAACTCCTTGACAGTGCGCCCACCCTCTATGAAATGCTGAAAGAAGGTATGCTGTCGCTGCAAGTAGCCTGAGGTGAGCAACCGCAGGTACACCACCACATAGTCTGATACGTTCTGGTCATTGAAGGAGTTCAGCAGCTCCTGCAGGCTCGGCTGTTTCTCACATAGCTCAATCAGGTCCATGAACTAGCAAGAAAAACAAGATTTACATGTTTAGACTCATGTACTCAGGCCTCAGCTTGCCAACTTTCTATTTAACTGGCCAAAACATGTGCTCTGGCAGATGGCCATCTAAAATTGGCTAATCAATAAGGAAAAATCATTTGCACCTTAACCAACATAACAAATGATATGCTGTCAATCAGGTTGAGGGTTTTACACCTCTTTTTTTAAGCTTATTTACAGCAACAATGTAAAAAAAAACCAGACAATAAAACAAATGTATCTAACTAGATGACATCCATTTGCATTTGTAGCAACTTCACAAAAATAGTCATTTAGGTTTGCCAGAATACTCACAGTATTGTGAAAATCTTCAATAGTAAACTCAGTGAAACCTTCGTTAACCAGATCCAGTTTACTTTTAGCTGCAACTGCTTTGAACCTGATGAGACAAAATGTGTATTTAAAAAGTAAAAATTGTAAATATTACAGCCGCCTATGTGCTTATCCGAATTTTAAAATATTGAAAACAGAACACAGTGTACTGCCCACACACACTCATACATCCGATGAACAGACAGAACAGCAGCAGAACGCATTTAAATCGTCTGAGATGATGATGAAGTGTGAATTTGAGCATAGACACTAACAGCCAGCAGAGCACACACAGTAACCACTCTGGCACTCACCTCTGAAGTTCTTTGCTGTCATCTAGCAGGGACTCGAGATGTGCAAAGCCAAAGGCTCTGTAGAAACAGTTTCCATCTGGTCGCGTCTTGCGAATGTACGAGTATTTTTTGTGCAGGTCCTGTAATAACAATAATTTAAAAAAAATCTGTAACACCAGATCCAAAACAGTTTTTGCGAATTTAAACAGAGAAACTTTGGATTGACGTGTGGCTGCAGTAACCTGAGAGGTGCAGCGCTCTGACTGACCTTGATCTTGAGCTGATAAACCGTGTCATCCTCAGCGTACTCGCTCTGCAGCACCGACAGGTCCTGTCTGTCTGACACTAAAGGGTTACTGTTGGCTATCTGCACAACCACACACACAAAATTGCAAATTAGTCATTGCAATCCATCTCAATACTTGTTTTTAGACTTTTTATTAAACAGTATGTCAGTGATTATGCATTAGTGACATTTCTTTTTATGCTCATCATAATCTCACAGCTGTGCACATAAAGCCTGTTACAGGTCAAGGTCAGTGTAATTACTGCACAGATAGATTCTCAAAGAAATGCATCTCATTTGTGTTCAGAGTGCAAATGATGCTTTTATAGCCCTGTCCACATGTCATCTGAGATTTCTGAAGTTGTAACTGTGAAAAAAAAATAAATAAATAAATAAATAAAGACAGTGGAATAGGGCTGCCACAAACGATTATTTTGATAGTCGACTAGTCACCGATTATTTTTGCGATTAGTCGACTAATCAGATCATCATCCATTGAACGTAAAAGTACAGCTTATTGCACCAGCAGCATCTGCTCTTATATAACTATCATTAGCTTACAGCTTTAAGTGTTTAAGGTCTGTGCTAACTAAAAATAAAGACAAGATGATAGTTAATTGAATTTTAATTAAATGTGCAGATTGTTTCGGTGGAGTTTAATAAACTCAGCCGATTTACTCAGGAACAAATAAAATACTGAAAAAAGCCAAACAATAACATTTTTAAGTTATCTAAGTGACTTATATATCATGTTTAACCTGAGTAGGGCGGTGGGTTTGAAAACGATCTGCCGGGAGTCCGGTGCTCTCATGGCCCCCGGCTAGCTATCGAGCTAGTGGGTAACAGACGTCTCTGAAAACGTCGGAGCGCTTTTGAAAATATGTGGTGTCTTGATAAACTGAGCAGATATTTGAGGTTTACACAGCTACATTCTCGCCTGAAAATACGTTAAACGTTTATTTTGTGACCCAGAAAGAATAATAAGAGTAATATTAAAACTAACTAGCTGCCGCCATTGTTGACAACTGCGCTGGGCCGCGCTATGAATTCTGGGACACAGTTTCTTCTTCTTCGGGGTTTAACGGCAGCTGGCATCCTTGTACATGCAGTGCTGCCATCTTCTGTTTCAGTCCGTTATTACACTCTTAAATCCTGCTACTTATTCCTGCTTTTGGGATCTTACAAAGCTTCAAACGACGCGTCGACTATTAAATCAGTCGTCGACGATTTTGATAGTCGACGTAATCGTGACTAGTCGACTAATCGTGGCAGCCCTACAGTGGAATGTGGAAATTTGCTCATCCGGATCCCGAGAATAACACAAAGTCATCTTTATTTCTTTTTGCTTTCCAAACTAAAGGCTTTCTTACCTCCTGCTGAATCCGGTCCTGTTGAGCAATTATGGCCTCATCATATGCTAGGCAGTTCACTCCTGTAAGACAAAGGTGACATATTTAAGAGGCTTCAGGAGTAGAGTAGTACTTAAACGACATACTGGCCGACATGGAGGATGGTGAAGCTGTGGCATTGGGATTTTAACTGCACATCAGACTAGAAGCAGATTTACAATACCATAAATGTAGTAGCATTTATGGTGCTATATACAGACAATAGCACTGTAACAGTTCTGAAACTGAGACTGAAACTGCCCTACAAACATCTACAGTATCAAAGCACAACTCCATCTTCCCAAACTGTGCAAGCTGTATAGAGGTGTTAATGTTTCGTCAAAGGATGCTAGTCTGAGAAAACTCTAATGTTTAAAAACTGATTAGGTTAACGTCTTTAGTAGAGGGACCCTAATGTGATCTACTGCCCAGATCTGTGGTTTAAAAAAATGAAAAAATTGAAAAAAGGATGAACTGAAAGCTAGTTCCACCTTCTAGTGTTTCAGAAAGTTAGGATGCAAGCGTTTGCTACTAGGAAAACAACTGTTGCACAAATTCAATATTTGGATTGGATATTGATCCGATACCAACCGTGAAAACTGGACCGGCTATCAGTGATAACGAGCCAGCCCATTCGATTCACTTCTGTGTTGCTCTGTGTTTACTTTGCCACGTGTATCCTAGAGCTGTTTTCTTTTAATTCACTAACAAATACCAAAAATTGTATAGAATTATATTTATTTATTCATTCCTTTTTAGTTTTTTCAAAGTTAGGAAATGTTTTAACTTGAGTCTCGTGTTTCCTGAAACATAAAAGAATACTTTCTAGTCTCTTGCTCACATTGATATAGATTATTCAATTAAAACTGGTATCCTATCGCTAGTCAGTATTAGCAGTTAGCAAAGCTAAGGTATCGGTATTGGATGGGATTCAGAACAAGCCGATTTGGGCCATCGCTGACTGCATTCACTTTTACAATTGGTGTGTTTAAGCAGATGTGACCTAGTGACACTGTCAGTGTACCTGCATTGCACCTGCAACGCTGTGTGACAATGTAATACCCGAACAAGCCAGGGACTAAAACTGAAATAACTTTATATTACTTGGTTATTCTAGGATATTTTTTAAAAACGCCTAGCTTGGATTTAGCAATCACAATTAAATGCGACTACATTATCTTGGATGTAAAAATAAATAAATAAACTTGATTACCCGTAATACAGTGTAGGTAAGGAACTAGTATCTTAATAAAAGTAACGGTGCCAGGTCCTGCATGTCGTTTTGCTTTAAATGTTTGTCTTTTGTCAAAAAGCCCTTTTAGCTCGGTGTTTTCCTTCTCACTGGCGAAACCACTGATTTCGTTATAATGCCAGACAGCTGCATGTAAACAAAATGTAATAAAATCTGGAATAAATCAATTGACAAAGACACACTTCCCCTTTCCGTTTTCGTCACCTGCCGACACCAATAAGCAAACAAGAGCGCATTTAGCCCTTGGTCAGCATTTAACATGAAAACAAGTTAACCTACAAGCTAACGTCAGTCAGCTAAACTTGGCTAGCGCGACTTGTGCGAAAACAAAACAAATTTTAGCCACGACGACAGTCGCAGTTTTACAAACTAAAAATACGACGTCTTTTCTTTAATATTAAGTACACATTTTAAGCATTTCCAAAAGTCAAAACCTCTGGAACTGTCACTCACTGCTGCCCTGACATTAACTAAACAAGCTTTTTTTTCTTTGTGTAGCAGTGGCAGCTAGCTAACGTTAGCCCAGAAGCTCTGGCCTCTGTGTGCCCCTCACCGCTGCACATCAGCCAGATTCAGCACGGAGGAGGTAACGGCTGAAACGCTTTACAGATGCTCGTGTGAATAAGAGCTTTGTTTAGAAGAGAAATGACAGCGCACTTTGCTTGACATTTGTTGGTGTAACTGTTTCTCTCACCCTCCATCTCTCCCTGTGATGACTCTTGCTGCTCCTCCGCCATCTTAGCTGCTGAGATCGGTTTCCTCCCTCCGCATGACATCACTCGTCGCACACTTCCGAGCGCAGGTCAACGGTAAACTTACTTTATTTACTTATTTATTTATTTATTTATTTATTCATTCATTCATTCATTCATTCATTTAGTTGGTGGGCAACCTTTTCGCATGAATAATGACTTTGTTAACAAAGCTAAAGCGTCGTACGAGGCTTCCAGTAAATAATGCATTTATTTATATAATTACAGTATTATACCATATTTAATATACATTTATTTCTTTATTAATTAAAAACTTTAACTAAAATGAATAGAATATTTGGTAGTGTTGTCAAAGGGTTCGTGTTGTTGCTCCACGCCATTATAACAGGTTTCTTTTCTGAAGGTCAGGCAGGATTATGAGGCAGGTGAAGTGTGCAGTCCTTCCACAAAACCATGGACCCTCACAGACCTGTACAGTCACTGGTTTGGGGTCATTTGTTTAATTGCAAACATGGGGAAAATTATGCACTAATTCACTCTAAAATTAGAAGGGCTAAGGAGTTAGAAAATCCCTGCATACGTTAGTTCTAAATGGCTTGTTTTTATTTATTAAGTTAGTGGCTGTTCTTTAGTATCTATGATGAAGGTAAAAATACCACAAACAATTCGTTTTGTACATTCATCCTCTGTGATTTTGAGTTGGCCCTTTCCTGTCAGTATAAAGGTGTTTAACTGCACATTTGATCTTAGTATTAGAAAAAGCAGAGCACTTTCAACAACATATCTAAATATAAATACATAAATGTAAGAAATCTCTTGCGTCTCTCTTTGGGCATACATTTTAAGAAATAAAAGTGTCAAATTACATTTCTAAAAAAAATGGTAGCTCATTCTCCAGTCTGCCCTGTTATTACAAAACAACGTTTTTCTTAATTCACAGGAAACATCCTGTTTTTTAAATGTATTTATTTATCTTTTTTGTTTTGTTTTGTTACTATGGATGAAAAAAGAGACATTTTGATAGTATCAGAATCAGTAGTTAAAAAAATAACAGAAAGGGTCCTGTCATCTAATTGTTTATCTATTAGTTTTGATGCATGAATTTCCATAAGGGAGGGGAAAACATTAAGATGCATGGAAAAATTAAACTCCATCATATTTATCATAGCTGTCCAGTGGTCTGAACTGGAGTCTTTACCAGACCGATTTATGTTTGACACCCTTGCCCAACAGTACTCTTAGGAAAACCCCAACAATCACAACAACAAGCGCATATGAGTAAGCACTCTGTGACAGTGGGGAGGAAAAACACCCTTTTAACAGGAACAAAGTAGGGCAGAACCAGCCTTGAGGAAGGCTGCCACTCCTCCTGCTGTGCCTGTGGTTCGAGGACTCTGACAGTTAGCATGACTCAGTGGGTGCTGGTTCATTTAAACATATTCATCCTGTTGCAACCAAGATGACTACATTAACTCTGATGAAGCAATTGGATATATGGACAATGCACAGTGATAGAAGCCATTGGACAGGAACTAAAAATATAGTAAATTATTCAGTGGCCAAGATGTTTCTTTAAGGTTTAGTTTGCTACGATAACTACAACAAAAGAGCAAAAACTGTTGGTATCCCAACGTCCCCGCTTTGAGCAAGTTCTGTTTCAAGTGAAAAAACCCATCTGATGTGATGATGAAGCTCCTATTACAAGGAGAGCCTCTGGGGAAGGAGACCAGAAGTCCCAGGAGCTGCAGTGAAAAGGTTAATTAGCCTCCTAATTCTGCAATTAACAGTACCTACTGAGTGAGAGCACTGAGACTGAAGAGGCAAGAATTGGCGTTACTTGAACATTTTTTGATTTCAGCTGTGAGGGCAGATGGGTTTAAATACCTGGGATCAACCAAAGCAACAGACAGTGAACATAGGCAGCAAAAAAACCCATAAGGGAAGGTTTAAAAGTGAGACCTGCTGTGATGTATGATTTGGAGATGAAGTCGGGAGGCGGAGGTGGCAAAGATGTTCTTTGGGAGCAAGACTAAAGGGGGGGATTATGGATGAAGTAAAGGAGGACATGCAGACGGTTGGTAGAGACAGACTGGAGCAGCTCAAAGAAGAAGAAAACTACAAAATGTAATAGTTTCTGTGCCTTCAGTTTTTTCTACAATATAAAAAATAGTTTAAAAAATGAATGAACAGGGGTAACTAAAGTGCTGTACACCTGCACCTTTAGAAAAACCACATACATTTATTTCAACCCATCAGTACTAGCTGATAACCATCCAAAGCTCTCCAAATAATTAGAAATCCAGGCAAATGTCCAAAAAGATCATCTGGATCACAATCTTTCATAGTTGGTTAGTTCTGCAGTTTGTTGCCTCAGGCAGGCCCCTGCACTTTCCAGCAGTATACACCAGGGGGCGCTGTCTGCAAATGCATTTGCTTTCAGACATTATGGCTTCTCATTTGTTAGGTGCTGCCAGATAATAGTCACACATCACTTTAAGTTAGCCACAAACTGTCCCAGCACACTTTTTACACAACTAAAACAACATCAGACAAGTGTCTCGGAAAAAAGTCGTATTTACAGCAGATAACATAACAAAAAGGAAACAATACAATTATACAATTGTACAATAAAATGTATGTAACAAACAATATAATACTTCATATTTGTCAGAATAGCAAACCTGTTTTTTTTTTTCATGTTTTCCCTTTGGCACATTTTCCCCAATACTCATAACAGATATTTTTTTTAAAAATGTGTACACAGATAAACAATACATGTTTGGCTTTTATGCTGCAATCAAAGGCTGTAACATGTCCCTGTGAAACTCCTTTTGGAAAGACACGGTCCTCTTTTGGAGGAAATGTTTCAAACTGTACAGAAAGTCCATGTGTGGCAACCTTTTTTTCATTTCTATGATCTGCTTTGTGAGAATCCAGGAATACTTACAGACTCTGATCAATTCTAACTATGTTTTCCAAATATTTGGCAGCTTTTCCAGATTCCATTGACGTTGACATTCATACTGTGTGTGTAAACATCGACAGACTGAACATAAATGCACTCTAATGTATTAAGTGTGCATGCTTCGTATATGCTTTTTCATCTCTAATCTTATATATGTATACATCAGTATGTTTGCAGTACACATGTACTATGTGCATGTGAAAGAGGCCACTGAGGCAGAAGGATGCGTGACCTGGCAGATGGATGCAGCACATTTTATTTGTTGTTGTTACTATGCTGTGTCTTTGTTACTTCAGATTTAAGTATTACAGCTCCATTTCAAAGGTGTTTGTAGTTTTCTTTGTTTGGTTTTTTTGTTCTTTGTTTTTTTAAGAAAAGGGAGATCACTCGTGTATTTGTACAGATTTACAGATCACTACATGTAAGGGACATTAATCTTGTTTTGGTATTAAGGTTTCATCTGATTCAAACTGTCTCAGTGCCTACGGCGGCAGGACAGTAAGACAATATGAAGGTATGGAGGTTGCAGGTGTGGCCAGAGATGAACAAGCCAAAAAAATCTGGATCAGGTCCCAACCAATGTTGTGTAAGAGAATGTAACACAGGCAGTTACTCTTACACTCACCACAATCTCTTGCAATCTCCTTTTTAGATTTACCGACTTTCCCACAGCCTTGTTTACTCCTCCTGTATTTCCTGTTTTTTCCACAACAAGTGCTTTCGATATCCCCTCATAAGCTCGGGCAGCTGCATTCACCTGCAGCTGGTTAGAGCAACAGCTGTGTTGTGAAAGCTCAGAAAGGAATATCATCGGTGATGATGCTGAATTTGCTGCACTGGAAAATGTGTGATATTGTCTTTGGTTTCCAGTAGCTCTGCAAACATTTGGGGAATACACCCAAACAGCAGGCAGCAATAAGAAATGCCCTAAAGATGCTTTGGAGTCAACCGCATCCACAAAAGCGGTGCAGTTCTGTAGTTTCACGTATTATTTTCTCACCAGCTGTTAAACTATTTGAGCCTTGTGGATTATAGAGGCGTGGGGATTGACCGGATGGGGGCTTGGGATCCTTTTGTATTTTAACAGGCCATTACTGGGGTGGCAGGGCACGCTGTGACCCTCAGACACCTGAGAGCTGTTCGTCTCGCTGTCTTGATCAAAAGGTTGCTCTTGACTGGCAGGACCGCCCAGCCCTTCGTCCACTTCATCATCGTCGTCCCTTATGGGTGGGCAGGTGCTGCTCACGGGAGGGTGTTGGTGATTTTTGGTGATGCTTCCCAGTCGCAAACCCACATCCAGTGGGACAATGGGGCTGCCGTTCATCGACCTCAGAAAGTCGGGCGTTTGCATTCTCTGAGGCATTTGCGTGAGAGGAGCGTGGTAGTGAGTTTCCGGCTACAAAGACACAGAACAGATTTTGATTGCATCATCATCAGGTTAACTATGCAGTGGTTAGTAATATGGAGCCGAGGCATTCCACAGTTTGGCGAACTCAAGCCTTGACACGCACACTAAGACACACTTACCAAAGATAAAGAGCTGTTTTTCACATATCTCTCCACTCTGAGACGGCTTTCCTCGTCTCTGTCCAGAGGCCTTTCTCTCCCCCTCCGGGAGTTGTTGTATATGGCTGGTCTGCCCAGAGAGTCATACGCAATTCCTCCTCCCCGACTGCCTGAGATAGTAGATCGGCTGTCACGGCAGTGAGGCTGCTCCTGTTTATGGCATGGAAACAAAACACTAGTAACTATTATTCGACACACTGATTAGGTGCATAGATTGTAGCAATTCTATGCTCAAAACAACAGAATTGCTACAAACATTCTCCCCAAATTCACATAAAAAACACATTTTTTAAAGAATCCCTGATTATAGTTAGATCATTTACTTACATGTATATTTAAAAAAAAAGTGGTTTTAAAACAATAGCTTAGCATTAACTGGGGAAATGTGCTGTCTTGCTGACAGATGAAAAAATTGGTATTACTGTGTAATATCCCTTTAACCATTATAAAGCTAAACCTGGAAGTCTTCAATAAAGTCTTCCAAAAAGGAGTTGACATAATATTGATGCCAATAGTTTGATGTTAAATAAATAAATAAAAAAATGGCATAATTAGTTATGTTAAAAATAATTAAAAAAAAATAAATAAATAATAAAATACATTCAGTTTTAATGGAAAATAGTCTGTTATTTATTTGCATTAAATTAGTCACCGTTTCCAAGAAATTCGGAGGACAGTATTGGATAATATATAAGGATAATATATATATAAAAAAGGATAATATATTAGATATAAGGGATTTAATTTTAGGCCCCAAACTTCACTCCAGGTCCTGATTGAATCAGGCCTGACATACAATTAGGCAATGAAAGCTTTAAAAAGTAGCTTTTTGGGCCTAAACGTTGGGCTGTAAAAGACAAAAAAATGGGAATAGCCACATACAAAATGTTACTTTTCTTTTCTCAGTAAGCTGCATTTGATGACACTACAGATGAAATTAAATGGGTTTTCTGTTGTTTTGGGAAATATGCTACAGCGTATTCTTCCTGAAACATAAAAGCCTGCCACTCCCATGTCTTCATGCTAATTACAGGAGCTACAACCAGCAGTAATTTAGCTCAGGAAACAGAGCACTATTAAACCAGTCTGATCTCACTAAAATGTGAAAGGTAACTACTGACTCTTAACACCACATTACATAGTGACATATGTCTGAGCTAAACATTGTCATTTTAACTCTCTTTAAAAGAATCAGCCACTATTTTTGCTCTTCTGATAAAGTTGTAAAGGCCAAATCATGGACTTATTATCAGCCTAGAAAACCAACTAAGCATCAAATAAAAATGAGCATGAGGACAAGAAGTATAAACACGTGAACCCAAACTTCTTCTCCCCTCAATTTTGTTTGCTTTATACCTTATCTAAAGGAGGAAATTCATCTGTCCACAGTAACAAAGTTTCTAACCTCCCAATTGCACCACGCTACATTATACTTCACCAATTAGAGCTGCTGGCTTGCAGTTGTAGTTGGTTGTAGTTTAAAACAGCCTAATGTCTGGCCTAATTCTCAGCATGAACTTTAGGGCCCATTGAGAGGAACAGAGATGTTAAAAGAGAAAGAGAAAAAGAGCTGTGATGCACTACATGCAGATTCGAAATGTTGAAAGTCAGAACTTAGCCATCTGGCATCTGGCTAGTAAAGCCTCAGTCCCGGGCCCTGGCCCTGCATGCAGATTTATATAGATACGTAGACTGACCCCAAGGGAAGACAGGCTGTTCCTCAGTGTTCCCTCCACCCTCAGAGGGATGTTTTCCTCTGTCTGCAATCAAAAGAAACACAACAAAATTCTAAATCGTGAAAAAATCTGTGCATTCAAACCTTACCATACTATGCTTTGATTACTTTAAAACTGATGGTATTATTGATAGAAGATATGAATATTTATCTGTTGCGACTAACAGATGCCGGTGGTTATATTGAAGTATTTGGAGTTAGTCAGAGTGAAATCTGAACGTTGAAAACAGGTTTGTGTGATACAAGTGGTCCACTGATTTGGATCAGTGCTGAGCAGTGTGAGAGAATAATCATGCAAACGTACCGTTCTCCTGGTGTCTGTACTCATGGAGTTCATTCTCCTGATAGAGGCTTGTCTGGAGAGAGTGTGTATTTCCTCCCTGTGAGAAAAAAAAAGAGAGAAAAATTAATTTGTAAATGGCACTGAGGCTTATAATGCCACGTGTGTTATTCTCTGGCAGCTCAAGTTATGCTAAAGCTTCATTTTTGAAATTTAGATTTCATGCATATTTGTGCCTGCTGTTAATTTACAAGTCCCCCACACAGAGTCATTTAGCCTGTGCATTTTACACTTTATGCTCCTCTAATTTTACACGCTCCGCTGTTGTATCTGTCAGCTGGAATATTCTTAATAGCTGTGATTTGCCCCATTTTTATATATATTCTTCTCAGCCTGCGGATATTATTAATTCATCTCATCTTTTCGCATCTTAATTAAACATCACATTATCTCATACTTTTTCTCAGTCAGCTGTCTCTTTAGCTTCTTGTTCTTGCGCTTGTGGTAACATGTGACAGCAATGATGATGGTGAGCAACAAGACCAGGAGCCCAATGGCCACGCCCCCCACAATGAACATCAGCTCCTTTTCAACACCTCTCGGCTTCGGGGCAATTTCTGTGAAGGTAGAGTTAGAAAGATTAGAATTAAACGGATATCCACTTCTATACACATAGTTTATATTACTTTGAGAAGTATGTTGATACTGCTGCCATCTACCTTCCACATTAATCTCCACCTCTGTCTTTCCAACTCCCACTTTATTCGTTGCCACACACTGATAAGTGCCCGCATCTGAAAGGTTAAGGGGTCGCCCAAAAGCTAGCGTTCCATTCGGGTGTTCGATGACGCCTTTCGGCAATTTTCCATCCTTCCTGTAGAGAGAACGTACACAGACAATACTACATCACAGTCAATCCACACCAATTAATGTCACCTTCAATCTTGAACTCTCTGGACAGGTTGTCAGTCTGTTTGAAGGCTAACAGATAAGAACCCAGAGAGAGCCCATACAAACATGTTTACCCTATTAGGCTCAAGTGTCCTAAAAAAAAATGCAGTTTCGCTCCAATAAATGAGATAAATTAGAGCTTATTTGCTTAGTGTCCGAGTCGCTAACAATGTTAGATCCACTTCAAAGAAAGTTCAGTGACACCGGCTTATAGCAAGAGCAAAAACAGAAGTGCTTATCACTGTCATCATGCAGAAGTGAGTTTCGCTGACTAATCGACCTGTATCAGACTCCTCTCACAAAGATTTATAACCTCCTGCAAAGTGGATGCTCCACCCCCAGCATTATAAGTTAAGCAGTGATCCGACAGCCTAGACTCACTAGATAAAAGCCAGCTGGAGTGTTTGAGGTAACTCGGGGACAAAAAGCGAAAATATCACAAAGTATTTGTCAAATATTTGTTTTTCTTATTACTGATTTACTTCCATATTAATCTTCGTTAATATAGTGTGTACATACAAAAACAGTAGTAGAAACACGCTAGCTAGCCACAACAGCTATGGGATATAAATGGTTAACAAGCTTGCTAGCATTAGCTGATAACTGTCACTCCACCCTCCGGTCCTAAGATGCTGAATAATGGCTGTAAACAAATGATAGCAATAAATAAATAAATAATTAATAATGCCAAGGCTTCAACGTACAGCCACCTGAAAGCAATGGGTGACTTTGGTGTACCTTATACCATCTTTTATAGTAAAGACTCTTTCATAGCTTGCAGCCTCGTATTATTTAGATAATAATTCAGTGGGACATGGCATGCTCGCATAATGATAACAATCAATTCCACAAGATCTTAAAGAAAATTGAACACCCCATCCACCAGCAACACTAATTATACTTCTGTACCTTCTAGAAGAGAACTTAATGATATAGTAGCTGAACACATTGTTTATCTACTGTATCATGTCAAAAATCAAACAGCTACCTGTGGGGCTGAGAAATGCAGCCACAGAGAGAACTTATTCCCCACAGACAACCATGTTAAAATACCCAAATTAGTTAGCAGGGATCTGTCTGTACATTGTACCGGAACAGTTTATGAATGCAGCTTGCTAGCCAAGCGTCCTAGTATGAAATAATAATTTATCTCGCAAAAATGGTTACTTCTAGATCCAATAAAGTAGCGCGATAGAGACCAAAAGACAAACAACGAGGCTTCAAAGTGCAAAGCCCCGAAACTACTGGGTGACGTGGTTGCATCTTTTACATACAGTTAAAAAAGGACACAACTTGAACATTCTCAGAAATACATCTTCTTTTGTATAGAGGCCACTCTATAATGTAATCTATATTAGAGATGTCATAAGTGTGTTGCATAGAACTCTTGTTTCACAGAGTCGTTTCTTTTAAGCAGAAAGGAGGAACCATATACTTGTACTACATATGCAACACATTTTCATGATAACATCTCACACAGATCTCACGCTGCTTCCTTTTCCTCCACCCTCCACCCCTGCCTACCTGCTCCTACTAGTTAACTTCTGATTATTGCTCATCCCTTTCCCTTTTACTTCTCATCCCCCTCCTGCTCCCTCCTTCGTGTGAAACTGTCTCATCTGTCTGCTCTCGGCACAAGCCGGAACATGACACTGTGACAGCAGCTATTACTTCACCTGCCGCCATTTACTAACAGGTTTTCCCAGTGTGTGCGTGTGTGTGTGTGTGTGTGTGTGTGTGTGTGTGTGTGCGTGTGTGCGTGCACGTGCATACACAGTCATTCATAAGTCTGTAAGCGTGTATACACGGTGTGTGCCTCTTAATCTTTACTCACAAAACCTCCTTTCATAAGGTATGTTCCTGTTTTGATAACTATTAAAAAAGAAGTATTAGATGCTTTACTTTCTGTCAAAACAGCGAAGACATAACCAAACATTTGCTCTTCAGATAGATAAACATATTTTCTGCGTGTTTTTCCCCCGTGAAAGCCTAACTGTCACATGCCTAGATTTAATCGGTGCCATTCCTCTTCCAGCTTTTCAAGGCCTGCATTTTTTCTAGCTACACCACACCCTGAGAATATATTAATGCATTGAAACAAACAGCTTAAAATGACAGCTGGTGACTCAAGCAGAAGAACTGAAACACCTGAGTCAAACCCTCAGCTGGCTGAAAGCAGGGCTTCTCCTGAATGAGCTGCCTTCCAGCCTTCCATTGAGGCCGCAGAAGCAGGAAGTGACAGTGAAATGAGGTTGTTTGGTTAAGACTACGTCCACAATAATGCGTTTTTGTTTGAAAACGCATCATTTTCTCTCCGTTTTGGCCTCCCGTCCACACTGAGACGGCGTTTTTGCTGATGGAAAACGCAGCATTTTGAAAACGCTCTCGAAAACGCATACATTTGGAAACGGTGCTATTGCGTCGCAGTGTGGACACTCAAAAACGCAGACTTTCTAAAACAATGACGCATGTTAGTCATATGATGCAGTCATGTAACCAATTAAACTAAGATAGCGGAGGGCATTGTACAGCAGTTCTTTTGTTTGCTCTGAATTTTGACAGCCCTATTAAAGATTAATATCAGTCTGCACATGCTCCAGATAGCTTTTCTTCAAATTCTTTAACTTGCTCACTTGCTTTTGCAACTTTGTGCTTTTGTGTTACTCGCAAAAAAAAATCACTTCACACAGCTAAAATCTGTTAGCTGTGTGAAGTGCTGGAATAAATTTGACAGATGTATGATGGCAAAAGCACACTATGAGGATTTCATGTAAGGCCTTCACAATTATCAATGCAAAAACACTGATGCTAATGATATCACCACAATATTTAAATATAATTCAAATGTAAGTGCATGAACTGTATATTTTAGATATGTAAAATATACAATATTTAAGTTGATTTTAGTCCATTTAACTGGAAATTCAGGGTTAGTTTCCATAAATTCATAAATTAGACACAGACATTAGATTTAATAACATAAGTACGCAGGAATTATTGGGGAGGAAGCACTAGCTACACATTTCCATGAAAAGAATGTCAAAAGACAAGAAACTACCGTGATGTGTAGTCTACTGCCGGCATTGTGTAACTCCAGTTCACAGTTTCACCTATTCACAGTGGTGTCACCATTCCTCTTTCATTTTGCCATGTATGCACTTGTGCACATGCAGTGCAGTGTGTACCCAGCATAAGAGTATTACAGTAGTAATTAAAAGTTTTGTAAGTTTAATCATATTGTCTGGTGTCTTTCTGTGTGTTTAAGTAAACTCCTAATGTGTAAACAACAGTGACTGTTGCTTCTACTAAGCATTTTCCAACAAGACTTGCTGTATGTAATAGTAACTAATACATAATTAATAAGTAATAAAGTAACTGTAAGTTGGTGATGACCTGAATTTGCTTTCACCAAACGTTAAATTAAAGTGGTGAAATCATGGGACACAAAACTGGCATCACAACTGGCACTTCTGATTAAAGTAACCATGACCAGACAGTTAGTCATACAAACAGCAGACACCCGGAGAGATAGGTGGATCCTACCATACCTGATCCAGGTGAAGACGTGTGGTTTGGGGTTTCCTCCACTCACGCAACTCAGGGCAGCATTCTCCAGACCCACATACCAGTTTCCATTGTAGCCAGATACCTCTGCGTGCGGCGGATCTGAGAGAAAGGATAATAATTTACCAACTTTAACGCTTTGAGATGGAATAATCAGACTTACAGCTGATGCGAATATGAATGCAACATTTTACAAATAGTTAAAATCACTGCCATGGCTTAACGTCAGTGTAAGGTATTGTGAATGATAATGCATTAAAAATTAAGGAGGGGAAGTACTACTATTTTTTATGTATATTTAACACACTCTTCATCTTGAAAATGAAAGGTGAAGAGAGTTTTATAGATATAAAATGTAGGTAGTGTGAGCTAGACTTGCTAATATGGAGAGAAACGTGTGTAGCAACACAGTGTTCAGAAAGTCTCTGGTGACTCTGAAGGGATCACAACAGTGATAAAAACAGGAAGTGAGAACATCGGTCCTATTACTGCTTTAACTCTACGTATGCTTGTGTTTTTCATGATTTAAATGTGTCTCATTTCTGCACTACTGGATCATCTCAACTCTTTTGATTTTTAAAACATAGTCCAGTTTGGGTGTAATGTGGAGGGAAACTCACAGTGCACTACCAGCTGGTTTTTTAACCTGCGGGGTTCCGAGTAAGTCGGATGCCAAACCAGGCAGTCCAACTTCTTTCCATTCATGCCTCTCAGGGGATACAGGGAGAAGTGAGAGGAGACTGCCCCGGTGTCTGAGGTGCGATTGATCGACTTCCCGTTCAGTTCGGTGTCCCAGGAGAGCTGCGGCAGGGGTCGGGCTACGGAGCGGCAGGTAGCAACCTGGCTGAATTCCTGTCCCTCCACCACAGTCACAGAGTCCACTGTGGAAATGGGATGAGCTGGAAGAGGGGTGGTTACAGTGTTTGATCAGGGAGGAGATAATGATGGTTAGATCAACACACTCAGCAGCCAGTGTTGATGGCAGCTGTACACTTAAACAGATATTTAAAGGTCTTTCTAAGTAAGCGTGTCTGGTCTTATGCAACATGCGGGTCACAGCAAAAGTTTGCTCACTAATTAGAAGAGTGTGTGGCTACGTTTTTAGAGAAGAAATAAGATACATAGTTTCTTTCTTTCCTCGCTTATCAGTATTAAACAACTTTATGGTAACAACAGCAATAACTGCTTATGCTTAAATATTTAAAGCTCAAATAAGATTTGAATGCTTTCAGGGTAATAAAATTAAGTGAGCATAGTTTTTTTTTCAGGCAGTCAGAGTTCATTTAAGTCTGCAGTCTTGTTAGATCAGCTGATAACAGCTGATCTCAGTGTTGACATCTCAGCTGATTTATTACTGAGCAAATCTCATGTAAAGCCATTTATTTAAAGTGCTTTAACCTGCCTACAGTTTCTTAAAGCTTATGCAAGCAACCTTCCTCCACCCCACATCCTCTTGATACTGTATCTATTTTAATCAGTGCCATATCTGTTCAGTACTGTGGGATCTTGCTGCTGCTGTCACGGTCAGACTTTCCATGTGTGGTAAAGTAAAGAGGGACAAAAATGAAGCTATATCACCAAATATCAATTATTGTAGGCAGTAAAAACAATTTTCTTCAGAGTTAAGTAGAGCTGATGATGACTGATTTTGCTGTCGAATAATGCAGTTAACACTAATGATACCATTATAATAATAACGTTATTAGTGTTGATTTGCCTCCTAATGAGTTATAAGCAAATAATCAAGAGGTAGATTCTGGTCTGAATTCAAACCAAAGCAGAAAATCTTCAGTGCAACCTGATCAAGGCTTCTTTTGCTACATACTAGAGGAAACGTGTTGTTAGAGGTTGAATCCTAGAAGCACTTGTAAATTCTATATACTGATTATTACTTGCACTTGATCAGTTTTATTAATTCAAAAGTGTAGAACCATATATCGACAGTAAGACGATAAGATAATGTGAACGTTGGAAACACGACAAAATATACTTCTGAACAATAAACTTCAATTACAACCTTAAATGTAAAAACCTGAAAATACGACCACTTGTAATGCCTTATTAGGTGCTACAAATGCTTAATCGAGTGACAAATACAGTCATGAGTAAGTGTGTTATTCATATTTTGTCTGTGTTACTACATTATTAGTCATGTATTAGCTACGCCTTAATAAACTAACAACCTGGTGACAATATGAATTAGTTTCCATCCTTGAGAAGACAACATATTGTCTCTTCTGTTGTGTATTGTATGCCAGAGTCATGATGGAAGGACTCACTATGCACAAGGAGTGACAACTCTGTCTCAAAGTTTCCAAAGGGGAAAGTGCTGACATGGCAGGTGTACTTCCCCTCATCAGAGATCTTTGTGATCTTGATGACCAGAGACGAGTCCTTGGTGGGTTGGTTGCTGTTAAACTCCACGCGATCGGCCCACGGTCCGAACGCTAAGGACAGACAGAGACAAAAAGAGAAAGACAGTTTAGGGAACCCAAGAGGAAGGATGTCACACAGAAAGTTAAATCCAGCAAGTTCAAACAAACCTCAGGCTTTCTTTTTAGCATTTTCAGTTCCGTACACATGTCTGAATCCCTCTCTTATAACTGAAATTACGTTACGGCGTGGGCACTAATGCCTTCTGTGAGCAAAGACTCCAATATCACCTAAAATTACACCAAACTATAAAAATCTCTGGCAAACTGCTTTTAGACATTTATGAGCTCAAGCCTTGGTGCATGATATGTTTACTGGGAGGAGAAACAAAGCCACTAAATAACTCTTGTCAGCTAAAACAGACGCATTAACTTGCAATACAAGGAAACTTTGTGAGGGATTGATAAAGAAAACATTTCCCACTGTGAGGAAAAGGGAAGTAACTCAATGTGACAATTTAGTTTTTAGCACTTGGCAGAGGACGTAAAGACAAGGTCGAGGGCAGAAAGAGAACTGGAGCTCAGACACAGTGCCAGTTACCTGTTTTTCCATTTACATGATGTGCGGTGATGATCTGCTCCTTGGTACCATCAGGTTTCTCCTGAAACCAGGTGACCTGCACCACTGTACTCTCGGCATCTGGCTCGTAGCGACAGGGTAGGATGGTCTTTTCCTCCGCCAGGGAAGTTAAGGAATAGTTTGGAGGAGGTGCCACAAAGTCTCCTTTTATCACTGTCACTGGAAGAGAAAGATAGGACCATAAATTCATCTGATATAAGAATCAAGTACTTGCAGCTAATTGACGGCACGGTGGCTTGTTCATCTCTAACACAGTGACACTGAGCTTGGCACGCTGGTCGTAAATACTAGAATCCCATTACAAGTGCCACATTTTTAAAAGTTTTAACCAGAAAGTGGAACTCCTGAGACTCAGAAAACACAAGCAAACTCTTCACAGAAGGACTCTGCCTGGGCTCAAACCCCAGACTCTTTTGAAGTGATCTACAGGCTTTCTGAAGCTCTTTTTTCTTTGCACATTGACTGTCTTTTCAATCATTTTCAGTTGACTCCTTATTAATAACAATTTTAAAGGAATGCTTGTTTCTTTGTTTCTTCATTAAGACAACTAACAGCAATTTATTAATCACTGAAGCCACCTAACTTAATAGAAGAACCAGGGTTGTCTCTACAAATAACACACAACATAACAAAGAAAAACAATTTTAAACAGTGTCTTTAGCAACTTGTTAATCCCAGCCTGTGGCAAAAGCAAAGAATTTTTTTCCAATGTCTTTAATTGAATCTACAGAAAATGCAAATGAAAACACAGCTTCATTGCAATTCTGCACCAACAGGCTGATTCCAGAAGAGCTAGAAGCCGAAATCTTGGCCTATCTCAGAATGGTGAACTGAACAAGCGGCAGGCGTTTAAAAAGACGTACAGCAGATGAACATGAAAATGAAAACCTTAACTGTTTGATTTTAATCTCAAAGTCACATCCATGAGAAACAGAAAAATGTCCAACAAAGAAGAGATAGGACCTGAGAGATGGATCAATATGTACAGAGGACATCAGGAGAGAGGTACAACATCTGTGCACCACTGCAGAGCCGCTGTCAAGGTTTGGGGCTGCATTTCAGCCACTGATGTAGGAGATCGGGAATACTGATGGAATTATGAATACAGAAATGTACCATCTGGAAAGTGTCTGATTGGCATTGCTTCATTTTTCAGCATGATCCCAAACACACTGAGAGTGCAGCAAAAGCATTTCTGGATAGAGAAACACACAATGGAGAACTATCATCTCAACAGAGGATGAAACAAAAGGCAGCAAAAAGGGTTTTGAATGTCCTTCAAGAAGCCTGGAAAACTATTCCTGAAAACAACATCAGAAAATTAGAAGAAAAGAAAGAGTTCAGGATGTGTTAAAAAAAATAATAAAGTGACCAAATAGTGACTTTAAAGCTTGTTAGAAACACACAATCTCAGTTTTTTCTTATTAAATCTATAAATACACTATATAAATAATTCCATCTATTTTAAATTTTCCTGGCAAAATATAAAGAAATCACACTTTTAAACAGTGTTGTATCTTTAAAAAGAGAAGTCTCAGTTATATGTGCCAGTAACTACTGTAACTTGTGTGCTGTAGTGGTGATAAGGCTTTTAACTTGTTTTCTGTTTTCAACTTGCTACCTAAAGAAAAGTAAAAGCATACAGTTTTACATTAATACGAAGTTGCATCAGTTCTACAGTAACTTTGCGAAGCTGCTTTATGCCGTGCGTCAAAAGTCCCAGTTCAATTAAAAGCATAATAGTGTGGAAAATGGTGGCCTGGCTGTGCCGGAGTTATATATTATTTGAGTAAGCAAGCTGTGGTTATGTGGGGTGGCTATTTTGTCCGAGCACAGGAAGCCAGAGCTGCTTCTCGTACTGTCACGCTTTTCTGTTAAGCTGAGCCAACAAGCTGCAGGGTTTAATGCAGCTCTGATAGTAGTTTTGTCTTTTTGCCAAACTGTCTGGAAGGACTAAGCAACATTTAAAATGATTTCATTAATATAGTGTTTCAGGAGCAGAGTTTCGGTAGAGACAGGTGTGCACTAGTCTGACTGGCAGCAACATAGTTTTAAAAAATGGCAGTGTTTAAAGGCAACGGATGAGATTTGAAGGCACAGAGTTAGTACAGAAAACAAGCTGTATATCATAAGCATGAGTCAGTACAAGTGAAGATATGTCGTATAACTAGTTGTTCAAGATAAGCTTTCAAAGAAACTAAATGCTCAGTGTCTGCACACAAACAAAGGGACCCCAGAAAACATAAAGTTAACACAAAGTGCATCGTATCACATGTCTCATTGTCACAAAGCAGCATTATTTAGTGCAAACCACAAGTTTACATAAATATCTTGTTGTTTTTTTTACTTTTCTCCCCTTCCTCCTTTCAGTTTGCTAACCTGTTTGCTCTCAACAGACTACAATCCTTCACGTTACCTGCAATATGTGCAGCGCACTGTTACACGGTTTAAAACTGTATTTAATGCTTCTTTGCATTTGTGCATGTTCACCTTGGCACAATGCTAAAATAAAACTGAATTCAATTTTGTGGAAGTTTTGCCTATACGCACAATGCCTGCTGTCATATTGCTGCTCTTAGATCAAGCTGGAGTTGATTGATACTACGATGCCACCATTTCCGGTTGTCATCTAAAGGCTGAAAGCTAAAAACAGCTTGCTTGCCTAATAAGGTTACAAGGTGTAGTTTTGTTTTTAATACTCATATATATCTGGAAACAAGAACTGAAAACTCTGGTTGTTTCATTTAAACTTTTCAGCTGGTTTCTAGCAGCTAGAATAAGTCAGTTTATCCACATAAGTTAGTTTTCATTCGAGCTTTTAGTAATATTCATATTTTCATTCATGGCTTCGTTCGGACGTTGATTCAGTAGCTGATGTGGTAGAATCTGTTCAGATATGTCGGTGGGTACGATGTGAATCATGCATTTACCAGCAGACCTGATGACTCTTCTCATCAGACAGGTGTGTTTTTTTTTCCATGAATGTGTGTGTGTATGTGTCACCCTGATGTTTAAACCTACTTTGGAATCTGCCTGTGCTGCATTACTGGAATGATGCCCAGCCTACCCTGCTTTTATGGGATTGAAAGGTTTTCTTCAGTCTAGTGTAGCATTATCTGTTCATGTTAACTTTTTCCAAGTCATTTTTGTCCATGAATTACCTGCAAAGTTCTCATCTCATACAATATTAGGTTTTTTGTTTTTTAAGCATGCACCCCAAGTCTCACAAAAGATGTATAATAGCACCAATCTATAAACTTAAGGACTGATTCAGGCAAAATTATGATGTATTGTTTAAAAACAAAAATGTCCATGGCTGAAGCAAAGACAAAAAAGCCACATAAATTACACAAAAAACACACTAAAATGCAGTAGAAACTGGAAGGGTACTCAGAGTCATGACACAAAGCCCTGTGTCCACTGTTGTGATTTAAAGATAAGAAATCGGGATCAGGATCTCTTACCTTTAAATCACATACACATCTTACATCTCTACAATGGTGAGATATGTATGTAGGTAGATGAGGGCAGACTGCCAATAGTGAGATGGTGACAGACAATAGCACCCAGCAAAGAAAGCTTAGACAAAAATCAAGAGGAAGTGCAGCGTCCACAGAAAGACTGCGGACACTTTTTAAAGTGTCATTGAGTTTTATTGTTGAGAAAGATAAATATAAATGACTTATTTGATAATAAATCAATTTGATGTCCATCTCTCAAAGAGTTCCTCCCCTTTCTGATCGCTGCACAGCTTATGGGCTAATGTGCAGTTTTTACAGTGACAAACGGTATATAATATAAACCACAGCCATTCACACTTTGAGTAAACAGTGTTTGACAAACACTGTAAGAGTGAAGTAAGTAAGAACTAGCTTTCAGTAAGGTTTTCAAACATATGTGGCTAATGACCTTACCTTCTATCTCAGATCAGTCTGACTGATTCTGACTCACAGGCCTTATCCCCTTTGAGCTTTAAGCGAAAGTTTAAATCACTCAGACCTCTGGAGTACCCGTATAACATGTATTTTGTAAGTGCATCAGCAGCTTCTGACATGTTTTGCATACATTTGAGTAGTGATGTTTGTACATAGTATTTAAATATGAAATGAATAGTGGGCCCAGGATAGAGCCTTGCGGAACACCTGTAGACAACATGGGAGTATTTGCATTTCTGGGTAAATTTAGCAACATTATTTTATAACGTTGAGTGTTGTGTTTAAGTATATGTAGTAGAAAGTCTTATGAAGGCTGTGTGGATATTATTTATCATATCATCACATTTTTGAATGACATATTTATACTTAAGCAGCACACACACATACACACTAGGAGGATCCACAGAGTTCATATGAATGCTGCAGAAAGAAGCGTATTGATCAACAGCAACCAGTTTTTCCAGAAATAGAAGCCAGGAGTGTTTCCTAACAGCCCTCCTCTATGTATTCTTGAGAAAACTGACTATGCCTTTAGAGGTTGCAAAACATAGCTCATGAATATGCTTCAGATACTGTATTAGGCCTTAATAGGGTACAGGAAAACCAAAGTGTGCATCATGATATTTTTAAAAAGCCTTTTTTAACTTCCGATGCGTTTGATGTGTGACACACAGCTGCTTTATCGCTGCGAATAGTGGAGTACAGCGGCGCATAGGCAACACATTAAACAATCACAGCACAATAAAGGGGTCAGTAAAGGCAGGGGATAAAGATATATAGTATTAAAAGAACACAAAACATGTTTAAATATCATTTTCATCAGACTTCATATGAGCGCTTATCTTACCAAAGACACGGAGGACAAAGAGGCACAGAGAGAGTCTGTTCAGCAGAGATGTCATTCTCTCTGGGAGTTGCTGTTAACTGTGCACAATTTTTGACAATTTCAGCAGTGGAAGAAAGCTCATAAGTCCAGGTAATATGATCCTAACTGACAGGCAGGCTCGAAGCATTGAGGCACGCTCATGGCTCGTACTGCCGGATCATCCTTGGAGATGTTTTTTCTTTGAGAACCAGGTCCCTTTGAGAAATGGAAAAACTGTGCGTAACCCCGTCCTTGTGAAAAAGTTAAATCCTTTGAGTTTAGAGTCCTGTATGGTTGTTAAGCCCACGCCATCATGTTTGCCCTTTAGAGGAAAATAAGGCGCAGCTTTACCTGTTTGGGATACACCTGTTTGAGCTACACCCCTCTCTCTCTCTCACTCTCTTGCTCTCGCTCTGACATACACACACACCTAACAACCCGACAAGCCACAAACACACACTCACGCGCACACAGCTGCGGGGAAAAAAAGTCACCTTTCCGGTTTGGTTGAGGCAACATGACAGTTATTTTCTCGTCTTTACTTGCTCTGCTCAGAGGAGAGGCAGGTGAAAAGCAGGCACAAAGACGCTGTTTAAAAGAATGAATGTTTCGCTTTAATACTCACCCTGATACTAAACTAGTGCCTCCTCCCTCATAAAGAAAGCAAATTAATCCTTTAATTTAAAGGGATCGTCACAAACATCAGTACTATGCAAAAAATTCCTGTGAAGACTTCCTCAATTTAAAAAGAAAAACACACAAACACACACAATAAAACACCACCCTGCACATAATGGTATTTGTAATCTTGTTAATTTGCATACATGTAACTGGCATATTCACAGCTTGTTACAAAATAAATCTGAGCAGCTGTAACCAGCTAAACCAACAGGACGCCAGCAGTAAAACTACTGCCAGTTACTAATCATTATTAGTATAGTATAGTAATGTTTTGTTTTATTATTTTGGGGTTTTAAATCACAAGGTTGGAGGCTTCTTGGAGACACAACATTTAATGTTAACATAAAACTTTTAATAGGTTTGGTGTGTATGTACATGTGACAGTTTTAAGGCAGAAGTTTACTTACAAAATAACATGCATGATTTTTTTCGATAGCACACAGGTGAGGACCAAAGACAGCATCGCTGCCATCCTGTGGTGTACAGGAAACACTGCTCATTAAAGAGAAGCACGATTATGTTTTTCTGTACTCCTCAACAACAATTGAACATCTTAAACTGCAGCATTTTTTAAAACAGTCATGTCTTCTTCTGTTCTGTTTTGTTGTTGTTTTCTTGTTTTTTGAATAGCAGAACTTGGGAGGCTAAAACTAAAACACACAATTTCTCATGTTCACACAAACGGGCAGCAAAAAAAAGAAGAAAAGGAGGAAGTGAGATGGACAGTACAGCTTGTCTATATAAAAAAAAGAGTTTATATTTATATATATAAAAATATCAAGCAAAAATCACTCTTTTTTCAGTTACTGGGTATAAAATATACTGGATATATACTGGATATAAAATATCTCTGAAGCTTTACCGCTGTCAAACTGAGTTTGTGTTAATGTTAAATATACGAGCAATCAAAGTATGTCATGCAACAAGGAAAAAGCATTTCTCACAATCTCCCCTTTCTGGCCTCAACTTCCCTGTTTGTGACTCCTTCCAAACTTCCTCTAGAATCTCTAAAAGCAAAAGGGAAATAACCCGTGATGTACAAAATCTCATACATTCTTGAAGACCTAAGCTGAGTATGATGTGCAACATTTAATTACAAAGAGAGAAAGAAGTCATTCGTCATATCACTTCTTCATGCCGATTGTTTCATATGTGTCCGTTGCATGAGGAGTGAGACCCTGAGGGGGAGGATGAGGAGAATTTCAGTCCATAATTCATTAAATATAATTATAATAATAATCCAGCATTCGACTATCTGCTGGTTTTCTTCTCTTTGACATGTTGATAGCACAACAACTCACCGTATATATGCCCTCTTCAACATTCTGACAAGGAAAGAGGAGAGAAAAATGTCAGATACAGTAGAAATTAAAGAAATCGGACATTGTAATGACGGGTTTTTTTGGTTCTTAGTAACTAGTTACAGATCTGAGAAAAAAAATAGAAGCCAGTAAGCAACACATGAGTGGCTTAGGCGGTGCAGAGTTTGTGGCTAGCAATAGGAAATTAATAGACTTAAAAAGGGGGTGAAGCAGCGCACCAGTTTTGCATGAGAAAAAGAACACTATCTATCTCTGTATCCTGTGCAAGTCAGATTTTTGACAGAAAGAAAAAAAACTGTCACTGGAGCTGCTGCTTGTGGATTAAATTTAGAACTACGGATATTTATAAAACTGTCTTGGCTTCATGTAAATGTTAAATGTCCACATAGCTAAAACCAGATTCTTTGGCTCTAAGTGACACCCTGTTCATTTTCTAAACCTTCCCAGAGCGACAGATGTCTACACGAGCTCGAAAGTAAGCTGAGTAGTAAGTCCTTAATAGAGATTTGGATTAAATATGTCATGAACTAAGTAGACGTGGTTGTATGCGGCTATGGTGTGGCAGCTTCATCCTTCAGTTTCTGCTCCATTTTCAGACCTCAGGGTTTGTCCACTGAGGTTTGACCTGGCCAATGAGCTCATCTTTGTCTCTGGTGAAGTTCTGCCTTCTGGTTGTTTACCGAAACGCTACTTTTGTGCTGTGGTGTGTATGTGTCGCTGCTGTCTGCAGTTTAGACAGTGTGTTGCTTCTTTGTGCCTGTGTCAGTAAGGTATGCACTTGTGTGTCTGCATCCATTCTCACCCCCTTCGGCTTTCCTTTCCCAGCGGCCTCTTTAGCATTGGAGATCTGTAGAAGGCAAAGTTAGGGATCATTAAAGAAAAACTACAGTAACGTTTGAGTATAACCCTAAAGCTATGGTAAGCTATACGTGCATTTCCTGTTGTCACTTTAGAGTTAGCAACATTACACACGCTTTAGATATATCTTCTTTTGTTTGTCACAAATAAAGGAAGTGCAGTGCAGTAAGATAATGACCAAGTACTTGTGCTGCAAAAATAGTTTAAATCTAAAATCATCACTGTCAGCATGTAGAAGTACCACAGTCAAGAGAATATTTTTATAACCATCTTAAGAGTTTGTGTGCTTACTTTGCTGATGATAGCCTACTGTAGATACATTTCAACTTTCTTGGATACAACCTTTATGAAAACCTTATATTAGTGTTGATGTAGGCTTCTGCAAAGACATATACATTTATATCATATGCAAACCTTGACTTTGCAGTAGAGAGCTGTCAGGATGATCCCGTACAGAAACAGGATGCCATCCAGGATATAACAGATCTGGGGCTCAGCAAGAGCCGCTGAGAAAACACAAGGGAATGTCGTTAGCAGATTAGATTAGATCATATATTCATTTAAAATGATTATATATCATTGATATATCACTTATATCAGCGATAACACGGTTTTGTTGGGTAATGGCGCTGCCACCACTTTAGACTGAGAAACAGCGATGGCAGCAAGTTCTGTGCAACTGCAGAACGCTGTCTGTCGGTCAGTCTGCAACATGTAACATGTTTAAATGTATCCATAAATACATTCAAGTAGCATAAGATATGGGGTATGTTGCCTTTTTTTAATGCTGTGTCTTATCTGTGCTCTCAGTTGATCGACTACTGTGATTAACAAACAGCATGGGAGGAAAACTTCAAATATGCGCTACACAGTACTCAACAGATAGTTTTAACACTATAATCATTCAAAAACCTTTCATATTGCAAAAATTACAAGCAAACTGTCTACAAATAACTAGAAGGACTGGATCGTATCTTTCAATGACCAACATCTGTCTGACTGACTGTAGAAGATACAACAAAAATCCTTAATGCTGTTATCTGTGCTCTCAGTTGATCGTCTACTAAAAGAAGTGTGACTAACAAACAGCATGGGAGGAAAACTTCAAATATGTTCAGGCCTAAAGTTTAAAGTGAATAAGAACCTACGCTACAATATTCAACAGGCTCTTCTCGCTGCATGTTTACCACATAATGGAAGCACCGAACAGTACTCAACAGATAGTTTTAACTCTATGATCATATAAAAACCTCTTTTATCTTGCAGAAATTACAAGCAAAGTGTCGACAAACAAACAAAAGAACTGGGTCATGTTTTGACATCACAAACATCTGACTGACTATAGAAGATGCAACAAACGGCCTTAAAAAGCATTGATCTTACATTACAGTACTTTGAAGGTTGTGTGTAATTTCAATATTGCGCGATCGTGTCATATTCAGTCATTTATAATCCATAAAAGTGTTGATAAATCTAAAACTGTTCTGGATATAAGAAATTCAAGAAACTGACCTTTTTTAAAATAAGTATTTTTTAGAATTATAAGTAATTATTGCCCAAATAATTCAGTTTTTGTACTAGTCTCTCTTTTTTTTTTTGACAGCTACTTTGTTTTTCAAGGAACTAAAACTTACGTGATTACAAAGATCCCGTGTAACTTTAGATTGGGTAGATGAAAAGAGAAGTTTTGTCTTATGACTCCAAAAACAGCTATTGGCCAGTCAAAGCACAGAGAGTTGGATTTCTTCAAATTTGCTAAATTCAGATGGAAAAGATGAGATCATAGGAAGAATTCATCAAAAAGTCTGAATGGTTTATAATTAACTTTTAATAATGGCTTTTCTTATTAAGGCTGAAAGTATACACTGAAAGTATATTATGGCCTTTAAAACTTTGATGTGTACACAGTTATTTGCAGTTGGATGAAAGGATGATGTCTTCATTGTGAATTTCCCCAGACAGCTAACGTCATTTTGGTCTGTTCCTTCCTTCACAATTTGTTTCGCTCTTCTCATAAATTCACTTCTCTAAAATCTCTGATCACATGACGGCTGTGCACACAGAGACTCGCTTCCAAACAGTGTGATGTAAAGTTGGACCGCCACTAAATTTCTGCCACACGTGTAACAGACATGCTTGCTCTCAGGTGTATCCATTACGTTTGCATGTGATCTTAAAATGTTGCGGTTTATCTTTACTTTTTCTTGGCATCTTTGGTTTTTCATAAGCAGTGTTGGGTTCTTAAGAAATGTAAGTCGCCTGACGGCTATTGGTTTGATAGTGATGTAGTGACAGTTTTTTCTTTCCTGACTTCTGGGGCATCAGCAGTGAGCACAGCAATTCAAAATAAAAAATAAAAATCACTGAGACCCTTTTACTTTTTTTCCTTTTGCATTAGAACTGCGGGGTACTCAGGAAACATGAAGAGATTTTTTTCTTTAAGAATTTTATACTAGTTGTAGACTAGCTGTAGGCCGCTCAGATGGAACCAGACATTTGCACCTTATTTAAGGTGCAAATGTCTCTTACACGGTTAATCTGTTCAGTTTTTTGAGACAAAAAAAATGCAAACTGCAAATGTTTAGGGATAAAAGTACAAAACTGTTCCCTGCTACCTTCTCACTTATGTTCTTTAAATAAATAAAACATCTTTTTTCTTTAAAAAAAAAAAAAATCATAATCCACATTTGCATAAAGACAAACATCGACATTTGACAACCATTAAAAAGTCAAAAAAATATCCCAGAATGATCTCACAGCAACTTCACCAGACGCGTTTCCGTCTGCAAAATTAATGGCCGATTTAGGGGCCGACAACCTGTACGTGTTTCAGCTTAGCCTGTAAAAATGTGTTTATTTGATCCCATTAACTGTTGGTTGTATTTGATTAAAAACGGAACAACAGTGTGATTTTATTTTATCTTTTACTTAACAAAAAAAAAGAAGAAGATTTTTGCACATACACCGTCAGAGACAAGTTTCCCATATTTGGAGGGAGCTGAATTTGTTACATACGCAGAAGTGGCTGAACAAATGCAGAAGCTGCTACTGGCCATATAGACCAGCATCCACACCCCTTGCCACAAGCAACAAACTCAGCAGGGTCAGTTTCTCTTCTCACAGGAACTAAAATGTGGTAAATACATCTGCTGCCTACACTGAGCGGAATAAGGCCAAATGTCAGAAAACCTCAGTGTTCTCTAACTTTCGGTAAACAGGATAGTGTAGTTAAAGAAATGCTGTTTAATTGAACAGCAGTGTTGAATCTAGTCAACCACATAATGAAAACACATCATGTTCATCCTGATTAACTTTACACCTCCGTTCACCCAAAAACTGTTCATTTTTCTCGGAAACTGAAACCAAGCGCGAGATCTCTGGACATTAAATCTGGTGACATAAAAACAAAGCGTTCCAGTATTTGTGTCAACTCACCGGCTTTCCCAAAACACATCCACAGAGGAATGGCCACCAGCATTTGGTTCCTGCACCACCCAGCCATGATAACACAGGCTCGACACGGATAATCAGCTCCTTGAACAGCGAGCAAACACGACTGCTTGGTGCGTTTTTTTTTTTCCGCTAAAGACTTCGACTACTGCATACCCAGCTTTACAGCTCAGAGGGGAAGTTGTGGTCTGAGCTCTAAGTCCATTTGTCTCAGATCTCATCAGACCACTCCCCCTGTTAACACCAACCAAGAGGAAAGACTTCACTCAGGCGTCGGTGTCTGCTGTCATCTTTAATACTTTATTTGTTTTCAGGCGGCACAAGAGCGTGGAAAGAAAAAAAGAAAAAAAAAAGAGGGTGTTTTAGACTTTACGAAGCCTTAAGATGTCAACTTATCGCAGTGGGACAAAGAAAACAGATGCGTTTACTGTTCAGACATAAAATATTTATTAGGTTGATTTGGGCATTGTACATGAATGGTGATAAACGAAGCCGCCTGTCAAAAAGCTCACTACAGTGAAAAGAGAACAGGAAGAAAGCCCGTCTGACAAGATAGTGGTGTGACAGAGAGAGAGAGTCCTCGCTGGGGAAGCGACACATTAAGAGTATCGCTTTAACGGTCCACCTCTCCAAACACTATGTCCTGCGTACCTGCAAGAAGATAACACTCGATGTGAAGCAGCTCCGTTTGCACGCTCGCTTCTGCATGTCTGCAAGTATTTAAGTTATTGTGACATTCTCACCAATGATGGCCACCACATCTGCCAACATGTGTCCTTTGGCCATTTTATCCAGACCGGCCTAGAAAGAAGCAAACATGAAGTAACATTTAGAGCAAGTGAAGCTTCCAGTATGCACGAGAGCACAAAAGTTGTCTTAATTCATGAGATTATAGCCTCGAGTTATCACAGTAACGACTCAATTAGTTTGTTTATGCAACTTCAAACACATTTTTAGCCTTGTAAACCCAAATTCTAATGACGACGTTCAACTGCATTAGCTCGTTTACCCATGAGCTAAGACGAACAGGAAGGAAGCCGAGGAGAGCTTTGGACAAAAAAAAAAAAAAAACTGCTCCGTAACGCTTAATAAAATATAGTTAATGAAGTCAAAGTAGCCTAGAGGACAAGCCGTTAAATGAGCTGAATAATTGATGGTGGGAGTATTTAATATTTCACAGTGTCGTGTGAAATTTTTAAGTACGCACCAAGTGAGCGAATCCAGGGGCTTTGATCTTGCAGCGATAGGGTCTGCTGGAGCCGTCTGAAACCATATATACACCAAACTCTCCCTGCAAGCCACACACACGCACACACAGACACACACACTCCAATAAGCATATTACACCACAACAAAGTCCCATCTAATTAAGACTCAAAAAGCCTTAGTCGTACACTTTGATGACTGCACAATTTGTCCTTATACTCTACACTGAGTGCTCTCACCTTAGGTGCCTCTACAGCTGTGTATGTGGCCCCTGGGGGGACCTGGTAGCCCTCTGTGTACAGTTTAAAGTGGTGAATCAGAGACTCCATGGACATCTAGCAAAATAACACAAAGTTTGTGGGGGGAAAAGCATAAAAAGAAAAGAGCATCAGTGTATATTGAGGGAATGTTAACATTACAACAGTGAGGGGAAGTACAGGTGGTTTCCAGCCTTAAGTGCAGCCAAATTTAATTGAGTTTTACAATAAAACTGTCCTAACTCTGAAAAAGGACGAGTGAACACAAATTAACAAGAAATTGAAATAACACACGAGTGATGAAATACAGAGAAGAACGTAAATAGCCTACAGGCTGCACAGCAAAAGAGGAAACCTCTCTACTCAACACACCTTCATCTCAGACCTCTTAGGCGGAGCCACTTTGGCATCATCCACCTTTATCTCGCCCTCTGGCATCTTGTTCATCGCCTGGTGCATGATCCTCAGGGACTGCCTCATCTCCTCCACTCTGCACAGATACCTGAGCCGCACACATACACACACAAGTAGCAGTAAACCACAGGACTGATGTTGCTCTACGCCACTACACGATATACACCTCAAACACTCTGCAGAGAAGGTGGAAGGCAGACGTTAGCAGCTCAGTCTGGCATCATCATGCTCAGAGTGCATTACACAACTACAGTACTACGGCATAGTATAGTATAGGAAATCGACCTGAAGGAGAAAAAAATAGTTCCCAGGGCCATTTTGACTGATTAAAACAGAAGTGGATGTGTTCCACTCATGCCAGTGAGACTGGTGAACCACAATGTGCTTTGTACGCAGCCACATGTTTAGTCACTCCAAGAGGGTGATCAGAAAATAGGTCAAACTCTGTGGACAAACGATGTCGCCAACTTCTGCCGTCTGTGAGTGACGGCTCATTCTGATTATTTATGCTGCATTCATGAAAGCCAGGAGCATCAAGCTCTCACCGTGTAGGCACGTAAACCAGGATTCCTTTTAAACACAGTTGGCCAATAATGTCTCTGTGAAGCTTTCTGTTGCTAGGCTGAACGTCTGAGTTTTAAACTGGGTGACATATTTACTGCTAAATTTACATTGTGTTGCTTTGATCAGAAACAGAGATATGCGCCATGGCAGCTGCCGAGTGGTAAGACCTGGTTCTATAGGCAGCCTTTTGTAAAAAAGCAACAGATAAACTCACATAAATCACAAGTATTTCATTTCAAAAAGACTAAACTGCTCAATAATAAGAGACAGTAGAAGAATATATATAATAAAGAGACCAAATATTCTTCTGGTGTGCTCATACCCGGGCTGCTATAGAGAAGACTCGGGCTGTTTGTCTGGAGGAGTCTTACCTGTCATAGCAGTCTCCATTGCTTCCAATCGGAACGTCAAATTCCACTTCATCGTACTTGTCATAGGGCTGAGACTTCCTCAGGTCCCACTTGATTCCAGACCCTCGTAACATGACTCCACTGGTGGTGGGAAAAGCAGAGTGATGCATTTCAAGGTTTACAAACACATGTATTTCTAGCAGCTTCCAGAAGGAGACTATTTAAATGAATTATACAAACTGATTTCATAAGTTTGTGGCAGATTGCACCATTATTAAGACTGAAAACACGCGTTGCCTCTGACACAGCAGTGTCACTTCCCTTTAGGAGGGTTTGTTTATTCATTTAGAATGCATTTATAACAGCTCACTACTGTGCAAGTGAAGCCATCATTGTCATCAGTGTAACTTAATTTTCTAATATGTCAGTGAACTTTCATTTATGGGTTACCTGAAACCGTAGTTGAGGGCCTCCTCAGCAGAAACCACTCCGATGTCCACAGTGCGATTCTTCCAGATACGATTGTTGGTCAGCATCTGCATGAAGGAAATCCAACATGAATGTCACTTTAAATTTATTGCATCCACAAGCTCCACACGCCCATCGTGCTTGAGCTCACTGAGAGCTTGTGGAGAACTGAGGAGAACATGGAGTCATTCACCTCTTCAACTTCATCAATCCGAATGGAGAAATTCTTACACCACTCATAGATGTCATCCATCAGGCCAAGAGGCAAATCCTGAAACATATTCAAATGCAACAATATTATACTGATCTTTAGATTGCATCTCTCATCTATCTATCTATATAATCTATATGTATCTATAGATAGATTTTAAAAAGCATGTTTAGAGAAGTGTTGAACTTTCTAGTTATAAAAATGTAATGAATTCTTCTCCTACCTGATGTACGCCACCAGGCCTGACGTATGCAGCGTGCATCCTTGCTCCAGACACTCGTTCATAAAACTCAAACATCTGAGAGGAGACAAGAATTAAAGATTTAAAGAGGAAAGAAAAAGAAAAAAAACCCACACATTTCCATGTACAGTAGTGTCACAGTCTCAGGATTAGTGGCAAAACTCATACGCTGGATTAGACGGCCTATTTTAAAAGAAAAGCTACAATCGTATGTACCAGTCGATCACGGTGATAGGTTATCATTTCACTGATGAATACTGTTACAATCAAACAACTGAGACTCTCAATGAGTAGACTGAGGCTGGTGCCACTGCAATCAAGTGTCTAGTCAACAGACACTGAATGCAAGACGTTTGAAGTTCAGTGTGAAGTTTCTAGACTTTGATTATTCGGGGTACCATTGTTTTATCAGCATATTAGTACTTTATGCAACAGTGTAGCCGTAGATTTTGGAGGACTGCGTATTCCACCTGTTGTCAGGATTTATGATGATGCAGTTTTCATTTCACTAACACCAAATCCTTTGATGACCACTTACTACTGTGTTTGCTTGACTTGGCTGAACCCCTTAGTGAATCTGTGGGGTATTGTCAAAAAGAAGATAAGTAACACTCTGACCTAAAAACACAGACAACCCGAATCTCACTATCAAAGCAACCCGGAATTAAGTAACATCACCGTGGAGCCACAAACTCCTCATTTCATGCTACGCTGGATGCCGTAAACCAGGATTCTCTTCAGATCATCACATTGTATCGCCAGCAGAAGATTCAGACTCAAGCGGTTGACTCATTTTACAGTCCTGTCATTTTTGGGACACTTTCAGTGACTCAGTGAAAATGTGAAGTCAGACGTGGCCCACATCCTGACTCACACACAGGATATTGTTGAGTAAACACCTGAAGAGCTGAAGGTCACTGTGCCACTAACTGATGAGAACATAGCTACTGTTTATGAATCAAAGATACAGCGATTTTGGGAGCGGGCTTGACTCAACAAAAAAAAACTAGAACAATCCCCAGATTAGAACCACAGTACACCTTGTGATTGTTGTTCCGTTACCTTCTCTCGCTCCTCGAACATCCAAAAGAAGGGAGTCATGGCGCCAATGTCGAGAGCATGTGTGGTGATGGCCATGATGTGGTTCAGGATGCGAGTCAACTCTCCATACAGCACTACAAACGACACAGAACAGAGCTCAACAAACTGGAAACAGGTTCCAGCTGCTCACTGGTGAAGTTTTACTTTACTTTCAGTTCAACATGTTTTGTTAGTGTCCACATAAAATAAAATAAAATAAAAAAATCTACTTAAACACTTCAATGCTTCTTGAAATTAGATTGGTGATTACTTGGTCAAACAATCAATTCAATCAGATAAAAAAGCCCCAGGAACACTAACTGAGTGCAAGAACAGAGGGCATGTTAGCTCTAGATAGCTCGTATGTCAAGTTAACTCTTCACAAATAGAGCCTAAACATTAAAGGCAGGTACACAACACAACAGTCAACACAGTAGTTGACGCTTTTTGTTGCCAGACACGACTTTAAAGTGATCCTCTTTGAAACAAAACTACGACTCTGATCCTTGGTTCTCACTGTTTCCTGTTGAGGAAGAATCCAAGCAACCACAACTACATTTTCCAATTCTCCACATTGGAAAATGTAGTCTTTTCAGATCTTCAAGTTCATGTACGTTGTGCAATTGTGGCTGCCTGATCTCTACCAGAAACCTCATTTGTTCCGTACAAGGCTAAAGGTGAGAGGCACGTGTCTGTGGCACAGAAACACACTGAGCGTACATCTCCGTGCAGCCTATGCTGTGAACTTTGTAATGGACCAATAGAAGACAGTAGCAGCGCTTATGTTTAGTTAGCGCCCCCTAGTGTGTCATTTTTAACTGCATCTTAAAGCAAAGGGTCAAAAACAAACATACCAGACAAAGAAAACTGCTGTTGGAAACTCAAAAAAATGTAAACGTTTGTTAAATGCTCATGAAATCAAGCTTTAAAAGGGTTTTTTTTGCCCAGTGAAGGTCTTACACTTCCAGAGAAAACAATGCTGCGCAAGTACCATGAAAGTGCACAACATTAAATTTGATTCATCTTACAGTCATAACAATAATGTAATGCATACTTTATTAATCCCCATAGGGAAATTACTCATCTGCATTTAACCCATTCACTCAGTGAATGGGTACCTCGGGGTAGCCGTTTAGTAGATTCAAACCCCCAACCTTCCAATCATGGGGCGACCACTTTAGGTCACGAGCAGTTGTCTAAGCATTTCACTGCATATCGTACTGTGTATGACTGTGTACGTGACAAATAAAAATTTGAATTTGAATTTACCCACTATCCCTGCCCCTAGCTATATTTATATTTATTTCATTTATAGCATTTTTATTTTTTTCTATTTTCTGACAGACTTAATAGTCTGTCAGAAAATAGAAAGAAAAAAAAAAAAAACACAGTTTCCTTCAGCTAAATACACAAACTAAAGATATGTAGATATGAGTACATAAGTGCAAACTACATTGTAATTAAATAAAAAAAATTATAATAATATAATAATAATATAATAATATAATAATTTATAAATTATTACAAATTGTAATAATTTATAAAATGCAAATTTGGCATTAATAGTGGTTAAATAAGACTTCCAGAATAATGTTTTTTTAAATATTTTTTCTTCAGGAGTTTTCATATTTGACCACTCATGCTCAGTACCTCTGATCCACTGTGCACGGGGTGGGGCCTGGATGTTGAGCAGCTTCTCCACAGCCAGAGAGTAGGCTTGCTCATTACACATCATGGAAACATAGTCCAGGCGGTCAAAGTAGGGCAGAGCCTGCAGCAGAACGTGTTTTATTTAAATGAGGATGGTTACAAAAATAATACAAACTGCCCCTACACTTACATGCATACAAAATAATTTAACAGGTATGTAATGGCTGGAAGTTGGCGAGTACAAAGACCACTTAAGTCATCCCATTGTTCAGTACCTGCAGGTATGTCTTATACTCGATTAGCTTTTCTGTGCCACGATGCAGCAGGCCAATGTGTGGGTCACATTTCTTGACAGACTCCCCGCTGAGCTCCAACACAAGACGCAGCACACCGTGAGCTGCAGGATGCTGAGGGCCGAAGTTAATCGTCAGGTTGGACACCTCCTTCTCTGCAGGAGGATCTTTGTCTGAAAAACAAAGAGCACAAAACAGCAAACTAAAGTTCGACCAGTCTGACAGACCAGCACGTTTGTTTTCATCAAACAAATAACCATAATGCGGAACAAGCTGCCCAAACTATGAGCACATCTTAAATCAAGTGCACTGTGGAAATAGAAACGCGTAAGTCAGACACTGAATACCTGCCTCCCATCTTAATGAAGGCTGGCAGACAGAAAACACAGAGGACAAAAATGGAAATAAGTCAAACGTTTTACCGTTCTGTCTCTGCCAAAGGCTGACATGATACATTTAGACTTGGACTGTGTTCAACTCTCCCGCAGTCTTGGCAGCTCATTATTTTCCCTTTCAGTTACAATTAAAAGAAAAAAGTAATATTTGAAACGAGTAGATGTTGGTGAACAGCAGTCTTTACCATTCCACGGGGGCGGTGTCCACTTCTCATTAACAGCAGTGGGGTACATGACTGCACCAGCGAACTGCTCCGTCCACTCCACATCTGGCTGCCATTGTTTCTGCCTGTGAAACACAGCAAGGTTATTTTTAAGGCGATGTAGGTATGAGGCTGGGTGGCGACCTTTATCAGTGCTAACACGATCCTGCAGTACAAAAAGGTGGTGCCTCAGGCTACCTACGCGCTGCTTAAAGCCTTAACCTCATTATCAGATGTTACTTGGAACTGAGCCTGCCAACCTGAGGACTGATCGTTAGAAGTAGCTCATCAAGGAAACATGCAGAGATGGAAAGTTTTCTTCGTGAAAAACAAAATATGTCAATGATTCAGTAGTTCGGAGGGCCACCTTTTGCAGAACTTAGGTCGAGTAATTGTTTTGTGCATCACTTTATCAGTCTCTCGTGTCATTGTGGAGGAATTTTGGCCAAGTTTTTTTTTTTTTTTTACAATGCGGCTTCAGATCATTGAGGTCTGCAGGCTCTCCTAAGATCTCCCGACAGTGTTTCAATGAGGTTGAGGTTTGGACTTTGAAACTTTGTAGATTTACTTCTGCGACTGGAACAGCTATCCCTCATTTACTCATTTTAAGTTTTCACTCATCCATTCAGAGTCAGCGGATGCTGAAGAGTGTGCAGATGTCACCAACTTTCTGCAGAGCGAATCTCTACAGACCTCCATACTTCAATGGGCTTCGGATTAGCTAAAGAACAGTGCGTAAAGACCTTCATGGAATCGGTTTTTATCGTCGAGCAGCTGCATTGAGTGGTATAAAACTCTCCATCCCTGGAAACTAGAGCAGTGGAGACGTGTTCTCTGGAGTGACCAATCACACTTCTGTCTGGCAATCTGAAGGATGAGTCTGGGTTTGGTGGTTGACCGGAGAACGGTACTTGTGTGACTGCACTGGATTATGGTGTGGAGTTGTTTTTCAGGAGTTGGGCTCGGCCCTTTAGTTCCAGTGAAAGAAATTCTTAATGTTTCAACATATCAAGACATTTTGGACAATTTCCTGCTCCAAACTTTGTAGGAACAGTTTGGGGATTTCCCCTTCCTGTTCCAACATGATTGTGCACCAATGCACAAAGTAAGGTCCATAAAGACAAGGATGAGTGAGTTTGGTGTGGACGAACTTGACTGGCGTGGATAGAATCCTGACCTCAACCCGATAGAACATCTTTGGGATGAACTAAAGGAGAGACTGAAACCCAAGCCTTCTCGTTCAACATCAGTGCATGACCTCACAAATGTACTTGTGACAAAATGATCAAAAATTCCCATAAACACACTCTTAAACCTTGCGGAAAGCCTTCCCAGAAGAACTGAACCTGTTACAGCTGAAATTCTGTGCAGACATAATATTAAATCCTATTGATGAATTTCATATGTGTGTGAAGGCAGATAAGTACGTATGGAAACACTCTTATCCCACGCAAAAACAAACACACACTCAAAACTACCACCAGGTTTATGAAATGTGTGCACCGGCCTATTTTGGTCTTGCCATTGTGTGTATGTAAGTAAATCAGAATCACTCTGAACCAGCAGGCTTGTGCACTCTGCATACTGCCAAGGCCCCATGTCTACATAAGGAAATACGCTGAGCTCCAGGTAAAGTGGAAAAAGTGGTAATAATGCAAGAAAGAAGCCTGAAGACACTGAAACAACTGTGTACGAAAAGGAAGCCAGAAAAGGTACAGCCTTCCAAAGACTTTGCATGAGAGCAACAATGCAATGAGAAAAAAACCACAGATCCTCCAGAATATGTGGGACAATGCCAAAACTGTAAGTGATGTCATTCAGCAAATCACTGATTTGTGCGTGAACTTACATACTATTATTAAATGATAATTAAATCTTGTGGGGGGTTTCAGAAGCAACTTTGCAAACTTTTTCTCTGGGAACTGTCATGAATTTAAACACTTAACATGCTAACTCAGGCCTGTACAGTCTAAGATGGAGCTCTTGGGATTTTCCAGTTCCTCAGAGCACTGCACAGCCTGACCGTGGATTGCATTCGTTGGGATTTCCACCCCTGGAAAGAATGTGGCGTTGTATTAACACACACCTGAGTGCTCTAAAACTAGCAAACAGCTAGTTTGGTAACATTTGCGGATCAGTTATTCAAATGCATTTGATTAGCACCATCTGGCTGCTCTGTGCCCTCCTAACTCCTATAGAAGTAGTAAGCATGTACATGTTTTTGACAGCACTGCATGAGTCCTGTAACATACAGCCACGGTAATAAAATAGCACGTATTAATGCTGAATATTACAAATATACAGAGGCATAAATATGTCAGTAACTAGCATTGCATAATGCTAGTTACAGGTTTATATCCCCCTGAATTTGGTTCAGAGACCTTCTGAAGCCCTGAGCTGAGTTAAACATAGCGTACTACACCTCCAAAATCATCCAAATTATCTATTTATTTTCATCCTTGTGCCAAAACCTTTAATTTTCTGTCTATGCGTTAAAACCATTTTGACCTCACTGACCATGAAACACCGATGTAGTAAACACTGACACACGCTGACAGCAGATCTCCAGTTAACCCGACAGTGGGAGATGCGGACCTATGCTCTAAACAAGCTGCTGAGGGCACTCGTTATAGCCAAGCAGCCAATAAATATGTTTTTCATTTATTTTCATACTACTAAACTGCACAGGGCGAGCCCTGCGATGTTTTATAGCAGCAAAGCCGGATTATGTAGCGTTTTGCTAGCATGAGCCTCTCGGCATGCACATCTGTGAGGAGCTAAGCGAAGACCGTCATGAGGACAAAGATAACTCGTGGAGTCACGGTTTGTCTTTTTGCTATCATACCTGTTCTGCAGCAGCGCACAGCCAGGGCTCAGCACATTATGGCCTAATAACAATTTTGTTGAAGGACGTCCGAGTTTGCTAAGCGACCTCAACATTGTGGCCGCCATCTTGGCTGTTAGACAACCTCCGGCCAGTGACGTAGAAGAGTTTCCTCTTCTGTAGTCGTGGTGTCGTGTCTGCCACCTGTCGGTAAATGTAGTTCAATTCATTGTTTTCTATTTTTATGTCTACGAAGATTTAAAAATATAAAGAATTATTAATATATATATAATAAAATGAAAGTAACAATTTAATATCATAACTTACATTTTTACATCAATAATTCTCACTTCTAATTCTCACTGAGGTCTTTTAAGTGGATTTGGCATGTTCTCCCAGGTACTCTGGCTTGCTCTCACTGTCTACAAACATGCAGGTGGTTAATTTGTATTGTATTGTATCTTTATTTTGAACATGTTAAAATAGTACAAAAACAGAAAAACAAGACAAACAAAAAAAGCAAATCAAAAGGAAAACAAAACATTAATAATAATAAATAACTTACATGTTAATAAAGGAACAGGAAGATGCATAAACTTATTTAATCCCAATCCATCATTTAGTTACTAATAGTTATACTAATAGTTAATTGGTTATTCTTAATTTGACCACAGGCATGAATACAAGCTTGAATGGTTGTCTGTCTCTCTGTCCTGGATGGATATTGCACTTATATTATCATACAATGGTGCATCCAGTCAATAATCCATGTGCAGTCTTGGTTGTATTTAAACTTAACTATAATTAGATCCTAATAAATATGGGAAGAATTTGAATGATTACCCCCATGCTGGTAACCTCTAGCAGGTACATTGGATATAAAACAGCAGTGGAAGGTAAAAAGAATCACAGGCTATTGAACTTACTCAATGTTTTTACAAAACCAGCCAAAATTAGGACCCCAAAATTAGATAAAGTATTAAAAGTTTATTATTATTTTTCTAAAACACTTTGTACTGCCATCTATAAACATACTACAGACTTATAATGGACTCTCCAATGAAGAATTGAAGCTCCAGCAGTGCATGTTAAAAAAAATCTCCACCTACTCAAAGATGACAAATGCCACACTTTATAAAAAACAGTGCTTTTATTTATGTAATACTGTGGAAAAATAATTACATACCATTTTTAAAAAATATTGAAGGTAATGAAATTAAAAAATGAGAGTTTGATAACGTTCGTTGTACATCTTTTGAACAGTTTTCTCTGCTACGAAGAACAGTACAATAAGATAAACATTGGATTTTTCTAAATTCAAAGACACAATAATACAGGATACAGTCCTACCAGAGGTATAAAAGTACTGTAACAGGATTGTGAGAGAAATGATATGGACGTATACTTTAAACACACACACACACACACACCCACACACTTTTAGACACAGACATGCACACACGCAAGTGCATACAATAGTGACGCGAGCGCTCCGATTGGGGCGCCGCGTGTTTAAAGTATGCTTCCCGTACACGCGCAGTCATTCACGCATCTATACAAACACGCTGTACAAATCGATGTGCGCGCCTACGCCCACGCACTCCCCCTTGATCCTTCTCTCTCTCGCTCTCTCACACACACACACACACACACACACACACACACACTCGCACGCCCACACGCTCACAGTCATACACTACTACATGTCAATATTGTGGACAAGCCTTCATTAAACCTCTCCTTACACATTCTCCTCTGGCCATTTTTGGCAGACGGACGATGAGGAATGATTCAAAAATGGAAATGTATGACATGTTCCTCTATAAGGCCACTCTAAACCCAACATCTGTGTTTTCTCTCTCCGTCTGCACCAGGCTTGTAGTTCGGAGCTCGGAGATAAAGGCTCCAACCTACAAAAAACTGTCTGGGAATGACTCAAGGCCCCCAAGCCTGGTTTGTAAAGCAACAGCCGCCAATAGTAGGAGCTTCTACTGCATATACATGGTCTAAGGTGAAGAACAACATGAACACTTGGCACTAGGTTTCTTTTATACACTGATACAGCCTTCTGATGTGAAACACAACCTGAATTCAGGCTCTTCTGTTGGCACTCTTGCCTCAGTGGATTTCCCTCAGGCCCGAGCTACGTGCGCTCTCGTTCAAAGTTTTGGTCCGTACGTACACATTACATGTTTTTACACTGACAAAAATAATTCTGTAATGTTAAAAAATAGAATACAAAGCTCTAGTCTTGTGTGCAAATAAAAAGAAGACATAACACAGATATAGATGTCTAAGACGTCTAAGCATGAATACTGTTGATGCAGTGCAAAATGACGACAACCCCCCCGAGCCCCCCCGCCCCTCCCCAGCCCAACAGTCCCCTACCCTGCCTGACAGGCATGACGGCCAAGTGCCACTGTACACAAGGGCGCGCTGGGCTACTATGTATATGTGCTCTATGATCACTGAATAAGTCAACCAGCAAAAAGGAAAGTTAAAATGACGGCCAGGAATGACTTCCACCGGTTGAGGTTTCTTCCGATCAGTTTGTACTATGTTTTTCAGTTTGCTTTTAAGACGCTCTCTCATCATTTTACAACGTCAGTTCACAGCAAAGGCTATGGGCTCCAAAGATCAGCGATCTCTTGTCCTCTCTCGGGTTCTTGCTCTCATTACCCATCTTGATTGTGACTTGCACCGTCCGCTCTTTCAGAGCTCAGATTTACAAACGCATCGGGAGTGAGGGAATTCCAGACTGTGGAATTTCCCTTCCCTGTCTCATTAAGCTCCTTCCTATCCACCCTCTCTTTTGCTCGCTCCTTGCTTGTTTCCCCTACCCCCGTCTCACGGGCATGGTTGTCTGACTTTGTGCCTGTGTGTGTGTGTGTCATGTTTTTTTTGTCTTCTGTAGTTGTGTTTGTGTTTAGTAGGGTGTGTTCATGTTAGTGTGTGATAATGTGTGCATGTCAATTTGTGACTGAGTGTTTTCAGGTGTGACTCTATTTATAAGATGCTTCCTCATGCGCAGCTAAGACTGTGAGGCGGGTATGCATCTCTGTCTCACACGTGAGTCTGCATCCGCTGTGTGTGCCGGCTGTGGGAGTAGTCAGAGTGTTGTGAGGTGTAGGAGAAGCGAGTGGAGCTGCCGTACTTTCCTAGTCCAGTCTCTGATCCCGAGGGAGCTGGGCCTCCTGGGCCAACCCCAACCCCAGGGCTGCCCACCCCAGATCCTACCCCGTACATCTCATAAGACGGGCCGGCTTCCAGAGGAGCCAAGCTGGATGGTGCAAAACCCATTCGGTAGGTCTGGTAGTGCGAGGGGTATCCATAGTTGTCGTAGGCCAGCTGGGAAGTGGAGTCCAAGAGGCTGCAGTCTCCAGGGAATTCACTGGTGGCAGGGGCAGGGTTAGCCGGGGGCTGCTGGCTCTGGCCCCCGCGGGTGAAGGTGTTGAACTGGGCGTAGCTGATGTGGGACAGTCTGGAAGGCGGTCGCGGGTCGTAGCAGGCTTGTGGGCGTCCGGGTGACGTGAGGGGGCCAGGGGGCCCTGGGGCTCCTCCGCTGGCTGTGGCACCTGAGCCACCGGTGCTGCTGCTGATAGATGCAGCTCCCCCTGGTGTTCCCGTGGGGGAGCGGTAGTCAGAGTAGTGCATGGTGGAATGGGAGGCAGGACGGACTTCATCGTGGGTGGAGGCTCGCACATTGTAATAGCCATTGGTGGGGTCCTGAAGAGAGAAACAAGACAGCAGGAAACAAAAGAAAGAATGAGTAAAAAGAGTTCAGAGAGTTTATTTTTAATGATTTTTTAACAATTTAGCAAAGTTCAAAGGTCTCTGTAGTAAATCATGTTCCTTTCTGTTCTCTCAGAGACTTTTCTGTAGTCGTGGAAGGTCAGAGGTCAGGGCTAACCGCAAGTTTTAAGCTGTTTAACATCAAGGTGAAGATTCATTAAAATCGTGCTGTGTGGCCAGTTTGCTCCTTAATCGTGACTCAGCTGCTCGAGTCCTTTGCAGAAATGAGTGCAAATCGATTTCTTGGGAGTCTTCAAAAATGACACTCAAGGCTAAAGCACCCTGCATGATTCGTCTGCAGCACGGCCCTATCAAACCCGACAGCTGAGAGAACCGTGACATCGTGTCACCCTGCTTGTCAGTTTTTACATTTAGACTTTTATTTGCATGCGTAATAATTTTAATGAAAAGCTGGAAATTATGCACATAAAAATGTGTAACCAATATTTAACCAGTGGTCAAAATTATTATAGAAAGGAAGAGGATAGCATGTAAGAGTACACTGAGTATATCTCATTAGTTTCAGTTCAAATATTTGCTAACAGAAACACACGAGTTTCACCGTTTGTTTTATTGTTATGAATTTCACTCAAATATAAAATAACAAGAAAATGCACATTACACTAACGGTGTCCTAAAAAACTGACGATAACTGGGCCATTTAAAAATGAAATATCAATGATTTGTCAAAAATGAACCGATGATAAAACTGCAAATAACTGTATAATTTGTACATTATTCTACAGTTATGTTTACAGACTCTCTCTCACCTCCATGTGCTTATATTTTAAGTTTCATTTGCCAAAAAAGACAACACATAAGAATCATTTTTTTAAAGGTTTAGTAGCTTTAGTGCTATTATCTCTCCACCGTCTATATCTGGATGTTTTTAACTGCTGTTAGCAGCTCACAGAGATATCAACTTTCCAGTGTATATACAGAATTTGGGCTTTTATTTGGCAGGTATTCTTATTGTGTATTTTGTATCCCAGGAGACCAGATTAGTCAAGTTAACAATAAGAAGAAATTCTGATTCTTGCTGAATTTAAGCGTCCATGAGCAGCAGGACAACACGCAGGGCTGACCCCAGGATGCCTGCGTTAAAAATGAAACGATGCTTTCCTTGCTCACTACATCGCAATTTGCTCTTCAGCTCAATCTAACATGTTTCTGCAATTTCATTGTCTTTCAGACTTCTCTCCCACCCAACTTTGCTTCACTGTTTTGCTGCTTCAGGCAGCAGGAAGAACAAAATTTTTTTAAAAAGCAGTCTGGCTGAGGCAGTTGTCGGGGTGATCTAACAACCTCCTGGGGCGGATTCATGTCTCTGTTTCTTCAAAGTGATCCGAGGCAGCACTTCAGCTAGTGGGGTGGTTTGTTTGCCCTCACAAAATATTCATGGTGGGTGGAGGGTGGGGGCGCGGGGAGTTCAGAAGAACATTTTGGCAGCTGTTTGCGTGAAAATTCATTCATCACCTTAGCCCAACCCCACAGTGTCAAAATGTGTAAATGATTCATGCCAGCTAAATAGGCAGAGTGTGCTTGAACCTGGTTTGTTCTTTTAAACATTTCTTTCCAATTTATGGAGTTTTTGTCTTCTTCTGTGTTTTGTCTTGTAATGACTCTGCAGCCAGCTCGCTATGTAATCAGAGGGAAGAGTTACATCACAGTTGGACTGAGAGGGAAAGGCAGAAAAGACCAAAAGAGCTCCAGCAATTAAGGCCAGCTGCACTGAAAAAATTTGATCTTAAATATCCTACTCTAACATTCTCACAGATACTGAGTACAGCACTTACACTATTCCCAGCATACCACCAGCAAATGAGGCAGAACACATCTCTGCTGAAAAGACGATTAGCCCAAAGGAAAAATCTGGCTTCAGAAATCATACTTTTTTCCAACGTTTTGAAGAACACTCATTCCTGAACTGACATACGCAAATGTTTCTGGCATCTGTGTGATCTCACCTTGAGGTCATACTCCTGGCGGGTGTCCAGGGTGTCACTGCGGAGGTCAGACTTGAGCTCTATGTCATCTTTAAAGGGCTGATTGGAAGGAGAGAAGGACACAGAGGGGAGAAACTAAACCGTCAAACAACAAAACAAAACAAAAAAACAAAAACAAGGAGGAGACAGGAAAAGGGAAGGAGGCGACAGAGTGTGACAGGAGAAGAGAAAATGGGATTGAAAGTGTTAAAAAGGGGAGATTAAAAGGGAAAAAACATGGTGTTTTTCTTTAGTCAAAAGCCACAGTGTGGTGCAGGAAGAGGTTACCAAGTTAATCTGAGGGGTTTTTTCTACAACTACAGGCTGTGTAAACAGTATCCAACCCAAACACACACACACAGACGCACACACCCTGCCGCTTCTCACCGAGTACATGGCCTTGACCATGCGCGAAGCTGTGGACACGCTGCCGGAGTCCTCCTCTAAGCTGTGGGTCTCCTTGTTTATCGTTTCTACCTTGATGTCGGGCTTACCCAGCGTGACCCCGCGCCGACCTGGAAGCAAAACACGGCGAGGTTGAATGCAGCTTGACACACGCTTGTCAGTCGGTGTGTTTTCGTGAGCTGAAGGGAACAAGTTCAGAGGGGACCTGCATCCATACGGTGGGAGAGGAAGTCGTAGGTGTTTGATTTTCTCTGGTTTGCTGCCCGTTTTTTGGCATTAAATGAAGCATTTAATCTGCGATGCTCCCTTAAAAGGCATGGGAAACAATGGATTTGCAGATTTTCTTTATAATGTACGTGAAAGCATATGGAGAGTACGACTCACTGCCTTTGCGTTGCCGGTAGAAAATGAGAACGAGGACCAGCAGGAATATGAACAAGAGGATGGTAGAGCCCACGGTCCCACCAGCTATTAGCCCCACTGGAACCTCCTCTGTAATGAGAGGGTGAGAGAGAGGAACAGTGAGTTACAGATGTCTGCTCTTCGCTGCAGCAGCAAGGCTTTAATGGAACAAATATTTTATGAAGCTACATAACAAGACATGTAAAATTTAATATATAAGCAGGAAACATCTTTTAGTCGCTATATGCATACACACAATCAGCTTTTACTATGATTTATGTGCATATTTTGTTTTAAACTCATACTCTAATCATTGTCTTCTTTCCTTGTGAAACTTCTGAATAATTGTGTTCACTTCTCCTTCCCACTAGATGGTCATTTCATTGAGATTTTCTCCAGAACACTGAAAAATGTTCTATAAATATATGTGAAACACACCGGTCTCCTCCAGCGTGATGATCATGGTGCCCGGGCCGAAGGAGTTCCAGGCCGTGCAGTTGTAAGTGGACAGGAAGTCGGACTCCATCACGTTGTTTATGGTGAGGGTGGAGAGGACGCCACCGCCCTCAGATGACAGTTTGCTCTGCTCCACTGTGTACCTCTCCAGCAGCGTCCCCTTCTCCTTCTCCCACACGTTTTCCTTCCACGCCCACACCTGACGCGCACGCACAAACCCCGTTAGACTAAATCAGATTCAATTAAAAGGCTTCAAGAGCAGATTCATTGTAGTCAGGAAAGCTGTGTAAGACCTGCTCAGTATAGAAAAAAAACATCACACTGTGTTTTGCACTAATGTCATGATTTTTTTGTAGCCGTGCAGGAGTCACTACTTCATTTCACTCCATAATAAAGTTACATAAATACTGTGACGAGTCCTACTCTTGCAACCATTATAGCAGGAGTTGTCCTGTGATACCGTCGTTACCATGGGAAACATATGAGGATATTATTATGACTTACTTTATGATTCCCACCCCAGCTATCAAATCACAGTCAAGTCAAATGCTTCCAGTTATGCATTTGTGCACAAATACATATTAATGTGCTGTATTCAAGCACATTAAAGGGTACCTGAAACAGAACTGGTTACATAAAAGTGTTCACAGTATGGCTAATAAATGCAGAAGATCTAAGTAACTGGCAGTTTAATGATTTGTGCTATCGCCACACTACATTTTCAGTTTTTCAAACATGAATAAAAAAATTGAAATTACCGCTGTTTAAATATTTGCTTTTCTCAACACAACAGGGTGATCGTAGCTGTTAAGATATTTCTTTTCAACAATGCCAACTGGCTATAATGTGTCACACTAACATTGTAGAATGACATGACAGTAATAGATGAATGAGCTGGTGAGAATCTTGCACACCCTCCAACCTTAAAGCCACTAAAAGCAGCTGTATTATTCAGCACTGAAGTACTGCGCTAAGGTGAGTTAATTATACATAAGCCCACATGTTTTCATAATCTGCCCACTTATTCGAGAGAAGGAGATTCTCTTGGCTGTGGCGTTTACTGGGACAACTGTTCTTCCCCAGTCTTTTATATTTTATAAATCTTTCTCTGCCCAAACCACCGCCACTTGCATTAGAAGCGTGCAACGCAAGTCAGGATGGATCAGTCACAGAGGCGGGGGAGCCGCGGAGCTACTACTGCTGCGTTTCTGTGATACAACCAAGCAGGGAAAGCATCCAGGACGATTTCTGACGCAGAGCTAAAAGCGGGCCGGCTTAGTGTTGGTTTGTTTATGTGATGGGATGGAAGAACATTCTAGGAGAGTTTAAGGGTGAGTCACCACTCAAATAGAAAAGGGGACAGTGTCGGTGCCTAAAAGCATTCGCCATGCAGGAAAAGAACCATTTACGAAAAGGAAGGTACAGTAACCATAAAATAGATACTGCTGTCGGACTAAAAGGCACAACCTTGTTGTCTCTGTGACCAAAGCTTCTCCTGGTTTGGCGTTTTTCTCGGTCTGGACTAAAATGTAGAAAAAATTATCTTCGTTTTTTTTTTGCCACAAATGAGTCACATTTCCTTTCACTTACTATCTTATCTGGAGGAGGTGTACTAGCTATGTAGCATTTCACCTCTCCTCTCTCTCCTCTCCCGGCATACTGGACTGGATCACTGGAAATGATGGGTGGGCCTGCAGGGAGAGAACATGTGGATGCATTTAACAAAAATGTAAAAGAAACTACTAAAAACCGCTAAACCCAAGCTTATCACTCGTTTCTTTTTTTAACTGTTGACCTTACGGACCTGTTCAAAAGGAGGTGTAGGATGGTCAAAAACAAGTGCCCACCACTTTAGACATATAGCAATTTTTTTTTCTTTCAATTACAGAGACGCTGACCTTTTCGAAAGTACAACATTTTCGTTTACAAGCAGTGACACATTAAACTGTGTTGATGTTTGCTGACCGTTGACTGTGAGCGTGACCTCAGTCTCTCCTACTCCAATCCGTGGGACGATAGCCTTGCATACATACTGGCCAGCATCTGCCTGGCTTACCGACTTCAGAAACAGCTGATTGCTGTTACTCAGAACCTGTGGGGGAGTGAAAAAAGAAATATAAACAAGGCATCTGCAAAACTGCAGCAAGGAATAAACAGAATAAAGGTCCACATGTACAGTGTATAGGGAGAAAAAAGGTCCATGTGTATTATCTCAAAAGATCCCATCGTAGATAGTATTTAAGTATACATGTTCTTCCACTCTGACTCTAAATTGCCAACAATGCAAACATGCACATCCAATTTTAACCTATCACAAAGGTTTTGAAGACGCTTAGCAACCAAATCCATCTGAAAATTAGCCATGTTAAATTATGTCTAAATATGTAAGCATGTAGAAAGAAAAACACCTGAATGAGTTTGATTATACAGATGTGGTTTTTGGCCAAGGCAGACCACAGTTTCCAAACAAAGACATGTAACAAGCCCATTTCTTTTACTGTCTTAGTGATGGTCTCTTCCCCACTGTAAGTCACCGCAGCTAACATAAACAGCCTTATTGCTAACCAAACAGTGTACCATAAGTGTGCTGTTGCTACACTTATGGTAGCAACAGCACAAAGAGGTAACTGCTGATCCTCAAAAATTCAGTCAGATATAAAGCCAGAAACTGCAGTGTGCCGAATAACCATTAGAGGCTGGTTCCAGACGCAAGTCAATCCTCAAAGAGCCCCATGTTGAGCCTCTGAGATCTGAGCTGTCATTGGTGCCCACCATAACTCTAACCCTAGGCAAAACAGAAGCATTATTTTTGCTTTTATTAAAAGCTTGTGTTAAAGTTTTGGCAAATAAAGAGTCAAAGTGACACACACCAAAATTCATTCCATAAATGCCTGCTTTACCTTTCTGCAAAGGTTAGAATAGGGTTCCCTCTATAATGGCTTAGATCTCAGATCATTTTAAACTCAAAAAAGAAGAAAACAAAAAAAGAAGCAGGGTGTTGGCCAAAAATATGGAGGTCCAGAAGACTCAGAGATCAAATAAAGCATTTTGTGATGTTTATTTTATTTATTTAGACAGTAATTTAATCAACATCCAAAGGAGGAATTATAGATATTTAAGAAAGAATATATAAGAAATATAAATACTTCTAAATTAACTATTATCCCATTAATAAATACTTCAAATAGAAAAAAGGATTTACAGAACAAAAATAACTCTCAATAAAAAAACATTTCAAATTTACAGTGTAAAAAATTGATTTTCAAAAATGCTATTTAAAAAGAGGAATTGTGTGTAAAACAAAAATGGCAGTAGACACGGGCTCATCAGTCCAGATGTTAACACATAATTTTCTGATACTTGAAACCTTAAAAGACTTGACAGGGCGATTATGTCTGTCAGTCCTTGTATTGCTGCGCTCTATCAAGAGAAAGGCTAAAGATGATGCTATTGATTTCAGTTCATTTGTCTTACTTACACAAGTGCAGACACTTTGACACAAATCTAAGCAATGAAAACCATTTAAGGAGCACTGTACACCTAGCCATCAAAGGTTTAATAACATACCGTAAGTCCTGCAAAATCACACCACATCTGATGTATGAGTTTGGTAGATTTGCTTATTGTCAGTAAATCTCAAACCATTTGAAAGCCTGTTTATTTTCCCTTAAATTGTGCCACATTTGTAAAGAAAATGCATTTGTCGGTTGAGCAGCAGAGTTGTGTATGTGGGTTGCACCCATGAAAAATCTGCCAAATCTTCTTTTATACATCAGAGTTATTCAAATGTATCAGCAGTTGGATGTCACTGTTAAGTGAATGGTGAAAGTGACCTGCAAGTATTTTTGACTCTTTCTTTTTAGAATTCATCAGCAGCTGCTGAGGAACGTATTTGAATATTTCCTTGAATCTCTTCTATGCCACTTTCCTTCACCTTAAAGCTGAGGGATGGCTTAATCCTGGCGAGGAGACAAACATCAGTGTTTTGCATCCTCTGTGCAACAACCACTCATCAAGATCAGCCAGAAGTCTATACCTGTCTACAGCTCTGTTGAGCAGCACAAGATATAGGAACAGACAAAATAATGAATAACTCAATTTCAGGTAGATGATGAACAGACAGAGTTTTCATCCCTGAGCTGTACCATGCCCTGCTCTGCAGAACTGATCAATCCAACTGTGCAATTTCCAGAAACAATACCAACATACAATTGGACAGCTTGCATTCTTTGAAAAATGCTGGGCCATTTATGATCCGTCTATCAGAAATCACGTGTCCTTGGCTTTCCTGCACTTTCATAATTCAGTGTTTCATACTTTGTTGAATATCAATAATAAAAGAAATGACTGAACTGCTGTTCTGTCATTGTAATCACCCTGTCTAAAGTCTTTTAAGCATCAGAACGTTATGTGGTAATATCTGGACTGATGAGAGCATTTTAATAATTATTTTAAAGGTTGTATGTTTCAGTGATTGCTCTAACACTGTGTGTAAATGTGACAGGCTTTTTGTTTGTGAAAAGCAAATTAGCTTACTAAAAACGATAGCTAGCTAGTGCTAGTAATATTTTCAAAAGCTAACATGAGGCTAAAAGTGATGCTACGGTTAGCCATGTTAGCACGTTATTTATAACAGGTGGTCAGGCTGAGTTCACCAGAGCACACTTAGAGGATCATTTCACTGCAGCGTCCCTTTGCATACTTCTTATACAGGCTCAGTCATACACGAGGTTAAGTCTCCTTAAACAAGCACAAACATTTACTTAAATGCTAACTGGAGCAGCTAATCCAATAGCTTATTAACTACATGAGGTTAAATGAGGTTTCCTATTGAGAGTTTATTGAGATTTTTTCTGTAAATCCTTTTTCTATTTGAAGTATTTATTGATAGATTAATAGTTAATTTAGAAATATTTATCTATAATTCCCATTTTTATTGTCCATGAAATGATCAGATAATGAATTATTGTATTAATGTCTTATTTTCTAGCTCATAGTTTTTTCCACAAGTCAATATTAAATCATGAAATCATCATCTCCCGATCCTCCATAAAAAATGGTACTTTGTAAACCAGTGAGTGATGTCATGATCACTACACTCATTTTTTTACATACAGGTTATTATTTGCAAACACCAACTAAATTTACCATTTTTGGGGGGGAAATACAATAGATGTGAGCGACAAGTTACTAATAGTTAACCAGACATTTGTCAACAAACAGATTTTCTAAAATTCAAATTGAAAATAACTTTATTGACATAATTGAAATATTAAATATTATTAATACCTTTTGCTGATTATAGATTAGGATAGAGTTACTAAATTGGAATCATATTACTATAGACAACAAATCAAAACCTAGTTTCATGTAAGTTATAAATATAAAAGATGGTGTTTGAAAATATAACATAATGCTTTTCGATGACCGGGCGCTTTTGTAAACACTTGGGAAGAAAGTGTGACCTGTAAAAACAGTGTGAGCACAAGTACAGAGGAAAATGTGCAAAGCGTGGGCTCTTAGCTTCTTACCATGTTTGAACCCTTTTTGAACCAGGTGAGTGTGAGCGGAGGGTTTCCAGCCCATTTGCAGTTGAGGGTCACATCAGAGTCAACATCTACTGTTTTTGGCTGTGGCTCCACCAGCAGGATTGGACCGACTGGAGACAGAGATTGAAAGAGAGAGAGAGTAATAATGCAGTAGGACTAAAAGGGGAAAAGCTACTCGGAGAAAAAGAAACACAACAACGGTGTGTTTTATCCCTCTGACTCTGGACCGTAGTGAGTGAAGTGGGCCGCAACTTATTGAACATAGTGAGATGACTACAGTGTGACTCACAGTGAACGTCCACCAAGATGCTGACGTTGGTTTTTCCCACAGCATTGAAAACAAGACATGAAACCGGCTCGGTGAAGAAGGAGTGGTCGGCCTTGGTGGTGAACACGCTTTCCCTGGCACCCTGCAGCACCACGCCGCCCTTAGCCCATCTAGGATTTAATACAGTGCGTTAGATGTACTAAAAAACCCCCGGAAAAACACAAAGATGAGTAGCATGTGTGACATGAATTGAAACCTAAAATTGTTTCCCTGAGTACACGGAGTGGATTTAAAAGAAACCATAACTTAGTTTGAAACTAAAATCTGTCACTTTGACTTTGTAGCAGCTACTTTAAGAAGCATGCTGAAAATGAGAATGAAGCCGACCTGTAGCCCATGATAGGAGGGTTGGCGTGAGCCTGGCAGGTGAAAGTGACTCTGTCCCCTTCTAGGACAGAGCGAGGCTCAATGGACAAGGTCACTATTGGTGAATCTGGAGGAGAGAGAGAGCAAAAGAGAGTCACATAAGAGCAGGCCCTAGCACATCTAATGCATGCAGCAATCTGGAGGACAGGCTGATGCAAAATGGCTGCCGCGCATTACTTAATAGCTGCTATAAAAGCTTTTATCTGGTGGCAGATGGTATACATTCAAAATTATGATGCTTGTTCTTTTTTGTCATAAAAATAATAATAATAAAAGTAGCAGGGGGAACAGTCATTATATTTGTGTTTGTCTCTGTAGTCAATATTTGCTGTTAATATATGTATTTATCCTTCAGTCAGGGAATCTGAATGAGATGTGGAATACATTATTTTTCTTCTCAGTTTGCTAACTTGTCTGTATTAAGAAAATCACTGCTTACGGTGCACGTTAAGAGTGACGGTTGTGCTTTTGCCAGTGGGAACAGCCAGATTGGTGGCCACACAGCTGTAGTTCCTCCCAGTATCGGTGTCAACCGGCTGGATAGGCAGATCGCTCCGTGTGGTCACCCGCTTCCTGTCTGGAAGCACTTCCTGATGATTGGAGGATAGGAAGACAGAGAGAGATACGCACATATAGGAGTGTTAGAACTGCAGATACTGTGTATGTGTGTTCAGTATTTCTAGGCTCATGTGTGGGTTTGTCTTTTTAGGTTTACAGTGATGCTGTTAGCCCCCTCCACAGGTAGACCATCTTTGAGCCACTCGATCATGGAGGGCGGCTTTGCCCCTCGAGACACACAGCTCAGGTTGTAGGACTCCCCTGCATTCAGCAGTACCTCCGGACCCCCATCAATCACTGGGTCGTCTGGGGGGACTGCAGCAGAAAAAGAGCGCAGTTAGAATCAAACACCGTCTCGCGTGCATCCCATAGTCATGTGCAAAGACACAGATGCACACAAACATACTGAGGACAGTGAGTTTGGCCCTTCTGGACCTCAGGGCAGCATCTGGCGCCTGGCACTCATACAGGGAGTCATCGGACAGATCAGCTGACAGAATTTCCAGGTTGTACTGGCCCAACTCCTGGACCCGCAGCACACGGTACCTGGGCCAGGCTGGGAACACACATACACAAACCAAGGATATAGCTTCACAACAAACAAAGAGTGCATATTATATTATTGCTTGCTTTGTATATCTGTTTAGGGTTCCGGCACATCTGAAAACAATAAAAAGACAAGCAACAGGGACATTTTTAATCTGTATTTCCACTCTTATGTTGACATTTTAGCTGTAGTCTCAAATCTATTCCCACGTATCAATGTTGTCTTGTGTGCTTATGTTTTTTTATTTTATTCATCTTTTATATTTGAACCTTCAAATACTAACTACCCATAGTCACATGCTTCAAGGGCCCAACATATTCTGCAATATCTTGCAGCTTGCTGAAGTTCACGCAGATTTCAATCATCAGATATGTGTCATACGTGAGGTAGAAATTGGACCTTTTAACCATCAGCGTAAAGGACAACAGAGCAAAGCACGGCCACATGACGTGACTGATTTAAAAAAAAACAAGCATGCATTCACTTAGTTTCACGATGCGCATGCACAGTAAAACACACACACGAGACACAGCCTTGTAATCTTCCCTTCCCCCATCCAGCATACAACCCAGTTGTGTGACAATACACTATACATTCTCACCATTAGGTGGCATCCCTGCTCTCTTTACCCAGCAGGGGGAAAAGATGAATGCATTATGACAGCAACGTTTTAGAGGACTCACATCGACTCTAGTCCATGGTGCAGAATTCATGTTTGCTGCCCAGACGTAGTTCACATGTGAAAAAATAGATCTCTGCTGCCGTTTGCATGTGCAGCCTCTGAACTGAGCCTTGCAGCTCGCCTAACCTTGCGCGTCCTTCTTTCTGCATGCATTTGTGCATGCGTGTGCCTTGTATATGCGTGCATTTGCATGTGAAATGTTGAGGGCGAGAAAGCGTATGAAAAGCCCAGAGAAGCAGGGATGGTGGTGGGGGGCAGAGGGACAGTGCTCCATACACAAACAACACACACACAGTGAGAGTATGTGTGCACTAAGTGGCCAGTGTTCATTCACGTTTTTGTTTTTTGGGGGGGGGGTTGTTTTTCAAGCTTTAGGCACTAGACTGTTACAGTAATAATATGAATCAACTAAAGTAAGGAGGAATGAGGAAAAGGCAGGACAGACAAGGACAGGCCGAAGGAGAAAGAAATGACAGAAAGGATGACAGAAAGAGGAGGGGATGAAATAAGAGTGTGTCAAGCTAAGGAGAGACGAGCCCGACAAGTTAAAAGAAGAATATGAGAGAGGCCTCAGTGCAACAGTGGCAGCTGAAAGAAGGAGAGCAAAGGAGAAAGAAAGGAACAAGGGATCTTAGATGGGAAGGTCACAAAGGAATAAGATGACAGAGGAGAGGAGAGGAGAGGAGAGGAGAGGAGAGGAGAGGAATAAATGGTGAAACAAAAGTAATCCAGAGCCAAGCAGAAAAAAATGTGTACACTATAAATTGACAACATCTGCAGAAAAACAATAACAACAAATGCAAGGCAACAACATGAGACAGATGATGCAGTGCCCCTCTGGACCAATCAGTTAAAAATGTACCCACTTGTTTAGACCAGTAATTGCACAGCCCCAGCATTAGTCCCTTTGGGCTAATCGGTGCAGTTCTGACAATGTTAGAAACAAGCGATGAGATGCATCATTTGCCCCCGAGTTTTGCCCAAGTCAGGCAAAATCAGACTAGGAATCATGTGAGGTAAAAATGGAAACAGTACAGGCAGAGAGCTTCATAACAGAAGGAGGGTTACGTATATAGCGATGAATCGCCCTTTCAATAAAAATCAGCAGGCAGCTAATCAGTGTCACCCACTGCTAATAATACAGAGGTGGTGATGTTCCTTAGTCAAAATGAAGGGTGTCTACAAAACCTGCCCAAGGGAGTTTAGAAATTCCCATCAAAAAAACTGAAGATATGTGGAGGAAATGGCTAAAAATATCATAAGCTGAATGATGTACACAGTGTGCCACAACAATCTGATTCCAATTCAATTCTGGTGTATTTATACAGCACCAAATCACAACAAATCACCTCAAGGTGCTTTGAATTATAATGCAAAGACACTCGCAGGATTCTGGAGAACAGCCCAACAATGAAATGAGCCCCTATCAGCCTATACTTGGTCCAGCCTTAACTTTATCAAAAAGGATATTTGTGAGTGTAATAAACAGTAAGTGATGCGACATCTGTGTCTTTTTTTTAATATGACAGTATCCTCTTTTATCACTGTGGGAAACTCGCGCAGGCACACCTGTAACCAACATTTTCTCCAGCAAAAACACTTAGTAACCAGTAGATACCACAGTTACAATGAGACAGGCTTTAGTAACACTGAGCAAGAGTGTATCATTCACAATGTGGCTTTATTAACAAAACTCTCAAAGTCCACAAGAGAAACAAAAGCAACAATGTTTCTACCATGCCACAGCATAGACCCGGTGAAAGTCTAACTGTTTTTCTTTAGCATACACAGCATCACACTGAATGGATGATGTTTGGTGGTTACTGTTGGTCAACTAAAACCATGTGAATATGTGGCATTGGGTTATGGAAATTATTACCAGTTTACTTTTAGACAAAGCGATTCATTACCCTATCAAGAAAGTACTCTGCAGATTAATTCATTACAAAAACAAATATCAGTGGCAGTCCTCAGTGTTAACCAGTCCAATTGAAAAACCCTTTCAAGGCCATGATGTTGGAGCCAGGCTTCTAGCAACTTTGTCTTGCTAACTATTTTATTTTGTGAGGCCATCATAGACGGTAGTTTTGTGCTGATGATCACATTTAGCCCAAAGCACAGCTGAGACTCACATGGCTTTAAAGAACTTTTAATAAAACCTCCAAACTTTAAGAGCAAATCACTGCACTATTTCTATAGCCTTTCAACATGCTATCAAGCTATTCCAATAACTGCCCTACTACTCGGACTTTGTGGCAGGTGCAGAAGCTCTCATTAAGGTGGAATTCAGTCATCCCGTTTGCCTTGCATGTACTTTGGTTTGTGCATTTCCAATTTTTGCTGATTGTCGGAAAAAGTCACACAAACAAAACAAAAAGAAACTAAACAATTGTAGCACCTTGATGCCTTCTGGAGTCCCACTTTTAGCTCGGTGCCATAGCACAGTACAACTTTACCCATGTGCACTGTAAATATTGTAGGCCAGACACCTCATGAATGGAGAATCAGGGGGGGGAAAAAAGTCCAGACACTATCAAAATTTCTGCTTCTCTAAAGACGCAGCATGAAACGTAGCCCGAGAGCTGCTGCGATCCAAAGATATCAGAATCAGCTTTAATAATAAAACAATCTTAGTCACATGCTTAACTGAGTGAAAGAAGGGCCTCGGGAGGCTGTATGATGTCTCACCTCGGAGGTCCTCTCCAATGCCCAGAGCCAAGCCATCTTTGGTCCACTGAACAATGCCAGAATAGTTGAATACAACACAGGACAGGATCACCCTCTGGCCCCGCACCACCGACTGGTCTGCTGGCTCCTGAGAGAATCTCGCTGTCCAAACTGGTGGAGAAAACAGAGGGATAAGTTATGGAATTATAAGATATTTTTATGTGTACACTCTAAAGAGAAGCTTAAGTAAAAATCATTCGTTCAAGTGTATCGGCCTATACCTTTTATGGCTAATTGATTCAAACTTTATTCTCCCAGCAGCAACGGAAGGCCATAATTACCACGTTTGATCACACAGTGGCTCGTGGGCATTAAGTGCAGGGCAGTAAAGAACAGCGTGGTGAGACAGGGGTGCAAATCAGAGCAGAACTGGAGAAGAAAGAAAGAGAAAGAATGAAGTGGAAGAGGCAGTCAACGCTCACTCACGAGAGGAGATCAAACTGACAACTTCAGCCATAGGGTGTCTCACACCCCCTTTTCTCCCTCACTCCTGACTTTTATTTCTCCAAAACTCCCCGATCCTCCCTCTCGTTTCCCTCTTGTTTCTCCCTTCTTCATTCCTGCCTATGAGTCATCTCCCAGGCTTCCACTCCCCAACCAAAACTACAGTGGCTGTCATTGTCTACCACACTCTCTCACTCCAGTTTGTAGCCCACTACCACCATGAGGAAAACGTGTGTGTGTGTGTGTGTGTGTGTGTGTGTGTGTGTGTGTGGGGGGGGGGGGGGGGGGGGGGGGGGGCTTCAGCCACTGTTTCATGCAGTACGATGACGAGTTGTAATTAGGTGTCCCCTGAAGACATGGTGCACGTACGATACACGAGAGACAGCCGCTGCAAGATTTGCTTCAAATCTTCAGTCTTTCCATTCGGTCTCTCGCCTCCATTTTTTCCCTCTCTCCCACTTGTTATTTCGAAGAATCTCGTACTGTAGATCATTAACCCACTGCTGCATTGTACACCCCCCCCCCAGCCCCCACCTTCCTCCTCCTCCTTTGTCATTGCCTCTCTTCTTCTGTTCTCTCTCTGTAACGTTGTACGTCCTTTACCCAAATTGCTTCGCGTCACTCCCTGCTTTTGGTGTATATGTATGCATCCCCACTCGCCTCCTTCACTTTGTACATCTATAATTCTGTCTATAACTGTCCTTTTGCTTCCTCCACCTCTCCTTTCCTACAGTGTGTACACACCTCTCTCTTTCTATCTACATACATAACGCCGTATATATCCTTTTACCCATAATGCTTTCTATTTCTGTGTTGCTTCTCCTTTGCTGGTTGGAAGGGGGTTTGAGGCGGACTGTCACAACTCATTTATCACATTAAATATCAGCCCTCTAGCACTTTCTCTCTCCCTCTCTTTCTCATCCCCCCATTCACCCATCTCTCTCTCTCCTCTCGCTTTTTCCCCTCACTCCTTTTTTCTTCACCTTCTGCCATTTCCATCTCTTCTTCTCACTTGTCCACGCCACTTTTTTTTATCACTTGTTTTGCCCTTCTGTTTCCCTTACACCCTCTTTCTCACTCATTCCCTCACACTCTCTTTGAGCCCTCCAGCGCTTTTCCAAAGGTTTCCATCTCTCTCACTTTTTTTAACAACTGCCATATGCCTCCGCACCCCACCTCCTGCCTCCCCATCATGACCCTCAGTGCCCATCTCTCGCATTCCCCATCCCTTTCACAAACACAGACATGCACTCTCTCCCCATCATGTCATATTTGGTGTGATCTGCAGAGGTTCAATATGCCTGATAATACAAAAGAACCCAGTCATGCAAAAAGATTTCTGTACCAATCACAACAATGGCTCCTGACAGTGCAGCACATTAATATTCTGAAGATAAAGGAGGTGTGCAAGGATACACGGTGAAAAGGGAACTGGATGCAGATGGAGCTTTGCAGCATGCATACCAAGAATAATTCAGTGTGTTGCCCCAAAAAACATATTCTAGTCCTTAATCTGCTCCCTGAGGACCCCAAAGAACTAAATCGATGAATTAAGATTAAAAAAAGATGACAGAGCAAAAGTGAGTGGCCATGAGAAGAAGGGAGTAAAATGTTCTTAATTAAAGGCTTTTAACTAAGAATAATGAAAAGTCATCTCTCAGTAGTGAGCAAGCACATTAGTCCAAAGCTACATGATCCTCCTAATGGGCACTCAATACAAGCCTGACTCACTGTGTTGAGATAAATAAGGAACTTGTGATTGCTGTCTAACGCTGACAAATCAACAATCAAACTAGAATCTACATCTGTCTGTTTTGAAACTAAAAGAACATCAATTCTTAAAGGGCCGGAAATCATCCTTCAATATCCTCTTACCGTAAGCAACAGATTCCTCATTAACACACACGAAAACACGTTTGTGTTATTTGCATTATTAAAGATTCGTATCCATGTTTTTCTCTGTATGCTGCCTGACTGATTGAAGTGGGTGCAGCTTCGTTGGAAAAAAACTTATGTTACATACTCCCGTGCACGCAATGCCAGATTAATGTTCTTTTTAGATCTGTTTGTTTTCTAACGGGTTTTCATTGCTGTGATTTAAAAATCAAGCAAAGTTGCAAGCTGCACAGTCAAATCAATGTGCTCAAACCAAGCAGAAGACACTGCGAGTGAAAAATGAACCTGAAAAATTAAGTGCCCGCAGTTCCTCCCATCAGGAGGCTGGTTCTAAAACACTGACGGTATATAAAAGATGGATGTAGCTTCCAGGTTCTGAAAACCTGCATTATCACTAATGGGCTACAGTTATAGACTCCTTACATTGCTAAAAGGCTTGTACTAGTACAAAGGCCTATGGATAAACTAGGGTATGCTGATTGCAATTTGCAAGTTCTTAAGCAATGAGAACAGGGCGTTCCCCAGCTTCACAGTCGGATTCACATCATATCCGGTTTGAAAAAACCAAGACGTTTAAGAAAAGCCAATAAAAGATCTGGGCTTCACAAAAGAATCAGCGAGTAAAATCAGTGTAACAGTGGTTACATCCAGCTTTTGTATACATGTTCCAAAATGGAATTAGTCAGCTGAATTTCTTGTGCAATAGATCTATTTGCTGAAAAAGTCTGCTTTAATTCTGGTGAGTAAAAGTCTCAAATAGGTATCTATGTCTGGAGTGTAGCCACACAGCCAAAAGAGTACCAAAAGATGCAGACTGAGCTAGATGCTCTTAGATATCCTAGAGTGTAATAACGGACTGAAACAGAAAAATGGCAGCACTGCATGTACAAGGATGCCAGCTGCTGTTAAGCCCCTGAAGAAGAAGAAGCTGTGTCCGGTATCGTAGCTGTGTCCAAATTCAGGAACCACATCCTCCTCTGCCCACATTTGTAGGCCAATTACGTTACAGCGACACGACGAAGGCTGTCCAAATTCGAAGACTCCGACAAATGCGCCCTTCATTTCTCCAGATTTGAAGGATGGGTCGGATGTATACTTCGTGGCCCAACCTATCCCAGAATTCATAGGGTGGCCCAGCGCGGCCCTGCTCAGTTTCCAACAATGGTGGCAGCTAGTTAGTTTTAATGTTACTCTTATTATTCTTTCTGGGTGACAAAATAAACGTTTAACGTATTTTCAGGCGAGAATGTAGCTGTGTAAACCTCAAATATCTGCTCAGTTTATCAAGACACCACATATTTTCAAAAGCGCTCCGACGTTTTCGGAGACGTCTGTTACCCACTAGCTCGATAGCTAGCCGGGGTTCTAGGCTCACTAGAGCCAGTGAGAACACCGGACACCTGGCAAATCGTTTTCAAACCCACCGCTGTCTTTCACTACTCAGGTTAAACATGATATATACATAACTTAAAATGTTATTGTTTGGCTTTTTTCAGTATTTTATTTGTACGTTTTACGTCCAATGGATGCATGATCTGATTAGTCGACTAATCGCAAAAATAATCGGTGACTAGTCGACTATCAAAATAATCGTTTGTGGCGGCCCTATTGTCCAAATATATTTACATTTGGCTCCAGGAAAAAAAGACTACCTGACAGCAACCAAAATACTGCCATCAATACTTCAGGAGATTTCATAAAAAAGTCTGTACAGTCTATTGCCGAAACACACAAAACACAGCAGGGATAATAAGTCTCAGTGGGATTGTCATTATGAACAACGTCTTCGTTTCCATTGGAAATAAAGAAATGCTGATTGCAGTGCGTTGGTGTGGCATGCTCTCTTTGCACAAGATAAATCAAAGGAGTGGCTGGAATCTGTTTCTCATACGCCAGATCTAATGAGATGGTACAGTGTGTAAAGATCCAGTGTGCCTTGAGCAGTTAATGTAAATAAAACATTAATGCAGAGGTGATTAAGGTAGAAAAGGAAGAATTAGCTTGGATATTGCCTGCCATTACAAAAAAAGATCACTGTCGATGGCAGATTTTTGATGGTAGATTTGTCCTTTAATTTTCCTGCATGCACCCCAATTAAATGAAAGTTGCACTTTTCTAAAGCTAATTACTGGGATGCGGAGTGTGGATTTATAGCGTCTTAAAAAGCGTGACAAGCCTTTCTCAGTTATACATGGTGTAAAGAGAGTTTATCTGGGTTTAAACTACCCCGCAACCTCGACAGTAGCCTGAGGGCAAGTAAATCCTTCCTTCCACCACCTCTGCTACGGTAGCTGAAGGTATTCCCTCAGTAAACCAAAAACATAATCCAAACTGAATACTCCTGAGTGGAGGCTACACAATCTGCAGAGAAAACACCCATGCAAAGGCTGAAGACTGAAAACATTGACTCATTTAAACATGTGCTCATCGCCTTCTGATTTCCATATTACACAGTTAACACTTGTCAACATGAGTGTATGTGCTCGTCTCTGTGTGTTTAAAGAAGGAAATCTACAAGCGGCGAGTAGCCAGAGTGAAGGAAAGACAGGAGAGTGCATGCAAGAGAGCTTGTATTCTCTCATTATGTGGGTTATGCTGCAGTGACAAATTTAGAGTGTGTCCTGATTTCTTTGAGTCACCGATCCCCAAGACACCACCGGGAGACTCCGAGCACCCTGTCCCCACACAAACTACGGTCACAAAGGGATGCTTGCAGACACGCACGCGCCCGCACACAAATAGGCTGCAAGGATGACCTAACCTTCGCCACATGGGCAAACCATTTCCTGTCAACACACACATAAACACAACCACTCAAAACCCCAACCATATAATTGACACACAGGCGGTTTCCTGAACATGGATCACACCACAGCTTGGCGTAAACCATCAAGCCAGCGGCGCATCTTCATCTCCGCTGGGAATAGGTCTCGGTTTGGTCTGGGATTAAGTACAGCCCTAGCCAAAGTTTGGAAAGGGATTAGGATTAATCTGGGGCTAAGGACAACAGCCCCTTGCAGACACTGAGACACCAACCTCTGCTTGTCAATGCACACACAAAGCCAAAGGCGAGCGCATGCTGCCTCGTCGGGTGACTCACCAAAAGCATGGCCACACATTGCCACAGTGTGAACTACTACAGCAGTTTCCCCCGGGAGCACCTCTCGCACCACGCAATGGTGTTTTAATAGCAAGGTAATGAACCATCCATTTGAAAATCACCGAAAAGGTTTATGCGTGCAAAGACGTTCAGAGCTATTTTTAGCGAGTGTGCTCCTTATACGTCCCCCATTTCTGAAAGTGCCGCACATTCTGCTGTTAGGTGGCGACTGTCAAAACTTGTTTGCACCTTTTAAACACACGTTTGCTTCACCTCAGTGGGATATGAGACAAAGCTGGAAGTGATGCCATGCAATCCACAGTTCTGGCAAAGGCTTGACTGGTGGCATTCAGTCTCATTGAATTAGATGCTATTAAATAAAAAGCCATTTGTATGGATTGTTATGCATCGATCTAATTATCTTTGTGTCTGGCCCCCTCCCCGTACCCCTCCGACAAAGTCCCCCTGCCTTCCTCTCCCTCGCTCTCCTCCAGCCAATCCCCCGCCTCGGCTGGATCACGGACTTGCGTCACCATAGCAACAGCTGACGTGTAAAGTAACTGCCCAAAAAAAGTTTTCTGTACAAACGCGTCTACGAGCGCACCCGTGTATGTGCATCTGTGTCTGATGAAACCCTCCCTCGTGCTTGGTACACCCATTTTCCTGAAAAAACATTTTTCAATGACCTCATCCTCCCTCCACCTATTCAATTAATAACCAGACGGCTATGCTGGGCTCTCATTATTTCTCTGTTTCAGCCCTCACTCCCTCTCTGTTCGCCATTAATCAATCCCCTCTAAATTGATTCTGTTATCTCTCTAATTCCATATCGCCGCCGTGTGTGGCCGATGCGTTGGTGCTATGGAGGGGCTGCCGAAAATGAGATGCAGGAGCGGGAGAACAAAGAGACGGCGAGGTCCACAGACACCGAGCTGTGAAGTGTGATGGAGGATGACATCATTGTTTCAGGACAAAGTTGCAGCCATAGGAGTCGCACTGGCTCACCCTCTCGCTGTTTGCTGTATATAGCGTACATGTATGTGTCGCTCTGTGATCATATTTGTTTTTTCTTCCTGAAAAACTGATTTGGATATATGAGGTTTTAAAGCCCTACCGCACCGTGTAAAAATACTCAGACTATGTAGCCTACATACATTTTAATTTACTCTATATGCAATGAATGGCAAGAATTTTTAATTACATTGAATAAATATATTTATTCAATGTATTTATTAATTGTCTCTTTGTTAGGTCAATAAAATATACTCACATGTGAGTCTATGGTGATTCTTTAAAACTACTTATTTCTTTCAAACAATAAGCAGGGAAGCACCTGTTGTGTATTTCTGAACCCACATCAGTGTTTAAGATACTGAAATAACACTGTGTGTTTGTTATTACTCACCTCATGTATCCCCATCACATGCCACTGAAATATAATAAGTATTTTTATGTCTTTTTTTGGTTCTTCAAAAGTTTTGCCAGCACAAAATGTATGTGATGCAAGAGATGAAACGTCTTGTCGTCTAAAGCACTTTGGGTCATCAGTAAGACAGGAAGACTGCCATATAAATCCTGGTCTATTCCATTGCTACATTTCCACTGAGGGGATGTGTATACCGAAGCATGTGTTTGGCCCATCTAGTAAGTGCTTTTCAGGCACATGGAGGCAGCGGTAGACCCACTCAACAGTGACATTAACATATCCTTCAATCTTATTCAGCACTGTTACAAGCAGGATGTGACGTTTGGTTGGTATAGAATTCGCCTTCCTCCCCTCACTGTGATTGGACATTGAGTAAAAAATGATAATCATAACCCAAATTAATAATCTTCCATGGCCTGACAGGAGATAATCAGCTCACCGTGCTTTTTTTATACTAACTGAGTGATCTGCTTCCATGAAAACTCATGGCTAAATTGAAGTCTCCATTCTTTTTGCTGAATTGAGATAGAGACTAGCATATGAAGTCCTGTGTAGACCTGGTCAATATTAAATACCATGAAGCAAAGCACCAGTTGCACACACAACTCTTCAAACATATATGTAGTCACCAGTTGTTGGACAGGCAATGTCAGATTGGCAAATTGGGCAAAAACATATCACCCAAACCTAGCGCAGACAGATTCAGTTTATCCTCAGACCAAACCCTGATACTTACGCAGCTGAACGCCTCCCTTCTTAAATAGTTCATTTCTATAGCACATTTTACCCTGCAGTGCTCAGATTGTTTCAAATATTAAAATTAAAGACTAAAACAAACCTTCCACTATCAAAACTACGATCAATTAATGTCTAATTGATAAATCAGCCAAAGCTTTTAGCGCTAACTCAAGTGTATTCACGTTCTCCATTTATTTAGCTGGCTGTGGGAACTCTACCACCTGTGCCTGTCTTCTTTCAACAACATGGCCGCCTGGCAGGATGGCCATAATAACCCATCACCATGGTGACGGCGCTATAGGAACAAGCAAGTCACATAGATGGAGAGAGGCAGCGAATGAAAGGAGGCGACCCGCTGCGCCTGCTGACACCGTGTCACTCAAACACAAAGGTGTCTCCTGGAGGTGGGGACGGAGCACAGGGAAGATTAGGGCAGAGGGGAGAGAGAACAGAAAGACTCAGAGACTCCTTCCTTTGTTTGCCGCATTGTCTGCCCGCTCACTCCTTTCCTCTGTCACCTTACCTAGCCGTCCTCCCCCTTACTTGCAGTTAGCGACCCCTCTTTTTCTTCCTCTCTTTTGTGGCCATGCCCCTTCCTCATTGCTTATTCACTTTCTTTTGTCTGGCAGGCATCTTACTTAGAAATTATTACTCCTTCTCCCCTCCACCTTCCACCTTATCCCCCCCTTTCTATCTCTGTGCACATCTTTCTTCTTCTGGAGGCAGGTTTATTTGGAAATAGCAGGTGGAGAGGGGGGGTGAAAATTATTCCTCGGTCTTTGTTTGCCCGTTTTTGATACAACTGTGTGCACACGTGCTCCTGTGAAGGTGTGCAGAGTCGTTTTTCCATGAATATTTGCGCTGGGAAAGTGTGCGTGTGCCACCCTTCCATTCTCTGGGGCTCCACTCATACATTTCACATCTGAAGAGCTTTATTTGTACCAAACCTCTGTTACAGACATTGTTACCATGGCTACAGCCCAGTGAGGACCACTGACACAATGATAGACACAGTGGCCATGGCAACCCTATGATCACTAGTGGGTAATATGATAATTCACGGATGAGGCTTCTGACACATTACGGCCACATGAATATGCTCAATCGCTGGAAAGCCGGCCTGTCGCTGGTAATCCACAAGCCTTTGTGCAGCCAGCGTGCCGAGCGACTGACAAAAGATACTCTGCTGTAACCAAGGGTGAGCAGAACTAACAATAGCTGTCCTCTGGATAAGCTGGAACAAGAGGATACATACATATCAAGCTGCTACTCTGCAGATATGCACTGTGTAGCTTGCGCCACATGGGTCGCCACCGAATTCAAATGGCACAATCAATATCATAATGAACCTGTGATTCCCAGCAGTGGTTCCACATTGACGATAGTTAACAGCCACACTGCCTCCGAAATCCTCGCGATTGGGCAAGCAGGCAAGGTCCCTCAATCCACCTCGTGTTACAGTATGGTGCAGAGACAGAATCCAGCAAGACTATTTTACAAGCAGCATCCCATCAATAAATCAGCCCTTCCAAGGTCTGCTTTAATTCAATCCAGAGCAATCTAATTTTATTGGTATGTACTGTAGCCTCTTGCAATGTCATCTGTCAGTAAAAGCATCCCATAAAAGCTGGGGGCCTTGACCTGCTAGAGTGTAATAATATTCATACATACCCCCACCCCCTTCCCCCCTGTCCAATATCACCTCCAGTGTCTCGTGTCTCTTTGAAAAGAAAGCTTCTTTGTTAACAGCAGATACCAAAACACACTAGAAAGCGAGGCTTTCTGGGATGAGGATAAGAAATACAGAAAACGATTTTCACAAAAGCAAACATCTGCTTTTTTTAACTCACTGATCTGTATCGTAGCTTTCTACGTGGGCCAAATATTTGTGTTAGGCAATATGTTGCAATGCAGTTGGAAAACTTAAAAAATAACATACAATTTTTTAAAAATTAAAAATCACTCCCACCAAAAGACAACAAAACAAATGGTGGCCAACTCAGCAGACTCCAACAGCAAGATGTTGAGCTGTTCCACAACTGCAGTTGACTCATGGTTTACTTACCTAGTCAGATTCTTAAGACGACATACAAAAAATGTCAAATATGATGCAAAAGCATGGAAGAAAAAAATAACACAAAACAGCAATAGACTTTGTCAACAGCTGGTATAGTCCCCAAAACTGTAGTGCACTTGTGTTTTTGTTCTTTTTAACTCGTTCCAGTTAGAGAAAATGATTTAATAACGCAGTGGTGTTTTAAACACCTTTTTGCCAACAGTTTGGGAAAGACACATTCCAGCTTTATCACATTATCAGTTTGTTGTGGAAGAACTTTGACCAGCCTGCACAGAACCCTCCATCCAATCAGCTGCACCCCCCACCTTTGGGATAAACTGGAAGATCGCCAAACATCAGCGCCCAAGATCTTGAGGAAAGATTTCCATAAAGCAGGGGTTGCGGGGGACTTCAGGCTTCAAGAATCGGTGTCCTACAGGTTTTAGATGTGTCCTTGATCCAACACAGCTCATTTAAATGGCTACATTACCTCCTCAACATGTCTTGAAGTCCTCCAGAGGCCTGGTAATGAACTAATCATCTGATTCAGGTGTGTTGACCCAGGGTGAGATCTAAAACCTGCAGGACACGGGCCCTTGAGGCCTGGAGTTCCCCACCCCTGCCCTAAATTGTTGAAGTCCACGTACTTTTGGCTATACAGTGTGTCTTCATATAAACTCCTGATGACTTGGCAAAATGTAAATTGGGTTAATCTGCTTCTAAGAACTTGGGCACACTGGGTTATGGTAAACATAGCCTTGAGGGTAGAGCATTAAGTTGGCAGCTGTAGTCTGACAAAAGTAAAGCACGCGCAGAACATTGTTTTAAGGACTCGACTCTGAAGCCATTGATGATTATTATAACTAAAAGACGGCTCGCTCATTATTTGCAGTCCGCAACATTTTAGCCTGCAGGCTGTTATAGTCGATGACATGAGGACAGCGAGCGTTGCCGCGCTGTGGTAACCGATTTAGTTGGACGGCTGACCCTAATGCTTTTATCATAAAGGAAAGATGGATGGAACAAGTCAAATCTCTCTCTCTCTCAGACCCTGTCCCTGCTGAGCAGCAGAAACTGGGAGAGCAGAGAAATGAAGTGACATCATCAGCGTAGGCCACATTCCTGAAGAGGGAGGGGGTGAGGAGGAGGAGGCGGGGGAGAGAGGGAAGAAGAGGAGGAGGAGGAGAATGTCCCAAAACTTTTGAGGTTACAGGACCCGCACCCCCCAAAAACACAGACACACTAACACGCTCTCCCTCTGTGTGTGTGCATGTTTTCTAGCACACATTTCTTTGTGTGATAAAGTACATGGGCTCCTCTCCCTCATCATGTGCTCCCTGTTTTAATTCATGTGCTTCTCCTCCTGTCCCCTCCCCCCACTGCCTCCCCGACTCATACACTCTTCCCCCAACCCCCTACCCCCCCCCCCCCCACCCCCCCACCCCGTCTCTTTCTCTCTCCACCGACCAGAGGAATGCAAGAACCACATCTGGAACTTATTAGAGAGCGAGCAAGAGAGAAAGGGGTAGATGGAAAGAGAAGAAGTAATGGTGGTGGTGGAGGTGGGGAGGGGAGTGAAAAAAAAAGAAGTCCAGGAGGGAACAGAAAGCGAGAAAGAATGAACTTTGGTAAGCAGAAAAGGGATCACGCTGAGACAGAAAGTCAAAGACGAGCAGAAAAGAAAGTTAACGGCGACACCGGCTAATGGCAATTAACCTCAGTGGGGACGGAGCGGGGGAAGCGCTCGGCTGGCACCTCAGATGTGGGTTCAATCAGTTGTGATTCCAGCGCAAACGTAGCCTTTGAACCGGACTCGACCATATTCTGTGTGAATGAGCAGCTTTGCTGTCCCCACTGAGGGAGCAGTCAAGCCTGAGTAATAGTCCCTTTCTCTATGCCGCTGGCCTCCCGACCACTCCTCCTCCTTCGTCCTGGTCCCTCTCTCCTCACTCCCGGCTCGCTTTTCTTTTCATCCACAACCTCGTCCTACACTTCAATACTGCCCCGCCACCCACCCACCTCACCACCTCTAAAACAAACAAAAAAAAAAGAGTGCAATCACTCTCGATTCCTGCTTCACCCACCTGCCCAAAGGACGACCCCCCCCTCTCTCTCTGTCCCCCTTCCTGCCTTCCAAAAGTTTGGGGGTTTTTTCTATTTTTTTTCCTGTAACCCCTCCATCACCTCAAATTGTTTCTTGCTACAGAAATGTGGCTGTGCCATGTTGGAAAATAACAAGGCCAATAGATTCAGTCAGATGTGATAAAGTGTTCCTCTCTCTTGCTCGGGGGACTGTGCATAAAGAAACATTTTTAAGGGGAAGTTTTTTTTTTCTTTTTTCTTTTTATAACTTGTTGGCCGCCGGCCTGTCAAACACAATCAGATTATGAGGCCTTTAAATCCTGGGGCTTCACTTGAGGAACATTTACGTGCATAGCTGCTGAGGATGCTTGCAAGTAAGCGTGCCCGCTTTTGACCGAATTCATCTTGGACCACAAGTCTGACGGCGAATTATCCAACTGCATACTTCTTCGAGGTTTTCGCTGGATCATCCGAGAGCAAGCGAGTACGTTCCTCCTCCCGAGCGCCACTTGAAAAAACATAATAGGACACTCGTGTCCAGAGGAATGCCCTTAAACAAACATATCAACTGAGAGAAGCAATCAACATGTCACACATTGACAAACACCCGCGGGGGACAGAGATGCCAAGAATTTCTTGATTGAATGGAACCCAATGGGGAACAACGGGCGTACATGTACATTATATTACAGCTGGTTCAGTGATTGCTTTCAGTGGCTAATGTCAATTAGAGATGCTTTTTTGGTAAATAGGCTTCATTCGAATCACATAAAAACCGTGACCTCAATTCGCATATTAACGGTGGGATGCAGCAGAGCTATATCTCTGCTCACTGGGATCAAAATTAAAAACAGACTTCTGCCTCGCTACATACAGTCTGTCACTCCGGATCTACACTCTGAGCCACAGAGAGCTCAGTATAGGGGAAAAAAACTGGTTCGTTAGCCTCAAAAACCGTAGCAGCAAGCTTTCAAAAAGCATCATATCGCTATAAATAGTTGTGTAAAGTGGTAATCCACTTGGAGGACAAGTTTCTGTAGGTGGAACTTTTATTCTTCATCAGTTACTAGTGCTGCGCTCTCTTTTTTTAATTTCCCGTAGCCATCATCTGAGTCGAAACAAATGAATCGCATCATTTTGTGGCAAACTTTTGATCCCTGGATATTGTTTTCCTAGTATGCATTCATGTGCTAAAAAGTGAGGCTCGTCTATGTGAGATCAGCCCAGACTAACTACAGAATCCTTCTTTTATTTATTGTGAGGACAATAAAAAAGCGCCATATGTTGTGTGATATGGGATATTCCCATGCTAATGAAAAAGAAACCATGCCTGAATCAGAGATAAGAAATCTGTGAATTTATTCAGAGGGAGGAAATGCCACAGATTATTACTGGCAAGAATGTATGTAATGTTGTAAATCAGCAGTTTTAACAGAGTGTTTTAGCACCACACTGGATTCTTTATGAGCCTTTCCCAATTCTTCATTTTTATTTGAGCTATTACAGCCCACTTTGAGTCATTAACATATTGCAGTTGAACCACTGCTTCTCTGATCAAACAACCCCTGAGGAACCCTTCTTTCTCTGGGTGTAAAATCCCCTCTGAGTGTGTCTGACTCTTCCAGCATGTGAATATTTTCTTAGCTGAGGACAACACAGGAATCCGTCTGAGGTCTGTGATTCACAGCCCGGCTGTGTGATTCAGGGCTGGAGAGTACAGTACAGGCAGCAGCAGCTCGTGGCTTGGATGTGCACAAAAGGACAGAGGCTGACAAATGGTACACCTGCACTGGAGCCTTTGTCCGCGTCAGCATTTCAGGCCCGAGGTCTGGCTATAGGTGCAGTGCTGCGAGTCCAACCTCGGGGCTTGAACGCTCATTAGTAAGTTAAAGGAGCGAATTCGCAATGATTGATTATGCAGTAACATTTAACAGCAGCATTAATGGCAGCGCTTGCTTAGGACTTATTACTAGGCTGGTATGTAGATACAAGGCTGGGATCCTGAATCAATCACTCCTGCTGCTAGTACAGACAAACTAACGCTTGCATTGACTTTAAATACCTTAGAACATTCTGATATTCCAAAGCTTTAATTAGCTGCTCCACTAATAACCATCCAATCATTAACACTAGCAGGCAATTATATGTGAGCAAATTGCAGGCTATGGAATACTGTTTTACCCATCTAATGAAGAGATAAGAGTGGGGATCAGAAGCAAAAGAAATTGCGCTCCCAAACCGAAAGCAACTGTTATCTCTTTGGAGGTGATATGAATTCCAGCTCTTTCTGGATTATGTCAACTCCTCTTCTGTTTTTGTAACCCAGTGCAAAAAATTTTTTAAAATCTCTGGGCAACATTTGAGCTCTCATGTACGGCCCTGCTAATCACGTCGCGGGGAGAGCCTTCAGAGAGCAGATATCTCCTGGTTTGAGAGCGCAGCGTGGAGTAATAATGGATTATACAGCTGTAGCAGACAATGGGACGCAGGGCTTCACACATGTAAAACAGGCTGCGAGCAAGTGTGTCTCATGCACATTCAGTCATGTGGACTGAATGGTTTATGAGGGGGGAGAAATGGGAACGGCATGTGACAGTAACAAGGGGTCAGGGTGGCGAGGAGGGGGATCGGTGGTGGTGCTGCCGCATCGGTTGGCAAATATGTAGACGAAGACGAACCTGCTCCCTAGTACGTGTACATCCTCGCGTGCTTATGTGAACCCTCAGCAGCACTTACTGGGTGGATGCTGAGCAGAAGCAAAAAAAATAAAAAATACAAAGCCTGGCAGACTAGGTGACATCATCCTTTTCTATACCTTCCTTTCCTCCAAACACGCCCCCTACCTATGATGAAGTGGTCTCCTGGCCGCCCAGCAGCCAGCATTGCATTACTCCCCGGTCATCCAAGGTGAGGGAAGGGGTGTGTGTGTGTGTGTATTTGGGGGGGGGGGGGGTATAGGTGGTCTGCTGTGGCTGTGCAATCACAAAGACACACAGATATGCCTCAATCAAACAGGTAGCTTAGAGAAATTATCCTCTCCTCATCCTCCTTCAGCCTCCTGTTTCCTAGCAACTCGGCTACAGCTGTGATTATCATAAGCCAATAGCATACCTGGCACCCCACAGGTACGGTGTGTGTGTGTTGGTGTGTTGGGAGGGGGTGCAGATGCATGGCGGCTACTGCTGCTTAAATGCACAAAGGACGCCAAAGGAGAGGGTGAAATGGATGAGGCGCACAGGTAGAGCAGGAGAGAGGTGTGTGTGCGCGAGGCAGACAGAGGGGAAACGGGGGGGAGACGGCTGCCTCTCAGCACAGAGGATCACTACAGGAGATGGTGGCAGAGCTCTCATTGACTGACACGCCATTCAGAGGCGATAGCAGCGTGGAAGTGCTGCTGGCATGTAGAGCAGCGCTGGTCAATCACTGTCATTCCCGTCACGTCCTCAGCGCCTCACAACCCGTCTGAGTAACGGCGCTGGCAGTTTGTCAAATACGCAAAAGGTCATTTAGGCCGGTGAGCGCGCGCCACACCAGTCATGTTCAAGTTAGACGCACGCGCGCACACAATCGAACGCCTGTAGTCGCGACAATAATCCTAAAAAAAAAAGAGCGTAATTGCCGCGGTGCAGTCACACGCGCGCGCGTTCTGCGTGCTCGTACGCAGCTACACGCGCTCACAAGGTGATCCATCGCTGCGGTTCATATGGGAATGAAATCATATCAGATCCCCTCTCGTTAGTTTCTACACACACAGACCGCACAGTAAAAACTAAAGACAGGCTCGGTGTGCATTGAGCTTAATGTACACACACACACACAAACATTTGAGTTATTCGAGCTCGAAAGAAAGAGAAAATGTAGTCTTACCAGTTTGAAAACTCAGCACCAAACTCAGGAGGAGCAGCCTCTGCATGGTTCAGCCGACCAATAAGTCCGTTATTGGCTCAAACCTCCGTGAGGACAGCATCAAAAAGCGGGAGTTTACAGGACTTTGACGGTAATTACAGACAGAACAATAATCCTCTGGCGTTGTCCCTCCTCGTCTTCCCCCTTACTAGGCTTGCACTGGCTCGAGTTTTATACCATTTCACTGCTTTTTTTTCTTTACCTCTCTCCTGCTCTCTCAAGCGGCAGTCCGTTTTCTACTACACCGAGGCGCTAAGCGAGCGGCAATGACAAACCTTACTTCCGGTTAGAGCGTCAAAACAAAATAAAATTCGAAGCAGGCGGTTTTAAGTAGCTATGTCATTGCTTCCTAAGCATTTACTCAGAAGCACTGTATGAAAGGTCTTTATACTGTTGGGTTTACTGTGACTTTAAGATTTTTATTTGCATTACTATTACTTTTTAGGGAACTCTGACAAAATGTGAGAGCTCATTTCAAATAATAGACGAGTAGAAATAATATTCTAACGGCTCGAATGCCGTTAATTTCTTCTTAACTTTCTATGATACGTAAAAACAAAAATGATAGTGAAATACAATAAATGTAAACGTTTACTGAGTATGACCCTGCGCGCTACTTCCGGTGTTGTGTAGTAATCTGTCCGACTTGACGTCATATTCTCATTAGCGGCACATTCCTCTCTCTCTTTCTATCACGTCAGCAGAGCCACAGCACTGCCCCCTTCTCCCTCTCCCTCTGGATCTTTAACAGGCCAACACCGTAAAAAAAAAAAGGGGGGGGGGGGTATTAAATAAATAAAAAAATAAAAAAAATAAACCCGCTTAGAGAGGCATAATCATTTTGACACATTTGCTGTAGCCGGAACTGCTTGTTTTCTCCTGCTTACTGTGTGGAATTAGGTAATGAAATAAGCTGTAACCCTAAAATTATCAACATGTACACATTAAGGTCAACGTGAGGTCATCTGTTTGAACAGAAACGTATTATTACACTAAGGTAAATCCAGACGGCTTAGAGTAATAAACTGATGTTATAGTCAAATGTCATGTCATTGGCTGTAGTGTACAACTAATGTTGTTATGACCAACATATAAGCACAGTGCACCTAAAATAAAAGAGGAGATACTACAAGCATTGGGTTACAGCAAGGGTTTTTAGTTTTTCTGTTGTTATTATTATTATAGCAACAGAATCCGCAGCGACATCATTAGAATAATACTGACTGCGCAGTGATGCCACTGTGATGACTAAACACCCCATGTCCTTATTCTTGCCACATCATGTAGGAGAGTGGTTTTAGTGACGGATTCCCGTGACAGGCCTACTGTAGCTGTCACAGCTCAGTAGGTCTCCACACTGAGCTGGTTCCTCCCGACTCGCTGTAAGTAGCGGGGATTACGCTGATGCTGGAGCGCCCCCTTGCGTTCAGGACCCAGACCTACCCTGCGCGTTCTTTGACCACTTGAAACGTAAAGGCAAATAGGCTGAGCGGTTAGTGCTACGTTTGTGCAGATTTGAGCAGGTAAAATTAGCGTTTGTGCTGCTATGGTTTTTGAGATATTAAACATTATTTTATAGGTCATTCAAAGGTCACCATCCCCCCAGACTGCTCCAAAACGGGCCAAAATGGTCTACTTTTTTAGTGCTAGGTTTGTGCTGATTTGTGCAGGTAAAATTAGCGTTTGTGCTGCTCTGGTTTCCGAGATATTAAACATTATTTTATAGGTCATTCAAAGGTCACCATCCCCCCAGACTGCTCCAAAACAAACCAAAATGGTCTACTTTTTTAGTGCTACGTTTGTGCTGATTTGTGCAGGTAAAATTAGCGTTTGTGCTGCTACAGTATCTGAGATATAATGATTTTAATTATTACGGCCTACGCTGTATAACACCAGTGTCTGTGGCAGTGACTTTCAGCAGCTGTGGAGTTTTGCACTTTTTCTAGGCTTGCTGCATATTAACTTTTATTAGTTTACACTTTAGTAACACAATTTATTCAGCGGAAAGGTCGATATTTCTTTTGTTACTAGTGCAGAAACGTACACAAGGTAGGCTAAAGTTTTTATTTTATCTGTGGCAAAACTGAGTTTCATGTGAAGTGATTCACGTATACCTAAATTATTATTATTTTTTACATACCCAGTTGGCCTCTATGATTTTGTTTTGAATTATATATGTTCATTATTATTAATGTAGCTGTCTCAGAAAAAATGAAGTGTTTGCTTTGATAGGTTGTTACCTACGTGTAGAAAACTGAATATTCCACAGCACCTAGGCGAGGGATCTTCAACTTGCGGCTCTAAAGCAACATGTGGCTCTCCGGCCCCTCCACTGTGGCTCTTATAAGACCAAGTAAGTCATTTTTTTATTATAAAGACAACAAGAAAGGGTTCTGTTAACAGTTTTTTTTTTAAATGAAATATCTGCATTGACTATTCACTGAATGTACAAGGCTTTTAAAAGTGATTTAATGTTTCTTAGCTTCAAATCTGTTTACTGTAATTTTCAAGTTGGTTGCCCATCTTTCCTAATTTTCAATTATTATGGAAAGGACTCACGTAGCTGGCTTCATTTTAACAAATACTTTTTTTCGTTATAAAGCTTTGATGATTCATTGTCTTATCAAATCTAAAAATAAACATTTTTATTTACATTTCCATAGCTTACACGATACAACAACTCATTTTCTAGATATTTATAGGCTCTTTCTTTTTTTAGGCTCTAGACAGGTTTTGTAGCAGCAGGGGGAAAAGGGGCCCTTTGAAATGAAAAGGATGCTGACCCCTGACTTAAGCCACCAGGTAAACACAAAACAAATACAGAAAAATTATTGACAGAAAAATGGAACGGGTACTTTCAAGGCTACGGGTGAAGGTGACTGGGTGTGTAAAAGCAAATATGCATCAGACTGACAAAGAAAAGAGTGTTAAAAGATTTTTAATTTAGAACTTTAACTTTATGTGCAAAACTGAACTTACTGATAACACACACTAGCCATTTGAACACATGTAACTGTAATGAACCAAATAAAACAGAAAAATGCAGGCAGCACTCATTATACTGTGTATAACACAGCATGGGGTTGTATTTTTTTCTTTTCAGATGCTCCTGTCACTCCATTTCCCAGGTCATCATAGCACTCCCACACACATGGAGCTCTCCTGCAGTATGCAGTGTAATGCCCCAAACCATCAGTGGTCATCTTTCCATGGAAAGCAATTACTTTCCATGGAAACCAGGATGGCAGGAGAAACAAATGGCACTTCCCTTGTCATCCCTTTGCTGAGCTAGCAGTGCTGTGAAGAGCAGTGTTTGGTAAAATAAACACTTGAGATGTTCCTCATTGTCTTAGCAATTACAGCAGAGATATTGCACTGAGCATCGATTTGGATCGCACCAGACCTCAACGAGACAGCTTCAAACATTACACTAAGCAGCTCTGCTCTCCTTCTGTAGGTTTGTTGGGTCACACCATCTGTGGCAATGGCTTTCACCAGCTGCAGGACTGGGTTTTCACTGTCTTTCAGAACAGCATTTTGAAATGTGGAGCTGTCACAGAAGGCACAACATAAGCACTGAAAAAATGCATCAAATGCACAGGTATTGAGCACAGAGATTGTCGATTCCCCCTAATCTAATAGGCTGATGGAGGTTTCCATTTTTTAATAATCCCACTTTCACTCTTTTGGCCCCAAAAGTTTCATCTGCATGGAGCCATTCGGTACATGAAGAGAGGTAGGAAGTCCTCTTCCTTTTTTTGGGTGGAACAGCTAGGCCCCTCCAGTTCTCAACTGCATCCCCATCAGCCGGAAAAATGTTTGTGGCAGCATCAGATCCCACAAACGGGTGAGCATCCATTTTTATTTTATCTTCTGCATTGTGAGTCGTCATGGATCCAGAATTGGCATCTGTGACTTTCAGTGGTCCCACTGTTGCCTCATCTTTGACCTTTTCTTTTGCAGAGCAAATCCGCATATTTCCCTCGATGAAGGAAAGATGACGAGCAATGAAGCGATTGACTCGAAGAGGCAAGTTGTCATGTTTGAAAAGGCCATGTTTTATGTTTTTGAACTCAGCTTCAACAGTGGCTGAACTTGCTGTGATGCTGGTGCTTTGGAAGAGAGGGACCATTATTCCTGTCCAGAGTGGCAAGTAACTTGCCAGTCTTATTATATGAGGAATAATCTCAGGGAGAAAGTGAATATTATCTCTATCCCCGTTTGCTGCAGCAAGTGACCTGCTCTCCTCACATTTTTCTGTTACCCACTGTCGTAGGTCAGTCTGGATCTCATCCACTGAATCCACTCTCTCACTTTCCTCCGTCTGTTCATCTGGAATGATGATGGAGTCTTGAGCAGTTTGGGCTTTCAAGTATTTCTTGCACCTTTCTGAAGGAAGAGGGGCTCCAGAACTGTCATCACCTTCTGCCTCACTGAGGGCCACAACAGTGATAGCATGTAGGAGCTGTTTTGCATGGTCCAAACATTGAGACTGAAGAAGTTTTGCTAATGACCTGAAAAAGAAATCTTTAACACGATGTGTTTTCTTCTTCAGGCAGTTCCACTGGCATATCATCTTGATGCAGTGCGCAACATCAACCCTGATATAACAAGAGGGGAGTTTGGCAGACTGGGTTCCAAGAAGGACATGAAAGCATTCATTAAGGTATGACTTCAGATCAGGATGAGGAGTGAAAGCCTTGACCAGAGCTCCCAGAATTGCCAGAGAAAAGTCACTCACAGCTTCCTTTGGCACAGGTGCACCTGCACGAATCCATTCTGTCAACCAGTTTGCGATGGCATTAACATCATGTTTCTCTGACAGCATTTGCACCACTGGGACACTGCAGCAATTGTTTACTTTCAGAATACCTTGATAAAGGAATATATGGCCAGATTTGCCATTTGGTCTCAGCAGTTTTTTCACAACTGAACCGGTTGCATCAAAACACACAGTTGGGGGAGATTTTTTTGACAATGTCTTATAAACATTCATCTGTGTTTTACTCCAGTAGTGACAGAAAAACCTGTCCAGTCCAATATCTCGGATGCTACCACTGTGAGGAACACTATATTTTAACAATTGCAGAGATGCAATGGGGTCCTTATCTCCTAATTCCAAGTCTTTTCTCTCTTGTTTGGCTTTTCGCAGAGTGGCTAAATTTGGAAGGTGGCTTGGCTCAGGATCTCCAACATCCATCAGATCTGCTGCCCTCGCTGACCTCCATACAGCTGGTTCCATTCTGCCCTCACACAGCTCTTTAGCGATCACCCAGGTTTCCAGACATGAACCGCTTGGAGTGGCCAGTGTGCAGGGAGAAATCTGTATTTCTCATGAAACACTGGAGCACCATTGGACTATTAATTGCTGGCTGTCTGTCACATGACATTTCTAACTGGCCATGACACTCCTTACAGTCGCCTCTGATGTCCAGATAATTATTGTTGACAACTGGATGGACCTTTGCTCTACGGAACACAAGTGTACATGTATTTTTGATCTTCTTCCATATAAGATCGTTGATGATATGAGTCCAAGTGCCAGGTTTCAAAATTGTGTATTCCCTTTTTTGGGTAGGAGAAAACTTGTCATTGTATTCAACCTTTTCAGGAATAAATTTAACCCAGTCCTCAAAAGGGACTTCTAGTTCAAAAGCTTGACAGTTTTCTTGTCCAGGAGAAATGCAATGTGAATCTAACTCTCCTTCACTATTACTTTCCTGATCACTGATTTCCAAAGCTGACCAGATGTTGTGTCTATTTAGCTTCACAAAAGTGTACAGGGCCTTTGCTGACATCTTGTCTTCTAGCTGCTGACTCAGCTCTTTCCAGACTGATGCAGCTGGAGTGGCTATTTTGCCATTTTGGACTATGGCCTCTTTTGAATTGCAAAGAATTGCAAAAATGGAAACCTTGTCTACAGATGGCTTTCGAGGCATCTTTAAAAAAAAAAACAAAAAAAACCACACTATGATTATGATGGAGCAAAACGTGATTTCTGAACTATATATACAGCCAGGAGCAACCCCTCCCCCAAGTTCTCCACCAATCTACACTTTCATATTTTGTGGAATTATTGTTTTTAAGATGGAGCTATTGAATTTGTGAGTTTATTAAAGAGTCTGAGTATTTAACCCATGTACTGTACAGCACTTTAGTCCAGTGTGCTACATGTTTTAAAGTGCTTTAGAAACTTTTTTCTTGGACATTTTTGAAAATGTTTAACATTGAAAAAAAATCCTTTTGATCCAAACAGTTAGCTATATCATGTATTAACTCAGTAACTAAAATCTCAGTATTTTAAATGTAAGCTTACCTTGTTCAGAAATCAGATGAACGCTGTTCTAAGAATCCTTCAGACACAGTAATGCCAAATAATAGTTTTTTCTGCCAGAAAATGTGTATTTGATGCAAAAGACTGCGAGCTTGTTCGTTTCTCAAAAAGTGTTCATGGGAGTGTAAAATGTTCAAATGTAGTTTTCAATAAAGTTTTTTTAATCCACTCTAAAAAAAATAAATACTCAAGCATTTGCATCGTGGTTTTATGAACAAAAAGTGATTGAAGTAAAGAAATTGAAGTTAAAAAAAAAATACACTCATTACAAATTTAGCTGATTAAATACGACAAGAGGGTTTTTTAACAGAACTTTATTGAACAAGTGAACACACAAAGTGAAAGGTCATTTGAAAAAGACATTTTTCAGCAGTAAACCATAACAGAATATCTCAAATCATAGCAGCACAAACGCTAATTTTACCTGCACAAATCAGCACAAACCTAGCACTAAAAAAGTAGACCATTTTGGCCCGTTTTGGAGCAGTCTGGGGGGATGGTGACCTTTGAATGACCTATAAAATAATTTTTAATATCTCGGAAACCAGAGCAGCACAAACGCTAATTTTACCTGCACAAATCAGCACAAACGTAGCACTAAAAAAGTAGACCATTTTGGTTTGTTTTGGAGCAGTCTGGGGGGATGGTGATGTCATCAGCAAAAAATATAACTTTTAATATCTCAGATACTGTAGCAGCACAAACGCTAATTTTACCTGCACAAATCAGCACAAATGTAGCACTAAAAAAGTAGACCATTTTGGCCTGTTTTGGAGCAGTCTGGGGGGATGGTGACCTTTGAATGACCTATAAAATAATGTTTAATATCTCAAAAACCGTATCTTGCTGAGCAAGATGCCCGAAAATATATGCGCGCGCAGGCACACATTTCACCGGGGGATGTTAGAGGCGAAATGTAGTAATGATAAAACCTGAGGTAATCATATTTTGATAACAATAATAATAACGATAATACTAATAATAATAAAGTCATCTACATGCTGGCTGATAAAAGCTTTTGCGGTGCTATGAATACACTGCACTGGCTACAGTCAAAAGTCTAAATGTTTTCACATTTTTTTTAAATAAAAGACATTAAAATACATACAGTGCAGTATATACAGTAAAATACATTGCAAAGTTGGATTAGGATTGTTATGTTTGGTCATAGGTACTGGAAAATGACTTTCATCAAACTCTTACTAAAGCTTTTAAACACAGAAATATAATGGGGGGGAAATCCCAATGTTTAAAATCCAAAATGTTATGGCTATATATATACCTATAAAATCTATTTTATGGGTTTTAAGCTTCTTGAAAATGGAGACATAAATACTAAATCAGTACCAAAGGCGTGAGGACTTGAAAGAGGACATAAATAAGGTAACGTAAGGAGAGCATAAACTAATCAGACTGGGATATCAGAACAGAACAGGCAGGCTCATGTTTGCAGCTCCTGCATTAAATCTGTACTCGAGGTTATATTTATGTTTGTGTGCTCTGTGTAGCTGAACATCAACCTTCTGAGCTCCCAGTTAAGGCTCACTATTAATAGCATGATCATCTGCAATCAAAATGTCACCCGCACAATTTGATAAAAAAAAATATCGCAGGTCTGCCGTGCGGCACACAGAGTGACTCATCTCTGCCGGGACTCGAACCCGGAGCCTCTGGATTAGAAGTCCAGCGCGCTATTCCATTGCGCCACAGAGACTGCGCCAGGATTTCCCCTCTCTGCCAAGGTTTACATACTTCACATCCTCTCATACCGCCGCTCTCTGCATCCCCGCAGCATCAGGACCACTCTGAGCCGACATATTGGCAGTGCCTTGTTTTGACCACGAGAGGCCGCTGTTGTACAGCGATGAGGGGAGGAGTGCGTCAAGCTAGCCTGTGTGTAAGCGGAAATCCAGACTTAGTGCGTTAAAAAATAAAAGCCGCGAAGCCTGCAGATAATAATTTAACGTGTATTCGTAACTGGGGCTTTAATTTTGAAACTGCACCATCGAGACGCTAAGCGTTATTATTGTATCTTAGCGCAAGCTATTAGAATAGCCCCACAGAGCGAAAATGGTTTTTGTGGGAGCAAAATAACCAAACGTTTTATTTTTTAGGCTGAGTGTCGGTAAGTTGACGGATTTAGAAACGAAAACGATTAAAGGCTTTTCTTAAGCGTCACATAAATTAAGCGTCTGTTTTAGCGGGCGGCCTTTAATACGCTTAAATGAAACGGCTTTCTAATGTCGGCTGTTGTGTGTAGTATTTCATATCTGTGTAATGTCAATTTTACAGGCCACCGTCACCGTCGTTTTTATGTTTATGAGTGGAAATGGTGCGCAGACTCACTAAAGAGACTGACATCCTGCTGGCATTACACCAGGGTTGCATCAGAATCCAGTTGTGCACGTCCCCAGAAACCACAGAGTGAGACATCTCGATTCATTCCATGTCACTCCGGGTTTCGTCCCGTCGTACAGCTGTGGAGACACTTGTCTTGCTGACAGTAGGGTTGGTTGCTACACTTTTTGTTCTGCATGAATTGCTGATCAAGCAATGGTAATTATTGTGAATTAAGAGAAGTAAAATTAAGGAATTGACACAAAACGACTTCCACATTCCATAAAAATATCAATGATAACATTTATATTTATTATTTTTTAATGAAAGCAGTTGTCTGTATCTTTTAAAAGACAAAAACAGTCTGTGCAAGATTTCCCACAAGGTAACCTGCGCAATAGTGAGCAAGGCAGCGTAAACACGAGAACCACAGTGAATGACATCAATATCAAACCGACTCTAAACCTTTTTAAGTCTCCACGTGTGCTCGATCATCCAGGTAAGCAAATTTTCAGGGATCTCCATTTTAAGGTTGCTAGTCTTGATCTAGACTCTCTCCCTGAATTGCCAGGGGTAATCACAACACGTAATCAGTTCTGGCACACAATACATCAACATCATACTTCCTTTGGTGTATGGCTCAACACAAACCATTGTTCCAACAAAGAAACAAAAAAGAAAGAAAGAAAAACAAAAACATTTCTCTCAACGTTTTAACCTTTAGCTGGCTAGTGAAAAACTGATTTAAATCAAAGCTTTTTAACAAGTGACCATTTTATAAAAGACTAATATTGTCTCATCTTTTAATACAATAACATCAAAACCAAGAAAACTTACTCTGACCCATGAAAACTACAAACTGTATGATATCAATAGAATTCCACAGTGGCCTCTAAAGTGGCAACACCCAGCAATGTGACAACCAGCCCCGGTTTCCCCACATCTACCCTGCAAAGGAACTTCCACCCAAATCTAATGTAACTGGCATCCTTAAAATGGATACAAGACTCAGAGTCCACAAGCACAGACACGTCCCTCAGCTTGAAATTTGAGTGCTGATATTTGGACTTTGGATTAATCGCATGCATGCAGGCTTAGAGACCGAAAGATTAACAGAAGCTAGCCACTTCACAGAAAACGTAAGGAAGACCATTTATAGAAAAGAATCTTTGGTTTCTCCAATGTCACACATTTTTCTATTTAAAGCAGATTATACAACTTCCTTCTTATACTGAAGAGAAACATGTTCTTCTGAAGTTGTGTGATGCCATTACTACTAAGGGGATCTGAAACTTCAGAGAGGGAAATAAACCGTTTACGTCCAGCAGCAGACACATGGCGCTCTTTGAGCCCGCTATACCTCGGTTTTGATTTCTGTTAGATCAGCGACCCTAATCAGTGAAACTTGATCTGCCTTTACTCGCTTTGCTTCTGAATCTTTGCTGGTATTGCCTAAGTTTTGACACTGTCTCGACACCCTTGAAAAAATAATTTGCAGAAGTGGATCTGAGAAACCGTTTGCTACGAAATTCAAAATTGTGAAATTCCGATCACAAAATATTATGTGCTGGTAATACTCGTACAGACGAATGAGGTGCATGTTGGTTACAGTATAATGACAAAATGACAGAAGGGGAAAATAACTATATAAAGAACACAATAGTATATTAAGGAAATTTGTTGCTGTTGTTCAAAAATATTTGGAAATCCATTTTAAAAATGTAGTTATTCGGAGAAAAAGTGGACACTAAGGCACAGTTAGACATTTTTCGAGATTATTGAATAGGAAAAAAAACATGTTTTACTCATGCTCACTGATTTGTGTGCAGTTACATCTGCACATGACATACATTTCAAACATACTCAGAGTTCCTCGAACTTCTCTGATTAGCTGTTCTGGAACTGAAATTGCAATCCCAGAGTAATAAACTCAGAGTTTATTTTTAAAGTCGAAGTTTTGTTGAACCTCCCTCCTGGAACAGGGCCCAGGAAGAGTGCAGCAAGCTGCCAGGAAGCATACTTTAAAGAATAAAAGACAGACAGCATCAAATGGCTTGTTTGGTCCAATCTTGTGAAACAGTCGAGGACAGAAACATAAACAGTTAATTCTCTATATCTATTATCCGTCTATATTTCACACAATATTAAGTTTGCATTATTTAGTATACAGTCTTCTTAAAATTAACACGATGAGAAACATATGGAGAAAATATACTTTTTCATATTTTTTTGCTGAGACTTAGAGGAGAAATTTGATGTCTGTATTTTTCACATGAAACTGGAGTCCAAGTTCAAGTAGCTTTTCTGGAAGTCCCGCACATGAACCCAAACAAACTGTCAATTCAACATGAGAAAGACTCAATACTTCATGAGAAATGTGTAAAAAAAGAAAAACAATCTAACACACGACACATAAAAAAATCTTGGCCTCCTGCTCACTGAAATGTGTGCAGTTACCTCTGCCAACAAATTCATGCATTCTCATAAACGTAGAAAATAAACAGGTTTGCAGAAGCCGCCATGTTGCCACGCCATCTAGAAACAGTGGCTGTGGAGAACGTTGTGCCCCTGTCAGGTGTTTGTCCGCGTGGCCAGAGAGACCGGCCACATACGTACAGCAAAGATGAGCAAAAGCAGAACTTGTAGCTGTTCGCGTATTGTGGAGGCAAATTTGAATTTGGCCTGGATTCTGGCTTTATCTAATGAAAATTAAAGCTGAGTAAATAACAGCAAACATTCTGGAAAATGATATGTTGCATATTCAAATTTTTGTACTGTCAGTGATGATAAGCTCATTACAATCTCTCTTCTCCCCTCTTGTTTTTTTTAGATAAATGCCACAGTCTGCGCTGTGTTCACATTCCTCGGTCCACAGGATTAAAACGGAGGCGTTGCTGTTTATTTACCCACGGGCAATCCTGATAATGGAGCTCCATTGATGATGATTTTTCTTTCCCTACTTAATAAACATCCTGAACACGCACATGAAAGAGTAAATATACTCAGAGTTCATCGAACTTCTCTGATCAACTGTTCTGGATCTGAAAACTGTAGGGGGAAAAAAATTGCGATTTCAAAGGCAATCAACTCAGAGTTTATTTTTAAAGTCGAAGTTTTGTTGAACCTCCCTCCTAGAACAGGGCCCAGGAAGAGTGCAGCAAGCTGCCAGGAAGCATACTTTAAAGAATAAAAGACAGACAGCATCAAATGGCTTGTTTGGTCCAATCTTGTGAAACAGTCGAGGACAGAAACATAAACAGTTAGTTCTCTATATCTATTATCCGTCTATATTTCACACAATATTAAGTTTGCATTATTTATTATACAGTCTTCTTAAAATTAACACGATGATAAACATATGGAGAAAATACTTACTCACTTTTTTTGCTGAGACTTAGAGCAAAAAAAAGTAAGTATAAATATGTCTGTGAAGGTTCTCAGTCATCCAGGTCATCGTAGTCAAAGGAGCTTGCAAAGAAAAGCGTCTGGACTTCTTTAAGTTACTTGAAGACGTTTCACCTCTCATCCGAGAAGCTTCTTCAGTTCTAAGGTCAAATGGTGGAGAGTCCCAGATATAAACCTAGTGGGAGTTTCCCCCCACAGAGGGACAAAAGGACCCCCTGATGATCCTCTAATCGCCTGAGCCAAGGTGTGAAACTGGGCGTGGGTCCCAATCAGCCAGAGTTTCGGGTGAGTTCATTGTGAAACCTGGCCCCACCTTATCATGCGAATTCCTGAGATCAGATGGCCCAGGATGTGAGTGGGCGTTAAGGCGTCTGGGAAGGGATCTGGGATCTGGGTCTGGGAAGGGGTCGTAAACCACCGAAAGATGGTTTACGACACCAACTCTCTGCCATCTATAATCCAGTTTTGAGATCCCTTCCCAGACGCCTTAACGCCCACTCACATCCTGGGCCATCTGATCTCAGGAATTCGCATGATAAGGTGGGGCCAGGTTTCACAATGAACTCACCCGAAACTCTGGCTGATTGGGACCCACACCCAGTTTCACACTTTGGCTCAGGCGATTAGAGGATCATCACGGGGTCCTTTTGTCCCTCTGTGGGGGGAAACTCCCACTAGGTTTATATCTGGGACTCTCCACCATTTGACCTTAGAACTGAAGAAGCTTCTCGGATGAGAGGTGAAACGTCTTCAAGTAACTTAAAGAAGTCCAGACGCTTTTCTTTGCAAGCTCCTTTGGCTAAGTATAAATACAGAAATCAAATTTCTTAGAGGAGAAATTAGATTTCTGTATTTTCCACATGAAGTCTAAGCTCAGTTAGCTTATCTGGAAGTCCCACACATGAACCCAAACAAACACGAGAAAGACTCAATACTTCATGAGAAATGTGTAAAAACCACAAAAAAGAAAAAAAGAAGAAAAACAATCTTACTTGTGGGACATTAAAAAAAAAACAGATCAGAGGAAGTAAAATAAAGTCGATTATAAACTTATTTTCAGCATTGAACACTATAATAATTTCATCAAAACATTTAAACACTATCACACAAAGACTTCTGTGTTTTTACACTGCGTTTAAGTGTCCAGGAGGAGAAGCCAAACTATACGTTCGACCGTGAGCACCACTGAGGTGACGAATCAGCCGTGTGACTGGCTACGGGGCAAACGTGGAAGCATTAGTTAAAAAGAAACTTAAGAAGGTGGTTTATATCTCTACTTGAGAAAAAAGTAAAAAGGTAAACAAGCACAGGGTGTTCCTTTCATCAAGGCTGATATCCTCTGTTAAAGGCCTGCTGGAGAAACATGGTGCTGTTAAAAGCTAAATCATCAGCCTCTGCTTCTGATAAAAAGTTCACCATTTCCTTCCTCCAAGAGCATGAGGTATTTCCCAGACTACTGTCCACTAACAGACCAAACAATGAGGCTGATGATTCATAAGGACATGTGGGTATAACCTTTCAGCCTTCTGGCCGTCTAAAACAAAAGACGGCAAATCTGTTCCCTGTTTTTTTGTTTTTTACTCTTAGTAAAGTAGGCAACTAAGTGATACATTCATTACATCGTATACTCTCAGAAAGCTGGGCATGTCTTTGTTTCTTATGTACAGCATACCAGGCTGCAAGAAATCCAAGGCAGTTAATACAGTTAATGGCAGCTGGACAGGGACAGTGCTCACAGGTCAACAGCAGACTGGCTCAGTAAGTCTTCCATATATATGAAGTAAAAACATTTAAGCTGTGACAGTGACACCATTGGGGCGGTGTGAAAAAGTATTTGCCCACTTAATGATTGTCACACTTACATATTTCAGGCCATCCAACAATTTTTTAGTTACATTTTAGTTACTTTTTTTACATAGGAAACAGTAGTTTTGGATAGATTTGTTTCCTTAATGAATGAAATCATTATTTAAAACCTGCATTTTATATTCACTTGTGTTACCTAATGCTAATATTTCCTTGATAAAACATTTAAGTGTGGCAATCGGGAAGGGGGCAAATGCTTTTTCGCAGCCCTGTAAGCGGTGCAAAGGTAGTAAGTCTGTTGGGATACATGCGTGGATGACGCTGTTCTGATTTGACTCAACATTCAGGCTCAGCTCACGACCAACCGCCTACTGTCTGCTGCCGATGGGGTTGCAGTTGTTGTTGTTTCATCTGTATCAGCAGCAGACGGGTCCAAAGAGCCTCACAGTATCTGACACATGGCGGTGCAATGCAAAGCTGTGACCCTGCACTAAAATGGACGTTTGTGTTAGGCTCGATTATGTAACCGACATGATTTCCAAAAAAGGAACCACTTCGGTGTGCAAACAAAGCATGTTGATAAGGGATCAAAATGCCATGGGAGCATTGCTGTGAATACAGAATCAACTTAATGCGTTGGTATATGTTGTGTGTCACTCCATAGGGATGATAAAGACATGCAGTGTTGTATTTCCCTGTGAGATTCATGGCATCAGATTTTAGCAGCACTAAATACAAAGTGCTGAAGCAGCAGCAGCTGCTTCTAGTTGCTCTTCTTCTTTGGGAGCACGAGGGGACGTCGGGCACTTATCACCAGTCTGGCTTGTTGATTTTGGGCTCTACCACAAGAGCAATTTTACAGTTGTCTTCTTCCACCGCCATGGCCTGAAAGTTGCACAGGGCCGTCTGAAAAGAGGAAGAAGAAGTAGAAAAGAAAATGTGATAGTGTTTAAGAGAAAGCCAACTGTAGCCTGGCATTCAAAGAAAAACAACAACAACAACAACAAATGCAGTTCTAAGAATTTGCAGTACCTCGGTGATTATGAGAAGCATGCACTTACAAAGAAAAAGAAAAGGAGAAATGAGCACACAAGTACACCTAAGAGCAAAAAACTCACCTTATTGTTGTTGTCGCAGATATCACTGAGGAGATCCCGAGGCTCTGGTACTTTGGGAAAGATAGTATCCTTGTTTCTACACAAAGACAGTTAGATATCAGAGGTTAGCGCAGCCCCAAAAAAACAGAACAAAATAAAACCAAAACAAAGCCAACGAACAACAGGATCCATTCAGTAAGAAGAAGAGACTTTTTACTTACTTCTGGTAACACATCACAGTCAGGACTGTCAGGGTGGCAACCACCAATGGGACTGTAATCGCAAGAAACACTAATGGACTGAAGCCCGAGTCTGCTTCTGCATGCAAACACATATAAGCATTCATTTCAGCAACAATGAAACTGTTTCATGTTTCAGCCTTTGATGTTACTTTCCCCTTTCAGCTTTTTTTAATAGAGAAAATAACATGTCGGCTTCATTCATCCATTTACACCCAGGGATAAAACTATCTTCTGATTAGCAGATGACCTGCACTAGAGCCACCCCAGAGAAGAATGTATGGCCTTTATAATCTAAAAACAAATAATAAGTCAGTGCATTCTGTTTTTTATTAACACAAGATTAGAAAAAAGACACAAAACAGAAAATGACTTTACCAAAATACTGTTGGTCGGTCCACGGTGTTTCTCCTTTTTCTCCATACTTTGCTTTGATAGCCATGCTGTAGCTACAGTGAGGGACCCGGTCCAGCTCGTGTGATGTTTTTTCTTTTAGTATTATTGGACTCTGTGAAAAGTGTTTGAGGGAAACCATCGATTTGAGCCTTGAATCAGTTGATTAAAACTTCATCCTGAGAGAAACATCAGTGAGTTTGCAAAATTCAGCACGTAACCATAAAGGACAAATTTAAATATTTAATTTGGACTCATCTACTTGGGACCCTGTCGATTTCTGCCAAATATAATAACAACCGCCACTATAACTGATGAGGGTTTGTTTTTTTTTTAAATAAAAAGCTGCTTTAGCTGCTTGGAGAAAAGTCTGTAATTTTCTCCTTATTTTCTCTTCTTATTTTCTCTGGATATGATGGCTACCATTATTCCCAAACCAAGAGCTATCATGCTAGCATGGCTTAAGGTTGTATTTAAGCTAAGTCCTGTTCCAGAGGGAGCCCTGGAAGCTGATCCTTAGCCACTTCCTCCTCCCCCTCTGGGATTCCAAGACTTTCCCAGTTAAAAAAAAAAAAAAAAGGTTATATAATCTGTCCACTGAAATATGAGTTAGCCTCTAACAGATGTCTTTTAACACAAAGGACCCCATGTCTTATATGAGCTCCCACACAATGTTTTGAACTCCTTACCGTGTCCTCCAACTTCACTCTAATGCTGGAACTCATTCTCTAAGTCAGGGGTGTCAAACTCAAATACACAGTGGGCAAAAATTCAAAACTGGAACAAAGTCGCGGGCTAACGTTAGTATTTTTTGAAATATATTTATTCCTCCAGATATAAGAATGAATCTTTTCTTATGTGCTCAAACACGTTTTGCTGAAAAACTGAATATGGAACAAGCAAAGCTTAATACTAAACAATATATATATTAGCTGTATAATACCAGTAGGCCAGCTCTAATAGTAATTTGGTATGGCTTCACGGGCCAAATGTAATTAGGCTGTGGGCCAAATTTGGCCCGCGGGCCAGAGTTTGACACCTATGCTCTAAGTGCTTTCAGTTATTCGTTTTTTAACACAATCGTAACACACATTACTTTAAACTAATGGACGTGACAGACAAAGTAAGATAGTATTGTTGTTATTCTTACTTTTAGTTGACCACACTTAGTGTAATTTATTATATATTCCCACTCGTCCTGTGCAATCACTTCAGGAGGGTACCAAGTAATATTAAATTGATTCCCACTTTTCTCGACTTTCCAGTTAAGGGGCGGTGGTCTCACTGCACAGAGAATAACAGACAGATGTTGCAGTTAGTACAAGCTAGCCAGAGGTGCCTTAAATGCAAATCATAATGCAAAACAGTGTGTATTTTGCCTTTCGAAAAGTTGGTAGTTCTAGATTGTGTCATAAAATACACAGTGCTAGATACACACAGATGCATGCCACCCCCCCCCCCCCCCCCCCCACACACACACACACACACACACACCATGATAACAGCTAAAATATTTCCAAGAAAGGAGAGAAAGAACCAATTATACCCCAGAAACTGAATGAGGAAGCACAAAATATTTCAACACAAGTTTCCTCTCGCATTACTTTTAAATTCTGAATTAGCACTGACCACTACACAGCTTACCAAAGCGAATGAGGCGTTTAAGGAAGGTGTTCCTGACAGTTTTGTTGTTCAGTGTTGTGTTAAACAAGACGCTTATAATATGTTGTGTGCTCACTGGCAGATAACAGCCAGTCCTCAGATCATCAGTGTAAGTATACGATGGGCATTCTTCTATTCCACTGACGATTTCATCCCACTCAACCTCAGACCTTGGAAACATAAAGAAAAAGGTGATTTACTTTTCTACCAACACACGGTATATTCCAAAAGGAAAGGACAAAACAATGAACTAATAATAAGACACTGGCATGCTTTTGCCTCTCGGTGCTGGTGAATAGAATAAGCAGGGGAAATGTGTTTCTTGCTAATGTGCAACAACAGCATCACATAGACTGTGGGACTCAGCCACCGAATAAAATAATAAAATTTGAAGTATTTCTTTAATCTCGTGACATTTTGTTGGATATTTTAAATGCAAAATGTAATAACTGTGTTTAACAAAGAAGCCACCCGGTGGGAAACAGCCAGTTATCAATACCATGTACAATATTTGTACCTACAGTACAAGTTTGGACACAATTGTGACGCATGAATGTGTTGAAACCTAGAGTGTCAACGCATTCATTAGAACTACAGCCTTTTGCTACGTGGACTAGCGATGCTGCAGTTTTATGCAATGTTTTGTAAAGTTTTGTGATGCAAAAAACAAAAACATTTTAATTTAAGATACTAATTTAACATCTATGAAACTGTATAATTAAACAGTTTCTTTTACTTCCTTATTTGTGCTCTCACTGGGAAACAAAGAAGACAAAAGTTCATAGGAAAATGGGTCTTTGTTGCAGCCTAACAAAACAGGAGTGACTTCTGGATTCAGTCTCGTCTTGGTAACAATATTGTGCAAATACCATGATATATGCACATAATAATGTCATTGTCACCTTCGTTATCTGAGACACTTTAAAAAGTTTATGTTGACAATGAACTTCTCGACGATGTCGACGGGTGAGGCAATAGATGCGCTATTGTGAAAGTTAGCCTTTGTGCTTTGGATACAAGAGTGCAGTCATAACACATTTGAAGCAACAACTTAAACACACAATTCTCACATCTTTGAGTAATTTCAACAGCATCCTGACAAAATCAGTGGACAGTGAGGAATAACACTCTCCAAGTGAATGCCAATATGTACATACAACCTTCCCAGAGGTCATCTCAATCAACGAGTCAGAGGGGTATACTGCAAGTAAAAGTTTGAACCTAAAACCCCTGCTGGAGATCAAAGTTATCACTGTTAAGCAGAGCTTTCTGCTTCAGCTTCTGAGCGTGCTCATATAAAAAGCAGCATTTCACAGGTCATAAGACTCTTCTTCCACAAAAAATGATCCCCGTGAGCGCCCCCTACCCATTCCCTTATAATGATATGAGGATATAATGATTATAATTCCTTATAATGCTAGTGTAACGGGGGAAAATTCACATTTAGATTTAGGTCTGTAGAACTTTACTGTTGGATTTAGTTTGACCTTTTCCTTCTTAGATGAAGGATGTGTGTGTGTCAATATGACCTGGTGAAAACTTCTTAGATATGTTTAACGATGTTTCACTAAGTTAACCTCTAATTGTTAGGGAAACTCACAAGAAGACCAGTGCCAGGTGCTGCCTGGAAAATAGATAGTGGGAAAGTCTTCCCTGGCCAGCAACAGCCCGGGTGGGACAAAAGACTGTTGTAACTGAAAAGATACAAAGAGTGTGTGTGATGTTATCAAAGGGACGCTGGGAAATCCCAAGGTTAGCGCTCTCGTGACTGTAGAACTGTGATGTTTGATGTGTGTTAGCTTTCCTGCATCCAGCAATTACATTAGCTTGACCACAGCTGACTGTGTTGCAGACTTTAATAACAGAAATTTCACCCACACTAGGCACAGTTTGCTCTTCACTCAGTGGTTTTAGTATTCACGCCTAACAACCTGCACATATAAAACACCATTATATATATATAGTAGAGAATTTATAATACACTTGAAATGATGTAAATAAAAGACTCAGTGAAAATGTGGTGCTTATAGCCGATTTACAAAGAAATGCTCTGCTCCTGAACTTGTTACGTGTTCGCTACAAGTTAGCGTAGTGATTTAGCCAGTTAAAAACAGAGCCACTTTCGTAATACAGAAACCTCTCACTTTACGCTCGACAGCTCGCGAGACATTTATCTAAGTTAGTTGACTCCGCAGGGTGTGGTAGGTTATTTACAGCAGAAACACCTCATTTAAGTGTTAGGGTCATGGATAACAGTGGAGCTCTGTGGCCCAGACGGATTAAACATATACCTCTCCAATATTATCTTTGATGCACTGGCTACCGGGCAGTGTGGATGAAAATTTAAAATACCTTCTTCTAATGCAGGTGCCCTTTAAATAATCACCAAGCTGCACATTAAATGTACCATTTTACCCCAAAAGAGCACTTCTGTGTCAGAGCACAGACCTGCCTCCAGGTTCCTCCCCTGGGACAGCCCTAGGTAAGAGCAGGGGTGAATAATTCTGGTTTTGTTCAGCCAATGCAAAAACTGAGTTAATGTGTAACTGAGTCCTGCTGCTCATTCTAATAAGAAATGTTCTTATGCTCTCTCATGACACATCTCCCCTCCCCTTTGGTGAGGCTCATACATTTAATATAAAGTCATGTTGCTGTTGATGTGACAAAGAGAGTGAGAGTGGGAAGCTGCCACTTCCTTTATATGTGTGTTAAATTATTATTTATGATAATTCTGTGTGCCCTTTAAAACAAAAGAGGGCAATAGGACTACACTGAACGAGCAGCAGAGTTTCTCTTTGTACAATTCAGCAGGTCTTGGGTTTCCTATGTAAACTGGTAACATATCTTATGCTCTGGATTGGCAATATAAAAGTTAAATAAATAAAAATGCGTTTGGATACATGATCCCCACTTGTGTCCAAGATCACTTCATTTTTATGGATTGTCATGCAGAAAACCGCTGTGTTGCTTTAGTTCATTTCAGTATTTGCTTTTGGGTTTCTTTGTTTTTTCTTTTTTTCTTTTTCTTTTTACTTGCAACGTATTTGTTTCAAGTTTGTGAAGACGTTTACTTAATTTGCTTAGGTTTTGCCTATTTAAATACATGACCTTAAACGGCAGTCCATTGGGATATCAGGGCTCCGGCGTGTTACAGTTGGCTTGAGTTAACACTTAACCCTCTTCATTTAATGTTACATTGCCAAATATGGTTTGGTTTTGTATGCATAAATCCCCACACCCCCAACAAACAGCCTGCAGCTGGCAAAAAAGACAGAGCCATTAAACACAAGAATTTAGCCCTGATTGAACTCTGGCTCATTACTTCCACTTCAGCTCAGAGTGACCACTGACTATCAGGAAGTGTTGCAAAATTACAAAACTACCTGTACTGCGTAATGCTGAATTTCTATTTCTTTAAACTGCATAATAAAAAAGCACATACTTGTAGAAGAAACGGAGATCTGCGGCGATACCGGTTGGTGACCATGAGCAGTTTGTTTGCTTTGGGGAGTGGACGTAGCACTGAAAATCTGTCACCAGCTCTGAGAGCGACAGAGACACAGACACAGATTAATAATCAAACACATAGACAGCAATTTGCTTCATATGTGGCTCAAAAGCATTTTTTTTACAACAAAGCAGAGTCAGTGGTGAGAATTACCTGGATTAGTTTCACTGACGACCACTGGCTCGCTTGATGACTTATTCCAAAAACTTCTGATAGACACATTTAAGACGTTTCCATTCATTAACCCCTTCAAAACTAAGGAAGTGCCCTGCTATTAAGAGAAAAAGAGAAGAAAAAAACTAATTTGAGTAAACAGTCTAAACCAATCCCAGAGCTTTTGTTTGAAGAACTGGCTAACCAACCAGACATAGTTGTGGTGTACATGCAGAACAAAAGGGTTGTGGTAATAGATGTAGCAATACCGAGAGAGAAACATCAGGAAGAAGGAACACAAGACGCCCGAGAAACACCAAAGGCTGAGAGAAGATGTGGAGGGTGAAGACAACAGTGGTCCGGTTACCACGCGAGATCTAGAAAGCCCAGGACTCAGTGCCACACATACACACAGCTATAGCTGTCATGGCTTAAAACATGTGAGGTCCACAAGAGTGCAGCTGGAGAAACGGTACGCTGCAACACAACACAGTCTTCCCCTCAAAACTTAAAATAGCGGTTGTCTATACAAAATCTAGAAATTACTCAAACCTACTTTTCATATCTGAAAATGTTTTTCAGCAGTATGCAAATAATGAGCCTCTACTTCCAGGAGGTGGTTGAGATTACTTGCAGTCTCTTAGCAGCGGTCTTTCCGGGAATTATTGGTTATTAACTGATGAAAGACTTTTAAATTATGGGGTATAAACGTTGTGTAATCACAATGAATATACGAGGTTTTAAAGTAAGCATATACACATATAAGCGTACTTACAGTGGATTCATATTTTTGTCCGTTTGTATTTGTAGACACTTTATACTGGTAATCGACAGAATTCTCTGGTGGTACCCAGGTCACGTTATGATCAAAGTCGTTAATCCTCCGCAGGGACACATTTCGTGGTGGTAAGATTTCGCCTTAGTGAAGGAGGAGAAAGAACAGAAAATGAGTCAACATCTGCAGGATCAGCGAATAAAGACGATTTATGTGGCTCGCCAAGCAAGCTGTTGCGCTGAGCCAGTCACTCAGGAGGGAAAAAAATCTTTCCCTCAAGGCACAGCTGTTACGCACACTTCGACTGCTGAACAGTCTATTTACCAGATCTGATCCTGCTTTCGGATTTCTACGTGGATAATTTAAAAAAGTCAGATTCCTCCTGTTTCTGTCACGTAAACAGAATCCGGATTGGAATACTAACATGGGGGTGCGCTGAGAGGATTTACACGCGCGATTTACACGAAACACATTCTCCCACAAAGTTTTCTCTTTTTCCAGAGTCCGTTTTACTGTTCCGCTACACAGTGGCGAATGCCAGACGTGACGTCACTAGTGGGAATCACCGCAAATGACCCGAGCGAGAAAACTGGGAAAAGGTGTCAAAGAAGCAGGCAATAACAAAAACCCAGGTAAATGTGTTGTAAGCGTGGACGTGTAGATCGTCTTACCGTGACTGGACTCGATCGTCAGAGACAGGCAGCACAGAACTAACAAACTTGGGAACATCCTGCTGATCCCGTGTGTTCAGCTCTCCCCCTGAAAACTTTCTATCTCCTGAGTTTCTGTTGTGAGGAGAGCGGGGGAAGCGCTCTTGAAACGGGGTCCCCTGCTTCTCAGACTCTGTGTGGTCACAGCTGTTCAGAAGGCAAAAGCAGAGAGACGTCTGCCATGTCTCTGATCTACTTTCGCTTCCAGCTTCTTGGGAGGAAGGCACAGAAAAATAGTGGGAGGCTGGAAGTGGGTGGTACGCTTCCTCCTTCTGATGTAGACACGCTGACGCACGCACTGACATGTTGTGCTTTCTTCCTTTTTTTAGAAGTCATATTTTTCAGTACACATATTCTATTTTTTATGTAAAACAAATAACCTATGATAAACCTTCGCACAACTACTAAGACACATTTGTAAGTTTCAGAACTCTAACCAAACAAAATCTAACAAAAAGGGGCGTAAAGACAAAAAACAAACAAACATTGGCTGCTGCTGGTCCCCCAACAGCCGGTAGAATGTGCTGTGTGGAGTGAGAACGTGTTAAGACCTGCAGGTAGTCTGTAAGTATGTGAAAACGTTTAAAGGCTTGGACAAAGATTCACGTTTTATTGTCATGTACAGATAAAAAGTATAGCCACATTTATCCATAATGAAATTCTTTGGCTTGTGCTCCTCAGCTTTACATGAGCATATAGAGAGTGTGCAGAAAAGGAGAGAAAAAAAGTATTAAATATTAGAGCGTTGAGACGAGTTGGTATTTACGCGTTTGTGCAAGAGTATTTACAGGTTGTGCAAAGTTGTGCAACGAGCATTTAAGTGGCATTTGTTGAAGTGATGGTGTGCAGAGTCCTGTAATTGTAGTGAGTGTGTAGTGGTGTGTATGGAATATCAGCAGTTCAAAGGTCTGATGGCTTGTGAGTAAAAACTGTCTCTGTGTCTGGTAGTGCGGGTCTGGATGCTCCTGAGCCGCCTGCCGGACGGCAGGAGTGTGAAAAGTCTGTGGCTGGGATCCGCTGCGTCTTACTTATGCAGCATGGCTGGCAGTTCACCTCTCACCAGCCTCTGCAGAGCTTTGCGGTCCAGAGCATTACAGCTGCTGTACCAAGTGGCGATGCAGCCAATCAGAATACTTTAAATGGTGCATCGATAGAAGTTTGTAAGTATTCTGGGGTTCATTCTGAATCTTCTGAAGAAGAGCCGCTGTCTTGCTGCTTTTATGATCACGCCAACATGGTGTGACCAGCTCAGATCCTCGCCGATGTTGATGCCCAGGAATCTGAAGCAGCTGACTCTCTCCACCTCTGCTCCTTCGACGTGGATGAGGGTGTGGCCTCCTCTCTGCAGTCTCCTGTAATCCACGATGAGCTCCTTGGTTTTGCTGACGTTAAGCAGCAGGTTGTTGTCGCCGCACCATGATGTCAGGACATCTGCCAGCTGGTGGGCACATGCTTTGAAAACTCGACCTGGAATGTTGTCTGGTCCAGGAGCTTTCAGAGTGTTTACTTTCCTGAAGTATTTACACGCGACTGCCTGAGATATCTGAAGAGGGCAGCACAAAGGTCACAATACACCAACACAGTGTAACCATGTGCTTACATCAGGCTCTGCATCTCTGCACCAGTTGTAGACTAACATGGTCTTCTTGCAGCCAAGCAGGCGTAGACAGCTAACAACACTAGGTTTGCACAAGTCATTCACAAGCATCACTCCAACAGGATTAAAACTTTATTTTTTAAAAACAATATTTTACTGTAAAGTTGATGTTCAGTCATTTAAGAAGACAACATGATCAGATTTCTTGTTATGCTATTCTATCCAAGTTTATCAGGGACATTTTACCTTTTTAATGCTGCAATGTCTGAAATGTTGTGTCATTGCGTTTTTAGCTTGTGATGCCTTGTAGGACCTGGTGTCCTGAGTGTGATCACGTATTTATGAGCAAAAGGCACACGGGAACAACAGCTGTTGTTGCTTTCTACACATGCTATTGTTTTTGTAACCTTGAGATGTTTCAGCGTGTCGCAACATTAAGAGACAGTTTTTTGTTTTGCAAAGCTACCATCTGTGACCATTACACCGTGGTGCATGCAAATAATATTTTAATGATGTCTTGTGAAACTTGTACCTTCATATTTCATGTTTTTTACATGTTAGCGGTGCATGCCGTGGCTGTAGACCCAATTTAATTGTTTATACATTAGTTAAAAAAATAGAAAAATAACACCTCTCATGTCATTCTTGGCTGGTGTAGTCAAAGAAACGGGGCAGTGAGAGAGTCACACATGGCCGTTTTATATTTAATTTTGACTGCAGGTGGGAAGCAAGGTCACGTCATGTATGAGCATATTTACAGTAGTTTCCTCGCTGCCTGCCTCACTAGTTTTCGTAGATATCTGCAGTTTCTGAGTAAATGCCGCTGTGGAGCCAAATTCCCAAAAAAATGTTGAGACTCTGTTTAACAGTACAGATGTAAATGGGAACCTCGGGAATCTTTTCTTCGGAGGAACTCTGCCTCTTTGAAAATCCAGCTGAAAACAGCTGGTGGAATAAATGCGCTGCATCCAGTAACACTTGCTTTTCTAGTCTTTTGTTCCTATTTATTTATTTTTTGCTTTTTTGGGATGCGTTGCTGCCAACAAATTCAAACTGAGTTCATATTTTTCTTTTCATGAAATAGTAAAGCGTCTCAGTTCACTCATCTGATGTTTTCTTTGTGCTATTGTGAATAAAACATGTTTGAGATTTCCGCTTTTCTGCCCATCAGTCTTATTCCTTTGTCCTCTCAAAAACTGAAAGCACAAACACGCACGTCGGTGATAGCAAACAGGTTAAATGTTTGACACCCACATAAAAGTATTTACTTATATGTCCATTATCTTCATGCTACGTGTGGTTGGTTTATGTTGACCAATGAAATACGTTGCTGAGAGAGAGGAGGGTGAGGAGAGCAATTGAGGATGTGCAAATGAGGAAGGTCAAAAGACTTCTTCAATAATCTGAGGGGTAGGGTCAAGATTTGGAACAAATACCATGAAAGCGTGGATCCATCTTGGTTTGTATGGGTATTTCAGGGTTCTGGTGGTGGTGTTATGGTTTGGGGATCATTTTGGGGACTTTGGGCTTTTTTTTTTTAGCCAAATGTTGATTAAGCTGCCACAGCCTCCTTGAGAATTGTTGCAGGCCATGTCCATCCCTTCAAGACCACAGTATTCCCATCTTCTTCCAGCAGGATAACACGCCATGTCACAAAGCCCAACTGGTCTAAAACATCGTAAACTTAAACTTGAACATAACGATGAGTCAAATGACCATCACGGTCAGCAGATCACTGTCTAATAGAGCATCTTTGGGATGTGGCTAAACAGGAAAGTCACATCATGGATGTGCGGCCAACAAATTTGCTGCAGATTTGATGTTGTTGTGTCAATATGGACCAGAATCTCTGATGAATGTTTCCAGCATCTTGTATCTATGCAATGAAGAACTGATGCAGTTCTGATGGCAAAAAGAGGTTCAACCCACTATTAGCTATGTGTAAGTAACGAAGTAACTGATGTCCGACCCTGTTCTCCAGGCAGAGAAAGAGCATGGACAGCCACTCATACCTTCAAGCAAAGACTTATAAAAATGGACTGTCGTCTGTGGCACAATACATGGTTTAGTGGGGTAAAAAAGTTCTTTGTCATTGTCACCTCAGTGTTTTGAAATCAGCTGAGCAGGGCTGGATCTGACAGATAAACAGACACTGTGTGCTCATACAGTGTTCACATGCCCAGCCTAAAACCTTTATACACTTGTTTTTGCAGCAACTCCCCCTGCTGGCCAGTAGAACAAAGTGCAGGTTTACAACTCCATTGCAATGGCCTCACTTTTTAAAGATTTCACGCAAATGCGTCAGTTTATTTAAAGCCTATTTTTGTTTGCTATGACTTCACAGCAGCCAAAAAGGGAAAAATAGGTTGATCATTAAAAAAATGATAAAAAAAAAACCCAAACTCAGTGTCTGAAGCCTCATATAAGCTTTAGAAAGAGCGTTATTGTTCTGCCCTTCTTCACTTACATCATGAGATCCTGTTTCAGTGCTCATACAGGAACCTGACTATTGTTTTAAGAATGAGCTGAAAAACTGAGCTTCTGTACTTATCCTCGGGGAGTATCTCCCCCTGCAACCTCCAGTTTAATCTACAATGGGTAGGATTTTTTTGTTTCCGTCTTTCAGGAACAAAAACATGTTAATGATTCAGGTTAATACCTGCTCACTGAAAATACACACATCCAGATGCTGAGACAAGCTGCTCATTTCTGTTTGAGCAACTATTACAAGAAAGGCTGAGCGGGTTCCACATTATCACATCCAAAACACAGATCAACACACGTGTTTCCCTCCCCCAAACAAATCCATGTTTTTAATCTCTCTCAAAAAGTCTCTAAAGCTCAAAAGTTGTGTTGGAAGCCCCCATTTCCCCTGGAGCTACTTTGGACTTCACCTTCCTTCCTTCCTTTTCAAGGAAGAGCATTTCCCTCTCAAGGTGATATTTCCATTTGGTTGTGTTAAATGCCAAGTCAAAATAGCGCTGCACGGAGTTGACAGTGTGACGTCGAAGTTTGTAATTATTTTATTATATGTTCAGATGTTTACAGTTCTTGGAGTACTTACATCACTTCTCTCTTTACAAAGTTTGAAAGTTTTGTACAAAGACAGAAAACTCTTAATGCCACACATCAAAGATCTTTTATACAGCTTAACTTTAGTAAGAAAATGCCATCCAAAACATGTCTGCCAGCAGAGTTCATGCAAGTGAATATTTAGACTGACAAGGTGAAAGTTCTTTTCACATGCACCAACAATGGTAAAACAGAGGAGTATACGTAGGCTGTCGCAGTCACCCAGCACTAAAGCCCAGCAGTGTGCTCTCATCCCGACGTGTTTTCCACAGTTTGGGGCTTTTTTTGCTACCAAAACCTTGCATCCTAGTTAATTCCTGCACAGGTGACTCCGGATGGCAGTCAAATTTTCATTTGTACAAATAAGGTTCATGTTGTGACAAGATTACACTTGTTTTTCTTTCCATTTTATGAGTTACAGCAGATATCCAGGGAAAAGTCAGCTCTTGTTACCACTAGAACATCTTCCAGATTAATCAGCCTCCTCTGGTCTTCTCTTTCCAACGGGAATGCAAAGCCTCCCCTTATCTTCCTCTGCCTCAGCATGAGGATATCAATCCCACTCACATTTCTGGGTCCACGGTCGGGCAGCTTTTCTGAAGCAAATTCCGAAGATTTACTGCATTTCTTTATCCTGTCCACAGCACGCTCAATCAGCGTGGATCTGCACTGTCCCACAGAGTTACTTATTAGCAGGTGAAATTCCTTTTTATGCAAACACGGACACAGGTGTTCACCAGTGCAGCAGAGGTGCCCCACAGCACACGTCAAACCTGCAACAGGTATGAAACTTTCAACCGAAAAAAGGCAAGTGAAACTAAATGTTTTCAACCTGCTGTTAAGTTACTATGTATATGTTCCTTCAAGTCCATCTGCACTGCGAGCATTCCTCTGAACATGTGTGATTAGGAGATTTCCTGAGGAATTGTGTTTTCAGATACAAGGATGATGTGTTCAGTGGATTCTGGCTCCGCTTTGTACAGATCTCCAGGGATGGACTGAAAAACAGCAGTGTAAAAATGAGTATTTATGAGGACAGAAAGAGCATTTGACTAGACTTTTTTTCAAGTATATACCTTAGAATCTCTGTTTCCAGTCATCATCATTTCCTTGAATATTGTTGAAGGATCAGGTATCCTGGGACAAAAGATTTCCCTGTTCCTGCAACACACACACACAAAACCCCAACACATCATGTTTAGCCATGACTCTGACACTGGAAATACCTTGGAAGTACCTTGTGGTGTGAAATCATGTTACACAACGTCATATGGAAAATTTAAACCATCATTCAAATACTTTTCAGGGAAGTAGTACAAATACCTGCAAGTTCTTTCATTGATTTCAAGAACCAAAAGTGAGAACTAGGTTTCTTTGGTTTTTATTCCAGTATTTTAGCCAGGTAAGATAACACCAACTGAGATTCAAAGCAGAGTCGTTTTTATGTCTTGAAGTGAACCAATTCACCTTCTCCAAGAAAACAGCAGCAGAAAAGGAAGATGGTGGAGTTCGTGTAAAAAACAGGGACTCTTTGAAGGTCTAGTGTTATTTCTGTGTGTCTGCATGTTTGCTGTTTTATCAACATTTATTATAAATCTGGATTTCTTACAGGACAGTGTCTATAGGAGTATATAGTCTTTATTTTTGTCATTAATTCTTATCAAGAAAAATATTATATTTTTATTTAAGTTTTTAACTAATTATTAAAGATCTTAAATCTTATCTGAAAACATGTTGCACCTTTTACATGATTCACTGGCATTCAGTCAGGACAAACAACACACCCAGAGCATGTCAGGTGAACTGTAAAAAGCAGACCTCTCCTCAAACGTGCATGTTTGGACCCATCCTTTACACCACTGCCATCTTGAGGCCACCAGTGGATATGGTCTCTGGAAGCACAATTAACACTGAAGCCACTGAAATCTGGACTGGTAGGTGTTCAGCAGCTTGCAGTTGGTTAGTTTTTTGTACATGTGCATTGTGGGTAAATCTTTGGTGTTTGTTGGAAGACTGACAAAACATTAGCGTGCTAGCTAAGCTGTTGCTGGCTCTGCTTTCACTGCTCTGAGATCAGTTACCAGAAATAAGAGTTGTAGAAATAAGAGTTAGCGCTCTCATTTATCATTGTAAGAGAAGAGGTTTTTTTCTTAGTGACCACTTTGGCCGACATGCGTGATGTAAGAAACGTTTAAATTTAATAAAGTTAAGCAAGCTGAAACCATCACCTGGTCAGCTTGCTTAACTTTATTACTTTTAACTTTTTATACCAGGGGGTTTCTCAGAGATATTGAAAGGCACTTTCAATATCTCTGAGAAACCCCCTGGTTGACCTAACGTACAATTAACCCAGCTATTTTACTAATACACAACCTTCATTTTTCATTAATTATTTAATCCCACATATTTTCTTAAATCAAGTTAGACCATGCTCAGGTCTTTCATTTCAGCTCTGATTCTTTTTGAATAGATGAATATTAAAATACATGCTAAAATCATGATGAAAACCTATGATTTGATAGGATATGAGGCATTAGTGTAGATTAAACAGAACATGTATATGAAAGAAAGTGTTTAGAATAAGTCCAACCTTAAACATCTGCAGCAATAATATTAATTCATTTAGCACTGATGGGAAACATATTTCTGCAAAGTAAATCCTTTGATTTTTGATACTTTATGTGCAATTTTACAGTAATACAGTTTCATGTGAAGTATTCTTTTGCTACTTTTGCTAAAGCAGCAGTTTTAAACAGTCCTTCACTCCTCATTACAAGCTAGTGCTAAATAGTTAGAAACTATAGTAGTAATAAAATATTCAAATTCTATAGCCAGGATGAGGGCAGAAAGAGGCTGTCACAGCAGTATGTTTTGTAACTTCAGACGTTCACACAGATACGATATGAAGCTCCAGTATAAGATAAATATTATTTCCAACTATGGATCATGCACAGCTAGTCGAGTAGGTCCATGAATACAAATCCACAGCTGGAAAATGGCAGAGTAGGTCATATTTTTACCTATTTTATCGATGCAGCTCTACCTGACACACCAGTCTGTTGTGCTGGGAGAATCACTTTAGGTCTCAGTATAACCAGCTGATATTAGCTACTTGCCTATCTATTAGCATTGGCATTAATAGCGGCCAGTAAATGACACATGGGAAAAACACCCCACAACCATGCCATGATGTTACAGAGTTTCTTCACCAGAGGGCACTCTGAATCTTCCCTCTTGGCAACACATCACAAACACAACAACCAGCTTATCCAGAGTCATGTAGAGCACAAAAGAGTTAATAAGTGACTACATAAATGTAAAAGAAATCTATTTATGTTTTGACAACAAACAGAATATCTGATTTTTAAAATACCAAACATGAATATCAGTTTTAAAGATCCTGCATAGGCCAGGCTCTAGTCTGAACCTTTATTATTTTACCCTGCACATAGATCACGCCACAGACTCAATAAAGTTATGATATAAAAATGTGTGAAAGCTTTTCTTAGAGTAAATAAACTAAGCTGCTAAGTCATATGAGTTCATAGCACTATGGGAGGTTATAGTGCTTTCACTTCTGCTGTGTCTGTGTGTATAAAGGCACAGTCTGGCAGGAGAGGGTGAGAGGTTTTTAATCATTTGGGCCTATGACTAAGCCTTCTGCTATTTGCTACGTGTTTGCTGCAGGCCACACCTACCTGCCTGTGGCTACAGGTGGGGCAGTTTTGTCAACCTTTCCACTCAGAGGCATCGTCATTCTGTTTACTGATTAAACACTAGTCCTCAAGAGTCCTCAAGAGTAGCCACTCGCCATGGTCTATCAATTCTATTATCTTCTTTTCTTATAAAATCAAATTACACGAAAGTCACATCAGGAGATATTTTCACTACATGAAAAGCAAAGAGAAACTCAGCCCTCTCCCCGGGGCAAACATTTACTGACAGTGAGGAGGGGAAAAAACTTTTACAAGAAGAAACCTCCTCAGGTAGCTTCCATGCTAGTGTTTATTTGGTTAACTATTGCTTGACAGACGCAGTAGGAGAAGCTTCTTTTGACATTAGTCTTTTAATGTCTCTCTGAGTGCAATGAGGCTACTGCACAAATCATTCTTGACACTGACTAAATCAACTCAACAATACTGTATGCTGTGCAAAACCATTGTTTAAAACATGGATTTTGCAAAATCTGCACTTGCACACAAACATTCACTTTTGAAATCATTCTGGCACATACCTCTGGAAGCAGTAGCAGGACAGAATGACGGAGACAGAAAGAATAATTGGGACGACGATGGCGATCACAGTCAGCATCTCATCTGGAGACCTATTCTCCCCTGGAGTGAACAAGAGAGACTTCCTGGTAAAGCTTTTAGGAGATTTTCAACATTTTTGCACATTGTGTTGCACATAATATTGTGTATCACAGTGGTTTGCTAGTGTCTAATTTCTAATTGATGATCCAAATTCAGTGCTCCAAAGTTTACAAACAATACTTTTTGTAAATTCATTTTAAAATGTGCCATTAGACATGATGGAGAACAGCTAAAAAGCAAGGCTGTATAGAGCTTTCATTAACTAACAGATAGCTCAATCACCCATCACATGAATGCTGGGATTTTCTGCTTCTAGCCGTGTTCCTGTTGTACAACATAGCTCGAATTAGTGAGCCAGCACCTGCAAAACTATTCTTTTTTGTAGCACGGTACACTGCAACATCAGACACAGGCATTTTAGTTATTTATTTGTTTTATGGAGTGTGTAAGATTAATGTGTGATCCTTAAAATATACTGTTTAGTATACGACAGTGTTGCTTTGATTCCTTGTGTCCAAGTGACTGTGAGTTATTTTCTTGTAAACGAAGTTCCTGATGATGATGAGTCATTATTAAAATGACCCGACTTCACCCACCCACAGAACTTTATACACTAATTGGTGCATTTCCGATTGCAGCCTCACGCTGATTTGGCCTACATTACAATATCTGCACCAACATGTAGTTTGACACAAAATTTAAAGATGAAGTGAAACTTGAATCATTGAATCAATATGCTGTCAGTGATGTGATTAGTACATGATAAAAACACGAATATACAACTCTGTGTGCACATCATGGGATCTCATGATAATGTAGATATAATTATTTAAATATACTCATATTAATAATTAGTAATACTGGTTAGACAGTTACCGTGAGTTATGACTTCACTGAGGTCACTGGACAAAGGGATGCAGTATTGATCAGTCTGCACACTGTATTGGAATTTGTATTGGCAGTTTTTGTTATAGAGGATTTTCAGAGGTGGCTCTTTAGTGTGGAGAGTCTGAAAAATAAGAAGCACACAAAACCAATGTTGCACTTTGTCAGTATGGAACAACTGTAGCATTGACATAATATCTGGATTTAAGACAGACAAATGTGAAAATAATTTTTTTTCTGATATTTGATAGAAATGTTCAGCTATGAGATTATTCCAGCGTCTCATAAAACACTTAAGCAGAACGTCACAATGTGAGAACTTACTCTGACTTTATTGCACTCGGTGATGCAGACACTATAGTTTAATCCACATTTTCCAACAGCCGGACCTCGATCTTCCCATGTCAGGTCGAGATAGCCTTTATCTTCTGCGATGTTCATCTTTGGTAAAGGTATCACTGAGGAAATAACAAAACACTTGTTAAAAAAAAAACAAAAAACGTTAACATTTCGTATTCATTTTCACAGCTTGGAATGACATTAACAATAAAAAAATTAAAAATAACACCAACCAAATTTAGGTTTGAGGGTGTTGCGTCCAGTTTCAGTCTCCACGAGCACATAGATGCCAAAGTTAAGATTATTCACGTTTAGATAACAAACATCCTTTTCATGGCTGGTGGACCCATCACATGCTCTGATTTTATCATGTTCCTCTGAAGTCCTGTAATAACAGAATGAGGAGTTAACAAGAGAAGTGAAAAACATAAAAAGCTTTTTCACTTCAGCCAGTGACTCATGTGATTCCTTCAAAGTTCCCAGATTAATATTCAGATGAAATGTTAAATAATTCAAATCGGCACAAGATTCTGACGAAGCCACAAGCAGGTTTTAACAAAATACTGCTGTCCAATATTTGTCACTCTGTAACATCCATACACAGAGTACTGCTACAGAAATGTATTGCAGTAGTTCATTTTCACAGAACCCCTGACTAATGATGTGCTGATTCACGGCACTAATCCTATATTTTTTCTTTAGATAAAATTTCGCTCCACACAGAGACTGCGTTACATTTCTTTTGTTGTTTGCAGCTTTTATGCTCACCTGTAGCTGATGTTCAGCTTGACTGACTCATTGACTGGTTTCCAGAAACACTTTGTTCTGTGAGACTCAAGTGAACATCTGAAGTCCGTCACCAATTCAGCTGTAAGTACAACAAAAGAATTAAGTCACACACATAGATATATATTTAAAAAAAAATTATTCTAGAAGGACTTAAGTTATTATATATCAGCATTTCAGCTTTCTGGTACTTACTGCGGCGCTTTGAAGATTTAATGGTTTTGATCACAGGTCTGCTTTCCTTCCAGTGACTACACACAGGATCTAGAACAGCTTGAATGCTGATATTCCAGTGATCAGAGTGCTCATCTTCTGTGAAGTACTTCACTGTGAAATGATTAACTAGGCTTCGGGGCAATGGCTGGAAAAAAAAAATATATATATTTAGTGAAATTTAAATAATTCTTAGTTCTCCAGCACTCTGTCTGATATCCACTTTAAGGGCACTTTATTTTCATAAATAGAAAACATTTTTTTAGATAAATGACGCTTTTTGTGTTTTTTTAACTTAACTTTAGGGTTATTTACAGCGCTGTATTGTTCAATATAAATGATGTTTTATTTATTTATTTATTTTAACTTATCAGGTCAATAAATTCACCATTGTGAAAAACTAGAATTTGATTAATATTTTGTTTGTTTTCATATTATCATTAAACATGTTTGGACTAATTTGCCATACGTTTGATGATAGTAGGTCTATGGTACATGAAAAAAATGCCAGATAGGTCAAGTGGATATTCTTTATAGATTTGAAAACTGTCATTACACATGGAAAAAACAGTTATTAATAAGAACTAATACCAAATACAGGTTAAAACTTTGTTTCACAAATCTAATGTCAGCCTGTCTCACTGCTGGCTTTCAGTTCAATATTACCTCAACTGACTGCGGTAGTTCATATCTGGATACTGCATATTTGACTGTACAGTTTTTCGGGAGATTGTCTGGCTTCTTCCAGGACCAGGACACGGTCACTTGAAATTGGTCATCCCACCTATATGTCACATCTGTTGGTTCGGGAAGTTGATAATCTGCAGGTATAAGAAGAGCCGTTACTCCCAGCTTTGCATAAATGATCAATGCTGCTCAGAAACGATCGTGGTGGGCTACCACCGAAGCCAGAAATGACATTTCCCACGAGCTCTTTCACAACACTCGCTGCAGTCTGCAATTAGTTCCTTGTGACACTCATTGTGACACTGATGTGTTTTGTAATACCTCGGACTGAAGCTGAAGATTGTAAAGCTGTAACTGTTGTCATCATTATACATCATTATATATATCATTTTTTGTGCTTCTGTTATGCAATAATGGTAGTTGATTGGCAGTAATTTGGCAAAGTCATCTCCAAAAACCGATGATCAGATTTATTACCAGCAAACTCACGGAAAATGTCATTGCACCTAGGAATACCTAGGAAAAATGAAATCATTTAATTGCGCCAAATCAGGGAAATATCCAGCATGAAAATCACCTGACTGTACATGAACTGGGGGACATTCCTCACATTCCCCCTCCACCTCTGTTTTTACTATTAGATTGGTTGGAAATGCTCTTGAATCATATGCAAAATGTCCTCGGCACCACCCACACATGGAGTGTTAGGGTGTAGTAAAATGCGCTGATATCCACACTGGGCATGGAAAAGGACAGCAGTGATTCCTAGTAGTTTTTAAACACATGATTATAAATATGAATGTGTCATTTTAAATTCATTTGTCATAAAAATGAATGCGTCTTTAGATTTATCTTACAATCACACAATAAAGTGCAGCTGCTCGGCGTTGAAAATGTGACGCTGACGTTTTCTTCGGATTACAGTATATGTGCACAGGCTTTTTATGCAAAGTGACACAACATAATGGGGGATATCATATCTTAGACAGATGTCCTGGAATCAAAAATAATGGGGGAGATGATTTAATTTAAATGCTATGAGACATCCTTTTAAATTTTGCCTCAGCTCTGTCATTGTTACACTTTCACTTGCGCAGGTTACCCCGCAACTGGTTGCGCTGCGCACCTGTAAAGTGAAAGACAGCCTCTTTAAGCGCAAACTAACCGTTAAGGTGCACTTGGTAAAATCGAGGGAGACTGAGTGAAGTCATAAGAATAAGAAATATACTCTGAATTTATACTCAAACAGAAAGACATCAGCGAATGTGTTCCAAAGAGCTCTCTGAATTAGCCAGATCCTTGGAGATAACTACCCTAACACATTAACACATTTTGTTACTGGGGATTAGAATTAACAACGCAAAACCACCGAGGTCAAGTTTAATGTGCTTTCCAATTCGTTTATTCATAGCAATAATTCATTACATGCCAATAATAACAACAATAATAATAATAGTAATAATACCACTTAGTGTAATAGGGTCAAGACCCTTAAAGTAACACTTCACCAAGTGTTATTAGTGCAGCGGAAAGGAAATGCTCCTTGAAGAGGAAGAAACCTCAGGGTGGGATTCCCGGATAAGGTGAGAGGAAAGCGGAGACAGAAATAACTATAAATAAATAAAAATAAAAATACGCACTTACATTTAAAATTTAAATATTATCTGACTTATGCGTTAATTTATTATTTTTTACAAGGGCAAAAACACACAAACTACAACCACAAAAGTGCTTTAATTTAATTGGCAAATAAATAGCAAGTTGTTAGAGAGCTCGAGACGCTCGGTTAACGAATAACGCGCGTGCGTCTAAAACATGCTAATTAAAGTCTGGTTTGACGGGCTGGGTACGCTCACCGACAGGTTCCCTTTAACCGAACAATTTTTAGATGTAGACTATTATTAAAACTGGGATAACAACTAATGAGTGTTTTACCTGCTTTACAGTTGAAAGTCATGGTGGTCGCGCAGAGAAAGATGAAAAACTGCTGAGCGACAGTCATGTTGCCTCCAAGCGTCCGGACTTTATTCCTGGAAGCGTTTCAGGAGCTCGTTTGATTCCCTCTAGGAATCAAAGTAGAAAATAAATGTATATATATCTATGTAAAAGGAAAAAATACCGGCGACAGACCGTCTAGGTTAAAAGAAAAAAAGGTTGTTTTTTTTCTAAAAAGTGAATGGAAACCGGGAAACGAGAAAACGAAGCCAAAACTCCAGCTACACCTTAACTGTCTCCGTGCCCACTGAACCTTACCGGGAAGGTCGGGGCGGAGTTGTTTCGAGTGGGAGGAAACTGTAATGACAACGAAGCTACGACATGTCACGGAGTGAAAATGCGTCAGCCTCGGTTACCAAACGCTGTCGGAAACGGGAATCCAGCGTCCATACAACAAATCGTTTTGGGGAATAAAGGAAGCTGCTCCCGTCGCTCTCTTAATGGGGGCAACATTACGCATGCGTGTGATCTTAAGTGCGATATATCAAACCGCAAGTGTCCATCCATTCCTCCAGGAAGTCGTCAGGCCCTAAATGAGTCTGTGAATCATTAAGCTTATTATCTATGTGGTAATGGCTTTATGCTGCAACAAACAATATAGAGTGGGCCAAACTGATAACACGGGTGCAGGAAAGGCCAAGAAAAACATAGATAGTTGTGTTAGACTTCAGATTTATTCGGTTATGGGTCAAGCTCAAAGCCCATAACCGAATAAATCTGAAGTCTAACACAACTATCTATGTTTTTCTTGGCCTTTCCTGCACCCGTGTTATCAGTTTGGCCCACTCTATATTGTTTGTTAGACTAAATTAATGCTACAGTAATTGCGGTTGTAAAGAAAACTGCTGAAAACTTTGTGGTGGATTTCGCCTGTTTCAACATGCAGAAAGCAGCCGGTGGTTGAAAGAGGAACAAGCAAACCCCAGCGAGGGTTTCCAAAGAGCGCATGAAGCCTGAAAAACCAAAACCTGTGAGCGAGCTGCTGCTGCGACACTTCATGTGTGGTGTGAGACGTGATAGTATAATCCAGTCATAAACCCTGTTTCTCACTAGGACAAGCAGAATCGAGTGTGCAGACAAAAGCCATACATTTTTTTGTTTGCACGCTGTACTTGCAGTGATTTGTGAATAATTTTATCATCTACGTCTTCATGCATTTGGAAAGTTTTATCATGATCGTCTCATGTAGGATTTGTTCCAGGCCTCATTTCATGATGGCTCAAGTGTTTTGAACAATGAGGCTTGCTGACAGGCAGTGTCACACCTAACAACTTTTGTTTTTTAACTTATGAAGCGAGGCTGGTATATATATGAGGAATGTGCTTTGGTACTGTCTTGGTGAAATATGTTTTCTCTTAAAAAAATGTTGCTGACATTAAATGAGCAAAAATCAAATTTCTCATTTCATCGTTTGATTCAGTTACTGACAATTCTTTTTTTAAAAGCCTTTTAAATAATATCCAGATAACTGGGTTTTACTTGTACTTACACTGGACACAGCCTGTATACGCTCCTCCTGTGCTTTCCCAGCTGTGATGGAAATGAAAATGTTTTGGGAGACTGTTTATGTTGGCTTTAAAAGGCCAGTGCGGCGTCCTCAGCCACATCTGCGGAGAAAGAATGTATGAGCGATACTAAAAAAGCCCTACAGAGATCTTTTCAACTACTGTCTTTAAGTTCAAACATCATTTTAGGCAAACGCAATGAGTATTTCCCCCCCACAGGTTTTATTGAAAAAGGGATTTTACAAAGGAAGTTTGACAAGCAGCTTCACCTCAGTAAACAATGCAATAAAAATGACAAACAGAAATCTCTGCTAGGACGGATTCTGGACCAACAAGAGTCCAAAAAAGTGGCTATATAATACACCATACATACAATACATATAAACATACATGGATACAGAGTTTATTTTACAGCATGTTGACAAATTATGTACATCTGCTTAAATATTATTTATCTGTCTGCTAATTTCAGTGTAGCACTTGTGAAATACTGTGAATAACCAGCATGTGAGGCTTCTTATTACTCAAGATAAAGGAGTCTTTTCAGAAGACAGAGCACAAAGGCACTGGATCCAAAATCAGGTCTTTAATAACTCAATGCACTGAAGTAAATCTCATCACAACGCTGTCATCGCTTTGTCAATTTCTCATTTCAAATGTCCAAAAATAATAATATTTCAATGATTGTTTTCAAGCTGTAATAGAATTAGCAATCTATATTATGCATTCACGCGCGCACAGTCCAGAACACTGTTACTCCAAAGGGATTTTGTTTTGTCTTAACAATGCACTTGACAACTTTTAAACTACACAAGCCACTCCTGTCAGATTTATTCCAACCCTGAGCTCTGTCTTGTCTTCACTGTGACTTTGGAGCAGTCACAAGAGGCCTGCCATTGAATAAACAAGGTAGTAACTTTGCCCTGATGCTCTATAAGCTGTTGCTCTTTAGTTGTGACTTATCTGTTTATCACCTTCTCCTCAGTCGTCAGGAATGCGCTGCTAGCACATAAACATCGACCCTTTGCCAGACAGAGTCTCGAAATGCTTTCAGTTAGTGCCTTTTATAAAAGAGTTGAACTAGTTGAGCCGGTATGGTAGCACGAAACCTCTCGCCACAAACACTGAGACGCAATCTAAAGGTGCTACTGTCTTTAAAAAGGTGACTCAAGTTGTAAAAGTTGGGACGGAGCGCAGTGTCCTGCATAGATCTAAAGGGCGGCATTGCAAATAGAAAATAGAAAAACTGTTTAACCAGCAGTCAGTCTGGCAGTTTGCTGTAAAGGTGGGGGGGGGGGAAAAGTGCAATGCAGCTGAGCGTAACACCTAAACCTGACATGCAGACACGTAAATGGTGTTGCTGTAATACATTCTCAGAATTACTGCTGCTGTGGTTTGAGGACTAAATCTGAGTGCTGTGCCGCAAGCTGTTACCCCCACCGTCCACTGCACATTCAGCAAAGATGCCGTTGATAGCCAAATGGCATCTTCACCAGGGGGAATGTTTTGGCATGCATAGCTGGGCAGATTTGCACTGACAAATTCCCTGTTATAAACCAATCCAGGTCCTCAAGGGAGAAGTGCAAGGATATACAGAAGTGTGGGTGGCCGCAAGAGACGGAGGGTGGTGTGCAGGAGGTCAACCGAGGTCAGTGGACGTCCCGCTGATGGCACGGAACACATGGAGGGAGTTCTGTAGTAGCGATCGCATCATATCCTCCGGGTATATCTGGGGTCAAAGCAAAACAAAAGCACAATCAGTGTCAGACACACACTTTGAGTACTGTGAGTTGGTGTTCTTCACATGCAAGCTGAGTGCACACTAAAGCTGGACTTTATAGTACTGCACAGTGGCCTACACCACAGTGGGTGATGGTGCACCTGCATCGCCCTGCCCTCACCAGAGACTAAGATCAGAATTTTGGCCATAATCTTCAACAGTGGGGTACTTTTTGTCAAATGCAGAATATTTCAGAATGTACTGAGTCAAAGCGCAGACTGTGGGAGATGTGAAAATGGCATAAGTCTGCACTGGCAGAATAATGGCTTAATGGCACTGTGAGCAAGCTAGATACATTTACAGGATAAAACATTGTGTTTAACGGATGCATTATTCTATGGTTGATCAATAAACTGTGTTTATGAAGCATATTAATTCCAAGCAGCAAAAACACAGTTTTTGTGTACTGTGTTGCCACAAAGTGCAGATAGTTTTCTGAGAAGGTCATGCAAGGCAAGGCAAGGCATTTCATTTATATGGAACCAAACACTACAGTCATTCAAGGTGCTTTACAAGAAAAATGAAAAACAAAAATAACAGGATTTTTAAAAAAAGAAGACAGAAATAATATAAATAAAAACGACAATGGTAACAATGATGGAACAGCTACTCGGTTAGTTGAAAGCAATAGTGAATAAAGCTGGTTTAGCTTCTTTTAATTTCAATGGATACAGTTGGAGAAGTCCTGACCTCAGTGGGCAGCTGGTTCCAGCTTTGGGCATCACACTGGCTAAATCACCCCATTTAGTTTAAGCTCTGTGACCACTAGGTGACCAGATCTTGGAGAAGCCTACCACATCTGTATCTTAGACATCTTAGGCATACATTTAACAACCAGTAAAAAATTATTTTTATTTTTTATTTAAAATAAAAAACTTTAAATTGAATTTTGTATTTTAATGGAAGCAATGCAGGGAGCTGAGAATTGGAGTGATATCCACTCTCTTCCTGGATTTTGTTAAAATTCTAGCAGCACAATTCTAGGCTAACTGTAAATGTCTTGTAGTCTTTTTAGCCAGGCCAATAAAGTCAACTCTATAAGAAATAAAGGCATGAATGAGCTTCTGTAGATCTTGCTGAGGACATAATCTCTCAGTTTAGCTACTTTTGTGAGATGCCAAAAAGCTGATTTAGTTACAGCCCCAATACGCTCAGTGAATCTAAGGTTCTCTTCCATGATTTTTTCCCACACGTTGCAATCGTGTATCCTTGTGTCCAAATAGGATAATCTCTGTTTTGTTTTCACTTTTTCAAGGCACAAACATAGATAGCCAAATAAATCTGAGTATCATCTGCATAGCAATGATAGGCTGACTTGTATTCCTGAATGATGTCACACAAAGGAAGCATATACAGATTAAACAAAAGTGGCTCAAGAACGGACCCTTGTGGGACTCCACGCAGTATTTTATGCAACTGAGAAGTATTAATAAAGACAAAATAATCTATATAAATAAATAATAATTATACCTTCAAGGTATGAACTAAATCATTTAAGGATTGTTCCTGTGGGACCAACTGAATGTTATAATCTAATAGTATGTTATGATGCACAGTGTCAAATGCTGCACTAAGCTCTAACAGTACCAGCCCCACCCACCTGCTGTTGAAACTTTATGTTTGAGAGTCTTGCAATAAGAAGAAAGTAGGTTTAAAGTGAGAGTGCTTCACCAAGGCGCATGAGAAAAATAAGGATTTTTTTTGGCCTGTCCCGTTTGCTACTTTTACAATCAGAATTATTATGTGAAGGCCAAGAAAGATGCCCAATGGTGTTTTTCTCAAGTGGATCATTATGGCTTAAGGGTTCTTTTGTCTTGTGTCTTAATCCTGTCCAAAAACAGCAGATGGCTGCCCCTCCCTGAGCCTGGTTCTGCTGGAGGTTTGTTCCTGTTAAAAGGAGGTTTTTCCTTCCCACTGTCGCCAAGTGCTTGCCCAAACTTGAATTGTGATTTCAGGTAAAGCTGCTTTAATAGAATCCAAGAATGTAAATGAGCACAATAGGTTCCCTTTGAAAAATTTGACATACGGTGACATATATATTTATAATCTAAAAAATATTCATATAAAAATAATAGAATAATATTAACTAAGAGGCCCTGTAATAAGTCAAAAACATCATCCGTCATTCCAATGAAAACTAAACACTGGAAAGGGTGATGTCACTAAAATCTGCACTCTTAGTGAAAAAGGTTATGAAGAATAATGTCTTATCGACTTAAAATGCATGTCACTTTATTTATTTTATTAAAGATAAAATGCAACAACATAAAAATTACTTTAGCTAGCAGATATTCATCCAGGCAGTGTCAGAGCTTTCATAAATCAGAGGAAGGTCGTCGACAGCTTGGCATTACTATGATCTATTTGAGCCTCCCCATATGGAAAAGAAATAGAAAAAACTTATGAAATACTTGCATAAGATGTGGCCTACTTCATATAGTGAATCATATAAGGCTTATATGATTTACTCATGAAAGTGGCCACTTTCATATATTGTTTTAGTAAGTATCCAAAACATACAAGTTTCATTTATATAATTTTTCAAGGGATCTTACATCTGTTTTCACTCTTGTATGCTTTTCATACAAGTTTCGCACAAGACAGATACAAACTTTATAAGATATATCTATCTATCTTTTCCATATGGGTCAACAAGCTATGTCGAGGAATATTTACAAAAAAGGTGCAACAGTAAAGCAAACAAAAGCAAATATTTCTTTATTCCACAGATGATTCAGCAGTCAGTGAGGCTGCACAGCATCCTCCGGGTGTTCCCCAGCTGTCGATGACCCCGCAACAACAGCACCTCGCCTCAAATCAACAGGATCAAAACTTTGACCATTCAGTGCAAAACTATATTTGTTTTATTCTAACAAGGAGAGAAGCCTTCCTACTAAAAACACACCCATGTGACATAAGACACAAGGTGACAGATGGCAGCCAAGTGGATGGTATGTTTGCCTGTAGTCTAGTTTGCTTGGGAATAATTCAGATGGCAGAAGATCCCTTTTTTTAAATTGGGATTCTGTTTTTACATATGCGGACACGCAAATAGTCAAACCTTAACCAGGACACCAGTGTGACTGTAAACAGGATTTGATTAAAGATGTCTCTCATTTGCATGGTTTTCAGCGCCATCAGTAGTGCTATTGATGACAGTGTGTCCCAGTGTGATCTGACAAGTTTGTCAAAGGAGGAAGTAACTGTGTGCAAAATGTGTCTCGTCTGCCAAACCACTTTTAACCTCTGAATGCATTATAAAGATCTTTCCAGCTGAATGCATTTTATTTGACATTAAACAAGCATTTGTCGGATCCATTCCTTTTAATCCCGTTTTATTTCTAATTAGGACCTGACTATTAACCACCCAGGTATCGATTGCTGCTGGAATGTTTTTGGGGATCCAGATAAATGTATTTAGATTACTTTTAGATTTAACCATAAGGTGTCTGGAAGAAATTAACCGCAAAAGTGCACAGTCATCATTAATGTTAATCAAACACATACTTAAAAAAAAAACAAAATCACACACAGTCGCACATTACCTTGGGTTTTTTCCTTAAAGCTTAAGGCCAGCATAATGGAGAGAAAAAGTCAGACCAGTTAGTTTGGTTGCATCAAAAATCGGCAGGCACAAAAACAAATGAAAATGTGGCCTAACAATACCAACGGGATGTGTGGCAGCTGTGCAGCAATACATCATGACTTATCATTTACGGGAAGAGACGTCAAACTAATGCACAAATGCGATGAGCAACACCGACCAGTTTTGTCATGCATAAAAACTCATTTATCGCTGTTACAGTTGCAACACAGACGTGTTTCACAAGAGCCGACTCATTTGGTTTTTTTAAGCCGAACATTTTTTGGTTTAGCCTAAATTCTACTGTCAAGGATTTTGAAGACAAAGGACACAAGCAGTGTTCTGTAACGCTGGGAATAATTTTTTCTAGGAACTGTTTCTTCCCACTGTCACTCATCACATCTCACTTCCAGTTTGGTTGTGCCCAGTGGTGAAAATGAGGAATCAAAAGTCTGCTTCTGAAAACCGCTCTGTGAGTTATGTAACCGAAAGGGTCAAATAATCTCAACATACGCTTTCACAAAATCAGGCCTGTGTTCATGAAACTTAACTTGGCTCACGTTGAATGATAAGCGCACCAGCATTCCCGTTTATATCGAGCATGAAGCACAGTTTTTCATTGTTGACCCTGACTAGGGTAACTCTGAATATCAGCCTAAAAACAGGCAGCTCGTTTGCCGATGTGGACATTTGCCCAGCTTTTCAGATATCCACTCTCCACACCGGTGCAAAATCCAGCACACAGGCATTGCAACAGGAAGTGACTTTTACACATGAATCTTTCAGTGTGTGTCCAGCATATAAAGGTTTAGACTCTAAGACAGACTCTTTCTGAAGTGAATTGGGATCGGTCCCTGGAAGTCCTGTTCTGACCTTTTACAGCTGCGTGGTTTCATCCTGCACCTGACAGCTGTCCAGCAACGACCCAGAAACAACCCACTGCACAAAGTCACTTTTGGACATACAATTTTGCTCTACTGAAGGGGTTGTTTTATAACGGCAGGCGTCTATTATACTTCTAGTGTTGATGTCCATACAACCTCCGTGTTCGGGGTATTTATAATCCAAACATGGTCGTTGTGGACGCCTTTTAAATGTCAAACTTAGACTCATTTTCGATATCGTTTTCGTAATGCTTCCACATGTATAGACTCTGTATTCCCATGTTTCCAGATGGGCTGTTAAACTAAACAACAGTGAGCAGCTGCTCCGGGGAGCAGAAATGTCCTGAGCTTCTCACAGACAGTTTGCAAAACGTGCACATCGACAAAGACTGTGGAGCAGATAGTCCAGTTCATACAAACACACTCGCACGAACTTCTCAGACTTTCCATCACAACTCCTCCCAGTGCTACTTCCGATCACACACTCACTTCCTCTGACAAGACTCTTTACAATAAGACAGGATACCAACCTCACTAAAATAAAAACAAACTATATATAATGCAAATGCACTTTTGAACTCGTTAAACACATTGTACTCCTATTGAAATGAATTCCAACATTGTTCTAAATACTTTAACCATTATTATTTTATATTTTAACATATATTTCAAAGTTTTTAATATTAAAAAAAATAATGAATCCCAGTTTTAAACTGGTTACAAACAAGTAAGTTGATGAATTAAAATAAATAAACCAGTTAAAGCAGGAAAATTAAAAACCACAATAACAAAAAAACCAACCCACATGTACTGAATAAATCAGTAGGCTAATGCATAATAAATTGTGTTTGTTTATAAATAATCCATGTTGTAAATGTAAATAAAAAGATTTTACATTTAACAATCATGTAAATTCCCTAACCCTGTCATAGACGTCCACATGATGTCCCAAAAAATTTCCGAGTCCAACGTTCAAATGTTGAACGTCATATTGACGTCCAAGTTGGGTCACGGCAGGATGTCCAATTTTCTGACCTTGGACGTCGTGTAGATGTCCAGAATTGGTCATGGACCGACTGACCTGATACAGACATGATCTGTACGTCTTTCCGACCTCCATTATTTAATGGGAAGGTTCAAAAGGCTCATGAGTGCCTTTGCTGCCTATGTCATCATGGGACTGTTTACCATGATTTTGAAAATGAACATCAAATGGTGGTGCGGCGCCCTGATGCATCGCAGGGAAAACATTTAGTACAAAGGCCTGACATTTTCATAAATGCCATTGTGCACACATTGTTGTATCTGGATATGATAGTGAGTTGTGGCTCACCACCAGATCTCACTTACCAAATGGGAATTTGTTCTGCTTCCCAAAAGTGATATTCAAGTTTCAAGATAGTGGTTTTAAGTCGGTTTAAAAACGGTAGACCAGAGCGTGTCAACAAAGTGCTTCTGTAGGCAGTCAGAACAGGACTATCAGGGCAGGATCCAAATGTGGCAATAGAGCTGGAAGCGGTGCATTTCTGAACCATTTAATGACCTTAAAAGGTTGCAGCCAAATTTAAATTTGGTACTTTTGTCTTCAAACCTTATTATGAGTGTGGTCATTTTGATTGCACCTGTGTGCACCGCAAGCGGAAAAATAAATTTTTAGTGAACTACATTTTGATTTGCCTTGCAGGAACCTCTCTGCCACACACCTCTGCAAAGCGGAACAAAATATAAAGGTTAAATTAATGCACTGTGGGATTTTCCCACTCCTAACACAGACAAATGACGTATGAGTTGCGCTCGGGGAAATAAAATTACCTGCTCGTGGATGATGTCCGACAGCTCTTTTACCATTTCTTTGAAATTGGTTTTCAGGCCCTCGTGATACTCAAACTGGTCCTCTTTGATCAGACGCTCGTTTATGTCCAGCGCCATGCTGCAAGCCTCGACAAAACGTCTGGAATCAGAAGAAAGACATTATGTCAACAAGTTAAAGTGAGGGTAAGCCAATAAGCCCCTTGCGATTTTTTCTACTCATAAAGCAGACATATACCTGAAAACATCCTTGAGCTCTTTTACTTTCTTGTTGCCGGACTGGTTGGATTTACTGTCATCCAGGAATGCTCTGGCATACGCCATGGGGCCTGCGTTCACCTGCAGAAAAACATGCCTCAAAATGTAACGCATTCTTCTTCTTCACTGATCAGTGCACGCAGATAACAACTGGTACATGCCACTCACTTTCTCAGCAGCCCCCCAGCACGGTTTCACCACTATAGCTTCTTACTAACAACTCATGAATTTTCTGTCAGTCTGTTCATCAATCTTTCATCCAAGCGTCAAACGTGGTGGGTGGATTGCAGGGAATACAAGTGATTTTATGACTGTCTGCAAGTGATGTGTAAGGAACGTCTGTATTTTCTAACTACAAACAGCAATAAAACAGCTCTGTACTCGTTTTTTACGGGGACTTATTTAATAATAAAAAATACACACAGTTAACACTTGGCACTCTGCCCAAGTGAGTCATAAAATAAACACACAACAACAAACACATTTCACTGATTATCATCTGAACGCACTTTCTCGTAAAGTGCTAACGCAAAGTTACTCGTCAAATTTGGTGAAGCAGATTCTTACAAGATACCAGGAAGGTTGCACTCAAAAAAAACCTATTTACACCCAAAATGTTGACTTAATCTGATTACATGTAACATTAGCAATGGAATCAGGTAAATGAAATTTACTTCATCAGTATATCTCCAGTTTATGTCAAGCATACATTAAGAAAAAGTATCATTAAGAAAAATCATTAAGAAAAGCAGCAGGGCTGCGCAATTAATCGAATTTTAATCTCAATCGTGATTTTGGCTTCCCGGAATTAAACGAACACGATCGAGCGATATTGATAATGTGTGCACCACCGACAGAAGGCGAAGCGAAAGCAAATCGAGCGCTCCCTCAATCGCCACCTGAAACATACTCGCATGAACACTGTGTTCCTTCCACTGTGTAGCGTTAACGTTATCCTGAACCATCTGGAGGAGGAATGCAACAAACTTCAAATGCTTAGAAGTTCTTTGATGTTCCACAAGAACAAATCATAAGCAAAGAGTGCTACAGGACTGTGTCTGCACTACAAAGCACCTCAGCTCATTCAACCGCCTGGAAGTATATGGCAGACTAAGGATGCACGAAGAAAAGAGAAGCAGCGTGGAGGTCGCTAACGTGAACTGTCCGACATCGAGCCTGTGGCCATGTGGCCAAAGATAACTGTCCACCAATCACAGCGAGGAACAGAAGTTTCAGGAATTGTCAGCTTACTGGAAAAAAGAGACGTTACCCTCACGGGCAGAAACAACTGAAATGCCACATGTTACAGGGCAAATAGAGAGCTATGAATTTCAGTCCCATCCATCACGCAGGTACAGTGAATGATGTACTTGTTTTTAGGAGGTGAACACCTTATTTGCCCCGCATAAGAGCTTTAAAGAAGACCACAACAACAAAACCTGTTGTAAACATTCGAGCTGGACAAATGGTACATCAAAACAGCAGCCGCTTCACGAGCACATCTGTTTGAAGTCTTACTTCAGGTGACTTTAACAGGAAGGGGAACTGGAGCAGCGCCAGCCTGTTCTCGTCATCAAAAACTGCACATTTGTAAACAGGGGATCTATTCTCAGCATAGTAGTGGGAGTGTTTTGACAGAAACTCCTACACGAAAGGAAACCGCTTTAATTCCATTAGGGAGGTTGTGGGAAGTATCCATAGATGCAAAGCAAGGCTTGACGGGACATCCAAGGTTAAAGCTGGCAGACTGCCTGACCAGGCCACACATCCTATGTGGTGTTAATAAAAAGTGTGGCCGGGTCCAGACCGCACAAGAAACGATGACACACTGTAGTTGCTCAGTAATTACATTTGCAATGTAAACGTGATTTCTAAGAAGCTTTCAAAAGTCCTGCATGTCTTCTCTGATGGCAAAGTCTGACTTCTTTAAAAATGCTAGCTGACTGTACAGACAATAAGCTTCGGGAAATGTTTGTTTAGTGTGAATGGTTTCAGGAAAAGTGTGTTAGCCTCTGGTAAAAACTGCAATATTTAATTTAATAACTAATAGTTAAACTGCAAAAGCTAAAAGGAGACTGTTGGAGGGAGTTTCTGGAATCAATCCTTTGAATTTCCTTCGGTGATCTACAAGAGTGAAAACGTGAAAGACTGCGGCACTGAGAGAAATACCTAAAGACAGTAAAACAGGGGTTTCAGACACATTGCCAGCACAGCCTTGTTCAAGGGTAATGTCCACTGGGTGATTGTAAAAAATGAGGAAAAAAACACAAAGCCAGCAAAATTATCAGATTTTCAGTTTAGCACATCTTCTGCCTGGTTATCAGTTAATCTATTCCAAGAAAGAGCTCTGAGTCATCCTTAGATTTACAGCCCTATTACGGACAGAAGTTCAGCCATGGAGCTGTTACTTTGTAACTACTGAGTCAGTGAGGATTTCCCAGGTAACTGCACGTTTTCATCCTGTGCTCTGTATGACTGAGGAGGAGGGTCAATCACCCCCCATCAGCATTTTCACTCAAGAATGACACTTATAACTCATCAACATGTAAAAGAAAGAAATAATACAAGTCAACTACAGATACAAGTCAACTACAGACAGAAAACTGAAATATCTATTTATGCGTAAATCTTGTTATCTCAACTAATCTGGAGGTACCTATGGCCAGTCAACTGAGGTTTCACCCCCTAAAGAATATATGCTTAATAAGTTATAAATACTATTTTAGTGGGAGTGTGCAAGAAATGCCATAGAACAACAACAATGGACAGTATAGCAAGTGCGGGAGAGAGTACAACAGTGCAGCGTCTAAAGCGTGGAAGTACTGACATTACTTTGAGTTTGATTCTGTAAAAAGTCACAAAAACATTAGCATCTGCTGTTCACTCTGCGTGAGAGGAAAACTTCTTTCTACAGCAAAAAATTTAACTTCAAATCTGAGCAAACAGCTAGCACGCTGAATGTGAAACCCCTGGATCCTCCCACTGACATGACCGCTGGGTCACTGGGCAAACCTCCGCCTGCCGCACTCCTGCTATACAGGTGAAAATAGATTTAAGAGCCGTTGAATCTTTGATTTTATTTTTTCTCTGCTGTGTTTTACTCGCATCTATTTGAAAGAGTGAGTATAAACACAAAACATTATTTTATTTTCTATGCTGGAATATGCAGAAAATAGGTTTAAATGTTAAAGACATTTCTTCCAGTCAGAGGCTGTTGCATATAATTTAATTTTTGCTTGATGCAATGTGCATAAAGTTAAAAGATTAAAACTAATAAAACAAGTTTTAAAAAGAGGCTTTTTCATTTGATTCAATTTTATATGATGAATTATGCAGAAAAATAGAGCTGGGTTGAAAGGTCTATTGCTTTTTTATGTATTATGTATCATGTTTTTAAAAAGTAACTCAGCAATACTTTTGAAAATAAGTCATCAGTAAAGTAACAGGATTCCTTTCTTGGAGAAGTAATCAGCAATTGGTAGCTAATTACCATTTTCAAGTAACTTGACCAACACTGGTAATCTGTAAACTAAAACAACACAGATTTTAGAATGACCTTTCTCTAAGATTAAAGAAAATCTGTGAAATTCAAAACAATTCATCTCCCTGCCTTATGTGGTGTGTGCTTCTGATAGCTAGAGATACAAAGTGATGAGCAGCGCTGTCTTGTACTGGACCTTTTTATTAGTTAAGATGGGCTAGCGCTTATCGTTTCACTCTTCACAGAAAAACCAATGTAAAAATAATAATAAAAGTGAGTGATCAGCTGTGCAGCACATCTGAGAAAGTTTACATTTTGTTTTTTTTCGCCTTTACCTGCACAGAGACGCAGCCCTGCAGTTTGAGCTGCAGCTGGATCATGTCCACTTCCTGGCTGGAGCAGAGCTTGATCAGCTCCGCCGTCCGTGCCTTCATCTCATCTATGGCCACATCTACCGGCTTAAGCTCCACCTGCTTCTCAGCCACCACCTCCACCCGCTTCTTAACATATGGGAAAGTGTTGGCAGCTAAAGACAAGAGCGCAGGCAGAACCTGTTAGGTCATGTTACGCTGCAGATACAACAAACAATGAAAGAAAAATCAACAAAAAAAGAGACAGTGACATGTTGTAGGGGTGAATTCAGGTGAATTCTTGTTGTCTGACATGCCCGAGCAGAAGTGGACATATGAACTTTTGTGTGCGCAAACAATGAGAGATACAAGCATTCAGCATACATAAACAGAAACAGATAAATAGATAAAATAAAAGGTGCTCTTCATTGCTCAGAGGAGACTAATGTCCAGCTGTCACTTGCTACAGTAACCAGCTGTTAATACAGTTCAGTATTTATTGATAATTCAGTAGGCAGACGTGCAACTACAAAAAAAAAGACCCATGTTTCTGCACACTGCTACTAGGTGTTTTTTTTTGCCTTTGAAATGTGCAACGGCGGAGGAAGAATGTGTTACTAATGTGGCGTATCCACATGCAAAACTCTATGAGACGTTCTTCTCGTGTTTGCTTTCTAAACGTGTTCTATGTACTTATGAGGATGGTCCTCCTCTTGCACTGCTCCTCCACCCCGCCGTGCTTCTTCCCCGACAGCGTGTACGGCGTCTCGAACACGAAGCGGCTGATGTTGTGGCACTTCTCAAAGTCCGTCTTCTTCTCTGGCGCTTCCTTCTCCTCGAAGTGGGGCTTGACAAAGGTCACTTGGATGTAGGCAAACTTGGGGTCAAGGTCTTTGGGGTTGACCTGCAGGCAAGCAGTCAGCAAGCTAAATGAGAACGTCATCCAGAAGCAACATGAAGTCTTGTTATTAAAGAAAGAAAGATCACTAGATAACCCACTGAATTCTTCTGAAATCAAAAGCAGACAAAGAAACAGTCTTTAAAACCACCAACTGGGACTTCATTGAAAATCCACGGGTGGAAACTGATCACTTTATGTTGGACAAATGATATTTTCTGAGTAAACACCCGAGTGTGGCTTCACTGCCAAATTAATTATTTCTATTTCTGCTACTTTCTGCTTTCCACAAAAACAGGAGCCTGCCAATTAAAGTATTCCAACCGTCTCCCACCCTTTCCTTCCTCCATTTATCTACTGTACCTTATTTGAGTCTTGAATTATCTTGACATTTTCTGGCCCAAACTTTTCCCCGTAGAGCGTCAGCAGCCGCTGGGAGATTTCGGACAGGCCGGTCAGTTTGGGTTCTTTGTAAATGTACTCCTTCCCGTCCTCCTCCTCAAAGAAGCCCTGTTCAAAATACACATTTATATTGGAAAACATCTTAAAAAAAACTTGGCAAAACTGCTTAGGACTAAATTTTCAACTTTTTCTTCAATACAAATGTCCTTACTGATTAGTAAATGATCATAAAAGATGCAGTCACAGACCACATGGCGCATGCTGAAGGATGTCACATTGTACACGTTTGCTTTATTTTCCTCAAACTTCCTCAAATCTTGCCTATAGTCACTTTCTAACCGTTATAATTTAAGATTGTGTAGGTGACTGTTTTTACTCACAGCTTTGAATCACACAAAGCAAAGTTGAGAAACTGATTCACAGTTCTAAATAATCCTCAGTTACCTTCAACTTTGCCTCATTTATTCTTCTGAAAAAGTACTTTTTGGTTCCTCTTCCTTCAAGCCAAATGTCTGATTGGCTGATTGGCTGTCCTCACATAAATAGAAAGACTAGGCAGCAGGAGGGTGGGGCTTCTGTGCTCACAGATCGCCATATTAAAGACATCATATAAAGCCAAGAGGGAACAAACTGTCTGAAGCAGAACATTTAGCTTAGTAGTTCACAGACCAGGGTTAAAGTCTGAATTTGAGACATTTTCCCAGAAAAGTGAACACACAATAATGTCTGACTACCCTAGAAATAAGGAGAAGCATTTCAAGGCCTAATTATCTCCCATCGAACAATTTACTTCTTTTACGTTCAAAAGCATAACGTCTTTTTCCTTACATGGACTGGCTGGAACATGACAGCTTCATTCAAATAAAAAAACACGGAACATCCTGCTTTGTATTTATATAACTGCAATGCTGAAATGTCCATCAAAGAGATTTGTACAGCTTGTAATTTCTTCCTGTTTGCTCTCCTGCACATGAGCACAGACAAATTAGCAGGTGTGCTGTTCCTGCTAACTGCCTGCTTTTGTAGTTTGAGTAAATAGATATTTGAAACCTCTGACACATGAAACAACTCTTCTTTTGCCTAATAGAGAAAAGCATAACATGGACACTTTTGAGGAAGCTCTATCTATCTAACCCAACTGGGATGGTGTCAGAACAGAAGAAATGAATATCTGATACATCATTGGCTTCCCAGCCAACGATAACATAGCTGTTAGCTTAAACATGCAAAGAAGCCAGAAGTAGCCACTAATAAACCTAACAGGCGAGAATGACCAAAAATAGCAAAGTTTCACACATAAGTCTGAGGACTCCCAGTGGGGGAAATAATTATTTGATCCCTGCCTAAATTGCAAGTTTGCTCATTTACAAAGAAATGAACAGCGGCTAATTTTTATGGTAGTTTCATTTTAAAGGAGAGAGACAGAATATCAACTAAAGAAGTGAGAAATTAATTTGGATGTCAGCATTTTATTCTACAGTCGTGTCCCTGATGTCCTTTGACACATCTTTGGTCTTGCCCAAGGTCGTGGAGAGGTTAGACTGGAAGAGACGCATTACTATGTGAGATCCGGAGCATCTGTGACTGACTGACTGACTGAATGAGTGACTACTGATTGCAACCTGCGGGCACACAGCCAATCTGCGGTGGGAGCCAGAATTCTGTGTTGCAGGGGATCAAATGTTTATGTCCTTCAGTGACATGCAAATCGATAATGTGTTTTTTTCTGTGATTTTGGTCTCTCTCCATTAACATGTAAACGCGCACAGAAACTAGAGACGACTCTTCACCTCTTTGTAAGTGAGCAAAGAGGTGACAAGACTATTAGTACTGTTATTTATATTATTTGAATCATCACCAGGCCCCGTATACACTCAACATTTACATTTCACACAGTCTTCGTGAGTGTGTGGGTGCTTTCGGAAGCTGCTTGTTGACCTCACCTGTCCATAAAAGGCCACTCTGAAATAGGTCCCGAGCAGCCTGCGGCCCGACTGGATCACCTCCATGATCTTATTGTACGCTCTGTGCAGAGTTTCGTACAGTCGGCTTAGTTTCTGGAAAAAGTAGAACAGATGCCATCAGAGCTCGCCTGTTGTTAGCGATTGTTTGTTTATCGCAGCAAGTGGGCCGTACACACAAAGCCGGCACAGGAATTTGAGTTATGCAACTCGGCAAAACACACACGAATTAAAGTCTATTTGTTTTTGTATACAGAAAAAAAACAAAACTGCAAACCCACGGCTCAAAGAAGCAATTCTGTATATCAAGACAAACCAAAATATTATGACAGCTCTGCCAAACATGTCGCTGCTACATCGTGTGACGCCAACCATGACCTCCCTGGGCATGGACTCTGGACACCAGTCATGGTGTCCTGTTGTATTTGGTTAGCCGCTCATCCCTGATGTAGGTTAAGTACTGGAACGTCTGTGGATCAGACTTGTTCCAGCACAGCCCCCAGTAGACTAACGGCGCCAAGAAGGCATTGCTATTTCTGAGCCGCACACACATCCAGTGCAGGAGCCAACGCACTGCACACATTGTCATTTTGACATTTGGTTCATGCTGTTTTTCAATGCTGTTACAACATGTTGCCGCAGTGGAGCACAGTAAAGATATGACGGAACCGGTTAAGCAGGTACTTAAAAAAAAAGAGGAAAAGAGTGGGGTGAAATGCCGCGAAAGACCTCCTCCATTCAGAGCAAAGAGCTGCTAAAAGCACAAAATATAACCCGATATACTCGTGAGAGAAAGTGTAACACTGGGCGTTTTGAAAGGTCAAATTGGTATTTGACAGACTGAAATGAAGTTATGAAGCAGTAAATAATCTAACACAAACACCAGTGCCAGTGGCTCCTCGGGATTGTAATGCTGACATCTCTGATTTCAAACTCAAGATGCTTCCTGCATTTTTTAATTGTTTTTCTTGAAGTTTTTAAACACACAGGAACATTTCGGTGAGCGCTCACAGTCCTCTACCATTCAATGCTTCAGACTGGTGCGCACTGAAGTAAAAGGAGATGTTTCATGCATCATATGACTCTTCTTCTGCACAAAATGATCCCTATTAGTGCCGCCTGCTCCAGTCAGAGACGTTATCAGATGATGATGATGATGAACTGGTGGTAAAAATCGACAGAGAAGATAAATATAACAGTGAAATGCAACACTGTTGCAAGCAAGACAAGAGGTTAACGCAGCAGGAAATTGTTAAACATGAGATTTAAAATAAATAAAAAGTTTCTTTTTGTTATAGTTATTTATGGCAGCTTTCTTAGTCACAAGGGGTCATCACAGCAGGCAGCTGCCACTTATTTTTGTGCCAGATTCCCTTCCTGCCACGACCCCGAAGAGATCTGTGTCACCTCAAACTGTGGCAAACTTGTAAATCACTGAAGCTTGGGTTTATTATCAAAGCGCTGATATTTGTTTCTGATCAGAGATTAAAGGTCACCAATAAAACAGGTATCCTTGGTATGCCTTCTAAGCAATGTTCCCTCTAAGCTGCGCACAGAAAATCTGCGTTGCGCACAAATAAAATTTAACCTGATTTGAAATTAAAATTAAAACTTTAACAATGCTGTATTGCAGTGTTAGTGAGTGACTGGCTGCTCCCATATGGGATTAGAACGATGCCACCTTATCCCATAGTCCAGCCAATAATGCCTACCGTATATACGCAGCCAATCAAGGTCGTTGACAACCTATGACAGCGTCCTTATGTGCCGACACCAGTGTTTTAGCTGGCAAAGCGGCGTGGCTGATGTGGAGTGAAGCGACGTTAATGACAACGTGTACAACCATTGGAGATGTGAGCAGGACAGACGGAACAATTGAGGGAAAATGTGGGGACTTTACACCAGTTTTTAAATTGTGTTGATCGGCCACGTAAAACCAGAGTTGTGATAAAAAAAATGCAATGTTTGGTTTTCTTCCTGAATACTGGTTGTTTATATTTACTGCGGGAAGAAACGATTAAATCGGCGTTAAAAAAAAAAAGGCTCGAAAGCACTCTCCACCTGTGAGCAAAAACAAACTCCAGAGTGATACATCTCCTGTTGTCAGGCCTGCATCAGGCTGTTGTTCTCCTTTATCTCATAGTGGACAGAAATAATTTTTTGGAGTGGCACAAATAATTTGTGTGGCATCAGATTTGATGCAGAACAGCTGATTGTTCTATAAATAGTTTGAAATGTTTATTTAAAAACGCCTTGGCTGCATTAAAAAAAATAGCTGCAAAAAACTTTGTTGCTTGCCAAACTGAGTTACTTTTTTGAAGAAGTAACTATATAATTAATTGCCCAACATTGGTCATTATTTACTGTATTTTGCAGACAGAGAGTTACAGGACACTCACACAGACTCATAATACAAGCCAGAGCTTTATATATATATATAAAAAAAAGAAGTTGTGTTTTCGAAATTGGAGTTCAAGTTATTTTTGCTTCCAATAGTGTTAACATATTGGAATACTAGGTCATGAACAAGATTTTTTAAATTTTCATGGTAAGTGGGCTAAAGCAGTTAATTAAAAGTAGTCTAACATAAATGTAAATGCTCTAATTTGATTATTTTAATAAACCATGTAACTTGGATGGATTCGATGCCGGCGTGACCACAGTGCACACGTCTGACGTCGCTCACAGTGGTCAAAGGGATCGCTCAGGAGGTTTGTGTGTTCGCTCAGACACGTGAAAAATTAGAGGGAACTTTGCTTCTAAGTTCTAGCAGCTGAAATTCCTTTACAGCAGATTAGAATCACCTATAACAACATTTAGGCATTTTCTGCATCATTAAATGATTACATGCAAGTTCCAGTAACCCTGCGATGCACAGTTTGCATTGAAGTCTTGTTTGCATTGAAGTCATTTGCAGTTTTGCGCAGTTTGATATCACACTTAGAACACGCTTATGAAAAGGTGTCATTTCTGGCTGATTTTAAACTGAAACTCTCCGTGGCAGGTCTTCAGAGAGCCACTTTCATGACTCCCAGAGTAACCCTCCAAATCCACTACAGCTGCATTTGTCAAACCGAAATAATCATCAACCACAAATTCTTACAGGGTGAGAAGGTGTGCAAAGTGAAAATATGCACTGTGAAGGGATGAAATGATGTCCCGCTGTGCAGGTAAAGTTACTGAGAACTTCATGTGAAAGAGGACACTTCTGTAAATGCAGGCCATTTCCTGACACTCACAGGAACACAGCCTTATGCACGACGGATGCGTGTAAGGATGATGTCACGCTACCTCATATTCGTGGCGCTTCTCATAAATGGGGATAACAAGTTTGGCGATGTGTGTGATGACTTCGTAGCGCTCAGCTTTCCACAGCGCGTCCACGCAGACCTCCAGGTGTTCCACCAACACTTCCTAAACAATGGCAGAAAAAGAAATGTCCTTAAAATGTTAACACTGATTCATAAAACGGGACCCATTATGCTCATTTCCTCTTTTATTTGTGGACTCTGGTAGAGTAGCTTTGCATCATTTACAGTTTGTACTGAGCCTTGGGGCAGCCCCTCAGTTCATTCTCTGTCTGAAACAAGCCAATTAGGCTCCTCCCCCTTGGACCAAGTTTTTCCTAGATGGTTCACTCTCACAGCCAGTGTTGCATATGTAACATGACCAAATTAAAATTAAATTAAAATTTAAGTTTAGCTGCTCCTGCTAGAAGTCTTATTATTTTTAACACCTGTTTGTGAATGTTGACTCTTCCCATGACAGTAGCCTATTCAGTCTGACACGTCTTCACATCTTCGGTGCTGAAACATTTGGATCCTAAAAATGTCTTATATCTGCTCATCGTATTATTTGAAAGGTCTAATATAAGTATCCACCACTGTAACGGTGCTGAACACACTGATTAGGAAACCCCATTTGTTATAAAAACAAGAAAACTCCAAATATTTTAGAAATCTAAAACTAAAAATTATGTTGTTTTTTATTAGATTAATAAACTGAATTCACAGTTTTAACCCTTTAACCCGTAGTGGTCACTACAGCTATTCAAAGGCTGTTTTCTGGTATTTGTGTCAGTGTTGATGGTATACTCGCACATAAGCCAGTACATTGGACACTGATGTGTCACTCCTAACACGTTCTCACTCTCATAGCGTAACATTTTACGCTAGGTGACAAATCGTTGGTATATCACACTTCCGGGCACCTAATACGTCCCTATATTACGAGATCGGAAACATGAGAACCATTTGGAATGAATCTACACATGTATGTTGGTTTTACTTAAATCAGCGGGAGCATCATTCTACTGGATTTCTACCTGTAACCCGGCGTGTATCATAAGAACCTGTCACTCCATACCCAGCAACCCACTGGTCAGCCAGTGGACATGTAAAAAACTCTTTGAAACATTTTTTTCATGCCTAAAGACGAATAAAAATACTTAAGAAAATAAATCCTGATTGAGGTCGTCATAATTCATGCATGTAAGGGTTGAATCCAAATTTGTGTTGAGCACAGTGGGTCCTCTTTAACAAACACTCTACAGTAGAGATGGCCAAACAGATTTTTGATGCTTTGCTTGAGAAACATAAATCCAAGTACAAAATTCAGTGACAAATAAGCCGTTTATTTTTGTTTCTGTTTGATTTGAGGTAAAACGACTGTTTAACTGGGTTGTCGGGTCGATCTCTATATCTTCAGAAAATCTTAAATAAGCATTTTTCCTGAACAGGTGCCACACCTCAGTGTAATAGACATCCTGCATGCCGGCGTCTTCCTTCATGGCAGCTTCCTCGTCGATGTTAAAGGTGATTTTCTTGAAAGCTGCCAAGCCGCTGGGGAACAACTCTGGTAAGCAAACAGCAAAGATGAGTGAGGAAAACAAAAAATGTTTCACATAAACCTCCACTAGAACATTTTCTACAAAACACATTTCTATTTATTTATTTATTTATTTCCCCCAGCAGGTGTGGCAGGTGTTTTTGTGACACTGAGAACTCACGAAAATCCAGATAGGTGTGACCCACAACCAAATGAAACACATGAAAGGTGGATATTCTTCGATTCCCAACATGCTGTAACTGCCTGGTGATAGTTAATCTACCTGATGGAAGGTAGCTTCAGTTCATACGTACCGCTGGACTAAAACCTAAACAAATTTTCAGAGATAAGCTTTGTCGTCTACCAACTGTTGTCAGCATATCCACCACACATTTGTTTGGCGGATTACAGAGACTTACAGCCAGTTTTGCATAAGATAAGGATAACCTAAAAAAATAACATACGGCATTGTGAGAATTTGCTTTTGCGACTCCACTGTGCTGTGGAGTGTTTGCACATTGTGACAACAGCGAGCCACAAACAAACTGCCAAGTATATCACCAGGAGGTCCACAGTAAAGGCTGCTTCACGAGTTTCTAGCAGATCAGTTACACTAGGCACACAATGCCAAGAAGGAGCAAAGTATTTCTTGTGTACAGAAGGGCGGGGGACCTTACTTTTTCTGTTCAGGTATTCCGCAACCAGCGCAGCCACGTGAACATAACACATCGCAGCCTGTGGAGACAAGAAGAGGCCATCATGAACAGAACACACTGAAAAAAAACTTTTTAACACCAGGGCACACTGTTTAAATGCAGCTGGCAATTGCTCAATAATATTTCAAGCAACATAACATCATTACACATGATTTTCGAGGCTGCATTTAATGACTTTTTTGTGTTCAGTCATTCAGGCAGATATCTACAGCCACACCTACCACTGAAACGAAACTGTCTTCTCAGACTGTGCGAAATAGCTGTAAGGCATGAAAGCCATTTTTGACTTTCTCTTATCCTTTACTGAAGCATAACCCAATATGTTTCTCCACAGGAAGAGACGTGATGTGGAATAGACAGTAGCTGAAAAGCTCAGCAGTTCTTTTCACTTCACTCATTTAATTGTACATAAAAATGTTCATCCTGTTGAAACCCATGTGGATAAACTTGACATGATTTGACGTGTAATTAGTTTTTGTGTGGCTACATGTGCAGCATTCAATTCATTATTTAAATATTTAGTAATAAACATCAAGTACAAAAAACGTATTCAGGAACACTGCACATAAATGTGTATTTAAACTGTTATAACCTGTTACTGTAATGTATGTAACAAGGCCACAATAAGCTAACACGATAATTCTACGCCTATATGTTGCAAATAAAAAGAATAGCAGCTCTACATAGAATTATTATCATGTTGACCCTCACATCAATAATAAATCAATAAATCACTGAGCTGACCTTGAACACCTCGATGTCTGCTAAACTGCATCGCTAATTTGACCGCTGTCCACAGACCTACAAAGTCCAGAACACACGCACACAACGCTACCAAAAACCTCGTTGGCAGAGATAAAAACAGATCTAATGTTACAATCCCTCTGGAGTGTTTAAATTAACTGGCTCACTTTATACTGAAAAGTTTGAAAAATCCTTTGAGAAAAGTCCTTATATAAATATCAACTTTTAAATAACCAAATAAATAACCTTGACCTGCACTTAACAGCGCATCAGCTGCACGACCCAGGGTCAAGTTCTATATCAGTCTTCACCTTTGAACTCGCTTTCCCATGATCTAATCCTGACCAAGCGTTTCCTTGTACAACATCGGGACTGGATGTATTCACGGTATTAATATGAAAATTTTCATTTGAGTTTCATTTGGCAGAGGATGCAGCATTCAGTTTTGTTTCTTAGTCACCCTGAATAACCTTTTGCTGCAGCATCACCAAAAACACAAAAAGAAAAGGGGACAAAAAGTAAGTGGACTTGTACGTTTAAAGTTTCATTTAATAACAATAAAAATACTAAATGCTGAAAATACTCAAATACATGTTGAGCTGGGCCTATAGATATTACAGTGTCCAGTTTGAAATGACAGCATCTTGGATTAACTTGAACACCACTGCAGCTGAGAAAGGAAAACATGGCCTGCAGGACTAATTCTGCAGGTCTCATTGTCTGTGTACCAGACAGCGTGAATGTGATTGATGTGCGATCAAAGATGTCTGGTCAAACAACACAACCTGCCTGTCCGCGTTATTCTCCTACAGACCGCTATCCACATGACTGTAACAATACAAAGATAATGACTAAAAAGGGAGAGACACAGACGTCAGAATCACTCACAGTCTTCCTGTTCATACCTCTGACAAATCTCCATTTTTGAGGTGCGCTCTGGCCATGCTGTCCAACCAGGTCCGCCTCAGCTCAGGGGTGCTGGCGTAGGACCGGGCCAGGCTGTACTGGAGGTCCAGCAGCATTTCAGGATCTTTTTCATGCTCTCGCATCTGGGCTGTAGCCATCAGAACTGTGCGGATCCGCTTGGTCAGACCCTTCACTTCTGAGGGGAAAGCTGTGGACTGCAGCAAACATACAGACACTGGTTAAAAAGGGAACAGATCTAGGAGGAAACAGGAGCTTCAGATGTGGCCTGCATCCTGCTGCTAGACTAAAATTAACTCCTTTAAACGTTTTAAGTGCAGCGTGGGGGATGACTTTCTAATCTTCTAAAAAAAGGCTCTTATTCTGATAGGAGCGACAGAAGACAACATGCAGGTCATCCATATTGTGTTCCAGCCTTCATTTTATGTGTGTTACTGCTTTGTTACATTACAGTTACATTACATTACAATCTTACCTATGCATATGGTTGGCTCGTTATGTAAGGTCCTACCCACAAGAAGGTGCAAGAGACGTAGGACCAGATTTACTCTGCATTAAAATACTAATATTGGGGTTTACTCAACAGCAATGCACAGAGACAATTTAGTGACTACAGGTGTGAATGCAGTAGCTTTTGCTGCTGCCTGTGCTTCCTGTGTATTTGTTTCCTTTTCAGAGCATCGTATCTGGGGAGGAAGCTATTTACAGGAATCGCACGAAAGCGTTTTTGCCAAGTTGAGCCAAAACTTGTCGGAATTTGCATCTTTGATAGTTGCCATGAAGGCCAATTTGTTTGAAATGCCGGAGGGGGGAACAACACCAGATCACCAGCTAGTCAGAGCAAATCAGAGTCATCATTTAGTCATTATTAACCAACTGTTGTATGACACTGCGTGGAGGAAGAATATCACCGAGTTACGCAAGTGGCACAGCAACGCCAGCTCATCTATTATGGACCTGTCCGTGGTAAAGCAGCATTTTTTCTGGGTGATTGTTAGGGTCCGTGTGAGGTGTGAAATGTATCCAGATGAATCCAAGTCTCCAGCAAGCTTCATGATGCTGCAGAGTCCAGTCAGTTTCTCAACAAGCTGGTTGTTTGTGACCTCTTATTTGTGCTAGATTACATTTGCCATTATTGAAACGTAAACTTTTTATTCTCATCGTCACTTTGTTCTGCTAAGTTAATCAGTAAATACTATACGCCTTAAAACACTGCGCCATACTTCACACTAGTAGTCCTAGCAGTAACTTGAATCTGTCATCTAAACCTCCTGAGCGGTATTTACTGTTTAACCAAATTACATCACTCAAGCAATGATTCAAATTCCCATGAGGAGTAATGTTTCACAAGTGTGATTGTGTGGCTGCTCTTAAGAACACAAAGAAACAACAAGGGGAGCGAAACTTGCTCCCTTCAATCGCTCATGAAAGAACAAGAGAAACGAAGCAGGAACAACCTGAAGGTTAAGTCAGGCTCGATTAACCTTCAGGTCATCGAAGATCGTCGAAGGCTAATTCACAGTCTCTTCCAAACAACTCGTGACAAAAACAGAGATACTTTGGTGGTTAATCATCCACTGCTAACTAGACTGTCTGAATCCTGATTAACAAGTTAAAAAAAAACCCAAGTCATAACATCTTTAATACTTTAATACTATAATTACTGTTTTTGAATTATAACACTAATACCTCGGGATTTCCTAATCATCACATTCTGTCCTGATAAGTGAAGTGAAGCACCGTGCTTTGTGTGTACTACAGAAAAATGGTGAATTATAGTGAAAAAATCATGAAGCAATGAGTAACGACTTGTTGTGACACTTCATTTACACGAAAAGAGCATAAAAATAAAGCTCATTCGCTGATTATTATCATCTATGAAGAAAGTGTGGATTTAGATCAATCTACAGATTGATTTTACAATACATCCACCTGGAAACTCCTCAGTGAATAATGGTAACAATGAATGTTTGTTGGTGCCAGCTGTGATTGGTTGTCTAGACTTCCACAATACCTTCATGGCCTTGTCGCTGTTTGCAAAGTTGTTGATGATGGAGAGAGACTCCTGGAAGCGTGAACTTCCGGTCAGCGCCACGTCAGAAATCAGCTGGCTTACTGCAATGATGATCTACTCGGGAAAGAAAAGCAGGGGAAGGTGGAGGGGGTGGGGCAGTGGGCACGGAGAAAGATGAAAATGAAAGGAGGAAATGCACACACGATCCAGTAAATAGTATGTGCACTAATCACTGCGAGACAACAGAAAGAGAAACTCAGCAGACCGTCTGCAATTAAACACGCTTTACATTCTTACACGCTTTACATTCTTCTCCTCCCTTACTGCACGTGAATTGCTCAGAGGAGCGTTCTTGGAGAAAAGAAAACCGAGTGCTGAACGTCAACAGTTGTCAACATTAACACTTTACCTGCAGGTGTGTGCGTAGGAAGGTTTTCCTCTTGGTGTACTCGTAGTTGTTCCTCATGAGCAGGTAGAGCAGGGCCGACGCCTCGGCCCGCAGAGAGGCCAGCTTGGAGACGCAGCACTTGAGCACCTCGCAGCACAGAGCCTCGCACAGCGTCACGCGACCCTTGAACAGCACCGAAGGGAACTGGCGGGACAACGGGTTAGTGTATTAAAGACAGATTCAGGACAGGGCTGGAGTTAGAAAATAGAGTGAGTGTGTAGGAAAGACAGCAGGAAAACGATAAATCACTTGATACACAGTGAAGATATCACATTAAAACTTTGTGTTATGGTAGATACTAATAATAAGTCCATTTAGATTTGGCTGAAAATAAAAATAAAACCACAAAAAATAACTAAAAAATAAAATAAAAAATAAAAAACTTTATATTACCCACAATTTTTTATGGATCATCTTCAAACTTCACAAAAACATAGTAGACCTCCTGGGCTAAGTACCTAGGTTGGCTAAGCATTTGACCTTCATTGTTAGCACTCAAGGTCAAAGTTCACCTTGAAAAAAATTTCAAGAAACCATATTGAGTAATAATATATCACATGAAACTGCATGGAGAGAGTTGCACGACAACTGGGTAAAGGAGATAAGAAAAGACGCTTCTCTGGTAAATAATCCTTCGACGTCATAGGTCAAAGGTCAGACATTAGGGTGCTGTTAAAAATAAGCAGGATGGCATCAGCACGTTTCAATCAAAACATCGTAAAACGTCAAATTTATTCAGGTTTTGGGGGGAAATCAAAGGTCTAGAAAACATCTGCATCATCAACCTGTGTGTCAAACATGATACACTTGGCGTTAAAAGGTTATTGCAAAGTTTTGCTTGGGTTTTTTTTTGTGGTGATTTTATTGTCAGGAAGTAACAAAAAACGGACCTGTTAACATTTTAGTTCTTATTTCACATTGTAATGACCCTGATTGGTTTAAACTAGTACATATAAATTGAACTAGTACATATAAGATGAACTAAAGGACACTATTGCAATGCCTGCCTCATGAGTCTTGTGTACCAGCTAAGTCTTGAGTCGTGTTTAGACTTGAATTAGTCTCGATGCGCTATGTTGTTACCAGTGTTTGTGTGGCCAAGAACAGCAAAGGTTTGGCTGTTAACAGGAAAACACGGCACGCTGCTGCCAGGAATTACGATTGCCGGTAAGAGTTTTAATCTAGTGCAGTTACAAATATAAACCTGTGACGAAATAAATAATAAAATGTCACAAAAACTGATATTCTGTCTCTAACTAATGAGGGGGGAAATCTGAACTGTTTATCTACATTTTTTTATTTACTGCAAAAGAATGCTGCTGTTAAAGTCCTTGCTGCCCATATCACCTTTCTCCAGTTTTCAGGCAGTCACAATACTCACAATAGCAAAAATCCACTTCTGGAAGTGGAAAGTTCTGTTTGTCTGCTAACAAAGGCCTAATTTCTACCAAACGCAGCATAAATGAGTGGATCAAAAACAAGCAGACCGGATGAGAGCGCGGCTAATCCCTGATTAAAATAACAGTCGGCACAAGTTTCACGCATGTGTTCCACATGGAAACCGATCAAAGAAAGCCAGCTGAAGGAGAATCAATATGTTTCTGATACGAGGACGAGCTCTTCTGTTAGAAGGTGTCGTGCGTGGATAAATGTGTGCGATACCTGGATGAATCTGACCGCTCAGTTGGAGCACAAGATTGAGCCAGAGAAGGCTCCATTATTACCTCCAACATATATAAACATGATGTGCAGAAGAAAGCAAAAGATCACTGAGTTTGTAAAGACATTTCCGTTTGGAGTGTGAAAGATCCAATACTGAAAGAAGAAAGAAGAAAAACACGCGACTGTGTGTCGACTGCTGAGAACAGACAAACAGACCGTTCTCAGCTTGTCTGTGTGGTGGATTTTTAGCCACACAAAACTGCGGCTAAAACCCAGAGACACCGCTCTGCCTATGTGAAAACCATGTTTGCATATTTGCCTCTTGCAATCTATGATAAGTTCACATCAGTTAAGCAAGTAAGTTATTGTTATAACAGAAATGAAGGGGCTCACAGCTTTGGGATCATCGTTCATAGTGATAACATCTTCATCCAGCATTTAAAATAAATGAATGACGACCGCCAAAGCAAATAAAGACAAACTTTTGTTTTTTGTGTTGTGAAATTAAACACAAGCACTCAAACCTCCGCCAAGAGAGCTGACTACCGGGGCTGTGTGGACTTTTAAGGGAATAGTATTGGATTTTGTACATATTCATTTTGTTTTCTTCGTTCTTTTTAAACAGTAAAAAGCAGAAAAAACATCAAATGTAATGTGATACTTTAAATGTTTACAAAGTACTTTCCATATGTTGACTCAATTTCTGACCTTGAAGACCTTTTAAAGGCTTGTTAAGCTGACCTCACTCCACACTCCTACAAAGTTTTATTTGAATTCAGTTAAATTAAGCTTTTTGAGTGTTTGCAGAGAAAATGAAACACACACACACACACAAACATACCAAACACAACCTAATAAGTCTGGCTGAAAAAATAACTGTATCAGCACTGCTCAGTTACTAAATAGACATCATGTCTCTTTAGTAGATGTCTACAGTAGCATTTAAACACCTAGTGATGGTTTTTGCTACTTTTATTCTGTGTAAACACTAAATCTCTACAAAACAAACTAGTGTAAACAGACCACTTTGTAGAAATAAAGACAGAATAGATTAAAGTACAAGTTGCAAAGACTATTTTTTGGGGGACTACTTTCAGCCGTGCATTCACACACTCCACCATTTGTGTTAATGAAGGACAACGTCTGCACTGTGGCTCGCTCGTGTGCCTTTAACAGTTTGTGCGCAAAATCTGTTGACACAGGAAACCTGGACTACAAAGAAATCAAAGAGCAGTTTATTGGTTTTAGAATCTCACAAACCTCATTGTTTGACATTTTAATGAACCTGTACACACTGTAATCAATTTGCAGACGACTATTCGCCTGATCCAAGCACGAGTGTTTAAAGTGTTCATGTTCGGATAGTTACTATTTGCAGAGGCTAACCTTTAATGCTTGAACTGTAACAGGAGGAAGCACGCCAGAACAAAGTCTTCACCGCTGCTGTTCTCTGATTCATCACTTAATTAACCCATATGACACTGACACTGCTGATATGATAACTCTAGGAAGAGGGTTGTTCTCTCCCTTGGGACCTACCTTTATTACCTCAGCAGCTTTTGACTGAGTTGTGCTGAAGCTCATTTCTATGCAACATAACAGTGAGAAATACTCAATTAGATACTAGGGCTGCCACGATTAGTCGACTATCAAAATCGTCGACAACTAATTTAATAGTCGACGCGTCGTTTGAAGCTTTGTAAGATCACAAAGGACGCAGGAATAAGTAGTAGGATTTAAGAGTGTAATAACGGACTGAAACAGAAAAATGGCAGCACTGCATGTACAAGGATGCCAGCTGCCGTTAAACCCCGAAGAAGAAGAAGCAACTCCTGTGTCGTAGCTGTGTCCAAAGTCAGAAACCACATCCTCCTCTGCCCGCATTTGTAGGCCGATTACGTTACAGCGACATGACGAAGGCTGTCCAAATTTGAAGACTCCGACAAATGCGCCCGACAAATGCGCCCTTCATTTCTCCAGATATGAAGGATGGGTCGGGTGTATACTTCGTGGCCCAACCTATCCCAGAATTCATAGGGTGGCCCTGCTCAGTTTCCAACATTGGCGGCACCTAGTTAGTTTTAATATTACTCTTATTATTCTTTCTGGGTCACAAAATAAAGTTTTAAGATGTTTTCAGGCGAGAATGTAGCTGTGTAAACTTCAAATATCTGCTCAGTTTATCAAGACATTTTCGGAGACGTCTGTTACCCACCAGCTCGATAGCTAGCTGGGGTTCAAGGCTCACTAGAGCCGGTGAGAACACCGGACTCCGGGCAAATCGTTTTCAAACCCACCGCCGTCTTTCGCTACTCAGGTTAAACATATATAAGTCACTTGGATAACTTAAAATGTTATTGTTTGGCTTTTTTCAGTATTTTATTTGTTCCTGAGTAAATCAGTTTGTCTGAGATTAAAGTTAGTTTTTACACAGCTGAATAAACGTCAAGCAGACAGCTGATTATCAGAAGTGTGAGATGCTCAAGAATATACTCCAGTGTCCTGTTATATTTTAGATAGCAAGGAGCAGACGGCTGAGTTTATTAAACTCCAATGAAACAATCTGCAGATTTCATTAAAATTTAATAAACTATCATCTTGTCTTTATTTTTAGTTAGCACATACCTTAAACACTTAAAGCTGTAAGCTAATGATAGTTATATAAGAGCAGATGCTGCTGGTGCAATAAGCTGTACGTTTTACGTCCAGTGGATGATGATCTGATTAGTCGACTAATCGCAAAAATAATCGGTGACTAGTCGACTATCAAAATAATCGTTTGTGGCAGCCCTATTAGATACATTTCAGAGCATTTTTCTAGCCAGTGGCTGGGAATGAGGCAGAAAACACGAGAAACACTGAAAAGCCAGGTTACTTTATTGGAGCAGTGTGACCTATGGGTTTTTTTTAGCTATTAGATGGAATGAGAGAGAACGTCTGTGTGAAGGCTGGAACCAGACATCTCACTCATCTCATTGTTCACAGTGGAAAGGCAGCGGCAAAAACAAAAATGTATATCAGCTCCGGTCATCAAAAACACAGCATGTTTACCTGCTCCAGGCATCATCTGAGTCATACTGATTTTACTACTGCAGCAACACTTCGCACGAATGTGAACACATACCTTGTTAATGAAAGCACGCAGAGCGGCGAACACGTGTCTGAGGGCAGCTTCTGACTGGCCGACTTTGAGGAAAGTCAGGTAGACGTCAAACACCTTCTTCATCAGTGCGTTGTGACCGTCGCTGTCCAGCAGCTGGTTCTGAATCACACATACACACACAAGAATAGATGCACAAAATATCAGTGCAAACTATATTCATCAATTTCCTACATCACTGTTGATGTGTGAGCAGATTTATGAGCTGAACGATGCTGATGACGTTTTAGGCGCATCTCATTCTGTTCTCATCGACTAAAAGCAAACGAGATGACAACGACTGATGGCAGCGGCTGATTTTTACTGTGTCCCATCAATTTCGGGACCCTACAATTTGGGATCCAGTGTCAGTATCAGTACTCATGCTCGCATCAGATGAAGCCATTGATAAAGTTACTGTTTCGAAAAAAAACCCACAGCTAGAGCATGAGGATACACCCAATAAAAGCTTCTATATGTGAGCCTGCTTGTAATGTGGCAATGCGAATTGCGTAGGTTGTTGGTTGCAACTTTCTTGAGAAAAACCCAGCCAGACAACAGCTGCCAACAAATAAAAAGAATGACATCTAAATATGTCCAACTTCACTCCATCCACACCAAAGGACTACTTGAGAACAACACCAGATGTTCAGTAGGCTGGCTGGGGTCCAGAACTGTCTCGAAAGCATATCTCCACTTAAGGATAATAAGCAAAAGGACCAAGTCTGGTGTTTGGGTTTGTTTTTTTGTCTTTAGGTAAGCTGCGTTAAACAACACCGAGCAGTTGAGGAAGCTGTGACGTCAAACAAAGGCAGAGCCGATAAAACAGAGAATCAAACTCTCCCAGAATGATATGAACCTGCATGAAGGATGAAAAAATTAGCTCCACAAATCCAGCAAAGACATCCATCCACTGTGAAGCATGAGGTCAAGACTAGGACTTGGGTTTAGCTTGGCACTCAGGAGTGATGGTTAAACTCGAAGGAGCTTTAAATGCTTGAATAGCCTCTCATAAATACAACGACAACAAAAAATGGGCCCAAATTCCAGGCCCCACAAGTTTGAACACATTTTTGAGGCTCAAAATGTGGTTACTGTTAGGTTATGATTCGATTTCTGCTAGGGGGTTAGGGTTATGCATTCATTTTTGATGGTTAGGGTAAGCCGCTAGTGAAAGCATTATGTCAATTAGATGTCCTCACTAAGACATAAAAGGCAAAAGTGTGTGTGTCCCGCTACACACAGAGTGGAGCAGGCAGAGCCACGAAAGGTTAAACAAAGATAACAGAAAACTGTTTAAAATGTGTTCATTTTTTAAATCGTTCATTTAGACAACATCAGACTCAGCACTTACTCGGGTGACTTGCAGAAATATGTAAAGAAAAGATGAGCATACATATTAAGATTTCTCTGAGTGTTATTAAGAGCTGAAAACCTCTTAAACATCACGGAGGCTGACTCAAAATTTCATAACAAGCACATCACTTATTTAAGGACTCAGTGACATTTGAATCACTTTAAAAGCTTATCTACCATCTTGGTTGGACTGTGTGTGCAGTGCTTACCTTGAAACACTGAGTGAACAGACTCAGGATGTCCAGGACGCTGAGGCAGACCTCGGTGGAGGTGTTGCCTTCAAGCAGGGCCTGATGGTGGATTTCTGCTTCTGACAGCCCTGCCCCTGAAACACAGAAACACACATGGAGACATAAAGAAATCCTGAGGTGCTGTGCATGCTAATGGTTCACATTGTGGTGTAGAACAGATTCTAATTGTAACCCTTTTATCCAGAAAATACTGATGACTGCAAAGTTATTCTTAAGTATTGTTGTGTTTGCTGATTTCCTGCTTGCTTTGAAATGGTAATTTACATACAGCTCATTAGGCAAATGCTTCATTGACTGATTTAATTGCACAAATCAACATGTAATTACATCTTGTTTAAGATACTCCTAGTAGGTACCAAATGTTATTAAAGAACATAACATCCAGCGCAAGTCCATTTTTCATTATTAGCATAGAGCCAGAGATAAGAACAACTTGTTTCTCGGTAAAGTGCAAAATAACAAGGAAAACACATGTGACACATCAGTCTATAGGGTACATGTACAATCATTTTATACACAGGTTATTACATGCAAATCTTTTGAGAATCCTGTAAACAGCAAACACTGCATTAAAGCCACAGAGAATTTTTTATAGAGGATTTTATGTTTAAGATTAAGATGCAGCAAAGAAAATCCCTGTTTGTATGCGGGTGAACGCGCCCATTTATTTTCTGCAACAGCGTTTTCCGTGGTGATTCTACACACTGTTGCATTAATCTAGCATTGCTGCAAATCCATTACGTGAAGACCAGAGAGGCCTTAGAGCTCGACATACTGCGGTCAGTGGCTCAAGATAATGTCTGTTTAGAAAGCACAGCCTGAGAGTCAGTTGGCTAGCTCTGTCTTGGAGGAGCGGCATTTCAACCCATGATGAACTGTTTCCTTTCAGTCGATTCACTCGGTACAACACATAAGTATGGGATATCGCGCCCTTGCATTTCCTGGCTGAAGAAACCTTTATTCACGCCTTTAAGGTGGATGATCTGTGACGACATACACACAGCCCCTCCTGCGCATATACCCCCTGTCATCCCTCAGTTCTTACGCTCTTCATCTCGCTGACAACACATCTTTTTTTTTTTTCTTTTTTTTTTGTGTCCCGTTTGGATCTTTAGCCAAGTGGATCATCATGGCCTTGCCATATTGGTCCATTTGATTGACCTTTATTATAATTATGAATTTATTTTATTTTCAGTTGCTACAAACACGACAGACATGACTGGGGGATAGGACAGGGAGAGAGAATGAAAGAAAGAGAGGGAGAGAAAGAAAACCAAAGGGGAGAAGAGACGGTGAGAAGGGGGGGAAGAAAGAAAAACAAACAAACAAACAAACAAAACACCTGGATCACCTGTATGGAGAAAAAAAACAGAAGAGAAAGCAAACAACAAAGAGCAACATAATAAAAAAAACGGCACCATCACAATAAACTAGCTAGCAGTAGATAACAGTAGATACTAAATAATAAACGATATTGTGCAGCACGCAAGATAGACAGCGCACAATGTGCTTTGAGGCAGCAGCCAAGAAAGCTGTAGTCCGCGTCTGTGAACACCCATGTGTACACCTGTGTGGATCAGCACACTTGTATTCCAAAGGTTTCTCCATGTAACGATCTGCTAGGGAGTGTGGGGAGCCACAGCCCCATCCTCCAGGGTATGAAGCAGGTATGGAAGAGATCCAGGCCCCAGATATCCAGAGGCCCCAGAGTACAAGGACCCGAGGAGGACCACCAAAGGGGGGGGAACCATGCCACCCTCCTGGGAAGAGCTGAGTAGAGCCCCAAAGGAGAGGTCACCCCGCAGCTACGGAGCAGAGGCCAGAGGGGGTTGCAGTGGTGTGCCCGCGGGCTCTGCCGGCAGCCAGCTGTGCCAGAGAGGACCGAGTTTCAGGCCCAGAGGCCAGAGGCCTGAGGGCCCCCCACCCCTCGGAAGGAGCCCAGCCGGGCCACAGGCGCCCGGCCCCGCCAATCGGCCACCAGGAGTGAGCCGGTACATACATGAGCGCCCAGTCCCAGACGACAAGGACCACCAACACACCAACGTCTGAGGGCATCAGCCACCGGCAGGGAGTGTGGTGAGGGGAGATAGGCCTGCGTACTTTAGAGGGCCTGAGATGTACCCAGAGAGCTCGAGTCTAAGACCCAACCTGACATATAGACACAGACGAACAGGCACACGCGGACACAGACGTGCATTCCCACCCCATATGCACAACCAAATACTCGGCACTCACCCAACGTGTAGACAGACACAAATAGACACTGCACAGACAGGTTGAGTTCATTCTCCACCTCTCCTATATCTCTCCCCCCACCTGCAGAGTGAGCTCCTGTAGTGAGGTGACCACCTGCAAAGATATAACAACCTCCCCACCAGTTAGAGAGCCCCCTAGTTGGGCCGATGCACCAGAGGTCCCCTGCACTGGGGCTGAGCCCCCCTGCACCCACCTGCCCACTGCTCCGGCGACACAACAGCCAGGACCCAAGCCCCCAAGCCCAAGGCCTGGCCAGCACCCCAGACCCCCAAGCCTCCACGCCCGTCCCGGACCCTCCCAGGGGCAGCCAGGCTACCAGGCCAGTAACCATCGTCCGCCAGCACAGACCCTCCCCCATCTCCGCTGTATGCAGCCACAAGGAAGACACCATCCAAGAGCCCCCAGAGCTCCTAACCAGGTCATGGCCACATCCCCCAGGTTAGGGGGATGTAGATGCACACGTGGATTCATGTTCTAAAAAGACCTTCTTCTGACGATTCACAGATACAATTTTCTTTGGTGATTTTCACACTTTAGCATTTGTGAAATCAGTGGTCACACGGTTGAGAAACTGCTGCTCTGCAACAGAACTGATAGTTTCTAATAGTTCTTTAAGTAGCACTTTGTAATATGGTCGGCGACTAACAGCGTAGTTCCCCTGTAATCAAATGTCATTTCAACCAATGTTATTTGAAATTACAATGTAATTACATTTACCTATAAATACCTAAAGGTAGAGGCACTAGAATAACAAGTCAGGTTTTTACAGGAAACAAAGAAATGACTATACTGTAAATAATTTTAAGTAGTGTACAATTTCATGCTAATTTTGTAGAAAAATGTAAATAATCATAAATCGTAATCTTGCCTTTTTACAACTTTATTTAATTCATTATGCTGATGTGCATTTATTATTTATCATTCAACTGTCTTTTTATTTTACCAATATAAATGTGAGAAGGGCTGTTCTTCTTTACCAGTTTACATTTGCAGGCCTATGTGACCTTATACAATAACCCCTTCATAATACAGCCTACAACAGGGTAAGATGGGAAAATGCTGTTGTTTTTTCCACAAATTACCAAATAATAAAGAAGTATTACTTACAGACTATTAAAATTTACTTTAAATTAGTTTAACTATTTGTTTCCAGTAAAAACCTGACTGGTAGTATTAAGTATTTGCAGGAAAATCTTAATTACCTTGTAAATAAAATACATTTAAATTCCTTTTGATTACAGGGAAATTAGTGTCATACTAAGAAGTTTTCTTTTTCCTCGTCCACATGCACAGAGAAGAGCTGAACAGTTAGGTTGTTGACACACTTTTTCAACTACTCATTGCACCAGCAAATATGACACACAAATTGGAGCGTGACCAGCAAACATCCTACCAGAGCCTACACAGCTGGTGTGGTGGAAGGATTGAAGCAACAGGCAGTGATGCAGCAGCACTCACATGACAGAGGTTGAGACAGAACATGTTTTATCTTTTTAATGCCAAAATTGGAACGTGCACTTGGTTTATGATGTGATGGGAGTGTTAGTGTGCATGCTCTATTGTAGCTCCAGTTGCCTCCAGTTCCTTGCATCTGATTCTACTACTTATAGATTTTTGTGTCCTCAAATAATACCAAATAAAACAATAACAAAACTAATAATTTCACATTCATACATTTCTTAAATTAAACACTTTCATTTCAACAGAAAAGGTGAACATAAGGATAATAAGGACTGTCACTACAGACTAGGCGTGCCACATTAGGAATGTAACCGCCTCTCTCCAGATTCTCCTGTGAATCTTTCTGCAAGCCTAATCTTTAACAAACAAATCATTGGTTGTGGAATTATTGTCTTTCATATGAAATATTCCTGTGCAAACCTCAACTGTATGCAGACTCCCTCGGCTGGAACACAAATGCAATCTATATCACTTTACCCGCATGATTTCTTGACGATTAGTGCGGTGCTGGCAGAATTAACTGTTCCATTACGACTTCAATTCCTGTAAATTTCTAGGAATCTTAGATGTGAAGTGTTTTGCAACCTGACGTTTTGCATGTGAACTAGTGGGAGTGCTTACATATGTTGAGTGTGAAGGAGGCTTCCATGGTGTTGAACTGGTGTATCTTGCTCTGCATGAGGCTGGCACGGTTGCAGCGCATGGGTGGCATTGTCTGAGACTTTCCACCTGACGAGAACAGCTTCGACACACATGCCTCCTGGCTCCTATATCGATAATAACAGGAGCAAGAAGGAAGGAGGAAGAGGAATAACATAAGACCCTGTTCCTGTAACTCTCACTGAGCTGGATGTATTACGATATATAACAAATATGTTAATACCTGATAATTAATAAAAGATCGACACAAGCTGATTAATACCAAACAGAACATTTTAATACATTTAAAAAAAGAGAGGAGTAAAGGTATATTTCATTGGAACATGACCTGGCACCTTGCTTCCTTAAAACTCAACTAAATTTATTTGGGTTTCAAATTTCAGGCGCTGACAGATAAGGTAAATATGACACACAATACAAAGGCGCAGCTTTGTTTTTCAGCCTTACCTGCCGATGTTCCTCTTTCCAATGTAACGGAACTGAGCCAGACAGACCCTGCGGAGAAAACATGAAGCACGAAGCGCCTTTTGCATCCACTTAGAATGTTGACACAAGACTGATAGAGCAGTTAAAACACACGTATAGTTTTGTTTAATATTTACATATGGCTGTTGTTTCATTAGCTACTCACTCGAGCAAACTGAGGAAGTTCATGATGTCTTGAGGGCTGATTTTGTTCCAGTAGGCCATCAGAGTGTCTGTGGGCAAAAAGACAAAGTGGACACACTTGGCTATATGGTTTTAGTCCCCCAGAGCGATCACTGTCAGAAATAGCAGAACAGGTAGCCGAGTCACGTTCTGAGTAAGTGATGTGCACTGTGGCTATAGAGCCTCACTGACCTTCTGACAAGGTCTTGGCGATGTGCAGGAAAGAGAACAGTAGGCCTTTGATTTCATATTGTCCCAGTCTGCCGATAGGAGGCATGGTGCTGCTGCTCATGGTTGAGGCGCGTCTCTGCAGCTGGAACAACACACAGAAAACGCTCGTTAACTCATTTTAAAGCACTCCTACTTCCTGTTTGGTTAGGACCAGCACTAGAGGAAAATCTTTGAGTGTCAGAGGATCTAAACGGTCGTATTTTACAGAAGGAGAATGATTTATTTAAACCCAGACTTGAGGACAGGCTCACTGATGAAACCTTTGTTACCAAAAAAAATCCTGAGCGCAAACAGTATGTGAGAGGTTGCTTTCGCAATTAATATCTCTTATCAGCAAACACACAAAACAAACATGTTATTGCTTTTGATTACACAAAGCAGTGACAAGAAACAATTCTTAGAATTATGCTGATGAGGTGAATCGTGGATGTAAAAATATACAGATTTACAGATAAACCAGCAGAAAAGCTAAATTTAGAGCAAAATTGCACAAAAACCACTGAGCAGAATGTCATCAGTCCTGGAGGCGAGAAGGAGACGGAGAAAAGGAAGAACCTATTCATTTTTCACTTGTCTTTACACCTTGGCCTTAGGGGGACGATATAGCTTCAGAGTGCTTTTTCTGTTTAAACGTCATTATGTGTTTTTCTTCAATCTGTCAGGGGTTTCATCTAACTGTCATTTACAGGTCAAATCCACATGACTAGCACTTTCTCACGTTGCGACTGAATTGTAAGCACGGGCGCCTGCTCATCTGGCATCTCATAGCGAAACGCGAATGATCGCTGGTTCACATGAAGGTGGCGTTTTCCAGTACAAGCCACGTCACACGTTTCCCAAATGAGTCATGGTTGAAGAGCAGGAGAAGAGTTTATGTTGGCTCTGAGTTTACAGAGGTTTCCTGCTGAGAAGACACCGCCATTGTCCAAAAGTAACATGCAGCTGCTTTTTAACATCATTGCCAGAAAGTGAGCCGTGAAGGCTTCAGATGTAACGCCGAGGCCGTGTGTGTACGTGGCCTACACGAAGCCCACGTCCGGTGAGTAAAATGTTAAAGTGGAACAAAGCAGCGCAAAAGTTTGAGCACTTCAGAACTAATTAGAATTTCCTGATTTGGGAAGTGACAACAAACCTACCAGTGAACAAAACACTTAAACCGAAATTTGCATATCGCATGTTTCAAGGCTGCTTTGCATACGGTATGTTTAGGTTTCCCGCACAGTGTTTCAGAAGTGCTTCCGTGAGGTGACTCCAAAGGGCTCAGACTGCATTCTTAGAAGTATTTAAAAATGCATATAAAAAGTTTCAGGGCTGCAACGCAAAACCGTGATAATCAGACATTGTCAGACTTGTCTTGATGTCAACAGTTCAGCATAACTGACATTTCTGAATGACATTCCAGGTAAGGGAAAAAACAAAGAAGAACAAACCAGTGTCCAGCTTGTCGGTTTTCTGGAACTTAGAGAAACCACAAAGTTTATTTATCTAAAAATGAACTGACTGACAATCTGCCCTAAATATGTTTAACCTGTTGGGCTAAAATGAAATGTTACCTCACCTCATTGCTGTCCGGTGTTCCTGGGTCCATAAATAGAGAGCCTCTGGAGTCTTCCCTCCTCACAACGTGGCCATTCTGAGTTGGCTGACCTGCAACCAAAATAGGTTTGTTGGGGTCCAAAGACTGCAGATTTGGCTACACTCCATGTCTCGTATTCACAAAGCTTCCTAACAGTAGCTCCTAGTGGAAAATTCTTTATATTTTCCAATAAAATTAAACAAATTCATAATTCTAAATAAAAACGTATGAAACCATTCTTACGTCAGGACTCTCAGGAAATGTTTGGGCCAATATGCTATACAGGAACAACACACCATTACTCATTCCATTGAGCCTGTGAACATCATTGTACACAGTAGTCCAGCACCGTGATGTCTGAGAACACAACCCTTGTTGTGTCACCAGGGAATAAGAAGCTAATGAACTCCTTTTCTGGAATAAACAAAGGCTTTCTACTTGAGACTACAGATGATTACATTGTTGCTTCTGCTGCTTTGATTTTCATATTTGTTTACTTTCAATCTGCCCATTTTGGCCTGTTTACGCTACCGAAATGCAAGACTACGTGGTCCCTGTTTTAAACATTTAACCCTTTTGGTCTCGAAGAATAAAAACTGTTTAGCCTCCCAATCTTCTCAGGTCAACGTGTATTTGACCTAATGAGCAGCTGCTATAACTCAGTAAAACACCCACGTTCACTGGGTTTTCGAGGATTCTGTTTGATACCGATCTTATTCATCTGATTTCAACATCATGTTGGTAGTGAATAAAATACTAGAAATGTTGTAGGATTGGCTAAGAAGTTTGATGTCTGTCTGGCCAACAGCTGCTGCTTTCAGACAGAGTGCTGCTAATGGATCAGTGGGTGTTGAAGCCATATGTTTCTATCATAATGAATAACATAAACAGGAAGACGCCATATGTACGGTTTCTATTGTTCTCTACTCACCGTGCTCTTTCTCGATCGCTGTGCTGATCCTCCTCATGTCTGTGGATATTAGGTCATCTCTGGAGCCCTGGCCAACCACAAGATGGAGCGAGTGAAAACTGTGTTGCAAAGAGGTGAGCTGGCACATTCCGAATATTATAATCAGACCAAGAGCAGATGTTCGACATTCTATTTCCTGCAATTTGAGGAAATATTTTAACGGTGAAAACAAAACGTAACAGTTCTGGCACCTTTGTTCGGAATGTATTGTGCCACTTTAGCTTCCTCGGAGCAATCTTTTACTGTTTACTCACTCAGTCTGAGAATTCCTGCATTACACAGGAGGGATTCCCAGCACGTACGGTGCTTAATACATCTATTGGACCACCAATTTATTATTCTACAGCTGCCCTAAATTAACAGTAATTACCAAAATAATTGCTGTACATTTTTGTAAATGCACTGGGTTTTAACTGATCTGTATACCAGACCAGACCAGTTTTCACAAAATCCACTGCACTTGGCACCACGGTACACTATTTGGCAACAACTGAATTGAATCTAAAATAGAGAGACTGACATTAAAACTTTTATAGTCTGTAGGATCCCATGAATGTGTGCCCACTGCGGGTCAGAGTTCATGCTGCAAGATTTTGTCTTATGATCACTTCCCTGGGATGGAATAGTTGTGAAGCTCCGGCTAGTAATGCTAGTAATCCCAGTACTGGAGTGGCGTCAGCGACACTGCCCATATGGAAAAGAAATAGTAAAAACTTATATGTGATTTACTCATGAAAGTGGCCACTTTCTCATCACTTTCATATATTGTTTTAGTAAGTATCCAAAACATACAAGTTTCATTATATAATTTTTCAAGGGATCTTATATCTGTTTTCACTCTTATATGCTTTTCATACAAGTTTCACACAAGACAGATACAAACTTTATAAGATTTATATATATCTTTTCCATGTGGGTGGGGTTTGCAGTCTTCTTGAAACGTGCTCCTTCAAACTACATGACATTAAAGTTATCTGCCAAGGAAAACAAATAATAAAGCTAAAAGCTACTTTTGACTACTCTCTTATCCACAGGAGGTCACCAAAGCGGGTAGCTCTGCATGTTTGATTTGGCAGAGAGTATTTGTCCTGGGATCAAGTCGGGGATCTTTCTTCAGCTATCTTTGTAACAACCACTTTGAGTTTCAGGACATCAGAAAGATGAATACGTCTGTTTCTTTGATCCCTGGACCTTCAGTTTATATCCCCCCCTCCCGTGTTTCCCTGTTAACTCTCACTCGCTGTTTGGTGTTTTGATATTTTTGTTGATGTGTAGTTTTGCCTCCCCTGTCTCATTGCTGTTGATCAGTTTCAGCTGTGACTTGTTACCCTGGTGTTTCCCGTCTCCCATCAATTTTTCAAAATAGCGTTGTGTTTGAATTGCTCTGTATTTGTGTGCGGTTTGGAGTATACATTTGTTAGCACTCAAAAATGTGCACACAAATCATTGTAAACATTTGTAAATGTTAGCTTGTGTTTGTGGATTAGACCACACGCACATTTGTAAACCTTTTGAGGCTAATTTCACTCCAAAACCAAGCTTTGCAGGCCACGCTGGTCCTTGGCAGACGGTTTCAAGCCAGGTGTTAAGACTCTACCTTTGCATTCGCATTAACATTTTGAATTTTCACTCCACATCCACCAAGAGGCCTCACAATGTTGCTGAACTGAAAACAGGTCAACAGCGACAGCACAGTAGGCTGGGCCCTATTGTATAGCACAGGTAAACTAACCTTTTTAATTCATTTGTCATTTTCAGTCCTGTCAGACAGGCTAGTTTGGACACGTGCTGGAGAAAAATTCAAGATTCCTTACCTCGATTTTACATCATGTATCTGGCTTTGTTTAGTACTTCATACGACAAGTAGCTGTCATATTAAGGATTTTGCAACTAATTATTTGAAACTGGAAAACTGTAAATGAGACTTTTTGAACTGAACTGAGAAACTTATGAGGCCCTAATTATAGATGAAATCAGATTTTTATTTTGATAAACACGGTCATAAAAATAGACTGGTACATACTGTACAGTATGCTTCATGATTCCATTGAATTACAACAACCACTCCTTCTGAATAAGTCTATGCCTGACTGAAGATCTTACAGCACAACAGCCAATTCATATGTGAAACTGACTTTTAGTTACGTCACAGAAATCCCCAAGAAAAGGAGCGTTGTGAGGTGACTCACGTTTAGGCCCAGCCCAGGACTGGAGATGAGAGGCTGAGCGGAAAGCTGCTTCAAGTTCTGGTAGAGCAGCTCATAAAGTGGGAGGTACAGCAAACAGATCCTGGCCTGCTGGTTCTGAAACCATAAACATTTGAAAACAAGTAAAAGGAGATGATTATTGTAGGTTAATGTTAGCTACACATTGCCCTTACCTTTCTGTGGCTGCACTCTAACTTAGGTGGTTTGCATAAGAGACAATCTTATCTAAACTAAAATAGAAAGGTATGCACAGGTGGTGACCTGTGTCACATACTTCATTTACTTTTATGGGTAAAAATGCTGAGCTCACTTGGTAGGACATTTGGCCTCTGTTGATGATTGATGTATTACACATTAAACAATATCTCCTTTATTTTGTTTCTAAGATAGGCGTTGTTTTTAATGCAGGTGTGTATTGTGTAAATGCCAAATCAAATACTTTAATCATTGGAACTCATTGTTATTTTGCATTGTTCCCAAACAGAATCGTTGAGAACAATAAATCATTGTTCTGCCCTTTTCTCCGTCCACATTCCTGCTCATCCTGCCTCTGCTAGTTCCTTTCTGTTTGCATGCTCCTAACCTTGAAAGCGGTGTAGCGATCATCCATGGCGTGTTTAATAAGAAGGTTCTTGAGGATGCCCACGGCCTGTTGCCTCACTTCGGGCGCTTGCTGCAAGGCGTCAGCCACCTCTCTCAGCAGCAGCCCCACCAGGAAGTGGTTACGGCAGTATTCCTCCGTCAAACTGAACTCCAGACTCTGCTCTGTGATTGGGCCAAATAGGAAGTGAGAGAGCATCAGGATGAGCTGAAGTGAAATTTCCTAACAGTAAATTCTGGTCTGGTAAAAATCCGTTTCCAATCTAACTGAATCGACTTCTTACAACATTTTTTTCCTTGTGAGCAATCAGTCTATAATGTAACAACGTAAGCTGCAGATGTTAAAGGGAAAGCCTAAATCCTCGACCTCAGCAGCTGTGTAACACACTCTGCTAGCACACTTTAGGCCCCTTAGGGCAGTGCTCTGAACTTCATTTGGTATGCTTCACTTCTCAAACCACAAAAAGTCTGCACGACACATTTAACTATTGTTAGTTATTAACAGGAAAAATGGGAACAAAATTTTATTGAAACAAAGGTTAGCATGATAGAATCAGCCCAGCATCATCCAGCCCTGCAAAACCCAGTAAAGGCAGCTGAAGGCTGGAAAGGACAGAAACTGTGGACAAGCTGCAAGAGTGAATGACAAAAAAAAACGGGAATCCCAATAAAAAGATTTTTTTGGATATTCTGGGAGTTACAACTGGGTTCCTAGAACTACTGGTGAGGTTATTCTTTTCTGTCGTCTCATCGGCCAGGAAGTGATATTCCCACATTTTCTCACACCCTTAAAACACGATAGAATGACATATAAAATTAGGTTCTGAAACATACTGAAAGTAAGCATGAGTAAATAAGCTTTATTTTATTATAAACACATGCTTGAAACAATGCATTTTGATTGGATATAGGAGATTTTAGACCAGTCACGAATGCTGAAATCAATGTTTCATAAGGGAAACAGTGATCCGGCTAATGAACTGTTTTTGTTTGTTTTTTTCCTTTAATTTCTCCTCAGACTGCATATTTTTACTAAATAACTATAAATAAAAAACATCCTGGCTTAATAGTGCACAACTTGGCCCTCAAGAGTTTTACTTCCTGGCTTTTCTCTTTTGCGGCGCCTTGCAAGATAAATGCTTCAGAGCGCTTTGCATTAAAAGCACCAAACAAGCACCGACACAAACACAGCAGATTTATACGATATGATGTGTCTTATTCAGTAGTTATAATGTTTGATAGAAGCAAGTGTGGCAAATTCAATCATTCAAAGTGCATCGCTCCAAACCACTATGCAACAAACTCACGGAACACATTCATCAGGACATTAACGTTTCCACAACACACAAAGCGGAGCGGACTTGAATAATTCATCAGGAAATCTGCTGGAAATGATCTTTCGGTGTTATTCAGACAAGAGAAATAAACAAACAGACCACTAAAAAATGAGAAGTTCAACAGAAACAATGACATGGAGTTCAACAGCAGCCCTGGGTTAATATTAACACAGGCAGTGCAGCCTGGAAAACAGAAACCATCTCCAATTATCTCCTCTAATGACAGACACGGGCAGGCAGACAGAGAGACAGACGGGCGGAGGAAAGCGAGAGAGAACCACAGCTTCATGAGAGATGCTTCTGACTGGTGTTTACAACAATCAAGTGAATTAAGCATTAGGAAAAGAGGATTTGTTGATTCCCATAACAGCCCAGCTGCTCTCCTCTACAGCACGCAGGCTCGGGCCCTGGTAGGAAAATGAAGGCAAGAGCCCGGAATTAGCATTATTCCGAGTGTGAGGGGAATGAGTGCCCTATGAGGGTGGGTGGGAGGGAAAAAAATCAGGCGGCGGTGTGGTTAGTGCAGGTGAGGACAAGGAGGAGCAGTCATGTGCAAGGTGTCAGCAAACGTGGTGGTGTCAATGGGTGCGGTGGGCTTCACCTACCTACGGGCCCAAAAAGCTCCGTCGCATACGGAATAAAATCTGACCACAAGCAAAAACACACAAACAAACAACAAAAAACAGAGAGGGGTGGAGTAAAAATAAAGACATTCGGGGTAAAACTGTAAACAATCCATGCAGCATTTCCACAGCGCGCACTCCAGTGTTTGTTTTCATGGTGTCGTGTAAAACGGGTTGTGCGATAAAGTGTTGGCAAACCTTGTTCACCAGAGATCCGACTAATGCGGATAGGTGTGATGTAATGTGTGTGTGTGTGTGTGGGTGTGTTTGTGGGCCAAACAATCAGGCGGGTTAATAGGATCAGTGTGGTGGATGCATGTCAGAAAAAGGTCAGGGGCTGGGGTCGTGTGACAGCAGGTCAGTGGATACATGTGCGGTAAAAAGTAGGCCTACACAGCGCGCTCTTACCTTGTACCCTCTGCAGCTTGGTGCGCCCGAAAGCCATGGGCAGGTTGAGAGGGATGAAGTGCTCGTGGTTACACAAGGTCATCAAGAAGTCAAACTTCATCTCGGTCAGCACCTGTGGCCAACGGGCGAGAGTGCGGTTCGCACACAAATATGCAAATTTCGGCCAAACAGAATTCTCAATGTAACATCAAAAGCTGCCCGCGGCGGGGCGTCTGTGAGAGCAACACATTTGACTAACAAATCCAAACAACATAAACAGAGAAGGCCGGGAGAAACTGTTCAACATCAGACACAGCGACAGGTGAGCATGAGACAGGGCGCGACTACACACACATCGTGGAGGCGCTCACGAAAACGCCCCAGTGCACGCTTCAGTTCACTTTAGATCTTTGTCCTTTAAGGTGGTTAATAATAAATAATGAATGCCGTGAATCTGCAAACATAAAGGTGCAACTGATGTTTAGAATGCAGCAGTGCTGATGCACGTGTTTAAGAAAATTCAATAATAAATTGCTCCAAGGGGGAAAAAATGTCCCCTTTTTGGATAAAATTTTTTAGGCTAGTTTGAGTAGTTTCACTAGTTTTTGTTTTGTTTTTTTAAACTTAAAAAAAAACTTCCTAAAAACCTAAATTTGCCTCTGACATATGCCCTCCGTACAGTAATAATTATAAAGACTCAAAGTGACACTGAAGCGAATAAAAACTCAACTAAAATTAAACATTTTCAAACAATTAAAATTAAACTGAAATAAGAAGAGCTGCCCTCAAAACTAACTAAAAACAAACATTTAAAATGAAATTAAAAATTAATTATATATAAATATATATAAAACTAATAAATATAAAACTATAATAACTCATTTTTCATGTTTCTGTAATGGTTAATCCATCAGTAATAATATTTTTAATGCGAATATAATTATTGCAATCATGCATGAATTTTTCAAACGCACAGTTTTACAAGAAAGCTGCTAAAAGAGTTTAATATTGCATTTAATTCATTTCTGATCTCAGAGAGGAAGAGTATGCCTGCACAAAGCTGAGTTCAGAAACATCCATTCAGTTTATTTCACTAACAAACAACAATATGATTTTAAGATTTGTAAACAATTTGTCCACAGGTTTGTAAAATATTTACGTTCTTGTGTTTACAACAGATGGTTTAATACGTTTATGAAATTTTGTACGTGACAGGAAACCTCTGAGCAGGAAGCGGCTTTATTAGAACTGACTCACTGAGAAGTAATAGAACCTTTATTAGAAAACATACTACATCAGCTATAATCAATAACAGTGTGTATGATTCATAAAATTACTTTTATTAACATTTTATTGAACAAATAAATTAAATATTATTGATATGTGCTATTTATTATTGAATTATTGAAGCCTTGGGTTGTCACACATGTGCTACACCTCCACTCTGACGTTGTGAGGTTGCCCAGCTCTGTGGAACACGTACCTTGGGATCTTTAGGGCTGAAATGACACATGTAGTGGTTGACCAGGCCGAAACCGAAACCTCTGTTCATGACAGTCAGGCACCTCTGAGGAGAGAAAGCAGACACGAGAAAACAAGCTGCTGAAATTCATGCAAAACGATGGAGATCTCAGACAAAACAATGCACTATTTTGTCTGAGATCAGCATTTAAAGGCGGCGCTGTCGTGTCCTGAGGCACAGCAGTAACACATAATCTTACGGATCACAACAACACTGCTAATACAAGTTCAGGCTCGTAATACACCCTGAACTAAAATTACAGCAAACCTGTTTTGTTTTTTTAATTTTCTGTCATATATAAATAACAGTGATCCCTATTAAGGAAAGGGCCTCAAAGAGAGTACCTAAAATGGTTATCTTAGGCTTAAAGAGCTGCTTAAAGAACAAAGCCTCACCAGTTTGCCGTTGTAAACAGTCTGCTTATGAAGGGCTGCCAATCAGAAGGAGCTAAATCAGCCTGTTTAAATCAAGGGATGCCTTGAATGACTACAGCAAGGCCCAGTAAAAGGCCCTACTCTAGCAAAGTCCATGAATAAAAATAAGCAGCTGGAAATGAGCAACAGGTCTTCTTTGAGCTGGTTTCATATTTAGCCTTTGGGGTTCACACCTTGATGAAATTCGCCAGGCTCAAGTTGATGCAGCGAGCCTCCTCTGGGATTTCTGAGTGGCGGATGGTGATGTGCGGCATAATGGACAACACCAAGGACTGCAGAGCCTGGTGGAAACTCTCCGGAAAGCGCTGGGCCCGTGGCATCTAAAGAGTGGGGAGGAATAGCATGTAATGATGCATCACTTTAAAGTCAAACAGCCACCCATATTATGAAGACAGATCATTCCCAGCATATAGATAAGACTAAAAGGTTTATACTGTCTCTAACTACTTCTGTGTAGCAGCAAACAGCAGCGCAGCTCGGCCTGCTGCTGAATGTTTAGGATTTTTGGCAAAGACTCAGATGTAACACAGGCTCGCGGTATCAGAATGCCAAGTACACAATGAGTTTTCTTTGGGTGTCTGTGTTTTGTGTCATCGCATGTGGTTACGCGGACATAACAATATGTGGACTAGGTCTTATAACAACATCCAGTCCACATAAGACTTTCAGTTAAAGACTACAAACTCTTGAACTGCTCAGCGTTATTGAGCGAAAAACGCTTTTTACCAACCTTCATGCGGTTCTCCTCCTGCAGGTACTGAGCCATGGATTTTGCCATGGTTTCAAAGAAGAACCAAGAGTACTGCAGAAAAGAGCGAAAGGTTACCCATTATGCAATCTTCCTAGGAATATAATGGGAGTACATTACAAGCAGAGTGAGTCAGGGGAAACTGGAAGAGAGATAAAAGAGACATGAGAAGTGTAGTGTCCTACAAGCAGCTACATGTTGAACAAGTTTCTCTTTCGAAACTGGTGACAACTGCTGTCAGAACCCTTCGTTTCCATTCTTAGAGAGTTGCACCATCTGCTGCTTAAAGTTGGTTCTACGTGTGGACGGATGCATGAATTATCCGCGCGACTGAGTGCGCACCTTGAGCAGTTTATTGCTGGTGTTGAAATCAGCAGTTTGCTTGAGGGTGGCTGTTACAGCTGTGGCCAGCAACTCGTGAGTGGTCACTGAGTTTCCTGATGCAGGATTGTTGGTTACAAACACGTACTACGAAGAAGAGAGAGAACAGTAAAACAAAAGCACTTTAGTTTATAGACACAAGCAGAAACACAGGCAGTGTTTGCGGCAGCTTACCTTAACAAAAGAGCGCAGGTAGTGTTCCAGTCCCTCCTCGTGGCATTTGGAAACTATATGTATGATCACACTGAGGGCACAGAGCATGGAAATTCAATCTATGTCCTTTTATCAGGAGTAAAAGCAGTAAAAGTACAAAGAATTTGTTTTTTAGCTGACCGCAAAGAGTTAACAGCAATCTCGTGGGCTTCTTTGGTGGCGGCTGTGAGCACCTCAAACAGCTGCATCAGCACTGTCGGCAGGAAGGTGATGATGACATGAGTCTCCATGGCATGTAGGCACTGAGGGAAAGAGGCCAGACAAGATCACTTTTACTTCTGACTCCCAGATATTTACAAGAATCGTGATTACACGCCTCCACACAATATATATATATCGCCCTGATCTTGAAAAACTGTAGCCTATTAGATATAAAATCAGCGCTCGGCATTATTTTATCTGATAAGAAATATATGTGAAAATCTGTCTTGATCTGTAGCTGAATCTCTGTGCTTGATGTAATGAAATTCCCTGTCAGACATTGCTGACACATTTCCTTCATATTCACAGCATAGACTGTATAAAAAAGATGGGCTTAGCCGCAGTGACATTCTGTTGGTACCACTTATGCTGCCAAAACAGCAAAACTTTGACCTGCAGCAGTTTGCCTGCTGGGTCGGACCACCCGGGCCAGCCTTCATTTCCCACGCATGTTAATTGCTCCCTAAAATGTTAGTCATCCCATAAAAATGTTTTCCCAAAGGAAAACCTCTCAAAAATAAGACAAATACTTCAACTGATTTCCTCTAGCATTTAAATAGTTATGATTTTTCATACAAAATTCAGTACAAAAGAGGTTAATGTCTAAAAAGATTTAGTTTTTTGGCAATATCTTTTGTCATTGTTGCATTTGGGGTTGCCATCATCCATCCATTCATCCAACCATATCCCTTATTAACTTAATAAACTGTGTTATAAGCCTTTTATTGCTTTAATGGAGGCTGTTGTATAATAGCACTGAAAGGTATTTTGATTGTTGAATGACTGTGAAAGCTCATAAGTAGTCATAATGATGCATGCCCTACAAAAATGATCGATCTGTTAGTGCATTGCCGAATGACACATATAGTGGAAGTACTGTAAATGATCAATAACTGCACATGGACCAAAGCTAAAAAACTGACTGTGCACTGCCTCACAGCATCTTACCTTCAGGTATTTGATCAGTTCTGCTGGGTTGCCCTCTGATGCTGTTCTCATCAGCTGGCAGTGCTGGAAGAATTTGTGTAGGTGGAGGTCCTGCGGCGAAACAAAACAGGACATCAGTGTTCCTGAAAACCTTCATTTGTGCATAAAAAAGCAAAAGAACCAAATTGTACCTGAGGATATATCGTTGATGCTACGTGGGTCCTCACTTTAAACAGTGTCTTGGCGTTTTCCACCCACTTGATATCAGCCTGAGACCATTCGAAGAGAATAATAGACAAAACAGAGTCAATAAAGTATCTGCAAACTTTTCACATTCCCTCAAAACTCCAATAACCTTCAGGGCTAAAACACGAGGGGTCAACGTTCGCTTTAACATCGTGAGCATGACAGTGACAGAGCTGACCAGATCGTTTTCATGGCTACAATCTAACCTTCCTGGTGTCCTGACAAAGATATCCAGCAGGCAAAGTGGCAGCCACGGGCAACTGGAACTCCAACGACTGCATCCTCCCATCTTTAAGCAAAGGCATCCAGGAGTAGCCCACTGAAACACGCGAAAGCAGCCGAGCTTTAGAAGAAGGCATTTTAACAAGCTAAATAATGTGCTCACCAACATTTTAATAAAGCTTCATTAAGCCAAATTTCTCACCAAGTGACTCCACTCCGTCCCTCTTCTTGCTGCTGGCTTTGCTGCTGGATTCACAGCTGATGTGGTAAAAGGTGAAGAGGATATGATGTTTCTCATGCACGTGAACCGGCAGCTCGATCTTCACCTGCACACACAGAGGAGCAGGTCGCTGTTTTAATCTTCTTATGTCACCATCAGTTCAATCTTCACACATAAACAAGATTAGAGGCACTGATTCCAATAATGGATACCATATAGGTATTACATAGTACTGCCAAGGCAACATTTTAAAGGATGTGCCACATGCTGTGATTTCCTTGTTGTCTTTTTTGATGTTTTTTTGCTCAAATTAAGGGAGTTACATTAACCATAATGGCGTTAGTGTTTCTCTAAACCTGCAAAAATGTACTGACAGTGAGGGTTTCCTTCAGCCTCTAAATTATTAAGAGGTAAAATTAACATAAAATCAACAAAAGGCATCTAAAAATAACCATCTTGTGTATTTTCAGCTATCTGTACTTTACTTGAGTAGCTTTTTTGGACTACTTTTCATTTTTACTCCCCACATTTTTAAACAAATATCTGTAGTTTCTATTCCTTACATTTTCATAACAGACTTGTTACTTCAGCAGTATCATCTATAGAGTTGGGAGTTAAAGTGGGCGCAGGTGAGTGCAGGTGTAAGTTGTGATAGCAGTACTTCAGAATCTAGCTTGTGCTGCAGAATAGGCCATTTTAAATGCAACGCTTCTACCAGTTCAGCGAACATCAGCAAACACACAGTGTGTTACAAGCTACAGGTCCACCTGCTGGATTTCACAGGGAGAGAAGAAAGAGAGCCAGCTTCACTCAGAGATGGAGAAGGATAAGAAAGAAAGTCAGAGTTAGGTTACATCAAGTGTAGCAGAGATGCATTTGCATTTAAGCTGATGAAGATTAGATTCATGCACTGAATTCCAACTTTATACCAACTGTGTTCTGTCTGGTATAAAGTCAGGATAAACAGTTTAGTGTCAGTGTAAGGGACGGACATCTGCCACAGTGAAACTGCTGACATCTTGTTGAATTCAGTTGTTGTTTCACTGTTTCACTAATATTATGATATTATTATATTAATATCGGTTCAGTTACCTTTGTATGAAAGTTGTTAGTAGAACTTCAAAGAGCTACTTTCTTACTGTGAGTACATTTCAGAGCCTGTACTTTGACACTTTTACTTGAGTAAAAAAGTTGAACATCAATGAAAATGATATTTTTTAGATGGCGAAAGGCTAACAGCATTGTTTTGGAGTAAATGTCACACACTAAAGATGTCAAATCACCTTCTACAGAGAACGACACATGTACTGAAGCAGAAACTGGAGCTGTTTGGAGACGTTTGGGATGCTTTTGTAGTGTAACAGTTCTCTTTTTGAGTGTTTCTGGCATGAATTTGAACACTTTGTGCATTTTCTCTCCATGAAGAAAATGAAAGGGGTTTGCTTGTGCTTTTTTATTTATGTGTTTATCCTTAAATTAATGTTTAGAATGAAATCAAAAAAACAAACAACAGCAAAAGCATTGTTTCATCTGGGAGTTGCTGCTGTGACACTGAGACACCAGAGGGCAGCAACAACAGGGAGATGGATTTTCCCTGCAACCACACATGCTGTTTTTTATTGACAGGAAATGACACAAAAAAGTTTTGATGACATGCACAGACCCACATCGTCATAAACAGCCTCTCAATGCCATGACTGAATATCACGGCTCTTACATTTATAACACCAGAACACGTGATTCATGCATCGTTCTGTTTTAAATTTACTCTTCTCGATAAATTAGACAAAAGTCTAAAGACCAGACAAGATATATCCTTAAGATATAAAAGTTAACAAATTTTAGGTGTGAAAAACAAAATCAGAACCCTTTATATAATATCAGTAACTATAAATGTGTCCTACATGTTGCTTTTAAATGCACTTCACTATGGAACTAACAAGACTGACAGATTTAGAAGCACAAAGATCATCGTTGCCTTGCTGAAGCAGAAATTTTGGTTGATGTGACTGGAAGCTGAACAATGTGAAGGGAAATCCCACAGAGTGCACTTCTGTGTGTTCCTGCATGCATGTGGGTGCACACAGGGGGAGCTTAAGATCCTAATCCGTTTGATATCAAGGCCATATGGACCCCCTCTGCTCTACCGCTCTAACTGTACCTCTCTCGCTGAGCTGTATTTGTGTGTGTGTGCATGTGCATGCGTGCACTGACTGTCGGGTCAGTTTAGTGCGAGATCACAGCCCTGAGACAGATTTATGGGATTATCTCAGTGCTGCTGAGGAATGTCAGTACTAAAGACGGCCAATTAGGAAAAAAAAAAAAAAAAGATTTAAGGGCATAAACTAAATTTCTTTTTAAAATCAAACTCATTTCTCAGTTTTTGGAAGCACTCAACTTCCTCTAAATCTGCTAACTTGATCTAATTTAATATGAATTGAAAGGCGATGCCATAGAAGAAATAAGGTCGAGCCTGCAACATGAGCTCACCTCATCGTAGAAGTCAGGGCTCTGATTGTGGTGCAGGACGGCTGCGTAGGTGCTGCTGGTGAAGAGTGAATCTCCCGGCTTGCCGTAGATGCACTGAAAGGCAAAGAGGCACATTGGTTATTGGACTCCTTTGATTTTACGGGCACAGTGATGAGTAAGCGCTCAGGAAGCTGTGGTTACTGCCATAATTTGTACAAAAGGCGAGGGAGTGAGCAAGCCTGTATGGATCATGCATTACACTTTGAATCAGCAATGATTTAAACATAGCCTGAGAGAAACTACAAAGGACGACCTAAGATCGCAAAATGTTTGGGCTCTGACTAGACAGATGCCACAGCGCAAACCTTGCACAAAACTCACGGACTTATTTTATGTGAGCAGCAGAGCCCTTCCTCCAGGACATGATGACACAAACAAGTCAATTCAATTCAATAAATGACAACAAGAGTTGTCTCGAGGGCTGCTTCATATTGTCAGGTAAAGACCCTACAACAATAGAGGGTCTTTTATTGGGTTCTCTAATAATAGAGATCCCACCCCGTTTCCATGAGCAAGCATTTGGTAACAGTGGGAAGGAAAAACTCCCCGTTAACAGGAAGAACCCTTTGGCAGGACCAGGCTAAGGTTAAGTTGACTTTTGACCTCTGATGATCACTTTTGAGGAGGAGTCAGTGCAAGAACTCTGTGGGAAAAATTAAAAAATCGCAACAAGCTCAAGCTTGACCAGGTCAGGATGTTTCTAATGAGGGGTGACAAAGGGGAGGGAAAAAATTCCAACCTCTTGTGATGGCTTCATACTGTAATTAGGATGCTAACTATTGTTGTCATCTCTAATGAGCATGAATGTGCAGTGCTAGCCAACAGGACGGACAGAGCTACAGGAGCCAAATGCCTGAAAGCCTCCGCAGGAGACGAGCCCAGAGGATGGGAGAGGCTTCGTGAGAGAGGACAGGGTTCACAAATGCCAGAACAATCTGGAAACAAGCTGTAGGTGGAGCAGGAAAGAGGCGGGGGAAAAGATCTGAGATTCAGGTGGTGCATGGTTTGATGTGTACCTTTAGAGCCCTCACTGCAGAGGCAAAGAGGCTGATGGGAGTTACGATTTTTGAGTCAGGATGGGGGCCGAAGGAGGTCTGGAGGAGCTGCTTCTGATATTATCTATCACAAAGGCTGGCATGTTAGCACATGAACTGTACCACACATGACTTAAAGTGTCGGCCACTGGTGCAAAAATGAGAGCACTCCAACCATGAACTCAAGGATTGAGGAGCAACTGGTCTCTCAACGATGAAATGGAAATGAATGCACTTTAAATTCCCGTCCTCTGAGAATTCCATCCTCTTCAGCCCTCACATTCCGACTCCATAAGGCTTTGAATGAATTTCCTCTCAGTCCGGCTGTGTCTTATGTGAACCCCAGGACCTTACTGAGCTTCCGCTAACTCTGATTAAATCTCCCGAGAGGTGTGCCGCCTGCTCCTGTTTGTAAACAGCTTTCTGCCTCACAGTACTTTGAGCGTTGTCTGGAACGCAGTCTGACCCACGTCTGGGTCAATCTGTGTGTTTTCTAGCTGCGGTGTAATATGTCTGACTGCCCGCTGATTGAAAATTCTCAATGTTTTCGTGGTTAAACTCAGAATTTCTGTTTCTCTCCCTCAAGAAACGTGAAAAGAAAAACAATCTGCAGCGCTTTGATGACTATTTCCGACCACAAATATTTGAAATGTGTGGCCAGAGAGAAAAAGAGTGACCATTCATTATCTTCTGTTGCCAGCTATAATAACTGGTTGCTGCGAGAGCTTCCCTTCTCCTCCTGGGCCCCTCAGCTGCAATCTCAAGTCCACTTTGTAAAAAGCAATAAAAGGAAAAGTTTATCATATCTGAGGCCCCTGTCACTGATCGAATCTCTCCCAGGACATTCCACTGCAGTGTTATTGTTTCTCAAACAATAATCCGGGCTTCTGGTGCGCCTCTTCAACAATCTTCACTTTTTTTGTATTGGTCTTCCTCTATTTGTTTCCTTGTGTCCTTTTTATCGTTATGTTGACTGTAGCATTTCAAAACCTTTCCTATGTTCTTCTCTCCATTAGCTTTGCTGAGCTATGTAGAGAGCCAGAATATCACCCTAAGCCTGTCTTTTGACAAAACTATGAGACACAGATGTGAGTCACTCTCTCTTCCATACATTATTCCTTGTCTATAAACTCTCCTTTTCAAGCTCTAGAAGTAATAAGGCAAAAACAGATATTCCATATAAGACAAGAAAAATGATGTACAGAATAATGTCAAAAAAAAAGCTTCAGGGTCTGTAAAACTGAAGCCGATGCATTCTTTCTGGCAGCCAGCAGAGGGGCGATTCCTGGCTGCAAAGAAGTGTATATTAGGGTGGGTTTAGATTATCGATTTTCTGATTAAAATCGATTTTAGCTTGAATAACACGATATCGATTCATTAAAATCCTGAATCGATTTTTAAATATAAATTTATTTTGCCCAAAACGACAGAATCTCAGGTTAAACCTCACAAAATTTCGACAACCACCAAACACCAAATGAGAGCAGGTACACGGATTCTGCACAACACATCAGAATCAGTGAGATGTCAGGTTTCTCACCCGACGGCACGTACGCAGAGATGCCATCGGGGCTAAAAGCCAAAAGCTCACAGATTCTGATGCGTTGGCGGGTCCGTGCTTTGTGTTTACGTCCTTTTTTTGCACTAGACTCTGAAGCTGCAGTTTTGTCTGTCTCCAAACAAAATTGACTGAACCAGCAGCAAAAGAAGATCCAATCTACGCTTCACATTTCGCTTCTCATAAACATCCTCATGAATTCCCTCTTACTTTTGCTGCTTTGCTTCCACCACGATATAATGAAACTTCCTGCACAACTCTCTCTCTCTCTCTCTGTACTTTAAGAACACTTTCACATCTAAAAATCTCTGTTTTCTGCATCATTCGCTTGCTTATTACGCACCAGTCTACCGTTATGTACAGCGCTGTCGGCCACTTAATTTAACTGACTTCTGACAACAAAGCCTCATTTCTGCTGTTCACTGAAGAAAATTAAACTTCTTAAAATGATGCCAAATTGCAAAACACTTAGCTGTGCCTCTAATAAAACCTCTGTAACTCTTTAACCTCTGTAACAGGCCAGGAAAATCTCTGACATGTTTTTCTGTGTTTTGTCCTCAGCTACTTTGACATAAAGGCATCTGCTGTGATGCTCACACCTTTGATAAAGTCTCACAAGTGTCAGCTTTCTTTTTATAGACATAAAAATATGGATATGTACTGATAAATGATCAGAATTATAATATTTCTGACAGTCTGAGGCAAAATTTCCCCGATTCAAATCGAATCTGATCACATTGGATCGGGACCTTGTGAATCTGAATCAAAATAAGTGACGATACCGAGCCCTAGTGCATATAAACGTCTCTGAAAAAACGGACCTCCGTTGATCTTTGAGCTCACAAACAACTTTCCTGATGAGTTTATGGTCTCAGCCGCTAGCTTGAAATCTTATTTCATACAGCACAATGTTCATTTTGTAAACAACAGTCTCCACAAAGGTAAAAAAGATGGCAAAACAGGGTTTGAATTAGAGTGGGCCTACCTTGTAAGTAATTCACTTCAGTTTTGTTTATATACAACAACAAATCACAAGAAAAGTTGCCTCAAAGCATTCTGTATTATAAAGACGCTTCAATGAAAGAGTGAAACCCCCAACAATCAAACGACCCCCCCGTGAGTGAGCGTTTGGCAAAAGTGGAACAAAAACTCCAGTTTAACAGGAAGAAACTTCCAGCAGAACCAGTCTCAGGGAGGGGCAGCTATCTGCCGTGACCCCAGCTGACCCTATTAGGCTTATAAATTATTAGTGTGCAGCGTCCTTTCATTCATCCACAAGATATGCAAATTACTCATCACATCCAGTTTTACAACAGCCAGGTGGCAACTGTAACAATACTCTGAGGCTTCACAGCAGCTCTTTGCTAGCAACGGCTGACGTCACAGTGGCTGCTTCTCTGTCCTATATATGGCTGCCAGCGGTGATTTAATGTTGCACTTGGTTAATGCATTTCTGACCATCTGCTATATATAACAGAAACAGTGGGAACAGCAAGGTCATATAGGTGCAGTACTTCTCAAACACACTGGACAGATTGCATGAACATGTAGCGATGAGTCCGCTCCAACCCCCAGCCACTGCTACACATCTGGTTATAAATTCATACATCAATATATCATGTCAATGATAGTCTGAAGACAATCACAGTTTATTGGTAAACCTGAAAAATGTTTGACCTTTACCATAACAGCATCTAGAAAAAGTCACATGTTGCAGTACACACTGACCTTTAGAGGAGCAGCACCTTCCTCATCAGAATCTCGGAACTGGATGCAGATGGCAATGTTTCTAGCCTGCAACGGAGGAAAGGTGACATTAGTCAGCCAAGCAGACGATCGGTAAGAACGACTGTGTCTCTGAGCTCAGTCAGTCACGCACGCTTCGTTCTCAGTATGCACCAGTAACACACAAACGGGCAATATTTAAAATGTACCAGCACCATCACCCATCACATCTTTTTCATCCTAACTCACGCACCTTAGTGAAGGTCTTCTGGTTGTCATATTTGAGCTGCAGGGGGTAGACATACAGCTGGTTCTTGTAAGTGGTGAAGGGGTAGTTGTACTTGGCTTCCTCGGGGAGGAATTCCTCGATCTCCACCGACACCCGCTCACAGCCGTCCTCGAAGGGCTTGACGGGAATGTAAGAGGACGTCACCGTGTCTGGGGCACAGAGCACACGTCGAGTCAGAGGACCAAACCTCCACTGCTGTGTCCCTGCCTCTCGTGTCATGTCAGTTAACGTCATTTCTGAGCTACAAAACAAACCCTTCACTGTGCAAACCCAGACATGAAACCTGACGCTGCCTACACGCCGTGTCACATGCTCTCTGTGGGAATCATTGCATCTGATAATACGGATGATCTAAAAATTTAACTTCTCAAAAGTTCTCAGATTTAACAAAATTTTAATTCAGGAATATTTGATTCTGTTGTTCTTCAAAGAACATGCTAACAAGGCTTTTACAAGGCAGCATCCAGCATGCTAATAGCCCAGTCTGATCGCTCTTAGTGGAAATCTGAAGGAACAGAGTGTCTGCTCCAACCTGTGCTTGTGCGATTTTTGCTTTAGCGTCCCACCCTGCGGCTGTTTCAGCAGATCTACTGGCTTAATAGTTCAGGCTTTATGGATCAGAAAGTGGCTAAATAATCATTTATGTCTCTTATTGAACATCACTGGGATATACTAGGCTGATCAGAGGCAGTGACCACTGCCTATCTGCAGGCTACATTCATTCAGGAATGGAGATCATTTCCTCAACATCAGACCCAGACACTCGACAGACAGGTAGCTGCTTGCATCCCGCGCAGAGATGGCCAATGTAAAATCATTTAATGGAATTGTTGGGTTTTATGCAGTGAACACCACAAATCTGCTTACTTGAGAAATCAGGCGGGACACACTCGATGGTGACGTTCAGCTGTCCAGGGATGATCTGAAGTTTGCTTTTCTCTGGTCTGACAGGGAAAAGGAGATTCAGTACAAGATCAGTGTCCTTTTAAGGGTTAAGTGTGCTTTAGATGTGATGACCTCCTTAATGACAATCCTGGGTGAGTAGTACTTCCTCTCAGGCAATGGCATGTGAAATATAGACCTAAAGGCATAAGTGTACCCCTGGATGACGGTTTTGTGCCACAGTAACTAAGCGCTAGCTTAAATAGCAGAGTGGTGTTGACTCACTTCCTGATGTCGGCCAACAGCTTGATGAGGTCATCGGTCGAGATTTTGCTGCTGTCTTGGCGATAGAGAGGAGAAAACTTCCCATCCATATCCAGGCTGCCCTGAGCGTCTTTGAACACCTGCCTGCAACCACAACACACATGGTTCATTACAGTTCTCGCCTCATATGTGCAACCAAATACCAACATTTCAGTATAAAGTATAAAGTATGAAGTATAAAGGAATGTTTTGCTTTCACTGTTTAAAAACACTTGTTTTCTTCATGTGTTCTATTAAAGAGTTACTTGCTCCTGTACACAGACTCCCCTGCTTCCCTGTGTTTCCATATTTTTGTTGCTGTTGTTCTTCTTCCAGATTATAGTTTAGAACAGTTGTATGAAAGGGGCTTTTTGTCTTTGTGTGATCTCTACTGGATATTTGGATATATGTCAGCGGGTTCTAACATTTTTGAATGACGCCTGAAGTCCCTTAATCATTTTTCACACCATTTAGAAAAAGGTGTGACTTCTGTGCTGGCCTGGAGTATTTTTATAGCTCACAGCATTACCAGTTACATGTGAAAGCCTCCACTAGGCCTGGAGGCTTGGGGTGTGGATGAGGGTGGAGATGGGGGTGGGGCGTGAGGCTTGTAAAATCTGTCACAGATTCTAATTTCACGTCAAGACCGGACAGTTCCTGGAAGTTTTCTGTGCTGCTTTTCATTAGCTGCACTTCCAACAGCAGCTAATAAAAAGCAGAACTGTCTGCTCTTCATTATGAATGTTGAATTCCATAACTGGGATAACGTAATATAATGTTTATCAATATAATCCAGATCAAACTAGATCAGCAAGCAAGTAAATGTTCTTTTACACGAACTTTATTTAACCTCAAAGTTGAGAAATTCCTAAACTTTTGGGGTCCAAAAAGTAAATATTATCTTATTTTCTCCCTCTATGACAAATAGATGAGGCTTTACACCTAATTGTATGATATTATTATGCTCATGCCTTTGCACATGTTCACATGAGATCACTCCGAGTTGAATCAAAACAGATTATTTACAAGATTATGAGGTTTGACTCATGAATTATTTCTGTCTTACTTGGCAGCCCAAGCAAACGGCATCCTGTACTGGCCCAAGCGTTGGCACGTCTGCTTGGCAGCTTTGAGCACCTTCTGAGCAGTCTGAGGAGACACAGGAAAGACATCATCAAGTCAACACCGGAGCGGTTTCCACCGTCTCCTCCACGAGGTCAAAATCAATGGCAGCGTACCTTAGTGATGTCAGAGGTTTTCATGTATGGCTCAGCGCAGTGGGTGATGCCATTCTGTAACACCTTCTCCACACGGGCCACCAGGAAGATATCTGCATGGGGGTTAGTCACTGAAAAGATACCCTGCAAAAGAGAGGGAGAAATGAAGCAATCAAGACATGTGGTTGGGATTTGATTTGGCAGCTTTCGAGGGTCTTTTCTTAGAACGCTCTTCTGAGAAATCTGACTACAGACGTGGCCAAAGTTTCAAATGATACGCCAACCTATCAGACTGCTCAACACGTTCTCACTCCCAAAGTCTGTTCACGGCTCTGTATGATCTCAGTGAAAACAGATATCCCTAACGTGGTCATGCCAGGAACACAGTTGTGGGCACAGAAGCTTGAACGGTTGCTGACTTCCTGTTTGGAAGGGTCATCCAATCAAGTGGTGTGTGTGAGAGAGGTAAAAGGAATTTAAAGGTGTGGAATAAAGCGCTGTATGAATGTGTGATAGTGTAAAAGTCACTCTTAAATTCATCACCTGCTTCTGTGTGAGATCGATTCAGGGGAAATGGTTGATGCTAAAGCTGTACAGGAAAACCACATGGTGCTCACACGTCTATTTAAGGGCCGATGAGATGCGTCTGCATTTAAGCTTCCAAGTTCAAGTAAAGCAAACAAAGGCGACAGTAACTACAATCAGACTAAGCTATGCTGCTCGCACTGGTATGACTAATAAAAACTTCAATAGAAATTTCTGGAAATAGAAAAAAAGCATAAGTGACAAAACTGAATGACAGTACCAAGGAAGCAGCTGATTCAGATGCAGACATAACAATCTGGACATTACTAACACTTATCTTTAAGGAGGCTAGCATGCTGCCAGTCACAGACACACACACAGAGCAGGGTTACTCTCCAGGCCATAAGCCTATCCATCCTCTGTCCTCATTCACAGCCCTTAAAACCACACACAGCTGCTTTTGCTTTCAGTTTTTGACGTTATTTGCTCCTCACCGCTCATCGTCGACCAGTTCTTACAGTGTGGTTAAAAAAAAGCTTGTAAATGCTCCATTTGGGCATTAAACTTTCCTCATAGTTCATAAACAGTGTCACATCCTTTTTGTGCAAAGATAAACCATCTCACTGCTGAAAATAACCAGAGGGTCCAGAGGTTGTGGCGTCCTCCTGAGAGCTACTGCAGAGATGAGAGGTGAAGCCTGTGTCCTTGGAACACACCCAATGCACCTAAATTAAACTGCGGTCTGCAGACCTATAATAGCACACTAATCACAGAGGCAGGAGCCGCTCTGTTTGTATGCATATATTTGTGTGTACATGTGTGTTCTGCTGGTGCTGCACAGATGTTTCTGGCAGAGAAGTCCAAAAATGAAACTTTTTCATGCCTGTAGCTTTAAGGCGGCCCTGCTGCTGGTTTGCTGGCTGCAGAAATCCTGCGTTTGTCACTCTCTGCCCTGATTCATCCCCTCGTCTCTGAGCTTTTTCCTGCTTTTTGCTGCGCTGTTCATCAACTCGTTTCTCCCGTCATGGAAATGGAAAGTGAGCTTGTTTTATAACCGCTGCTGGTTTATACCAGGCACCGGCCTTGTTTAGTGACTTCATCGCTGCAACGGGCCAAGCGGCAAGAGGTAAAGAACAGGCCGTGTGTGCGCCGAACTCACAGCACCTGCAAATGTTTGCAGAAGGGCCTGAGCCAAGAGTAACGCTCACACATGCACATTATTTCTCCCCAAATAAACTCTAGACTTAAAATACTGCAAAACAAAGTGACAGGACATAAAGCTTACATCCCGAGGCCTGAGCTCACATCAGGAAGCAAAGTGATTCTGAAATCACTTGCAAATGTTCGCCGAATGAGCCGAACGGGATCCTTTCACAGTTCTTTAGGTCTGGTTGGGGACCAAAGGCTGGCTTGTGACACACTCAGCATGACAGTGGAGAAATGAATGAAAAAACAAAAAAGATCATGCACTGGCCAAAACAGCTAACTCACTGCACACACAGTGTCAGCAGTCCTGACTGAGGCCAGGACTGTGCTGGGCCAGCTGCAACCAATATGGCAAAGCTGAACCTATGTGACAGAACCAGATGAGAGCTCAACAGTGTGTAGACATTTTAAAGACTAAGCATGACAGAGGGCCGCCTCCAACCATCAACTTGGCTTAGAAAAGTGCAGAAAGTGATAAAAACAATGCAAGACAAATGATTTCTATAAATTCTAGCTCATAAAACCATCATTTTCTTGCGTTTGAGTCAGTCTCTCATTACTTTTTAGTTTCTGCATGCTTCTACCTGCTCTGTCGAAGGAGAGAGTTACTCAAAGACACGTTTTCCCTCTTCTCGTAAGAACGATCGACTCTTCGTGTTTCAACATGTTCGTTTTTTAGGGTTTTTTCAGCTTTCAGGGTTTTTTCATATATTTCCTGTTATGGATTTCACATAATGACATCGCCATCTTTATAAATAGGGACAGCAGCTTAAGTTCAGATTGTTTTACTCTTCGATCTGTGTGATGTCCTACGGTCATTAGGGAAGCCCCACCCAAATAAATTAACACTCCTTTTCAGTGTATTCTATATATAAGCTAACTGACCATAGGTCACGTAAAACCAGAAGCAGAGTTCAGTCTCAGTTTCACATCAACTAAACCTGTAACGCAGCAGGATGACAAACATGCTGGATCTCTTTTTAATAATCCAGCTCCAGCACCAAAGTTTTGCAAAGAGCACAAAATATTTTGTTTTCCACACAGCAAGATCTGTATGACCCAGTGTGACTCAGCTTTCACACCCAGGTCTGACTGTGTGACTCAGCTGCAGTCACTTTCTCTATCAGACACCTGTCGACATGCTATTATAGTTCCTACCTGAGTGGGGAAGCGCAGCAGAGCCTCTGACACCCTCTGAAGCAGCGGCAGGCCGTTTCCTTTCCCTGAGTCTCCGTTCACGAGGACTCCTCCCTGTCCCCCGTCCTTCACTCCACCACCACCGTCCGAGTCAGATGAAGGAGATGCTTGAGCGGAGGTGTCGGTGAGCATCTCCCTGACAGATGGTGGATTGAGCTCAACGTGGAAGTCGGCCGAGATTTTGCAGCTCTTGGAGACATCGAAGAGAGCGAGGCTGATGAAGAACGGTTCCACCTGCGAGTCAGAGGGACGGTTACAGGCTGCAGTCCAGCACGTACCTTTATTACTTTACAACATTTCACTTTAGGACAAAATCTCAGAAATCAGGTCATATGACTCTTTAGTTTTAGCATGAATTAAGCAATAATGCACACTCTTCCCACCAGTAATGCAGCCTGCTAACATCAGCTAGCAACCTTTTGCCCAAATATGGTCACTTCTGGGTCCAACCAACATGCAAAGTTTTACTAAATACAACATGAGAGTCGTATGTGTGAGCTCAAGAATATATTTATAATTATTATAATAGGATTCAATGGACAGGTTTAATCTGTTTAATCTGAAATAATCAAAATTCTAGATTCAGACAAAATATTTATGGATAAATGTCTAAAAATATTTGTATTCTCTCAGTGTGTCATCCTCAAGCACAAGCAAAAAGTTTTCTATTTTGGAAACCTGCAATTCCTGCACGATGGACAAAATCGCTCCATCCAGTGAACTTTAAAGCTGTCTGAGACCGCCGAGGGAAAGAAGGGATGGAAGAAGAGGAGGGAACGAGAGCGTGTGCTGCTTCCAAACCACAAATGAGTCAGATGATTTCTCCTGCCAGCCTTTCTAATGCATCAGCAAGCAGGAAAAGGAGGAGGGGGAGAAGTTGGTTTAGCTCTGTGTTTTATATCTAAAGCGATCTAAAGCCCTGACAAAGGCCGAGCTCACATATGCTCAAAAATGCTACCTCACGCTACTGAAAGCTCCTCATCCGGCACACATTAAACATTTCTGCATGACCCTCCATGCCTCAGGCTTAAATAAAGAAAGATTTGTTTTAGTGCTAATGCAACAATATCGAGTTGCGTTATCCTAGTTTGGCTACTTCCGTTGCTTCCAGCCAGACTGACATGAATTATGAAGGTGTATTATGTGGGGCAGCACTACAGAGGGAGAGGCTGGCGGAAAATCTGCAGTGTGAAGAGGAAAGCTATGTACTGCAGTTAAGAAATGTATCCTCAGGTTCAGGATGTAATTCACTGTCAAAGCCATAGATTTCAACCTGGCGACATACCTTTAGAAGGAGTAGTGATGTACTCTGTTGAACATAAGTCTTAATCTATAACGAGCCATTATGCTACCTCACAGTCTCAGCACGAAGAGATAATACCTGGTTTCAACTCTCTTCAGCTCTTGATGCTTTAAAGAGCAGGTAGATGGAGCGACTGTGCTCAAAGCCATCCTATTTAAAACTGCGGCCATGATTCATCTTTTTTTACCTGTTTAATGTAACAGTAGCACAAGTAGCAAACCACAGAACAGCTGTGTTGTGGAACAAAGGTGATGACATACATTGGTAAGGACACCGTCGCCCTTCTCATTCACGCAGCCCTGCAGACTGAAGGTGAGGTCGTGGCAGCTGACCACTATACGTCGACCAAAACGCTCCTCGAAGGGCTTCACGTCTGGCTCGATCCCAGAGAAGTCCAGCCTCTGGATATCAGGGAGGAGGAGAGTGAGAAAGCAGGAGAGGGGAGAGAGTGATCCCGCGGAGAGGAGGGAGGATGAGCGTGAGGAGTTGGAAGGGGGAGGAGAGATCAAACAGGGTGAATCAATAGTGAAATAAATAAATCATAGGAAAGCTAAGCATTTTAAAGGAATAACCTTTTGTACCTGTGTCTCAGGATCCAGAGAGGAGAGCTTCAGCCTGCCTTCGTTCCTGTTCATCTTACTGAGCTGGTCTGTCTCCCTGGTGTACTGCAGACAGACAGCAGCGATGTAAGCCAGCTAAAAATCCATCAGGTGTTTCTTTCTTCTCTTTTTTTAACTGCAGAATTTTTTCCCCCATGAATTTATTTATCTATACAAACAAATGGTGTAAATTTGAAAACCTACATCGCCTCGTTCTCGAGGTATCGAGTTCACAAAGTTGCGCTGGAGTGATGACAACAATACCCCAATCACCCTTTCAGGCTGAGGGATAAACCACACAACAAAACAACATGAAGAAACTGTTTCCACAACAAACAGCATTCCCATCTGTTTCTGTTCGATCCACATCCCCGCCAAAACTCTAAATTAAAATATTCAATGCCTTCATGGGCCCTGGCCTCCTCAGGACTCCCCGAGTTAGAGTTATCATAACGAACTGCTTAACACTTGAAGCAGACATAAACAGGAAGTTATCAACTGATGATATGTTTTAGAGATAAAAGACAAAGTCTGGCTTTTTTTTTTTTACATAAATATCCAAAATATGTATATTACTCTCACATTTTAAGAAAAAAATCTGTAACTATCTCTGATACCTTTTGTGAACTCTTCTAACACATTAAACAGTAGCACTTCAGCCGCTGCGTTCCTTCTCTTTTATTTGCACACTTTATTGCAACAGATTTTTATAGCTTATTTGCATGGACTTCATTTATGAATGAGGCAGGAACTGCAGGTAGAAGAGCAGCCCTTACTGTAATGGTCTGGTACAGTGTACTCAGTGAGCTGCTTGTAAACTTACACAAACAGAAAAAGACAGGAAGGTTGATATGTAGTCAAGGGACAAAAGGGGGAAAACAAAGGGCGTCCAATGGAGCACAATCAAAGCCTCAGGTTTAGGTAAGAGCCCTCAGAGTCCATTTCTCTCCCCTCTCTTCCTCGTGTTCGCGCCTCTGTTCTCACTGTCTGCTCAGCCTGCAGACAAACTCGACCTTGTTTTTACGTGCACAGAGAAAAGCTTTGCTGCAGTGGCCCAAAGCAAACAGAGTGGAACAGCAGCAACAGAGGGCTTTGTTGCTGCTGTGTAGTTTGGGGTTTATAGACACATCAGAGCGGCTCTGTCTGAGCACCACAAATAAAAGAGATGCTGAACTTGTTCTGCTTCCGATTCATTTTTTAGATAATGTCTCATTAAAATCATCTCATATGCTTTCTTATTATGTCATTTACTAAAGCGCCACAGTGTGATTTAACAAACCACTGATCTGTATTCAGGATTATGCATCTGTAGCTGTAGCCCACAGGTGGCTGTGAGTCAGACTGTTCTCCTTTGATTTTTGCAGATATCTGCAGCATCACAAAGAACACATGCAAAAACGAGATGTACATTTAGTTGAATTTAATGCCTTAAAGTTTGCACACTTCTTTTTTTGTTGTTGTTTTATGTTATGCTAAAGGTTGATAGGGTGACAAACCCCCTTTAGTTTCTAATGGAGGACTTCACCCTTATATTTTAACACATGCACGGCTGTTTGCAGAGAGCAGCTCTGTGTAGAATTTGCTGATGGTTACTGAAAAGACCCGTCTGGGTCTGTGTTCATAAATTAGCGCGGTGTTAATAGCCACAGAACTTTCCACTCCCTTCAGCACATTTCTGCAGCTTCACACTAATTTGACCCACTTGGTAAGTCTGGCCCAACTAACGCAGCTTCATTAATCATCTATCATTCCTTCATACCTTGATGAGTTCAGTGTGCAAGCTCCTCCCCGAGTTCTCCAGCATGCTCTCGCCTTTACCTTGGCTGGCCGTGTCATCATCTGAGAGGAAAAGGACAATAACCAGACATCAGTACATGTAATCCACATGAATGCCTGTTCACCAAGAACCATGCACACTACAAGTCCCTATAAAGCTTCCCTCCCTTAATGCTAATACTTCTTTTGTTCTCCTCTTATCTAGTTTCCTCAGTTTTCTTTCTTTCCACACCATTCAGTAATATCAGAATCAGAATACTTTATTAATCCCTAAGGAAATTATATTATGCCAAGTTTTTGGCTAATAGCTCTTTTGATATCATCTTGGTTCAAAACTAGTATTTTATGCCTGTCATCGTGTTATCTTTGGCACTTCTCGTAGATTTAACAAAACAAATGGGAATACATTTGTTGTTTTTGCAACAAAGTGCCTAAAGATACAATTTTAAAATGTTTATTTCCCTCTGTCTGCTCTATGTAGACACATTTACTTATCCTAAGTGTCTTTTTTATGGTTGATCGATTCACACGTCCGTGTAAATGACTTAACAAAAAAAATACTCCTCTGACAATGTTCAGGATTGAGTCCAAGAAAGACTTTGAAGGACCTTCAGAAAGTCTTGAGAACCATTATTCAAGTCCACTTGAATAGAAGTGAGCGGTGGCTCAAGGTTGTTGCACTGTCCTGTATACACAAACTCCATTGTTCCTCAGTTAGCTGATATACTAGCATGTTATTGTCTCAGGGGCTACAGGTGAAGGAGTCCGCCTGCTAATTGCATATGTGTGACTGTAACGTGGAAACCAATGGAAAAAAACATGATAGGCCCGTGGTTAGAATCAGTGTTTAAAGTAAACTGACTATGAAACTATAGAAACCTTTAAATAAGACTATAAGTACTATGTTGACTGAAAGATAATGTGGACATGTAACTGCTCAAAGTTTGGTAGAACAGCTCACCAAGGACACAGTCCAGCGACTCAGCACCGTTCCTCCTGTCCTGGCCAGCCTCTGTGCTGCTCTGCAGAGCCTGTTTCAGTGTGGCCACCCATTCCTCCATCTCTGCCTCACTGTCTGCAGCCAGGAAGTGGCTATAGCGGTCTTGCATCTTAAGCTCAAAGCCATTCCGCCGCATCTTGGGACTCTGAGGAAGAAACATCATATTTGACTGATTTTTGACTAACAGGTGGAAACTGATGAGAATTACAGGATCTTTGGTACAACTAAATAAGCCGTTAAAAGCACAGCGTAGGGAATCAAATGTAATCAGAAGAATCTCAACTTAAATTCAGAAACAAACTGAGAGTCAATGCTATTCGGCCATGACCAAACAAAACCTGATTTCCATGCTAAACTCAAATCCGTGAGCCAGAATGAACTCCCTCACTCCCTCCATTCATATTCTGAGCGTGCTCATTAAACTGAAAGCTGTCAGCTCTGCCTGAGGAGCAATCAAGGTACTAGGCTGTGCCATGAGCCAGCAACAGCTCTTCATAATCTGCTAGAAGCTGACGTTTCTGCCCAAGTCACTGGAATGCAGCAGATCTGCCCAATTAAAGCAGCCAAAAGCCCCCAAGGGAAAGTAAGACACAGAAACACGCTGAATTTCACGAGGGTGGGAGCTCGTGCCAAGTTCTGAAACCTCGCAGAGAGCGCACGAGGGAAATAAACACAGTGAGTTTAATTAAGCACACCAACATGGTCACAACAGAGAAAACAGCTTTATCCACTGCTGCTGGGTTCTTAATTGTACTGAGTCTACCTGGATGACATCTATACAGGAGTCCAGGTAGATGGATCCTTTGGTTTCCTTGCAGTTTTTCTCATCCTTATAAGAGTTGAGGATGTAGGAGCCATCGGGGAGCTGAGACAAGTAGAAGTACCTCCTCTTGAACACCTGCAATCCAGAGCACATCTCATATGACTCATCTGACAACTCATGACAGCAGAAATATGACACTATGACATGTGACTTCAAGCTCATGTGCTGCCTTCCTAATGTAGTTAAAATTCCAGAATGAGGGCAAATACACTGGATACTGCAAGTTATACAGCTGTGTCTTTCAGCAACAGCCTTTTGTTGTTACTGTCCCAACTTTGGAGATGAGTTGCTGTTATCAAATTCCAAATGAGCAAATATTATTCTTAAAATGGTACAGTTTATCAGTTCCAACAGTTTATATACTTTCACTATCTGAGACCATATCCTCATTTAGGTTAGACAGCATTTCTAGTAGATAATGGCAGACAGCTTGTACACAAATTAAGGATGCGGTTTGGGGAAAGCCTCAGAGTATTTCTCATGTATTAATGAGAAGTGAATGAATTGAAAAAGAGAGGGAGGGGCACGAAAAAGAGAACAAACAGGGGTTGTATGTAGAGAGAGAACTGGAAGGGGCATGCATTGAAGCGTGGTCCCAGTCCTTAAATTCATATAAATTATCTCCAACTCTGCGTTCCTTTGTTCATAAATGACAGATTCATGTGCAAATCATTACAGTCTGTTTTTATTTACATTTTACATACCACCCCAACATTTTCAGAGTTGGGTTTGTATGTTTCTCGTGGCGCTACGTCTCATATGTTGCATGCTGAACTTATTTGCACGATCCTGGACATTCAAAACATTCTCAGTTCAATTCAGTTTAACTTTATCCATATAGCACTGGTTCACAGTAGCAGCAATTTCACTGGGAAAGTAAAATGATGTGGGCTGATTATTCAGGACTGTGAAAGTGAGGGTTTATGCTGGGTGGGACGGTGTTACAGGATAAAGTCACGTACATCGATGCAGCTTTAACGGTGTATCATTTTTCCAGCATTACAAATTGCAGCTGCAGCTACGCTCCTATTCTGACCTCTACATGTTTGTGTTGTTTCACTTGTTGCTGTTATGCTGTGATAACAGACAGGAGGTCTGGTGCTGACTCACCCTCATGGAGACAGACAGGCTGCTATTGATGTTGGCTTTCTGAAGCCAGCCCTGCTTCAAGATGCCTCCCCTCTGGGAGCACAGCGATGCCGAGTCCTGACACACAAACACAAACACTTGGCAATCAGCAAAGACGGATTTCATTACTGCGGTCAACTCACTTTATTATATCGTTGTTTGTAGTATTTTCTGCCATGAAGAAACAATTATTTTTTCCTGTGGTTGTGAGAACTGTTTGTTAATTAGAGCAGAGCTGTATTAACTTTGTCAGTGAGAAAGCATGAACATAAATCAGTGTATGGGGAGAATTTCTTTGGGATCCCATGAAGCAGTTCATCATAATTCAGGCTTTGTCCTGTCAGTGTAACATCTCCATCTCAACCAGTAAATATCATGGGACTGTTCATCACCACCACAGAAAACAAATCTGTTAATGATCACGCTCATACACACAAACGCACACACACATAATGGTAATGCATCGGGCCACTCGAAGGAATACAACATGCAGAAATCATAACACAGAGCAAGAAGGGTTCTTGTACCTTCTCTGACACACAGCTCTCGTTGTCCTCCTGACAGCTGCGACTCAAGTCTATACCTGCTATTATCATCTACTGACTGAGTGCTATTAACCCATAAACTGGCAGGTCTGTAAAAAGGTGCTACTATTCTTATCATCTTATCAAAACATGGATGCACAAAGATGCAGAGATAAAATAACAGAAGCCTGAGCTACCCTCCCTGTGCAGCCAGCAGAGCAGCAGCATTTACTTGCCTTCAGTTAAATTTCCTCTGTCTAAGTTTATCTGCATCCGCCCTGAGGGTAGCAGGGGGAGGAGGGTTGATGAGAGCTATTTATAGAAACTATAAGGGTTCTGGTTTCACTGGCCTGCAGTCAGTCTAAGAAGGGGTCGAACGACAAGCCGGAACATGCAAGACACGGGTAATACCTGCTTCGCTGAGCAGAAGGCTTTGAAATTCTAAGCAAGATTTATAGAAGAGCACTAAAAGCTGTGCACGTGCACGCGACACAATGTGTCCATAAAGGGCCCAGTGAGTCAATAGCCTATCATTCCTCCTCCCTGTAGGGAACGACGTCTGTGATCTAACCACGCTCAGGCCGCTCTACTCACCTCGTCTTTGGCGTCTTCATCGATTTCAAACACATGAGCTGGCAGTTTGTCCGTCTTCAGGCCTTTGCTTTAAAAACACAAAACAGAGGGTGAATGGATGAAGCTGGCCTTCTCCCCCTCTGCTGACAGCTACGTCACATATCTGGGTTCTTTATGTCTTTCTTGTTTGTAACGCTAGATCAGATTACAGCCTCCTTCATGTATTTTTTATGTTCAAAAATACTTCTCAAAATTCATGGTTGCAGTGATAAAGTCATTTCCTCAGTAAGATTTATCACCATGGAAATAAATTCTTTACATCTGGACTGCACCTGCTGTGTGGAGGAACATCTGGCTGAACATCAGAGCTGCACTAACACATTGATCCAGCTGAGGAAATCCGCTGCATGTTACACATCTGGCTGTTTTACCTTATTTTAGCCTGTATGTTTTCCCATATATCCAAACTACATTTTCAGTTTATTCCACTCATTTCTGTCTCATGTTCCTTACCTCGGCAACATGCGGAAGTCTCCAGAATAAGCCTCGTATTTGTAGTTGATTACGTGCCAGTCAGTGTTGTACATCTTAATGCACTGCAGAACACAGAGAGCTGGATTAGCAGTGGATACGTTCAAATGGAAAAAGCGAGCCATACCAGCAAGCAGACCTTTTTTTAATGACTGTAAATCACGGAGGAGGATTTTGGGGTGACGAATCAACTTCGATCATTTTTCATGAACTCAAAATACAAGTCTGCAAAGCATCAGACACTTTTAAGTGGACTTTTTGTGTTTTTAATTCAGCATAGAACTGCAAGCAAAAAGTCTCCTGCAAGTCATCTGAATGTTCAATAAATGCTGAGCAAGCCCAGGGTCTGTTTTAACTGCCCCTATGACAGTTGTTTCCGTGCTACATCGCAGTCATGACGGCTGGCAGATGAACACAGATTTAAAGCCTGGTAGAGCAGCAGTGTATGACTGCATCGTGCCAGAGAAGTCTGTTTTTCATTGCTAATACAATATTTCATCAGCGTAGCTCGTGTTTACGACTGGACGGTGAGTACTCCCGTTTCTTTATGAGCTCCCAAGGAACACGTCAGGGTCAGTATCATGCAGGCTGGTGTGAAATCATCAAGACACAGCCTGTTTTGTTGATCATTTTTACTCGTATTCTTTACTGAGCAGACTGTATTTAATGACTATATGATAATATAATGCAAAATAACTGTGGTACCTCTTTGGCAAACAGACTCCTAGCCTCCCGCTCGGCATTCTGGGGCACAGAGGGAACAACGGTCCTCCTCTGCCGGGAGATCTGAGACTCCTGTACGCATGCAAACACAAAATGAGCCACATGTGGATTCACATGCATGGTGCATGATGGAGATATTTCTCATAACATCAAACACGGGAAAAGAGAATGAGAGAAAACAGAAGACAAATATACAAAGAAACAAATTCTCTCAGTACGAAGGAGAAGAGTCGACACAAACAGATGCACCACCAGAACAAAACCACATGTGTCTGAAGCAACAGCAATAAATACCTGACTGGACCGTATGTGAGAGCTGGACTCAGCCGTGAATAACTGGGCCTAGTGTTTTGAGGATGTTCAGTGATTAATGATGGGAAAACGTCCTTTGGAAAGTAATAGTTCACAGCTCTTTGACTCGGACAGACTGAAAAAGCAGCTGATTTTGGCTGTTTACTGTGGAAATTTCAGCGCAGGTGCTTTGAGCGTAACATATTTGTAAAAGATCCATAAATCACAGGCCGTAGACGGAGCCAAAGACAGAGGCAACATATGTGACGGGTTAAGCCCTGCACTAGTTTATATTGCGAATGAGCACTTCCTTTAACTTTAACCTTCTGGGAGAATACTAGTGTAACTCTTGAAATAACAGGAATGACTTGAGATTCAAAAAATTTACTTTAAAAAGTAACTATGTTCAAATCGTTACTTTTTAAAGTGTTACAATGGTAATTAATGTCATATAGTCCTTGGATTTTTGCTATTTTAACGGTGTAACGTGGTTTTGGGGCCCAAAACAGGGTTCAAGTTTAGCTAGCAATGGGCCACCTGTGATAATAAGAAATAAACTGATAAGGATACTAAACTAAGAGCATAATAACAACTAAGCACCTGACAATATTGTAGATCTAAAGCTTATATTCCATGTAGCACAATAAACAGAACTGTTGCAGATTACAGAAGAAATCTATACAAAATAACAGTTTACACCTGTTATAAAAAATAGCTGACACATGGTTATTCTGATGGCGTGGACTCACCGAGACATCATCCACAGGGCAGAGCAGCAGGTCTCTGTGGGGGTCACTGTGGATCTGAGCCTTTCTCTGAAACACCACAGCCTCATAGTCGAGCGGTTCAATGATCTTTGGCTGCTCCTGAAGGGGGAGGAAGGAAAGGACACCAAATAATGTCATTTCAAATAAACTTTTTTTCTTTTTCTTTTCATTTTGATCTCATGCACCAATTATGTTTGTCTTTTCTGTGGTTCTGGTGGGCCCTGCACACCCCTGCTGTTTGAAAGCAGCTAATGAGTGTTCACCTCTGGAACTCCTCACCACCCATGCTTCAGCAGAGCCACAAGAGATTAAAGACACAACCACAAAGTTCAGAGGGCTGTCACAGTGCAGGAAAACAGCTGCTGGGAGAAATGTGGGCTGATGGGAGGGAAATAAAGCAAAAGATGACCAAAAAGGAAGAAACTGAAGATAAAGTCTCAGGTAAGGACTGAAAGGGTAGCAAAGGCAACAACTTCATCGATTCATGAAGTCTGATAAAGCTTGACAGAGACATAATGAAACTAAAAAAAAGCAAGTTCAACCAAATACCACAACAAACTATCACGACTTCCTGTTTTAAGTTTCATAGAGAAGTAGATGACAACAAATGGGCCTTTCCACGGTGTCTTAAAGAGGCATGCAGCCTCTGTTCACTGTAGCTTTCCACAACTGGGTCAGAATGTGATCTCACATATAAATCTAGCCCACTTGGAAGGATTGAAAATTAATTCCAACAAAGTTCCATTTTAAGCTCAAGTTAAGCAGAGAGAAAAGTGATGAAAAGCTTAGCCCGACAAGGCTCTGGCTCAGCGACACCACGCTGCTTGGAGGCAATCAGACTGTATGGATTTGATCAGCGTCTGTGCCCCATTAGTGAGCCGCTGCTACATAGTCTGATACACGCTTAGTGGGCAGACGCAGTGAGGAATCTAAGGAGCCGAGGTTGTAAAGAGCTGACTGAGCTTTGCAGCTGGAAGAGACTGACTGAGCGATTTTCCACCTTGTACTCTGTGATATTTCCATTCATGTAGCTGAGATTAGAGCTTTGTGCTTCTATTGCAACAGAAAGGCAGTAGTTTGGCTCCTGCTTGCCCCCCTCTCTCTTCACTTTAGGTTAAGCCTATCATTAGGATTGTTTACCTGTGCAATTATTCCGGCTGGATCCAAGCTCTCACATAGGCCTTTTGGAAATATCCAGCTTTATGATCAAATATAGCATTCACCCCTTTGATTGCATGAAAAGAGCCTTAAAACATATTTTGCTCACTTTGAAAAAATATATATGTCTTCAGCAACATCTCATATATTGCTATACACTCCCTATTTAGGCTGTATTTTTACAGTGTGTGAAAAAGTAAAGTTGAAGCTCAAAACCAAAATGCCAGCTGTTTTTTTGTATCGTTTCCTCAAATTTCTTCCTGACATATTGGATATTTTGGGGCATATTACAATTTTCGAAAGTGCGCTGGATTTAGACAAGTGCAGGCTTCTTCAGTTTAGTTAAGTAAAAGGTGTGGGACCACTTTGCACTTTGTTTATTTTTTGTTTTTTTAAAGAAAAGTGAAAAGGCAAAAAATAAGAGCTCTGCTTGTTTGCTTGAGCTCAGAAAATCCATCCAAATGTGTTCACAGATTTGCAGACTAGCTCTAACTAGAACAGAGGGGAAAGTGGGAGACCCCGAGGTAAGACTTGTAATAGATGACTCCAGGCTCAAATGATAACTTTATTAACTTTATTTTTAAAGAAACTAAAGATGATGCTCCAGACAAACAACTAGCTACATCCACTTTGGACAGGCTCCTGTTATACATGAGCGCTACTGAGACTCTATCACTGCAGCCAGCGTCACAAATCATCTGATCCAGCTCTCCTAACACTTCCACGCTCTTACTTTAGAATCAGATCTTAAACTTTGAACGTTTGTTTCAAACTGCTGCTGAAAACACATTTTTACAGGTTTGCTTTACCTTAATCTTTTCCCCTTGTTTTGGGCCACAGTTTACACCTATTTATGAATGAATCTGTTACCCTACAGCTGATTGTGTGTCTGTATGCTGGAACATGTATTCTAATCTTTAACATTTGGCTTTTATTGATACCATGAAGCACTTTGTAATTCTGTGTTTTCAAATTTGCTGTACAAATAAAGTTGTACAGAAATAATTTCAGATGTGCTAACACAGTCAGTTTGAGTTTTAACATGGTAATTATTGCCATTTTGATCAATTTTATTTCATTTTAAACCAAAACAAATGCTTTTCGTTTTCTCCAAAACCCTAAATCTTCAAATCAGGGTGCATGTTTCAGGAATGCATGTCGGCTTCTTGAATATGGTGGCATCTGTGCATGAGCCATAAATGAAGAGAAAGTTCTCCCTTTTGTAAGTAACCAGTAATTTAGCCTGTGAAAGAAGTGTGGTACATGTACATGTTCCTCCACAATTTTCCACCAGAGCCTGACTTTCTTGGCAGTCCACACAAACCCTGTGTCTCGCATTTTTTAAACCACTAATTTAAATAAAAACTTCCTGACCCTAATGGTACTTGTGCTATGTGGATTTAAGTATTTTCCTATTTATGCTGCTATGTAGCATCTGTGCTATCATTTTACATGCAGACCCGGCGGCAGCAAAACAACACCTACAAGTCTGGTAAAACCATTACATATGGCTGTGCACCGCCCCTGCACCCAACACAGCAGCTCTGCTTCCTGTCATGTGCAACAAGCCTGAACCGCAGCGCTACAAGTCAGAGGTGACAGGCTCGGCAGCACGCACTGCCTCCACTGCAACGGTGATCACGTTACAGACAGAAGGAGGGAGTAAGAGGAAGCAAGTTGTGAAGGAGCAAGTTCTGCTTTTACTGAAGAAGCTTTGCAGCCACAGGCGGTGTCACTGATTGAGAAACAGAGAGGCACAAAGAGAGCTGAAAACAATCAAAGGGATGTAGCGCAACACTTGGGTGTAGCTTGAAAGCAGTCGAGGCTCTTTAAACTGTTGCCACCTCCAATTAGGACACACACTCACTTCTCTCAGCTATCAGTGAGCTACATTCACTGAGTACAAAGCACAACTCCCAGCCCGCCTCCATAGGACTACAATGATGACGATGATGTTGGGCAGCATGCATTTCCAGATGTCTGTGTCCCATTATGGTTCTGCAGATGTAAGGCACTCGCGACTCCAACGTGACCGAGTGGATTTCATTACTTTTAAGAGGGGAGCTTACACAGTATATACACACACTGACATTAGAGTCACATACAGCATAAAGCAGCTCCACTGTCCCACAGCTGACCCCACTAAGTACTCCAATCTGTGTGTAAGTGAGACGCACAGGCATACGTCTGCTTAATCTTTCTCTTACTTCCTGTCTCTTTAAAAAAACAAACAAACAACGACTTGATCTTTAATCTTTACTTAATCTAGAAAAAAGCATATCTGTTCTTAGTTACACCTGTCTCTGTTCTCTGTTTTCTCCGTAATGTCATGGGTTACAGGATATCTATAGAATTTATTAATAAATGAATCTATTTATTTATAGATTTCTGTATCGATTGTCTACAGAATATCTGACAACAATCCATGGAAACAAGATGCACTCAGGCATCTTGTTTTATTTAGATACCCTGATTATGACAAAGCTATATTTAAAATACCAATATGACTCATATCACATGCCAGTACCAATTCTTTTGTTTTTTGTACAGTATTTCCCACACATAAAAACTTGCTAACGATTAAACTTGGAATTAGGAACAACTTTTAGGGATCTTTTCCTCCTTTTTTAGCCATCCACAATCGATTTATTTTGAAAGTTTAGTCACTGCCAATCAGCTAGGCCCGACTCTTCCCACTTTGTGTTTTCACTTATGACTGGTTCTCCAGTCTGACGGCTTTTGCGGCAGTGCTCGGTATCATTTAGTCACTTTCCCACAGAGTCTATCACCCTGCAGTCAAATGGAGGCTAATTGCCAGCTGGCAATAGAATTCCTTCTTTTGCTCCAGAGATCTGCTGGGAGCTGGCGTGCTGCTCTAACCTGCAGTCCTTGGAGAGCTAGCGGATATGCAGCAATGCTCCTATTGGGACTACCATCAGATGCACTCCAAGACCCTTAGAATGGGATCCATCTGAAGGATGATGCTCAGCTATTAATTTTCAATTTGACCAATCAAATATCTCTTTTTACGAGGGGGAAAAAAAATTCCATTTATAAAATAGATTTTAAAAAAATCTCTTCACTCTTCAACAGATTAAATGACCACTGACTTTGGAAAATGCTACCTTATTTGTAGAAACAATGACATGAGTCATCAACCCCCATATCTGCCAAACCGACATTCAGCCAATATATCGATGGCTTCCTGTGCCACTAGTCCAAAATCCAAAGATATTTCATTTTCACATTTAAAAAGCTGGATTCCAACATTGTTATAGCTACTTCCCACTTCCTTTATTTCCCCAGTGGGGCACTACAGCAGATGGATCCTTATATTGGACTTATTTTTTCATCCATTGCAACCCTCCCATTTACTCAGGCTTGCCACCAACACGTGGGACACACTACCTTCTGACCCCCTGAGGCTGGGTTTATGACTCCTCCTGGTCTCAAACCAGGGGACTTTTGCATGAAAGGCAAATGTGTGAACCACAGACACACCACAGATCCCAGCAACTCCCAGTGGCTGTTTTCTGAAATTATAAATCACTGTGTACTTGTTATCAGATTACCTGAGAACACACAGCAGGACTCACGTTTATCAAGTCAGATTAAATAACGCCAGAGACACCGGCACAACACAGAGCGGTAATCACACGGTTTCAATTTTAGGATTGGTACGTTATCATTGTCCAATTGGTTCAAAGCAATTTAATATAATAGAAAACAAAACACACACACAGATGTGGATTTGATAGCAGGACTTTCTAGGAACAGCAGGAAGCCCAATAACCACTAACACATCTCTAATGGGAATTTCCATGGAACACAGTTGGCTCAAGGCCAGACAAAACCCCACATGTTCTCCATTGTGTAGTTTCCTTTTAGTTTTTCTATGTTTTATGTCATATATAACACTGTGCAAAAATCTTTGGCTTCCAAGGATCCAGATTCTGTTGCATCTTTTAAACTGGTCTCGACCGATAGTTCTCTGAGCTTTCTGAAGATCCTTAAAGTCTTGATTTGGACCCTGGGTGCTTTTTGTTTGTTTGCTTCGTTAACCCAGATAACGCTGGCATATGAATCATTCAAGCATAAAACAGGTACCTAATCAGGGGATGTCTGCACAGACAGCTTAGCAAAGAGCCAATTTTAATGTTGGTAATTACAGCCTGTCGCAAAAACATAGAATTTGTTCCCATTTCTTTTGTTGAATCTATGAAAAATATCAAAGATAACACAAACATAAAACTGTAGTTTTTGTATGTCCATTCCAACAAAAGCCTATTAGCCAAAAACGTGGTATATTTCAACATAGTTTGCAGTATGTCCTTAAAAAAATGAAGGAAAGTGGACAAATGGAGGATAAGCGAAAAAGTATCAGGACTAAAAAGTTTTTTACACCAGACGACCAGTATCTGAAAGTCATGTCCTTAAGAAACAGGAAGTCCTATGTCCTGTTTAGGACCTGAGAGACACATCTGGGCCTTCAGTTGATTCATCCAGTGTTCGCTGAAACATCATCAGCAATGATCTCAATAGAAGAGGGACTGTCATGAAGCCACTCTTAGAGAAGGGAAATGGGGAGAAAAGGCTGGAGTACGTCAAATTACACAAGGCTCAAAATCAAACAAGCTGTGAAAACAGATCTTCTAAAGAGATGAGAAAAAGTCAGACGGCTTCAAGAGAAAAGTCCAATAGTGAGTTTTTACAGCCATGTGTAAAACTCAGCAGAGGCTCTTATGAGGGTTTGGGACTGCATTTCACTCACTGGTGTTTGGGATCTCGTCGAAATTGATGAATTTATGAAGGCAGAAAAGAACTATTAGATTTTAATCCACCATGCAATACCATCTCACAAAATAACTCTAAAGTCATGGATGTACCAATACCCAGACCTCAACATGACTGATGCAGTGTTTCGACACTTCGACAGCGACCGATAACCACAGCAGAGCTCCGAATGTTCTTCAAGACGGTTGGAGAATTATTCCTACTTAAAGAATTTACTACTACTTTAGGAACAAACTGTTTTTGCCTTATGCACTCTAGAGAAGAGATCAAAACAACTTGCTTCAGATAGTGAGGGGCTTCCCCAAGGCCCAGCAGAAATACTGATTACTTGAAATGAATTACAGAAATCTAATCTAGCAAGAATAAAAATATGGAGCCTGTAATGAGTATCATAGCCCAACTTTAAGTTTTATTCAACATTCTCCTTAGAAACTGATAAGATAGTTATTTTTTTCCTGTTGGGGCCCAGGAGTAGAGTCCTCTTCCTATAAGACCAACTCTCCTGAGACTAAGCTAAGAATGAATCCGCAGACACAGTCACAGAGGATGCATTGGTCACAGCATGCCCAAGGGAATCCCCATGTGAAATTAGCACAGGCCATGCACCCTCCACAAAACAGCATTTGTTCTCAGCTGCAGCCCAACCTTAAAACAGGAAACAGTAGACATACACACAGCCACACAACACTCTCACCTCTGTAAAAAGAAAAACAATCAGTGCCTTATCACAGGGTTTTTAAACTTGGAAACGCCTTACATCACACAACTAAAGATGAGCATCATGAGACTGATCTCAAGGGGAACAAGAGTTTATCTCTTATCCAAACTAACCTAGAACTAAAAGGAAAAAGATGCAAGAAGCCGCAGTCACACAAACACAAAGCGGATGAGTTGGCAGATGCATTTTGTTAAAAGAAAAAGAAAACAAGTCATTATTAGGCAAGTGTTAATGCTGCGCTGACATCACTGTGGTTTAACTTCAAGACAAATGTCACGCCTTCGATTTACTGTTATGAAAATCCTTCCCCTGACACACAAATGCTGCATCAGCAGGATACTAAACGCTGTTCATTTCAAGCCACTGCGCCTAATCCCAATGACAGCCACCAGCATCGACATTCATTCAAAGAACACCTTCTGCTTTGCACAACCATCGAGACAAATGTGATAAAAAGCAATTACGGAGACAGGCTTCTCTATGCACAATGTGAGCAATTTCCAGCAGAAACAGAGAGGCGAGCACTCACAGCCAGACACACACACACTGCTCCAAGGCAAGGACAGGGAAGCCATGCTGCTGCAGCTGTCCAACTGGCACTGCTCTTCATCCGCCAGCACACAAAAGGAGCCGCACAGAGCTGAGAAAGCGTGTGTGCTAGAGGACGCTGTCATTTTATTTATTTATTTATTACAAATAAAGGCCGTTTAGAAAAACCAAGCCACCACGTGGAGTGGATTTAAAGCACATACCTGCTCCCACAGTGACCCTGGTTTATAAGCCTTTGCACAGGTTGCAGCAGTGGCAGTTATGCAGACATACCAGGGCTTTACAGAAAGATGTAATAATGAGGACACGGACGGAGCGCGAAAACTCACAAAACAGACATAAAAGTCCAGGAAGAAGAGCCACCTAGAAAGGAGGACTAGTCCGTATAGGCTTATCCTCCCCGAGGAGGGCAGAGTGGAGGGGGGTGGAGGGGGTCGGCTATGAGTTACATTATCCCTGGTGGCTAAAATGACCGGTTCACAGCCAGCCTTTAAAAAGCTCCGCTCACCACAAGGTCCACGGTGGTCCTCACAGCCTCCGACACGCTCTGTCTGACTTCCGCGGCCGTCCCGGGTTTGCTCAGCCTCTTTGTGAATTTTCGCACCTCAGACATTTCGCTCCCCTTTTAGATAAATAAAAATCCTCTTCCTCTTCTTCTTCGGATATGAGCATGCCGCGGTACCGGACGGAGCGGCGGGCAGCGCTGTTTCCTGACAGCCAGATGTGAGACGGTGCTGGAGGTGAACCAGCCAGCGGTTCACGTCGCGAGGCGGGGCCGTTGCTGCTGGTGGTGCTGCCACCGCTGCTGCTGATGATGTTGGAAGGAGACCAAAGAGGGGCTGACAGCGTGAGATGCTTCACTCGGACCCACTTCCGTTTCTCCCGCCCCGGCGGAGAGCAGATTCAAAGATCGTCAGTGTGAGATGATAACACGGTCCACATACAAGGACTGCAAACACAGGTCGCATTTGGAGAGTTTATTACATTTTTTTTAGCGTCACAGGTGGGCTTTTTAGGTATTACTTATTCTTGAAAAAAAGCCTGAAATTTACATTACTAGGATAAGCGACAAAAAGAAGTAGAAGTCCATAAATAAAATATCACAAAAACGAAATTTAATAAGTGATGTACAGAAAGGCACATTAACAATCAAGACTTCCAAAAACAAAAAACAAAACAAAATCAGTTTCAAAATATATGAGAAGCTTAAAGCTGTGTTTTGTTGTTTTAACTATTTATTGTGGAAATTAGAAATCGCAGTGATTTATTGGTCATTAAAACGTATTCTGAATTTTCAAATTGATAATTATTCGTCTCATAAGTCAGCTCTACCAGCTATCTGTGCAACAATTTTCTTTTGAATCTTATAGAGGAGTTTGTTTTTGTTAATGATGTTTATCAAGACACACAAAAAGAACAAAAAAAGCGGTGCTCAGAAAAGGAAGGAAGGAGAGAAGAGATCAGGATGACTTTAGACTTTAGTGGTGTTATCAAGGGCTGTACTGAGTGCAAAGCTGAACAGATGAAATTCTGAGAGATGATTATAGAAGACTGAAACATAACCATTTCCCCTTCATCCAAATATAAACACACACACACAGAATGTGGTATAACGTGGGGGCAAGGGCCCAGAAAAATATCCTCCCCTGGCCCATCACAGAGTTGTTACGCCCATGGTTTGATGTCTGTATACGTTATGTTTCTGGTCACATCCATCCACTTAACAAGGGTACAGCGCCACAGCAAATTGTCTGTTTGTTTCTTTGTTTCTTTGAAAATTTGAACTTTGTGATGTTTAATCTTTAGTTTTTATTGTATATCCAACATACTGTCAGTGTGTCATCTATCTATCTATCTATCTATCTATCTATCTATCTATCTATCTATCTATCTATCTATCTATCTATCTATCTATCTATCTATCTATCTATCTATCTATCTGTTGATCAAACCTTTTGTTTCAGAGGGGCAGCCAATGGGAAGAAATTTGGTTTAAATGGAGGAGGAAGGGAGTTAAGAAGGGGTTGTGACGAGGTCAGGAATAAAACAAACAAGGACTATTTTGAACTGTGCAAAACTGCTCTATAAGAGTTAAAGAATGCCGGGAATAAATTAAGTATGTGTCCCCTTTATATATATTTATTAGAGCGCATCTTGTGACATCTGAAGTATTAGTACGCAGGAATTTGGCTCATTTGATGTCTTGGATTATAAAACATTGTTCCGAAGATGTGAAACAGGTTGTTTATCAGTTACCGAATCTCATCCTTCAGGTGCGATAGCTGGCTCCAGGTAAAGCTAATAGTACACTGCCACCCTGTGGACTATTCCACAAACTGCAGCAAACGAAGTGCCACCAGTAGTCTGCAGCGGTTCAGTTTTATGTTTGAATGTTCAGTTTAGCAGTGAGGGAGGCCGCTTGTTTCAGTTACAGTCTTCCTTTACTTTTTATTATAATATAAGGTAACTTTGTCAGGCATCGTTTAAGAGGTACAAAGCTATTTATGAGAGCAGCTGACTCACACTCATGTTAATGTCCCACTGCATGCACTTCAGTTTTCTTGTCCTGACAAAGTTTATATTTCATTTAGGATCAAGTGTTGACACATGAGCACCAGCCTGTATGAAAGGATGCTGTGTGCCTGTCAGGACCTGCAGTGAGAGAAGCCGTCAGCTCAAAGAAACAACAATATGAACACAGGCTGTTAGTAAGTTTAATAAATGAATTGAAAATTTATATTACATAGTTACATAAACTGTTAAAGGAAGACTTTTATCTTCAGACAACGTTGGACTGAGGCACTGAATAGATGCTTCACTCATGCTCTTCCACCTACAACTGACATGCACACTTTTCAGTGTCCATAAAGATGTATGAATTTCCACTAATAATAACAACAATAATGTCAATATTAGAAAGCAATCCAAAATGTTAATGTAGCCACATGAAAGATATTATAAGTTTACTGTAACAGTGCTTATCTTATTCAAACGAATAGCTTTATTAATCTCTGCATTACTCATAAACATGTGGAGGTCATGCAAACATTTTGTCCAGCAAATGTTTTGGAGTCAACTTAATGCGGATCTGGAATTTTTTGAAGGACTCTATGACTGCAGGGTGATTAAAAATAAATAAATGCAATTTTGCATCTTCTTGGCACAAATTCATATTCATGCCCTCATCATGATGATCTCAGCAAAGTATCAATAATTAAGCCAGATGAATCAATGGACTCAGCTCGTAGATGATGTCAAAGGACGTTGCAGCTCTGGCAGAGGGAAGAAGAATCAGACTGTTTCTGTTTTGAACTGTGAATCATGCAAAGCAGGTTTAAACTAAAAAGCCTGAACCACTTCAGTGGCACTTTCAGGAGTCCTGTTATCTGAAATAATATGGACATGCTACAAAGTTACTGCAGGCTAAAGGCCCACAGTTTGTGTCTGTGGCGTGAATAAGGCACGGCGGGACCACAGAGCAATGTTCAGAGCCAACTTTATTTGATTCACGTCACACCACAGTGTCCAACAATTAAAAGCCAGCATGTCATTCTGTGGAATTCCAGAGCGGGATGAGGGCAAGGCTGGCATGTGTCAGCATCAGATACGCCCTTCACTTAGTCGTTATACTGGGTGAATTCTTTCAGTGCCCAGTTCTTCATCTCCATCTCCTGCCGTAATCTGCAGTACTCCTCGGCCAGCGCCTCAAAGTCTTTGCCCAAGATCTCGAAGGAGGCCAGCTTTAACTCGACAGACTGCTTTTCCGCTTTACACGCCTTCAGCTCAGACTCCAGCTTCTCCCTGAAAATGAGATCCGACGAGCTGGTTAGGTTTGGACAAAGGGATCAGTCAGAATGTAGCTTCAACAGAAGAATTTTAGTCTTGCCTTATTTTTCTGTGAGCAGAAATCGAGTCAGGCGTGTATGTATCCAGCTGGATTTCCACCATCTCTGCCCTTTAAAAATGAACATGAGAAACAGGAATGTGTGTATAGTTAATGCATCTCATTTTTGACTATGAGTCACGACTGGACTATCAGCACTGGATTAAAACATTCTTAGTACGAAATGCAGTCCAACTATCTGATTTACGAGAGCGTTAGAGTAATGCAAATGGCCTTATATAGAAACCAAGTCTGATGTACTGAAGCACTGAAAACGGCTTACTTTATCTTCTGCAAGATTAATTCACATTTGCCTTCAAAGTAATCCAATTTCTTCCTGTCCAGATCTGTCTGGATCTTCAGCCTGTGGTTCAAGATGAAAGACTGGAAAAGCTGAATGCACTTTGTCAGCTCCTGTGTATGAAAAGAGCAAACAGTGACTAAGCAAACAGAACACATTTACGCATTTCATGCAGCTTAATGTGGTGAGTACATTTCCTCGAAGCATATCCTTATTTCCCCCCCCTCCCCAAGTGCCTCGACCAATTCATGCTTGCAGTGCTATCACTTTAAAAAGAAGCTAGTTAGCACTGTGACTTTGTGACTTGCAAGCTTGCTTATTACTACTAGCACCCCATGTTTTTGGCTTTCTGACACGAGCATTTTAAAACCATGTTTTATCAAATCTGACTGCGGTTCAAGTTTGTTTATATAATAGTTTAAAATTATATGTGGTGTGGTGACTTGCTCATATCAGAACTTTGTAATACATTTTAATTTCATCAAAATAAAAAAGCAGAACCAGACAATGATGGGCTGATGCAGTTTTTCCTCAAGGATACCTTATAAATGTTGGTCTCAGGATAATAACCACTTAGTCAAGTCAGAATGAGCATTTTGATGAATGATGCAGTGTGCAGAAAATCACAGGTGCAGGAATTCATGGATCCAGCTTTTTCCACTTCTAATAAGATACCAATACTTTGGCTTCAGGTGTCTGCTAATCCACTGTCAGTGTTAATGTAATGAGCTGAATCCCTCACTCAAAGAAAGAGCCTGGGATGATTGATGAAAGCATAAAACTTACTTTTTTTTCTCTTAATTTTGTAGTAAAAATTTAATGTGAGAAATAAAATGTAACAAAATTAAATTGAAGAATAGTAATTCACTATACTGGTATTCATTAGTAAAATTATAGCGTTACAGTAAACACAGAACTGCATGAAATAGACTGGACTGCTGATCGATATCCCCACTAAAAGCATTCCCTTACAGTGAGGTAGAGCTCAGTCTGTCTCTGCAGAAGAACCGTGTTTTCTCTGCACGTCTCCTTCAGACTTTCTGCTCTTTTCTTCTCTTTGTCCAGCTGTGCTGACAGATGAGACAGCTTGGCCATCTTTAGACCCTCGCTCTCATGCTCTAGAAGAAATCACAAAACAGCAGGTTAGTCGTTGTGTCGAGTGAACAGAATGACGTGGTATGAAGCCATGTGGTGAAAGTGTTTGTAGCTGCTGTACCCCATTCAGGCTGATAGTAAGAGAGAAGGCTCAGACACTTTTCTTTGAGATGTTTCTCCAGCTGTCTTGGTAGACCCTGTTTCAGACTTTGTACATTCTAGTAAAGAAAATACAGCGTGGGCATGAGGAAAGCATTTGTAGTTTGAATTCATTATCAAAAAAAATAAAATAAAATAAAATAAAAGGAATATTAAAAGAAGTTTCCCAAACGATTCTGGTGGTGTGCATGTTTTTATGGGTTTACGCTAAACAGATGCAGCACATCCCAAACAGATTTTAACTTGCATGTACTGAATTTTATGATTCACCTTCTCAGAAGGCATGAGCTCCATCACGAGCTGGGGGGTCAGGCCCAGGACCGACGGCTGGTCCTGGTTTGTTGTGTTACTGGGATCCAGCTGCCTGACACACTGAGCCACCAGTAGACACCTCTCCATCGTCTCATAGAACTATAAAGGAACAAACGCAAATTATTTGTTTTATTATATGTATTTTTTTTTAAGATCATCATTAGTAAGAGTCTCCTAATCGATTAAAAACTCCATGTGATAAACTTTTGTCTATAAACTTTTATCTGACCGTTTATCTATAAAAAACATTCAATAAAGTCGTTTTAGCCGTACAGCGAGATGAAAATCTGCTCAAAATTTGACAAAGAACATACAATGAATGCTTGTTAGCCTGTCCATAGCTCACTGATAGCTCTTTATGCACTTTTAAACTGTGTAAAGAAGTGAAATGTACCATGTTCTGGTCAGGGGGTACAGTGGCATGGTGCTTCCTGACACAGTGGTTCTGGATCATCTCCTGCAGCCCTCTGTGCAGGCTCTCGGAGCGCAGCCATTGAAGTTTCTGAATCTGCAGCTTCTTTTCAGCCTGGGAAAAAAAACCCAAAACACTCACACATGTAAGGACTCACACAGTACCTCACAAAATCAGTCAGATCCTGTCCCAGTTCTAGAAAGAAGGCTTAACAAACTTGGAGCCAGACCCTAAACACTGAGACAGGAACCTTTGAGATTTGGAGTCGAGAACAGCTGATCAGGCTTAGGTAACGATGAGTCGCTCCATCTTGAATTAAGCACCTTTATGGGTGCTGGAAAAATAAACCAAAGCATTAATGGTAACCCCGTCAATAAAGATCAGGGTCTCTATTTGAATTCAGTTTCATTTTTAAATGCAATCGTTCACCTGTTACCTGACGAGGTTATAGGAGATGAAAATAAAATGTAATACAAATATGGACCAAACATAAAAGACTTCTGTGATTTTAACATTGTAGTCCAACCTGAAACTTCCACTTTACATGTAAAAATCTGACTCTGTGGCTTCTGATGACCAATCCAATGCAAATAAAGCTTTGAAATGAAATAAGATAAGATAACCTTTATTAGTCTCACACGTGGGAAATTTGTTATAAATATTGTTACAACATATTCAGACTGCCTGAAGCCTGTATTCACAAAACCCATTGTAAGATACATTTAGTCCAGCTGTTTAGTCCATGTAGCGCTCACTACATGTCTGGCTATCCACACAGCTTTTTCAGGTTTTGCAGGAGAAAATTTGCCAGTGAGCAGGTTATTCGAACATAATCTGTTTCTCTGGTAAACGACACAGAGGTTAAGTTAGCTCTCTTAAAACTATAAATAAACAAACAGCTTCTTTTATTCCAGTATTTTTCAGTTTTTTTTAAAAAAAAGACTGTTCTCTTGAGCAGAGAAAGGGTCGATCCATGTTGTTGCAATTCTTAGTTCTCGCCAGTAGAGGTCAGTAAGTCACAGACTATTTATTGAATCATAATGAGTGGACTAAAATCTCATTTCCATAGAGGTGTGACAAATTATGACTCCTCATTTCTGAATAGTACAAGACAAAAAAAATACAAGAAAAACTGTTCCATGACCCAGTTTGAATTATTTTTTAAAACTCTACACTGATTAACTTCTGTGTTGATAAAAACAAATAGGAACAAATAGGAACAGGAACGGCAGACACCTTGTCCAGCTCTGTTTTCAGCGGAGCGGTGAGTCCGGTTTGATCCACATGCTGTGCCAGAGTGGCCAGGAGTTTACAAAACTGCGGGTTCTGGATCAGATCTTCTTCAGTCATGTGACACAGTGGAAAGGAGGCGAGGACTGAGGGGAAAGGCACAAAATGCAGAGAAGTAATTAAGGACGGCCAAACTAAACGGACAATAGTAAATTTGGCAAGAAAATAAAGCTAAAAGAGCCTACTTTCGTATTTAACAATAACATCGTTATTTATACATTAATAGATAATACTTTAAACTACGTTAATTTATTACATCTACTTTCTGTTATTGCTACAATATAGGGTTACTAGTAGATATGCAGTCCACTTGTCTTCTTACCCTGTTGATGCAAAGTGTCACCCTTCCCAAGCGACGATATGTTTGCTGTCTCGGTACTACCGGACATTTTCCAATTAATTATTGTCCTTAGTATCCAAACATACAGGAGGTTTGTGGATTTGTGAACTATTTCTTTCAAACACGAAGACGAGCTGAAATCTTAAACACGTACTTCCTGAATCAAGTTGCGCGCGTTTGCCGGAAGCCTTCTTATTGGCTAACTGGACCACGTGGTCATACAGCGGTCCCTGGGTGACGGCAACGTGCTATTCACGAGAGCGTGAGGTGTTGAAGCGGAAAATATCGAGATTTTAATCTTTTCCCACTAACAACTAAACGTCCTTTGACATTAATATTAATAAAGTGACATGGCTTAAGATAAAACTGAATGTTTGTTGTTGTTAAACAACAATTACAGTAACAACAACTAGAAGCTAAAGAACGCATTTGGCCATTATGACACTATCAGAATATTCTCTTTCTTTTGTGTCTTTTGCTCCTCGATATTCTTTTTATTTTCAATTTTCCTGTTGTACTTTTAATTGTATCACATTTTTAGTTCATTTCTTGTTCATTTGTTTTTTTAAAATTAATTTTTAATCTTCACTTTTTGCTTACTGCTCACTTGGTTTGTTTGCTTCACTATCTGCATAACCTCCGATTAAAGATGTTGGACTTTTGCTTTGTCTCCTCTGGGTTCTCTTTCCCTGTGTTCCTTATAATTGGCATCTTATCCATCTACAAATAGGTATTTCACAACCACATGACAGAGGATAAGGCATGCACTGCTGTGTCTCTGGGCTTTCCTTGAACAAGCAGTTAATAAAATTGACGAATAATCAAAATGTGCTTTGACTCTTATAGCTCGATGTTGGGGAGTAAAATCAATAAATGACTCAAATTATGTGTATATGGTCAAATTATATATGATCAACTATGTGCTGCAAGTTAGGTGGAGAGGGTGTTCATTGGACAGAGATGGGGCTCTCGTGTTTTCATGCTGACTGTCAGTCTCCTCGTCCTTAAGATGATTTTGTTTTCGTGCCCTGGGCTTGTATGATCACCTCGCACCACGGCGGTTGCTGGCAGCGGAACTAACATCGCTTTGAACCTCCAAGGAGATATGATATTAGAAGCAGATGTCTCGTTGTGCTTTAATAAATGACAATCAAGTTTTTACATTCCACTAAATTTGGGGGATTTTTGGCTGCGGGATTTCTCCTGCTTGCTTTTTCTGTTTTTGATTATACAGCAAAGAAAATGGATTCAAAGACGTGGAAATATCCTTCTACATGTCAAGCAGAACATTACTAGCAGGGGGTGATTGGCAGGACTATGGCGCACACTGCCCTGTTTATTTACAGGCAATAAAACCCAGTATGTTCATCATTGTTAAAGTAGATTATTTATTTATTCTTTTATTGGGCCTGTCAAGTCTTTACAGGCTACATCAGCCCCTGTATTTATCAGTTTCTCTTCCATACATATTATATGTACATATGGGGCTGCACAATACTGGTATTCTTGTAGAGTGTCTTTTCCACATGAACTCTGACTTCTCATGTTTGCTTCTCGCAGCTGTTTCCTCGCAACAGTCCCTGTCCATATCTGGTCTTCTCAGTGAAGGATTTCTTACCTAAGATTTGCCAACACTGCGTGTACTTCTCTCCCAGTAAGCGTTAGCCAGCTTTAAACTTTGTGGATCTCCACTGGACGGAAAGGTTTGCGTTTCCAGTCTCAATGTGGCTGTTTCAACAGAGTAATGTAACTTTGAATTGTCCACAAATAGTAACTTCACTCTACTGCTGTTTACACAATAACTAGTGGTCCTCACTCATCAATGAGTGGGCAAATTTAGACATGGGAGCCAGTCAATTCGAGTAAAATTGTAACTGACAAGGGATAAAACCAATGGATTGTGCTGGGATGCGACTCTATGGGTGTGATTGGTTGCGCTTATAGACCAGCCCTTATTCGCTTGACCAATTAATGAAAGCTAAAGCTAACCGACAGCTACTTCGGCCAATTATAACGTTGGACTTCCCGGTAGGTGGGTCTCCGTGTAGAGGGGTGGGGTGTTCGAGGTCATTCAGTCCCTCTCTGATTCACTCTATCGGCGTGTGTGTGTGTTGAGGGAACGGGTAGTTGGAGTAAGGAATCGCCGGGCGCTAGTGCATCACGAATGCTTTTTTTTGGGAAAGAAACGCCGCTGAAAAATTACACCATAGACCGAAGAAGCGACCCCCGGTGACGACTTCTGTGAAAAGAATCTTTTCAACGCAGCGACTGCGCCACACGCAGAGCCAGGCAAACGCAGCCGGGCTATCAAATGTTAGCCTACTAGCATCCCTGAAAACAGACGGGATCAAGGTGTTGATAGCTAGCCTCCCAGCTAATTGCCCATCAGCTAGCATCCTCAGCGGTAGCATCATTAGCTCGTTTCTCCTCGCGCACGTCGAGACCTCGCCATCGCTCGTGGCGGTCCCTTTTAGGTCGCGGCAATCAAATCCGACACTGAGACAAAAACAGAGAGCGGTTCCTCCTCACTGGTGCTGGAGACGGCGTCTGCGTTGCATTAGTTGACACCATCACACCCAACCCCATCACCTCTGCCCCTCTTCCTCCACCCGAAACACTGGAAATCCACAAGCGGCCGGGTAGCGGCGAGGGGCCGGCGAAGCTGGGGGTGGTAACGCTACCGGACTCGCAGGGAGTCACAGCGGCTACAGACAAGCACAGCCGTGGGGATCTACCGACAAGTATGGACGGGCTGGCCGTGGAAGTTCGCGGCTCGAACGGGGCCTTCTACAAGGTAACCAGGTTACAAACGTAGTTTCTAGCTGTCCCAGTTAAAGTTTTGTTTCCTTCTCAAAACGTTAGGTTTCGCTCTTCTGAGCTCAGCTCTCGCTAACTGGTACTCTGCTAATGCTAGCGTGGGTCCACTCCTGACGAACAGGGATGGTTTTGCGTTCAATTAGGGCTGGCCATTGTGGTGTAGGCAGCTAGCCGTAGCTAGCAGTTAGGCTAGGCACACTTGACATCACCATGCATGGCCTATGTGTGTTCATTTTCTTTTATCACATGTCAGCGTGAAAACACGCTGTAAACAGTTTTGAAGCGACACACGGCAGGTCCGCTAATGAAACCCTGGATGGAAACATTTAAAAAGGGCAGCGAGCTGCTGATCAGACAGCTGTTGTGCAGCTCCTACGTGCAAGTGTGATGTGATGCTACATCAAAGCTCACATTCTTCATAATTGCTTTGCCCAGGTTTCAGCTACAGCGCTGTACCGCGTGTCTCATGTTTATTGCCCTGACTGACGCTTTTGGTTTCAATTCTGCCTGATTTTAAACAGAAAGATCACTTTCACATGCAGACACGTGACTTCAGGTCTTTGTTGTTGCTGTGTCACAGCTTGTTTACGACGTAACATTAAGATGGCAGCCAAACTATACTATCAAGCATGTTTTGGTTTGTTTTTTTTCTCAGATGTCTTAAGTGGTCAGGCTCACAGGTTTGGTTCTGCGAGAGATTGTAAGGTTTAAGGGGCAGCTTCAGACTGAGGAGACACTAAACCGTTTTGGGGGATAGGGAAATAAACCCTACTCACCCTCACCAACTCTGTCTAGTTTTAGAGAACATCTTTGATTCAGCTTTTTAGATAGCCCATTTCTTTGCCTGCGTCTTCAGTCTTTTTTTTCCTCAACCTTTCAGCTGGCCGGTGGAGCACATGGTGGGTTAGTGATGACCCTATATTTACCCTCCTCATGCTGCCTCACCTGTTGTTCTGGTTTACGGGGTGACAGTTTGGCTCTGGCGTCAAACACTTTCCACGAAACGCTGCTGTGTCCATTATTTCACAGCTCTTTTGGCCGATGTCATTGACACATAGCTGCGATTCTCTTTAGTGTATATTTTTGCCCTTGATGGAGGTGAGTGGGGTGAAAGCTTTGCTACTTTCCTCCTTTCCTGTCGTGATTGGCACATGGGTATAAAAGGATTTTATTCAATTCCACCACCATTCACCCCGTTACCACTTTGTTTTCTGTTGAGCTATGAATGGGCATCGTGTTTATTAAAGTGTCAGGAAAGTGGCACTCTATATGGTTTCTTTTGCAGCAGAAAACACAATGGGAAAACTGAGAAGACTAATTTTTAAACATTGTGACATTCCCTTTTTTCCTCTATGTCACTGAAGCTTGTGCATTAAACTGCCTTCTTTTCATCTATTTATATTTTATTATAAGCCCAGTCTGATCAGTGGCTGGTTATATTGAAAAATCTGTGAGAGGAATATTGCAGACCTGGCATCTTTTCTCCAAATGATCTTAGTGACCACATGTGTGTGCTGGCCTAAGGCTGAAGTGTGGACACGGGCAACTGTAGTACAAACCTAGCAGTGCCTTGTGTAAGGGGCAGTTAACTTGACAGGGCATGCACACAGCTGTCTCACCACATGTGATCTGTGGAAACTGAAGGGTGATTACTTTGTAACTCCGATCGGTTGGCATTGCTGACTTCTGTGATAAAGGCCAATCTGCTCTGAAGCTGGAACCCTGCGATGACGTATAGTATAGAGGGATGGATGGTGTGAATGCTAACCAGGACCTTCTCAAAACTGAGGCAGTGGTGGTTAGCATTAATATCTGAGAGTAGACTGCAAAAAAATAAAAATGGTGTGACATCTATGCAACCAAAACCAAAGTGGCTTTAGAAAACTTTTAATGTGGTATCATGTTTCTGTCTTCCTGTATCATGATTCCCGTGTGGAGCTTATGTGTTCTCAGCATTTCCGTACCCAGGGCGCACACCCACACTTTGTTAAATTATTTAATAATTAATGCTATACATACTTTGTGACAGTAAATAATGGAGCACAAATCAGTTGCATCTCCAGTAATTGTCTTATCTTGCGGCTAGACCACAGCTGTGTCGTCTTGGATTGAAGGTACAGACTTAATTTCTGCTCTGCAGCCTTGATGAGCTACAGTGTAGCAGGTACTGGTGAAAGATGCCCCTCCAACACCAGAACCAGAACTATGTCACCGTTTGCTGCAGTCTAAGTCAGCAGGCTTGGATTTTGTCCTGTAGCCGGATGACATCAAACTGCTGCAACAGTGACCTGACCATCTAGCTGTAGGGAAAGTTGAAACAGAAAGGATCGAAGGCAAACTTTGAAATAAAAATGAATCTTGTAATTTATACTTAAATTAGGTTTTTTTGATAGGTATTTTTGTTTTTAATTCATAATCAATGAGAAACAAAATACTGCGGTATAAATTTATACCGCAGTATTTTGGAGCATCAGGATCTCCCTCGTGTCTAAACATTTATTTTATCCAGGTTCAGGTCAACATTAGCATCTTTCCAGCAGGTGAATCCCCACCCCCTACAGTACAAACCATCAAGAATACTTGTACAACCCCTCTGTCCCATATATGGTCGTGTCACACCGAGAGACGTGACACACCCACACCACAAATGGGGAGTAGGTTGCTTAAAATTTATGGCATGCTGAGACAGATCTGTGGACAGCCATGATGGACGAGTAGTAGGTTAAAGTGATCTCTCGTAATGGGCAGGCAAATGATTGTCCCCTATAGGCTGGCCCGGATGCCTGTACACGCACTCATTTGAACGGTCCTGTGTAAAATTGTTGTCTTTAAATCTCCCACACAAACACACAGTGAAGAGGGCTCGCTTCTGGATTTTAATTCTGTTGTTGTTTGCGCGTGTGTGTGTGTATGTGTGAGAGAGAGGGAGTGAGCGTGTGTGTGAGAGATTTCCCGGCTGTCTGTGCTGTCAGGAGGAGTCAGTGTTCCTCGTCACTTTATCCAACAGAATTCACAGCCAGAGAATTGTGTCAGCGATGTGATGTCTTGGCTTCTAAAAAAGCCCAAGATGCGCTTTTTTTTTTTTCCCTTTTGTATTTCCAGTCACAGTATCAGTCTAACGTTGCTCACAGCCGCCTGTGTTGTTTACATGTACACAAAAAAAAAAATCAAATGCTCACAGCCCCACCCATCTGTCTTTCTGTTGTGCATTCATGGGAATAAAAATTCTCTCTTTTGTCTTTTAGGGTTATATCAAAGATGTCCACGAAGACTCGCTCACAATTGTGTTTGAAAACAAGTAAGTATGCTCTTCCTGTGCACCTCTCCTGTTTAGCCTTAGCTGCAGTATGCCTGGTTTAGGATGTTGCAAGGCATCAAAAATTGTCCTGTTCAGCACCTGTGTTTGGCATGCAGCTGTCCATACATGTCTCTTAACAGTTTTTTCACCTCCTGCTCTAACCCCCACCTCTCGCACCACCACCCTGGTGGCATGCTTTCCTATATTCCAAGCCCCACCTACTGTCCCCTTCTACCACCCCTCCACCACCCAACTCGTCCCTCTTTATCTACTTGGCTCAGCGTGTAGATCAGGGAGCTCCTAAAAATAGTGACCCATGGTATGCGCTTCGGGAGGGGTGGCAACAGGGTGGCCTGTGTCATTTTTGGGATCCATCCTTCCTTCTCCTTTTACTTTCCCTTAGCACACGTAGTTGTTGGAGCAGCTGGTTGTATAAGATGGTGAATGAACTGTACACGTTTTTGGTCTATAGTGAAAGATGAGACCCATTTGGGGTCACCACAATTTGGTTGTGAAAGAAAATCAATGAGAAGCCCGGAATAAATTTTTTTTTTTTTTTTTTAATAAATGTCATTTTCTGTTGTTTGTGATTAGAATATAAATGTTAAAAAAGGATGACTCATTTTGAAGGGTCCCTACTCATCCTTATTCTAAAAGGCATTGAATTCATCAATCTAAAAATAAATCTTTAATAGAAGCAAAAGGTCTTACGTAAATCCATCAAAGGTCTTAAAAAGAATTAAGACTTGGTTAGTGGAAAATATTTTTTGTTCTGATGTTGACTGATTTAAATTTGCACTGAAAATCGTGACTTGGTTGCTTAAGGCAGATGCACTTTGCTGTCTGCTATCTACCAACAGAATGAATGGGGAGGCAAAACTGATGAAAATATCAAACTATTCAACCAAGTGTTTCAAGTTTAAGTTTACTACACATTTGAACCCCAAGGCAATCAGAAGTACTTCATAAAATGTAACAGTCTATGAGCTAAGTTGAGAAGCATGAGACGGTGTAAGGGCACTTATAATTAAATTTATGGTTTAAATTTAACCAATAAAACAATTAGAAAAGGAGTAAAGGTAAAGCACAGTTTAAGAAGTTAGTTATTAATTTATTTAATAGTGGTAAACAAAGTGCCTCAGGCTTAATTTGAAAGGTCTGAGTTGCAGCAGTTTGCAGTTTCTGGGAGTTCATTGATAATTTGTTCGGCATAAAAACTAAACATTGCATCTCCATGTTTAATTTTGACTGAGCATAAATGAAACTGGCCCTCGATGACCTGCAGAGTCTGTATGGTTCATAATGTAGCAACTGAAATGTTCCTTACATGTGAATTATACGTCTGCGTCAGATCTACGTCGTAACCTGTACCATTAACCCTCCACCACAACTTAAGGATGGGAAGTAGTCTTAAGTCAAGCTTTAGCCGTCAACCCATCAAGGCTTTATAAACCAGCGGCTTTCAGATAACTTCTTTGTTTTGGCATCTTGGGAGCCAAGGTAGCGAAATTCTGTGCAGGTTACCAGTTCGAGATGTTCCAAGCCAACGAGTGAACCACACAAGTTAAATACCCTATGCCTCTAACTCAAAGAAAGTGAGGTTATTTTTAATTGAATTTAGAATAACTGAAATCCTTACAAAAATCTGGACTCTAACCTTTCTTAATCTGAAAGGATTCTGCTTTAATAGAGTGGCGTTCACAGCTGCAAGCCTTTCAATGGACTGGACTGAATGAATATTTGTTTCTCTGTTTATCACACATAAAGGCAAAATCAATTGTGCAGTTGATAAAGATGAAATAGACTATTATTTTTTTAAAAACGTTATTTAACCAGGAAGTGAAGTGCTTGATAAGCCTCTTGCCAGAGTTCCTGATCTGACACGTGCAACATTAACTCTGTTTTTATTTCCAATGGTGTGAAAAAAGGGATCTCCCGGCGAGAACCTGCGTAAGCAAGGACACGTGCACAGTTATTCTATCAGTGTATGGAAGCATCAGCATTTTGTACAGTAACCAACCACTCTGTTAGATGCATCTCTTCAGCTCCTCATTAACAGATATCTAATTGGTCAATTACATGGCAGCAAGTAAATTTATATAGGCATTTAGACTTTGTCAGGTAACCTGGTGAAGTTCGAGCGTTTGAATGGGAGATGAAAGGTGATTTAAGTGATTTTTAACATGGTTTGTGCTGGATGGGCTGTTCTGAGCGTTTCACAAACTGCTCATCTACTGGTATATTCCTCACAGCCATCTCTAGGCTTTACAGAGACTGGTCAGAAAAAGTAAATATTCAGTGACCCAATGCAAGAGGTTTTTGTTTTGTTTTGTTTTTTTTGTGTGTGGCCTTTTTCAGCCTTACTGCACAACGCAGTGAAGAGTGACAGGAAAGCGGAGGGAGGGAGGGAGGGAGGGGGAGGAGAAAGGGGAAGACATGTGGCAAAGGGCCACGGGTCAGACTCAAATCCGGCCATTCGCCCTGCTCGTCCCGGTGCAAGAGGCCTTTGGGTGAAAATGCTTTGTTGAAATCAGAAGACGATGGCCAGAGTGTTACACAACAATAGAATGGCAACAGTAACTAGTAATAACTGCTTGTTCAAGCAAGGTATGCATAACCTGATGAACCTTGAAGCACACAGGCTACAGCAGCAGAAGACCACACCAGGTGCATCTCCTGCCAGCTAAGAACAGGAAACTGAGGCTGCAGTTAGCACAGGCTGACCGATGGCAGATTAGAGAAAATTGGAAAATCACTGCGGAGGAGTCCAAGACTGAGGAGTCTTGGATTTGGTAGGGCATAAACAAAAGGATGGATCCCATCCTGCCTTGTGTCAGGGAGTCTAACCCAATATTGGCACGGTGTATCAAAGAGAGTGGCTGGTGAGTGTGGTTTGGTTGGTTTGTTGTAGCTCAAGTATAGTACAGCTGGATTTTGTGCTTATGTTGTTCTATTACACAAACACGAACAACAAGTCTTGATACTCTTTGTCCTGGGGTGACTGTAGAGGATAAAAATTTAAACATCAGGATATTTGTATGCCTTTGGTTTGTTTTGTTATCGATGTTAAAGCATTGTTGCTACTTTCTATAATAAAAGCTCCACCCACACCACATAATAAAGCTCCACCCACAAAAACCAAAACAAAACACAAAGGAGGATGGAAGCTCTCAAAAGAAAAGTCCTATAAAAACTTAGTTGAGAGATCAAACTGAATGAGCTGCTATATACTGTATATTAATCTCAAGCTTTAGGTTTTGCAAGTCTTTCACTTTTCTGCTTCTGAGTCATTTTTAAATTCTTGTTGAGTGTAAAATGACAACTTTTCCACTTACTGACCAGCCACGGTCCCTGGGCTTCCTCATTAAACCTAATGAACCTTTAAAACTGTTATTGTTATTATGTCTGTAAATGTGCTACACAGCAGTGAGTGGGTAATACGTACCCATACCATTACAATCCGAGTGTGACGTGACTTAGAAGAGCTTCAGCCAACAGCGTTTCATTTACCTGTGATTGTCGGTAGGTTGACAAATGTTTTGTCTCCTCCACAGCTGGCAGCCAGAGAGACAGTTGCCCTTCAGTGACGTGCGGTTGCCTCCTCCAGCCGACTATCACAAGGAAATTGGTGAAGGAGAGGAGGTGGAGGTGAGGCCTGGCTCTTTGCATATGTCTGACTCAGCTCATACACATAAATTTTCCGACATTATGTCTCAAGGCCTTGTTTTTCACTCCGACAGTCAGATAATTATTCGCCGATACTTTTCACCTGTCGTTTCAAAAATCCTGGAAAATTCTGAAGTCTTTGATAGGTACACATTTTAGATCACATATACTTTTTTCCACATTATTAATTGGAAGTACTTACAGTTTATGTTATGTGATGTATATTATCACATAGTCTGCTATACACCCAGTGATTTCAGACATGACCTGAGTTCCTGAGGCTCATTTAAAAAGCCTGAAGTTTGAATCATGGATCTTGATATAATGATTAAATACGTTACAGGTCACATCTAAAACACATTGTATATAAAATGTGTGCATATGTGTTTCTATTGCTGTGGGTGATGTTGTATTCAGACCCAATAAACGTGTTTTTGACCGTTTCTCTAACAGCCAATGAAAGAAGCAGTTCCTTCCAAAGTTAATCCGCTAGCTGGAATCATTTAACAGTAACAAACAGGAAGTTGTATAAAAAGCATCAAATACTGTGTGGCAGAGTTTATTGGACTGTTGAATATGTGCTTATCCATCAAGTAACTGTTTAAATGTGTTGTGTTCAGGCTTTTATAAACATGGTTTGGTCTGCAGTCTTTTACGAAGGACTTAAAAAGCATTTCTAAAACGATAGCATAGATCCAGCCCACACGCTTTTTACAGAGTGACATAGTTAAATTAGAATTTTTGTCACTAATGTGAGTTTAACAATCCTGACTGAGATCTGAGGACCCCGCAGATCATTTAAGTGTTGCATTCGATTGTTTTGAGATGTCTCCATAACTGAAACACGTCCCAGTCGTGGAGACCTCTCATCTGCATCTATTTAGCATTAAGAGTTTTGTTTTTGTTTTCATGGAAATGCAAGTTTAAGGACACGTGGCTCTAGATAAAAAGTACCAGAAATGTCTCGTTGCAACGGTTTTTTAAGGTGTGCCAAAAATCTTTTAAAGTTGGGACTATGGGAGTTATAGATGTGGAATCCACATAATATTAGTGGGAGCTGTTCATACAAGTGTTTCGTTAAGTTTTTACTAACCACTAAACTAATACCTGAGGTGTCTTGGGTTAAATTAGTCCCATTCAAAGTCAAACAGCTTCATTCTCTCTTTTCAAGGTGATGCTTTTTATTTATTTATTTGATTTTTAGTCTTTTTTTTTTTTTTTTAAAGTGGATGAGCGTGTTTCTGTCTTTTGTCTGTGGTTCAGCTTTTATTCGCTGTCTCTCCAGGTTTACTCCAGGGCCAACGAACAGGAGCCATGCGGCTGGTGGCTGGCGCGGGTCAGAATGATGAAGGGAGAAGTAAGTGTTTGCTGAGAGTAAATCTTTGAACAAGTGAGATAAGTGGGTAAACACACAAACTGAAATTATATTTCCTGCTCTTATATAATAAAGCAAGAGTGACTAGTATGTATAACATCCTCTACCTTTGCGTTTCAAGCCCTGTTTGAACGTCTGCCCATCATTAGACAACACTTCAGTACATTTTAATACACAGTTGTTCTTTTAATCCAGCCTAATCTTTGTTTTGTGGATATGTTGAAAACTCAATAGTTACTTCCTGTTTCTAAGTTCCTGAGGCTTTCACTGAGCTGTTCAGCTGAAAGGAACTATCATAATTGAGAAGACGATATCACGCAGCGGTGATAGAATCCACCTAGGTCAGCTTCCTCTCTGTTTATTAATCAGTAAGCAGTCGTCTTTCACTTTGCCTCTGGCTGTACTGCCAGTAAGTCTTTATGGAGCTCTGAGTACTGCAGTATGCTGTGTGTAAAATAAATATAGGCCAGTAGTAAGAAGTGCTGCTGGGTAATGGGCCCAAAGAGTTTGTCCTAATCGACTCTGACATTGTACATTCAAATTACCTGTCCCGTTCACTCTGTGTGTCTTCTGCACCCTGACCTATTGTGTCAAAGTGGATTTGCACGGGACCAGTCTTTTTAAAAATTTTCAGATAATTACAAGGAGCTCTGACTCTCAGGCACCAGCTGCAGGTTGAATAGTGGGTCAGTGGGATATGGAAAGGACAGCTATGCAGGGCTAATGTGCCAAGGGAGCTGCTGCTGCTGCTGTAGTGCTGTTATTTGGAGCAGTCTGATAAGAGCCTGCAGGAATGTCTAGCATTGACTGATGGCTTTAATTCAGTCCTTTGAGCGTGGAGTGTGCAGTGTTGGTCTTGCTGCTGCACTCTTTCTGCACTACTTGTCGTGTTTTTCTGTATCTTTACTCTCATGCATCTTCTTTCACTTGATTTTATGTATATGAAATAGAAGAAAGTAGCAACAGAGTGTAGTTTTATTAGCAGCAAGACGCAGAGGTGCATCTCGAGACATCTTTGACTCCATCGGAGCTTTATATATCTGTGTTTTTGTCTACTTTATTAAAAATCTGTATCTCCCGTGTTGTTTTCAGTTCTATGTGATCGAATATGCGGCGTGCGACGCCACGTACAACGAGATAGTCACGTCAGAGCGCATCAGGCCTCTAAACCCCAACAGCCCTGCCTCTCGAAACACCTTCCACAAGATCCCCATCCCCGTCCCAGAAGACCTGAGGGACATGTGAGTCCTGCATATAAACAACCCCTCACTCATGCCTCTACACATCCAAGCACTTTGCTCCCTTAGAGTTCTCATATGTTGTCAGCAATCATGCGTGTAATGATGATTCGGTGCTGCCAAACGAATAACGAGATCGACCCTGCTCTGGATTGTTTTATCGACAGCTGTGCAAACGACAACATTCACAAAGACTTCAGGAAAGCAATCGGAGCCAACTGCATCTTCTACAGTGCCCAAACACATGAGCTCATCGTGCTGGTTAGTACTCTGAACACACACTTCAGCAGACGCCTCCTGATCAAGTTAATGGCCTTGTTTTATGTCATCACGTGAAGGAATGATGCAAAGCAGCAGCAAAAAATCTCACTCGCAAATGTGAACATCAGGGAAGGCAGACAGACGAAGAGATGTGAATCCAGATAATGCTGCTAACATTATATGCACAAAAGTACTGTACCGTATACACACACTGCTACTTTGTGACTGAGTGTGTAGACATTCATTCACAAATGTTTGTAAAGGCTATAGGACTGTATACTTCTGCTAATGCTTCTGTATTTAAGAAATATAAGCGATCCCCTGAAAGTAAACAGTTTTAAGTCGAGCTCACTAGATGACTAACTTTTAAAAACATCTTAAAATCCAAACTCCTGGATGTTTGGGCCCAGCGTAGGGATATTTGAATCATGGAATAATTCAACTACAACTGTGTCATAGTGATGGCAAAGAGTTTACATTTCAGCTCCAGAAAGAGCATTTTAGCAGTGCTTTGGATTGTGGTCAATAAAGAGAAGTGTGAATCGTAAATTGCGAAGACCTTAAGTCTTATAAATTTGCTAGAGCTGAATAACTTTACCAGAAAAAAGTCTGGCCACACAGCAGCCGTTCTGCAATGCTTTATTTGGGCAGTTATTTTAAAGCATTATCTCAATTAAAAAAACATCTATGGGCCCGCTAGAGAACTCTGATAAAAGCCACTTAAAAATGTGAAGCCTTTGGCCCAAAATAAACTTTTAAAAACCTTTTTTTAATTTCCCTCTCCTTAAAGTTTGACTTCTACCACCATCTTTTACCGCTGTAGAATTAACCCAAATTTCAGTTCAGGGCTCTCTAATAAGGGGTTCATGCCCTACACATCCCGGATGACTGTCTGTTGTGGTTTAGGAACATGTTTTTCAAAGCATTTCTTGCTCTGGGCATTGAATGTCTGTTCTGTCTGGATCGTCTTTACGAGTCGGTTATGGCTTTTGTTGTATTAGTTTACCTGATTCTGAACCTTTGTTGCCTTGTGTGTCTTATGTTGTGTCTTCAGTCCACAAATGAAACCACAGTAAAGCGTGCAGCTCTTCTGAGCGACATGCATTTCCGGAGCATCCGTACCAAGCTTATGCTAATGTCCCGCAATGAAGAAGCCACCAAACATTTGGAGGTAATACATTCTGTCAACTACATGTGTCTCCCTGATCATTTAAATCCTAGCCATGCATCTTGGCAAGCAACCTTGCGTTTCCCCTCTCCTAGACAAGTAAGCAGTTAGCATCGGCGTACCAAGAGGAGGTGAGGGTCAGGGAGGACCTGATGGGCCTCGCCATCGGCTCCCACGGTGCCAACATCCAGCAAGCGAGGAAGGTGCCTGGTGTTACAGCGATCGAGCTGGAGGAGGAAAGCTGCACGTTCAGGATCTATGGAGAGGTACGCTGGTTAAGGAGGCTTTCTGCTGCTGTTTTTGGAGAAGCAAGCAGGAGAAAACAAATTATCCTTTTTTACATACAGCACTGACAGTTCACTGTTAGTGAATGTAGGTGGGCAAATATCATCTGAAGCACTGAAACCATAACATTTGTTTGGTTCTCTTTTACTATTTTAAAACTTTAATCCTGATTGGATCAATGGAATAACAATTCAGTTGATCCATTCAGGCTGTTGCCAGTGTGAGATGGCAATTATAGGCTAATTAGCGACATGAGGTGATTTATTGGATGTAGGGATGTCTTAAAACATAAGATTATGAGTGATGGATTGAGAATATTGACTCTTCACAGTTTTTGCCAGTGCGTAGAAATGCAGAGAAACTAAACTGCCTGCTTGTCAAAGTCTGTGTTCAGATTTGGACTTTGGTCACCCCCGCCTGCCCCAGAAGCCACTGGAGATAATAATTTAAAAACATGCATAATAATAATGAAACAGATTTTAATTACTTTATCTAATTAATGTGAGAGTTGCATTAAGCACTAACTTTTTAGATTGTATATTTGGTCACTAGACTTGTGCATGTGGCTGTTATTGAATGAGAGAGGGCAGCACAGCAGGCAGAAGTTAATGAGAACTCGCTAGCTTACAACGAACGGATAAATGTAGAAGTACTGCAAACATCCGAGTCTGAGCAAAGCTGTCAGAGTCCTGGCTAGAGCAGCACTGCTTCCACAGTGTGTCCGTCTTCCCCCCCGACATTCAACCGGTCACAGTAGAATGCTGCACCTCTCTGAGCCTGGTTCTGTAGGAGGGTTCTTCCTGTTAAAAGGGAGTTTTTCCTTCCCACTGTTGCCAAGTGGTTGTTGAAAAGGAGTCATTTGATTCGTGGGATTTTTCTCTGTATTACTGTAAGGTAGAGACACCTGTTGATGGGATTTAGTGCTGTATAAATAAAATTGAAACTTCATAAGGGCCACGGTTCTTTTTTAGTGCAGAATAATGCACTGAAACGGAATAAAAACTTTTTGCTGTGCATACTTTCATTTTGGTTCTTATGTGCCGTACACTGCATTGTTTGTGTTGTTACAGACCCCAGAGGCAGTGAAGCAGGCCAGAGAGTATCTCGAGTTCAAGGAAGACTACTTTCAGGTACCCAGGAACCTTGTAGGTGAGTGAACAACATAACATTCCTGAGTTCATTTTGCTGCTGACATTCTGCTTCATCACCACACCATATTCCTGATTGGAACATTCTTTACACCCTTTCCGCTTTCCCCGTTGCGCAGGCAAAGTCATCGGCAAAAACGGCAAAGTCATCCAGGAGATTGTGGACAAGTCGGGTGTGGTCCGTGTCAGGATCGAGGGAGACAACGACAAAAAGCTTCCCCGCGAGGAGGTAGGCAGGCAGGGGGCTGGCAGGGACGACACTGCCAGCAGCAAAGAGGTGAATGGACCGATCGGCTGCTCTCCCAGACCCTCCTATAACCTCCCCAACCCTCCCCCCTCCACCATCCATCTTCCCTCGTCTCTCCAATCAGAAAAGCTACTTAACTGCAGCAGCGTGCAAGCGTCCCATGTGCTGTCTGCTTTGACTCTGTTCGTTCTGCTGCTGCTTTGTATCTTGTTTTGTCACAGAGTTTGCTTTGCTTTCCACACACAGCCCACTGCACAGCATATATGTTATACTGGGCTGGTTAGCCAACTGTGGTCTGATGGGTTGGTATGCTCCTGTTGAGTGTGCAATTTAAGTATATAGTTGCTCATTGTTTAAACTGATGATTATCTGTTTCCTTTCTTTAAAAAAAAAAAAAAAAAAAAAAAAAAGACCTTCAGCTTTTAATTCCTCCCCCACTCTCTGCTGTTGTTTCAGGGCATGGTTCCCTTTGTGTTTGTGGGAACCAAGGAGAACATCAGCAACGCTCAGGCTCTGTTGGAGTACCACGTGTCCTATCTCCAGGTTTGTCAGTCTTCCATTTTTACCAGTAGATGGCACCACTGCTTTTTGTTTTTTGTCTTTTTTTTGTGACAGAAAAAGATAAAAACAGCGTATTTTCTGTCTCTGCCACCTCGACTTTATTTGAATACATGTGTTCATCCCACAACAATTATTTCTTCTTCTTTGGGAACGTGGAGCAGGTGTGTATCGGTCACCTGTCTCTCGACTTTCCAGCTCCACATGAGGAAAGCTGCTGAGAGCTCCTTATTTTGCCCTTACCTCATGTGCTTTTATAAATAGCTCCTCTCTACGGGATGGGGTGGAGAGTATGCCTGAGTATAGATTACCAGCTATCTGGACCCTCAGTGTTCAAAAATAACATCAGACCCCCTCCTGTCGCCCCTCCCTTCCTTCACACTTCCCTTGAGGTTCAGCTGTCATTGGTGGAGACAGCTGTCACACCGTGAACTGAGACCTTTCTCCCCACTAAATCCTCCTCTAGATCACCCACTTCTAAACTGCCATTAGTCACCACTGCCCACTCATCTACTATTTAAAAAAAAAAAAGCTTTTAATTTATTGAAGGTGTCATCAAATTTGATAAACTGATACCTTTAAGTTTATCCCTGCTGTCAAGTTGTTTTATTAGAGGGCTGTGGGAGAGGTTATCGGTTTATTGGCTGTTGCTTATGTGGTATCCTCTCCAGCAAGATGATACAGAGATCCAACCAACTGGACAATCTCTGCAGAACCACTCAGCATCTGTGACTTGAACTGACTGAGAACATGTGAGCAAGCAGACTGTGGAGCTCTTTGTTATCCTTTAGAGATTTAGTAAAGGGGGGGGGGGGTGCATTTCTAAAAGTGTAAAGGCAGCAGTTTGCTTAAAAAAAAGAGACTGTAATTGATGGCAGGCATGCCTGTGTCTGTGTGACAGATACAGCTGCTTGTTCAACCCTCGACTATGAATTAATGTTTATCGCAGTCAGCCGGTCCATCTGTTAAAAATCACTAGGTGAACACAAGTGGGTGTTCTGTGAGAATGCTCAGGTTGAACTTCACCAATTGCTGCCACCTAGTGGTGAGCAGTAGGCTTATTAAGAGAACCAAAGCAAAGCAAGGCCCACAACGGATGGGAGCTCTAGGCCCAACAGAATAATCTTGTGTGAGTGGACTCTTGAGTCCTTTCTGTTCGCGGAACAGGCTCCTAAATGCGATTTGTCCCCGACCTGTAGGAGGTGGAGCAGCTGCGCCTTGAGCGCCTGCAGATTGACGAGCAGCTCCGTCAGATCGGGGTTGGGTACCGCGCGCCTTCCGGCCGAACCGGGGGCCCTGGTGTTGATCGAGAGAAAGGCTACCTGACAGATGAAAGCACCAATTCACTCCACACTCGAACCTACGGGGGCCGCGGCAGAGGGCGAAGGGCCTCCAACAGTCAGTACTCCGGATATGGTGAGAGTTACAGAGTTCAAATTTGACTTTAACGTGCGGTTGTAATAATACAATACAGTAATAGTACAACATAAGATTCAGTCATGAAATAAATTAAAAATAATTTTTTATTTGATTGTCTACCTAATGCAGGCACAAACTCTGAGCTGTCCAATGCCTCTGAGCCAGAGGACCTCACCGAGCGAGACCAGAGGCCCCGTGGAATAGGCAACGATGAGAGGGGATCCCGACGGGGTGGTAGGGGCCGAGGATCCAACTCAGGACGAGGTCGCGGAGGGCCAGGATCCAAGCCTTCGAACTCAATCAGCTCAGGTAACCCTCTTTGTACCTAATGACACATATGGCATCTCTTTTCTCCCAAAAGATCATAACAAAGAATGGGAGAAACAATTTTCTTCTCTTTACAGCTGTCTGAAGCCTGAGCTTGCCCGAGCTTGCAGCTTACTTGAGCTGACTTCTTTATTTATGACTGCTAAGTTTAACATGAACATCCACCTTAGTAACAGTCTATATAAGAACTTTAAGATTAAGAAACCAAATGTATTTTTGGTGCAAGCAGCTACTGAAGATTTTCCGAGAAGCAGCGGGCAAGCAGTTTTTTGTAATTGAGCCTGAAAGGTGTGGTCCTCTTAATGAAGTGAAGAGGAAAAACCTGAAAAACCTCTAAGCTTCATCCTTCAGTCAGAAAAGGTTTACTGCAGGTCGTTATGTTAAAACTGCACTCATTAAATGGAAGAAATGATACACAAGTGTTAAACTATTGTTTTGTCACCTGAACAGTACTGAAGGACCCAGACAGTAATCCATACTCCCTGCTGGAGGGTGAAGGAGAGCTGGCTGATGCAGACATCAGTGAAGGCATGGGAGACCGCCGCAGACGATCCCGCCGCCGCCGGAACGACCAGGAGCCCAGTGTCATGGACGCAGCTGCAGAGTCGGACAGCCAGGCCGGCCCGAGTGAGAACGGACTAGGTGAGAGTTGCGGTGGTGCGTTCTCCTTGTTGAAACTTGTTGCCGTGCGTTCGTGGTTAGTCGAGCAGAAATCCGAAACTTTTGGAGGGAGATGATCTACATTTTCTAATTTGACTGTTAGATGAAGAAGCCCGGCCTCAGCGCCGCAACCGAAGCCGCCGCCGCCGTAACCGTGGCAACCGCCCAGAGGGAGGTTCAACCAGCCGTGACAGACAGCCAGAAAGTGGTGAGTTGCTGTCCTTTTACTAGTTTAGCTATTTTACTTTCCACTTTCAGAATGAACACACCCCAGCTGCTGTTCTAGCTAACAGACTTCAATGTTTCCAGTGACTGTTGCTGACTACATATCCCGCGCCGAGTCCCAGAGCAGACAGAACCTGCCCCAGAAGGAAAACCACGCTGCCCCTGAGCCCAAGGTACAAGCTGACATATGCACAGACACTATCCCCCCCCACCCCCGATGTTTCGGTTATATATCGGCTACATTTTGAAGTTCATTTTGTCATTTGCGTTCATTCTAAGTGAATGAGGTGATTGATTCACCAGGGGACAGTTCCTCTCACAGAGCAGGCTGAACTTAGCCAGGCTATCTTTGCTTTTGCTGCCATGACAGAAACTAAAACGCCCCTCAGAGATAATCTCTCACAGCATTGGTTATCACCTTTCTTTCTTAACACTACGTTCACCAAGGCAGCAGAGCAGAACAAGGGCTACTGCAGTTTTAGCTTGTTCATGAGATGAAGCACTCAGGGTGAGGGCAGCTATTATGTACTTAAAAAAGCATAGTTACACCGTGTTCCCCTCCTGCTTGCAGAAAAATGATCTAATTCTGTGGTAAACAAGGCAGTGATCTCAGCTTTAGCTCAGTGACAATTCTCACTTTGATCTACGTTTTGCACCCACAGGAGAACGGCACCACCGCCAAGAAGGAAGAGCGAACGCCCTCGAAGCGTTCCCCCAGCATAGGATTGACCTCGCCCAGCGAGACCCTGACCTTGGTCAACGGGGTCTCATAAAGAGACGAGCGAACCCTTGCGAACCCAAGTCTAGAGCAAGACTCCATGGCAAACTCTGTCCCTGCTTGCATTAACTTAAACCTTAAACAGATGAGTGAAAAAGTACCTGACAAAATACCTGAGTTCATACTACGAGAGTGAAAAAGTACAAAAAAACGACAAACGCATCTACTTAAAACCACACGTTAACGGTGTATGCTATCCTATCTATCAGTACTTAGTGCTTATTTAAAAGAAAAAAAAGAGGAAAAAAACAACTAGCTTGCCAAAAAAGAGCTGGTGGATATGACTTGATTTTTAAAAATACTGAAACACGAGAAACAGGACGAGACGTTTTTTTTTTTTTTTTGTTGTTGTTGTTTGTTTTTTGTTTTGAACTGTTTGTCTTTATTTCTGTTAATGTTAATTTTGTTCATTGTTTATCACTGGTTTCGACTCGGCGGTCGCTCTCTCAACCAAAACAGACGCATCTCTTTATAACGGTGTTTAAAGTGCACACAGGAGAGATGTAAAGCTGTATGAGCAGACAGTCCGGCTCATGTGACGCCATGTTCGCACACTGAACCTGGGAGTGAAGACGGATTGGAATACAGATAGACATTGTGCCTTGAATTTGAAAAACAAATATATATATATAAACACATAAAACAAAAAAACAAAAAAAACTTGAGTTGTTTTTTTTTTTTTTCCATTAAGTTTGTTTTTGAGGGGAAGAAAATGAGTTCTTCTTCCAGGTTTTTTTTTTTTTTTTTTCTGTTTTTGGTTTGAAGGAGAGAACAGATCTGTGAGGGAGTGATGAGGAAAAACAAAAACAAAAAAAAGAGGATGCAGAAACAGATGGCGTGGGTGGCCGATGTGAGGAAAATTCAATCTGGTGCCAAACGCGAAATTCAAGGCGCTTGTTCTCATTCCGCGTAGAACGGACGGCGTTAGGGGAGGTAAGTGTGGGGGAATGGAAGAGGAGCGGGGTCGGCGCGTGTGTCTGTCTGTGTGTGAACAGTTGAGACATTTGGCAACAACAAAAATTTTAAACTGAGAGCGGATGGCGTGGGGAAAACCTAACGTAGCCCCGAGGGGCGTTGTCACGGCATGCGTCTCTTCCTCCTCTCGCCTGTTTCAGGTCCTTGGAATTGTTCCAGGGCCGGCACCCCGGTGCAGCCCCGCAAACAGGATGGGCTGAGACCAGACCGACCGCACACTTGAACTGTTAAGATTTCGACTTAGAGAGAACTACACCGTGCCTCTTTCTGTGTCAGAGGGGCGGCGGCGCTAGCTTCCAGCCACACTTAGTGTCTTGATTAAAACCACTGCAGTGCACAGCTCCAGACGCACACGAAGGGGGGGGAGGGAGCGCGACCACCTTTTCTGGGACGGGTGCTGCTAGTGACGTGGGAAGGGGTGGGGAGGGCCTGGAGACTGCAGACTGTGGGAACGGGACAGCTTAAAATGACATGAGAGCCACACGACACACAGGCCCACATTTACAGGTACACACACACCAGGTCGGCGTGGTTGCCCGCGTAGTGCAAAAGTAGAGGACCCAAAAACTCTGAGCGAGCGAGGTTGTCCGTCTTTTGTACCTGGCGGTTTGGGGTAATTTTTTATTTGTTTTCTTTGTTTTCGGCATACGGAGTAAGAGACGGACTCGAAAACCTCAGCGGCTCTCTGCTCATGTTGTTACTGTTGTCTTGGTTGTCGCTCTCAAGTTCTTTTTGTTGCTCTTTCCACATCGTAGAAAATATGAAATAAAAAACTGAAGTGAAATCAACCTCTTCTGTGGAGATGAACTTTGATTTCTCTTGTCTTGTGAGTTTGCAGTCTATTTTTCTAACTTGCATGGCCATTCGAGTAGTAGGTGGTGCCTGTCCTGTGCATGAGGAAAAAAGGGGTGTTGTTAATCTGACTTACAAAGCCATTGTTTCATTCACTAGAATTGCTGCTAATGTACACACTGAATGTCCAACTAACGTAGAAACTCTACCATGAAGAGAGGAAAAAGAACTATTTGTGACTGATTTTTCTGTTTTTTTTCTCTCTCCCCCTCCAATACTTATATATCTGCCCAGACCCCCAACCCCCCACACACACTCTGTTGGCGGGTACGAGTCAGGAAGGGACCGGTTCCTTTTACTTACAAGTTTTCAGAGTTTCAAAAGTGTTAAATTGTGAAATTACAAAGGGCGACATTGTGCATGACAAGCAAGCATCCACATGACCAAAGGTTTTGAGAGACAGACGAATGGGAGTGTGGTTGACTCAAGATGACCCAGATGCTGCTGTTTTACATTTCTGCTCACCTGTATGTTGTGTTTTTAGAGGATGATCGAACACTTGAGTATTTGTACCTTGGTTCAGTTGCATGTGTGCGAGTGGAGGATGAAGCCTTGCGTGGTATGTTTGTGTTTACCTTTATACCTCATTGTGTGAGTACTGTATTCCCTAATGTATCTGTATCCCTCGCGTCCTGTTGAAAGACTGCTGCGTGTGTGTGTGCGTGCGCGCACGTGCGTCTGCGTGGATGCTGGTTGTACAGTCGACTCCTCACTCTGTCAGATTTTGTCTCTGGTTTTCTCACTCATGTTCTGATGGCAATAAAGGACTTTTCATTGTTTGGTATACATTTTTTTTTTCTTTTTAACATATACGAAACAAACCACATTAGATTAGGATGTTATGTTGATGCGAGTGTACTTCAGTGTAATAATTAGGGGACGATCACAATGGTGTCTTCTGAGTTGTAAAAAGAAAAATTATGGATGATATAACTGTTCCTACTGCAGTGTTAAATTTGTCCCAGGCTATTTTAAGCAAGCCTATTTTGAATTTAAAGAAGCATCGTCTGTTATTTCCAGTATTTGGTTGGCCATTATCTCACACCCCCCCCCTCCTACCCTCTTTTTCATTAAAAATTTTTCAGTAAATGAGCATAGTGAGGTTTAATTAGATGTGAGGAAAATCTTTCAAAGAACCATTTTTGCACCTGAAAGAACAGATTTTTAAAGGGATTTAAGACCTTTGTTCAACTCTACCAACCGTTCATGGCAGATAGTCAACCCTCTCTGAGCCTGGTCTTCTCCTGCAGGCGTCTTCCTGTTAAAAAGTTTGTTTTTTGTTTTTTCTCCCCACTGTCACCAAGTGCTTGCTCATAGTGGGTGGTCTGCTGTAATATTTTAAGTTTTTTATTTTACAATATAAAGCATGTTAAGGTGACTTATTGTGATATGGAATAATTAAAGTAAAATACTTTAAATGTCTAATACAGATATGAGACCCCACCCTCTATCTGATCAAATGTCTCTTTAAAACGTGTACTTTTACACAGTAGTGATTCAGCGGGGTATTTACAGCAACATAGTTTCTATTTGCCCGTACAAATGGTGAGTCATCACCTCTTTAGTGACCGGGTCAGCCCATCTTAAGGATGAGTGCAGATCGCTATAAATGAAAACGCAGCTGATCAAATTTCAAAGCAAAAAGAGACAAATGTGTGATTAAAAGTGCTTGAAATAAACCAAGAAGAGAGAAATGTACTATAATACAAGAATATGGCTGCTTTCTTTGATAGACAGCAGCTTCTGCATTAAAACTGATAGAAGTCACAAGCTTTTAGAGACAGGGTGGTGGAGAAACATCCTTTCATGGTTGTGTTTGCAGAGTTTGACTTTACGTACATACATAAATCTGATGGTGGATACAAAAAGGATTTTTTTGGGGGGAAAATGAAAGACTTTATTCAGCAGGTAAGGATATTAGTATATTATACCCAGAGTTTCGCCAAATTAGTGTCCAGTATAATCCAGGATTTGAGACTGGACATTGGCTCTTTTGTAACATTCTGTTGGGGGACATTATAATGTGTAGATGTTAAAGAGTGATAAATATAAATGCACCTCAAACATTAGTATGAGTAGATGATAACAATGTAGGCTACATAAGTAAAGGTAAAACAAAAGGAAATTCATGCAGTACTCACACACTGGGAAAAATATATTGATATATATGGCCAGTAGTATAACATCCTTTTATTTACCATCAGCCTATTTCTTCAAGGCAACTGGTGCTACTGTGCATGACATCTTACATAAAAAGGTTTTATGGCTTGAGACACACATTCACAACAGCTTGCCCTCAGCAGGTTTCCTCCTTGTTAGATAAAGAAGTGATTTTATCAAAACTGGGGTGTCACCTGATTAGTTACCCTAAGTAATGATGAGTCAACTCCTTTGCGTTTTTCTGTCTGCGTCTCCCTCTACTGGAAGTTTACTGTTATGTCACATTTGCAGACTAACTGCTAAATAAATGTCTTAAGTTGTAAGTTTTTAAGGGGCATTTTAGCAAAAGTAAAGCAGTGGTTCAATGATGAAAAACAGTCTTAGTTTCACTCATAAGAATATGTCATTCTAATAATCTAATGCTGATGCTAAATAAGTAATGTTTAATAATGCACTGCAACCTCATGTAAAAAGATCTAGCTACATTAGTAATTGCTTTTTGTACACAGATGGCAATTTGAATAATTCTATAATTTTATATACTGTGTTTAAAAAAAAAAGCTAAATTACACAAGATCATATGATCTTAATGTTGTTATTATTTAGATTTTAAGATGTTATCAACATGCCCTTCAAATACTTGCTACTGATAAGAGATAATGATGTGAGTTAATGATACTTAGCTTAGCTAAGGAGAAAAAAAATATTCAGCTTTAAATTTGAAGGAAGTTCCATTGAGTATTATAACACAAGTTTCAGACTGACCCAGTGGTTATTATCTAAGCCGGTTAGTGACACCAAGAATTTCCAATTTCCATAATTTGACGTGCAGCAGTCACATGAACTGTGAAGGTAAAGCAAACACAGGTTCGGTGTTAGAGAAGACATGAAAAACAAGAGCAGCGCCTTATTTTGCGTACTTGTTGTTCTCCTTTGCTGCTCACTTATGTCGGGTTGTGAGACATCGATTCTGCGCAGTTTACGACATTTTTACTCTCATATATTAAACTTTTAACTTAGAAATAAGTTCTATAAGTTGTCACTATTCACTCACTGCGTTTACTGTGAGCAATACAACGAGAGGTTAAGGCCGTCTTTTTTTAAGCATTTATTTTTAGGGTATTTTTAGTGTCCGATTTAGATATAGAAAACAGAAACTTGGTTTCGGTTTTCGACAAGCTAAAGGCGCTCGTTACAAAACACTCGTTCGCGCTACGCCCCGTCACTCTAGTGCAGCGGAAGCGCTTTCAGAATAAAACTAAACCCGTCACCCAATGGCAGCCCGGACTTATTGAGAGACACACCTTCCCACCAATCAGATTCTTACGTGCGCTTCTACCGCCAGCAGATATCTACTACTCATCTTTGGAGTTTCGACCTCGCTGTTGCACAGTTCACAATCAGTGAGTATGGTAGTTTTTGGTGTTGTTCTCCTGTCCTTTTCCTAAGGTGTCATCATTTTACTTTTACAGACTCACAATTGCAACGTCAGACATTTTCAGTTGTTAAAGTTATTTTTTATTTTGCTAGCCAGTTCGCGTTCGCGTGAGTGTCGGTAACGAATATTAGCTTGCTAACAGCAACCTGGCTAGCAGCTTAACAGCCAGGAAGTGCAAACACGAAACTTACTGAACTTAGGTTTTGCTGAAGTCCCCCGAATTTGACCGATTTAGGCTAACGCTGGTGGCTAATTTTAAATACGAATGCAATGAAAGCTAAATATGGGCGATGACGATAAATGGAGTCATCGCTTTACTGTGGTGGCCCTCCTCGCTCGACTCCATTACAAGCTTTCTATTTCCTCATAATGACGTTGTACATTCACTATTGGGACTCAGAAAGCTTTCTCTAAGCTCCCTTTTTGTAAAACCACTATGAACCGCGCCTTTATTCTGCCCCACCTCGCTTTTAAACATGTACAGCAACGACCTGTGTGGAGGGTGGGACCAGCAAGGAACCGAAAGTCAGTATGAGCTCGTGCGCTTGTTTAGGACCGCGGTCAAGTGAGCCTCACATGCGAAGTGACAGTCAAGCTAGCCGCACAGTCAGCCGCGCCTACGATGTTGTTGCACTTTTCTTACGGATATTACGGTACAGGTGCCGACAGGCTTAGAAACACAAGTCTTCTTATTCATTTTTCACTATTTCACAACTCATTCCACTTCTAGCTTTGAAATATTAGCTAATCATAAATTATAATTCTTACACTACACATTGAAAATAACAACAACAAAAAGTACAAATTCTGTAACAGTGCAGTGTTGTCAGAGTTATCTACCGGTTGCACCTGTTGCTCCACTCCCACAAGGCTGGTAAGCAAACTGAAGAGGGTTGACACTGACAACACTGTATTGGTTGGGTGTACTGAGGGTGGGCAGAAATCGGAGCACAGGAATCTGGTGAGGAACTTTTTTGAGTGGTCTGCATGAAATCACCTCTTCCATCTGAATGTCAGTAAGACAAAAAAGATGCTGGCTGACTTCTGAAGGAAAAAACTGGGACTATGCCCATCGACGACATGGTTGTGGAGGTCAAAACATTGGACAGCTACAGGTATTATGGGGTTCACCTGAATGACAGACTAGACTGGATGACATAGGTCACTGAAAAAACTGCTCTCCATCATGGACAATCCATTACACTTGCTCCATTTCACCCTTGTGAAGCAGCAGAGCTCCTTCTAACTGATCCAACATTTCAGCCCTGAAGAACACTTCAGGAAATCATTCCCAGTGTTCTCTCTGTAAAAGTGTACACTAACTTTTCAATATGGTATCTGTTTATGTTTAGTTTTCTGTCAAACCGTACAGTTCATTAGGAGGAAGAGTCAGGGTGACCTAGGGTTAGAATCCAGTGAAATATTTGTCACCTCATACGGGTTCCCTGTATTATCAGCTAAAAAATGAAATTATTCAAAGTACAGTACAGAAATTTCTCAGAAACCGTACAATTCAGAGAGCTGTGAGGCGGAAGAGTGAGGGTGATCCAGAGTAAGAATCCAGTGAAATATTTGCATCATCTGTAATAGTTTTCCTGTAATAAATGCTAAAAAAAAAAAAATACACAATATCAAAAATACCGTTTTGCAATTTTATTAAATTGGGGATAAGATCAAGTTGAATAGAAATGTACAGTATAGTGAGAAAATTGCAAATATTTCAAAACTCTTGATTAGACTCTTGTGTATATAAGCCAGTCGGCACCCGTACCGTAATATGTATAAGAAAAGTGCAACAACATTGTAGGTACGGCTGGTGGTGCAGCTTGCTTGACTGTCTCTTCGCATGTGAGGGCTCACTTGACTGCAGTCAGCAAAAGTCAATAACAGGGTCCCTGCACGACTCATCGTCACTTGATGTGACATCACGTGGACGTGGGGCTTTTTTCTGACAGACACCCTTTTCTTCTATGCCTTGCAAACACAGTTGCTTGGTGTAAATTGGGGGAAAAAAATCATAGTCTGGGTAAAAAATGCAGTCAACAAGGCAGCATTTGAGTTATTCTATTTCTTTCTCTCTATTTGTGTATTTATGAAAGTCTTAATAAACATATATATGAGTTAATCCCTCATACTGGAACACCAAATATTAGTTGCTTTTTTTTTTTTTTTTTTTTTTTTTTTGGAGCAGGCGCTCTGCTTGTTGGTCTTGTCAAGCCAGAATAACTTGTGGTTCCTTGTTTTGTTGCGTATGCAGTGAATCAGGGTGAAGTGTAAGAAAGTTGAAACAAAGCAAACAAACAGGGTTTATTGTCACTGAGGGGCACTGTCTGATGATTTACTGAATGAAGCAGAATTTTCTTTACACACAGAAGGCTGTTGGAAGCTGTCTAGCTTACTGCTGCCTTTTGTCTCCGCCCTCTGCTGTTGTGAGTGGCAGCACTTACAGAACATGTGTATGTCATGTTAGTTTGCTACCTGTTGTAGACGAGCGACACAGTCTTTATTTGCATTGGAAAAGTGACGTACATATATCCTTCTCAAGACTAGTGTTAACACCCTTTAAGGTGTTCTGCCACATTAATCATCAACCCATTTGTTTTGTTACTTCTGATTCCTAAAAAGCAAAAACACCCACCCAAACTCTTCAGTAAACGGTACTGTGTTGGAGATCAGGACAGAGGCTTATTTTATTCTATTGTGGATTCTGATGACACATCCTGTGTTTACCTTTTGTAGGTACTACACTGGAGCAACAATGGTAAAGATCTTTATCGGTAACCTCTCTCAGAACACTGAGAAGGATGAGATTGAAGCTCTGTTTACTCAGTACGGCACAGTAACAGAATGTGCCAAGTACAAAAACTATGCTTTTGTTCACATGGAAGACCGCAAATCTGCCACCAAAGCAATCCGTGAACTGCATCTTCATAAGCTGAATGGCAGACCCATCAACGTAGAGCCAAGCAGAAGCAAGAACCAGGGCCCCGTGAAGCTTCACGTGGCCAATGTGGAGAAGGGCTTTGACAAAGAGCTCCGTGACCTGTTTTTGGAGTATGGCAATGTCACGGAGTGCTCCATCGTCAAAAACTTTGCCTTTGTGCATATGCCTAATTCTGACGAGGCTATGGATGCCTTGCAGGGCCTGGATAATACAGAGTTTCAAGGTAAGCGTAAATGTTTGGGTCTATAAGGGGTTTTTCAGGGGTTCCTTACTTTTTAGATTTGAGGGACAATGTTTTTCTCTCTCGCAGGGAAACGCATACACGTTCAAATATCAAAAAGCAGACCGAGAGGGGAACCAGAGGAGGAGGAGTATCCACCTCCGCCTGTGAGAGGAGGCTATTTTCCTCCTCCCTTTCCAGGGGAGAGACCCGAGCCTCCCTACAGAGGCCGCATGTCCGCTTACCCTCCTCCTCCGCCCCCGCCACCTCCCCCTCCTCCGAGACGAGCAGCGTATCCTGATCGTGGCTATGGCGATCGAGAACCTTATGGGGTGGTCGATTTCTATGAGAAATACAGAGCCCGTCCTTACGCCCCGAACTTCGATGACAGGCGTCCCAGTGCCATCCCCCCTCCACCCCCTCCTCCCTCTGCATTGGTTAGGGAGCGTCTCGGAATGGGCTCTCTTGATCCGTATGAGCGGCGTCCACTGCCCGCTCCTGCAGGTTACATGGCGAGGGATCGAAGCCCTATCAGAAGAGCCCCCCCTCCGCCTGCTCCTGCAGCTGGTAATGGTTACTCCTACGAGCGTTCTCGATTGTCTCCGATGTCAAGGGCGCCAATGTACGCAGTTCCCCGTCCCCGGGAAGCCTACTCGGCGAGAGTGCCGCCGCCGCCACCACCACCGCCGCCGCCTCGCTATGCAGGCTATTAAGACACCTCGAGTGTAATACAAGGTGAGAACAAAGAGTGGATGCTTCATGAACTCATTAATCACATTGATAACAAGCAGAAATGACACGGAAACAAAAGTTATAATAGACATGAGAGCTGAATCCGTTAATTGAGGTAGAATCACGCTTTAAACCATCAGCCAAAACTCAAAATTTCCTTCAGGTTAATAATAAAGGAATTTAAACGGTGCTGCTAGAATCCTAAAATATTATTGCTTGAACTTCTCAGATCAGTGTTGCGCGAATCCTAAGTAAAACGCGCTCCTTGACATGTGTGGTGTGCTCTTTTTCCAGGTTTAGAATATGACAAGATCGTCGTCGTCTGCTGATGCACGTGGCGCTATATGCACCCCTCCCCCCTCCCATGTCTATGGCGGATTGCGTTGCGTTTGCTGAGACTTACTGGAAGATACTGTATTGCGGACAGCCCCGTATTTAAAAAATATACGATTTCTTTGTCTGCAGTTCTTCTGAGCTGATCATGCCTTTTTCTCCTCCTCTCTTTGTTTTCCTGTTAAAAGCTTTCAAAATGTTTTGCAGAATAGGTGCTTGGACTTCCAGTGTGACCAAAACTGGACACTCTGCTTTTCAATTTTTCTAAGTGGAAAATGTAATCTGGGAAACTGTGACCTATTTCTTCTTTTTAGAACAAGGGATTCATTTAGATACAAATACGTGTAGGCTTTGTAAGCAAAAATTGTTTATTTTAAGATTGTTGGTTGATTACAAAATGCTTATTGATCCAAGTTTTAAAGAAATTTCAGCATAGTAGTTCTTAAATACAACACCTGCTGTTGGAGGTTGTACAGCAATCTTTAAGATTTGCGACACATGTTAGCATGAAGTTTCAGTGTGGTTTTGTTCTTTTTACACTTTGTGTTCTTTTCATGCGACAGTAGACTCCTTAGCCACCATTTATGTATGATTTTTATTTACTTTACAGACTGCTTTTTTTGAAAGCTTTTTAATAAATGAATAAAACAAAAAAAAAACATTTTAACTGTGAAATTATTCCTCGTTGCGTTGGCCTCTTAGGACGAAAAACCAATTCGTCAGATAAGATTTAGCTTTCTTTACTCTTGAAACACTTTCAGTTTCACTCTTCAGTCCTGATATTATCAGCATGACACATGGTAGGTGTTTATTTTTTTTTTTAATCCTCAGCTCACTACTAGAAAACCTGCCAGACTGGTTTTCCATGTAAAGTGTGAAAAACTATAATGCTTATTAACCCCCTGCCCCTCTCCCCCCTTTTTGTGACACACCCGAGACTTACCACTGCCTTCTTGAAGTCTTGCCAGGTTAGACTGCAAAAAGAAACCAAAAGTTGATTTAACTTTAAAGCTCAAATCCAGCGCAGTTAATGAAGTACGGAAATGTCCACTCCCAAAAGTCGCAAAAAAATAGGCAACTTAAACTTCCGTTCCACTCTGTGGCTACACAAAGACTTTTTTAAAGCTGTGCACACCGGCTTCTCCGTGTTTTGAAGTCACATTTCGTCAGTCATCTCCCATTGCCTACCTTGGGTTTTTCATCAATGGCCCCATGCTTCTGTCCAAAGTTTATTTATTTGTATCATCCTTCATTTCATACATTTTAGTCATTTTTCTACTATTTCTAAATTAATATATGTAACACATGAAATGCGCGTGTGATATTCTTAGCCTGTGTGCTCTTTATAGGTTGTTAGATTCAGTGCAGGAGATGCCAGCTCATGGTAAGTCCTCAGAAGATGTCCAGCACCCAGATTAAAACAGGTACATGCTGCTTAAACTGTGGTATTGCAATAAATGATCACACTTTGTCTTCTTGGATTCATACTTTTTCTGCTGTTGCAGTTTTGAAAGTAAAAAAACAAACAAACCCTGGCACTTACAATAATGATAATAACTTTTAAAAAAATGCTGTGGTATTTTGTTTCAAAGCACTTTAATATTAATCTTAAAAGGTGCCATATAAATAACATTTTACTTAATAACATTTTAGCAACACTGTCTCTCTTTGTTAGACTTGATTCATGTAGATTGAAGGCTTGTTATGGAGTCTTTGAATCTGTGTCTTTGTTCACAGACGTGTCTTTCCTCTGGCACTTGCTCCGGGTCTAGAAGTGAATTCAAAGGGGATTACAAGCTGGGAAGGACCTGGTTAGAATGCAGTTTAAGGTAAAGGGACTCTTCTTCGATCAGTTCAATTTGTGAACCTTGTTTAAAGTGTCTGCTCTTACAGGGTATGGATTTTTGTCCCTCACTGAAAGTTTGAATGATTGGTTGATGAGTTGGAGTGAACATCATGGGCGATGGGACGGCTGTGTCGCTACATCTCTGCTTTGATTGGAGGGTAAAAAAAAAAAATGTGGGAAAGAGGGAAATACGACAACTAAGTGGTTTTCCTATTTCCCTCTTTTAAATGTAATTGAAAGTTATTGTATGTTGCAATTGACTACAAGGACCTACTTTTTGTCCTTTTTTTTTAACTCCCATTTTCTACCTTTTGAATTTTAGCTATTATGAAATAAACAATTTACATTTGAAAATGTTGTGATTTCTTTATTTCTATTTTTAAAAGTTAGCATCATACATCATACAGTACGTTAGGGTTATATGATAGTGAAGTTTTTAATTATCTTTTTTTAAGTTGCATAAATTCAACTGCTCCTAAGCAGCCAATCACATGGTAGCGACTCAATGCATTTACGCATGTAGAACTGGTTAACACAGCATGCTAGCATGGGTTGTTCTGATCTACTGGGATTTAAAACAAAACCTTTTTCCAGGCAACTATCTCTAGGGTGTAAGACATTAAAAAAACAAAAAAAAAACAAAAACCCAGTTCTTTGTATTATAAATAAATATTTTTGTTGGTGTCCAGTGTCAGACGAGAATTAAAGTATGCAGAAGAGAATCTCTGAATTCTCAACATGTTGAACTATAAAGCAGATGGGCCACAGTAGCAGAAGACCACACCAGGGGTCATAACAGGAAGCTCGGGCTGCATTTTGCACAGGCTCACCAAAGTATGACGATAAAAGACTGGAAAAATGTTGGCTAGTCTGATAATTCTTAATTTCTGCTGTAACCAAATATTGGTGTAAACATCATGAAAGTGTGGATCCACCCTGCCTCATGTCAAAGGTTCATGCTGCTTCTGATGCTGCGAGCATGTGGAGAATATTTCTTGGCACACTTTGGGCCCTTGAGTACCAAGTGAGAATTGCTTATATGCCACAGCTGCCCAAGTATTGTTGACCATCCATTTATGGTAGTAGCCATCTTCTGATGGCTGCTTGTAGCAGGATAACATTTCATGCCTCAAAGCTCAGATTATCTCAAACTGGTTTCTTGAACGTGACAGTGAGTTTGCTGTGCTCCAGTGGTTGTCAGTCATCAGGTCTCAGTCTATAAGGACACCGTTGGAATGTGGTGGAACCGGATTTTTACAGCATACATTTGCAGCAACTGTGTGATGCTATCGGTATGTCAATATGGACCAAAATGTCTGAATCTATGCCATAAAGAATTATGGTTCTGAAGGCAAAACTCATACTAGTAAGGTATATCTAATAAATTGTCAGATGACTATATATTTATGCCAAATCACAACAGCGGTTGCCTCAAGGAGCTTTATATTGTAAGGTCTACAATAACATGGAGAAAACCCCAACAATCAAACAACCGCTTAGTGACGGTGGGAAGGAAAAACTTTCCCTTTAACAGGAAGAAATCTCCAGCAGAACCAGGCTCAGGGACGGGGGCCATCTGAGATGTCTGGCTGGAGATGAGGAGAGGAAGAACTTTATAAAAAAGGAAAGTTTTAAGCCTAATCTTAAAAGTAGAGAGGGTATCTTCCCCTGAATCTAAACTGAGAGTTGGTTTCACAGAAAAGGGATCTTAAACCAGAAGGCTCTTCCTTCAATTTTACTTTTAAATATCCCAGGAACCACAAGAACCCAGCTATGTGACAGCAATGTGTTCTTTCGGGGCGTTATTATGAGATCTTTAAATGTCACATATCATTAATTACAAGTGGTTGGTTGATTTGAGCACAAAGCATCTATAAAAGTCAGACTTCAGCATATAAACTGACTTAGACTGATGCTGCTTTGGTTTCAGGCCGAGTGCAAAAGTGTAGTTTTTGAACTACAAAGTGTTATCTTCACCAGAGGGGTGTGGAACTGCCTGCAGCATTAAAACATACAGTCATCACATACTCCCTCCCCAAAAACCTAAAGCACAATGAGTCAGTGTGATTTTATTTGCACAATTCCACAGCTGTGCTTATTCAGCACTCACTAACATGATGTTATTTGTGAGAAACCAGCAACATGATGTTATTCATTTGTGAGAAACCAGACAGTTAAAGCAGAGGAGTGTTGAATCCAGGTTTTAAACAGATGTTTCCACTGAGTGAGGGGCAGAATGCATAGATGGATACTATAGTTGCCTAATCAATGAACAGTGAAACTGGAAGTGAGTTCATTGGATCTGCTAAAGAGCGAAGTATCATTTCCTCTAGTCCCTAAGTCACTTTCCCCTAAATCAAACAAATACTTGGAAATCGTGTGCGCTCATCCAAGAAGAATTTCTTTTTTAATACTTACATTTTGAATTGTTATTTCTTTACTTGTTATTCTTTATCTTCAGTCTTTTGTAGTGGACATCAAGTCTTATTTGATCACAGAATTATATTTTGTCTCATTTTTATGTGGATTTATGGCAAAGTTAAATTTTTAGTTTATTTCACGTGAATTACAACAGATCAATGAAACATATTGGAATACTGAAAACTGGTTAGGTCATGTCACCAGTGGCACTTCCATGATCATAGCTGGTATGACAGAGTGCTGAGTGAAGCATTTTCCTCAAACTGTTGAAGGGGGACAGACATTAGAGCTGGAAGGTGAAAGTTCAGGCCAGGGTTTGAGGAACTTGAAAGGGGCAGAATAACAACACCCAAAGTCCATTATGGAAGCTAAGGCTTTGAAGTTGTGGGATTTGGTTTCTTAGTTGCCATACAGGACACCAGCCAATGAAGGGAATCGTCTTTCCATGACAGCACTGTTTGAGAGAGTTCTCACCTCCCAGAGGACGTTCTTTCAGAGATATCAAGATCGTTACTTTGATGGGCTGCCTAATCTTGAAGAATCTGCCTCGATTCATAGCTACAACCAGAAACCTGTAAATTCAGATCTGAGGTTATCCACATACACAATGTTTTCATGCCTAATGCTATCTTCGTAGTTGAGGACATCCCTCTGGTTTGTGTGCTCTGACCTTTACGTTTCTCTGAAACTTGGATGCATCTTTTCTGTTTGACATAATTAGAGGACCAGCTGTCTTGGTAGTTGTGGGCAGATTTTTTCCTGTTTTCATGTTTCATGGTGAAAAACCATTTTCACCATTTCTGAATAATTTGAACTCACTTGATAAAGACAGGAGAGATACAGTTAAATGTACTTTTAGAACAGTAATTAAATAAATCAACAGGGGGAAGAAGAAATCTATTCATTCTGCTCAACTGATTTCTCCTGACAGTATATAGGACTCGTATAGATTGCATAAATGATGTTTTAAGTAGTGGTCTCACACAATTACGTCCTCCACAGAGCACAAAAATACATTGCTAGATATCATTTAGAGTATGTGAAACTCGTACAACTACCGCCTGCATGGCAGCGACAGTGTCCACATTCCAGACTAGGAATGCCTTTTTTCAACTCTATAAATGTGTGTTGTAGTGGCGGCACTCCGTCTCTATTTCACTCTTCTGTTTCACCTTTAGGAGTCAGTCCGGCAACATGCATTTGAAACGCGAGCTAGTCCAGGTACTTTTCTTGCAAAAAATATGTTTATTGAAACTTTTAATTTACATGGCAAGACTCGTTCAAAAACTGTGTTGCCTCCAGCTTATCCGACTCCCCAACTACGTAATTACAGTGTGCCAGAAGCCCAAAATACTAAAAAGCGCATTAGAATGTTGCACTTCTATATTCTATACATTTAACAAACAGTATTTTAAAATCAACTAGAATTATATTCTTAACATCAAACATGTATATTTCTCCTCTAATCATTTTACCAGTACCAATAAAATTAACCTTTAATTGGCTCTTACATGTGTTGTTTCTAGAATAGTGCTGTGTTTTCCCCTAAGCTGCCATGGTTGTGTGGAGATCTCATATTTCTACAGGCTTGAAAGGTTACCGCTTCATCTCAATGATTTCTAGAAAAACCTGTTTCTGTCTTCAATGCAAAGCCACACTTTTTTCATTCTTTGATTAATGATTGCCTTAGAGTAAAGGGTTCCACCAAAAAACAAAAACAAAATAATCAACATGCAGACAACTGTATTCCAGATAAACTGTTTATTTCTCAGTCATAACTTTCAAACTTTGCACTTTAACAGTATTTGCAAAATTAACAATGCAGCTTATGTAGACAGGATACGAAAAGGGTGCAAAATATTGATTTCACATATACAAAGAGGGATTTCTTGTCTAATGTAATAAATGCACTGAGCATTAAGTCGAGTAAATAACAACAAAAAAAGTCACACGTGAATAAGCAGTAATGGTTGGTTATGAATAACAAGGGAGAGTCTCATCACTCTCCTGGGGGCCAAAGGAGCTATCTTTGGGTGACAAACTAATCCTACTATCTGAGCATGTCTCCATGACTGGAGGAAGAGACATGGATGTCTGCTCGTTCCAGAGAGACGTGGATGTCTCTCTGGAAGGAGGTACTGCCAGCACCTCAAACTCTACCTCAAAGTTGGCCATGGCCTCACCAGACTCGCGGATGATCAGGATCTCATACTCTCCGAACCGGATCAGAGCTTTGTCTGGCAGATCCATTCTCTCCAGGTATCCCAGCGCTGAGGTGTTCACAGACAGTTTCCCCCTCTGGCTCAGATTCTGGATGATAAACAGCATCTCTGAGCTCTGGGGAATGTGGTAGGCGTAGAGCGCCAGCTGCTTACGGGACACCCGGGGATCAAGCAGGACGTAGGCACAGGCCTGGTCGTCACGGCCCATCCTGAGAGGGTCATCGGCAGCATGTCTTCTTCTGGTCCCCAGAGGAAGCCGATCATAAAAGTCGTTACAGCTCTGCTGAGGATGGTAAAGCTTGATTTGGAGGCAAGTCAGGAGGTCCTCCTCCGTCTCCATCGTCATAGACACATTCATTGTGAAACAATAACTCCAGATGAAAAAAAGAAGACAGCTGATAGTTAAAGAAAGGACAAAAAATAAAAACCAAACAACAAAATTAGTCATACAGTGAAAATAGACCATCTTATCTGTAAAGCAGGGTTAAATCGTATTGCATATAATCAACAAACATTGTTTTTTTAGATGCCTTACCTGAATGTGAAACTTTCTTAATTAAAGAACGAGGTTTTTATTCCATTCACGGGACAGAAAGAAACTGAGTTAGAAGAATCTAACGGTGCTGCTACTGCTGCGAAAACAGGAAGACTGATTGCTGCGCTTTGCAAGCTGTTGCCTTTTATTCAGCCAGTTTTCCTGTTGGTCCAACAGTGTTGCTTTCAAGTGCAAATCCGGAAATTTTACTCTCAGGTTGAATTAAATTTTGTGAATGCAACATAAAAGAAAGAAAAATACAAATTTTCATTCAAAAGCTGAAAAACATAGCATCCAAGAATTAGACACTACAATACACAGTACAGTTATTAAAGTAAAAGTATGTCCACTGTTAAATCAGGAGACTGGACAGTAATGGCGTTACGCAGATCTGAAATATTTATGTATGTTTGATTGCGAAGTCAATGCAAACAGTTTGCCACGTGAAATTAAAGAAAATGAAACAAAATGCTAATAAGAAAAATACTAATTCAACATAATTCACCGAAGTCTTTGTTACAATTTACATTCTTTTCCGCTGGTTTGCTGTACTGTGCGATTTTTAACGCGAGCACCTGAATGTAGCATTACAACACTGAAAATTCCATGATGACGCAACCCGGAGTAGACAGAAACGCTTTTAAAACTTCATTTGGAGCCGTGTATTATGATATCGCCTCTGTCAGTGCGCCCCAGGGTGGCTGTGGCTACAATGTAGCTTGCCATCACCAGTGTGTGAATGTGTGCGTGAATGGGTGGATGACTGGATATGTAAAGCGCTTTGGGGTCCTTAGGGACCAGTAAAGCGCTATATAAATACAGGCCATTTACCATTTACCATTTATTTACAATACTTTTTATGTAAACAAAGCAGAGAAATAAAATACAGACATGCAAACATAAAGAAGAAACAATTAGATGTGAAACAGAGGACATTAATGATGTTTTGTAAAAAAAATAAAAAATAAAAAAAGTAAATGAACCAAAAAAACAACAACATTTTTTTACAAGAGGATTGATCAACTAGTGATAATTTTTATGTTTTGCATATCTCGGCAGTCTTAACAAATTACTTATAGGGTTTTTTCAGAAGCAACAATGTTTTAAAATACAAAATGAGATGTGTTTCTTTAAACGCAGTATAACAGGGTAATCTGTTAAGGAATGTAATTTTATGTATGTCAAAATTTAGCTACTTATTTCAGAATGAAAAGTCGCTCTTCATTACTGGGGTGGCTGGGGTTAGTGAAAAATAATAATAATGTCATCAGAAGTGTCACAACCAGTTACTGTAAACAGACTCAACTAAAGACACTGCTTCCCACCCTGCGGTATTTACAACTATAACGGGAAGAAGCAACCTCGTAAAATAGACCGTTACACATTAACCAAGTACGTTTAAAACGTACTTAACTCTCTTTTCTTCACCATATAAATGTAGTTCTGAAATGTTACTGGTTAATAAATACGAAACGGGGTGACTTACAAAACATGGACAAAAGTGTACCGTAAGATAATGTAGGGTATTTATAACAAAGCACAGTGCTATAGCTAGTTTTTTTTATATTGTTATTATTTTTATTAGACATGCAAAGTAGAAAAATAGATATATTGTAGACTACTGGGTGTATAATATGTAACATTTAATGCGGATAAAAGTTGTAAAGTTGTAAAATTGTTGTTTTACCCGAAGACTTTAGATTACTGCGCACGCCCGGGCGGAGGGGGCGGTGCAGCTGGCTTTTTGTATGCCACAGGCAAGACACAACCGGAAGTTAGCAAAAGGAAACCTCTCGAAGGGGACTTCAATTCCTTTTTGTGAGCGCCGACTAAAAGGTAATGAAAATAGAAAATTTACGTCTTTATATAAATGCACTTGTGTGGCGCATAGGTATGTGTGGAGTACCCTGTTAACCTCGGTTCCTTTGTTCGCCCGCTAGCCTCGTTGCGCGAGAATATCGACTGCGCTGCTTTGTCTGTTAGCGTGGCTAACCGGGGCTAACAGGCTACACGAGCGGCGTTTAAACTCTGCTCATTTGTTCTTTTTGTAGACATATACAGATATGAAAGAAACGATTTATTGATAATAATGATTTAAAGTTGTTAAATTGTTGGTACTTGTGCCGCCGTGAACGACTCTAGGTTTTTACTATGCGCGGGCCTGTTAACAACGCTGCTGTTTTTATAGACTCAGAAAGGGTCAAACGTACTCTTCAATAGTATGTACTAAAAAAATTGTAACTATATGTTTTTCTCTCTCTTAACACTCTGCATTATCTCGAAACAGATTTGTAATCATGGTGAAGATTTTCGTGGGAAATCTGCCCAGAGCGACAAACGAGGATGAGATCAAGGCACTCTTTACCGAGTATGGCACTGTGACAGAATGTGCCATCATCAAAAACTTTGCCTTCGTCCACATGGACGACCGCAAGGCTGCCACCAAAGCCATCAAGAATCTGCACCTCTACAAGCTGCATGGCACGCCAATCAACGTGGAGGCCAGTCACGGAAAGAACCAGGGCTCAGTCAAACTGCATGTAGCAAATGTAGAGAAAGGATCTGATGATGAGCTGCGTGCTTTGTTCGAGGAGTACGGCACGGTCACAGAGTGTGCTGTTGTTAAGAATTTTGCTTTTGTACACATGTCCAACTCTGACGAGGCCATGGATGCCATCAAGGGACTGGACAACACAGAATTTCAAGGTAAGAGAGATTACCAACATTTATAAGGAGGTCAAGAAGAAACCTTAAAGTGTTGCCTTATTATAAACCAGCCCACATAACCTGTGTTTTTACTTTTTATTTTTTAATGTAGGCAAACGCATCCATGTCCAGATTTCCAAGAGTCGTCCCAGACATGAAGAACGGGATGATTACCCCCCTCCTCCCCCAGACAGGGGTGGCTATTGGCCCCCACGCTATCCAGGAGAGTGGCCCGAGCCTCCTCCACCTGGCTACATGAGGGGTCGTCTTAGCCACATACCCCCAGGTTACCCTGCCCCTCCTCTGCCTCCCCCTCCCCCTAGACGAGCAGTTTATCCAGATCGCCCTTACGATGCTGAGAGGGACAGATATGGCGTGGTAGATTACTATGAGAAGTATCGAGCCCGTCCGTATGGCATGGCCACCTACGACGACCAGCGTCCCGGCGTGCCTCCTCCTCCCCCTCCCCCGTCAGCCGTCGTCCGAGACCGTCTTCCGAACTCGTCGCTCGACCCATATGAGCGTCGGCCCCTTCCTCCACCTCCTCCGTCCTCATACTACGCCCGAGATCGAAGTCCGCTTAGGAGACCGCCTACCACACCAGTGCCCCCTGCCAGTAACGGCTACTCCTATGATCGCTCTGCATACGGAGTTCCACGTGCAAGGGACCCCTACGCAGATCGGCTGCCTCCGCCACCGCCTGCACGCTACGCTTATTAAGCAAGGGCGGCGCATTTTGAAGGTGAGGATAGGTCTGAGGTAGACTGGTGTTGCTCTTTCCTAAAACAGCGTTCCTGTAACGGCAGAGGCAGCCGGGGATTTGAAAAGCATGCGTACAAGGTGCTGTTCCACAAGTAAATTCGTTGGTAATGCACGTCGATCCATTTAACATGGCTTTTCAGATAACAAAATAGTACTAAGTGTGTTATAATACGACAAAGATGCACTGTTGAGGATGGAATCTCTGAATTTCGGGAAAAACAAGTCGAATTAGAAATTAACCTGGAAAAACGTCCTGTATTCAAGAGTTGCAGATCGTTCATTTCTGTCATTTGCTCTTTTTTTCAGGATTGTCGTCCGACTGCGTCGCCGCTCGGCGCCTCCTGATGCACGTGACTCTATCCTCTCCCTGTCAGTGGCTGAGCGCGTAACGTTCCCCTGCGATGCTGACAGGAGGAACCGAATAGCCGACGTCCACGTCTCTTTCTGTTTTTATTACTTTGAGGCAATTTTTACACTCGTATTTTTCCTCCTGGTTGTTTTAATATGTAATTGTGCTGTAGTACTTTTACTGCTTGCCGTCTGGAGTAGGTGTTTATTTTTTATTTTATTTTTTTTGTACTTTTTCGTTTGAGTAATACTGATGTTGTTTGTGACCTTAGAGAAGCTGAATGAGTTCAGCAACAGTTTCTAGGCGATACTTGTGACTGTAGATTTAACTGAACTTAACTTTGTTTGGTATAAAATCTAATCTGCACGTTGACTCCATCATGTAAAACTTTTACACCGCACAACAAACCGCTGTGAAAAACTTAAACTGCTCAAATGTAGGAGTTCGATGCATGCAGGAAGTAACTGTTAACTTACAGAAAATAAATGTCAATCGGAAGCCTCCTCAGAGCGTTTATATGTGCATTGTCAAACACTTCTAATTAACCTGATTCAAATATTGTTGTAGGGTCACCGGAAATATCATTATTTTAAAAGTTATCCGTTTGTTAGCGATGAAATACCGTGAGACAAGCTTGTTAAAATCGTCACGCTGATTAAAAAAAACACGCCCAAACTTTCCTCACTGGTCTTGTCTGAAATGCTGCAGCTTTTATTCCTCAGCAGGGCGTCTGATGTCTTTCCTCAGTGCCAAAGTTGAAGGCAAGTAAAGAAAAGCTAGCGAGCTAGCGCTCTCTAAACCTACTGAACCCACACTGGTTTTGATAGGTGAGACTGGTTTACCTTGAGTCATATTGGGGAGGGGGAGGGGGGTATTACCTCAACAACTTCTGGACACCTTCGCAGTGAAAAGGTAAGTGACAGGTTACTGGATTGGAAAGAATGCTGATGTAGTGCTGAAACACATTCCACATTTGTATGATTCTTTTAGGTGAATTATTACTTTCATTCAATAGTTTTTTTGTAGTAGCCAGAAAAAAGTTGGGGATTTCTTTAGGCTCTTTATGCCAAAAAAGTCCTGAAAGTACCAAAGGTAGATACAGGGAACATGAATAAGAGAAAACCATCAGGTGTGGTCAGTTATTTAGTGATGGAATGATCGACTCTTACGCATCTTTTGGGGAAAAACATCATCATGCTGGAAAATCTTACACAAATGTCTTAAGCTAGATTGAACAGGTGAAGGAAAGTTGAGAACAAACGTTAACTCAGTTTGGTTTTGTGGAGTCTGTTAAGGCCCTTGTGCTTCTCTGAAGGTTAAATGAACTTCCACTGTCATCTGTGGTTTCTATAGCTATCCGGTGTGTGTAATAGTTTCACCACTTTGTGAAAACCTGGCATGTGAGTGTAATTGTTGGTTAGTACGCCTGCTTCGGTGTAGACCACAGGCGTTGAACTCCAGGCCTTGAGGGCGGCAGATTTAAATGGCTAAATTACCTCTTCAAAATGTCAGGTATGTTGACCCAAGATGTTATCTAAAATCTGCAGGACACTGGCCCTCGAGGCCTGGAGTTCGACACCCATGGTGTAGACCGTTTAGGGCAGGGGTCTCAAACTCCAGGCCTCGAGGGCCAGTATCCTGCTTGTTTGTGAGATATCCCTGCACTACCTGCTGTTGATTACCTGGATCAGGTGTGCTTTGCCAATAAGAAGCTACAAGGGCTGGTTAGTTTGAAAAGAAGCAGGATCGTGGCCCTCGAGGTCTGGAGTTCGACACCTGTGGTTTAGGGATTCGTAACCCACTTCCACTTAGGTAGTATGGATCAGCACTCAGTATATCTCACCCTCCACTCCAATGAGTAAACAGTGCTAGTGTGGATTTGGGCCATGGGCTGGCAGTTGAAAGAACGGGTCATTTTTAAGTAATCAGACATCTGTCACATTCTCTAATGTTGAATCACAGCATGGAGAAGAACTCGACTGTCGTCTGCCTGTCTGCAGTTTGCTAATGATGATAGGGACAAGTGAGAGAGCAGCTGGGGCAGGGGGCAGTGGGGTTAAATAAGAACAGTGGTGCTTTGGTTTGTGTCATTCCATCGCTCATAGATGGCTAATACTGGATCACTTATTTATTTGGGTTCTCTCTTATCTATTTTAGGGAAATCTGAGGTTCAGAGGTGTTAGCTAGTCTGCAAAACTGTCCGGCTGTTCTTTATGTACACTGTACAGACTGTGAGCGGTACGCTTTGCTGCTGACAGATTGGATGCCAGCTGTAGGGTTTCAAATGCATCTGAATTTTAAAAAAATGATGGCAGCTTTTAGGGAAAGTCGAGGTCTTTTTAAAATTGGAAATTTGAATAATTTATTTTTACAGTTTTTTCTTTTTGATTGAATGAATGTGAAGGATTTACCACAGAACACTACATTTGGACTTGAAGATGTGATATTTCTATATATGATAAATATAGATTTTAAACCCTTGTAAACATGAAGTTGGTTAAGTGTGTGGGAATTTCACAGTAATAATTTCTTTAATGTATTGTTAGTTTTTGGATTTTTGCAAATATCAATAAAATATTTAAAAACAACAACATGGACTCTGTTAACTTACATGCTGTGTGTCTAGTTACTTGGCTGGTTGCCATTTGAGTCACTGTTTTCACTGCATTGTTTTAGTTCTGTTTGCTACTGCACATTGGCCCTGTCCAAATTTATTTGTCTTCAAACACGTGCACAAGAAGCAATTTCTTAACATCCTGGTTTTTAACTGGACAGTAGCAGAGCTATGATACCTCATGGGAAGAGCTCTTTGCTCAATTTTATATGGGAAAGTAAATCTAACATAGATTTTATACTACAAAACTAAATTCAGGCTTTTTGTCATGGAATGGGGAAACACTTTTTTTCTGTCCCATAACCAAAATCAGTTAAAAATAAGGATTTCAATTTTGCTATAAAAAATTACACTTTAGGACAGTTTGTGTACATTAATTCCTACTTTTGATATAAATAAGTGCACAACTAACTTCATGTGGCAGGATTGGGTGTAAATTGATCCGTTTAAAAAGTTGTTTCACTATGCCAGCAAACCTTAGTGGGTGATGTTTGCTGTCAGGACAAGGCTTTAGGTTACCATTAACCCTTTCAGCAACAATATTAATATTTTAGTGAGCATTTCTGGCAAAGTTCCTGAAGGCAAACTTATGTTGTGTGATGTTATGTATAGTAAGTGTTCAGAGCAGTAACAGCGTCCTGATACTTCCCCATCTTGACTAATAAATTCCAAACAGCGGTAAAACAATATCTGCAGAAAGTTGCAATGAGACAATAAATACTCTTCTATCACCAGAGTGTGGAAGCTGCATTCAATAGTCACTGAGTAACCAGAAACTTCAAACTCATCAGAGGATGTTTCCCTGTTGTAAACCTGACACAAGTGACGCAGTGATGGGGAGAAAGAGCCCTCCAACTTGGTCTTAATCATATTGTGTATTTAGGTTTGATTCTTATTAATTTAACTCCTCATCTTAATGAAGTTAAGGTATTTTTAAAAACATATAATGCTGTATAGAGCAGCATAGTACATATATATCTTAAAAAGTGACTTTAACTTTTAGTTTCTATATATGTATATAGTGTGTGTGTGTGTGTGTGTGTAACACTGATTTTCCCAGTAGAACACAAAGGAGAATCATAGTAAAACTGAAAGTAAAATATCAAGTTTAGCCAAAGAATGAGAAACATAATTTTATCTGCTTTTTCTGGGAAATGTCATTTAGTCATAGGCGTGCTGGAGCATCTCCACCTCATCTCATGTAGCACGAGATAAGATAACAATCTGATACAGCTTCAGCAGAGTTCCCCCTTTGTAAATTCAGTAATGTAGGAACATGAACCTTTAGGTTGGACTTTGCTCTACGACAATGAGAACTAGTTTTTGGACCTGACCCAGAGGTAACAGATGACCCATGTGTCTCTATGGCTGGCTTACCTAATTCAAATTATATTTTCTCACTATGGCAACAAAAATGTTGTTTTTGTCTGAACCTGCCATACTGGCTAGTAATGATGCAACAACAGTAGCCTACATTCCCCAAAGTATTTTTTCTGTTTTGACCTTCCTTGATATGTTTCACCAAACACCAAGCATACCGGCACACACACACTGAAACTGGAAACTAGCCAGCTGACACACAAAGTTGATGCTGAAGGCAGACGGTCTAAAGAGAGCATTTTGGCCAAGCTGAAGCTGAAACAGGCTTTGTGAAGCTTACAGAAATATGTGCAAGAGCAAAATGAAAGGTGAAGTGAACTGTTCTGCAGTAACATTAGGATGCATTTTGCTTCATTTCAAGCCATATACTGTGGGTATTTTTCCTATTTACACTTGTGTAACCGGTGTTTGTCAGACTGAAACTAGAATGCAGTATGCTGCTTCACCAAACAATCTGATGGCTAAACAACTTCTTGTTGACACTTTGAGGAGTTTATGTGGACTTATCTGAGACTTTTGCAGTACCTGCAGCTACGGATGTCATTTTTATTTCCTTGCATGGCCCTGAGCTGGAAAACCATGTTGTAACTGTTACACTGAAGACACACAAAGGAAATTAGAATTATAAATTATATTTAATTATATTCATCTGACAAAATGTCAGAACGCTGTGTCTGAAACTATTCGGGTTTGCACTTTGTCGTGTATGTAGATAACTTTATAACTGTAGCTGTTTTATCTGATCTCTTGATAAACCTGTCTCAATAAGCCAAATTGGTTTGTGTTCAAGGTAAAGGCCTCTATAAACCATTTCCATAAACTCAAAGTGTGTATAATTGGCAGTCACATCAAACATTATCTAAAACCATGTGCAGAAAAACAGTTTAATTTCTTACACTGAAAATATAGAAACAAGTTGCTTTAAGGTTCTAAAACATTTGCATTTAAAACGCTTTAAATGTAGCTGTAATCATATTATGATAAGAGTTTTTTAATATCTACAGGGTACAAAGAGGGCAGATTTGTCTCAGCCAGCTTGAACTCTAATGTAACAACACCACAGCAATTTGCCTGTAAGTTCGCTAAGTCATTAACATAAACAATATACATGTCAGTAAGGATAGTGCATCTCATCACTCTCCAGAGGGTTGCGTACACTGAGCTCAGCTGAGAAGTTGTTCATCATACTCATGGGTGTCTCTCTGGAAGGAGGTACTGCCAGCACCTCAAACTCTACCTCAAAGTTGGCCTTGGTTTCACCAGACTCGCGGATGATCAGGATCTCATACTCTCCGAACCGGATCAGAGCTTTGTATGGCAGATCCATCCTCTCCAGGTATCCCAGTGCTGAGGTGTTCACTGACAGTTTCCCCCTCTGGCTCAGATTCTGGATGGTAAACAGCATCTCTGAGCTCTGGGGAATGTGGTAGGCGTAGAGCGCCAGCTGCTTACGGGACACCCGGGGATCAAGCAGGACGTAGGCACAGGTTTCGGTGTCACGGCCCAGCCTGAGAGGGTCGTCGGCAGTGTGTCTTCTTCTGGCTCCCAGAGGAAGACGACCATAAAAGCCCTTACAGAGTAGTCTAACACACACTCTGTGGATGAGCGTATGAATGTCACACTACACTGGTGAAATCTCCACCTGGAGTCCATGGATGAACCTTAAAGTTGACATTAAGGCACAGCATCTGTTTCACAGTATCTAAAACTAGAGCGGGAAGAAGGAACTCTGCAATATTCAACTGTTACACATTAACTAATCCTCTGCCACGATATGAGTCAAGCAGAGAAAAGCTAATGTTAATAAATGTCGGAGAGGTGGATATGACCAAACATATACAAACCATTTCATACCACAGCTTATGAAGTCACTTACTTAAGGGCCACGGTATGATACAGGAAGTTTGTTTAAGGCTGTTCAGACAGAAAATAGTGCAGTATTATAATTTTTAACTGTACTGGGCATATTGAATAGAAAGTAGATTATATGTACCATAGAGTTATTAGTTATCATTGGCTTGAAAGGTCTAAAGTACTGGTTTACTTTTCTTTAAATTAACCAGTCCTTCAGTAGATCAATGCGCCCTCCTATACACAGGGTGGCGCTGTGTTTGTCATAGAATCTAGCTTGTATCGTGGCAGGCAGGCAAAAAAGCACCGGAAGTCGGTAAAAGGAAACGTCTCCACGGGTTTTAAATCGCTGTGGCGGCTAAAAGTAGCAGGGCATGTATATCGTCTTGTCACGATATTTACAATTGGTCGCATTTTAAAAGCTGGATGGTTCCTAACCTCAGTGTTTTTCCGCCGCTTTTCACCTCTGCAGCGCTGTTGAGTGTTAGCTTAGCTTTGCTTGCTAGCGGACTGTTTTAAGACGCTTGTACGCTTTTAAAGTCTATTTACCACGCTGTAGATTTGGGTTCACAGCTATAACTAGTCACCCATCAAAGCCAGAGCTGTCCAAAAATGCTGCTCTCCCCTCTGTTTCACAAGCTCCATCTTTGTCATCTGATCACAACTACCTCCCCAGAAAAGCTTTCAGATGCAGTACCTGCTTGTGGCCACAAGAGTGCAGTAATTTACAAGACAAATACAAAAAAGTAATATGCGATCCTGCTGCTGTTCTAAGACATCAGGACGACTGTTGCTTTCATTTATTATTTTAGTTTTTTATTCAGATATTTAACAATGGTGAAGATATTTTTGTGGGAAATGTGCCCCAAAAGGCAGATGAGGAAGAATTCAGGACACTCTTTAGCGAGTATGGCACAATCACAGAATGCACCATCATCCAAAACTTTGCCCTCTGTAAGTCAAAGGTAAAAACCGAGGCTTAGTGAAACTGAGTGTCATGAATGCAGACAAGGGATCCGGTGACGAGCTGTTTGATGACAAGTAAAACACAGTAGGGTCAGGGCAGTGGTTCATTTACTTTCTGGCGAAAAAAGACATTTGCAATTGTTCGGTCACTCGTCTGATTGACCTGATCTGTTTGAAGGATGAAGATTTTCACCAGGAGATCCACGATCATCACTACAAGAACAGCAGTCAAAGCAGTTATTAAACATGCCAGCTCAGTTATTAAACTAGAACATTGCTCTGCTCGATCAATAAAGTGGACAAAACTTAAGAAAGCTCTTAAGAAAGGAGATGTTGGCGCTCATGTCAAATTTTCCGTTTTGAAATCCACGACAGAATGCTGCATCACCACTAGACCAGTGCATAGAGGTGGTGCTCTGATCTTGTTTCTGTTAACATCTATTCTGGACCACAATGTGTAAGGTATAACTCTGGAGATGTTGGAGCACCTCAGGGTGACCTCTTAATCAGGCTGGACCTCCCAGTCTGAGACTCAGAGGTCAAAAGAGTCCGAAACAAACAGTTTAATTACTATTTTTATTATTTTAGCTGGGAAAAAGAGCAGTTATCATTCCAGTAAATAACCCAACAGTTGCACTACAGTAATTCAGTTTGCCTGGGACTATCTTTGAGATCCTGTACATGTTAATTTGTTTACTCAAACTGGACACTTCAGTTCAGTCTTAACCAGTGAATTAACAAGCTTTACCTACCCTGGTGTTCTAGGTGGACATAGACCGTGGTCACCACAGTGCAATGATTAAGTCAACTGATAACACTGGTTTAAAAAAGAATGCAAAAAGGTAACAGTGTTTAATTGTAATGCAACTTGATTTCTGAATGTATTTTATAGGGTAAGGCCTATTTTCCTATATGGAGACAATATCTTGCAGCCATTTGCTGAAATTTGAAATAAATTGAGTCACACACACTTTGTGAGTGTTATTTAATTCTGTAAAGGCTTCAAACAACAGTACAGATAACATGACTGCAGTCTGCATGCTTTGTGACAAAGAGGGGTTGTAAGTTTAGAATATCTGTAGAGACAAGTTATCTGCCATGGGCACCAAACAGTCAGAAAGATGACTGTGACTTTAGAACCTTTTCTTTTTGTGTACTGTTGGTTATATTGGAGTAAAATCCATTCAGTAAACAATATTAAAAACCTGCAGGACGTGAAAGTGTTGCATGTCTGATCTTTAACACATTCTCCAGAACTAATGGACCACCATGCTTGAGAAAACAGCATGAGCACAGTCAGTTATTACTTTATCTACTGTCCTTTGTGGCTAAATTGTGAAAGATGCAGGAAATGCTAGCATGCTGGTGAACGCTCTTCTTCCTGTTGTTTAGAATACAGCATAGACCAAACCACACACTGTGGGTAAACTACTGCAAATTGTGTATGTGTGCCTGAATATTTGGCTCTCAGTAATCTGTGCAGTTTAAAAAGGGTTTCCGTTACAGAATTGTAGTAAATATCACCTGCACCAGTTTGGCAGTGGGGCGGTGATGATTTGGGGAGACACATCCATGAAGGGACATACAGACCCCGACCTGCTACCCACTGGTACCCTGACTGGGTGGTACTGAGTGGTTCCTCAGGCCGTAGAGCTTTTTTCAGACCTCATTTGGGGCAGCTGACTCTGAATTCCTTTTGACCGAGGACAGTGCCTGGTCATATGTGACCAGCTGGGTGGGCAGTGCAGAGACATTAACTGGGTCTTAATTTCTTTAGACCTAAAATTGAAAGAATCTGGGATGTTACATATCACATATCCAATGCTGCCAATACACACACTGTTCAGGAGATCACTCATCACCTCTATCTGAATCTGGGAGGAGATCTCCTGTGACATCATGTGTTATCTTATCAGGAGAATACCCAGGCCTTGTCTCATGCTAACGGCAGTGAAGAACAGTGGCAAAAAGTAATCAATCAGGTTTACGGGACTATATGAAACAAAGACATGTTCTGCCAGTGAGATGCCATTACTAGAATTATAAAGAAAAAACATGCAATTAAAATAATAGCACATAGTAAGAAATTAAAAAACAATTTTTCTTTTTGTTCATTTTTGTCCAACTTTTATTCATAATTTCTTTTTTTTTTCCAGCTATGGAAATCCACCAAACAAACATCAGAAAATCAATAATAAAACCTCAGTTCCACACAGTTCCAGATGTTTTCTGATTCTATCTAGTGGAGGAATAAATAACATCTGAGTCCACTTCTCTGACTGATGCCAGCCTGTGGTGACTTTCTGTTTTTGGATGAAATGTCACAGCAGCATAATCCGGGTCTGAGCTCTGGCTCTGTGAATGAAAGGACTGTCAGTCTCATAACTAAGCAGGTAAAGAAAAAGAAACATCGTAATCTAGGAAGGACACAAAATGAAACGCATCACCTCTTCCTGTAGATTCTGTTCTCCAGTGTGAGGTACTGCAAAGCACAGAAATAAATTGTATAGTCATTTTAGTTGCAATGTTTCTAACTAATGCTATTGAAGGATTTTTTTTAAACAAGAAGAAAAATGTTTCTCTTATATAGCAACAGTATATGTGAAAGTCTGTGGAAACAAAAATACCTTTCTGGAGATGTTTGATTTTAGCAGCCAGATAGATGACGGCCACAATGAGAAAAACTGTCAGAGCACCCAGGACCACACTCATCATCTTTGGTAATCCATCAAACACATCTATGAGAAACATAAGTGAATTAAATAACAGTGACACAGTGTGCTACAGTTATAAAATAAATGCTAAGTTTAGTGTTGTTAAGTTTTAATGCTAGGAAGATTTTCCAACTTCAACATTCCGAATCTAAAACTTAGATCCATGTTTTCATGCATTCATCAAAATGAAATCAATATAAAATTCCTACCTTGGACCTCTACATTTGTTGCATGAACAATAACTGCATAATTGCTTAAGTATGTTCCACAGAAATACAGCCCCGAGTCCAATAAATCCACTTGTTTGATTTTAAGAAACACCGTGGATATGTTGGTGCTCATTTCAAATTTTCCACTTTGAATTCCTGTGCAGAATGAAGCAGGTTCATGAGGCTGGGACATAGAGCAGATACAGTGGAGTTCAGATCTCTTGGTCACTCTGAACCAGAATATCTCTGTGGGAGAACTGGAATAGTTGGAGCACAGCAGCGTGACTTCTTCTCCAGACTGAACCTCAAAAGTCTGAGAATCAGAAACAGAGACGGAGATCCAACCTGAAAATAAGAACAAAACAAAACATAAATTTAAAAAAAACTCCAAAAAACTGGACATGCAAGATAAAGTTTTGGCAAACGAATTAACGGAATCGTATAGAAAATGCAATCAATTCTGTGTAAATGAATTCCACTCACTGAGGCTGAGGAGAAACAAAACTGTGAGAGAGGGACAGCTCCACATTGTGCATACGATGCCCCTGAAATGGAGCTCTACACAAAGGTCTGAAAAGGTGTGGTTTCTACTATAAGCACACACATATGAACACGCCTACACACAGTTTAACACTGATGATTTGCTAATTAGTCTCCAGTGCTGCTTTCTTCAAATTGTTTGTATAAATGTTACCGTTTGCTTTGAGAAAATTAAATGTAAGAGACAAATTACATGATTGTCCACATATAAACAAATTAACCAAATTAAAAATAAATCTTCAACCTTGAAAGTATGTTGTACACACCATGTTTAATAATTCATCAAGCTTTCCATTAAAAGCAAAAAACAGTTAATTGCACTTAATTTTGACTTAAATTGTGAGTGCCAACTGAATCGGTTTGGGCCATAGACAGTATAGAATATGGATGTCAGCTTCTGGGTTGGGGAAGGGAAGGCAATGTGTAAGTCCATTGCCTGTATTCTCTCAGAAAGCCACCAGATGGCAATAGATGCTGTTGCAAAGAAAGACTTTGGTCCTGTAGAAGTCTAGGGCGACCGTGGCTCAGGGGGTTAGGGAATCGCATCTGTAACCGGAAGGTCGCCGGTTCGATCCCTGGGCTCTCTGTCCTGGTTGTTGTGTCCCTGGGCAAGACACTTTACCCTACTTGCCTACTGGTGTTGGCCAGAGGGGCCGATGGCACGATATGGCAGCCTCGCTTCTGTCAGTCTGCCCCAGGGCAGCTGTGGCTACAACTGTAGCTGCCTCCACCACTGTGTGAATGTGAGAGTGAATGAATAGTGGTATTGTAAAGCGCTTTGGGTGCCTTGAAAAGCGCTATATAAATCCAATCCATTATTATTATTATTACAGGAAAACAGCTTAATGACTTTTGAATGAGCTTATGGCAGGGGTCGGCAACTACATTTGTCCAAGGGCCTGAATTTTTCTTGGCAGACATTGAGGGGCAGATGCTGTTGTACAATAAAATAATACAGTATCATTGGTAATATGTGATTATTTCATTATATTTTTCCTCCCAAGTTGATGTTATTTCTTCACCTGGTCAGTGTTGATGGACTCATTATCGGTACTGCAACAAGCCACAAGAGGGCGACTGTGATATGTTAAGCTTCATACTTGTGAGGCCCTCATGTTGTCCATCACTGTCACATGCAATGTCATGGTTTGCAAAGAAAACCTAACCTTAACCTTTACCTCAACAACACAACCTCAAGCGGAAAGTTGATGCAGAAAACCGCTGCTATAATGAAGACTGAACCGATATGTATTCATAGGGCAACCTTTAGAAACGCTGTACCTGTAAACCTCATTTGCAGTGAAACTGTCGCTGTTGCTGAAGAATATAAATTGAGCTACCACAACACCACAAAGTATTTAAACCTCAAAGCGTCATATCCTGAACAGTCAGAGACCCATCAGAGAAAAAAAAAAAAGATGCTTTGAAACTTAACTGAACTTTAACTGAACAAGAGAGGGAAAATAACCACGTCTCAGCAGGCTGCCTGGGTTTTCTCCAAGCACAACAAGCCATATACTGGCCTTGACGAGGCAGCTGTTTGAAGTGAACTGATTGACATCCAGGCCACTAGTGACATGAAGGCTGCTCTCCAGAGATGTTCTGGTTCAGAATGACCAAGAGACCTGGACTCCACTATCGGCTATCGGAAAGCTTGAGCACCGTTGGGTGGCTTGTCCCCAAGAGTATGATACACGTTGGCCATGTATGTGCTCACCATGTTTGGCTCAACATACACCTGTGAAGCTGCGTTCTCAAAAATTAACTTTATAAAATGCATTACAGGAATAGACTGTCAAGCCAGTCTTTGTCTATCTGTCACTCTCCTTTGGAGATGCCTTTGTGCAACCCGCCTCATCGCTCAGCCTCCATCTTCATCTCTACCACCACCAGCGTCTAGACTCTGAGAGGTCCGACTCTAATACTTATCACCGCTGGGGTTCTGTTGTGCTGAGACGGGCTGTTGGACTCTAACCGCCAAAATTTAAAATTCTGGACATCAGTAAAAGCATGTTGCTTTCATTCTAATGATCTGTTCTTATTGAACTGCTTTCAGGGCTACAGTCAAACAAAGCCTGATCCACCGCTGCTTCCTTATTAAGCTGCCCAAATGAAATCATCAGAGCAAGTGTGTTATTGCCACCAGGTGTGCGAGCCTGAAGGCGGGAAACTCCTCTGGTCCTGACAAATTGGCTGATAGTGATCACCTGCTGAGGCCATGTGTCCTGAGGTGACCTATCAGCTGTTAATGGACCTATTAAAAGGGAGCTGGCTGAGTACTAATGCCAGTGTGAAAAAGAGGGACCTCCTGCCTGATTGTGAAGTGTGGCGACTCATTTGGAGACTGACCAGTCAGTGTAACGTGGCAGTCCTGACAGTAGGAGACAATGCGTGTGATTGACAGCACGGCAGAAGTACATCTGTGAGTAGTGTCTCCACTGTTGTTCACCAGGTGCAGCTGTGCTGGGAGAGGGTCGCCACGGCTATTAGCCATGCCAGCTTCCGGGATGATGCTTCTGGCCAATATTTGTTTACTTGCAGGGCGATGCCACGAGGGGAGCCGCAGTGGCATAGAGCGACAGACTCCAGTGCAGAGTGTGAGCTCGGCTGGGATGTGACGAGCCCAGTGGAGGGACGATTCGATTCAGTTTTATTTATAGAGCCAAATCACAGCAATGTAGAAAAGCATTTGAGTGTAGTGAGGAAAAAATCACTAAACAAATACGTGAGGTGAAAGATCAAGTCCATTATTATTCACCTTAATTGGAAAATCTTAATTTAAGGGTAAGTTAGGCTTGGTTAGAGAGACAGATAAACATAATTTAAGCGGCAAACTTCCTTGTAGACTTTCAGCAAATGATGAATTGCTTGTTATGGGATCTCTGTTTGTCTGAAGAATGGGTCCCAACCTGCAGAACTTGAAACACTTTTCAGAAACGCAACAATGTGCTGTGTATTAAGAGTTGTAGCTCATTGATTTCTGTCATTTGGTCTTTTTTTTTTTTTTTTTTTTTTTTTTACCCCTCCCCAAGTCTTGTTGTCCAACTGATCCTGGTGGATGCAACACCTTCCTGTCCATCACTGAGTACTTAATGTTCCTCTGCAATGCTCACAGGATGGACCGTTCCTCCCTGTCAATGAAGTGCACAACCTGATCACTGAAAGAGTGGCTAGTCCTCTGTTGGTGTAAATAGACTGCAGAGTCCCGGCCTGAGGAGGCAGCTCTTATTTGTCGTGTCATCTGCTTAGCCAGGGGTTGTTTGGTTTCCCCAATCTACACGTTTATGGCAATGGTCCTTGCACCTTGTGTACTGTACTACTGTTTGTGCTGGGGAACCTGGTCCTTGGAAGGCAATATGTCTGTGAAGGTTCTGCACTCTCCACCAATTGCTCTTAGAACTGAAAAGAAGTTTCTCAGATGAGAGGTGACATCTTCAAGAAACCTAAAGATGTCCAGACACTTTTCTTTCCAAGTTCCTTAGACTGGTCTTTGGAGTGGACCAAGTTTTGGAGTAGTGTGTTTTATGGTTTGAAAGCCGCAGAAACAGTGTTTCAAGAAAACACATCTCAGATACTCCTACTGAACACAAGATCCTCAAAAAATGCAAGGGTTCTGCTCTTGGTGAATGTGTTGTTGTTCATGAACTACGTAACATCATGTGGAGACAAAAGTAGGATCAGTGCAGCGATTCGTTTACTACCTACCGATGGTGATCACTAGAAATACAGCAGCCAAAGTAGCCATCATCAAACATGCCAGCTTAGTTATTAAACTGGAACACTGCTCTGCATGATCAATAAAGGAGACAAAACTTTATGAATTTAAAATGTTTACATTTTACACAAATTCTCCTCAAGGCAAACACATTTAAGAGCCCTTAAATATCAGTGGCATGACAAGGCTCCACAGTCTCAGACTCAGAGGTCGAAACAGAAATCCAGTCTAAAAGAAACTGTTCAGATTTGATTTATTTTTAGCTGAGAAGGGGACAGCTAATATTAAACAATTCCTAATTCAGTACTTACTCTGGCTGCAGGGAAATAAAGCTGGTATCCAGATGAAGCTCCTCATTGTGTGCGTTGCCTCACTGCTATGACACTTTATCTCTGAGATCTTTTGCTTTAAAGAGGTGGAGTACTGTACATGTTTATTTCTTCATTCAAACCGGGTACATCAATGTTTGAGCAGAAGCGTCTTGATGCATTCTCAATCATCCAGGAAAGTAAATCTCCAAAAGTTGATTCTGTTCATCTGGACGTAGCGTTTTGTGGGAGAAACGTTTCGTCACTCATGGTCATGAGAATTTGCATAATTAAGATTAAAGGTGAAAGTTAATTTTCCTACATAGATAATTTAGCATTACCTCCACCAAATGTCACCAAAGCGCTGTGATGAAACATATTTTATCACATATTTTTGTTAATTTGGGTCTCATTTAGTTAGAAATGTTTATTTATCAGATGGACATAAATGATTATTGTGAGCTTTTCTTGACCCTACGTTTTGACTAGATGGCCTCAACAGGAAAGAGGTTCTCTTATGCAGCCAGGTTAAAGGAAACCTACAGATTAAGGTGTAAACTAGAGGGGCAAAGATGTTGACTTTAGCATGAAATGACATTAAACATTTTCTTTTCGTGCACTGTTGGATAGGTTAACAGATGCATGCCTTACTCATCCTCAAGTCTGTACACATTCTGCACGACAAACAGACGACTATGACTGAGAAAGCAACACATGTACAGCTGGTTACGGCTTTATCTGATGATGTAGCCGCTGCAGAGTAAATTGTGAAAGTTAGACACAGGAAATGTGGCTGAATACTCTTTCCTCTTTAGAATACAGCATACATCATACTGTGAGTAAGCTGAATATCTTCTGTATGCCATTAATAACCTGCTCAGCTTACAAACGAAAGCCAATATTTGGTATGATTACTTCTATTCTTCAACACAGCCTGCAATCTGTTGGGCAGCTTTCTTGTAGTCATGAGGAATAATTTTCCAGCCTTCCTGAATGATATTCAGAACTCTTCTTTGGATGTTTACCATCTTTTGTACCCACACTTCTCCAACAATGTTAAACTTGGGGAGGCCAAATGATGATGTTGCAGTTTGTGTTTGTTTGTTTTTTAAATCCAGACATGCTTTTACTGCATCAGCAGTGTGTTTGGGACCATTATCATATGTTTGGCAACTGCTTTATTTTTGAGGATAAATAAATGTGCCAGTCAAACACTTTTCAGATTGTATCACGTGGCAGATCACTTTGTGAACTGGTGCCAGCAGAGCTACCTCCAGATCAACACTAGAAAAACCAAGGAGCTGGTGGTAGACTTCCGCAGGCACAAACATCCTCCACTGCAACCACTAAACATCCAAGGCATGGACATTGAGAGTGTGGATAGCTGCAGGTGGTTCAGGTCTTTTGGAGTGAAAGGCCCACACCTGAAGACCTTCTATGACTCCGTGGTGGCCTCAGCCATATTTCATGGTGTGGTCTGCTGGGCAGCAGCATCTTTGCTGGGGACAGGAAGAGACTGAACAAGCTGATCCGGAGGGCCAACTCTAAGAGCCCCCTGGAGCCAGTATAGGTTGTGAGTGACAGGATGATGGTGGCTAAGCTGTCATCCCCATTGGACAATATCTCCCACCCCATGCAGGAGACTCTGACAGCACTGAGCAGCTCTTTCAGTGGCTGCGGCACCCACGATGTGAGACTGAGTGATTCCACAAGTCTTTCCTTCCAACTGCTGTCAGACTCTACAACACCTTGCAGACGACTACACATGTGCAGACACACACAGACATCATTACACCAGGGTCACCCTGACAGCACTGGACAGCTCCTTCGGTAACACATTGCTGCACCCACAGTATGCGAGGGAGAGAGTTCGGAAGTCTTTCCTTACAGCTTCTCTAAAATGTACAACAGCAGTGAATGCACACATGTCAAAACACACATGTGCAGACACTAAGGTCCGTACATATTTTTGCAATATTCAATTTTAGACTTGGCATGTTTTCTTTTGTCCTTCACTTGTCCAGTTTCCTCAAATTTTTAAGGAGACACTGCACATCATACTGTGTTATACTAGTTTTTTTTTGCTCAACCTCTTCGGGAATCACCTTGTTGGTGCAAAAATACAATTGTGTGTTATCTTAGGCATTTTTCACAGTTTCAAATAAAGTATCACAAGATAAATTGTAAAATTGGTTCTTGAAACGCTGTAGGTTAGAGTGGCCATAAAAAAATCTGCACAGTCTTATTTGAAATGTATCTGCCACCCAACAGTAGTGGTTAAGATAATCACAACATGAATATCTGACAGCTAGATGCAAATGTCCACGTTTGGGCAGTTCATTTCATCTTTCACATCTTTCATCTGTCACAAGTAATTAGATGCTACGGTTAATACTACATAAATTAGAATGAATCAATAGTGCTTGGCCAGTTTGGGTCATAATAACTGGGCCATACAAGCAAACATAGATACATGGAAAAGTAAACTAAACAGGATTACCCCCATAAAATGGTCTGGAGATGCTGTAGCAACACCTATACTGCTACCAGTAAAGAAAGGACACTAGCAAAAAGCAAAACTAGACAAAAATTAGTCCAGAGGGACAAGGAGAAGGGGACAGCCTGCAGCCACTACCTGCAAATCCATTCCCTTTTTACTGGTTGTGTTGTCTTATCCATTTACATCAAAAGAGATCAAATTGATTCACAATTATTTATGCTTCCCATATCGACAGAATGATATCCCTGAGGTTTAAAAGTACATGTTGAATCACTGCACAAAAGCTTACAATTTGTTAAAATGATACATATTGCAAGCCTTGCAAATCTAAAGAAAAAAACCCCCGAAACTTTGCTATACATTTGAACTCTTACTGTTAATGGGAACCATCGTAACGCTAATGTACCTGATCTGTTCAGTCTGTATCAAGTAGTGAATACTTCCTGTCAGCCTGTGCAGAGTGTTTTCACAAGTTCTAAAGGCGCTCGTATTTGTCATGACTATGTATAGACGTCAAGCAACCACTGACTCTGTTGTGGTTAACGGTCAGCAGTTGCACAGCTTTGAGAAGATGGGCATGAAAAACAAGTTGTGAACTTGTCATTATCAAATTATTACTCTTTTAGAATTTAGCGGAGGCCTTTTCTAGGCATGTCAAATATATTTCTATGCAGTATCGATATGATTTCATTAATTTTTTTATTTATTCTCACAACCCCCTATTATTTATTAGGAAACAGGTACATGAGTTCCTCTGCCTTTACTAACATAGTAAGATGCAGTGAAGCTATATGAAACACGAGAAGATTTAAGATGAAAGGCCTTTATATTTGTACTGATATTTAAGATTGATTACAGATAAAAGAATTCTGAGAATAAGACCAAAATAACTGTACAAATGCTCACTGTATCATAACACTGTCCCATCTTTCTGTGCCATGATATTCATCTAGAATTATTAATACCGAAGGAGGAGGAAGAAACCTATAAAGAAGAACAGCCACCAGCCAGAAAGCTCAGTTACTGAGTCTATCGAGCAGAGGAATAACATTTGTGTCCACTGATGCAGGGCTGTGGTGACTTTCTGTGTCTGGCCAAAATGTCACAGCTCCATTGTGCCGGAGTCCTGAGCTCTGCCTCTGTCGATACAAGAACTGTCAGTCTCACAGCTGAGTAGAAAAGTAAACAACCATTAACTGATAAATAGTGAAAGACACAAAACTAAAAACTTCACCTGTTGTTTCAGATTGTCTTCTCCAGTGTGAGCTACGGCAAAAAATATAATTCAAAAATAAATTTTCTAATGTTAAAAATATTTGCATTATAGGATTAAAAAACAACAACAAAAACCTGGTAATAACTGGTAACAAAGAGGCCTTACAGTGGGAAGCAGGCGCTTCCCACTGTAAGGCCTCTTTGCTCACCTGTTTGAATGGGAGATTAGGGTAATGCTTTAACAGATGCTGTAGATTTTATATCGCACCTTCTCTGAGGCCTAAGGCAAACTGATCACGCATGTGCAGGTCAGCACACCAAGGGTCTTGTGGCTCCGTTATCTGCAGGCGGTGACTTCTCTGGAACGTAAAGTAAACTTTCTAATAGGCTCTTCTGGCCTTTGTCTGCAATTGTAAAACATGGCATGCAAGGTACCCACAGCCGTTTTATCCCCATACGGTTTTGCACTCAGCAGAAAATCACACTGCTGTACTACAGACCACTTTTGAGACCATGTTAACAGTTTTGGATAATTCATCTGCCATATTGATCACTTTAAGGCAGGTGGTTTCATATACTGGCCACAATCCTGTTGACAATGCTAAAGGGGCCACAAAAATGGCATCATCACAGGAAATGAATACGTTCTAAATAGTGAACTGTGGAAAACCACCACATTCAAAGTGAAACTAGGGCATACAAGATTTTCCTCTGAAGCAGACTAGTGGCTGCAGGCACAGATCTGGCCTGCAATCCAAGGTCCAAAGCCACCATGGTCAAAATTGTTAGCCTGGTTAAAAACAGGAAAAGGTGGTCACTGAGAAAACACAGCCAAGCACATGTCAATATTGCTCTTCCTCACCAAGTCTTGAACAGTTTCCTCTCATCGGTTACCTCTAATTTCGGAGTAGGCTTTTCCTCTGTGAACTCCCAGAATATGCAGGTCCAGCACACCAACAGTCTCCAATCCAGTCTTTTTTTTATCACAACAAATCCATATAAATAATAATTGAAACAAATCCTCCACCCACTGTCATTTGATCACTTTAACGCAAAACCCTGCAGGCCTGGAGGGTTTTGCTCTAAAATGCTCACCTCTCTGTGACAAAGTGGTTAGGCATGAACTCATTTACCACTTATCCCTTAACCATATTGATAATTTCTTTCCTTGTTATTTTACAGTCAGCCATAATGCTTTAATTTAGACATTGCTGCTGTAACTTTGCTTAACACACACTATCCCGGGTTTTGTTTGTGGTAGCAGTAGTTACATCCATTACATCCATGCATGTGTTTTTTTAACCATGTTTGTCCATGTTGTTTATTCAGGTCCTATATTTAAGACAGGTACAGTGGGGCAAAAAAGTATTTAGTCAGCCACCGATTGTGCAAGTTCCCCCACTTAAAATGATGACAGAGGTCAGTAATTTGCACCAGAGGTACACTTCAACTGTGAGAGACAGAATGTGAAAAAAAAATCCATGAATCCACATGGTAGGATTTGTAAAGAATTTATTCGTAAATTAGGGTGGAAAATAAGTATTTGGTCACCTCAAACAAGGAAAATCTCTGGCTCTCACAGACCTGTAACGTCTTCTGTAAGAAGCTTTTCTGTCCCCCACTCGTTACCTGTATGAATGGCACCTGTTTGAACTCATCATCTGTATAAAAGACACCTGTCCACAGCCTCAAACAGTCAGACTCCAAACTTCGCCATGGCCAAGACCAAAGAGCTTTCGAAGGACACCAGGAAAAGTATTGTAGACCTGCACCAGACTGGGAAGAGTGAATCTACAATAGGCAAGCAGCTTGGTGTGAAAAAATCAACTGTGGGAGCAATCATCAGAAAATGGAAGACATACAAGACCACTGATAATCTCCCTCGATCTGGGGCTCCACGCAAGATCTCATCCCGTGGGGTCAAAACGATCATGAGAACGGTGAGCAAAGATCCCAGAACCACACGGGGGGACCTGGTGAATGACCTGCAGAGAGCTGGGACCAAAGTAACAAAGGTCACCATCAGTAACACACTACAACGGCAGGGAATCAAATCCCGCAGTGCCAGACGTGTTCCGCTGCTGAAGCCAGTGCATGTCCACGCCCGTCTGAAGTTTGCCAGAGAGCACATGGATGATACAGCAGAGGATTGGGAGAATGTCATGTGGTCAGATGAAACCAAAGTAGAACTTTTGGTATAAACTCAACTCGTCGTGTTTGGAGGAAGACGAATACTGAGTTGCATCCCAAGAACACCATACCTACTGTGAAGCATGGGGGTGGAAACATCATGCTATGGGGCTGTTTTTCTGCCAAGGGGACAGGACGACTGATCCGTGTTAAGGACAGAATGAATGGGGCCATGTATCGTGAGATTTTGAGCCAAAACCTCCTTCCATCAGTGAGAACTTTGAAGATGAAACGAGGCTGGGTCTTCCAACATGATAATGATCCAAAACACACCGCCCGGGCAACAAAGGAGTGGCTCCGTAAAAAGCATTTGAAAGTCCTGGAGTGGCCTAGCCAGTCTCCAGACCTCAACCCCATAGAAAATCTGTGGCGGGAGTTGAAAGTCCGTGTTGCTCGGCGACAGCCCCAAAACATCACTGCTCTCGAGAAGATCTGCATGGAGGAATGGGCCAAAATACCAGCTACTGTGTGTGCAAACCTGGTAAAGACCTATAGTAAACGTTTGACCTCTGTTATTGCCAACAAAGGTTATGTTACAAAGTATTGAGTTGTATTTTTGTTATTGACCAAATACTTATTTTCCACCCTGATTTACGAATAAATTCTTTACAAATCCTACCATGTGGATTCATGGATTTTTTTTTCACATTCTGTCTCTCACAGTTGAAGTGTACCTCTGGTGCAAATTACTGACCTCTGTCATCATTTTAAGTGGGGGAACTTGCACAATCGGTGGCTGACTAAATACTTTTTTGCCCCACTGTATATGGGAAGAGCCGCCCCAGTACTTCGTGTTTATATAGGGTCATGAGGTCAACTTCATGCATGATCTTATTCCTGTTCTTTGTTTAGAATTGTATTGTTTGGTCTGACCTATTTGTTTCAATGGTAGAGACTAACGAGGTCAGGTGTATAAAGCAAGTGGGATTTTTGCATACCAGGTTAATTGTTTTATGGTAGAATGGAGATGCCAGAAATAAAGGATACTTAAAAGAACTTAAATGGTCTGCTGATGCTATTTACTTATCACCTTCCTTGCTGTTTAAGTTATGCTACCTCACACGCTCTCACTGGAGTCAAAAATTTCAACCATCTTCCCCACTATAACTGTGTCCTACAGAAAAATCCCCTTCCTTCCTGTTTTCTCTCCCCTTTATAGAGAAGGATTCAAATCATTACCAGTCAGCTACTCCCTGTACTCAACTCCAAATAGGTGGCAGTTGGACGAGAGTGGAATCTCCACTCCCCACAAAACACTAAAACACCAAAGCATGCAATAACTAAAATGGAAAATCACTGAATCACTGCACAAAAGCTTACAATTTGTTAAAATGATACATATTGCAACCCTTGCAAATCTAAAGAAATAAAAAGTTATACATTTGAACTTTTACTGTTAATGGGAACCACCAGTGCATAACGCTAATGTCCCTGATCTGTTTAGTCTGTGAAAACACTCTGCACAGTCTGACAGGAAGTATTCACTACTTGATACAGAGTCAGCTCTGTTGTGGTTAACGGTCAGCAGTTGCACGGCTTTGACAAGATGAGAATGAAGAACAGCTGTTAACCTGTCATTATCAACTTATTATTCTTTTGGCATTTAGCAGATGACTTAATTATTTATTTTTATCTTTTATGCTCTGCCTTTACTAACATTGTAAGATGTTGTGAAGCTATATGAGACATGAGAAGATTTAAGATGATGAAAGGCCTTTATATTTGTACTGATATTTAAGATTGATTACAGATAAAAGAATTCTGAGAATAAGACCAAAATAACTGTACAAATGCTCACTGTATCATAACACTGTCCCATTTTTCTGTGCCATGATATCGATATAGAATTGTTAATACCGAATTAAAGCCAAATGGCAACATCCAGGACTAAAATAAAACTTTGCCTGCTTAGAAGTGCAGTACCTCCAATGGCCACCTGAGGCTGGCACCAAAAATAAAAAACACAAACACTGTAGCGGCAACCTTCGGTCCTTCTTTGCCGCTTCTGCAGGACTTAAGTTTCTGACTCGTGCTCTTGTTGAATCGCTTGTATGCCTTTCGGTAGCAAAAACAAGGCGCTTGTAAAAAAGGAAAAAACATTTATTCTCCATACAAACTGAAAAATACAAACAAAGGCCTCTGGTGGGAGCTCCGTTTACATTCCTTTTATGTTACAACGAAAGCACAATAAACGGTGCCGGTTAGAAAACTGTTGCTCCGGGTCCTGCTTACTTGACTAACCTTTCATCCCCCCTCGTGCTTAACACACCCCCTTTACGACACCTACCAACACTTTACAACAACACAAAAGACTAACAAAGCAGGATCAATTTATGAAGCACGGTATATTACACTATAACATAAAATAATGAAAATTATAACTAGAAACTCAAATTAAAGATCACAGCAAAATGTTGGCTGAACTGTCTAAGCTCCAACAAACACTAAAAACCATACTTACAAAAAACATATGGCTCGACAAAATACCTTCATAACCTCTTGATATTATATTGCATAATATGAAGCAGACAGAAATACATTCATTCCTGTTACCTTTGTTCAAATTATTTCCTCTTGCACTGATAATTCTGAGTGATTGATCCGTTTTTGAATAGTGGCTGACACTAATATCAATTCAATTCATACAGCCGCACATCTCAACAGCAGTTGCCTCGAGGTGCTTTCTGCTGTAAGGTAAAGACCCTACAATAATACAGAGAAAACCCCAACAATGACACGATCCCAAGTACTCGGCAACAGTGGGAAGGAAAAACTCCCTTTTAGCAAGAAGAAACCTCCAAAGAGGAAAAGGCATCTGCCACAACCAGTTGAGGTGAGGGGAGGAAGATAGGACAAAAAACACAATAAAGATTGTAGAGGCTAAAATGTTTTGACATATGACATATAGACCACTTATAACAGTAACACAGGACACCAATAGGATTCATGTACATTTTCACTTGTGATTTCACAGCATGACAATATCCACCAAACAAACATCAGCAGATCAATAATGACGCCTCGGTTCCATGCAGTGCTCGGTCACTTTCTGAGTCTATCGAGTAGATGAATAAATAACATCTGGGTCCACTTCTGTGGCTGATGCAGGCCTGTGAGGACTTTCTGTTTTTGGATGAAATGTCACAGCTGCATAGTGCAGGTGCTCTGAGCTCTGCCTCTGTGAATAAGAGAACTGTCAGTCTCACGGCTGAGTAAAAAACTACTAACATTAACTGATAAAGAGTGTGAAGGACACAAAATGAAACACTTCACCTCTTCTTGTTGTAGATTCTTTCCTTCAGTGTGAACTACGGCAAAAAGTACAAACAATTTATGAGGTTGGTTGAATTATAATATTAAAAATATTCCTGTTGGGGGATTTTTAAAATAGAAAATAGCTGTTGTTCCTTTTTAAGTGTAATCATAAAAGACATGTAAAAATCTGTTACAATAAAAATACCTTTCTGAAGCTTTTTGATTTTAACAGCCAGACAAATGATGACTGTGATGAGGAAAACAGTCAGAACACCGAGGATCACACTCATCATATTTGGTAATCTGATAAAAGTGTCTGTGACAAAGATTATAATAAATGAAATGACAGCAGCTGCAGTTTATTAAATGTGTGGTTCAGAATCTAACATCTTAAACTTTGACTCTTATTTTCATGAAATTCAATAAAACCAAATGAAGAGGTCATTCTTACCTTGGACCACTAAATCTGTTGCTTCAACAATAACCGGACTGCGGTCTATTTTAAATCCACAGAAATAAAGTCCAGAGTCCAATAAATCCACTTGTTTAATTTTGAGAAACACAGTGGATAAATTAGTGCTCATTTCAAATTTTCCATTTTGAAATCCAGCGCAGAATGAAGCAGGTTCATGAGGTTCGACCATGGAGGCGATACAGGTGAGTTTGGCTCTCTTGGTCACTCTGAACCAGAGTATTTGTGTGGGAGAACTGGAAAAGTTGGAGCACAGCAGCGTGACTTCTTTTCCAGACTGAACCTCCACAGGTTGTGATACAGGGATCCAACCTGAAAAACAAAAGAAAATAAATAAACACAAACATTAAAGCAACAGAATCTTAATCAACAGAATCAGCTGGTTCTGTGGAGTAAATGAGTTGCTGTACTTACTGAGGCTGCAGACAAGTAAAACTGTTAGAGAGTCAAAGTTCCTCATTGTGCACACGATGTCCCTGAAATGGTGCTCTACAAGTTCATATAGGGTGGTCTGAAGAGGTGTGGTTTTTAGTATCTGTATGTGCTATACAATACATCTGTGAAAGAATAATCACGCCCCCCAGAAAGTTTAACCCTAACAGTGAACCAAGAGACAAAGATTGTGATTGTTCGCATGTAGACTCTCAAACCACTGTTGAAATATTTTATCACATCTGCTCATTAAAAACAAACCTCTCAGAGAGTCCCAGTACAACTTCACATTAACGCTCTTGGAACTGGGGTTACAGATGACCTTGAAGGATACAGCAACCAAAGCGATCCTGACAGGCTTGAGGTTTTGTCTGTCTCCCTCTGAAAGCCATCTCTCTAAGGCCTGATTTACATATTTCTGGAGGATCTTTGTGGCTGACCTTATTTTGTGATTGTTTCCTGGCATTTTATACCAGTCAATAAAAAAAAATAAAATGCTGCCACTTTTCCTCTCCTGGCTCCCAACTTTCAGTTTATTTTAGGGGTGTTACTCTGTCACTGCTATATTCAAAAACTGCAGTGAAGAAGTAGCCAAAAATGCACATGAAGTGTGGACAGTACTGCAGGCTGCATCGACCTGGTGTGGATTTGTGGACTTGAATTGATGCTGCCTTCTGAAGTATAAATCCCCAGTAATTCTCGGGTGGAGCTGTGGGCAATCATTCCTTGTTCTTTTTTCTGAAGGTTGTTATTTCTCACCATGGTGGCAAGCAGGCCCCATCTGAAACATGCTAATGCTAGTGCTGTTTGCCAGTAACTTTGTCAGCCTCCTGGTGCTCCTGAGGATTTTCACAACCACTGCTAGCTATTCTTAACTAAACCTTCCAGCTGATTTCTGAACCTGAAAAGGAAAGTACTTCCCAGTAATTTACCTGCTTTGCCATTCTCCTGCATTGCACTCTGAGCAGCGGCATTTCGTCTGCTCGCCAGTTACTCCAGATTCTCTGATTAAAAAGCAAACAAGTAAGGCCTCAGAACCAAATCACAAATATTTCAAGAACTTTTTGAACTCACCTTGACCATTCGTAACATTTCTTCTCTGGAGGAGCTCTTTGTTTCATTCCTGTTGGGTAATAAATTTATTCAAGCCACTTCCCTCTTCCTATTAAACTCATTCTTTCTTGTAAATAAGACTTGTGACAGTGCAGTTGCTCTGAGTGTTTTCTTAGTCCAATAAACATGACAGTCAGGTTTACACATTTCATTAGATTAGATTAGATAAACTTTATTAATCCCTCGGGTGGGCTCCTCTGGGAAATTCGGTTTCCAAATAGCACAGCACGTGTAGACCAGAGGATTTTTTTTGGACTGCATACAGTCCCACTGCAAACCTCGTCTCTCACAGTATCAGGAAGTCATCTGACTGGTCCCAAAGTCAGGGTTGTAAAAATCTGAGACTTCATCATAAAAACTCAGAATGTGAAATGACTGGAATCTACAGAAGATTTATAAAGGCACACTATTACAGTAAGCTCATTCTGACAGTACAGATCATCCTCAGACCCAGTTATCACAATAAATCCACATTATCATGAACGATATGCCAATATTCAGCAGTCTGGCAGGCAGGAAGTGGACCTGAATGGAGAATTTAAGAGGCTGAACAAACTTAAAAGGACAGAAAGAGACACAGACAATAAGCACTCACGAGATAACAAGGGGAAACAGGTGGGAGCACAGCTGAGGGAAGCTAGCATAATGACTCAAGGGGAAGTAAAACTAAACACAAACTAAGACAGGGCAACAGTCAGTAAAATAAAACAGTAAGTGAGACATAACTGAATGGAGAGATGAAACTGATTAACCGATAACTAAATGGGGAAACGTGAAAGACACCCACAGAGAGACAAAACCGAAGCAGCGACAAGAATGAATGAATAGAATAGAAAACAAAAGAGAATTAACAAAGCTGTAAGCAACTTTTATAATCAAACCCTTTTCTGGATTACTTACAACCCCCCTCTGTCTACATAGAAGTTAAACTGTGAGCTTCAGTTTAACAGTATTGTACTGTAGGGAGTAGTGTGTTGCTACAAATTGCATCTGTTCATTAATGTGAGACAATGAATATCAAATGGCTTGAATGGGACACTAGTGGAGAGGTCAGTCACTGTGGTGGTAGAATCAGCTCTCTGTGACACTTCTGTTTTCACTCTTTGACAGAAGGTCACTGCTAATCATGTCATCAGAGCCCCTCTATTGCCTTTAAATTTAACTCATGCTGGTTATTGACATACTCATGAACTGCAAAGTTGACTGTGTGGAGTGAAGAAGAGGACCCAAGTTTAATAAGGCTGGTAAAACATTACAAAACAAAAGGCGAAGCTAAACAATAACCAAAAGTGGGAAAACTACACAGAAAACATGACACATCTTAAACATGAAAAACCCTTAAACGTGGCTACCTGGCATAAATACATGAAGACCTGGGACATGGCATGAAGTGGCAGGATAGCAGACGATCTGACAAAGACTGAATGACACACACACAGACTAATTATACACAGGCGTTGCTGTAACGTATTCGACCTTCAAATGCGGCCTCCGAAGGATGTAGTCACTGAATTGAGACACAGCCAATGACACCACAGGGGAAGAGTAAAAATAAGCACATTTAACATAGAAACATCAGACTTTCAAAATAAAACAGGAAACAATTAAAGACTTAGACATGGCACACAAGCTTGACAACATGAAGCACGCAGACAAGGAACACATGACATATTGACACAAAAGACAAGAAACTAACAATGAATCAGGAATTATAGGAGAACCAACCCCTAACTAATAATGTCAACACAAGAACTAAGCATATATTCAATATAATGTAAGAAATCACAAAATACAAAATGAACTTAAAATGCTGGGTCACGGACTCTGCCCTGACACAAGCAGCGTAAAATCAACAAACATTCTGCTCATCGCATTTCTTCGCGATTATTCCTTGAGGCCTTTTCAAATAGGACACAGCATGTGCTGTGCTGACCCAAAATTTGTGGTGACTGCTGCATCCAATGTGAAAGGGCCTTGAGCTGTCCATCATTTTAAATTACCCACCATCGCACTATGAAACTTGGGATAGTTTGGGCCATGAAGCATACACCTAACTGTCCTTCAAATCTGGGGAAAAGGAGGCTCTCCCAAGGCTCATCACCTCGCTGTGACGCAATCAGCCTTCAAAGGCACCCTTCAGAAGGTGCAGCCCCTGAATTACGACAAAGCTAACAGTCGATGTGGGTGAAGGTTTTTGTTTTTCTTATTCTTTCTATTTAAAAAAAAAATAAAAAAATGTCAAGATGAAGGACTATGCCTGCTTTAACTGTGAGTTGTATTGATATGTGAGCTGTTGCCTGTAACTACAGACCTCACCAAATGCACTAACGCAGAGGTGTTTATTTAGAGCAGGGGTGTCAAACTCAAATACACAGTGGGCCAAAATTCAAAACTGGAACAAAGTCGCGGGCTAACGTTAATATTTATTGAAAGAAAAATCTTCCTCCAGATTTAAGAATGAATCTCTTCTTATGGACTCAAACAAGTTTTGCTGAAAAACTGAATATGGAACAAGCAAAGCTTAATACTAAACGATATATATATTAGCTGTATAATACCAGTAGGCCAGCTCTAATAGTAATTTGGTATGGCTTCGCGGGCCAAATGTAATTAGGCTGCGGGCCAAATCTGGTTTTTAGTTATTCAAATGTTCATAATCCTGATTTTTTTTTCTATTTTGCATCATGGCATCAACCTGCTATTGAAGCTTATTTCTCTTACTGCAATAAAGAAGTCACATATTTAGAGTTATGGATAGCAATGTTTCGTTTTTGGTAGCAGAAACAGACTAATCGTATGTACTTCTTCATTAGGAAGATTTCTAAAGACCTTCATATGAGTTCAGCTTTAACATTAGCTTCCAGTTCAAGGTATACTGTTGTAAACAGTGTTTATGTGTCTTTGGCCCCCTTCCTGAGTTTTAATTTTTTTGTAGAATCAGTTTAATTCAACTACCCTGGAGAGATTTCAATGATTAGATTTGATTGGTGGCTGTGGTGGTGTGTGGTGACTTTTACAATAAGACAAGCAGAAACTATTCCAGTGACAGTGGCCAACTGGGGCCACAAGATGTCAGTGATGTAAAGGATGGATGCAAACAGGTATGAGAGAAGCTTTACAAATAGAATGCTGTTTAAAACAAAGGACATCTTTAATTTGGTGTTTATTTATGATTTTTTTTTTTTACACTGCTCAAAAAACATAAATGAACACAATAACCTCTACCTCAAAGTTAAAACCCAGAGGACAAGTTTTGAAACGATGATCGAAGCTGCTCACCTTCACAAAATTTACTAATGCTGACAGTTCAGGAATTGTCTACTGTTGAGCCAGGGTTAAGGTTAGCAATTCAGTCTTTAAATGTTATCCATATTACTCGTATAAGTCTTACGAATACATAGGAATTTTTTTATTACAAGTGGATTTCCATTTAATGTTCATATTCAATATCAGCTTAATTTTATAACCACTTATGTACTTAGGGCCATAGTGTATGGATGGCTAGGAGTGACAAAATGAATGAATTAAATATCCCATTAATAATTACTTAAATGCCCTTCTATTTCATTTAAGCATTTAATAAATTATTAATTAATTAATTTCTATTATTAATGACACATTTATTTTATTTTTTATATATTTAATTTATTCATTATCGACACATTTAATTAATTATTTAGTTATTTTAAATTTTAATTAATTATTGAAGCATTAAATTAATTATTTAATGCTGTATTTATTTCATTCATTTTGGCACTCCTGGCCCTGCAGCTGTCATCATGAATTAATTTTATCTGTCAGTCTCACTGATCAAAGTCGGGGGGCGGGGTTAACACTGCCACTGTGGCATGTCTAAAATCTGATTGGTTAAACTGCACAACAAGTCCACACAGGTCCATGCCAGATAATAGATTGATGTACACCCAGTGAATTACACTCTGCTCCTTTAGGAGGCGATATTCATCGTTAACTTTGTTTGAATAGTTAAATGCTGAAATACTGAATGCTTGAAAAATCAAGAGGATAACTTGATAATAGTTGTGTGCGTCACTATTACCATTCGCGCATGTGTGGTACCGCATGCGCGAATCTTACATCACTTCCTCCCTTCGCCAACATTGCAACAGTTAATATATTTAAATGACACGGTTAGCACCCAGTCAGCTCCTAGCGTTTCTCGACAGCTCTGCCTCCTTTTCAACTGCCCGAGACATTTAAACAATGGATACCGCCGTATACAAACAAATTCATGCTTTTCTTCTCAACGGAGAGCTTCCTCCGACTGAACAACAAGCCGAAAAATAAGAAGAATCTTGTCAGAGGTACCAGAAACAGGGTTGTTGCTGGCTATTACTAGCCAACATTGAACCAGGACATCGGTGAATGGACATGGTCTTATTTGAGTTAACAAGAGAAATCAGAACCTCTTCCTAATTTTTTCTAAAACATTTGTTAACTATATAATTCTGTATGAATGTGTTTACTTGCACACTTACATTTCAACATTAGTTTCTGTCTTTTTATTTTATTGTTATCAATTTACATCAACTGTTTTTTCAGTATCCTAGAAATATTGTTTGGAGTACATTTTTCAGGTCAGATGTCATCATCGCTGCCAGATGAAGGACCAAATCAAAACCGTGGCACCAGGATTACATCCCATCAAGGTACATCTTAAAGCCTGTTCACCCTTTTAATTTACATGTTAAAAAGCTTGTGTGCTCCAGGGTAGCTTTAAATTTTAATTTGAAAAGTTCTGTGACCTGCAGGTAAAAGAACTTTTTCGAAGTGCTGGGCATGGATTTAATTGGACCACTCCCGGAAACATGTCTAGGGAACCGATATGTGCTAACCATGACCGATCTGTATACTAATTGGCAATGCTGATTGCAGAACTTCTTAAGTCCAAGACTGCAGCTGAGGTCTCTGCAATCATGATCTCTTAAGTTATACACATTTGGCATGGTCAGGAAAATCATGACTGACCAAGGAAAGGAGTTTGTGAACCAGGTAAAACTTGTGAAAGTGTTATTCGTACCTTTACCTATGATATGATGTATTTAGGCCAAGTCTGCTCATGTAACTGCAGCTCAACAACAGCATTTTCAGCAAGCTCAATATTAAACATGCTGTGTCCAGTGCATACCACCCCCAGACCAACGGGCAGGTTAGCATTTGGATGTCTAACCTTCAGTAACTCAAGTGAAATCAGTCATGCTTATTTATCTATTCTACAATACAACTCAATGGATGAGAGGACCAACCAGAACATTAAGCGTGCTCTCAGAAAGTGCATCAACCAGAACCACGATGACTACTCGTGATGCTTTACAGTGTATCATCGTCTTAAGAATGTATTTTTAAACTTATTTAAAGTTTAAAAGTTATTGACAAGTGCAAGAGATAATGAATTAATGAAGAGATTTTATGTGATCAGCACTACACCCACCACAGTCCCTATTTCCTGCTCTTCCACCGACATCCACGTCTTCCTGCTGTGACAAACGCCTGTCCCATGGATGATGACCTTGCAGTTGCCAACCCAGAAGAGGACATAAAGACACAAGACTTGAGGAGATGACGATTCTGAATGAAATGGTCTGTACATTTAAGAAGGGCTGACTGACAGGGAAAGGAGATTTGTTTAGTGGAAGACCTTTGGAACACGGAAAAGGAAGCAGGTACAACATTGTGTTGTTCAAGCAGGCGATGATGTTCTTTTGTCAGGAGATCCAAAAAGGAGACGCACAAGAGATGCATTATTCATTATTTGCATATTATCAGATCCACCAACTGAGAGGAAGTTTCTCCTGGACCACTCATATGGGACTCCTGAATGGCAAATTGATCATCGGTATGCCAGTCCAGGAGCAAAGTGTCAGAAAGACTTGGACCCTATTTATTCCAGTCTGGTGAGGCGCATTTTTATGCATTCACGTTGAACCTTGATGGTTTTAGAATTGCTGAAGCATGAGAAATAATGCCAGCCTTATTTTGTAGTTGTCTTTTTAATCTGTTTCTTTATTATTTTATATATTATATTGAAGTAAAATCACATGAAATGCTTTTTTCATTTAGGTGGAATACAGTGGCTTGCAAAAGTATTCGGCCCCCTTGAACTTTTCCACATTTTGTCACATTACAGCCACAAACATGAATCAATTTTACTGGAATTCCACGTGAAAGACCAATACAAAGTGGTGCACATGTGAGAAGTGGAATGAAAATCATACATGCTTCCAAACATTTTTTACAAATAAATAACTGCAAAGTGGGGTGTGTGTAATTATTCAGCCCCCTTTGGTCTGAGTGCACCCGTAACTATTGACTATGTGCACGTTAGCATATGCTACTTCCGGTGCGGAAACTCCTGTGGGGAGCTTTGTTTCCGGTGTCCTATTCGCACCTTGTTTACGGTCCAAAACAAGTTAAGCAAATGAATGAATCAAGCGGCGATTTACATTTCTCTAGATGTCTTGGGCATTTATCCAATATATCTGTAAATGATGTTTATCGACTTGTCGATTTTTTTCCCCTGCGCCTCAGAGCAAAAGAGAAAAGGGATTCAAATTTTATATTTCTCAGCTGTCCCTCGTTTATTGCGGGTGTTATGTTCTAAAAATAACCAGCGATGGGTGAAATCAAGTAGCCAATTTTATTTTTTGATGGTGCAAAACGTTTCATGGACATTGTGGACATCCAGTACTGCACATCAGTGTCACACTGCTAACGATCGATGCAGTGATTCTGGACTGTACAGGAGAGACGTCACGGAGGAGATCGTCTGCAGCGATCAGGACGCAGGACACAATGTGACGTAAGAAAAAAAAAAAAAAAGCATGCAAACTTGCACTAAAAAAAAAAATCTGTGAAACAGCGAGGTGAAAGGTGAACCGCGTTATAGCGAAGGACCGCTGTAATTTTGAAAGTAAGTCACAACATACCTGCATTAGTATTTATACAGAGTAAATACTAATGCATAGAAACCGTTACCAGCAATCATTCATTTTTTGTGTGGCTTTTTTCACGGTTTGTTAACATGCTGTGTAGGTGTGTACTTGACTAGCTGATATCAACATAACAGGGAAACATCTGGTTTGACTATTCTTCACCTGTAGTTTGAATGCTGAACATTTGCCTGTTTAAATCATAAGACCAGTCATTATACAGAGATGTGCTTCTGAATGTGGACGATGTGTCTTCTGCTGCAGTAATGCAGTTCTGCTTGTGTTGAGTGATGTAAACAACTGATCGATCTAAACGCTTTAAACGTCAAAATTGATCATTAGATTTTTTATGACACAATGGTGGCGAGTGTTCCCACCTTCTCCTCTTTGTAACTTAACGCGATCTTTCTGTTTTCGGGTTTTGGACATGATTTTGGAGTATATCTTCGCAGTAGCGATTGACCGCAAAGTAAAGCTACTGGAAATGTACAACCCCACATCCGGTCTCAAACCAGGAAGTTAGCATTTTCTCGTGCACAGGGTCCATTGTAAAATGCTCAGAGTAGAAGTAGATGCTTTTTGCACATACGTGATATGGATCGGGTTTCCGGTACGGCTCGAGTAACAACAAATACATCGCACGATGTGCACAAAAAATGTCAAAAACCTGTCAGACGCTGTTAGCAAGAAACTGTATGCAGCCATCCATCCATCCATTCGCTTCCGCTTATCCTTTTCAGGGTCGCGGGGGGCGCTGGAGCCTATCCCAGCGGAGGAAGCCGGAGTACCCGGAGGGAACCCATGCAAACAGGGGGAGAACATGCAAACTCCACACAGAAAGACCTGATGGTGGAATTGAACTCAGGACCTTCTTGCTGTGCGGCAACAGTGCTAACCACCGTGCCACCGTGCTGCCTTGTGTATGCAGCCATCTCCAATTTATTTCAGTGACTGCTGGGAGATCCCAATTTTCTTGCTGGTCAAGTGTCAAAACGATTGTTGTAGTTGTTGAACTAAATACACATTTTCCATTTCATATTGTAACGTTGGACCCGTTAAGCATAGACAGGACACGGACGTAATGACAGCACTACTTTATTTTCGAATGCGATCACACTGTGGTTTTTGTTTTCACAGGGACACAGACACTCCCGTTCTGCTGTCACGTCCGCTCTCTCCCACTCCGACTGTCACTGTGAACATATAAAGAGACATAATCACACTCACATCCCAGCACACCTGTTCACCCCGCCTCTGCGCTGCCCCGGGAGCTCACTGCATCACCCCTCCTCTGCAGCCGACCAGAGACCACACCCACGCCACACATATTAATAGTCATTTGCTTCTTGTTGCAGAAATATACATCCACAGTCTGCAATTTTTTTAAAATAAGTATATACTGGTGTATTCTATATATACTACCCAGTGTCACATCTTCTTATAAATGTATTTTTTTCTTATCTTGTAAATTAATGGACCTTCTTTTATTTTTTTTAAATATTATTTTAAACTTTGTGTGATTGTACAGCATACAGCCCACACAAAGCTTTAACGACTGGCTTTCACATGTAAACAGCGCTCCACGTAGCACTTAGCTAGATGGCAGCGTCCAGTGTTTCTGTTTCAGTCATTTAAACATACTGATATCCAGATAAGTGATATACCTTCCACAGAATAGCAGCCCATGACTACATGGTTTCCCTAATGGGAAGATACAGGAAGAGCCGACTGTCTCCAGTACTCTCTTAGCATTACCCATACTAAGTCTTTAGCTTGATCGACGCTCTGGCTCACCTCTACAGCTGCCTTGCCATCCTTAAGTTGCCTTGTTTGTTGAGCAGTACATGTAGGCCAGATATTGTCCCGTTTCTTTTTCCAAGAATGGCAGAAATCCTGTTTACTCCGCAGGTAAATCAGTTCTTTCTCATCATTTATCCTGTTAGCAGTCGGACGTACCGCCCACGGTACATTGGATGGTTTAGGGGACTAATTGGTTACGTACAAAAACTTATCAAAAAAGAAGCTAAACATGTTATATATATTTGGAAAGCTGAGATTCTCGTGATTCGAACGATGTAAAGCATTTCAAGATAGAATCAACATAGCAGGTACAATTAGTGTTTATGTCAGGCTGCCAACATCGAAAAAAAACAATAACAATAAGGTCTGTACTCACATATAAAGCACCTGTTAGTCCACTGGTTCATAATATTCCAACAAAAACGGTGTAGTTAGACTGCCAAGAGTCCAGGCAATCCAAATCAGTCCAATATTTAGTCTCTGAGACATTTATATGTTGATAAACATCCACTGAATGTAATAGTATTGTTTCAAAGTAGCCGGCGAATAATCCTATTTTCGGTGCTTCCTGAAGCATTAGCAGCTCTTGACATGTAAATATTCCGGGTATTTTGATCTCAAAATGGCCGCTGACCTCTGCACTTTCGATTGACACCTCATTTGAACCAATGGGTGCTTCACACAGGTGTGAACAAGCAGCGATAGCCAAACACAGCTGGTGGTCAGCGGTCTGGCCAGCCCCCCTTTGATGGGCAGTAACTTCTTCCAATTGTGGCAGAGTGTCAAAATGATTGGCGTATCAGATAGCCAATGATCTTTAAAGAAGATTGATATGCAGCTTAAGGGGGAGGACACTTGTTTTTCCCCTTTTATTTGCATGCGCAAAAGGTTTTTGTCACTCGTGCGCTTTTGCGTAAACTTTCATAGCGACGACAGCGTCTGTGTTCATACAGCATTTTGAGAGAACTTGCGACCAAAGGAGCTTTGTAAGTACAAAATGGCAAAGAGGAAAACTTACTTCTCACTGGAAGAAGTCCTCGAACAATGCACTCGGCGTGACAGTGATCAGTCGGAGGAAGATATTTCCGAAGAAGACAGTGATGTTTCCTTTGTTGACTCGGTAGCAGAGGATATTTTTTTGGATGGAGGAGACGCTACTCTCGACATGTAAGTGTTTATTATATCATACAATGATATTACTGTTTGTATGTGTGCCTTTGTGTGTGTGTGCGCCTTTGTGTGTGTGCGTGCCTGCTCCTCTGTGTGTTTGATGCGTTTTTACTAACTCCTGCTGTGTTTATATTGTTTGTTTGTGTGTGTGTAACCTTATTTATAAATATGTGTGTAGAACTTACCATGCAATATTTATATACTGAACTTGTTATTTTCCTATTAACAAAAATGGTAACCTACATATTCTTTTCACAGGGTTGAAGTTGTCCTCTTTCATGTTCTATCAGATGGTATTAGACAAAATTACACGGCCAGTTGAGGATACTGATGAAGATGAAGAATTTGATGTTGAGTCCAGAATTGCTGCATCACTGGTTTTCTATGGATGTTCATTGAAACCGGTATAGGCAACTTTTTAAACAAAGCTATTGCTCATATTGCAAATGCTTGTTAATAAAACACTTAAAGTTATAGAATGCATGAAAATTATAGTTTAACGGTGTAGTTCCTTTGAAGTATTATGAACAATGAACTAAATGCTTCTTCCTGAACTGAACGTGGAGATCTCTGGGGAGACCTTTCCTACAGCCTCCACGTGCTTTAAAACTCTGAAGCTGCCAGCTCATTTCCAAATGTACAAAGATTTTGAGGACGCAATTATTTCTATTTTTATTTTTTATTTTTTTACACATTTACAAACAGCAGATTCACATTTTTATTCAAAATGTATCTTTCGTTTAGAGAAAGTTATCAGTTTTGCATCTCCAGCCATCATGTTTATTTTCTGTTAAAGGTAGTTTCATTTACAACAAACCGAAGATTATAATGTAATATTAAAAAAAAAGCTTAACTATGTGACAAACGTGATGACGGGCTTTAAGAAATGGGCTTTAAAATTATTTTTAATTCATCTCCTCTGTCTTTGCCTGCCTGGGCAGGGCTCATTTTGGGCTCTCGCCTCTGGCCCACACACCTGCCCTGGTTGCCAAACCTGCTGCTGATCTACCTGATTGCTATTTAAGATGGCTGTTCTGTGCTTCTAGTTGCTGGATCGTTGAATAACCTGTGTTAGTTAGTCCAGCAACCAATAGCTGAACCTGTGTGTTTTCTCTAGCCTGGTTCTGATTAATCATTTCTTGTAAATAGATTATTAGGTGTTCCCATGCAGAAAGAGTGGAGAGTTTTCTGGAGAGCTTCATATGTGTGGACCTTTCCCCATATCCCTCTCATGGACCCTCCTTGCGCATTGCATATATTGCACTAGGTAAACATTATAAATAAATCACAGTCTCTTTGCAAAAGGATTCCTGGTCTGCGCGTGAGTCCTTCTGAAACCTGTGACAGTGCATCTCTGTTTGTTTTAACATGCTAAATAAAAAGCCTGGTCAGTCTCCTGTGATTCTTGACAGGACTTGGACTGTCTCCAGGTATGATCCATTTGCATCTGTTAAAGAAACTCCTGGAACTGGCAAAGCAGCGAGCTCTTTATCTGATAGCTCACAGGTCAGCTGAATCTCAGGTACTGATATTTTAAAGTTTTAAATAATATGGCGTCCAGTTATTTAAATGAACTCCTCAACATGTATGACCCCAAAAGAGCACTGAGATAGTCTTGATTGAAGTATAGAATAGAAGAGATCATGTCTTCGCTGTAGCAGCATCCAGACTCTGGAATAATCTGCTAGAGGAGATTCGTACTTCAGAGTCTATTCAGTCTTTTAAATCGCTTTTTTATTTTGACTTTTAATTAGAGTTCAGTATGAGTACCATCAGGCCCGTTTTGTTTGTTATGTTTATTGTTAATACAGTGCCTTCTCATTTATCTGTATTTGTTTCCAATTTATCTATATTTGTTTCTCTATTGTTTTCTCTTGTTTTTAACCAATTGTGAAGCACTTTGCTCAACTCTTTTAATACTATATGTTCCCAAATACATATTGTAAAACAGTACAATTCTGCTACATGTACATGCACCAAAGGAAACCTTCACAGCTCAGAAAATCTTGGAGAGCTTAGGTTTGGATCTAAACTAAGATCAATATGTAGCTATTTTTTTTGCCTATGAGTAGACAATTTTAATAATTTTGTTAAAAAGCTGTTCTTTAATCATACACTCAGTAACCCAAGAGTTATTAAGAAAGATTAGGGTAGTCAAACACTGATAGAATCATATATCATATCAAACTGACTAACTGACAAGGTTAGTGGTGTTGCCACAACACCTCATTTTCTTGCCACATGTATCGCAAACTGCGTCTTGGCTGTTTGTGGAGGTACAATACGTCCACACATGACTCTGTTTACGCTCAGCCATTGTTGTGAATGCGCGCACGCCAAAAGGGCTGCGACACATTTATACAGCCATATTTCGCACATGACTGTGAAACGCGGAAGAGGAAGTAGTTCCTTCCAAGTTAGACAATCCGAATGAGTTTCTTTCCACTGATCCCGTTAATGATAAACTAGAAATTTACCCCAAATTACTAAAATATTGGTATTTTAATAACTGGTATCGGAGGAATCAATATCGATCCGCAAACCACTAATCCTGGAACAGCGGCACACTCACAGACCAGGGCACCCACCTTTTGACATACCGAGTGCCGTTCTATAACATCATGTTCTCTGTAGATTAACGGTGAGAGAAATAGTGGCGAGGTTCAGTGTCTGAAAGGACAATCAGGAGGCGTATGGAACAAAGCAGCTTAAGGTATTTACAGCTTAAGTCATGACTTTTATCCAGTGTGTTACTAAAGCTCTTCAGATCAGATCTTCATTTCACTGGTAGATCAGGGAACACCTCAGCCAGACAATGAAATCCATCTTTATGCCTTGCACCTAGTCTTCCTTCCAGAGATGCAGAACAACCTCGACTCTTTCAGAGATGCATGGAACAGTCATCAATCACCACAGCAACTCTGGGTAAGCTACAGAGACCCATGGAGGATCCTTCAGAGGTTATTTCCCTTAAAAGATCCTGGGGACATTTTCTGCCATTTGCTTTTTTAATGTTAAACCATTTTCACTGTGTTTGTGTTGAGTGGAATATAGACAAATTTGCTAAAGGATATATATATATATATATATATATATATATATATATTTTTTTTTTTTTTTTTTTTTTTTAATTTTAGAATTGTGGCCTCGGTCCATTAAATTAGCCTAAAATGGCTAAGCTACACAAAAACTTAAACTATTGATCCTAGGGACAAAAACTGCCCCACTGAGAACCATTAAAAACACAATTTTCCATTCCACATTTATTATAACATCAACTAATCCACTCCTTTATGTTAGGATTTCATTTTGGACTACTGGCCTTAAATTTCTGCAATGGTTTATGTGTCACTATCAATACTGGATAACGGCATGTGTGTTTAATAAAAAAAAGAAAAGAAAAAAAAAGGGTCTTTTTGCCCCCCCAAAAAGTATGTCTGTATCTAACTTCAAAGAGAAAAGACTTTTGGATTTAGACACTTTTTTCTATTGTCCACACTGCAATACAAACAAATTAAATATAAAAGCAAGAACCAAAACCAAATTAGATTTTATTTTGTCTTGAAGCTCTGCTCAGGTGCACTGCAGCCGAGGTTATAAGAATGAGTCATAGCGCGGGAGTAGTCATTTCCACGATGGCAAAATACTACAGCACAGAGGAAGTTGTTGACATGCTCATGCACTGTGAGAGCAAGGATGGCTCCTCGTCACCCGCCAAGGACACGGAGGAAGCATACACACAGAGCTGCTGGAGTCCACGTCCAAATCATCTGATTTCTCTTCTGAAAATGAGAGCAAAGGGGAGATGAATGAAGAAGCAGCAGGATGGACCTCAAAAAACTGGAGAATAGTTTGGTCTCCCACAAATACGAAGACGCTCCACTATGTCCTAGCAGCCACAGGGTTTATCCCGGGACCTACTCACTATGCCGCCGCCCGAATAACTGACACAATCTCCAGCTTCGTGTTGTTCCTGACCGATGAAATCGTGCAGCATATTGTTGCCATGACCAATCTGATGGGAGACGCACAATCCAAGCCTGGCGAGATTTGGAAATGTGGACCCTCAGCCTCTGGTATGAAAAATCAGGACGGAGCATTTTCCGGGCTACGATGTCCCACAAGAGATTTAATCACATCACCAGGGCGCTGCCTTTTGATGACAAGCTCTCCTGACCCCGACACTGGGAAGACAAGTTGGCTGTCTTCCGCCAGGTATGGGATATGTGGACGTACCGCCTGGTGATGCTGTTATCCCAGAAAAAGACCTCTGTGTAAATGAGCAGCTCGTCCCATTCAGAGGCAGGTGCAGCTTCAGAGAGTACATGCTGAAAAAGCAGACAAATATGGCATAAAGATTTGGGCAGTCTGTGATTTGAAAACATCCTATGCCTGGAGGCTGCAGGTGTACACGGGCAAAGCAGCTGGCGATCGCTCTGAAGTTAACCAGGGGATGAGGGTGGTCCTGGAAATGACAGAGGGCTCCATGGACATGTCATCACCTGCAATAATTTTTTCACCTCGTTTGCACTGGCAGATGAGCTGCGCAAGAGAAACTGGCTCTAGTTGGCATAATTCGACAAAACAAAACCCGAACTTCCACCTCTTTTGCTCCCAAGCAAAAGGGAGAGCGGTCTTCTCCTCCACCTTTGCATTTACAATGACGCCCACACTCATGTCCTACATCCCCTGGGCAAGAATGTGGTCCTACTAAACACCAAACACTGCAGTCAGGACGTCAGCGATGAAGGGAAAAGAAAGCCCATCATAATACAGGACTACAACCGATGCAAAGGAGGTGTCGACAACCTTGATAAGGTAGGTGTCATTATGCATTAATTACGCACCCGTTTATTCATTCTTGCTCATATATTCTTGTGTAAAATATACATTGGTTTGATGTTTTCGGGGTTTTTTTTTTGTTAGATTGTTGGCACCTACTCATGCAGGAGGCGAACAAATTGGTGGCCACTGGCACAGTAGGAACTGTACATCAAAGAGGTGGGAGAAATGATAGTCAACCAGCACATAATGAAGAGAGGGCGCTTTCCCCACTCAGCCGTTTCAGGCATCGCTACAACTGTGCAGGGTGCTGCTGCAGGCCCCTCTCGATTCATAAAATCCAAGGGCAGGAAGCAGTGCGAGTTTTGCACTGACAAAAAAAGACGAATTGGGAACACCTGCTGCAAATGTGGGAGGTTTACCTGCAGAGACCACAGCCAGTTCATTTGAAGCGTCTGCTCCACCTGTTCTTGTTTATCTTTCAAAAATAAATGTTCTTCTGGTTCAAACTGATCTTGTATTTTTATTTACACAATGTTTTTTTAATTTTAGAACGCAACAAGGTAATAAACATTTAGTGGGGAAAAGTGAAAAACATATACCATTTAGGCTACAATTATTAAATTTACTGTGCCCCTGCAAAAAATTAATAATAATGATGTATCAAAATCAGTGTTGGTGCCAATCTTTCACCCACCTAAAGGCCTAATTATAATAACAATCAAATATTTATTGAAATGCATTTTATGGAAAATATTTAAACCTTTTGTTTTTTCTGTTAAAAAAAACTGTCATGAATGTGTGAAGGCAGGCAGGAAAGGTGGACCCGAGAGCAGAACTCACGGAGGCACAGGTGAATTACAGACTGAACAAAGAACTAACTAAACTGGAAAGCAAATAAACTCGCAGGCAGGCAAACAGAACACACAGGGTGGTATGAGGGTAAACAGACGTTCACAACGCGACAGAACAAAGGAAACACAAGGCTTATATACACAGGGAGTAATCAGGGAATGGGAAACAGGAGGGAGACACAGCTGGGAGAAATTAGGGCTAACGAGACAGGAGGCAAGTGAAACTGAACACACTGACATCAGACATGAATGTTAAATTAATATTAAAATATTAACATATAACATTTTTGCAGCAATTTTTGGGAAGTGGCTGTTTTTTTGGCCTTAAGTTATTTTTAAGGATCTTTTAATTACAGAGTACTCTTAACATACTGCTCAATTGTTGTGTTTGACAGACAGTTCAGAACTTGTCAGGTCAGCAAGACGCCTGCTAAATTTACTCACTTCTACATCTACCACTGTTCAGCCCAGTGTTCAAACTCCCCAAGAGCCTCCCAGGTTTTGTGAAACTAGACGCAAGCAACATATGCACAGATTAACAAAAAAACCTTTGAATCATTTGACATGTGTGTTACTTTTGTACTATATAAATTAATTAGCATAAAACAATGAGATGCTTCTTCTGAATATTGTGTCATTCTAGCAGAATATTGTGTCAGGAGAGATGGTACACATATTTAAAATATGCTCTAAATTGCTAGGAATAAAAATAGCTACTTAACCTGACTAATAATTTGTGTTAAAAGAAATGGTTGCAGGCTTGGAGCAACGGTCATTGAGAGTGACCAGACTGCGAAGGCTCCCAAATATTCCTTGCTGGATCTTGATCGACTGTCGTCTGCCTGTCTGCAGTTTGCTAATGATGATAGGGACAAGTGAGAGGGCAGCTGGGGCAGGGGGCAGTGGGGTTAAATAAGAACAGTGGTGCTTTGGTTTGTGTCATTCCATCGCTCATAGATGGCTAATACTGGATCACTTATTTATTTGGGTTCTCTCTTATCTATTTTAGGGAAATCTGAGGTTCAGAGGTGTTAGCTAGTCTGCAAAACTGTCCGGCTGTTCTTTATGTACACTGTACAGACTGTGAGCGGTACGCTTTGCTGCTGACAGATTGGATGCCAGCTGTAGGGTTTCAAATGCATCTGAATTTTAAAAAAATGATGGCAGCTTTTAGGGAAAGTCGAGGTCTTTTTAAAATTGGAAATTTGAATAATTTATTTTTACAGTTTTTTCTTTTTGATTGAATGTGAAGGATTTACCACAGAACACTACATTTGGACTTGAAGATGTGATATTTCTATATATGATAAATATAGATTTTAAACCCTTGTAAACATGAAGTTGGTTAAGTGTGTGGGAATTTCACAGTAATAATTTCTTTAATGTATTGTTAGTTTTTGGATTTTTGCAAATATCAATAAAATATTTAAAAACAACAACATGGACTCTGTTAACTTACATGCTGTGTGTCTAGTTACTTGGCTGGTTGCCATTTGAGTCACTGTTTTCACTGCATTGTTTTAGTTCTGTTTGCTACTGCACATTGGCCCTGTCCAAATTTATTTGTCTTCAAACACGTGCACAAGAAGCAATTTCTTAACATCCTGGTTTTTAACTGGACAGTAGCAGAGCTATGATACCTCATGGGAAGAGCTCTTTGCTCAATTTTATATGGGAAAGTAAATCTAACATAGATTTTATACTACAAAACTAAATTCAGGCTTTTTGTCATGGAATGGGGAAACACTTTTTTTTCTGTCCCATAACCAAAATCAGTTAAAAATAAGGATTTCAATTTTGCTATAAAAAATTACACTTTAGGACAGTTTGTGTACATTAATTCCTACTTTTGATATAAATAAGTGCACAACTAACTTCATGTGGCAGGATTGGGTGTAAATTGATCCGTTTAAAAAGTTGTTTCACTATGCCAGCAAACCTTAGTGGGTGATGTTTGCTGTCAGGACAAGGCTTTAGGTTACCATTAACCCTTTCAGCAACAATATTAATATTTTAGTGAGCATTTCTGGCAAAGTTCCTGAAGGCAAACTTATGTTGTGTGATGTTATGTATAGTAAGTGTTCAGAGCAGTAACAGCGTCCTGATACTTCCCCATCTTGACTAATAAATTCCAAACAGCGGTAAAACAATATCTGCAGAAAGTTGCAATGAGACAATAAATACTCTTCTATCACCAGAGTGTGGAAGCTGCATTCAATAGTCACTGAGTAACCAGAAACTTCAAACTCATCAGAGGATGTTTCCCTGTTGTAAACCTGACACAAGTGACGCAGTGATGGGGAGAAAGAGCCCTCCAACTTGGTCTTAATCATATTGTGTATTTAGGTTTGATTCTTATTAATTTAACTCCTCATCTTAATGAAGTTAAGGTATTTTTAAAAACATATAATGCTGTATAGAGCAGCATAGTACATATATATCTTAAAAAGTGACTTTAACTTTTAGTTTCTATATATGTATATAGTGTGTGTGTGTGTGTGTGTGTGTAACACTGATTTTCCCAGTAGAACACAAAGGAGAATCATAGTAAAACTGAAAGTAAAATATCAAGTTTAGCCAAAGAATGAGAAACATAATTTTATCTGCTTTTTCTGGGAAATGTCATTTAGTCATAGGCGTGCTGGAGCATCTCCACCTCATCTCATGTAGCACGAGATAAGATAACAATCTGATACAGCTTCAGCAGAGTTCCCCCTTTGTAAATTCAGTAATGTAGGAACATGAACCTTTAGGTTGGACTTTGCTCTACGACAATGAGAACTAGTTTTTGGACCTGACCCAGAGGTAACAGATGACCCATGTGTCTCTATGGCTGGCTTACCTAATTCAAATTATATTTTCTCACTATGGCAACAAAAATGTTGTTTTTGTCTGAACCTGCCATACTGGCTAGTAATGATGCAACAACAGTAGCCTACATTCCCCAAAGTATTTTTTCTGTTTTGACCTTCCTTGATATGTTTCACCAAACACCAAGCATACCGGCACACACACACTGAAACTGGAAACTAGCCAGCTGACACACAAAGTTGATGCTGAAGGCAGACGGTCTAAAGAGAGCATTTTGGCCAAGCTGAAGCTGAAACAGGCTTTGTGAAGCTTACAGAAATATGTGCAAGAGCAAAATGAAAGGTGAAGTGAACTGTTCTGCAGTAACATTAGGATGCATTTTGCTTCATTTCAAGCCATATACTGTGGGTATTTTTCCTATTTACACTTGTGTAACCGGTGTTTGTCAGACTGAAACTAGAATGCAGTATGCTGCTTCACCAAACAATCTGATGGCTAAACAACTTCTTGTTGACACTTTGAGGAGTTTATGTGGACTTATCTGAGACTTTTGCAGTACCTGCAGCTACGGATGTCATTTTTATTTCCTTGCATGGCCCTGAGCTGGAAAACCATGTTGTAACTGTTACACTGAAGACACACAAAGGAAATTAGAATTATAAATTATATTTAATTATATTCATCTGACAAAATGTCAGAACGCTGTGTCTGAAACTATTCGGGTTTGCACTTTGTCGTGTATGTAGATCACTTTATAACTGTAGCTGTTTTATCTGATCTCTTGATAAACCTGTCTCAATAAGCCAAATTGGTTTGTGTTCAAGGTAAAGGCCTCTATAAACCATTTCCATAAACTCAAAGTGTGTATAATTGGCAGTCACATCAAACATTATCTAAAACCATGTGCAGAAAAACAGTTTAATTTCTTACACTGAAAATATAGAAACAAGTTGCTTTAAGGTTCTAAAACATTTGCATTTAAAACGCTTTAAATGTAGCTGTAATCATATTATGATAAGAGTTTTTTAATATCTACAGGGTACAAAGAGGGCAGATTTGTCTCAGCCAGCTTGAACTCTAATGTAACAACACCACAGCAATTTGCCTGTAAGTTCGCTAAGTCATTAACATAAACAATATACATGTCAGTAAGGATAGTGCATCTCATCACTCTCCAGAGGGTTGCGTACACTGAGCTCAGCTGAGAAGTTGTTCATCATACTCATGGGTGTCTCTCTGGAAGGAGGTGCTGCCAGCACCTCAAACTCTACCTCAAAGTTGGCCTTGGTTTCACCAGACTCGCGGATGATCAGGATCTCATACTCTCCGAACCGGATCAGAGCTTTGTATGGCAGATCCATCCTCTCCAGGTATCCCAGTGCTGAGGTGTTCACAGACAGTTTCCCCCTCTGGCTCAGATTCTGGATGGTAAACAGCATCTCTGAGCTCTGGGGAATGTGGTAGGCGTAGAGCGCCAGCTGCTTACGGGACACCCGGGGATCAAGCAGGACGTAGGCACAGGTTTCGGTGTCACGGCCCAGCCTGAGAGGGTCGTCGGCAGTGTGTCTTCTTCTGGCTCCCAGAGGAAGACGACCATAAAAGCCCTTACAGCTCTGCTGAGGATGGTAAAGCTTGATTTGGAGGCAAGGCAAAAACATAATCTTAGGTAAGAATGTGACTTAGTTTTCAAATTGTAGAAGATTGCTGCTTTTAACCGGTAAAATGGAAAACAAGAAATGCAAAGTATCTCAGTAAGAAGATTCAACTAACTGTGCTGTCGCCGCCAGAGAAAAATATGAATGAGTCTTTATGACTATACTGCTCTTTACAAGCGGCTGTCTTTGTTTCAAGGAAGTTTCCTCATTGGCTCTGCAGTAACCCTGCTGGTTTCAAGTGCAAATCTGCAAATACCACAAAGACTGTTCTGGATGAAGTAAAGTTCACGTTATTGGAAAAGAAAAAAAAAGTTTATTTGATTTGATTTTGTTAACAGTGTAGAATTTAGGGTAGGTGTCTGTAAGACAAGTCAGGAAAATAGAATTTCCCTGAAAAAACGTGTTTAGTGAAGAAATACTTAAGAGAGGACTCTGTGACTGCATGGCTACTATTGACACAGTATATTCTCATAGCTTGGTGAGTAGTCTAACACACACTCTGTGGATGAGCGTATGAATGTCACACTACACTGGTGAAATCTCCACCTGGAGTCCATGGACGAACCTTAAAGTTGACATTAAGGCACAGCATCTGTTTCACAGTATCTAAAACTAGAGCGGGAAGAAGGAACTCTGCAATATTCAACTGTTACACATTAACTAATCCTCTGCCACGATATGAGTCAAGCAGAGAAAAGCTAATGTTAATAAATGTCGGAGAGGTGGATATGACCAAACATGTACAAACCATTTCATACCACAGCTTATGAAGTCACTTACTTAAGGGCCACGGTATGATACAGGAAGTTTGTTTAAGGCTGTTCAGACAGAAAATAGTGCAGTATTATAATTTTTAACTGTACTGGGCATATTGAATAGAAAGTAGATTATATGTACCATAGAGTTATTAGTTATCATTGGCTTGAAAGGTCTAAAGTACTGGTTTACTTTTCTTTAAATTAACCAGTCCTTCAGTAGATCAATGCGCCCTCCTATACACAGGGTGGCGCTGTGTTTGTCATAGAATCTAGCTTGTATCGTGGCAGGCAGGCAAAAAAGCACCGGAAGTCGGTAAAAGGAAACGTCTCCACGGGTTTTAAATCGCTGTGGCGGCTAAAAGTAGCAGGGCATGTATATCGTCTTGTCACGATATTTACAATTGGTCGCATTTTAAAAGCTGGATAGTTCCTAACCTCAGTGTTTTTCCGCCGCTTTTCACCTCTGCAGCGCTGTTGAGTGTTAGCTTAGCTTTGCTTGCTAGCGGACTGTTTTAAGACGCTTGTACGCTTTCAAAGTGTATTTACCACGCTGTAGATTTGGGTTCACAGCTATAACTAGTCACCCATCAAAGCCAGAGCTGTCCAAAAATGCTGCTCTCCCCTCTGTTTCACAAGCTCCATCTTTGTCATCTGATCACAACTACCTCCCCAGAAAAGCTTTCAGATGCAGTACCTGCTTGTGGCCACAAGAGTGCAGTAATTTACAAGACAAATACAAAAAAGTAATATGCGATCCTGCTGCTGTTCTAAGACATCAGGACGACTGTTGCTTTCATTTATTTTCATCAATACTTAAGTTAATCCTGTTTCCAAGTGTCATATTTTTTTTCTCCTTTTTGTCTATAAACGTTTTTTATTCAGATATTTAACAATGGTGAATATATTTTTGTGGGAAATGTGCCCCAAAAGGCAGATGAGGAAGAATTCAGGACACTCTTTAGCGAGTATGGCACAATCACAGAATGCACCATCATCCAAAACTTTGCCCTCTGTAAGTCAAAGGTAAAAACCGAGGCTTAGTGAAACTGAGTGTCACGAATGCAGACAAGGGATCCGATGACGAGCTGTTTGATGACAAGTAAAACACAGTAGGGTCAGGGCAGTGGTTCATTTACTTTCTGGCGAAAAAAGACATTTGCAATTGTTCGGTCACTCGTCTGATTGACCTGATCTGTTTGAAGGATGAAGATTTTCACCAGGAGATCCACGATCATCACTACAAGAACAGCAGTCAAAGCAGTTATTAAACATGCCAGCTCAGTTATTAAACTAGAACATTGCTCTGCTCGATCAATAAAGTGGACAAAACTTAAGAAAGCTCTTAAGAAAGGAGATGTTGGCGCTCATGTCAAATTTTCCGTTTTGAAATCCACGACAGAATGCTGCATCACCACTAGACCAGTGCATAGAGGTGGTGCTCTGATCTTGTTTCTGTTAACATCTATTCTGGACCACAATGTGTAAGGTATAACTCTGGAGATGTTGGAGCACCTCAGGGTGACCTCTTAATCAGGCTGGACCTCCCAGTCTGAGACTCAGAGGTCAAAACAGTCCGAAACAAACAGTTTAATTACTATTTTTATTATTTTAGCTGGGAAAAAGAGCAGTTATCATTCCGGTAAATAACCCAACAGTTGCACTACAGTAATTCAGTTTGCCTGGGACTATCTTTGAGATCCTGTACATGTTAATTTGTTTACTCAAACTGGACACTTCAGTTCAGTCTTAACCAGTGAATTAACAAGCTTTACCTACCCTGGTGTTCTAGGTGGACATAGACCGTGGTCACCACAGTGCAATGATTAAGTCAACTGATAACACTGGTTTAAAAAAGAATGCAAAAAGGTAACAGTGTTTAATTGTAATGCAACTTGATTTCTGAATGTATTTTATAGGGTAAGGCCTATTTTCCTATATGGAGACAATATCTTGCAGCCATTTGCTGAAATTTGAAATAAATTGAGTCACACACACTTTGTGAGTGTTATTTAATTCTGTAAAGGCTTCAAACAACAGTACAGATAATATGACTGCAGTCTGCATGCTTTGTGACAAAGAGGGGTTGTAAGTGTAGAATATCTGTAGAGACAAGTTATCTGCCATGGGCACCAAACAGTCAGAAAGATGACTGTGACTTTAGAACCTTTTCTTTTGTGTACTGTTGGTTATATTGGAGTAAAATCCATTCAGTAAACAATATTAAAAACCTGCAGGACGTGAAAGTGTTGCATGTCTGATCTTTAACACATTCTCCAGAACTAATGGACCACCATGCTTGAGAAAACAGCATGAGCACAGTCAGTTATTACTTTATCTACTGTCCTTTGTGGCTAAATTGTGAAAGATGCAGGAAATGCTAGCATGCTGGTGAACGCTCTTCTTCCTGTTGTTTAGAATACAGCATAGACCAAACCACACACTGTGGGTAAACTACTGCAAATTGTGTATGTGTGCCTGAATATTTGGCTCTCAGTAATCTGTGCAGTTTAAAAAGGGTTTCCGTTACAGAATTGTAGTAAATATCACCTGCACCAGTTTGGCAGTGGGGCGGTGATGATTTGGGGAGACACATCCATGAAGGGACATACAGACCCCAACCTGCTACCCACTGGTACCCTGACTGGGTGGTACTGAGTGGTTCCTCAGGCCGTAGAGCTTTTTTCAGACCTCATTTGGGGCAGCTGACTCTGAATTCCTTTTGACCGAGGACAGTGCCTGGTCATATGTGACCAGCTGGGTGGGCAGTGCAGAGACATTAACTGGGTCTTAATTTCTTTAGACCTAAAATTGAAAGAATCTGGGATGTTACATATCACATATCCAATGCTGCCAATACACACACTGTTCAGGAGATCACTCATCACCTCTATCTGAATCTGGGAGGAGATCTCCTGTGACATCGTGTGTTATCTTATCAGGAGAATACCCAGGCCTTGTCTCATGCTAACGGCAGTGAAGAACAGTGGCAAAAAGTAATCAATCAGGTTTACGGGACTATATGAAACAAAGACATGTTCTGCCAGTGAGATGCCATTACTAGAATTATAAAGAAAAAACATGCAATTAAAATAATAGCACATAGTAAGAAATTAAAAAACAATTTTTCTTTTTGTTCATTTTTGTCCAACTTTTATTCATAATTTCTTTTTTTTTTTTTCCAGCTATGGAAATCCACCAAACAAACATCAGAAAATCAATAATAAAACCTCAGTTCCACACAGTTCCAGATGTTTTCTGATTCTATCTAGTGGAGGAATAAATAACATCTGAGTCCACTTCTCTGACTGATGCCAGCCTGTGGTGACTTTCTGTTTTTGGATGAAATGTCACAGCAGCATAATCCGGGTCTGAGCTCTGGCTCTGTGAATGAAAGGACTGTCAGTCTCATAACTAAGCGGGTAAAGAAAAAGAAACATCATAATCTAGGAAGGACACAAAATGAAACGCATCACCTCTTCCTGTAGATTCTGTTCTCCAGTGTGAGGTACTGCAAAGCACAGAAATAAATTGTATAGTCATTTTAGTTGCAATGTTTCTAACTAATGCTATTGAAGGATTTTTTTTAAACAAGAAGAAAAATGTTTCTCTTATATAGCAACAGTATATGTGAAAGTCTGTGGAAACAAAAATACCTTTCTGGAGATGTTTGATTTTAGCAGCCAGATAGATGACGGCCACAATGAGAAAAACTGTCAGAGCACCCAGGACCACACTCATCATCTTTGGTAATCCATCAAACACATCTATGAGAAACATAAGTGAATTAAATAACAGTGACACAGTGTGCTACAGTTATAAAATAAATCCTAAGTTTAGTGTTGTTAAGTTTTAATGCTAGGAAGATTTTCCAACTTCAACATTCCGAATCTAAAACTTAGATCCATGTTTTCATGCATTCATCAAAATGAAATCAATATAAAATTCCTACCTTGGACCTCTACATTTGTTGCATGAACAATAACTGCATAATTGCTTAAGTATGTTCCACAGAAATACACCCCCGAGTCCAATAAATCCACTTGTTTGATTTTAAGAAACACCGTGGATATGTTGGTGCTCATTTCAAATTTTCCACTTTGAATTCCTGTGCAGAATGAAGCAGGTTCATGAGGCTGGGACATAGAGCAGATACAGTGGAGTTCAGATCTCTTGGTCACTCTGAACCAGAATATCTCTGTGGGAGAACTGGAATAGTTGGAGCACAGCAGCGTGACTTCTTCTCCAGACTGAACCTCAAAAGTCTGAGAATCAGAAACAGAGACGGAGATCCAACCTGAAAATAAGAACAAAAAAAAAACTCCAAAAAACTGGACATGCAAGATAAAGTTTTGGCAAATGAATTAACGGAATCGTATAGAAAATGCAATCAATTCTGTGTAAATGAATTCCACTCACTGAGGCTGAGGAGAAACAAAACTGTGAGAGAGGGACAGCTCCACATTGTGCATACGATGCCCCTGAAATGGAGCTCTACACAAAGGTCTGAAAAGGTGTGGTTTCTACTATAAGCACACACATATGAACACGCCTACACACAGTTTAACACTGATGATTTGCTAATTAGTCTCCAGTGCTGCTTTCTTCAAATTGTTTGTATAAATGTTACCGTTTGCTTTGAGAAAATTAAATGTAAGAGACAAATTACATGATTGTCCACATATAAACAAATTAACCAAATTAAAAATAAATCTTCAACCTTGAAAGTATGTTGTACACACCATGTTTAATAATTCATCAAGCTTTCCATTAAAAGCAAAAAACAGTTAATTGCACTTAATTTTGACTTAAATTGTGAGTGCCAACTGAATCGGTTTGGGCCATAGACAGTATAAAATATGGATGTCAGCTTCTGGGTTGGGGAAGGGAAGGCAATGTGTAAGTCCATTGCCTGTATTCTCTCAGAAAGCCACCAGATGGCAATAGATGCTGTTGCAAAGAAAGACTTTGGTCCTGTAGAAGTCTAGGGCGACCGTGGCTCAGGGGGATAGGGAATCGCATCTGTAACCGGAAGGTTGCCGGTTTGATCCCTGGGCTCTCTGTCCTGGTTGTTGTGTCCCTGGGCAAGACACTTTACCCTACTTGCCTACTGGTGTTGGCCAGAGGGGCCGATGGCGCGATATGGCAGCCTCGCTTCTGTCAGTCTGCCCCAGGGCAGCTGTGGCTACAACTGTAGCTGCCTACACCAGTGTATGAATGTGAGAGTGAATGAATAGTGGTATTGTAAAGCGCTTTGGGTGCCTTGAAAAGCGCTATATAAATCCAATCCATTATTATTACAGGAAAACAGCTTAATGACTTTTGAATGAGCTTATGGCAGGGGTCGGCAACTACATTTGTCCAAGGGCCTGAATTTTTCTTGGCAGACATTGAGGGGCAGATGCTGTTGTACAATAAAATAATACAGTATCATTGGTAATATGTGATTATTTCATTATATTTTTCCTCCCAAGTTGATGTTATTTCTTCACCTGGGCCCTGTTTCAGGAAGCCGGTTTAGTGGAAAAACTGAGTAAGTATACCCTGAGTTAACGAAAACTCTGGGTTTTCGGTTTCACAAAGCGAGTTCAGCTGCAGCCTGAGTGAGTCACTATGACGACACACTCCGTGAAGCTAACCTGCCCCCTAGCAGGTTTACTACAACTAACCCTGACTGTCTCCGCCCCTTTGTCGGAAACCTGACTGTAGGAAGTGTCGGACATGGCGTGCCACTTCCTTGAAGAGCCAGTAGATCGTGAAGCCCAAATTCTCTGCAGAGCTCTCCGCCGGGAGAGAGTGATCAGAGCGCGTTTGGACATTTTATCATTTCCTGATGATTTTCTGTGCGAACGTTACCGTTTCTCAGCACAATCTATAAGTTATTTGGATAACATCCTCAGGCCATATATTACGCATGTGACACATCGCGGACATGCTCTCAGTTCATTGCATATTATTTGTATTGCACTTCGGTTTCTTGCAAACGGGAGCTTTCTGTATAATATTGGTGACGCTGAGCACGTTTCCAAGGCTACCGTCTGTCGGGCAGTCAGGAATGTTACAGTTGCACTGAAACATCTCCTGTACTCGTCTGTGGTGTTCCCCGGTCATAGACCCACAAGATTTATCAAAGAGGGATGCCACAAAATTGCAGGTATCAGGATGACCAAAACTTAATGTATGATGTGGTGATACTTGGACTACTACTTAAATTGCACATTTATTTTCAGGGTTCCCAGGCGTGATTGGCTGTACAGATGGCACTCACATTCCAATCACTGCTCCTTCAGTAAATGAAGGAGACTATGTGAACAGGAAGTCTTTCCACAGCATTAATGTACAGGTACATAGTTCCCTGTAGCATGTCAAACTAACAAATTATTTCATTATAGTAATGGATGCTAATTTGTGTTCTCTGCACTGTGAAGATCATATATGATGCTGCCAACATTATCACAAATGTGGAAGCCAAGTGGCCAGGCTCTGTCCATGACTCACAAATATTCCGTGAATGTACACTGAGCACAAAATTTGGACATGGTGAGTTGAGAATACTTTAAAATATATAAAGACCAATTGCTTCAGGGACATTTGAACTGAAGTGCATCCTTCTGTCTTAGGAGAGTTCACTGGCTACTTGCTTGGTGATAGGGGGTATCCATGTTTACCCTATTTGCTTACCCCTTACCCTGACCCTGAACCGGGCCCACAGCAGCGATATAATCTGGCTAATTGCAGGACAAGAGCCAGAATTGAAATGACTATCGGAATGCTTAAGGCCCGGTTCCAGTGCCTGCAAAGACTCAGGGTCACCCCAGAAAGGGCATGTGACATTATTGTGGCATGTGTGATTCTTCACAACATTGCCACAATTAGAGGAGAACACTGTCCTTCTGAACCAAACATCAGCAGTGATCCAAACCATGAACATCCTGACCCTCCCACGGACATACAAGATGGAAGCGCAGTCAGAGACACCATATGTCACAATCATTTCTTTTGACCCATCACCTCAACATGTTGAAAGAAGAATAAACAGATTTTTTGTTCAACTGGCTTTATTGGTCACCTGTGTTTCCTGTACACAAAGTATTAAAAGATGTAAACCTCATAAAGTGTCTCTGTTGCTTCCTCCTCTGTAACAGCTGTCAATGTTTCTTCATTATTTTCCTGTAGTAAAGAAATAAACAACATTGCTGTTCTACTGTAAACTCATATAATCTGTGGAGTATTACTCACAACTGCATGTTGGTCTGGCTCAACAGGAGGCTGCACCAGATGCAGTACACCATCACCATCAACTGATAGAATATGAGGTTCATACAGGTCACTTATAACTTACAAGGGACCAAATGGCAATTAACAAACATACCAATCACCTTACACTTCATTGTCATTATGCTCTCAAAGACAACCAAGACTGAGGGAAGGCAAAATCAGTAGGAAAATAACTTCACTACAAAATAATCCATTATGGTAAAGAGTTTATCAAATGAATGAGTAGCACTGCAAAGGTGACTGTGAAGAAAGGATGTATGCACATCATGTATTATTTTGAATTTACCCCCTATGTAGGCACTTGTGTCTTGCGGGGTTATTGACTCAGAGGATGTCCCCGCAGAGATGCCTTCGGCCACAGGGCGCCCACTGTTTTGGCTGAGGGCCAACTGCTCAGCCTCTGTGAGTGGTGGTGGTGGAGGACCCCCACCTGTTTTTCGGGCCTCCGCTTTTTTTCTGTTGGCTATAACGGGTCACATTTGAGCATACAGAGTAAGCAAATATGTACTTGTAATGTGCTCAGATAATTTCAATAAGTGCTTACAGACAGAAAATTAATGTAGCCTCTAACTGCAATTGATTTACATCGGACAAACAGACCAAGCACTATGGCTCATAATACAATTACACCTTACCTGTTTGGACTATATTTTTATATTTCATTTTTACTTGCTGCCAGGAACGTTTGGGGCCTGTTGGGTTGCACCTGCGCTCACATCACATCACAAAATAAAATGTATAAAATAACAAATAAAATAACATATGATAAAATAACGTGTTAAATGGGTGGAAATCCCTAGATCAATGTTTATATTAACACTCACGCATTGACTCTGTCGGCTATGTTTTGCCATGCATGCTCACTTTCTTTTGCAGCTGAGGCTGTGTTACTTTTTTCCGCGGAATTTGCATGTTATCAGCATATACTGCCATCAGAATTTCGGCCTCAAGCGCTGTGAAATACATTGACCGCGCCTTCTTTCCCTCCGTCTCCATGGTGACTCGCTTAATCTGTGCTCCGCTTATCAGGGCTTTATGTATCCTCGTCCGCGCGCTTCACTTGGGGTTAAAGCAACTCCGCGTTGACTGAACTAATTGTTATCAGCCTTTCTGAAACCGAATATTCCGAGTTGGACAGTTCGGGGTTACTCAACCGTGAGTGTCGTTTTTCACTCTGAGTTTTCCAAACCGGCTTCCTGAAACAGGGCCCAGGTCAGTGTTGATGGACTCATTATTGGTACTGCAACAAGCCACAAGAGGGCGACTGTGATATGTTAAGCTTCATACTTGTGAGGCCCTCATGTTGTCCATCACTGTCACATGCAATGTCATGGTTTGCAAAGAAAACCTAACCTTAACCTTTACCTCAACAACACAACCTCAAGCGGAAAGTTGATGCAGAAAACCGCTGCTATAATGAAGACTGAACCGATATGTATTCATAGGGCAACCTTTAGAAACGCTGTACCTGTAAACCTCATTTGCAGTGAAACTGTCGCTGTTGCTGAAGAATATAAATTGAGCTACCACAACACCACAAAGTATTTAAACCTCAAAGCGTCATATCCTGAACAGTCAGAGACCCATCAGAGAAAAAAAAAAAATGATGCTTTGAAACTTAACTGAACTTTAACTGAACAAGAGAGGGAAAATAACCACGTCTCAGCAGGCTGCCTGGGTTTTCTCCAAGCACAACAAGCCATATACTGGCCTTGACGAGGCAGCTGTTTGAAGTGAACTGATTGACATCCAGGCCACTAGTGACATGAAGGCTGCTCTCCAGAGATGTTCTGGTTCAGAATGACCAAGAGACCTGGACTCCACTATCGGCTATCGGAAAGCTTGAGCACCGTTGGGTGGCTTGTCCCCAAGAGTATGATACATGTTGGCCATGTATGTGCTCACCATGTTTGGCTCAACATACACCTGTGAAGCTGCGTTCTCAAAAATTAACTTTATAAAATGCATTACAGGAATAGACTGTCAAGCCAGTCTTTGTCTATCTGTCACTCTCCTTTGGAGATGCCTTTGTGCAACCCGCCTCATCGCTCAGCCTCCATCTTCATCTCTACCACCACCAGCGTCTAGACTCTGAGAGGTCCGACTCTAATACTTATCACCGCTGGGGTTCTGTTGTGCTGAGACGGGCTGTTGGACTCTAACCGCCAAAATTTTAAATTCTGGACATCAGTAAAGCATGTTGCTTTCATTCTAATGATCTGTTCTTATTGAACTGCTTTCAGGGCTACAGTCAAACAAAGCCTGATCCACCGCTGCTTCCTTATTAAGCTGCCCAAATGAAATCATCAGAGCAAGTGGGTTATTGCCACCAGGTGTGCGAGCCTGAAGGCGGGAAACTCCTCTGGTCCTGACAAATTGGCTGATAGTGATCACCTGCTGAGGCCATGTGTCCTGAGGTGACCTATCAGCTGTTAATGGACCTATTAAAAGGGAGCTGGCTGAGTACTAATGCCAGTGTGAAAAAGAGGGACCTCCTGCCTGATTGTGAAGTGTGGCGACTCATTTGGAGACTGACCAGTCAGTGTAACGTGGCAACCCAGTCCTGACAGTAGGAGACAATGCGTGTGATTGACAGCACGGCAGAAGTACATCTGTGAGTAGTGTCTCCACTGTTGTTCACCAGGTGCAGCTGTGCTGGGAGAGGGTCGCCACGGCTATTAGCCATGCCAGCTTCCGGGATGATGCTTCTGGCCAATATTTGTTTACTTGCAGGGCGATGCCACGAGGGGAGCCGCAGTGGCATAGAGCGACAGACTCCAGTGCAGAGTGTGAGCTGGGCTGGGATGTGACGAGCCCAGTGGAGGGACGATTCGATTCAGTTTTATTTATAGAGCCAAATCACAACAATGTAGAAAAGCATTTGATGAGTGTAGTGAGGAAAAAATCATTAAACAAATACGTGAGGTGAAAGATCAAGTCCATTATTATTCACCTTAATTGGAAAATCTTAATTTAAGGGTAAGTTAGGCTTGGTTAGAGAGACAGATAAACATAATTTAAGCGGCAAACTTCCTTGTAGACTTTCAGCAAATGATGAATTGCTTGTTATGGGATCTCTGTTTGTCTGAAGAATGGGTCCCAACCTGCAGAACTTGAAACACTTTTCAGAAACGCAACAATGTGCTGTGTATTAAGAGTTGTAGCTCATTGATTTCTGTCATTTGGTCTTTTTTTTTTTTTTTTTTTTCCCCTCCCCAAGTCTTGTTGTCCAACTGATCCTGGTGGATGCAACACCTTCCTGTCCATCACTGAGTACTTAATGTTCCTCTGCAATGCTCACAGGATGGACCGTTCCTCCCTGTCAATGAAGTGCACAACCTGATCACTGAAAGAGTGGCTAGTCCTCTGTTGGTGTAAATAGACTGCAGAGTCCCGGCCTGAGGAGGCAGCTCTTATTTGTCGTGTCATCTGCTTAGCCAGGGGTTGTTTGGTTTCCCCAATCTACACGTTTATGGCAATGGTCCTTGCACCTTGTGTACTGTACTACTGTTTGTGCTGGGGAACCTGGTCCTTGGAAGGCAATATGTCTGTGAAGGTTCTGCACTCTCCACCAATTGCTCTTAGAACTGAAAAGAAGTTTCTCAGATGAGAGGTGACATCTTCAAGAAACCTAAAGATGTCCAGACACTTTTCTTTCCAAGTTCCTTAGACTGGTCTTTGGAGTGGACCAAGTTTTGGAGTAGTGCGTTTTATGGTTTGAAAGCCGCAGAAACAGTGTTTCAAGAAAACACATCTCAGATACTCCTACTGAACACAAGATCCTCAAAAAATGCAAGGGTTCTGCTCTTGGTGAATGTGTTGTTGTTCATGAACTACGTAACATCATGTGGAGACAAAAGTAGGATCAGTGCAGCGATTCGTTTACTACCTACCGATGGTGATCACTAGAAATACAGCAGCCAAAGTAGCCATCATCAAACATGCCAGCTTAGTTATTAAACTGGAACACTGCTCTGCATGATCAATAAAGGAGACAAAACTTTATGAATTTAAAATGTTTACATTTTACACAAATTCTCCTCAAGGCAAACACATTTAAGAGCCCTTAAATATCAGTGGCATGACAAGGCTCCACAGTCTCAGACTCAGAGGTCGAAACAGAAATCCAGTCTAAAAGAAACTGTTCAGATTTGATTTATTTTTAGCTGAGAAGGGGACAGCTAATATTAAACAATTCCTAATTCAGTACTTACTCTGGCTGCAGGGAAATAAAGCTGGTATCCAGATGAAGCTCCTCATTGTGTGCGTTGCCTCACTGCTATGACACTTCATCTCTGAGATCTTTTGCTTTAAAGAGGTGGAGTACTGTACATGTTTATTTCTTCATTCAAACCGGGTACATCAATGTTTGAGCAGAAGCGTCTTGATGCATTCTCAATCATCCAGGAAAGTAAATCTCCAAAAGTTGATTCTGTTCATCTGGACGTAGCGTTTTGTGGGAGAAACGTTTCGTCACTCATGGTCATGAGAATTTGCATAATTAAGATTAAAGGTGAAAGTTAATTTTCCTACATAGATAATTTAGCATTACCTCCACAAAATGTCACCAAAGCGCTGTGATGAAACATATTTTATCACATATTTTTGTTAATTTGGGTCTCATTTAGTTAGAAATGTTTGTTTATCAGATGGACATAAATGATTATTGTGAGCTTTTCTTGACCCTACGTTTTGACTAGATGGCCTCAACAGGAAAGAGGTTCTCTTATGCAGCCAGGTTAAAGGAAACCTACAGATTAAGGTGTAAACTAGAGGGGCAAAGATGTTGACTTTAGCATGAAATGACATTAAACATTTTCTTTTCGTGCACTGTTGGATAGGTTAACAGATGCATGCCTTACTCATCCTCAAGTCTGTACACATTCTGCACGACAAACAGACGACTATGACTGAGAAAGCAACACATGTACAGCTGGTTACGGCTTTATCTGATGATGTAGCCGCTGCAGAGTAAATTGTGAAAGTTAGACACAGGAAATGTGGCTGAATACTCTTTCCTCTTTAGAATACAGCATACATCATACTGTGAGTAAGCTGAATATCTTCTGTATGCCATTAATAACCTGCTCAGCTTACAAACGAAAGCCAATATTTGGTATGATTACTTCTATTCTTCAACACAGCCTGCAATCTGTTGGGCAGCTTTCTTGTAGTCATGAGGAATAATTTTCCAGCCTTCCTGAATGATATTCAGAACTCTTCTTTGGATGTTTACCATCTTTTGTACCCACACTTCTTCAACAATGTTAAACTTGGGGAGGCCAAATGATGATGTTGCAGTTTGTGTTTGTTTGTTTTTTAAATCCAGACATGCTTTTACTGCATCAGCAGTGTGTTTGGGACTATTATCATATGTTTGGCAACTGCTTTATTTTTGAGGATAAATAAATGTGCCAGTCAAACACTTTTCAGATTGTATCACGTGGCAGATCACTTTGTGAACTGGTGCCAGCAGAGCTACCTCCAGATCAACACTAGAAAAACCAAGGAGCTGGTGGTAGACTTCCGCAGGCACAAACATCCTCCACTGCAACCACTAAACATCCAAGGCATGGACATTGAGAGTGTGGATAGCTGCAGGTGGTTCAGGTCTTTTGGAGTGAAAGGCCCACACCTGAAGACCTTCTATGACTCCGTGGTGGCCTCAGCCATATTTCATGGTGTGGTCTGCTGGGCAGCAGCATCTTTGCTGGGGACAGGAAGAGACTGAACAAGCTGATCCGGAGGGCCAACTCTAAGAGCCCCCTGGAGCCAGTATAGGTTGTGAGTGACAGGATGATGGTGGCTAAGCTGTCATCCCCATTGGACAATATCTCCCACCCCATGCAGGAGACTCTGACAGCACTGAGCAGCTCTTTCAGTGGCTGCGGCACCCACGATGTGAGACGGAGTGATTCCACAAGTCTTTCCTTCCAACTGCTGTCAGACTCTACAACACCTTGCAGACGACTACACATGTGCAGACACACACAGACATCAATACACCAGGGTCACCCTGACAGCACTGGACAGCTCCTTCGGTAACACATTGCTGCACCCACAGTATGCGAGGGAGAGAGTTCGGAAGTCTTTCCTTACAGCTTCTCTAAAATGTACAACAGCAGTGAATGCACACATGTCAAAACACATGTGCAGACACTAAGGTCCGTACATATTTTTGCAATATTCAATTTTAGACTTGGCATGTTTTCTTTTGTCCTTCACTTGTCCAGTTTCCTCAAATTTTTAAGGAGACACTGCACATCATACTGTGTTATACTAGTTTTTTTTTTTGCTCAACCTCTTCGGGAATCACCTTGTTGGTGCAAAAATACAATTGTGTGTTATCTTAGGCATTTTTCACAGTTTCAAATAAAGTATCACAAGATAAATTGTAAAATTGGTTCTTGAAACGCTGTAGGTTAGAGTGGCCATAAAAAAATCTGCACAGTCTTATTTGAAATGTATCTGCCACCCAACAGTAGTGGTTAAGATAATCACAACATGAATATCTGACAGCTAGATGCAAATGTCCACGTTTGGGCAGTTCATTTCATCTTTCACGTCTTTCATCTGTCACAAGTAATTAGATGCTACGGTTAATACTACATAAATTAGAATGAATCAATAGTGCTTGGCCAGTTTGGGTCATAATAACTGGGCCATACAAGCAAACATAGATACATGGAAAAGTAAACTAAACAGGATTACCCCCATAAAATGGTCTGGAGATGCTGTAGCAACACCTATACTGCTACCAGTAAAGAAAGGACACTAGCAAAAAGCAAAACTAGACAAAAATTAGTCCAGAGGGACAAGGAGAAGGGGACAGCCTGCAGCCACTACCTGCAAATCCATTCCCTTTTTACTGGTTGTGTTGTCTTATCCATTTACATCAAAAGAGATCAAATTGATTCACAATTATTTATGCTTCCCATATCGACAGAATGATATCCCTGAGGTTTAAAAGTGCATGTTGAATCACTGCACAAAAGCTTACAATTTGTTAAAATGATACATATTGCAAGCCTTGCAAATCTAAAGAAATAAAAAGTTATACATTTGAACTTTTACTGTTAATGGGAACCACCAGTGCATAACGCTAATGTCCCTGATCTGTTTAGTCTGTGAAAACACTCTGCACAGTCTGACAGGAAGTATTCACTACTTGATACAGAGTCAGCTCTGTTGTGGTTAACGGTCAGCAGTTGCACGGCTTTGACAAGATGAGAATGAAGAACAGCTGTTAACCTGTCATTATCAACTTATTATTCTTTTGGCATTTAGCAGATGACTTAATTATTTATTTTTATCTTTTATGCTCTGCCTTTACTAACATTGTAAGATGTTGTGAAGCTATATGAGACATGAGAAGATTTAAGATGATGAAAGGCCTTTGTATTTGTACTGATATTTAAGATTGATTACAGATAAAAGAATTCTGAGAATAAGACCAAAATAACTGTACAAATGCTCACTGTATCATAACACTGTCCCATTTTTCTGTGCCATGATATCGATATAGAATTGTTAATACCGAATTAAAGCCAAATGGCAACATCCAGGACTAAAATAAAACTTTGCCTGCTTAGAAGTGCAGTACCTCCAATGGCCACCTGAGGCTGGCACCAAAAATAAAAAACACAAACACTGTAGCGGCAACCTTCGGTCCTTCTTTGCCGCTTCTGCAGGACTTAAGTTTCTGACTCGTGCTCTTGTTGAATCGCTTGTATGCCTTTCGGTAGCAAAAACAAGGCGCTTGTAAAAAAGGAAAAAACATTTATTCTCCATACAAACTGAAAAATACAAACAAAGGCCTCTGGTGGGAGCTCCGTTTACATTCCTTTTATGTTACAACGAAAGCACAATAAACGGTGCCGGTTAGAAAACTGTTGCTCCGGGTCCTGCTTACTTGACTAACCTTTCATCCCCCCTCGTGCTTAACACACCCCCTTTACGACACCTACCAACACTTTACAACAACACAAAAGACTAACAAAGCAGGATCAATTTATGAAGCACGGTATATTACACTATAACATAAAATAATGAAAATTATAACTAGAAACTCAAATTAAAGATCACAGCAAAATGTTGGCTGAACTGTCTAAGCTCCAACAAACACTAAAAACCATACTTACAAAAAACATATGGCTCGACAAAATACCTTCATAACCTCTTGATATTATATTGCATAATATGAAGCAGACAGAAATACATTCATTCCTGTTACCTTTGTTCAAATTATTTCCTCTTGCACTGATAATTCTGAGTGATTGATCCGTTTTTGAATAGTGGCTGACACTAATATCAATTCAATTCATACAGCCGCACATCTCAACAGCAGTTGCCTCGAGGTGCTTTCTGCTGTAAGGTAAAGACCCTACAATAATACAGAGAAAACCCCAACAATGACACGATCCCAAGTACTCGGCAACAGTGGGAAGGAAAAACTCCCTTTTAGCAAGAAGAAACCTCCAAAGAGGAAAAGGCATCTGCCACAACCAGTTGGGAGGAAGATAGGACAAAAAACACAATAAAGATTGTGGAGGCTAAAATGTTTTGACATATGACATATAGACCACTTATAACAGTAACACAGGACACCAATAGGATTCATGTACATTTTCACTTGTGATTTCACAGCATGACAATATCCACCAAACAAACATCAGCAGATCAATAATGACGCCTCGGTTCCATGCAGTGCTCGGTCACTTTCTGAGTCTATCGAGTAGATGAATAAATAACATCTGGGTCCACTTCTGTGGCTGATGCAGGCCTGTGAGGACTTTCTGTTTTTGGATGAAATGTCACAGCTGCATAGTGCAGGTGCTCTGAGCTCTGCCTCTGTGAATAAGAGAACTGTCAGTCTCACGGCTGAGTAAAAAACTACTAACATTAACTGATAAAGAGTGTGAAGGACACAAAATGAAACACTTCACCTCTTCTTGTTGTAGATTCTTTCCTTCAGTGTGAACTACGGCAAAAAGTACAAACAATTTATGAGGTTGGTTGAATTATAATATTAAAAATATTCCTGTTGGGGGATTTTTAAAATAGAAAATAGCTGTTGTTCCTTTTTAAGTGTAATCATAAAAGACATGTAAAAATCTGTTACAATAAAAATACCTTTCTGAAGCTTTTTGATTTTAACAGCCAGACAAATGATGACTGTGATGAGGAAAACAGTCAGAACACCGAGGATCACACTCATCATATTTGGTAATCTGATAAAAGTGTCTGTGACAAAGATTATAATAAATGAAATGACAGCAGCTGCAGTTTATTAAATGTGTGGTTCAGAATCTAACATCTTAAACTTTGACTCTTATTTTCATGAAATTCAATAAAACCAAATGAAGAGGTCATTCTTACCTTGGACCACTAAATCTGTTGCTTCAACAATAACCGGACTGCGGTCTATTTTAAATCCACAGAAATAAAGTCCAGAGTCCAATAAATCCACTTGTTTAATTTTGAGAAACACAGTGGATAAATTAGTGCTCATTTCAAATTTTCCATTTTGAAATCCAGCGCAGAATGAAGCAGGTTCATGAGGTTCGACCATGGAGGCGATACAGGTGAGTTTGGCTCTCTTGGTCACTCTGAACCAGAGTATTTGTGTGGGAGAACTGGAAAAGTTGGAGCACAGCAGCGTGACTTCTTTTCCAGACTGAACCTCCACAGGTTGTGATACAGGGATCCAACCTGAAAAACAAAAGAAAATAAATAAACACAAACATTAAAGCAACAGAATCTTAATCAACAGAATCAGCTGGTTCTGTGGAGTAAATGAGTTGCTGTACTTACTGAGGCTGCAGACAAGTAAAACTGTTAGAGAGTCAAAGTTCCTCATTGTGCACACGATGTCCCTGAAATGGTGCTCTACAAGTTCATATAGGGTGGTCTGAAGAGGTGTGGTTTTTAGTATCTGTATGTGCTATACAATACATCTGTGAAAGAATAATCACGCCCCCCAGAAAGTTTAACCCTAACAGTGAACCAAGAGACAAAGATTGTGATTGTTCGCATGTAGACTCTCAAACCACTGTTGAAATATTTTATCACATCTGCTCATTAAAAACAAACCTCTCAGAGAGTCCCAGTACAACTTCACATTAACGCTCTTGGAACTGGGGTTACAGATGACCTTGAAGGATACAGCAACCAAAGCGATCCTGACAGGCTTGAGGTTTTGTCTGTCTCCCTCTGAAAGCCATCTCTCTAAGGCCTGATTTACATATTTCTGGAGGATCTTTGTGGCTGACCTTATTTTGTGATTGTTTCCTGGCATTTTATACCAGTCAATAAAAAAAAATAAAATGCTGCCACTTTTCCTCTCCTGGCTCCCAACTTTCAGTTTATTTTAGGGGTGTTACTCTGTCACTGCTATATTCAAAAACTGCAGTGAAGAAGTAGCCAAAAATGCACATGAAGTGTGGACAGTACTGAACACGCTGCAGGCTGCATCGACCTGGTGTGGATTTGTGGACTTGAATTGATGCTGCCTTCTGAAGTATAAATCCCCAGTAATTCTCGGGTGGAGCTGTGGGCAATCATTCCTTGTTCTTTTTTCTGAAGGTTGTTATTTCTCACCATGGTGGCAAGCAGGCCCCATCTGAAACATGCTAATGCTAGTGCTGTTTGCCAGTAACTTTGTCAGCCTCCTGGTGCTCCTGAGGATTTTCACAACCACTGCTAGCTATTCTTAACTAAACCTTCCAGCTGATTTCTGAACCTGAAAAGGAAAGTACTTCCCAGTAATTTACCTGCTTTGCCATTCTCCTGCATTGCACTCTGAGCAGCGGCATTTTGTCTGCTCGCCAGTTACTCCAGATTCTCTGATTAAAAAGCAAACAAGTAAGGCCTCAGAACCAAATCACAAATATTTCAAGAACTTTTTGAACTCACCTTGACCATTCGTAACATTTCTTCTCTGGAGGAGCTCTTTGTTTCATTCCTGTTGGGTAATAAATTTATTCAAGCCACTTCCCTCTTCCTATTAAACTCATTCTTTCTTGTAAATAAGACTTGTGACAGTGCAGTTGCTCTGAGTGTTTTCTTAGTCCAATAAACATGACAGTCAGGTTTACACATTTCATTAGATTAGATTAGATAAACTTTATTAATCCCTCGGGTGGGCTCCTCTGGGAAATTCGGTTTCCAAATAGCACAGCACGTGTAGACCAGAGGATTTTTTTTGGACTGCATACAGTCCCACTGCAAACCTCGTCTCTCACAGTATCAGGAAGTCATCTGACTGGTCCCAAAGTCAGGGTTGTAAAAATCTGAGACTTCATCATAAAAACTCAGAATGTGAAATGACTGGAATCTACAGAAGATTTATAAAGGCACACTATTACAGTAAGCTCATTCTGACAGTACAGATCATCCTCAGACCCAGTTATCACAATAAATCCACATTATCATGAACGATATGCCAATATTCAGCAGTCTGGCAGGCAGGAAGTGGACCTGAATGGAGAATTTAAGAGGCTGAACAAACTTAAAAGGACAGAAAGAGACACAGACAATAAGCACTCACGAGATAACAAGGGGAAACAGGTGGGAGCACAGCTGAGGGAAGCTAGCATAATGACTCAAGGGGAAGTAAAACTAAACACAAACTAAGACAGGGCAACAGTCAGTAAAATAAAACAGTAAGTGAGACATAACTGAATGGAGAGATGAAACTGATTAACCGATAACTAAATGGGGAAACGTGAAAGACACCCACAGAGAGACAAAACCGAAGCAGCGACAAGAATGAATGAATAGAATAGAAAACAAAAGAGAATTAACAAAGCTGTAAGCAACTTTTATAATCAAACCCTTTTCTGGATTACTTACAACCCCCCTCTGTCTACATAGAAGTTAAACTGTGAGCTTCAGTTTAACAGTATTGTACTGTAGGGAGTAGTGTGTTGCTACAAATTGCATCTGTTCATTAATGTGAGACAATGAATATCAAATGGCTTGAATGGGACACTAGTGGAGAGGTCAGTCACTGTGGTGGTAGAATCAGCTCTCTGTGACACTTCTGTTTTCACTCTTTGACAGAAGGTCACTGCTAATCATGTCATCAGAGCCCCTCTATTGCCTTTAAATTTAACTCATGCTGGTTATTGACATACTCATGAACTGCAAAGTTGACTGTGTGGAGTGAAGAAGAGGACCCAAGTTTAATAAGGCTGGTAAAACATTACAAAACAAAAGGCGAAGCTAAACAATAACCAAAAGTGGGAAAACTACACAGGAAACATGACACATCTTAAACATGAAAAACCCTTAAACGTGGCTACCTGGCATAAATACATGAAGACCTGGGACATGGCATGAAGTGGCAGGATAGCAGACGATCTGACAAAGACTGAATGACACACACACAGACTAATTATACACAGGCGTTGCTGTAACGTATTCGACCTTCAAATGCGGCCTCCGAAGGATGTAGTCACTGAATTGAGACACAGCCAATGACACCACAGGGGAAGAGTAAAAATAAGCACATTTAACATAGAAACACCAGACTTTCAAAATAAAACAGGAAACAATTAAAGACTTAGACATGGCACACAAGCTTGACAACATGAAGCACGCAGACAAGGAACACATGACATATTGACACAAAAGACAAGAAACTAACAATGAATCAGGAATTATAGGAGAACCAACCCCTAACTAATAATGTCAACACAAGAACTAAGCATATATTCAATATAATGTAAGAAATCACAAAATACAAAATGAACTTAAAATGCTGGGTCACGGACTCTGCCCTGACACAAGCAGCGTAAAATCAACAAACATTCTGCTCATCGCATTTCTTCGCGATTATTCCTTGAGGCCTTTTCAAATAGGACACAGCATGTGCTGTGCTGACCCAAAATTTGTGGTGACTGCTGCATCCAATGTGAAAGGGCCTTGAGCTGTCCATCATTTTAAATTACCCACCATCGCACTATGAAACTTGGGATAGTTTGGGCCATGAAGCATACACCTAACTGTCCTTCAAATCTGGGGAAAAGGAGGCTCTCCCAAGGCTCATCACCTCGCTGTGACGCAATCAGCCTTCAAAGGCACCCTTCAGAAGGTGCAGCCCCTGAATTACGACAAAGCTAACAGTCGATGTGGGTGAAGGTTTTTGTTTTTCTTATTCTTTCTATTTAAAAAAAAATAAAAAAATGTCAAGATGAAGGACTATGCCTGCTTTAACTGTGAGTTGTATTGATATGTGAGCTGTTGCCTGTAACTACAGACCTCACCAAATGCACTAACGCAGAGGTGTTTATTTAGAGCAGGGGTGTCAAACTCAAATACACAGTGGGCCAAAATTCAAAACTGGAACAAAGTCGCGGGCTAACGTTAATATTTATTGAAAGAAAAATCTTCCTCCAGATTTAAGAATGAATCTCTTCTTATGGACTCAAACAAGTTTTGCTGAAAAACTGAATATGGAACAAGCAAAGCTTAATACTAAACGATATATATATTAGCTGTATAATACCAGTAGGCCAGCTCTAATAGTAATTTGGTATGGCTTCGCGGGCCAAATGTAATTAGGCTGCGGGCCAAATCTGGTTTTTAGTTATTCAAATGTTCATAATCCTGATTTTTTTTTTCTATTTTGCATCATGGCATCAACCTGCTATTGAAGCTTATTTCTCTTACTGCAATAAAGAAGTCACATATTTAGAGTTATGGATAGCAATGTTTCGTTTTTGGTAGCAGAAACAGACTAATCGTATGTACTTCTTCATTAGGAAGATTTCTAAAGACCTTCATATGAGTTCAGCTTTAACATTAGCTTCCAGTTCAAGGTATACTGTTGTAAACAGTGTTTGTGTGTCTTTGGCCCCCTTCCTGAGTTTTAATTTTTTTGTAGAATCAGTTTAATTCAACTACCCTGGAGAGATTTCAATGATTAGATTTGATTGGTGGCTGTGGTGGTGTGTGGTGACTTTTACAATAAGACAAGCAGAAACTATTCCAGTGACAGTGGCCAACTGGGGCCACAAGATGTCAGTGATGTAAAGGATGGATGCAAACAGGTATGAGAGAAGCTTTACAAATAGAATGCTGTTTAAAACAAAGGACATCTTTAATTTGGTGTTTATTTATGTTTTTTTTTTTTTTACACTGCTCAAAAAACATAAATGAACACAATAACCTCTACCTCAAAGTTAAAACCCAGAGGACAAGTTTTGAAACGATGATCGAAGCTGCTCACCTTCACAAAATTTACTAATGCTGACAGTTCAGGAATTGTCTACTGTTGAGCCAGGGTTAAGGTTAGCAATTCAGTCTTTAAATGTTATCCATATTACTCGTATAAGTCTTACGAATACATAGGAATTTTTTTATTACAAGTGGATTTCCATTTAATGTTCATATTCAATATCAGCTTAATTTTATAACCACTTATGTACTTAGGGCCATAGTGTATGGATGGCTAGGAGTGACAAAATGAATGAATTAAATATCCCATTAATAATTACTTAAATGCCCTTCTATTTCATTTAAGCATTTAATAAATTATTAATTAATTTATTTCTATTATTAATGACACATTTATTTTATTTTTTATATATTTAATTTATTCATTATCGACACATTTAATTAATTATTTAGTTATTTTAAATTTTAATTAATTATTGAAGCATTAAATTAATTATTTAATGCTGTATTTATTTCATTCATTTTGGCACTCCTGGCCCTGCAGCTGTCATCATGAATTAATTTTATCTGTCAGTCTCACTGATCAAAGTCGGGGGGCGGGGTTAACACTGCCACTGTGGCATGTCTAAAATCTGATTGGTTAAACTGCACAACAAGTCCACACAGGTCCATGCCAGATAATAGATTGATGTACACCCAGTGAATTACACTCTGCTCCTTTAGGAGGCGATATTCATCGCTAACTTTGTTTGAATAGTTAAATGCTGAAATACTGAATGCTTGAAAAATCAAGAGGATAACTTGATAATAGTTGTGTGCGTCACTATTACCATTCGCGCATGTGTGGTACCGCATGCGCGAATCTTACATCACTTCCTCCCTTTGCCAACATTGCGACAGTTAATATATTTAAATGACACGTTTAGCACCCAGTCAGCTCCTAGCGTTTCTCGACAGCTCTGCCTCCTTTTCAACTGCCCGAGACATTTAAACAATGGATACCGCCGTATACAAACAAATTCATGCTTTTCTTCTCAACGGAGAGCTTCCTCCGACTGAACAACAAGCCGAAAAATAAGAAGAATCTTGTCAGAGGTACCAGAAACAGGGTTGTTGCTGGCTATTACTAGCCAACATTGAACCAGGACATCGGTGAATGGACATGGTCTTATTTGAGTTAACAAGAGAAATCAGAACCTCTTCCTAATTTTTTCTAAAACATTTGTTAACTATATAATTCTGTATGAATGTGTTTACTTGCACACTTACATTTCAACATTAGTTTCTGTCTTTTTATTTTATTGTTATCAATTTACATCAACTGTTTTTTCAGTATCCTAGAAATATTGTTTGGAGTACATTTTTCAGGTCAGATGTCATCATCGCTGCCAGATGAAGGACCAAATCAAAACCGTGGCACCAGGATTACATCCCATCAAGGTACATCTTAAAGCCTGTTCACCCATTTAATTTACATGTTAAAAAGCTTGTGTGCTCCAGGGTAGCTTTAAATTTTAATTTGAAAAGTTCTGTGACCTGCAGGTAAAAGAACTTTTTCGAAGTGCTGGGCATGGATTTAATTGGACCACTCCCGGAAACATGTCTAGGGAACCGATATGTGCTAACCATGACCGATCTGTATACTAATTGGCAATGCTGATTGCAGAACTTCTTAAGTCCAAGACTGCAGCTGAGGTCTCTGCAATCATGATCTCTTAAGTTATACACATTTGGCACGGTCAGGAAAATCATGACTGACCAAGGAAAGGAGTTTGTGAACCAGGTAAAACTTGTGAAAGTGTTATTCGTACCTTTACCTATGATATGATGTATTTAGGCCAAGTCTGCTCATGTAACTGCAGCTCAACAACAGCATTTTCAGCAAGCTCAATATTAAACATGCTGTGTCCAGTGCATACCACCCCCAGACCAACGGGCAGGTTAGCATTTGGATGTCTAACCTTCAGTAACTCAAGTGAAATCAGTCATGCTTATTTATCTATTCTACAATACAACTCAATGGATGAGAGGACCAACCAGAACATTAAGCGTGCTCTCAGAAAGTGCATCAACCAGAACCACGATGACTACTCGTGATGCTTTACAGTGTATCATCGTCTTAAGAATGTATTTTTAAACTTATTTAAAGTTTAAAAGTTATTGACAAGTGCAAGAGATAATGAATTAATGAAGAGATTTTATGTGATCAGCACTACACCCACCACAGTCCCTATTTCCTGCTCTTCCACCGACATCCACGTCTTCCTGCTGTGACAAACGCCTGTCCCATGGATGATGACCTTGCAGTTGCCAACCCAGAAGAGGACATAAAGACACAAGACTTGAGGAGATGACGATTCTGAATGAAATGGTCTGTACATTTAAGAAGGGCTGACTGACAGGGAAAGGAGATTTGTTTAGTGGAAGACCTTTGGAACACGGAAAAGGAAGCAGGTACAACATTGTGTTGTTCAAGCAGGCGATGATGTTCTTTTGTCAGGAGATCCAAAAAGGAGACGCACAAGAGATGCATTATTCATTATTTGCATATTATCAGATCCACCAACTGAGAGGAAGTTTCTCCTGGACCACTCATATGGGACTCCTGAATGGCAAATTGATCATCGGTATGCCAGTCCAGGAGCAAAGTGTCAGAAAGACTTGGACCCTATTTATTCCAGTCTGGTGAGGCGCATTTTTATGCATTCACGTTGAACCTTGATGGTTTTAGAATTGCTGAAGCATGAGAAATAATGCCAGCCTTATTTTGTAGTTGTCTTTTTAATCTGTTTCTTTATTATTTTATATATTATATTGAAGTAAAATCACATGAAATGCTTTTTTCATTTAGGTGGAATACAGTGGCTTGCAAAAGTATTCGGCCCCCTTGAACTTTTCCACATTTTGTCACATTACAGCCACAAACATGAATCAATTTTACTGGAATTCCACGTGAAAGACCAATACAAAGTGGTGCACACGTGAGAAGTGGAATGAAAATCATACATGCTTCCAAACATTTTTTACAAATAAATAACTGCAAAGTGGGGTGTGTGTAATTATTCAGCCCCCTTTGGTCTGAGTGCACCCGTAACTATTGACTATGTGCACGTTAGCATATGCTACTTCCGGTGCGGAAACTCCTGTGGGGAGCTTTGTTTCCGGTGTCCTATTCGCACCTTGTTTACGGTCCAAAACAAGTTAAGCAAATTAATGAATCAAGCTGCGATTTACATTTCTCTAGATTCAATTCAATTCAATTCAATTTTATTTATATAGCGCCAAATCACAACAAAAGTCGCCTCAAGGCGCTTCATAGATGTCTTGGGCATTTATCCAATATATCTGTAAATGATGTTCATCGACTTGTCGATTTTTTTCCCCTGCGCCTCAGAGCAAAGGGATTCAAATTTTATATTTCTCAGCTGTCCCTCGTTTATTGCGGGTGTTATGTTCTAAAAATAACCAGCGATGGGTGAAATCAAGTAGCCAATTTTATTTTTTGATGGTGCAAAACGTTTCATGGACATTGTGGACATCCAGTACTGCACATCAGTGTCACACTGCTAACGATCGATGCAGTGATTCTGGACTGTACAGGAGAGACGTCACGGAGGAGATCGTCTGCAGCGATCAGGACGCAGGACACAATGTGACGTAAGAAAAAGAAAAAAAAAAAAAAGCATGCAAACTTGCACTAAAAAAAAAAATCTGTGAAACAGCGAGGTGAAAGGTGAACCGCGTTATAGCGAAGGACCGCTGTAATTTTGAAAGTAAGTCACAACATACCTGCATTAGTATTTATACAGAGTAAATACTAATGTATAGAAACCGTTACCAGCAATCATTCATTTTTTGTGTGGCTTTTTTCACGGTTTGTTAACATGCTGTGTAGGTGTGTACTTGACTAGCTGATATCGACATAACAGGGAAACATCTGGTTTGACTATTCTTCACCTGTAGTTTGAATGCTGAACATTTGCCTGTTTAAATCATAAGACCAGTCATTATACAGAGATGTGCTTCTGAATGTGGACGATGTGTCTTCTGCTGCAGTAATGCAGTTCTGCTTGTGTTGAGTGATGTAAACAACTGATCGATCTAAACGCTTTAAACGTCAAAATTGATCATTAGATTTTTTATGACACAATGGTGGCGAGTGTTCCCACCTTCTCCTCTTTGTAACTTAACGCGATCTTTCTGTTTTCGGGTTTTGGACATGATTTTGGAGTATATCTTCGCAGTAGCGATTGACCGCAAAGTAAAGCTACTGGAAATGTACAACCCCACATCCGGTCTCAAACCAGGAAGTTAGCATTTTCTCGTGCACAGGGTCCATTGTAAAATGCTCAGAGTAGAAGTAGATGCTTTTTGCACATACGTGATATGGATCGGGTTTCCGGTACGGCTCGAGTAACAACAAATACATCGCACGATGTGCACAAAAAATGTCAAAAACCTGTCAGACGCTGTTAGCAAGAAACTGTATGCAGCCATCCATCCATCCATCCATTCATCCATTCGCTTCCGCTTATCCTTTTCAGGGTCGCGGGGGGCGCTGGAGCCTATCCCAGCTGTCATAGGGCGAAAGGCGGGGTACACCCTGGACAGGTCGCCAGTCTGTTGCAGGGCCAACACACAGGGACAGACAACCATTCGCACTCACATTCACACCTAGTGGTAATTTGGATTATCCAATTAACCTATCCCCACAAGCTGCATGTCTTTAGACTGCGGGAGGAAGCCGGAGTACCCGGAGGGAACCCATGCAAACAGGGGGAGAACATGCAAACTCCACACAGAAAGACCTGATGGTGGAATTGAACTCAGGACCTTCTTGCTGTGCGGCAACAGTGCTAACCACCGTGCCACCGTGCTGCCTTGTGTATGCAGCCATCTCCAATTTATTTCAGTGACTGCTGGGAGATCCCAATTTTCTTGCTGGTCAAGTGTCAAAACGATTGTTGTAGTTGTTGAACTAAATACACATTTTCCATTTCATATTGTAACGTTGGACCCGTTAAGCATAGACAGGACACGGACGTAATGACAGCACTACTTTATTTTCGAATGTGATCACACTGTGGTTTTTGTTTTCACAGGGACACAGACACTCCCGTTCTGCTGTCACGTCCGCTCTCTCCCACTCCGACTGTCACTGTGAACATATAAAGAGACATAATCACACTCACATCCCAGCACACCTGTTCACCCCGCCTCTGCGCTGCCCCGGGAGCTCATTGCGTCACCCCTCCTCTGCAGCCGACCAGAGACCACACCCACGCCACACATATTAATAGTCATTTGCTTCTTGTTGCAGAAATATACATCCACAGTCTGCAATTTTTTTAAAATAAGTATATACTGGTGTATTCTATATATACTACCCAGTGTCACATCTTCTTATAAATGTATTTTTTTCTTATCTTGTAAATTAATGGACCTTCTTTTATTTTTTTTAAATATTATTTTAAACTTTGTGTGATTGTACAGCATACAGCCCACACAAAGCTTTAACGACTGGCTTTCACATGTAAACAGCGCTCCACGTAGCACTTAGCTAGATGGCAGCGTCCAGTGTTTCTGTTTCAGTCATTTAAACATACTGATATCCAGATAAGTGATATACCTTCCACAGAATAGCAGCCCATGACTACATGGTTTCCCTAATGGGAAGATACAGGAAGAGCCGACTGTCTCCAGTACTCTCTTAGCATTACCCATACTAAGTCTTTAGCTTGATCGACGCTCTGGCTCACCTCTACAGCTGCCTTGCCATCTTTAAGTTGCCTTGTTTGTTGAGCAGTACATGTAGGCCAGATATTGTCCCGTTTCTTTTTCCAAGAATGGCAGAAATCCTGTTTACTCCGCAGGTAAATCAGTTCTTTCTCATCATTTATATAACCTTATTTATAAATATGTGTGTAGAACTTACCATGCAATATTTATATACTGAACTTGTTATTTTCCTATTAACAAAAATGGTAACCTACATATTCTTTTCACAGGGTTGAAGTTGTCCTCTTTCATGTTCTATCAGATGGTATTAGACAAAATTACACGGCCAGTTGAGGATACTGATGAAGATGAAGAATTTGATGTTGAGTCCAGAATTGCTGCATCACTGGTTTTCTATGGATGTTCATTGAAACCGGTATAGGCAACTTTTTTTTTTTTAAACAAAGCTATTGCTCATATTGCAAATGCTTGTTAATAAAACACTTAAAGTTATAGAATGCATGAAAATTATAGTTTAACGGTGTAGTTCCTTTGAAGTATTATGAACAATGAACTAAATGCTTCTTCCTGAACTGAAAGTGGAGATCTCTGGGGGGACCTTTCCTACAGCCTCCACGTGCTTTAAAACTCTGAAGCTGCCAGCTCATTTCCAAATGTACAAAGATTTTGAGGACGCAATTATTTCTATTTTTTTTTTTACACATTTACAAACAGCAGATTCACATTTTTATTCAAAATGTATCTTTCATTTAGAGAAAGTTATCAGTTTTGCATCTCCAGCCGTCATGTTTATTTTTGTTAAAGGTAATTTCATTTACAACAAACCGAAGATTATAATGTGATATTAAAAAAAAAGCTTAACTATGTGACAAACGTGATGACGGGCTTTAAGAAATGGGCTTTAAAATTATTTTTAATTCATCTCCTCTGTCTTTGCCTGCCTGGGCAGGGCTCATTTTGGGCTCTCGCCTCTGGCCCACACACCTGCCCTGGTTGCCAAACCTGCTGCTGATCTACCTGATTGCTATTTAAGATGGCTGTTCTGTGCTTCTAGTTGCTGGATCGTTGAATAACCTGTGTTAGTTAGTCCAGCAACCAATAGCTGAACCTGTGTGTTTTCTCTAGCCTGGTTCTGATTAATCATTTCTTGTAAATAGATTATTAGGTGTTCCCATGCAGAAAGAGTGGAGAGTTTTCTGGAGAGCTTCATATGTGTGGACCTTTCCCCATATCCCTCTCATGGACCCTCCTTGCGCATTGCATATATTGCACTAGGTAAACATTATAAATAAATCAGTCTCTTTGCAAAAGGATTCCTGGTCTGCGCGTGAGTCCTTCTGAAACCTGTGACAGTGCATCTCTGTTTGTTTTAACATGCTAAATAAAAAGCCTGGTCAGTCTCCTGTGATTCTTGACAGGACTTGGACTGTCTCCAGGTATGATCCATTTGCATCTGTTAAAGAAACTCCTGGAACTGGCAAAGCAGCGAGCTCTTTATCTGATAGCTCACAGGTCAGCTGAATCTCAGGTACTGATATTTTAAAGTTTTAAATAATATGGCGCCCAGTTATTTAAATGAACTCCTCAACATGTATGACCCCAAAAGAGCACTGAGATAGTCTTGATTGAAGTATAGAATAGAAGAGATCATGTCTTCGCTGTAGCAGCATCCAGACTCTGGAATAATCTGCTAGAGGAGATTCGTACTTCAGAGTCTATTCAGTCTTTTAAATCGCTTTTTTATTTTGACTTTTAATTAGAGTTCAGTATGAGTACCATCAGGCCCGTTTTGTTTGTTATGTTTATTGTTAATACAGTGCCTTCTCATTTATCTGTATTTGTTTCCAATTTATCTATATTTGTTTCTCTATTGTTTTCTCTTGTTTTTAACCAATTGTGAAGCACTTTGCTCAACTCTTTTAATACTATATGTTCCCAAATACATATTGTAAAACAATACAATTCTGCTACATGTACATGCACCACAGGAAACCTTCACAGCTCAGAAAATCTTGGAGAGCTTAGGTTTGGATCTAAACTAAGATCAATATGTAGCTATTTTTTTTGCCTATGAGTAGACAATTTTAATAATTTTGTTAAAAAGCTGTTCTTTAATCATACACTCAGTAACCCAAGAGTTATTAAGAAAGATTAGGGTAGTCAAACACTGATAGAATCATATATCATATCAAACTGACTGACTGACAAGGTTAGTGGTGTTGCCACAACACCTCATTTTCTTGCCACATGTATCGCAAACTGCGTCTTGGCTGTTTGTGGAGGTACAATACGTCCACACATGACTCTGTTTACGCTCAGCCATTGTTGTGAATGCGCGCACGCCAAAAGGGCTGCGACACATTTATACAGCCATATTTCGCACATGACTGTGAAACGCGGAAGAGGAAGTAGTTCCTTCCAAGTTAGACAATCCGAATGAGTTTCTTTCCACTGATCCCGTTAATGATAAACTAGAAATTTACCCCAAATTACTAAAATATTGGTATTTTAATAACTGGTATCGGAGGAATCAATATCGATCCGCACACCACTAATCCTGGAACAGCGGCACACTCACAGACCAGGGCACCCACCTTTTGACATACCGAGTGCCGTTCTATAACATCATGTTCTCTGTAGATTAACGGTGAGAGAAATAGTGGCGAGGTTCAGTGTCTGAAAGGACAATCAGGAGGCGTATGGAACAAAGCAGCTTAAGGTATTTACAGCTTAAGTCATGACTTTTATCCAGTGTGTTACTAAAGCTCTTCAGATCAGATCTTCATTTCACTGGTAGATCAGGGAACACCTCAGCCAGACAATGAAATCCATCTTTATGCCTTGCACCTAGTCTTCCTTCCAGAGATGCAGAACAACCTCGACTCTTTCAGAGATGCATGGAACAGTCATCAATCACCACAGCAACTCTGGGTAAGATTCAGAGACCCATGGAGGATCCTTCAGAGGTTATTTCCCTTAAAAGATCCTGGGGACATTTTCTGCCATTTGCTTTTTTAATGTTAAACCATTTTCACTGTGTTTGTGTTGAGTGGAATATAGACAAATTTGCTAAAGGATATACACATATATATATATATATATATATATATATATATATATATATATATATATATATATATATATATATATATATTTTAATTTTAGAATTGTGGCCTCGGTCCATTAAATTAGCCTAAAATGGCTAAGCTACACAAAAACTTAAACTATTGATCCTAGGGATAAAAACTGCCCCACTGAGAACCATTAAAAACACAATTTTCCATTCCACATTTATTATAACATCAACTAATCCACTCCTTTATGTTAGGATTTCATTTTGGACTACTGGCCTTAAATTTCTGCAATGGTTTATGTGTCACTATCAATACTGGATAACGGCATGTGTGTTTAATAAAAAAAAAAAAAAAAAAAAAAAAAAAGGGTCTTTTTGCCCCCCCCCAAAAAGTATGTCTGTATCTAACTTCAAAGAGAAAAGACTTTTGGATTTAGACACTCTTTTTTCTATTGTCCACACTGCAATACAAACAAATTAAATATAAAAGCAAGAACCAAAACCAAATTAGATTTTATTTTGTCTTGAAGCTCTGCTCAGGTGCACTGCAGCCGAGGTTATAAGAATGAGTCATAGCGCGGGAGTAGTCATTTCCACGATGGCAAAATACTACAGCACTGAGGAAGTTGTTGACATGCTCATGCACTGTGAGAGCAAGGATGGCTCCTCGTCACCCGCCAAGGACACGGAGGAAGCATACACACAGAGCTGCTGGAGTCCACGTCCAAACAGCAGAACTCTCTGCCTGGGAGGGATGTGAGATGGGCAAATGAACTGAATCATTTCTTCAACAGATTTGACTCAGCCATGAGGCAGTCTGCAACATCGGCTGCAGACTCACCCACCCCCACTGCTGCTGTTCCACCTCAGACACTTCACACCTCCTCTATTCACCCTGCTCACTCCTCCCCACCCCCAACAACAGCATCCAATACACACTCAACACAAGGCTCCAGCCTGTCTCTCTCAACCACCCAGGTTAGGAGGGAACTGAGGAGGATTAATGGCAAGAAGGCAGCGGGTCCAGATGGCATCAGCTCGAGGGTCGTCAGGTCCTGCGCGGACCAACTGTGTGGGGTGATGGAGCACCTCTTCAACCTGAGCCTGAGGTTGGGAAGAGTCCCACAGCTCTGGAAAACCTCCTGTGTTGTACCAGTGCCAAAGACTTCACACCCCAAGAACTCAACAGCTACAGGCCGGTGGCTCTGACATCCCACCTGATGAAGACCCTGGAGCGGTTGGTCCTGGCTCAGCTTCGGCGCCTAATAAGCTCATCACTGGACCCACTTCAGTTTGCCTACCAGCCTGGCATTGGAGCGGATGATGCCGTCATTCACCTCCTACATCGTTCCCTCGCTCACCTGGAGACTGCTGGAAGCACTGTGAGAATCATGTTCTTTGATTTCTCCAGTGCCTCCAACACCATTCTTCCCTCGGTTCTAAAGGACAAGCTGGTGAACTCTGGAGTGGACCATCACCTCACTACCTGGATCCTGGACTACCTCACCGACCGACCACAGTATGTGAGGACTCAGGGCTGTGTGTCGGACAGGGTCGTCTGCAGTACGGGGGCCCCACAGGGAACGGTTCTGGCTCCGTTCCTCTTCACCATCTACACTGCAGACTTCTCCCACAACTCCACCCAGTGCTTCCTGCAGAAGTTCTCTGATGACTCTGCAATAGTCGGCCTCATCACTGATGGGGACGACAAGGAGTACAGAGGTCTGACCCAAGACTTTGTGGACTGGTGCCAGCTGAACTACCTCCAGATCAACGCCAGTAAAACCAAGGAACTGGTGGTAGACTTCCGCAGGCACAAGCATTCTCCACTGCAACCACTGAACATCCAAGGTATGGACATTGAGGCTGTGGACAGCTACAGGTACCTTGGTGTTCATCTGAACAATAGACTGGACTGGACTCATAACTCAGACGCCCTCTACAGGAAAGGGCAGAGCAGGCTGTACCTGCTGCGGAGACTCAGGTCGTTTGGAGTGGAGGGCCCACTCCTGAAGACCTTCTATGACTCTGTTGTGGCTTCTGCTATCTTTTATGGCGTGGTCTGCTGGGGCGGCAGCATCTCTGCTGGGGACAGGAAGAGACTGAACAGGGTGATCCGAAGGGCCAGCTCTGTTCTAGGATGCCCTCTGGACCCAGTGGAGGTGGTGAGTGACAGGAGAATGGCGGCTAAGCTGTCATCACTGTTGGACAACATCTCCCACCCCATGCAGCAGACTGTGACAGCACTGAGCTGCTCCTTCAGTGGGAGACTGCGGCACCCACGGTGTGGGACGGAGAGATTTCGCAGGTCTTTCCTCCCCACTGCTGTCAGACTCCATAATAAAGACTTTAACTGATCAAGCACACACATCCATACATATGCAATAATACTAAGTGCAATAATCCTTTGTCATCGTTGTATTTTTACTCAGTTGTATATAGTATTTGTATTTGTATTCTATTTTTATCTTATTGTATATTTATTTTATTTTATTCTACTGTATATAGTATTTAATTTTATTCTATTCTGTACAGTTGTGTACTGTATTTATTCTTATTGTATTCTAATTTTTGCCTCATAACTTTTGCACTGTCCACTTCCTGCTGTGACAAAACAAATTTCCCACGTGTGGGACTAATAAAGGTTATCTTATCTTATCTTAAATCATCTGATTTCTCTTCTGAAAATGAGAGCAAAGGGGAGATGAATGAAGAAGCAGCAGGATGGACCTCAAAAAACTGGAGAATAGTTTGGTCTCCCACAAATACGAAGACGCTCCACTATGTCCTAGCAGCCACAGGGTTTATCCCGGGACCTACTCACTATGCCGCCGCCCGAATAACTGACACAATCTCCAGCTTCGTGTTGTTCCTGACCGATGAAATCGTGCAGCATATTGTTGCCATGACCAATCTGATGGGAGACGCACAATCCAAGCCTGGCGAGATTTGGAAATGTGGACCCTCAGCCTCTGGTATGAAAAATCAGGACTGAGCATTTTCCGGGCTACGATGTCCCACAAGAGATTTAATCACATCACCAGGGCGCTGCCTTTTGATGACAAGCTCTCCTGACCCCGACACTGGGAAGACAAGTTGGCTGTCTTCCGCCAGGTATGGGATATGTGGACGTACCGCCTGGTGATGCTGTTATCCCAGAAAAAGACCTCTGTGTAAATGAGCAGCTCGTCCCATTCAGAGGCAGGTGCAGCTTCAGAGAGTACATGCTGAAAAAGCAGACAAATATGGCATAAAGATTTGGGCAGTCTGTGATTTGAAAACATCCTATGCCTGGAGGCTGCAGGTGTACACGGGCAAAGCAGCTGGCGATCGCTCTGAAGTTAACCAGGGGATGAGGGTGGTCCTGGAAATGACAGAGGGCTCCATGGACATGTCATCACCTGCAATAATTTTTTCACCTCGTTTGCACTGGCAGATGAGCTGCGCAAGAGAAACTGGCTCTAGTTGGCATAATTCGACAAAACAAAACCCAAACTTCCACCTCTTTTGCTCCCAAGCAAAAGGGAGAGCGGTCTTCTCCTCCACCTTTGCATTTACAATGACGCACGCACTCATGTCCTACATCCCCTGGGCAAGAATGTGGTCCTACTAAACACCAAACACTGCAGTCAGGACGTCAGCGATGAAGGGAAAAGAAAGCCCATCATAATACAGGACTACAACCGATGCAAAGGAGGTATCGACAACCTTGATAAGGTAGGTGTCATTATGCATTAATTACGCACCCGTTTATTCATTCTTGCTCATATATTCTTGTGTAAAATATACATTGGTTTGATGTTTTCGGGGTTTTTTTTTTGTTAGATTGTTGGCACCTACTCATGCAGGAGGCGAACAAATTGGTGGCCACTGGCACAGTAGGAACTGTACATCAAAGAGGTGGGAGAAATGATAGTCAACCAGCACATAATGAAGAGAGGGCGCTTTCCCCGCTCAGCCGTTTCAGGCATCGCTACAACTGTGCAGGGTGCTGCTGCAGGCCCCTCTCGATTCATAAAATCCAAGGGCAGGAAGCAGTGCGAGTTTTGCACTGACAAAAAAAGACGAATTGGGAACACCTGCTGCAAATGTGGGAGGTTTACCTGCAGAGACCACAGCCAGTTCATTTGAAGCGTCTGCTCCACCTGTTCTTGTTTATCTTTCAAAAATAAATGTTCTTCTGGTTCAAACTGATCTTGTATTTTTATTTACACAATGTTTTTTTAATTTTAGAACGCAACAAGGTAATAAACATTTAGTGGGGAAAAGTGAAAAACATATACCATTTAGGCTACAATTATTAAATTTACTGTGCCCCTGCAAAAAATTAATAATAATGATGTATCAAAATCAGTGTTGGTGCCAATCTTTCACCCACCTAAAGGCCTAATTATAATAACAATCAAATATTTATTGAAATGCATTTTATGGAAAATATTTAAACCTTTTGTTTTTTCTGTTAAAAAAAACTGTCATGAATGTGTGAAGGCAGGCAGGAAAGGTGGACCCGAGAGCAGAACTCACGGAGGCACAGGTGAATTACAGACTGAACAAAGAACTAACTAAACTGGAAAGCAAATAAACTCGCAGGCAGGCAAACAGAACACACAGGGTGGTATGAGGGTAAACAGACGTTCACAACGCGACAGAACAAAGGAAACACAAGGCTTATATACACAGGGAGTAATCAGGGAATGGGAAACAGGAGGGAGACACAGCTGGGAGAAATTAGGGCTAACGAGACAGGAGGCAAGTGAAACTGAACACACTGACATCAGACATGAATGTTAAATTAATATTAAAATATTAACATATAACATTTTTGCAGCAATTTTTGGGAAGTGGCTGTTTTTTTGGCCTTAAGTTATTTTTAAGGATCTTTTAATTACAGAGTACTCTTAACATACTGCTCAATTGTTGTGTTTGACAGACAGTTCAGAACTTGTCAGGTCAGCAAGACGCCTGCTAAATTTACTCACTTCTACATCTACCACTGTTCAGCCCAGTGTTCAAACTCCCCAAGAGCCTCCCAGGTTTTGTGAAACTAGACGCAAGCAACATATGCACAGATTAACAAAAAACCTTTGAATCATTTGACATGTGTGTTACTTTTGTACTATATAAATTAATTAGCATAAAACAATGAGATGCTTCTTCTGAATATTGTGTCATTCTAGCAGAATATTGTGTCAGGAGAGATGGTACACATATTTAAAATATGCTCTAAATTGCTAGGAATAAAAATAGCTACTTGACCTGACTAACTATTTGTGTTAAAAGAAATGGTTGCAGGCTTGGAGCAACGGTCATTGAGAGTGACCAGACTGCGAAGGCTCCCAAATATTCCTTGCTGGATCTTGATCAAGGAAACTTCCAGTAGGCCTTGCTTACATGCAGTGGGGTCCTTGTCTGTGTGTACACACAAACACACATTTTGGAAATTACTTGACTGATCTTATTTATCTCTTCTCTCACAGTAGTACTGGTGAAATTTCTGCTGCCTCAAAGATTGGTGTTACCAGTACTTGTGCAATGGAGAGCTTTTGATTGAAAGCATTATGAGAGGACGATGTCTGTGATGTTCATTATACTTCTATTATCTCTCAGGTATTAAGTTTTATAGGTTTCACTGCTCTAAAATGTTTGGAATTACATGTTTGTGGCACAGATTGTACCATCTCTTGTGTGTGTTTCTGTCCTTTAAGATTGAGTCGGCCGCAGAAGATAAAAAGACAGAACTCACTGTTAATATTTAAAAGAAAGAAAAAATTGTTTGGTAAAATTGTTTTACTCTGTTTTTCCACAAAAACTTTTTTTTCTTTTTAATTTAACAGTATGCAATTTTTTTTCTTTCTGCATTTCAATGCTGTTGTTCTTCATGCCATCCTTCAGTTGGTGCCTCTTCCCACCCAGCTACGTGATGGTCTAAAACTTCATGGTCGTACTGATCTACTGAGCCAGTACCCAAACATCTGCCAATCACTGTTTTTGTCCCTGGGGTGGAAGTTAAGGTGAGTAAATGTTGACTTTAGAAGGGAAACCACTTGTAATTGTGAATAGTGGTTCCAAGTACTCTTACCTTTACTTTTTATAGACTGTAAGTCCCATAGTAGAGTACGCAATTAATGGTGGGACTGGAAAAAGAATATTCAAAATTGTCTTAAGTTGCATAGATAACATACATCTAATCTAATTTGTCATGTTAAGAAACCCACATTACTCCACTGCTCACAATCAAACTATTTAAGCAAATAAAGAAAAATATTTAAACAAGGTATGATAATAACTTATCAAAATTGTTTGGTCTCAATTGAGAGGGTCAGAATAATAGTGATGGGATTTCCGGCTCTTTTTAGAGATCCGGCTCTTTCGGTTCGGCTCACTAAAAAGAGCCGGCTCTTTCGGCTCCGAACCGGCTCTTCGGGTTGTTTTGTTGCTTTAATTAATTTATTATTAACAATAATATGAAATTATGCACAAAAGGAATTACTAACGTAAAAAAAAAAAAGTGGTTTTAGTTATATATGTTTATATATAAATATATGCGGTGGCCCCTAGAGACAAAACACGTACAAACTTCAAAACACAATTCTAGCATGAACTGAACTTCCAAAGCAGAGCTACTAGATCACTTAAATTACACAATTGAAAGCATGTGTGTATTGTTTCTGTATTTATACACAGGCACTCATATATATTCAAATAATTTAAAAAAAAGTTCATTTACCTGTTACTACCACACACCAAATCCGGTCGTTGGTACTTGCTGGTTTGTGTAGCCACAAGATAACAAAAGCTCAACACTGCGCCCAGCATCCTGGAGCACTTCTGTTGTCTTTTACGTGTTTTGGAGTTTTTACGTGTTTTGGAGTTTGTACGTGTTTTTATGTGTTTTGGAGTTTGTACGTGCTTCAGAGTTCGTACGTGATTTGAAGTTTGTATGTGCTTTGTCTCTAGGGGCCACCTTAAATATACTTTTATTTATTCACTCCACATAAAATGTAACAAATAAATCATATAATACAAAAATCAACTATTCACATTTCAACTTTTAACTATTTAAATTTTCAGCTTTTTCCTTTTACAAATTTAAAGTGAAACAACACAAAACACTGCAAACCACAACACAAATATAAATTAAAATATGAAAACAAAAAGAAGATGCATATTCTCTGTCATATGGGCCTGCATGAATAAACCTTCTGAATCCTTTATCATCTGCAACCGAAAATAGTTGTGGATGATTACTATACCTTTCTAATGTGACGTTGTTGTCCCTGGCTCTCTTTCTCTCTCTCTTCCTCTGGGTCTGTTGCTGGGCTACTGAGTGTATTTACCGCCCCTCCCCCCTCTGCCCAGCATAAAGCACAAGGCTCGCGTGCGGAGTGAAGCGGGAAAAAAAGTGCGAGAGAGAGGCTGAGAGAAAGAAAAAAAAAAAACCCATGTGACGGCTCGCGATAAGGAGCCGGCTCTTGTCGTTCACGTCAATGAGCCAGCTCTAAGAGCCATTTCGTTCGAGAACGACCCATCACTACAGAATAACATACAACCATCAATAGTGAGCTACAAAGAACGTGACGTTAGCTTGATAGCATAATTGCCTACGTCATTTTTTTGTGTTTTCGGAAAACAAGAAAAAACTAATTTTCTAAATATCACATGCATATTTTTAATTGATATTTTCACAGAACATTTAAGTATATGTGAGGAAAAGTATGGAAAAAGAACAAAACCCAACATCATTTCTTTTGTCTAATAAAAGTGACTTAGGCAGATTATGCCTATGACTTAGGCAGTTTTTCTTCAAACTATAAAATGAACATGACATACTATAATGTAACCATAACACACTGTAACTTTTCAATTTTAATCACAAAATGGCAGCTAGAGTAAGGAGACTTACTCACTTCACCTCACCCACCCATTAATTTGCAGAGGAGGCCTGTAGGCTCATAAAAGAGGTGTGCGTGTGTCTATGTGTGTTTGTATCTGTCTGTGTGTGTTTGTCTCTCTCTTCTCTCTCTTTCTCTTCGTGTGCGGGTGTGTGTGTGTGTGTGTGTGCGCGTGCGTGTGTGTGTGTGTACTATTTGGTAGGCTATGTATACTACTGATGAGGAAGATCATCATAGTACTTGTGGGCCACTCTTGGTAGTACATTTTTCATTGACTGTAAGTCACTGTATTTCCTCAGGGTGATGGGCAACTGAGCAGGAAAGAGTGGGATCCACTTGAATGGCTTGTTGTCGGGTATGCTGATGCGCCGAGGCAGGTCTTCCCAGTCAGATTCAAAATCCAGCTTGTACCTGATCCGTCCATCAGTCAAGTACTGCAAAGCCCGGAGGTCATGGACTGTGGGGTCCCCAACTTTTTTGCCGGGTCGAATATTGGTGACATAGGTGCCAGATAACTTCATGAAGTCATTGTGGTATAGTTGAGTCACCCTGTATGGGGATGGATTAATGCGTGCAGCCTCAAAGATGACAACGTAATCTCGTGGAGTGTAAACGTCTTGCACAATGCGCCGTTCAATTAGACTGTGCATGGAGTCACACTCCATCTGTGTGTGGCCTGCAACTAGAAATTTCTGCTCAATGCTGACACCATGCTTCATGGCCAGGTAAAGGTAGGCGTTGCTGATGGTAGCACACCGGTTCTGATACCCGCAGCCATCACTCCAGACAATGACTTTCTCAATGTTTCTGTTGGCCTGTAGGACAGACTCAAAGTGGTTGGACTGCAGATGTGCAAAAACCTCACTGCTGAGGGAGCCTTCATGTTCTTCCCAAGCATAACAGTACCCATCTCTGTTGTTCATGTTGAAGCAGGTAAAGTTGTGCATCTGTAATTTAGTTTTGTAGTACATTGTACTTGCTTTTGTCTGGGGGCAAAGAAGAACGCGTTGAAGGTCCATTGTCCACACTGAAAGTGTGTCACTGGATTCATTTTTGTCTGCAGCCTTTTCAGCTTGAGCCTGACTCTTCAATCTCAAGTGTGTAGCAAGAGCATCCTCATCTGTATTTCCTACCTTGGCACTTACACAGATGTCACATTGGTCTTTTTTTGGAATGAACACAGAGTAATCCTGCTCTCCAAAAACCTTCCGAAAGTATGTCTCACTCACAGCACGCTTTCCATTCTCATTGGCAGCATTCTGGTATTCCTTGTGAAGCTCTCTCAAAACTGTTCCTGGCTCCAGGAACTTCTTGTTCTGATAAGAGGGAACCTGGCGGCAGTAATGGGATGGGACTGTAGGTGAAGGAAAAAAATGTCCATCCCGGTTTTCCCTCCAAGGCACGAGCGATAAGCAGAGTTCTGTCCTTTCCTTCTAAGATTCCTAATTATTTAAAGTAACACTCAGGTATGCCATTCAGCGTGTTAGTACGAGCTCGGGAGCAGCTTGGGAGAACAAGAAAACAGAGACTGCTTTAGGTTGCCTTCCCAATCGACTCAAAGGTTTATTTAGTACATAACAGCTTATATAGAGGAAAAAAAGGTTCGTGTGTCAGCAAGTTCTCAGTTCAAACCGGTACAGACCAAATAAGGAAACGTCTTCCTGCCTTGTGAGCAAAGAAGTATCCTGTGTGTAGTTTATCAGTTCAGCTACAATTTATGATCATCCCAGCAAAATACACTCCTAGACATAGAATACAGAGTTCTTTCATTAGTGAATTCTGAAACAAACCACCTGGCCTTTAACGAGCCTTTTTCTAAGAGATAAAGAAAAAGGGAGGATGGGAGTAAGGAAGTGGTCTCGTCTCTGTGGTATTTTCGACCTTGGGGTACCAGCCTGTGAGTCTTACACATTAATTCTTGGGTCACAGAGAAAGAGAAAAACAACTAGTAAATGGGCCTTATTGAGTAACTCTTTTCTGTATAATATCACAATAAAGCAATATCCTGTAAATGCTACCATGGTATCAAAATATCACAACAGTTCTCTCCTTTTATCATGAAATGATAACATAGTATAAAGACAGAATGTAATAACATAATATAAAGACAAATCATAACTGTAACTGGTCCTTCGAGCAAGCTTAATATCAAAAATTCTGAGAGCGTATACATGGTATCACACAACAGACAATAATCATCAAAAACAAATAATACATGCTGCAACGGTTACAAAGGCTACAATTAGTTTCTTCCATTTTCCAAACGTGTCCTGTAGCCACTTGTCTAGCCACTGACCGTGGCCTGTATTGGCAATTAGTTCTATCTGCAATGCTTCAAGTCTATTCATAGCTTGTGTGAATGAACCGTTAGGAGCGGTATTATTGGGAATGAAAGTACAACATACATCAACGGTCACTAGACCACAGGTACCGGTCCAATTAACAGGTAAAGCTAATCTAAGGGTATTATTGCACAACCAATAAGCGTTAGGGATTGCTCTAGTTAGGCGCGTGACCATATGTGATTTAACTAACTCCCCCCAGTCAGTATCATTTAATACACCCTCTGGGGGAACAATGATCGAGTCTCTGCTCGAACTTGAACTGTGTGTGTGTTCCTCCAGATATGATACAACTTCAGCCACAGAGACAGCTAGCCATGTCTCATTACAGCGTGCACCTGGGGAGTCAGAGAAGAATGTATAGTTATCCTTTGTATAATCTATGTGTGTGTCTGGGCCAGTTAACTTTAGTCTGCGCAGACATATCATACTAGTATTAAAATGGAAAGGGATCTGTCCTAGGGGCAGTGAGGGTTTTAACCTATTCTTGGGGCGTTTCATTGGGGCGCAGGTCCCTGCGGTGTCATTAGATAACTTCAATAATTCGCCTAATGGAGTCTCAGGGTTAGTTGGTGTGTGTGTGTGTCTAAGTAGGCAGTCGAGAGGGCTCAGAGTCAACTGTAAAGTGTCTTTAAGGAGAGCATTATCTCCGCCGATGTCCTCTAGTCCCTCAGTGAGGGGGAAACCGGATATGGGGTATCCTACTATTACCTGTTCTGGATTAGCCTTTGAACAGACATAACAGTTACTGTTTCCTAAATCACGAGCGGCTGTTCTGGCATTTTCATACCAGGAGTTGACTCCTGTTCTAGAGGGCGCATAAGATGGTTTATTAGTGGCGTCTATGTTGCTATTTACTGATTTTAGGGAACGTAATGAGTGCATTAAGTAGGTGTCTTGCAAAATAGAGCATGAGGTATAGTCAGCAAAATATGACCTGCAGAAATGTGAACATGGTTGCAGTCTACAATACAAAATAGCAAAGAAAAATCCTAAGGTTAATGCGATAGATACGATAGATAACCTAAATATATAAGAAAGTATATAAGAAAAACAGTTCTTCAGTCGTCTCCTGGCCTGGTCCCAGGTTCGAGAGACATTGAATAAGGGTCGTATGATGACAATGGGCATTTCATTTTCTCCATTATCAGGATGGAATGAGTCTAGCTTTATCAGGTTAGACATCATGTGGTACTTCCGGCTTTCTGTTCCTGCTGGATGTTTGAGTACCTTGTTGTTGTTCTTTCAGGCGTTGTGTGTTAATCAGTGATTGTGTGTGTGTATGTACATTGGATCCTGGCGCTGGCTCGCCGGAGATGTCGTCTACCCGTGTGTTTATTTGCTCTGGTTCCGGGCGTTGGCCCGCCGGAGATGTCATCTGCTTGATCCGACGCCTGAGATGGTCCGATTGGGCTGGTCTTAACCCTGCTGGCATGAATCCACTGAGGTTGTCCGTCTGTGAGGATGCTGGTTCTTCGTCACTGCCAGTACAGTCTGGGGCTGGAACACGCGCGGCCTCCCAAAGTGTCCTTGGTTTTAGCGACTTCACCAACACGCATCTCCTTGTCTCCACTGGTGGAACTGTGGAGGGGAAAGGCTGAGAGAGACAAACTTTCTGATAGTTATTATTCAGTTTTTCTACCAGGTTGTAGACATAGTCGGACAATGCAATATCTACATCACCTTCTAATAGCGGTGCCCCTCTGGAGGCTGACCATGGTGTTGGAAACGGTCTTCCCATGATTATTTCAAATGGAGATAATTTGGTTGCTGCGGATGGAGTCATTCTAATCTCGCAGAGGATTTGAGGAAGTAATTTGACCAGAATCAGAATCGTGAGATTTTGAGCCAAAACGTCTTCCATCAGTGAGAACTTTGAAGATGAAACGAGGCTGGGTCTTCCAACATGACAATGATCCAAAACACACCGCCCGGGCAACAAAGGAGTGGCTCCGTAAGAAGCATTTGAAAGTCCTGGAGTGGCCTAGCCAGTCTCCAGACCTCAACCCCATAGAAAATCTGTGGCGGGAGTTGAAAGTCCGTGTTGCTCGGCGACAGCCCCAAAACATCACTGCTCTCGAGAAGATCTGCATGGAGGAATGGGCCAAAATACCAGCTACTGTGTGTGCAAACCTGGTAAAGACCTATAGTAAACGTTTGACCTCTGTTATTGCCAACAAAGGTTATGTTACAAAGTATTGAGTTGTATTTTTGTTATTGACCAAATACTTATTTTCCACCCTGATTTACGAATAAATTCTTTACAAATCCTACCATGTGGATTCATGGATTTATTTATTTTTTTTTCCACATTCTGTCTCTCACAGTTGAAGTGTACCTCTGGTGCAAATTACTGACCTCTGTCATCATTTTAAGTGGGGGAACTTGCACAATCGGTGGCTGACTAAATACTTTTTTGCCCCACTGTAAGTAGATACCAAAAGGTTGATTCTGTTCATCTGGATGAAGTGTTTTCAGTGGGAGAAACGTTTCATCACTCATCCCAGCGAGTTCTTCAGTCTCAGCTGACTGCAGGTTCCCCCAATCTTATAAACAGTACATTTGCACAATGACTGAAACTAGCACCACTGAATGAACAATGGGCTGTGAAGTCAGTTCCTTGATCAATATGCAAAATCTCATGACCAATGATCAACAACCACTGATCAGCTGAGACTGAAGAAGTCACTTGGATGAGTGAGGAAATGTTTATCCCACTGAAAATGCTATTTCCAGATAAACAGAATCAACCTTTTGGGTTGGTTACATTTGCATTATCTAGCTATCTTCGATAGGGATATATAGAGAGACAATTAGACATATATAGATATACATATATATCATATTTTGACCAACACTGACAGAGGATCTATTTACATTTCAAAACCTATAATTCTAAGCATTTTGTTACATTGCTTTTACATGTTGGTACAAACATATGGCTTCTTCATACCTCAATGTTTGTAAATGAGGTCGTGTGCAGCTGCGGACCATAAGCAGACTGGTTAAGTTTGACATGGGAGACCTTTATGTGATCTCCCACGTGAAAGTGCTGCATTGCTGCCTCTCTCCACAGAGACACTGTCATGGTATAACAATCCTGAAATCACAAACATGACAGAATAAAAGATGTTTTCATTAATTAATACGAAAAGCCACTAACACCAAAACCAAGCCTACAAGCTAATACAATCTGCTCATCTACCACCAATCTCAAATATGCCAAATTACTTTCACCACTTTCAGTTGTTTCCGTGAGACAACCTTCCTCACTGCCACACACTGAAAATTCAATTAAAATACAATGTCAGGAATAGTGATTGTATAGATCTGTGATGGTTGTTTCTTTCTTGACTAATCTCAAACACTTACCTCCACGACCTCTTTGTCCACTGACATAAGCCCCCCCACAGTTGAGCTCGTTCTCAGTGGCATTACAGGGGCAAGGGAATGCAGAAGGTCCTCCGCTTTTGCCATAAGCTCTTCAGGGACTGGAAGGACAGCTACCCTGAAAAACTGAGTCTTGGCAGTTATATTTATCACGTAAGGGGGATTTGTGCCTCTGAGCTCATGTCCCCCTCCAGGACTTTTGAGGAGAACTCCTCAAACAATGCTATTTTTATGACCATCTCCCCATCGGAGATGGCTGCCACCTTGTTTTTTTTTTGTTTTTTGTTTTGTGATGAGTGGTTTAGCCACTCCATCCTGTAGGTCCCAGGTGATGACCCTGACCCTGTCCCGCATTTTTAAATCCCAGATGTGGATGGGTGGGGGCTGGAAGTAGGGTGTCTCCGGGAGGTTGTAAATCAAAGTCAAACAGTGACCACATGTCTTCTTGAACATCAGCAAAACAGATGGGCTCTTTTCTGTGTTCAAAGAATGTAACTGCAGATGAAAATTATGTAGATGAAGTAGAATCAACAGGAGAAGCAGGGCTGGGGCCCGTTCTTCGTACGTCGCTTACTACATCCAAGATCAAATGACAAATCCAAGACCAAATCATCGCGCTAACCGTGAGCTCGCTAATCCGGTTCTCCGAACACACCTGCTGTTGACGATTAGTACAGCTGGATGAAGTAATGTCAGATCACTGGGTGTCGTAAAAGGAGCTACGCATCGATAGCAGAAACATTGATCGGCAACCCTCTGATTGGTCGGTGAAAATGTCGAAGGAGCGCGCCCAGTATTTCTCCGCAGCAGAGCAAGAACTCTTGATTGAGGGATTTCAGGAGTTCCAGAGTGTAATTAAAATGCAAGGGAACACTGCAAAGGCTGCAAAAGCAAGGAGAGAGGGCTGGCAGAAAGTTGCTGACAAATTAAACACGTAAGTAATTCAACATATTACATGACACCATACCATATCATATTATATCATATCAAATCATATCACATGATATCCTCCTACACATTAGAGCCACAAAAGGACCCACCAGAACATGGGAACAAGTAAAAGTGAAATACAAGAACATTCTACAGAATGGTAATATCTATCACTCATATTGCTGTCAGTCTCTTGAAAAGACACCCTGAAACAATCCCTGTGTTTGTGTATAACAGCAACCAAGAAAAGGGCAGAGCAACAAAAGACAGGTGGTGGTCCTGCACCCCCTCGTCACACCCCGGCAGAGGAGCTGGCCCTAAGGTTGAATGCCACCAGACCCATTGTTGAGGGCATCCCTGGGGGCAGCTCTTCCACAGACCAGAAGCCGGGGTGCAGTAGCAGCAGCACCTACATAACTGGTGAATGGGCTCATGATTCCATTTGCACAATGTAAAATATTTGATTGTTGCCTTAATGAAAATGCTATTCGTATTTTGACATTCATTGGCATTGTGGGTTTCCTTTGTGTGTAGTGTTACATGACACTCCATCACTTTTACCTGTTCCCATGGAAGGGGTGACTGGAGCATGCATAGTAAGTTGGGAGATATATATATATATATATATATCTGTCCCCACCCAATTGTACAGAACAATAGGCTGTACCACGTCCCTTTGTAACACCATTGTGTTTCCATTGCACAGGACTGTGACGCAACCCTGTCAGATGACTGTGGTTTGGAGGAAGACCCTGTGAGTACATGCATGAATTGGCCTGAATTGCCATCTACTTGTGCACTGTCATGTGTGTCTGACTGCAGTATGATTTGCAGGCCAAGAGGCCGGCAGAGAGGCCTGCTGATACAGAGGTGGGCAGTGTTGTGATTAATTTTACTGCCTATATGACATGTATTCCCCGTTAAATGTTGTCACTACAATTGAAACAGGGTGACATTCGTCTGCTCTACAAGAGAAGTCTCCAGCAAAAAATGGAGTACACTGAGCTGAAGAAACAAAGGCTCCTAGGTGAACTCGAACTTCAAGCTCTAATGAGGCAGAAACTTCAACTGGAAATCAAGTTGCTTCAAAAGGAACTTCAGAGTAAGTAAGAATACACTTTCATACGGAGCACTATTGATGACCTTGCATGACACAGTATATATGATTTGTTTTTCCAGGCAACTGATGACTGGCTTGTGTGTGATGAGACAGACAAAGATGCTCAAATAAACGTCAATAGAAAATATGTTATGTCATGATTTAATTATTCGAAATTGTGTTGCACAATTCTGTCCCGTGCAGCTCTGCCACTAGGTTGGTCCAAGTGCACTGGCTGGAGGTCATCATCAGGCTGCACCTCCACCACGGGAGTCCTCTCTTTTCTGATGGTGGCAATGTTGTGCAGTACGGCACATGCAACAATAATGTCACATGCCCTGTCAGGTGCAACCCTCAGGCGTTTCAGACACTGAAATCGTTCCTTCATTTGCCCAAAGGTCATTTCAATGCGTGCCCTTGTCCTGGCTAGAGCTGCATTGTAGCGGGTTTGTGGCCCAGGGTTGGGGTCAGGGAACGGTGTCATGAAGTACTGCCTGCATGCATAACCCCTGTCTCCAAGGAGAATCCCATCGTAGGCCCCTGTGTAATGGAGAAATGCTGTTATGTTAGGCCCGAAATGAGTGTGAAATATCAGAATAAGCCTCTTTTTCTTACCACGCTCGAATAATGTGCATAACCCTGACTCTCTGAAGATCCTTGAGTCATGCACTGATCCGGGCCATTTAGCTTCCACATTTGTGATATGGCACATAGAGTCACACACCATCTGGGAGATTACATTATATGTGAACACACTCCTCCCATTATATATTGCCATCTGGAATGTTAGTATTACTCACCTGCACATTTATACTGTGGACCCCCTTTCGATTGACAAAATCCCCTTTATTGGGGCCTGGGGGGGCCTTGATCGCAATGTGTGTGCAGTCTATGGTACCAATCACATTCGGAAAGCCTGCGGACAATCGAGCTACAGTTACCGACATAGGTCATGATTGCATCACATTCACTATCGAATTTACTGTACCTGCAATGGCAAAAAAGCCCTGTTTGACAACCTGTGGTCTTAAGTGGCTTGGAAAAACCACAAACGCACCCAGGAAATGCTTGAGTGCCAGGTACACTTTGCGAATGGCCCGGCAGACAGCACTCTTGCCAACGTTCTCTGCGTCTCCAACAGCGTACAGAAATGTGCCACTCGCAAAGTAACGCAAGGCAATGCACACAGTTTGTGCAGTTGTTAATGCCCGACTACGGTGAGTGGTACTCTTAACATGGGGATCCAGCAAGTTGGTTAGGTAGATGATACCCTCACGGGAAAATCGGTATCTCTCTATGAGCACACTGTCGCGCTGAGCTAAAGGATCCTGTCTATCCCGCAATATACGTTGGATTCTGAAAACTCTCCTTATCACTCTTGCACCTTCCGCAATGGGTGGCTCGCGTACAAACGGACAGGACATGGCTGCGATAGACTTCCCACTTCCACCTTCGCTTTTATAGCCGTGGTCTCCCATCTTGATTACACGACGTAATTTGCTGTTACTACTCTGACATATGAGTTGCATCTGGCGTGATCACCTACATGACATAGCTTGATTAATAGTGCATTTCCCTTTTTTAGGAAATGACCTGTATGTATCTGTGTGACATCAATAACAGTATCAAGTGCTGCATTATCTTTAGTTACATTGATGATGTCTATTTCTGGTGAAACAGTGGTGGGATATCGCTGTTGCTTTCGTATACATGAGGCGGACATACCTGAGTGGCCGCGATCTAATCCTGTTTACATAAAGTAAGCCTGCTCCCGAGCAGGTTTACGCTTACGGCTCTGTTGCTATGACAGCAAGTCCCGGATGAGCTTCGGGGAACCGAACGATCCAAGATCACGCGAAATCGTCAACAATCAAATCCAGCTAACTTACTTAGCGACGTACGAAGAACGGGCCCCAGGTCTTTTTAAATAGAAGATCAGTGCCGGGGTCTGCACATAGACAGGAGGGCTGCTGAGATTGTGAGAAGGTGAAAGGATCAAGTTGAATTCAATGATCGTCTCTGTTAAAGGTGACCTCAGTGCGGAGCTGAATGGGTGCAGCAGAGGCAGCCAGTGACAGGAAGTGGGGACCTGATTTCCTTGACACACAGGTGTATTGAGTGATGTCTGTGTGTTTGGATTCTGCGCACACACTGATTGCTGGTGAGGCACTTTGCTAACATCTAGCTGTGGCTGCTGATCTGGGTCCTTCACAACTGAATAAGAGGAAGTGGATGGCTCTCTCAGCTGGCCTCATACAAAGCCTCTTGGTTTGCTGTGCTTCATCCTTGGATTCAACTGCAGATGCTGCAAAACAAACAAAAACACCAAATTATTGTCTTGTTTTTATCACATTTTGCAATAAAAATAACTGAAATGGTTTTTTCACTTGTGCTAGATGTGTGAGATGTCTTTTCCTCTTTTTGCCCTAAATACAAACACATTCGAATTTTAAAAAGTGATTCAAACGCTTTGCTGTGAATGTTTCATCATTTAGAGCAGCGATGGGCCCATGTATGAACTGCATATTGGCCCTTTGGACGTATGTAGTTGTCTTTGGTAGACCACGCTGGATTTTCTTTGGCATGACGACATCTTTCTGTTTCCGCCTGATCAGAATATTTCCTATGCTCATCCTTTGAAAGTGACTTCCACTGTGGACAGAAGAACACAAAAAAACACTCAGCACATAGAAATACACAGGTACACTGCTACTTCACATAGCTACAGCATGCATGCACAAACACAGGCATGAAATATTAGGAGATGCATAAATATATGGAGAGTTACAAACTTACTCTCTCTCCCACGACTGCATTTAGAGCTGCTCTCTCAGTGACGTTTAGTTCAGCTTTGACCTTTGGCCTTTGCTCCTTAGGATAAAGCATGAAGACGTTTGGTGGCTTCTTGATGTATGGCCTGTCTTCATCTTGTTGGGACACAGAGTAAGAGCAAGCAGATTCTGCGTGAATCATTGTAGTCAGTTTCCAGAAAAAACAGCAGAGAAACTTACTTTGGAGTGGAGCTGTCGGGTGGAGGAGATACAAAATCACACACCTTCACACCGTGCTTACAGATATACAGAGAGACAGATACACAGCAAATTCAAAAGTGTTAAATGTTTCGGTGTTAGTAGTCTTCTTGCAAAAGTAGAGTTAATTTTACTCTAAGCAGAGTCACATTCTTTTAATGTAACTCTGAGGTGTAAAATGATAGTAGTTAAAATCGAGTGTTAAAAATGAGTGTTTCTATGTCAAATCTGGAGGTGTTACAATGGAAACATTAACTCTTGACCTCTTAACTCTGAACTCCTAGAGGGGCTATGACACCAATAGAGTAAATTCACAGACTCCGCCCCCAGCACGGCTCCAATCGAAGCTGAAGTGAAGCCGTTTCAGAACAGTTTGCTCTACATATTTGAGTTGTTTGCCATGCTTGGTAAGTCATTTTTTCAAAGATTGTTTCAATTGTTATTAGCTTTTACTTCTGTGGCTCTTTGGAGTTGAGACAAAGCTGTGTGAAAGGCATTAGCCATGTTGCTCGCTGATAGCATAATATTCTGTTTTAGCTAGCTGAAAGGTATTGTTTGCAGGCAAATACCACAGCCTTGAAAAAAAGCTTGCATGTGAATTTTCAGTCAAACCTTTGGTCAAATACACCTAAAACAATGTCTAGAATGTGAAATGTTGGTATAATGGTGCTACTCGAAGCCTGAAAATGATCTCCCATAAAAATTTAAAAAACAAAACGAGCAAACAGCAGTAGCAGGCGTCCTGACTGGGTTCTACGTTAGCATTTAGATCCCTCCAGAGTTTTGTGCACACGGTTTAGGTAAAAATTAAAAAGGTTGAGGTTTTACATTTAGTTCAGTATAACCTGTTGCCTGTGTCCTTGTCTTTTGGGAAAATACTTTACACAAGTAATGGCTCAAAGAGGATTCCTTTTTTTTTTTTTTTTTTTTTACTGTGCTGCAATTGTTTACTGGATTATTTGTGCCATTAATTAGTGTCAACTAATTTTTATTCAATCTCCGCACAGGATATGCTTGTGAAGATGGAATATGGGGGAGAGCAGAAGTGCGTTGAAGTTCCACAAAGGGATGAATGAAGGACATGCATATTGTATTGAAGAAATAAGTGATGAGAATGCTGTTATTTGCATTTACTATGTCAGACCTTTTGATAAACAAAATTCTAATGAAAGTGAGAACATGTATACTGTTACATCTTTCAGAAAATGTTTTGAAATTGTGGTGCACAGTTCAGAATAAATGTTTTTCAAAAACCATTGCGTCTTTTTAGTAAATGTTTATTTCCAAAAGAAATTTCTAGAAGTTCAGAACAGTAAAATTCCCGCTTTTTAGAATGAATTAGAAGATAACTCTTACGTAGTTAAACTAAAATACTCTTTGAGAGTTAATATATAAACTCTTAACACCAAGTGTTAAATTATCAACTCCAGACAGATTTGGTGTTTAACACTAAATCAGAGTTAACGTACCAACTCTCCAAAAAGAGTTAAATTAACACTCTGGTGTGGACCCATATAGACACTTTAATAGTGTTGAAATCAAATCCGACAGTGTTAATTTGGACATGCTGGATTTGCTGTGTATGATTATGATTTCTCTACTAAAAGTGAGATCAGTGGGCTGTGCATAAAACTACATTCATACATAACTTCACTTTACGCTGCTGAGTTTTCTTTTGAATTATGATTCGCTGGCAGTGATTTACTGATTAGCAAAGCTTCAAAGCACAGTTACACAAAGGTAAAATACAAGGAAGGTGACCGCAGATTGATTTTAGAGTTAGGGTCCAGTGGGGAAAGGAGGACGACGGGAAGGGCTGGGTAATGGCCCAAGAAAAAGGAGTACCTTCTGACCCCATGTTTACACAATATCGTCTAAATTTTCTCTGTTGTCCATTTTAATGACAGCGGAAAGTTTAAGTGCTGTTCTTGTCAGCAGTTAAACCTTGTGCAGAGTGGTGGTGATTTAACTGATTAAGCTAAATCGTGCAGCAAAATAAATATGTATACATTTATATTTATAATATACATTTAAAAGCAAAAGGTTACTCTGCAAATTCGAATTTTAAAGCCTTTCTTGTGATAATGGTTGGTTCAGTAAATTTACTGAACCATCACATCATCATCATTCAGCAGTGATGATCATTATGTTTGGATCAGACAGCCTGCAGCGAAGGACTTGGGTGTGTGTCAGATGCCACAGTAACACAAACCATCAGGGGATCTGAACAAAAGCTCTGTGGCTGACAAGTCGTAGCATGAAACCACGAGAGGAAGAACTTGAACACCAGTCATTTTGAAAGATTTTGCATTGTGTGTATGTGTGTCTCTAGGTTCTTGTTTATGTGCAACACCAAGGCTGGAGAGTTTCCCGCCCTGAAGTCAGCCACACCTGCCAACAATCATACTCACCTGCTGCTGATGATCCTCGTCATAGGCTCACCCTGAAACAGAGTGGCTGAGGTTTGGGATCACTAAGTGAGTCAGTAAACTCCGGCTCGCTCAGGTGAACCTGTCTTTGTCCTTTGTCGGTGAGAAATGAACTAAATTGTGTCTTGTTTTGCAAACAAACCAGAAGGGAGAGTGTGGGGGGAGCCGAGCACTTTTATAAATATTGCTGAGGGAGTTGTTTCTTGTACCACGGACCAAGAGGAGAATTCACTGTTCGGAAGTTGGGAGATTGTCACGGAGGAAACCATGCTATTCAAACTGTTTTTGCACATCTTTGCTTGTTTGTTCACTATTAAAAAAATAAATTCAAAAATTAACTCTCACCTATCCAGTCCTGTTTCTCCAAAACCTTACAGGCTGAATTTTTAGGTAAAATGTTGCATATGACTTTGTTGTTTGCAAAATTGGGCGTAACTTTCTAAAATTATAAGCATATATAATTACAGAAAATTACACTCCAAGTTGACATTAAGGTTACTCACTGTTGGTTTCACATAGCTGTAGGCTTCAAGCGTGTGTTTTTTTCCAGTCGGTTTTGTATCTTTTGTTTCACTATTTTTCTTTTTTGCATGCAAGTATGGGCAGAAATCTGTGCCATCAGAAACTGAATTTGAATAAGTTAAATTTGAATTTGAATTGCTCAGATTGAATCTGAATTGTAACTTGAATAAATGCTTTTGAAAACTGAATTTGAATTATTCTAATTTGGAATTGAATTTATGGTTTGAAAATGATCATCACTAAATTGAAATTGAATTTTATATTTTGAAAATGAATTGATTTGCTTTGAAACTGCATTTTATCCTTTAAAAATTCAGCTCTCGAATAATTTCAGTTTCACTTCTCACCATTCAGTTTCAGTTATACAATTCAATTTCAGTTCCAAAATTCAGTTTTTTTGGAACTTACATCCGGTTCTGGTTCAAGCGCAGATTAATAGAACTACGTTTTACTAGCGGACCGAAAGTGTTACTGACGGGAATCTACAGCGTCTTTAGCTGAATTAAGACTTCAGAAGTCATTCGTCATGTCGAATGAACTCTCAGGTTGGTAATAAATGTACTACATGTATAAGAACAAGCGTCATGTTAACAAATGATAGCCGTACGGTAACTTTTATGCTTATTGTAGCTGCTAGCTAAAAACGCTAATTTAGCGTAGTTTGCCCTGAATTCAGCTTTGACAACAAATATGATCGACTGTTTCTAGTAGAATTCCAAAGTTGTCATCTTGGACCCTCTCAGAGTACCCCCTCTGTATGCTTGCAGAGACCCCTACAGTAGGGAAACATGCAAAATGGTGTCCAAACCTTTGTATTTTAGCTTTATTTATGTCTTACACAGCATCCCAACTCTTTAGCTAACTTAATAACTTTAGCTAAAGTGAATAGTTAGTCTAATTCATTAGTGCAGCATTACTGGATCACCTCTGTTTGAAGTGATATAATATGATATACAACTATCACTGTGTTTAACTACCATAATAATTCTACTTAATTAGATTTTTTTTTTTTTTTAAACATACTGCTCCATTAATATGTTTGACAGGCTGAAGTTGTCGGGTCACCTCCTAAATCGACCATCTTTTACAGGTGGTTTGTGCCAGAAATGGAGTGTCCACTGAAGACTGAAGATACTGAATCTCTACACCTTGCCATCCATCCCTCTTGTGCCTTCATCTAGACAAGAGACAAACGTAACCACTCTCATATGCTCTGTACCTACATCACCTTCCCTGACAGTCGTAGCTTGGCTCATCTGAGGGTGAAATTATAAGAATGTGTTATTTTGCAAAGTGCTCTCTAGGGTTCCTAAATAAAATATGGCATTGAGGTCTTTTGAATTAATCCCTTCTTCTGAAATATAAGAACCTCTCCTGGTTTTAATGGCACTTTGGATTTCCTTACTTTCTGTTCCACTCCCAACCCCAAATAGATGCTGACAAGCTGCCACAGTAACATGGAAGAGGGAAAGAAGTTGGAAAGGACTACTGCAAATAAACCTAATGCCTAACAATGAAAAGTGTAAAATAAGAACAATAATAAAGATAAGATGAAGTAACAAGTTTTTAGTTTTTAGTTTATTCCAAATGATCATCCAGATGTCTGTGACATGTGATGACAAACACCATAATGGAAGGCCTTAGTCATCACATGCTTGAACTCATCATATATTTTTGCATATGCTGAACAGGCAGCCAGACATGCTGTAACTGTGGGGTAGAAAACAGCATAAACACCATACGGCAGGGGTCTCAAACTCCAGTCCTCGAGGGCATGGAAAAGTTGCATGACACTGGCCCTTGAGGACTGGAGTTTGAGACCCCTGTCATATGGAATATGACAGGTGTGGTTGAACTGCATGAAGACTCTGAAGCTTCTCTTCTCTTCTGGCAGGACAAGAATGTGGCCTTGTCCTGTGAGCCACTGTAAGGATGTACTTAGAGTAGAACTGGACTGTCACCGGCCTCAGGCTCTTCACCCTTTTCAAAGACAAAGCAGTCATTTAGATAAAATATTAGATATTGTTTACCTGTAAATGCACAAAGTAAATTTAGAAATGTAATTATTGTCAAGAGTGAACAAGCACTGATAGTGTAATCTACAGCTGTGGCCAAACGTTTAGAGAATGAGAAGTGTTGTTTGCTTATTTACAAAGTTTGCTGTTTCAGTGATAGTTGTATATCACATTATACCACTTCAAACAGAGGTGATCCAGTAATGCTGCACTAATGAATTAGACTAACTATTCACTTTAGCTAAAGTTATTAAGTTAGCTAAAGAGTTGGGATGCTGTGTAAGACATAAATAAAGCTAAAATACAAAGGTTTGGACACCATTTTGCATGTTTCCCTACTGTAGGGGTCTCTGCAAGCATACAGAGGGGGTACTCTGAGAGGGTCCAAGATGACAGCTTTGGAATTCTACTAGAAACAGTCGATCATATTTGTTGTCAAAGCTGAATTCAGGGCAAACTACGCTAAATTAGCGTTTTTAGCTAGCAGCTACAATAAGCATAAAAGTTACCGTACGGCTATCATTTGTTAACATGACGCTTGTTCTTATACATGTATTACCAACCTGAGAGTTCATTCGACATGACGAATGACTTCTGAAGTCTTAATTCAGCTAAAGACGCTGTAGATTCCCGTCAGTAACACTTTCGGTCCGCTAGTAAAACGTAGCTCTATTAATCTGCGCTTGAACCGGAACCGGATGTAAGTTCCAAAAAACTGAATTTTGGAACTGAAATTGAATTGTATAACTGAAACTGAATGGTGAGAAGTGAAACTGAAATTATTCGAGAGCTGAATTTTTAAAGGATAAAATGCAGTTTCAAAGCAAATCAATTCATTTTCAAAATATAAAATTCAATTTCAATTTAGTGATGATCATTTTCAAACCATAAATTCAATTTCAAATTAGACTAATTCAAATTCAGTTTTCAAAAGCATTTATTCAAGTTACAATTCAGATTCAATCTGAGCAATTCAAATTCAAATTTAACTTATTCAAATTCAGTTTCTGATGGCACAGATTTCTGCCCATATGCAAGCTCTGTCCTAAGAGGTCTTTCTGGTCCATCATGAGTTTTGGTTTGCCCTCATGGATGAGGTGTTAAGGCAGAGGCCTTCTACCAGGACTCCAGTCCTAATGACCTCCATTAACCTGAGTGTCCCAGTGTGCACAGGCACCATTAATCAGGCCTGATATTTGCCTGAGTATGAAGTCTCGAGCAGTGCTGCTGAATCTGCTGGACCAGGACCAAAAAGAAGAAGGAGGTGCCACAACTGAGACCCTTGGTTTGTGTTTCCAGCTACTGAGTGGAGCATCATACAGGGTGGTCTCCACAAGGTGTTCAGGGATGCTCTTCTCCATTGTCCACTGCATCATGTATCTCTTGGGTTTGCAGGGCTGATGTGACTAATGCCTGCCATGTCACTAAAATGTATTCAGAACGATGCAAGATCAAAGTGGTGCAAACCAGTCTCCCCTTCATCTTGCACATCATCCTTGGGCTCATCCCCCGGGGCCGCAATGTCACCAACACCAAGGCAGATGTTATGCAGAACAGCACATGCTGCTATGACCTGAAACAGATGTTTCGTTCTGTAAATAAAGTGTTTATACATGCACATACACTAAAAACAATAAAGATGTATTCTAATGACTTATATATGGTACAAAGGTGTGGTGCACCTCCAGCGCTTGGAGGAAGATGGCATGGAACCTTGTCTTCATCATTCCAAAAGCATGCTCTATAATAGACCATGACGTGGATTGATGAGAGTTGAAGCGCTGGGCACCCACACCTTGGACTGGCCTCTTGTAGGGAATGATAAGAGGGAGTGGATGTTGGACAGATGGGTACCCTCCATCTGTGAGGATGAAATGCACTGGAGGAGGGTAAATGGCCTGCCAGTACAGTGGGCTGTTGTGGAGCACCCTGGAGTCATGCACTGACCCCGACCAGCCCACATATGTACAGGGAGTGCAGAATTATTAGGCAAGTTGTATTTTTGAGGAATAATTTTATTATTGAACAACAACAATGTTCTCAATGAACCCAAAAAACTCATTAATATCAAAGCTGAATGTTTTTGGAAGTAGTTTTTAGTTTGTTTTTAGTTTTAGCTATTTTAGGGGGATATCTGTGTGCAGGTAACTATTACTGTGCATAATTATTAGGCAACTTAACAAAAAACAAATATATACCCATTTCAATTATTTATTTTTACCAGTGAAACCAATATAACATCTCCACATTCACAAATATACATTTCTGACATTCAAAAACAAAACAAAAACAAATCAGCGACCAATATAGCCACCTTTCTTTGCAAGGACACTCAAAAGCCTGCCATCCATGGATTCTGTCAGTGTTTTGATCTGTTCACCATCAACATTGCGTGCAGCAGCAACCACAGCCTCCCAGACACTGTTCAGAGAGGTGCACTGTTTTCCCTCCTTGTAAATCTCACATTTGATGATGGACCACAGGTTCTCAATGGGGTTCAGATCAGGTGAACAAGGTGGCCATGTCATTAGTTTTTCTTCTTTTATACCCTTTCTTGCCAGCCACGCTGTGGAGTACTTGGACGCGTGTGATGGAGCATTGTCCTGCATGAAAATCATGTTTTTCTTGAAGGATGCAGACTTCTTCCTGTACCACTGCTTGAAGAAGGTGTCTTCCAAATTCAAATTCAAATTCAAATTTTATTTGTCACGTACACAGTCATACACAGTACGATATGTAGTGAAATGCTTGGACAACTGCTCGTGACCTAAAGAAAACAAAAAAGGAAAAGGCTATGAATAAGATAGGAAATAAATATGAAAAATTAAAAAGGGTAAATTTAACTAGGAAGGAATAAAATATAAATTAAGGTTAAAAATGAAATAGCTGTACAACACAAATTAGAATGAAGGGTAAATTTAACTGGGAAGAATAAGATAAAGATAAATATAGAAATTAAAGTTGAAAATAAAATAACTGTACAACAAAATACACAATACACAATATAGAACTATATAAGAATGTATGAAGAAATCTAAATATAAATAAATATATACACAATAACAGCAGCTGTACAAGTATTAACTGGAAATGAAGAATATAGTGACCAGTGTTGTGCAAAACCAAAGTCCAGAAAGTCCAGTGTGTGTGTGTAAGAACCATATGTGTGGGTCAGTACTGTGTGGTGGTGTGATTGAGAGACCGTATCGCCTGCGGGAAGAAGCTCCTCCTCAGTCTCTCTGTGTTGGTCTTCAGGGAGCGGAATCGCTTTCCTGACCTCAACAGAGAGAACAGTCTGTTTTTGGGATGGTTGAGGTCCTTCACGATCTTCCTGGCCTTGGTCCAGCACCGCCTGCTGTAGATTGAGTGCAGGTCAGGGAGCTCGGAGCGGATGGTGCGCTCAGCTGACCGCACAACCCTCTGTAGAGCTCGTCTGTCCTGCATGGTGCTGTTCCCGAACCAGGTTAAGATGTTTCCCGCCAGGATGCTCTCTATGGTGCACGAGTAAAAGTTCCTGAGCACCTTGGAGGGCAGTTGGAAGTCTCTCAAGCGTCTGAGGTGGTAGAGACGCTGTCGGGCCTTTTTCACCACGGAGTTGATGTGACAGGACCATGACAGGTCCTGCGTGATGTGAACTCCGAGGTATTTGAAGCTGTCCACTCTCTCCACTGGGCACTCGTTGATGACGGGGGTCTGGTAGTTCCTCTCCTGCTTAGTGCTGAAGTCCACTATCAGCTCCTTTGTCTTACTGACGTTTAGAAGGAGGTTGTTCCTCTGGCACCAGTTCTCCAGATTCCTAATCTCCTTCAGGTAGGCCGTCTCGTTGTTATCAGAGATCAGGCCCACCACGACGGTGTCGTCAGCAAACTTGATGATGGTGGTGGAGCTGGTAGTGGCCACACAGTCATATGTGTACAAAGAGTACAGCAGGGGGCTCAGAACACACCCCTGGGGGGCTCCAGTGCTGAGAGTGGTGGAGGCTGGAAACTGGCAGTAGGACTGGGAGTTGAGCTTGACTCCATCCTCAATCCGAAAAGGCCCCACAAGCTCATCTTTGATGATACCAGCCCAAACCAGTACTCCACCTCCACCTTGCTGGCGTCTGAGTCGGACTGGAGCTCTCTGCCCTTTACCAATCCAGCCACGGGCCCATCCATCTGGCCCATCAAGACTCACTCTCATTTCATCAGTCCATAAAACCTTAGAAAAATCAGTCTTGAGATATTTCTTGGCCCAGTCTTGACGTTTCAGCTTGTGTGTCTTGTTCAGTGGTGGTCGTCTTTCAGCCTTTCTTACCTTGGCCATGTCTCTGAGTATTGCACACCTTGTGCTTTTGGGCACTCCAGTGATGTTGCAGCTCTGAAATATGGCCAAACTGGTGGCAAGTGGCATCTTGGCAGCTGCATGCTTGACTTTTCTCAGTTCATGGGCAGTTATTTTGCGCCTTGGTTTTTCCACACGCTTCTTGCGACCCTGTTGACTATTTTGAATGAAACGCTTGATTGTTCGATGATCACGCTTCAGAAGCTTTGCAATTTTGAGACTGCTGCATCCCTCTGCAAGATATCTCACTATTTTTGACTTTTCTGAGCCTGTCAAGTCCTTCTTTTGACCCATTTTGCCAAAGGAAAGGACGTTGCCTAATAATTACGCACACCTGATATAGGGTGTTGATGTCATTAGACCACACCCCTTCTCATTACAGAGATGCACATCACCTAATATGCTTAATTGGTAGTAGGCTTTAGAGCCTATACAGCTTGGAGTAAGACAGCATGCATGAAGAGGATGATGTGGACAAAATACTCATTTGCCTAATAATTCTGCACTCCCTGTATGCCACTAACATGTCTGTTACACATTCCTACAAGAATGCTCAAAACCTCTTATCGTTATTTACTGCTTTAATTTTAAATATCTCTTTCAAGACAGAATTGAGGAATGGTTCATTTGAATATTTTTATTCTGAGTTTTAGAGTGAATCTTAGCACAGAAACAGCAGTGAAGGTTACTAATGACCTTGTTATGCTCATCTTTGTGCTTGTCCTGTTGGACATCAGTCCAGTATTCAATACTACTGATCGCAATATCTTATTACAAAGACTAGAACACACTTCATTGGTTTGAATAATTTGAATATGTGATATATTCCAATTTCTGCATGTAAATGGGGAGTCACACAAAAGGTTCATCTTTTTAATGTCTTTAAAACAAAATCAGCACACAGCACGTTTGACATCAGTTTTGTTTGATTTGAAGAAGGTGGGGGCAGGGCACTTCACTCACGTCTGTTAGACCTGTTTTATTTGACCCACACAAAATGTGACAAAATTGGAAACATGCCTGGATCAATCCACTTATCAAATACATCGAAAGATTGTGTACCAGTAAAGGTTCCCAAGGTTGTGCAGTCTGAAGCCGTATATAGATAGCTTCTTATTTGAAGCAGCAGCTTATAGGCAGACTGTGTACTTGTGCACCAGCACCTTTGCTGTGGCTATCACCCTGGTACAGACCGGAGAATATAATCTGAGGCTGTGCAACTGCCACGCCACATCTCACACTTACAGACAGGTTAAATAACAACAGGAAGTCCACCAAAAGATACAGCGGCTTGCTGTATGTGGCTGTGACTCAGGCAGCTGAAGACCTGATTCAAGATATAGATAGAAATACCGCACTGGTGTGAATGTTACCACAGAGTAAATGCAATAATGGACAGGTGAGGTCATATGCAAAAAATAGATAATGTCTTACAAAAGCAAAGGTCAATAAATGCTCATTTATACACAGAAATCTCAATAGGAGTTTAATCTGAAAGATTAATGGTTTATCCCTGAGCTGCAGTTACATTTATGGTGGAAAATAAATAATGGATGAAAAATAATGACTGTAGGGAAAAAAAGAAACAATTAACCTATTCTGGTCCCCAAACAGACTTTGTGTATCTTTTACCACTATCTTAGATATGTTTTAATTGCTGTGACCACTAGAGGGCGATATCTGTACAACTAGTAAATATATAAGTTGTAATTAAAGAGCAGTTTCTGGGGCTGGAAAATGAAACCAACTATTAAAGAGCTAAAATCTGCAGTTCTTATGTCCTCTTAAATACGGCTCTAAAAGGAGTAATTTCCCCAAGACTCCCTCATCCATTTAGACATTCTTAAGGCTTAAAATGATGGACTTGGTCACTTTGATTGACAGGTATGTCAGTGTAGGCAGCTCTGGCTTCTAGCTGACTGCTAGGCCTCACGTGACAGTACTAAATCCGACTTGTCCATGATGTTCATCTTGTTGGAACATTTTAAATATAATTATCCGATAAATAATATACTATAAAAAAAGTTGCCATCTTAACGCCAGAGCGTTTGCATTCTGTGGGTCACCACGTTGGGGTTTTAGCATCTGAGGTGAGAAAGCACTGTGTGCTATTTCTCACATAACGCTAGCTGGCTCTGTTAACTAGCTGCATTCATATACTGTGACTGTGCATTGCACTGACACAAACGTCATGGATATGCATCCACAGCTATATTATTTATCGGATAATTATATACAAAATGTTCCAACAAATGATATGAATCTACAATAAACATTGCATACATCATTTCCTGGATTGTTATACTTTATTATTATTATTGTTATTATTATTATTATTATAAATTTTGTGTTGCAGCATCAGAAAAGTTGTCCAAACTCAAAAAACACTCATTACACCAGCGTTACACCTGCTCTGTCATAGCATACTGAAGACAGGTGGTTCTGCTGAGAAACAAATTTTTTTTTATTCAGAAAAAAACCCCAAACAAGACAACAACAGACAAACAAGAGACAGATATTTGATGTGACAGACCTCACGATCTCAAAGTCAGTTTTGCTCAGACCACACCGTGTTGTTTCCTGTTGCTCATGATGTATATCTCACTCTCTCCTCAACTGCTGCAAACCTCCATCTAACTCTCAGCTTAAGAAACACTTGACAGTCTTTAATGTCCTGACTTATGTCCTTCAACATCAAAATTAATAAAGACAACAATATCCTGTTCATCATATTTATTACAAGCTTAACTTTTAATCACGATACAGAAGCGATCTTATTTTTTTGGGACAGACACAACGTATCAACGCTATCTTAAAAAGTTGGTTGTGTTCAGGCTGTCTGGTTGCAGCATGGATAACACGAGTTTCTTATTTCTCCCCTGTTGCATGCCTCCTGGTTTTAATTGTTCCATGCAGATGAAGTGTTACATCCTGATGATCATCAGAGTCTAGATCAAGAGCTGAGTCATAAGAGTCAAACACGATTTCCCTTTATGAGATGCAACTAAACAACAGAGCTTAATAGCTCTCAGAAGAGGGCATTTAAGCTCATCATCATAAAGTTATTCTTGGCAACTACTGAAGCAGTTTTTCATGATTTCCTTTTAAACTAATCCTCCTGATGCCCTCACTGTCCGTTTACGCTAGCTTTCTGTTGATTGGCTGCCCGTCATAAACTGTAGATTTACCAACCAGACCTGTGTAGGTGAGATTAGTTATATCTGTGACATCAAACTGATGCAAGGGTTTAACGACTAAATTTATCTCTGAACAATCAGCCGTGTGTACTTATGACTCACAGGGGTTATTCGTACGTAAGACGACCTCATTATCTGAAACTTTGGCCATCTTTAATATGAACATACACAAATGTACCAGTATATGTGTGACAGATGGTAAGGAGATTTATGAAAGGTCTTCTTTAAAGATAAGCATTAATTTATTTCAAATGTCTGTGTTTGCTATGCTGTGTCACCTGTTTATTCACATCTCTACATTATTTGTTAAGATTCTTATTTCCACCTAAATGATAAAAATGATGTGCCCAATTTATTACTTACTATAGCCATTATCACATTAATACTTTGAATACTTTGTTGAATGTAGATATAAATGTTGCTAATAAAATCTGAGCACGTAGGTCAGACAAATAGGACTGCTTCTGTTTATGTATCTAAGGCAGAATATCTGAGAAGAAGTTTGCAGTAGAGCAGTTTGAATTCTTCACCAAACTGAACTGCCTGGGCTGAAACAAAAGAGACATAAATTCTTTGATAATAAAGAAAAAAAATTAGCAAAAGAAGAGAAGAATAATGAATAACATCAGTGATTTGTAGGTATTTCAGTTCCAGGACTTACAGAAGCTGCAGGGAAGTAAATCTCTTACATGAAGTTTGAAGATCGCCACAGTGTGTGGAACAGTGGTTGCTTGTTATGCTTGATTTCTCAGAGAAGTCGTGTGTGTGTGTGAAATTAGGTTATAACAAATTCAGTTTGCTATTTGCTTAATTAGTAGAAATATCTTTTTAGTTTAAAAAAGAATACATATTTCATTTTACCTTTTACCTTATTACCTTAGAATAATACTTTAGAATAAAAATTTATACAAATTAATATTATTATATATTATTATAATAATTTACATGCAAATAGAAACTGAATTTTCAGATAGTGCTAAAAAAAGGTATTTTCTCAGTTACAGTTACAACTAGAAAGTTGTGAAAATGGCCCAAAATTGGGTTGCTCTTTCTTTCTTTTTGATAGTTAAAGCTTGAAAAGTGTAAATAATATTATCATTATTGTGTTATACAGTTATAATATAATAAAATATAATATAATCATGTTATATATTATAATCCTTGAGATATTCATGTTCGTCCGTTCAGTTCATCAGATTTTAATACTCAAAAAACAGGACTGAATATATGCATGTGTGTATGTGTCAAATCCCTCACGAGAGATCAGTGTGACAGCTTTCACTCTGTGCTGATCTTCCTGTTGTTTTTCAAGTGTTTCGTAGAAGCATACACCACATTTGTGTCCAGCTCACTCTGTGGTACAGGCCTTCTGATTTTAGCTTTGGGATGGAAATTCAGTGCTGCATAGTTCATGTCATCAGAGTCCACATTCTGTAAATGAAAATGTTCAAAGTCACTAATCCTGCACATTACTTGTTAACCTCTTAACATCCAGAAGGTCACAGGGAACCCATCTAGTGTTGGGGTCCAGCTACTCAACTTTCATCATTAAAATGAAAGAGCTTTTGAGAGAAAAACTGCAATGCCAAAATGAATATGTGAGACTTAATTTGGATGTTAGCATCCTGTAATTCCTTAAAATGTGCATATTCAAGCATGGTATGGTCAGGCTCCAACTGTTACCCTAAATGGGTTCAATATCTTGCTTGGTGAGAATAAATCTTAAATAGATTACCTCACTCTGTTGTGGATTCTGTCCATCATCTTGAGCTAAATGACAGGAACAATCCATCCGTCAGTAATTCGCTTCTGCTTTTGTATTTGTAATTTAAATGAAATGAAATCATATAAATACCTGAGTGAAATTTCCTGATTTGGACAGCCAGACCAATGATGACCAGTAGAAGGAGAACAATTAAACTGCCCAGGATCACAGGCATCACATTTGTTAATCCATCAAACACATCTACAAAATGGACAATTTAAATAAAACTTTGTGTAATATACTGCCTATGACAGTAAAAAGTCATGCAAAATAACAAGATTTAAATGACAGAAAACATAATTACACTCTTACCTTGCACCTTTAAATATGTTCCACTTGAAATTACCGTCTTTTCATCATTGTACTCTCCACAGAAATACAAGCCAGAGTCAGATGAATCCAGATGTTTGATCTTGAGAAACAGCACAGAGGTGTTGGACGTCATGTTAAATTTGCCAGCTTGAAAACCATCTTGGAGAGAAGCATTTCCTTCAGCACTGACCATAGATGAGATTCTGCTCACGTTGGGTCTGTTGGTCATTTTGAACCAGGTTATGTGACCAGTATGTCTGCTAAAGTTGGAGCACTCCAGTGTGACTTCTTCACCAGCCTGAACCTCCACAGCATAAAACTGTGTGACTATGGAAGAGATCCAACCTGAACCAAACAACAAAATAAACTTCAAACTCCACCAAAACCAAACAATACCTATGAACTACACTGGCCATTCAGTGTCTCAAGATTCAGTTCTCTTGGATTACTCAACAAAATGTAATTCTTGTATGAGGAAAAAAAGTGATAGGTCTACTTACTGAAGGTGTAGAGTAAAACTGCAATCCACTTAAATTTCAGCATTGTGTGTATGACCACTGCAATGTTGCTAACTGAACTGTGCTCCAGTAAAAGTGATCTCTACATAAAGAGGCGGGCTGCTCTTTTATATGTACCGTTCCTCAGCCTGACGGTGCCACCAGATTTAGGAAAATGGTGCAAACCTAAAGCTTTAGGAAGAACAGAACATCAATATTTTATTGTTTGACAGCATTTCAGATAATGCTGGTTAATAGGATATATTTAATAGATGACTTATTTTAAAATACAGTCTTAGTCTTACAGTCTCAAGTTTAAAATACATCTACAAAAGCAGTCAGTCTGTATCATTTTGATATATTAGATATTTGTTGTCTTTACAATTAGATGTTTTAAATAAGACTTTGCGCTAGTGGTTACGCAGCTCTTTGAAAAGGTTTAACTCAGCATCAGACGTGTCAGTAATAATACGTGACAAAAATTCCTGATATCGAGCACTCGCTGAGGTTCTCTGTTGATTCTGTAACTGCTAACATTGCATGAAGCAGACTATTGGCCCCAAACTAAATAAAGTATTAATACTATAATCAAGTATCTTTTTTCATCATGCATGATTATATTATGTTAGCAAGGCTTAGTAGGTTCAAGTGCATCTCAGTGTGGAGCCTTTAGTTAGTGTGGGTTTGAAACGTACAGCCTGTGGAGGAGTAAACCCTTTGATATGAGGCTGTGCAAGTGTCACCTTGCTACAGCAGAGGGTAGTGATGTGAGTTTGTGTGAATAACAACGTGAGATTGATTTACCACGAAGATGTGTCCTGATCTAGATTTGTTTAGCATGCAGCAACACAAATGCTCTTCGAGTGAACCGACTGAATCAGCCCTGAATAAATTAGCAACTTAGTGAAGCTCCTTGTTGAGCACAATTGTCACATCAGCTGGTGCACTCATTGTTTACTTTTTCGAATCAACAGGTCCTTTTTGTCCAGTCTCACAAAATTTGGGCAAAAATGTATTTAATCAGCTTTAACTTGGAATGATTGTTGGTACCACAGTCACTCATCTCAAAATTATGAAACTGCTTATCATTGTTAATTTTTGCATAGCGGTGATTAGAGCTCACTCAGAATGATGTGACCAATGTAAAACATTTGGCGTCTGGGTCTGTCTGAGGGATTTATTTCCTCCTCTTGATGCTTTTTTTTTTTTTTGCTGCTTCTCTTTTAAAGTCCTTTCAGAGACGCAGAGATCCAACCAAGTAGCTCATTTAATGATGGAAGTGATGTTTCAGTCACAACACATGTCGGTTCTTCAGCATTAGTTAATGTTTGTGTTTTGATACATCATAGCAGTTTCTTTAGTAGACAGATTACCTGTAAACTATGTTCAGACATTCAGATGATGCATTCAGTCCACTGCATTGTGTTAAATAAATATTTTTATTGGAAATTAAACAAATACACTTCAAACATGCAGTATGAAAAATGTCTCAACATAATAAAATAACATAATATTAACATTTTTGTGCTGACTGTCAAGTCTACTACATATAACAACAGAAGCTGACCCAGAGTGCTTTAAACACAGATTTGCATCACAGGTCTCCAAACAGGCATTTTCACAATGAAACTGAAAGGCGTGTTTTGTTGTCTTAACTCTGGAAAGTAAAAGTCACAGAGATTCAGTTGTCATTAAAATGTCTTCAGATTTGGCAAACTGATGATCTCATCAGTCATGACAGACCAGCCTCCCCTACATAAGCTGCCTTTATAAGTTGGAAGTATTGGTACCACTATTGTTTCATTAGGAATAAGACACATTGGAATATTCTCATTGTTTAACATAAATGACAGAATGTTACATAAATGTTATATAAATTAGCTTATATACAAAACTGTAACTTTTGTGCACCACTACAACCCTGGTCCATAGCAACGAATCGTTGGCTGCCCTTGGAAGCCATCGCTAGATCCTCTTGTTTCAGGAAAACCAGGGCCACAGGTGTCCTCACGTCAGCGCCTCACGTCAATCAGGTCCCAAACCTTCAGACTCACAAACTGGCCCATGTGTGGATTACCTCTGGCAAAGTAGATCTGGGCCACAAAAGGGCCGTCATTTTTTGCGGTATGTGGGCCATGTGTAAGTTGTGTGCAGCCACGGGCCAGTTGCAGACACACTGCTGGACCTGTGCTGGCCCAGAACAGTTTCAGCTCTGGCCCCAGATGTCAGCCTAATGTGTACCTTAATCAAGCCAACTAATAACAACATGTGCTGGAACATAATAGCGCAAAAGTATTCAGATAGTGAATGGACTGATGCTTATATAGCGCTTTTCTACTCTCATGGATTACTCATAGTGCTCTATACAACATGCCACATTCACCCAATCACACACTTTCTCTAAACTGAGTGCTTCCTAACTGCATTCACACTCTTGACATGCAGACTGGAGGAGCTAGAGATCGAACCACTAACCTTCCGATTAGTAGGTGACCTCCTCCTGAGCTACAGCCTCCCAGTAGTAAACATGAGTAAACCCTCACAAGGTTTTGGATAAAGTGTACGCTCATGCATAAACCCTTGCATTTGAAACGTTGGCTACCATAGCAGTATAGTGTTGCAACATGGCATTTGGGTCTTCTAACTAAAATAGGAAAATAGGAACATAAATAGTGCCATCATTGCCAAACCTGGCCCACATCTTTTTGACAGACACCCTCCATGACACCAGTCAGTCAGAAGTGCCAGCTTGATGCCGGATCTGGGCCAGACCTGTTTTCTATGAGCCTGGGCCACATACACCACAATCAGGCCAGATGTGGCATGCCATCACATAAACAGTGCCATCATTGCCAGACCTGGCCCATATCTGGATGACATACCATTTACCAAAAATAACTGTACACCATCTGTGAATGTGCTATTGGATTAGTTTATCATTTTGGTACAACGTAAATAGATCTAACCGTAGTCTTCATCAAGTACCTATCTGAAATCTCCAGAGTTTTACAGCCATAGCTGTGATAACGGGGATGAGAACAACAGTCACAACAACCAGTTTCAGTTTCATTTGGCATGCTGGCATGCTGAATTTAGCACATCAGACTTACAATTATCTCCTCCCAGTCTGCCAGTCAGCAAGAGTTTGTGGGTCACATTCATAATGCAACTTTGTCTTCTGATTCTTCCAACACTGAAGACATAGCTCAAACCAAAGTTGTGGTAACATCTGCAAAGTCAGTTCATTTTTATTTTGGAACTATTTTTTTTAACCATGACAAACAAAACATGTCAGCTAACGGCTATTCAGAACTACGTGTCATGGTTCTGGGTCATTTGACCCACCATTTTGAGAGCGCGTTTTTGTGATTTATTTGTGTTGTAATGTAATTTCTGGTTTACGTTCTCTTGTTTGTTGGGTCCATTTTGTGCCTTTGTCTTTGTGTCTCCCTCTCTTGTAGTCTGTGTTTATGTGTCTGTATCGCTCCTCGCACTTCTGTGTCTTGGACAGGTTGTTGCATTTCTTTTCCTTTTTCTGTTCACATTTCCCTCCTTGTGTTTCATTCCATCTTTCCCTTTCCGTCATGTGCATTCATGTCTCCCTCTCCCACAGTGTCTCGTCTCCCTTAACTGTTTCTGTGTCTCCCTCTTTGTGTCTCCTCCCTTTGTCTCCCCGGTCTGTCTTGTGTCCATGTGCGTTTCTTCCTTCCGGCCCCAGAGTCTGAACCAAAAGTTTGGTGCAGAAACCTGTGGTCGGGGCTGTGCAGAGCTTGCAGCAGGCTCTGGGTGCTGCGGCTGGAGCTCGCGTTGAGGGCTTAGCCATCTATTCCTGGGAACCGGAATGGGTGGAGGAACTGGCCAAACCCCATCCATTACCACCCGAGAAACAGGTATGGATGCAGGGAAAGGTTCAGGTCCTGGCCACTCTCACCCTAGGAGCAGGGGCAGGCGCAGGAGCTAGCTGGACACCAGCCACCCCCACCGAAGGAACAGATACGAGTGCAGGAGTGGACTGAGTGTCAGCTGCCTTTGCCCTGGGAACCGGTGTGGGTACAGGAGCCTGCTGGACACCGGCCACCCTCACGCAAGGATTTGGTACAGGCCCAGAGGTGGACTGGCCTCACCGTAGGAGCAGGCAACAATGGACACCAGCTGCCCCCACCTGAGGAACTGGTATGGATGCGGGGACACACTGGGCCCTAGCTGCTCTAGGAACCAGGACAGGGACCGGCTGGGCCCTGGCCACCATCACCTGAAGAACTGGAATGGATACAAGGTGGCCCAAGCTGCTCTGCAAGCAGGAATGCAAACAGGAACAGGAGCAGGGACTGGCTGGGCCCTAGCCACACTCACCCAGGTGCACCCACAATGGGTGCAGTGGAAGGCAGGGTCCAAGTCACACGGCCAGCAGGAACAGGCTGAGCGACATGTCTTGATGCATGCTCAGTCATCCAGGTAAGTAAATCCATAAAAGTTGATTCTGTTCATCTGGACATGTTGTTTTCAGTGGGAGAAACGTTTCATCACTGATCCAAGTGACTTCTTCTGTCTGAGCTGACTGCAGGTTTCCCCAGACTTATAAACACAACATTTGCACAATGACTGAAACTAGCACCACTGAATGAACAGTGGGCTGTGAGGTCAGTTCCTTGATCATTAATATGCAAATTGCCATGGCCACTGATCAATGGCCGTGAGCACCATCCACAGAGAGTTGGGAAATGGCTGCATTTTAAGATGGGGAATAATGTACCCTTAGGCCTCCTCCTCGATTCAGAGATAGTTTTTCCCTTTTCATGTAAATGACCTCCTTGACTCCGCGCTCAAACCAGCGTTCCTCCCTGTCCAGGGTGTACACATCCTCACCATTGAAAGAGTGTCCACTGGCCTGTAGGTGTAAATAGACTGGGAGTCCTGGCCTGACGAGTTAGCTCTTCAAACGTGTTTACCATTGAAACCGCTGAGAGGCTGAGAGACAGGTTCTGAAATAACCACAGGAAATCAGAAATGATCAGTTTCAGAAACATAATGATCTGTAATTAGAGTCTCAGAGGGCAGAATAGTGTTTATGGAAGCAGGATGAGTACGACCAGTCTTCTGACAGCCCAGCACGGGCTAGTCATTAACCCTTTTGCAGAGTGAACAGGAGTTTTTGACTGATGGTGAGCAGGAGGAAAAAAGTGAGTCTAACTCACCACAGGAAACTGCTCTAAATTGTTCTTCCTGTGCTACTTCTGTCTCATTGGTGTGTATGAATACTGTAAGTGTGGTGCGAGTTAACCTCACCTGCGTGTTAACCTCACCTTTGTGTTTGGGACCTTTCCTGGGTTTCCACCCTCTACATCCACACACTTTGAGGTAACAAGTTCACCTATTGAAAATCTTATTTCCAGCAATAACTTAAGATTAACTAACTGCTTTCGTGAAGCTGGTTCTTGTTGCTTGAATGGTTGCTCAGTATTTGCCCTGTGAATTATTCACCCTTTTTTTCTCTTCTGCACAGAAATCTTAGAGTTTTGTCTGAGACAGAAAGACAGAGATTGATGAAAGAAAGTCTTACAGAGAAAATGATTTGTGGTTTATTGCTGTGCTGTAAATAAACTTTTATTGAGTTGCATCTGCATTCCAGAACTACAGTTATGATTCAGTGTGTTTCTTTCAAGACAGAGACAATTGACATACATGTAGCACTACAATTTTACTTGTAACTTAAATAAGAATATTCTCATAACGTTTGGTCTGCTGTGGTTTGAGGCAAGTAATTATCATCAAAATGAGTAAAATATGAATGTGTATTTTATTGGGATGTCTTAAAAAAAGCTCTACCTTAAACCGTTAAATATGTTGCATTAGTGTTAAATTCACCAAAGAAATACAATAAGTCAAATGAGTCCAGCTGTTTGAGCTTAACAAACAGCACAGTGGACATCATGTTATATTTGCCAATTTGAAAACCAACAAGGAGAGAAGCATTGATATCAGCACTGCATATAAACAAGATGCAGCTCGTGTCAGGTCTGTTGATCATTTTGAACCAGAATATGTGACCAGGAGTTGGAGCAGTGTGACTTCTTCACCAGCCTGAAACTCCACAGCATGAAACTCTGTGACTATGGAAGAGATCCAACCTGAACCAAACAACACGTTTTCATAAACTTCAAATTCCACAGGAACCAAACAATGCCTATGAATTGTTGTCAGTTCTCTTGAAATACTCAACAACAAGTAATTCTTTCATGAGAAAAAAGTGATGGGTCTACTTACTTAAGGTGTAGAGTAAAACTGCAATCCACTTAACTTCCAGCATCGTGTGTATGACCACTGCAATGTTGCTAACTGAACTGCGCTCCAGTAAAAGTGATCTCTTTGTAAAGAGGCGGGCTGCTTTGTTATATGTACAGTTCCTCATACTCACAGTGCCACCAGTTTTAGGAGAATGGTACAAACCTACAGCTTTAGGAACAAAATAATATACTAATGTTTTGACAGCATTTCAGATAATCTAGATAATATCTTTTTTAGAAGTTTACATACATGAAAAAGCTGTCGGTCTGCATAATTTTACCCAGCATTTGTTGTCGTCACCATTAGATGTCAAACATTTTTTAAAATAAAAATATACACTAGTTGTTACACAAGTCTTTGCAGAGGTTCAGCCCTACTTTATGCCAGAAATAATAATCTGATGTGACGCACTCGCTGAAGTTCTCTGTTGATTTTGTAACTGCTAACACTGCATGAAGCTGACTATTGGCCCCACACTAAAAAACAAATTAAACGTTTTTTTTCACCATGCTTGATTATATTATGTTAGCAAGGCTTAGTAGGATCAAGTGCATGCTAGTGTGGACCCTTCACCTAGTGTGGCTTTGGTGTGCAGCACGTGGACGAGTAACCACATTGATTCGAGGGTGTGTAGGTGTCACCCTGAGAAGCAGAGGGTAGTGATGTGAGTTTGTATGAATAACAGAGTGAGGTTGACTTACAGTGAAGATGTGTCCTAATTTAGGTTTTGTCAGCAAGCAGAAACACAAACGCTCTTGATTTCTTCCAACTGACTGAATCAGTCCTCACTCTCTGAACAACTTAGCAGCTTTTAACAGTGAAGCTCCTTGTTGACTATAAAGAGCTCCATTGTCACGTCGTCTGGCGCTCAGAGCACACTCACCATGTACGTTTTTTAATCAACTATTCATTTTCTATATATCCATTATCAAGCCAGATTAAGTCAGATTTCTAAGATTAAAGTGGGGCTTATATACATATCATACAGTGGGGCAAAAAAGTATTTAGTCAGCCACCGATTGTGCAAGTTCCCCCACCTACAATGATGACAGAGGTCAGTAATTTGCACCAGAGGTACACTTCAACTGTGAGAGACAGAATGTGAAAAAAAAATCCATGAATCCACATGGTAGGATTTGTAAAGAATTTATTCGTAAATTAGGGTGGAAAATAAGTATTTGGTCACCTCAAACAAGGAAAATCTCTGGCTCTCACAGACCTGTAACATCTTCTGTAAGAAGCTTTTCTGTCCCCCACTCGTTACCTGTATGAATGGCACCTGTTTGAACTCATCATCTGTATAAAAGACACCTGTCCACAGCCTCAAACAGTCAGACTCCAAACGCCGCCATGGCCAAGACCAAAGAGCTTTCGAAGGACACCAGGAAAAGTATTGTAGACCTGCACCAGACTGGGAAGAGTGAATCTACAATAGGCAAGCAGCTTGGTGTGAAAAAATCAACTGTGGGAGCAATCATCAGAAAATGGAAGACATACAAGACCACTGATAATCTCCCTCGATCTGGGGCTCCACGCAAGATCTCATCCCGTGGGGTCAAAATGATCATGAGAACGGTGAGCAAAGATCCCAGAACCACACGGGGGGACCTGGTGAATGACCTGCAGAGAGCTGGGACCAAAGTAACAAAGGTCACCATCAGTAACACACTACAACGGCAGGGAATCAAATCCCGCAGTGCCAGACGTGTTCCGCTGCTGAAGCCAGTGCATGTCCAGGCCCGTCTGAAGTTTGCCAGAGAGCACATGGATGATACAGCAGAGGATTGGGAGAATGTCATGTGGTCAGATGAAACCAAAGTAGAACTTTTTGGTATAAACTCAACTCGTCGTGTTTGGAGCAAGAAGAATACTGAGTTGCATCCCAAGAACACCATACCTACTGTGAAGCATGGGGGTGGAAACATCATGCTATGGGGCTGTTTTTCTGCCAAGGGGACAGGACGACTGATCCGTGTTAAGGACAGAATGAATGGGGCCATGTATCGTGAGATTTTGAGCCAAAACCTCCTTCCATCAGTGAGAACTTTGAAGATGAAACGAGGCTGGGTCTTCCAACATGACAATGATCCAAAACACACCGCCCGGGCAACAAAGGAGTGGCTCCGTAAGAAGCATTTGAAAGTCCTGGAGTGGCCTAGCCAGTCTCCAGACCTCAACCCCATAGAAAATCTGTGGCGGGAGTTGAAAGTCCGTGTTGCTCGGCGACAGCCCCAAAACATCACTGCTCTCGAGAAGATCTGCATGGAGGAATGGGCCAAAATACCAGCTACTGTGTGTGCAAACCTGGTAAAGACCTATAGTAAACGTTTGACCTCTGTTATTGCCAACAAAGGTTATGTTACAAAGTATTGAGTTGTATTTTTGTTATTGACCAAATACTTATTTTCCACCCTGATTTACGAATAAATTCTTTACAAATCCTACCATGTGGATTCATGGATTTTTTTTTCACATTCTGTCTCTCACAGTTGAAGTGTACCTCTGGTGCAAATTATTGACCTCTGTCATCATTTTAGGTGGGGGAACTTGCACAATCGGTGGCTGACTAAATACTTTTTTGCCCCACTGTATATACATATATAGTCTCTCTCATAGATTCTGGTATAATGGTGGATGTTAAATATTGGCCACAAAAATCAAATAATTTGTCTACAAGCGACCTTAGAAAAAATGATCTAAAACAGAATCAGGTAGAACACGAATGAAGTACATATATGTTGATAGATGATATATAATTCTATAAATTTACTTTTATTAGCAGTAACATTTACAGATTTTATGATAGCAGTTAAAATATTCGGTTTTGAATGTGCAGTGAATAACATGAATATTCTCAGCTGGTGTTTACTGCTTCCTTTTCAGGTTTGACTTTTGCTCTTACAGTCCTCATTCTCCTCACCTCAGTTGTGTTCGACCACACCATGTTGCCTCTTCCTGTCAAACACTCATTTCAGCCCTACTGCAAACTCCCCTCTAATTCTGACTTCTGACTCACTGCTTACTCATATGATTTGCATGTCCCGCACTGAAACACAAAAGCAGACAAAATTAAATAGAGACAGGTGAGATCAAAAGCTGCTGCTGGTATAAAAATCATCTCTACTTCTCCACCTGCTACAGATCTTCTGCTTCTTATTATGAAATTGGGCATGCTCAGTGCTTTCATGTCATTGGAGTCTAGGTTTTGTAAATAAAGTACATGCACTAAATAACTGAGTTGACGTGATTAAACAAGCCTGAAAGCACTACATTGAAAGAATATTATGTTAAAACATATGCAATAGATTGATCTTTATGATGCATGAAACTGTCAGCGAGTCTTTCCCTTGCGTGGAAGGGAAATTCTGTGGATGGGAAAACCAGCAAAATAACATCACGACTTTTATAAAGATGCAAACTGACACCCGGCAAGTGGATCATGATGTTGTCAGTATTGCCGACTGATACTCATCAATGTACTGTTGATGCTACTGTCCACATATTTATAAAGAAAGACATGAAAAATAGCTCACCAATAATATTTTTCATTTCAACCAAGAAAATGTTTGGTAATGTACGTCTCATTTCAACAGCTGTAGTTAACTGTAGCTGTAGATGAAAATATTAACATCTACAAGCAATTAACTGTAACAAAGTTACTTGTCTCTAGTTTTCAGTGTGTTTTGGAAAGTGTATAAAATACAAAATCTCAGTTCCATAAAAGTTGTGATTCTATATAAAATAAAAAAATAAAACTGCTTACAATGATTTGCAATTTCATAAGCCCATATTTTATTAGCAGCAAAACACAGAAAAAAATCTAAATTTTTAAACTGAGACATTTTATTGTTTCATGAAAACTTTTAGCTCTTTTTAAGTTGATTACAGCAGCATGTGTCAAAAAAGTTGAGAGAAGGTAAAAAAGGTTGGAAAAATAAGTAGCACCAAAATAAACATGGAGAAATATTTCACAGCTAATTATGTTAATTGGCAACAGATCAGTGACATGACTGGATACAAAACGAGCATCTTAGAGAGGCAGAAGATTGACAGAGTCTCACCGGTCACTCTCTACCTACCCCTACAAAACTATAACTGTTTCTATAAATTATTGAATACTTTAAGAATCATTTTTGAGTATCTCATTATCTACAGTACATAATATTAAGGGAATATGGAAAATTCTCTGTGCAGAAGGGATAAGTCCAAAAATCAGTATTGGTTATCCATCATCCTGAGACCCTCGGGGCATGATTCTGTCATGGAAATCACTGTAGTGGCTCAGAAACACTTTCAGAAGTCATTATTTATTTAACCTTTATTTATACAGGTAGTTCAATTGAGACTTTTTGTCTCATTTAGAATAGACCTGTTTCAGACAAACATATTAAAAAACGAAACAATGAAATAGCTAAGATTGTCTAATGTTTACACAGTCATATCATAAACAGGAAGAAGTTCACAGTAATTATTTCACAAGGTCATTTTTACATCTTTTAAAGTCTGGAAGTGAAAGCAGTTCAGAGAGCTGCAACTTCCGTAATGTATTCTATGAGGACGGAGGTTTGATGGAGCGGTGAATCCAAGGAATTCCAGAGATCGCACACTATAGATGAAATGTTTATGTAACATCTAACATCTGTGAACACAGTTAAAGTTGGGAATTGTGGGGCAAAAAACATCTGGAGTTTCAAAATGGTCTTGATCTTAATCAAACTGAAATGATTGAGTTTCCTCTTCTGTTTTGCTCGATGACAATCAATACTCGGGACTCGATTCGGATTCTGTAAGGAAGAGACAGATTTTTTTTTCACAACAATACCCTAAAACAGTACAATATATCTTCCACTGAATATTACATTCAATATTGAATATTACAAATGGATTATCTGGTTGATCAGTTATTTTTGGCGCAGACAAATTAGTTATTTGTTTTTTTAATTTAACTTATGCTGGCTTTTGATGTGCTGTTGATACAGAAATTTTTAAAGAAGAAAGAAAATGGAATAAATATCAACAAGTCCTCCAGCAGTACCTGTCTGAAGCCTCATTTTGACAACAAGGCAAATGATGACCTTAGTGAGAACGACAGTCACAGCACTCAGGATCAGGGTTGTCAGGTTTGTTGTTTCACCAGCTTCCTCTAGAAGAAACGTGCCTACACTTGATGTCATGAATGATATGTTTTGTTGCAAAGATTGACAAAATTCTTCACATGTGATCCAAACTCTTTACATTACCACATTTCAATCTGACTGTGGTGAAAGCTGCGTATCTCATTCTCTTTGTTATTTCTTATCTCACCATTCTTACCTTGAACCTGCAGATCCATTGAATTAACAATCACTGGGAGTCCGTTTGTGTAATATCCACAAAAATAAAACCCAGCGTCAGACAAATCCACATGTTTGATTTTGAGGAAGATCGTCGAAAAGTTGGATGTCACTTCAAATTTTTCCTGATCAACTCCGTCGCAGAATGATGGTGGCTCAATAGAATTGTAAATGCTAATGCAACAAGGCTGGGTTCTGTTCACTAGTCTGAACCAGACTGTGTGAGTAGGAAAACTTGAAAGTTTGGAGCAAAGCAGTGTGGCATTTTCTCCAGGCTGGACTTCCACAATCGAGGACTCTGAGCGGGAGATCCAGCCTGAAACAAACGGCAAAGAAATATATTTTTGATCCAGTAAAACCAAAACAGAAACTAATACCCTCAAAGGTTTTGGTAGTTTTAAATTCAGGTTTATTGCTGGTTATTAGGTTAAACACACCTTTATCACGGACATTTTGAGATAAAATGAGGTCTGTTACTTACCGAGGCTGCAGACCAGCAAAGCAGTTCTTATAGTAAAGCTCATCACTGTTGATATGAAATCACAGAGCTTCACTATAGAAGAAGGTTCCTATTTTTACCCCGCTGCTCAGACACACAGCAGCTCTAAAATCACTCCCACGTTATGCGCCACAAGTACCAAAATGAGCCAGGGGTCGTGAGGTGCACCTTTCCTGTCTGGTATTATGAGTAACCAGTGTTTTCACCACTTCTCAATTTTCCTTTTTTTGTTGTTGTTTTTTCCCCGAAGCAAAAAACAAAGAAATAAAAAAGATAAAAACTGTACATTAGTTTGGTAAAGGAGGAAATCGTTTGAGATTCAATTCCGTTTTTTCAAGGCCGTTTGATTAGGTATAGCTTGATGGTATCGAGCTGGACCAGATGCTTTAGTTTAGACACAGCAAGCGGCTGAAAACATTTCTCAGAGACTATCATTTCTGTAGAACTGAAGACAGGACCTTCATTTAGCAAATCTTCAGTTCCATCACATCCCCAAAAGATGTGATAGGTTGAGATATAGTCACCTTACTAACCATTTGACAGCAAAAAGATATGTTGACGAGAGCATTCTGAAATGATATAAGCTTTGTGACACGTTGCATGCTGCAGTGGTTCTCAGACTATGGGGTGGACCCCTCTAATAGGGGCGCAGTGTGAAGGCAAAATAAACAAATGTAACTTTGCTGTTCTCCTGTTCATAAAAATGCATTTTAAACCTTTTTTTAATTGCTAATAATTAGCAAAAGATGTGGGGTCTGCTTCTGAATATAGCTAGAGGTGAAACCTCCTAAAAATGAAGGCCATTGTAGAAGTGCTCAAAACTGCTGTTTTTGAAGCAAATACTGCACGGAAAGCACTGCAGCATTTGTTGCATGGGGTTTTATTGCAGAGCTAAATGCTTGCCTTTCTGTGGGTTTCAAGTTGGGTGACACACAGTGTTGTCACGGCGATGGAAAATGACAGTAGGAGGGTGCGCAAAAAATGTTGTTTGCCCACAAAGCTGCCCCCATTTTCTTTCGTATATATATTCAATGTTACAGGTTACAATAAAAAAAAAAAAATGAAAAGGGCAAAAAGGGGCCGTGTATACACCATTCATCCATCCTAAGTAAAATCACCTGTATGTGTATGTCCTAAAACTTTACTTACTTTACTAAAACATCCCTTTTTGGTGTAGATTCCATAATTTAATTTTTTTTTTAAAAGAGACTCTTTGTCATGGTCCTGAGTCTGAGGACTCAGTGTTTTGTGTTTCCTTATGCTTTTGTTCATTCCGAGTGTGTATTCTGTTGTGATTTTGCCATTTGTTAGGTTTCTGTTCTTTGCCTGCCTGCTCCCACTTCTCTGTGTTCCCTCTGTCTGTCCATGGTGTTATTGTGTCTGCTCATGAGTCTGCCTGTCATGTTCAGTGTCCTGTCTGATTCTCTGTGTCTGTTAGTTTCCTGTTTTATTCTGAAAGTTCATGTCTCATGTCAGTGTGTTCAGTTTTACCTCTCCCCTGTCTCGTTAGCCTTATTGCTCCCAGCTGTGTCTCCCTCCTGTGGCCCATTCCCTGATTACTCCCCGTGTATTTAAGCCCTGTGTTTTCCTGTGCTCTCTGTCGTGTCGTCTGTTTAACGCCGTGTCCGTCTGCATCATTCTGTGTAACCTGGTGTTTAGTCTGCGTCTCTCCGCCATCTTTCATTGTGTATTTTGTTCCTCCCCCTGTGCGTGTTTGGTTTTAGTTGAGTTCTTTAGTTTTCCCCAGTTTAGGTTGGTTTACTCCCTGCTCTGCTCCTCCTGTTTTTGTCACTTTATCACCTCTGCAAATAAATATTCACTCGCACCCCAGTCAGTGCCTGCATCTTGGATCCTTCACTCAATTCACCACACGACTGCTGTGCAGCCGTGACAGTACGACGCGACCACAAGATGGATCCAGCGGCCCTGACCGGGGAGAGCGACCTCACACGGGCCCTACGCCTGGTGGACTGGGTAACCCACACCTCCAATGCACGAGCGAAGGTTGTGGGGATAAATGCCGTTGAAGCAATCCTGGCCGGAAATCCCTATCTCCACCAGGTCCGGGGATTTACAGACTTACTCGCTGAGCTGCATAAAGCCCTGGAAGCGGTGCAAGCTCGGGAAGTAGCGGATTGCGCCCAGCAACAATGGACTACGACCGCCACAAAGCATCCGTCTCAGAGTCACCCACCGGAGGTTTCACGGCCCGACCCCCCAGAGGTTTTTCCCTGCCTGTCGGAGCCGTCAACGGTTGGGAGGAAACATTCGCACCACCGGCGCTTCACCCCACAGCCGGATTCAGGGACTCCTGTGCGACCAGCTGTGGTGAGTTTTAAGGACGCTGGTGCTTCTGGGACTGTGTTTTCTGGGGCTGTTCATAGTGAAAGTAGAGACAGTACACGGCGTTTACCTACCTTCGTGGTAACTGACCTCTCACAAGTTGGCATTTTCAAAACATCCATAACAGTAACTGACTGTGTTTCATCCACTCCACCACCAACTCCAGTCTCACTTCAACCAGTACATCAGCCTTTAGCCAGTTCATTAGCCCAGCCTGCATCTATGCCATTAGCCCGATCACCCGTTCCCTCCATACTGGAGGCTGTGTCTGTGCCACCCATTTTGAATCCCGTTCCTAGCACCCATTTTAAGCGGAGAGACAAACCCATTAAAACCACTCTAGTTTCTCAGAAACTGGCAAATTTAGAGACTGTTACTCGCCCCAGGGCCTCCCCAGAGGCTGGGTCTCAGCCCCCAGCAGACTCGGGACCCCTGGCGGTTAAGAAGCCAGCTGGGGACGGCACCCGGCCGTCGCTGCCTGAGCCGACTCAATGCTCTGTGCAGCTGCCGTCTGCCATGTGTTTGCCAGAGGCCCGCGCGCCTGCTGGTTCTGTTGCGTCCCTGCCAGAGGCCCGCGCGCCTGCTGGTTCTGTTGCGTCCCTGCCGGAGGCCCGCACGCCTGCTGGTTCTGTTGCGTCCCTGCCGGAGGCCCGCGCGCCTGCTGGTTCTGTTGCGTCCCTGCCGGAGGCCCGCGCGCCTGCTGGTTCTGTTGCGTCCCTGCCAGAGGCCCGCGCGCCTGCTGGTTCTGTTGCGTCCCTGCCGGAGGCCCGCGCGCCTGCTGGTTCTGTTGCGTTCCTGCCGGAGGCCTGCGCGCCTGCTGGTTCTGTTGCGTTCCTGCCAGAGGCCCGTGTGCCTGCTGGTTCTGTTCTGTGTGTGCCAGGGGCTCCAGTGCCCACTGGGTCTGAGACTGTTTTTGCTGGGGGACCCGAGGAGCCCGTCCAGCCTTCTGCCTCGTCAGCTGGGGGGCCCGAGGAGCCCGTCCAGCCATCAGCTGCAGTCTCATCACCAGCTGCAGTCTCATCACCCTCGCCTGCTGCTTCCTCAGAGTCTTCGGCCTCGCCTGGTCCGGTTTCAGCATCTGCTTTGGCTTCATCCTCGTCACCTGGTCCAGCGTCTGCTTTGGCTTCATCCGGTCCAGCCTCTGCATCCTCGTCTGGTCCAGCCTCTGCATCCTCGTCTGGTCCAGCCACTGCTTCATCCTCGTCTGGTCCAGCCACTGCTTCATCCTCGTCTGGTCCAGCCTCCGCTTCATCCTCGTCTGGTCCAGCCTCCGCGTCTTCATCCTCGTCGCCTGGTCCGGCTCCAGCATCCTCATCATCCTCGCCTGGTCCAGCTTCTGCTTCAGCGTCCTCATCAGCTTCGTCTGGTCCAGCCTCCGCCTCCGCCTCGTCTGGTCCAGCCTCCGCTTCGCCTGGGGCTGCAGGGGCCACGCAGCCTTCAGGTCCCCTAATTCCACCTCCACATCGTCGGTCATCTGCCAGGCCGCTTGTTGGGCATCTCCGCCACCGTGGACGCCCTCCTGAACGCCGCCACTACCTTCCACGTGGCCGGCCTCCGGACTTGTTTCCACGCCGCTGTTGCCGTCTGCACGGTTGGCCCCCAGAACTGTTTCCACACCACTGCCTACTGCGTGGCCGGCCTCCGGACCTGCCCCACTGCCGCTGCCTTTCACACGGTCGGCCCCCGGAACTGAACTGTTTTGGCCTCCGGGTCGGCCCCCTGACCTTGTCCGTCTGGGCCTTTTCGGACTGTGTCCCTCCGTCCTGGACCCCCACCGCCCGCCCTGGTCGGGTCGTTTTCTGTTTTTTGGTTCGTGGGGTTTTTTTTTGGTTTTGGTCCGTTTTTGTGTTTCTGTTGGGCTGTCTGGTGCCAGCCCTTGAGGGGGGGGGGGGGGGTACTGTCATGGTCCTGAGTCTGAGGACTCAGTGTTTTGTGTTTCCTTATGCTTTTGTTCATTCCGAGTGTGTATTCTGTTGTGATTTTGCCATTTGTTAGGTTTCTGTTCTTTGCCTGCCTGCTCCCACTTCTCTGTGTTCCCTCTGTCTGTCCATGGTGTTATTGTGTCTGCTTATGAGTCTGCCTGTCATGTTCAGTGTCCTGTCTGATTCTCTGTGTCTGTTAGTTTCCTGTTTTATTCTGAAAGTTCATGTCTCATGTCAGTGTGTTCAGTTTTACCTCTCCCCTGTCTCGTTAGCCTTATTGCTCCCAGCTGTGTCTCCCTCCTGTGGCCCATTCCCTGATTACTCCCCGTGTATTTAAGCCCTGTGTTTTCCTGTGCTCTTTGTCGCGTCGTCTGTTTAACTCCGTGTCCGTCTGCATCATTCTGTGTAACCTGGTGTTTAGTCTGCGTCTCTCCGCCATCTTTCATTGTGTATTTTGTTCCTCCCCCTGTGCGTGTTTGGTTTTAGTTGAGTTCTTTAGTTTTCCCCAGTTTAGGTTGGTTTACTCCCCGCTCTGCTCCTCCTGTTTTTGTCACCTTATCACCTCTGCAAATAAATATTCACTCGCACCCCAGTCAGTGCCTGCATCTTGGATCCTTCACTCAATTCACCACACGACTGCTGTGCAGCCGTGACAATCTTGTTCATTATTCCTCATATATATATATATATATATATATATACATACATACATACACACATACACACATACACACACACAGAGAACAGTAATGAGAACTTTCAATTTTTAAGGTGGCGTCACTGCCAGTCATTCGCTGGATGACATGTAACTGATAATTATAAGACTTTTTATCCATTATTGCAAGTTTTCTGATATATTTACACTTTCACGCCTCTGATAACATACACATTCTGGATACATATTGTAGATTGTAGCAGATGTTCACAAATCTTTTACAGGTTTACAGATGTATTTATACATTTACAAATCTACAAACATGCATGTGATGCATGATATGGATCTCAGTACACAGCATCTTGATACACACACACACACTAATTACAATATGCACACTCACAGATAGTTTTGTTATAAAAATAGACTCATATTATTCTTGTGCACCTTGAAAATTGAATAATTTACAGAAATACCTGAACTTAAACATGCTCTGTTGATGAATTTTAAATCACCATGATGGTGATTGAAAGTGCGTAGTACAGCACTTTCCATGCCTTTCATGATATATCCGCTCTTTAAGTGATGACGTGATGAATCCTGCTTCTGGGCCCAAACTACTCTGTGTTTAATAAGGCTTTTGTGTTTTTTACATGTTTTAATGCTTTGTATCTTGTTCTATTTAATCTCAACAATCCCCTAAAAACAGTCAGTGATCACTGTTGGCCTCTCTCAGTTTTTATTACCGCTATTCATTTTAAATCTCATTTTTGTAAAACCGTACGATGTAACTACACCCCAGCAGTATATTAATGACTAACCTCGTATTGTGGATGGATTATTGTCCCTAACCTTCGGGAACCCTCACATTAACTTTTGGAGTGGAAGAAGGTTAGCATTCATCCTGCAGCTTCACTGTTTATATTATGCTAACATAGCTGTTTTGCTAGTGATCATGTAGCACATGCCAGCTAGCCAAACGTCAGTAACCCTACAAACGTCACTGCTGTTTACTTTCCTGTCTTCATTTATGTCGGAAGTGATAACAGAGTTGTACCTCTTAATTTTTTCAGAAATCCCTCAGTCAGAACATGCTATATGATATTTAGATGGAAACTAGCAAGATAACTTCCTGCTAACTTCTAAGTCTATTAAATTTCATGAATTCCATTTTCATGGATGCCTGGATGTTAAACTTAGCTGTTACACCTGGTAGAGCAGCCACACTGATAATTTTATTACAGATGCAAGAATTTAGACAGTTTTTAACTCTCAGTGATGCCGCAGTGATTGTGTGACTTAGGGATCTGCTGCGGAGTTTGGGTCCAGATATGGCTAATGACGTCAGACTTAAAGACCGGATTACTTGATAAAGTTTCATGACATTTTTTTCCCAAGGTTAACTTTGACCTGCTATGCTAACAGTGAAACTCAAGGTCAAGTGCATAAGCCAACCTAGGTACTCATGTCCCCTAAGGCCTAGTATTTGGGTGAGAACTTTGAAGAATATCCAGAAAAAATTGTGGGTAATATGAACTTTTCACTGATTTTCACATTGTGGACTTTTACCGTTACCTGATTTTGAACAAAATAAATCAGCTCAAGCTGGTATTGGTATCTTGAAAAATGTGGATGCAGACAAACGGACAAAGTTAACGTGGAACAAACAAGAAAACAAACAAACAACTATGAATAAAAAAATTATTTTATATGGTCCAACCTTTATTAAGCTCCTTTATTTATTCACCTCCATATTTCCAGCTATACAAAACTAAGCCCAGAGGGTCTGTTACTTTTAGAAGGCTGATGTATAAAAGTAAAGCTATTTATACTAATGTGGATTAATACTGAGGACTTTTGCTGTTTCACGAAGGGTTAAAAAGGGAACGTCCACAATTTAGACTTTTAATGCAGAAGATTTTATTAAAGCAATTTAGCAGGATCAAAGGAAAAGCAGATTTAAATAATAATAATCACAGAATCTAATCACTTGGATCCCTAACCTATTTTAAGCTAATCCTGACTTTGTTCCAGTGTTTGGGAGCAGAGAAGTTGGAGAAGAGAATGAAGATGCCTTGACTGCAACACACTCTCTGTGTGGATATAATACAGTGGGAAAAGAGACACTGCAAACCCATTAGTGGAAGGAAACTGCTGCCTTGGACAAGTTAAATGCATGATATGCAAATAAAACGTCTCTGCTTTTATATGCAAAACATTTGTGCTCTAGCTTACTTGGTTGCCATTTTACCGAGATTTAAAAATAGTTATGCAAATGGGATCTCAGCTCATCCCCTCGGTTTTTAGGGGTTAAATGTGTTACCATATTCTTTAACAGTGTATTTCAAGTCCTCAGGCTCCGACACTGGAGTTGGACCTATCAGAAGCACTCCTCTGGTTTTTGGTTTATATCCTGTGACTGAAGAAAATGGATCACTCTTGGACACATACTATTGTCTACTATAACAAAATATAATCAATAAACAATATAACAAACAGTAAACCACTGGTGGTAATCAGAGTTTGCTTTAGTAGTCAACATGCTTTTCATTTTTTAAAATTACAAGTTAATGCCTATTAGTTATGTTCTCAAAGCCTTTAATTGTTGGTTTCAGGGATTTATTATGCATGTTTTCATATGGACTTAGTACAGTTTCCTTTTAGCATAATAAACATGGTTTACAGTGTGATGTACTGATGTTGCTGAGTTACTGTTCTGTGGTTCAGAGCGAGGGCTCAGGCATGAATTAACAGTCCCATTTTACTGCCAACCATAGGACAAACCGAGTGAGAAGACACTGCTGGAATGTGGACAGAATGTCTGTCAACTATCTAAGTAATGTTTGTTTTTTGTTTTGTGCATTTTATGTTCAATATAGGTATTTGTTGTGCCTGAAAATGAACAAATAAATGAAATGAAAATGAAATGCTAATGTAAGCTCAGCACAATGATCAGTAAATTTATGTTGGATAGGTAGTTAGCTAGCACCATTACCATTAGCTAGAGTGATTGTTCACTCTGGTTTTTGCTGCTGTTCCTAATGAGGAATAAAGGATTTCTGTGTCTGTGTTAATTCCCTCATTAAACAAAGTGCTAAAAAAGTCTGGAATAGACAGCCTTAGCGACTATAGACCTATAGCCCTCACGTTTGTAGTCATGACATTTTTGAGTGGATGGTGTCCCAGCAAATCAGAGACTGCCTACCGTTCTCTCTCGACCCCTACCAGGTTGCTTACAAAGCAAATCGGTCCATGGAGGACTGTACACAAATCCATCCAACCAACATCATCTTTAAGAATGCTGTTGACACCACCGTGGTGGGCTGATGTCCAATGGAGATGAGACAGCGTACAGGGCCGAGGTAGAGAATTTGTCCAACCGGTGCTCAGAAAACAACCTGACACTGAACATCCTTAAAACGAAAGAACCTATCATGGACTGGAGGAGACACAGAGAGGTCCACTCCCCTCAAATGGAGAATGGGTGTAATCTGTCTCCACCTTCAGGTTACTGGGCACCCAGATCTCTGCTTATCTCACCTGGACCCACAACACCAACACCCTGATAAAGAAGGCCCAGCATATTTTTCCTGTAACTGTAACTATATAATACAAAATACAAGTTCAAATTATTTCTACACATTCTCACTTTTTATTCTGCAAGCTCTCACATCACATCAAAAATATTTACCTTCATAAAGAGTAATTAAAACAATCAGTGCTGTGAGAATGTCAATGGAGGTCATCATGGTTTGTGGAACTGTGCCTCTGGAATTACTGAGTACCAGAAAAAGTTTTTCATTCTTGAGACTTGAGCTTTTGTTTTTCTTTTGTTTTTATTCTGTCATTCAACTTTGGAACTTGTTTGGATAAACCAGCATGAATGGATTAATAATTTGTTTTTAATTTATAATGTAGTAATGTTGTAGTGGTGGATGTTCATACTAAACATGGCCAACATTTTAAGCAGGCTGCTCCAAAATTTGGGAAGGAGAAAAAACTTCCATCCATCCATCCATTCGCTTCCGCTTATCCTTTTCAGGGTCGCGCGGGGGCGCTGGAGCCTATCCCAGCTGTCATAGGGCGAGAGGCAGGGTACACCCTGGACAGGTCGCCAGTCTGTCGCAAACTTATTTTCAATTAATATTTATGCACATCTACTCAGATAAAACTGTAATACAAACTGTGGATGTAAGAGACAATTTGATAATATTAATAGCTAAAATAACAGCGCACACTTTACACTAGTATTTATAACCCCCCCATCCCCCCACCACACACACACACACACACACACACACACACACACACACACACACACGTAACAAACACACCAAATGCAGATACCCCACAAACTCAATAAGCACATATATTTCACTGTTTCACTACTGTTTCTCTGCTTGCTCAATCTATCGTGTAGCAGCATACACTACATTCGTATCCTGCTCTCTCGGTGGTACAGGCCTTCTGTAGTTTGCTTTTCGATGGAAACTCAGAGCTGCATAATTCATGGCATCAGAGGTCACATTCTGTTAAGGAAAATGATTAAAGTCACTAATAACAAAGCATTATATGTTAACGTGTTAACATTTACCAGGACAGGACAAAGCCATCTAAGGTTAGAGGCAGGGTTTGAGTTAGATAAATGTCCACCGCTCGCAATTTGAAATGAATTTTCACCAGTTTTTGAGCAAATGGGAATAAAAACTGGTGACAGAAAAACTGTAATTTCAAAATAAATATACAGTATGTGACTTAATTTGAAAGGTAATATTATCCTAAGCCTGGATAACTTTATTATGTGTTTACAAATCTTAATCCAAAATTATAATTTGATATGAAAATAAATTACCTCACTGTGTTGTGGATTTTTTTCATCATCTTGAGCTGAAAGAAACAATACATCCTTAAGTTCTGAGGTCAGTACCTTTGTATCTGCTATTTAAATTAAATCATATGGATACCTGTAGGAAATTTCCTGATTTTGATAACCAGAACAATGATGACCAGCAGAAGGAAAACAGTTAGCCCGCTCAGGATGATACTTAACGGATTTGTTAATCCATCAGATAATTCTAAAAAATAGAAAATAGAAAATTATACTATACTACCTATTTTAACTAAACACATATATAAAAAGACGGAAACAGTGTTATTTACCTTGAACCTTTAAATATGTTCCGGTTACAATTACTGGCTTGTCATTGAGTTTCTCTCCACAGAAATACAGCCCAGAGTCAGATGAATTTACTTGTTTGATCTTGAGAAATACCACAGACGTGTTGGATGACGTGCAAAATTTTTTTCCATTACAGGAAAAAACCTTTTCAGAAGTTAACATAGACGAGATGGAACTGATGTTGGGACTGCTGGTCATTTTAAACCAAAATATGCGGGAGTGAAATCTGCTGAAATTGGAGCACTTCACTGTGACTTCTTCACCAGGCTGAACCTCCACAGTGTAAAACTGTGCGACTGAGGACGAGATCCAACCTAAAACAAACAAGGCATCCTAAATTTAAAATTCAACAGGAACCAAACATTGAATTACACCATCCATGAAGTGTCTACACGATTCTTTTTGGCTCGATTATCGTACAGAATGAAGGGTTGAAACTTTACTGAGAAAAAAGTGTACTTACTAAAGATACAGGGCAAAAGTAGCATCAAGGTGAAGTTCATCATTGTGCATACCACCACTACAATGTCTGTAAGTGAACTGTGCTCCAGTAAAAGTTGTCTCTATGTACAGAGGCGGGCTGTTCTTTCATATGGGCGGCTGCTCAGTGGAAATGCTTTTTTAGCAAATGGTGAAAACTGACAACTGAAAACAAAAAGCAGAATATCATTATCATTATTGTATGACAGATTTTATATAATTTAGATAGTTTTTTTTGCTGAAGCTTACATGTCTACAAAAGATATTTCACTCTACATATTTTTTATACATTTTGTCTTCACCTGATATAAACACTGTTTAGTGAGGTTCTGTCGTGATTTTGTAACTACTAACATGGCATGAAGCAAAATGCTGATCTCATAATTGTACTATATTATATATGCTTGATCGGGTTGCAATTTATCTTTAGCACCAGACAGCCTGCGAGTCTGTATTTTCCTTAGTAATTTAGAACAGCTACTTGTGCAGTGTTGCCTCTGTTATTTATAGAAGTTATTAGCTCCATGAAATGAACACTGGTATGAATGCACGTGCCATTCAAGTTGATGACATGTTCACGAAAACCAGCAGAAATCTAACCTGGTCAATGATAACTATGAGAATAATGTCCACAAGGCTTAGTAGATTCAAATGCGTGTTAGCATGGAAACTTCAGCTGATGTGGTGGCGTCATAGCTTGAAATGTGCAGCCTTTTAAGGAATACATGCTTTTGTCTGTTTGTCACCTTGCTGCACGATGTGAGTTAGTGATAGTAAGACAGTAAAGTGTAACCAAAAGCATAAGCTTGATTTAAAACAAGGATTTGACTGGGTATGTGTCCGTCTAGCACACAGAAGCAAAAAAGCCACAAAAAAACACTTTTAACAGTGGAGCTCCGTACAAAATACAGGCTCCACTGTCTGGTCAACTTGTACTGACAGCACACCCACAATACTTATTAGAAACAAATGTAGACCTTCCTGTTTTTGCATTAATAGAACCACTTTCCAGTTATGAAACCGCTGATCATCGTAAACGTCTGCAAAGCAGTCACGAAAATTAACTCAGGATGACGTGACCAACAAAAAACATACAATAAGCAACAGCTCCTCTTTGTAGACTACAGCTCGGCTTTTAATACCATCCGGCCATACAAACTCCGTCCCAAACTCCACCAACTGGGACTTAACTCCTCTCTGTGCAACTGGATTGTGGACTTCCTCACTAACCGTAGACAGAGTGTCAGAGTGGGTAAGAACACCTCCTCCACCCTTGTGGTCAACACCGGTGCCCCTCAGGGGTGTGTTCTGAGCCCTCTGCTATACACTCTCTTCACCCATGACTGTATTTCCTCCTGCGCGTCCAATCTCATTGTTAAGTTTGCAGATGACACTACAGTGCTCGGACTTATATCCAACAATGATGAGACAAACTATAGGACAGAGGTGCAACAACTAGAGTCATGGTGCCACGACAATAACTTGGTCTTAAACACCAAAAAGACCAAGGAGATCATTGTAGATTTCCGGAAGAGGGGTCATAACAACCATCTGCCTCTCTTCATCGGCAGTGAGGCGGTGGAGAGGGTGAGCAGTTTTAAATTCTTGGGGGTAACTGTGACCGAGGACCTGTCCTGGGGCAACCATATCACCTCAGTTGCACGGAAGGCCCAACAGCGCCTCTACTACCTGAGGAGACTGCGGAGCGCACACATTCCCAGATCTATTCAATTCAATTCAATTTTATTTATATAGCGCCAAATCACAACAAAAGTCGCCTCAAGGCGCTTCATAGATACAGAGAAAAACCCAACAATCATATGACCCCCTATGAGCAAGCACTTTGGCGACAGTGGGAAGGAAAAACTCCCTTTTAACAGGAAGAAACCTCCGGCAGAACCAGGCTCAGGGAGGGGCGGCCATCTGCTGCGACCGGTTGGGGTGAGAGAAGGAAGACAGGATAAAGACATGCTGTGGAAGAGAGACAGAGGTTAATAACAGATATGATTCAATGCAGAGAGGTCTATTAATACATAGTGAGTGAGAAAGGTGACTGGAAAGGAAAAACTCAATGCATCATGGGAATCCCCCGGCAGCCTACATCTATTGCAGCATAACAAAGGGAGGATTCAGGGTCACCTGGTCCAGCCCTAACTATATGCTTTAGAAAAAAGGAAAGTTTTAAGCCTAATCTTAAAAGTAGAGATAGTGTCTGTCTCCCGAATCCAAACTGGAAGCTGGTTCCACAGAAGAGGGGCCTGAAAACTGAAGGCTCTGCCTCCCATTCTACTTTTAAATACTCTAGGAACAACAAGTAGGCCTGCAGAGCGAGAGCGGAGCGCTCTAATAGGGTGATATGGTACTACAAGGTCATTAAGATAAGATGGGGCCTGATTATTTAAGACCTTGTATGTGAGGAGCAGGATTTTGAATTCAATTCTGGATTTAACAGGAAGCCAATGAAGGGAAGCCAAAACAGGAGAAATATGCTCTCTCTTTCTAGTCCCTGTCAGGACTCTTGCTGCAGCATTTTGGATTAGCTGAAGGCTTTTCAGTGAGTTTTTTGGACATCCTGATAATAATGAATTACAGTAGTCCAGCCTGGAAGTAATAAATGCATGAACTAGTTTTTCAGCGTCACTCTGAGACAGGATATTTCTAATTTTAGAGATGTTGCGCAAATGGAAGAAAGCAGTCTTACATATTTGTTTAATATGTGCGTTGAAGGACATGTCCTGGTCAAAAATGACTCCAAGGTTCCTCACCGCGTTACTGGAGGCCAAGGTAATGCCATCCAGAGTAAGAATCTGATTAGATACCATATTTCTAAGATTTTCAGGGCCGAGTACAATAACCTCAGTTTTATCTGAATTAAGAAGCAGAAAGTTAGCGGCCATCCAGGTCTTTATGTCTTTAAGACATTCCTGCAGTTTAACTAATTGGTGTGTGTTATCTGGCTTCATGGACAGATAGAGCTGGGTGTCATCTGCATAGCAGTGAAAATGTATGCTATGTCTTCTAATGATACTGCCTAAGGGAAGCATGTATAATGTAAACAGAATTGGTCCTAGCACTGAACCCTGTGGAACTCCATAATTAACCTCAGTGTGTGAAGAGGACTCTCCATTTACATGCACGAATTGGAGTCTATTAGATAGATATGATACAAACCACTGCAGCGCAGTACTTGTAATACCTACAGCATGTTCTAATCGCTCTAATAGGATATTATGATCAACAGTATCGAACGCTGCACTGAGGTCTAGCAGGACAAGCACAGAGATGAGTCCACTGTCAGAGGCCATAAGAAGATCATTTGTAACCTTCACTAAAGCTGTTTCTGTGCTGTGCTGAGCTCTGAAACCTGACTGAAACTCTTCAAATAAACCATTCCTCTGCAGATGATCTGTTAGCTGTTTGACAACTACTCTTTCAAGGATTTTTGATATGAAAGGAAGGTTGGAGATTGGCCTATAATTAGCTAAGACTGCTGGGTCTAGAGATGGCTTTTTGAGTAAAGGTTTAACTACAGCCAGCTTGAAGGCCTGTGGTACATAGCCGATTATTAGAGATAGGTTGATCATATTTAAGATCGAAGAATTAATTAATGGCAGGACTTCTTTGAGCAGTTTTGTAGGAATGGGGTCTAAAAGACACGTTGATGGTTTGGAGGAAGTAATTATTGAAGTTAACTCAGAAAGATCAATTGGAGAAAAAGAGTCTAACTTAATATCAATGGTACTAAGAGTAGCTGTAGATAATATTACATCTGTGGGATGATTATTGGTAATTTTTTCTCTAATGATAAAAATTTTATTTGTGAAGAAGTTCATGAAGTCATTACTAGTTAACGTTAAAGGGATGGTTGGCTCAAAAGAGCTCTGACTTTTTGATGTTGAACTTCTACAACTGTGCCATCAGCAGCGTCCTGACGCATGGATTTCTAGTGTGGTTCCCCAGCTGCACCAAGGCCGACCAGCAAGCACTCCAGCGGGTGGTGAAAGAAGCTGGCAGAATTATTGGAACAAGTCTGCCAGAGATCAGTAATATCTTCCCCACTCGCTGTCTGAGGAGGGTGCACAGTATCCTGCGGGACCAACATCACCCTGCGCGCCACCTTTTCCATCTGCTGCCCTCAGGGAGAAGGTACAGGTCTATACAGGCCAGAACATCCAGACTGGCCAACAGCCTGTATCCACAGGCTGTGAGGCTCCTGAACTCTCTGCCCCCCTCTCACGGACAATAACCATATCCAACTTCTTAATAGCAATGAACTGGTCTGCATTGGTGCATCATATCTTTATTCTCTTCCCCCTCCTGCCCCCCCCCCCCCCCCTTCTTAAATAGATAACTATCATATCTGATATCATATCTCACAGTACAATAATATTGAATGGGTTGCATTGTTGTATTTTGTCATGTTTCTCAGGTCTTTGTCTGAATTTCTACGAACATTATTGCTAAGGATTGTCTTATTGCATTGGAGTCACACTGGGTTAAATATGTACACTTGGGTTTTAAGGGGTATTTATTATTTTCTTCTTTTTTTGGGTTGTATGGAAGCCCCAAACGCAATTTCATTGTTCTTGACAATGACAATAAATAAATACTACTTTTTTTTTTTTTTTAAAGCTTTGTAAGTCATCTGCTGACATCCTGTGGATGGGCATAAATTGGACCGCAGGAAAGCAGCCACCTGTTGTTCCGTGGAGCTAATGTCAAGCTCTCCAGGTTCCTCATTGCTGTCAGCGGTCACCGCCTGAGCGTATGACCGGGGTTTAATATGGAGCCCAGTGATGATGACGTCGTTTATCCTGGAGTATTGTTCCAGATCAGCGACCTTACTTTCCAGGTATGCAATCTTTTTATCTTTTTCGGCATTTTGGATGCGGAGGAGCTTTACCTCCTCCACAATTTCAATGATATTTTTCTGCTGCAACCTGATAGTAGAAATTTCGTCCATTATGAAGTCAAGGGACTTTTTAATGTCCTCGACTTCCTCAGCTGTCGGTGTCCTCTTCGGCCCCATTTTATCTGGTTACCCTGGTAGCAGGTTCAGTCAGCTGATTCCTCAGTCAGCTGTTAGCCTGGTAACGTGTTGGCTAGCCTGCAATTACCTCGTTAACTCCGTTAGTCCAGTCCAATATCCTGTATCAAAGTCGTAATCCAGACAGGGTTGTACCAAAAGTTCCAACAATTTGAGTAGTCTTTGCTCCAGAAATTGATGGCCAAATTTCAAAAATCCACAGGACACGATCAAAACACAACTTTCAAACAAATGGCAAACAGGTTTTGCCCTTTTGTTTTGTACTGTTAACCAGCCTTAAATAAACGGCGCGCCTTCTGATAAGATTTAGATGTGTTTTGTTTTTCGCGTGTCAGCACTTGGGTCCTCCTTCTCACACCACACAGCCAGCTTCCGCCAACTGTGGCAAAAGCTGGTTTATCCATCGGACTGCTGCTGAAATGTCGCAACATTCTGGTTTAAGTAGATAACTATTCAAATTTATGTTCTCTGCTGAGCATAAAAAGTGAAACAATTGTTTGCCTTGCATCATCATGATTACAGCCATTTCAAGTAACAACAGTTATGTAATGTGCATTTCACTCACTGCTGCTGACTTCCACAAAACTTCCCATAAAATGTCATCAGATGCATCCTTTAAGTCTGCATCTGATATAAGGAAAAACAAATTGACCCTCGTAGAATGAAGATGGATGTTTCTTTCAATGTTCATCAAGTTATCCATGACTACTTTGTAATGTTCATCGTGTATATTAGGACTGGGCGACCAAAATTCATATCTCGATATTTTTTAGCTGGATGGCGATATAAGATATATATCTCGATATTTTTTTAATTCCATAAAGTAAGAACAAAAAGAGAGTTCTTGGTCAAAGGTACTTGTCCCAGATGTCACACAGGCACTTTTATTAACATCCAACTGATGTACATGAAAAAATAGTCAAAAATAAATTGTCAGCATTTATTAAATAATAATGCTCAATTTTTCTTTTCATGCATAACAAAAAGCTAAAAATTGTAAACTAAATGTAAAATGTAAACTAAAAAGATGCAGATAGAAAAATAACAAAGGCAACTTGCTCTTTAAAAAGTGCTTACACTGAAGTAAAGTTTTCTAAAGTGCTTCTTTGTGTGTATTCCTGAACAATCAACTGGTACTTTGTGCAAAAAAACACAAAACATGTAAACAGATTGAACGAAATTAACAAAAATCCATTCTTTGGTCAGTGAGTCTTTGTGCAAATCTCCAATCACAATAAAAATATAGAAAGAACACAAACAATTGGCAAGGCCAACTACTGTACAGCTTACAGATTTTGTGCCAGGAAACCTAATCTGTCAACAGTATCAGGCTTCAAGGATGCCCTGTGGCAGGTTACAATGTTTCCACTGCAACTAAAAATCCTTTCAGAAGGGGAGCTGGTAGCTGGCACACAAAGGTATTTCTTGGCCAAGAGGCTCAGTGCTGGATAGGCAACTTCATGTTCCTGCCACCATTTGAGAGGGTCAGCACCACTCTCTACACAAACTGACAACAGGTAGCTAGAAAATTCATTTTCAATTGCCTCCCTCTTTGTGAAACCAGTGTTGGTGGCTGTGCTGTGCTGGAAGAAGCTTGCCAGTGATCTCTCTTTTTTTTAGCTGTGTGTCCTACTGCTGCTTCTTCACGGTCTGCAGGCAGGCATGGCTGGATCAGGCAGCTCAGACAAACACGTACCCTGATAGCTGAGCAGACACTCTGTCTCCAAGATGAGTTTATGTTTTAGTGCATTAATTTTCTCACTTCGGATGTATTTCGCCCTGAACCGTGGATCCACAAAAGAAGCAATGTCCAACAGATCATTGGTAGACGGATCTGCATATTTATTGTTGAGGTAATCCACATTGCGGGTCTTGATGGATTTACACAGCTCACTATCCTCCTCTCCAGGTGCCAGGAGAATAGTGTTAAACAGGTGTAGCACAGGTCTGACATATGACAGGGTCACATACTTCTCTCCTGAAAGTGCATCAGTGAAGTCCTGACAGCGTTTGAGAGCTTTCTGAACTGCTTCCAGGACCTATATGTCCTGCCAAGTAGGGACTAGAGGTCTGGTTTTCATGTCGACAGAGAGGACTTTAGAAAGTGCTCTTTCCTGCTCCAGAACCCTCTCTATCATGAGAAGCCTTGATCCCCAGCGAGTTGTTGCCTCTGTGATTAGCTGGTGACTTGGAAGACCCAGCTGTATTTGCACTTCAGCCAGCTCTCTTCTCTTCCTCCAGCTGTAGGAGAAGCTGCTGATGACTTTCTTACACAGAGAAATAGCCCGGGTAATGCGGGCATCACCTATACCATGTCCTGTGACAAACAAAATACAAACTTTTAAAATCACTTTAATTGATATGTTAAGAGGCAAATCACTCAAAGGGAAATTAACATCCACCTCAGTTGTATAGAATGTGATGCATAAGACTTAATAATATTTGCAAAATGTGTCGTGTAATGTATAGCCTAGAAATGGTTCTAGTTAAACTATCGTGGTAAAATCACCAGCAAATGATTGGAACGTGTATATTTTTACATCTTTTCAATCTCACTATGTATGTACAAATGTAACCCTGTCTTGTCTCAGCTGGGGTCCTCATTTCGTGTCACAATCTTCAATCTAATACAAGCACAAACACACTCCAATACGTTTATTGGATTTAATAGCGATAGTTTATTTAATTATTCAACTAACTTTCAATTTCTAAGTGATAGATGTATATGCTGGCTATGACTTATAAAAATATTTGTCTTGTGGTCCATAGGCATGTTTAGCTCTGCAAGTGACTCTATAAACTTTTCATTTATTAGCATTTTTTTTCCAAATCAACAGATTCAGCATTGCACTCACCAATGGCCAGATGAAGCCTGTGACCAAAATACTGGATCCTCGGCCACTTGTTCAGTTGAACTGCCTTGACAATATTAGCCCTGTTGTCAGTTGTTATAGCAACCAGTCCCGCCGGGTTGAGCTTCCAGGTTTTGAGGACAGGGTTTCAGCTATATGCTCTCCAGTGTGGTCTTGAGGAAAGTAGCTGGTCTGGAGACAGGCAGTTTTCAGTCCCCAGTCTTCCATGAAATGTATAGTCACACTCATGTATGGCTCGCACGTCCTGCTGGACCACATGTCGGTGGTCAGTGCAAAGTGAGACACTTTGGTGAGCTGGGCAGCGAGACTCTGTCTAACTTCAGTATACATTTTTGGCAGTGCCTCTCTGGTGAAGTATTTCTGGCTAGGTAACCGGTATCTTCGGTCAAGAGTTTTTAGCAGCTGTATAAAGCCCTCTTGTTCCACAGTTGAGATGGGGACCACGTCTTTAGCGATATGATAGGCCACTGCTTTAGAAATTTCCCCCCACTTCTCACTTTTTCTATCATATGGCACAACACGAGCATATGAGTGTTGTAAGGTGGTCTATTTCGCGGCAGGAACCTGGGAAGACTTCGGTCTGGGATACAGCACCCAGTTTCACACACTCTTCATACTGCACTTCATGGCGCAGTTGTAAATGGTGGAAAAGATTAGTAGTGCTCGAAACTTTCGTCAGGACGCTTTTTCGACATTCTCTACAGAATACATTATTCTGCTGCTCATCTGACACTTTGAACCCGAACCATCTCCAAATAATTGAACCATTGGTTTTCTTTTTCCGACGATCTCCTCTTCGCTAGCTACCGTGTCCATCTTGTCGCCAACTGGAGGTGTAGCGATGGGTGTTGTGTTCAGTGAGGGAGAGAGGCGGGGCAGACAAACCCAGATGAGAGAGAGGCAAAATAGCGGCTCCATAAGTGTAATTATAATGCAACATAGACTATATCGATATAAACGATATTGTCACATCTTATGTCTTGTATAAAAATATATCGATATTTTTTAAAAACTCGATATATTGCCCAGTCCTAGTGTATATTGTGAAGAAGTTGCCCATATATCAAATTGTGCATACGTTTGTGCTTTTGGTTTTGTTTTGCATTCACAACACGTTCATCATGCCATCACGTTCATACATTTTCTAACACTGCTGGTACTCCATCCAACACATGTCATTTTTTATCATTTATGTCATTAAATGTGTTTAAGATTGAATAGTAAGAGTCCATTTTTCTTTTAAGCACACTCTGGATGTGACTACAGCCTCCTTATTTAATGTCTCCCGATATATGTTACATATCTCAGCGGCAAGGTGGTTCAGATTTTAGCACTTGTGGTAAATGGGTTGGTTCTTATATAGCGTTTTTCTACTATCTCTGAGCACCAGTGTTGGTCAAGTTACTTGAAAAAAGTAAACAGTAACTAATTACTGATTACTTCCCCAAAAAAGTAATCCCGTTACTTTACTGATTACTCATTTTCAAAAGTAATTAATTACTTAGTTACTTTTTAAAAACACGATTTACAACCTGAAGAGGTGATAAAGCGATAGATCTTTCAGCCCAATTCTACTTTTTCTGCATCATACAAAATGTAATCAAATGGAAAAGTCTCTTTTTTTTAAACTTGTTTTATCAGTTTTAATCTTTTAACTTTATGCATCAAGCAAAAATTTAATTATATGCAACATTCTCTGACTTGAATAAATTAGTTTAACATTTAAACCTATTTTCTGCACATTCCAGCACATAAAATAAAATATTTTTTGTGTTTACACTCAGTCTTTCAAATAGATGCAAGTAAAACACAGCAGAAAATAAATAAAGTCAAAGACTCAGCGGTCCTTTTGCTCTATTTTCACCTGTAAAGCAGGAGTAGAGTAGGCGGAGGTTTACCCTGGTGCAGGTGTGCTGCGGTCAGTTGAAGAATCCGCGAGCTTCTCTGTGAATTTCCCATTACGTCGTTGCGCACTCGGTGCTTGTTTAGGGGTTTTGTTCGCTGTAAAAAGAAGTTTTCTTCCCACGCACGATGGACGCTAATGTTTTTGTAACTTTTTATGGAATCAAACTCAAAATAAGGTCAGTACTTCCACGCTTTAAACGCTGCACGCTCATACTCTCTCCCACAATCGATATGTGATCCATTGTTGATCTGCACACAGCTGTTGTCACTACCTGGCTTACGTCACTGTCGTGAGACATTCTCGCAAAAAAAATCACGGTTTTAGTAACGCAGTAACTGTCACGGTCCTGGGTCTCCTGACCCAGCGTTTTTAGTTCTTTGTGATGTTTGTATTATTGTACTTGTGTGAGTTATTCTATGGTTTCTAGTTTCGATCCCTTGCCCTTCATGTTGCTCTGTTCTGTGTAAGTCTGTGTCTGCATGTTTGAGTTCCCCTCTGTGTCTCTCGGTTCTTAGTCCTCTGCCTTATGGTTTATGTCTCTGTGTTTCTTAGTTGCTGTCTCCACTGTCAAGTTCGCGTCTCTGTGTGATCCTTCCTGTTTTACTTTGAAGGTCCGTGTCTTATGTGAATGTGTCCTGCTTTGCTTGTCTCGTCAGTCCTGATTTCTCCCAGCTGTGCCCTCCTTCTGTGTCTCATTCCCCTCGTTACTTCCCAGTGTATTTAAACCCTGTGTTTCTCTGAGTCAGTGTCGCGTTGTCCCTCATGCTGTGTGGATCTCCCTGTGAGATTTAGTCCATTGTTTCCCAGTTTAGCTTAGTTTACTTTGTATGCTCGTTTTTCTGTGACCAGCCAATAAAGCTGTGATTTTGAGTTCATCCCCTGAGTCTGAGTCCTGCATTTTGGGTCCAACTCCTGCCTGCCGCACAGCGATTCATGACAGTAACGCAGCGTTCCTACGGGAAAGTAACGGTAATCTAATTACTGTTTTTGCAATAGTAATCCCTTACTTTACTTGTTACTTGAAAAAAGTAATCGGATTACAGTAACGCATTACAAGTAACGCGTTACTGCCCATCTCTGCTGAGCACTAAATGTGCTATTATGTTATTTTTATGCCCCTTTTCAGTGCTTTCTAGCATTAACATGCATTCACACTCCATGGGATGGATTGGCGAGCAACTGCCAAAGATATTTGTCATGCAGACTGGAGCAGACAGGGATTGAAACGCCAGCCTTGTAATTATTAGGTGACCTGCTCTACCAAATGAGCTACAGCTACCCCATTGTGAGTGACAGGAAGGTTCTATATTCAAAGCTTTGTGGGACCTTTCTACCTCCTGTGCTTACTGAGTTTTCTCCAAGTACTTTCGTTTCTTCCATCTCTACTTCCAGGAGCTCAGCAGCTATAAAGGTCATCTACCAACCAGAAGGTTGGTGGTTTAATCCCTGGCTGCTCTAAATATCCTTAGACAAGATACTAACCTCAGATTGACCTCTAATGCATCCATTAGATTATGAATGTTTAAACAGAAAGCACTTAAGCATAGAAAAAAAGTGCTTGTATGAGTGGGTGAATGAAGTTGAGTAAAGTAGAGACTGTATAAGGACCAGTTTCTCTCACAGCCCAAAGACATGCACAGTTAACGACACATTCTAAACTGGATGCAGGTGTCAATAAATAAATAAAGTTTTAACTTCTTAACATCAGCCAGATCTTCAGGTATCCATTTAAGGTTTGGTTATGTTTTGGGTGTGTTTACTGTATATCTGAGTGTCAAACACATGAAATTTCCATACATAAAAACACAAAAAGAGGTACGGTCAACCTTACACCTATTTCTTTCTCAGTGAATACCTGGTTGATGTTATGAGGTTAGCAATATTTGAGAATAGTGGTCAGTAATACGAGAAAAATACCTGAAAGTATAAAACATCAAGCACAAGTTGTTGTGTTAACAAGGTATTTGATCTTCTAAGAATGAACACATAAAAATGGATTTCATGCATGAGTGTAGAGTTGTTGAAAAGCCTAATGGATGGATACTATAATCTAATATATATTGTTGGAATAACTGAATGTACTGTGAGGGGAGTGCATGTCACAGGGGAGATGGACTGCAGCTGCACCCGCTGTAGCTTTCCTTTGATCTGTTACTGCTGGAACATTCAGTGTGGACCAGAGTGATTCAGTTTCAGATGAGGCTGTAAAAGTTTCACGCTGCTTTAAGCACTTCACAAGTTCACAAGTTTTACGGACACTTATACATGTTGAGTAAAGTTACTGTAAACCTGTTAGACTTTAACACATATACATCTGACTAATGCAGACAGTGCCGAGTGTTACAACTGTCAAAATGCAACAGCAAGCTTGTGTCATTCATTTGATCTTTTTAAAATTCTGTGCATACTCACAGCTGTAGATTATGCAGCTGTGACAATTGTGTTCACACATTTCACCCTAAGGAGACTTCAGCCCCATATTCTTCTTTCTTCAAATAAAAGTTTTTTAGTTTTCAAATATTATAAGGCCTTTAAAAAAAGCCAGGGTAACAAGTACCACAACAGCTTTCTGACAAAGAGCAGAGTAAAGGCAAAGTTCCACTCTGAGCTGCAGTTCAACTGCTTCATGAACTGGTGGCAGCGAACACAAGATTTAGCTCAGGGTCTCCAGAGTTTTAGTCCAAAAGCCACTGTGCCATAATTCATCAAAGCACAGATTCTGTAAATTATTTTTAGACAGTATAGTTTGAGAGCGAAAGTGCAGGAAAAAAATTGTGTTGGATATCTATACTGATATGGACTGGTTAATATGTTAGGAGTGAAAGGCTGCCACATTGTGTGATGGAAGACATCCCAAAAAATCAAATAAATACAATGATGGGGCATTTTTTCTCCCACTTCATTTTGCCGAATTTTCACCGCAACAACTGAAAAGGGTACAGGGTTGTTTGTATGACCCCCACACAATTGTATCCATCACTGAGGCATCACTGAGCTCCTGGACAGTCGAACGTTCGTCCTGATGCCGTTGGATGGACTGAAACATAATGTCCCAGAGGTGTTCTAATGGATTTGGATTTGTTATGGAAAATGCCAATAGGGCTCCACAGTGAAAGGCAGTGATCAGAGGGTCCACTACAGGACATCGGGCCCTCAGGGCAGTCTGTATATTTTGTTCAATTCAAGTTCTCCAATTCCAAAAATGATAAATATTACAACTGCTACAACAGCAGCATGTGAAAAATTTGCATTGATTGTGACTGATGTTACAACATGGAGCTGCAAGTATTCATTCTTAATGACACAATTATGGAGCCTTTTCACTTAGTTTTAGGGATCAACAGCAAAACGTAATTAAAAATATATAATTCAAAGTTGATTGTTTTGAATTTTATATGTCTTATCTTAGGCTTTAGAGAGGGAGGGTCTGATTAATAATTATATGCTCTCACTTTTATCAAAACACTGGCTCAGATTTACTTTGGATTGTTCCTTTAACTGGGTAGCCACAAAGAAATCATATCATTCCTCTTTTAAACAGCAGCACAGTCCACAATGGAGTTCTGAGGGCTGGCAGTGGATTAAGTCAGATAAAGCTGTTTGTTGCTATTCTTGAGAACATGTTTTTTCAGCTGGTTTTTACTGCTTCCTTGTAGGTTTGGCTTTTGCTCTTACAGGCCTCATTCTCTTCACTCCATTTGTGTTCAAACCACACAGGGTTGCCTCTTCCTGTTAGACACTCACTTTGCCACTGCTGCAAACTCACATCAAACTCTTACTTTTGACTTACAACTTGCTTTTATGACTTCCTTGCTCATCATGTAAAATGCAAAAATAAGAACAGAACATCATTAAGAAAAAGCACAACAGCAGATGAGGTGGATCAGCTGCTGGTCTTAAAAAAAGTCTAAACTTTTGCTCCACCTACAGGCCTCCACCTTTGAAGTCCAGTGGTGGCATAACTAATTATAAATCCTGGAAACCAGTACATTCAAACTCTGAAGCATATGACAAAATATGTAATGCATTATTCTTTTTGATGCATGAAACAGACCTTAAGTCTTTTTCGCTTTCATTTTAACTATGCACATTTCTGACTTTAGTCATGCGCGGTTTTTACATTAGCTTTGCTCAACACACAAACTGTCAAATGATTCATAAAGAAAAGGGGAAAAAAAGGGGAAAAGAGCACCATAAAGCAAAAGATGCAGCTTTTACCACAACATCATGACCACATCACAGCTTTTAGGCAAGAAAAAGGTTGACAACAAATGAGCAAAATCTATACTGATACTTGCTGTTTTAAGCACGCGTGTGCGTTCACTCATTTGTGTCAGGTTAAAAACAACTGTAAGACAATTTAAAAGAAAATGAAACACAATTTCTTTATTAAAGGGGGAGGGGTGGGGGTGTTACAAAGCAGTTTTTATGCTGACTGCTAACAGTGATCAAGGATTATGATAGTCACTTTCATTATTCACACAATGTGTTAGCAGAGATCTGGCCTACTGATCAGCCACACTTCTTGTGATGAGGCACTTGTTAGTCAACTCATCCTCGACTGTAATTCCTGCATCCAAATAGTTCAGATTGCTGCTCTGAGCCTGGTTCTGCTGCAGGTTTCTTCCCGTTAAAAGGGAGTTTTTCCTTCCCACTGCAGCCAAAGTGTTTGCTCATCGGGGTTAAATGATTGTTGTTTTTTTTCTTTGTATGTATTATTTCAGGGTCTATCTTGCCTAGAAGCGACTTTTTTTGTGATTTGGCGCTATATAAATAAATTTGAATTAAATCGAATTGAATTAAAATCCCTCACCAGGTGCTGGCTGAAATGTTTATAAGAACATGGACAGAAAAAAAAAGCTGCATCTTTTGTATTTTTCATATAAACAAATGTGTCAGGATACAATAGAGACAATTTAAAAACTTAAATCTCAAAGTATCCGGTGAAATTAAGAGATATATATTCTGATGAAAACACTCGTTTTAAATCACACCCAGACCACATAACCGTATTAGAAAGATTCATGTTGTGGCTTCATTATTTATTAGTCCTTTTCATTAGTGCTGTCAGCATTAATCTCGGTAGAATAAAGTTGACGCCATAACTGCATTAACGCGGCAAATCTCCGTTAGCGAGTATCTCCCCGTCTGTCATGTTTCAGCTGTGTGGCAGGCAGGGATTGGACCCAAACGCAAACTCACTGGAGACAGGATTGAACTCAAAAGGGCAGCTTTTATTGCTGAACACAAAAACTCTACAAAAATCTAAACTGGGAAGACTAACAAACACTGACACTGACAAAGAGAAACACAGGGCTTAAATACACAGAGGGATAACGAGGGAATGAGAGACAGAAGGAGAGCACAGCTGGGAGTAATCGGGCTGGACGAGACAAGGGAAGCAAAACAGGAAACACTCACATGAGACATGGACCTTCAAAGTAAAACAGGAAACACACTGACTGAATTCTAAACATTCAAACTTAACAGCAACTGGGGAGACAGAACATAGGAACCTGAAACATGGTACAAAAACGTCACAGTGGACATAACATGGAACACAGGGAAGCCATATGACAAAGCCAAAGAACTAAACCTATGATAACCATAACAGACCTAGGGAAACAAGAAACAGTACAACAAAGGTCTCAAAACATAAACCATAATATAAAAACACAAGATCTCTTCAAAATAAAATAGGAAACATAATGAGACGCAGACATGACAACCAGAACTTGACAACATAAGACACAGACATGAAACACATGAAGAGCAGGGGAGACTTAACATGGGTTGGAAACACAAGGGGGAACTATTAAGCAAATGAACATAGGAGACCTAATGAGCTTAAACATACTATAAACATCAAAATGAACTAAAACCCAGGATCGTGACACCGTCTGTGCGGCTGGACGGTGCAAACGCGTTAAAGAGCTAGTCGCACTATATCATTGATGCCGTACCTTTAATATTTAAGTGTATCACTCAAAACAAAGCAAAACCTGGACATCTGCATAAAATCCATAGAAATACATTCCAGAGTCAAACACATCCACGTGTTTGATTAGGCAGAAGATGGATGAGAAGCTGAAAGTCATTTCAGGTGATCCCCTTATTGAAATCCTTCGCACCATTCACTACTTTTACCAGGAGTAAACATGAGTCTGATCCAGCTGTACCAGTGAACCAGAATGTTATGGAACTGGATGTTGGAGCGCTGCAGCATGATTTTTTCTGGAACGACCTCCACAGTCTGAGACCCACTGAATCAAATTAAATGCTTTTTTAAACAAGAAAATGCCATACATTCAGAATTAATGAATTAATTAAATTAAGTCTTAATTAAAGCTAGGTTAAAATATAAAAAATATGTCAGCACATACACAGGCTGCAGAGACTGTCTTAAGAGACAAAGCTGTTATCAAGTTGAAGTTAATCACTGCACACACGACTGAAGCTTTGCAATGTCTGGAATTATGTGAGACCCAGGAAGGGGGGTCTTTCAATAAAAAGAGGAGGGTGTTTTTCTCAAACGACAACAAAAACGCTACCAGGAAAAGCCACCGATACTACACTTTTACCCACATGACATACAAATGATATTTTCTTCAGTTTCTCAAGGTTAAAAAAGCAGCGACATAAAAACATCTTGTTAAAAAAGATCCAGTTCATTTCCATGCTCAAAAGACTTGCTAAATAAACTCAGATAATGAAAAAAAAATAGTGTAAAATAGACAAGAAATGTGTGTAGAGGTGTGTATAGGTTGTCAAAACATGGTTTCCTGTGTCAAATGTTAATTATTTCTTTGAAACTTTATCATGATAACTGACTTGTTCCTGTGTTATACAGTAACTATGGCCACTAGAAGGTTCTGTTAATATGAATAGAAATTATGTAAGTTGTAATTAAAGAGCAAACTCTTTGGCTGAAAACCCATAATTCATTAATAAACAATTAAACCAATTTCCCTTGGGATAAATAAAGTATTATCAATCAAATAATCAATTAATCAATATGGATACTGTTAAAGTTTAACTTACTGGCTGCTGCTAGTATTGGCAGCTCTCTACCCAGTCTACAGGATATTTACACCTCACGCTGCATTCATAAAGACACTAGCATCATGGCTAAGCTGCATGACCCCTCCAACCAACTGTTTACTCCTCTTCCATCCGGAAGACTTGAAGGAAGACAGTTGCCAGAAACAGAGGGGGCTGGCAGCTCAGACGAGCCTCTGTTTGCAACATCCCAGTGGCTGATTAAATGTGATTATTATGAGTGTACTTGACCTAGGAATGGTGTGTACTCCAGGTGTTTTATTTAATGGACGCCAGGCAGGGTGGTTTCCAGCACTTGGTTAAGCCACTCCGTCTGGCCATTAGTCTGGGAATGATAACCAGAGGACAGACTAACCTGGGCGCCACTCATCACCATTATCATCATCATTATCGTTTATTTACATAGTACTTTAAAAACACACCTGGTAGACCAAAGTGCTGTACAATACAAATATTTATAGTAATAAAATAGCAGAAACCAGACATAGCAATAACATTCATAAAAATGTCAGGTACCCACAGAGTAAGAATAAAAATAGGTTTTTAATCTGGACTTAAAAACTGGCACTAATGTAGCTTGTCTAATATGGAGAGGAAGGCTATTCCAAAGCATCGGAGCTGCTACAGAGAATGCTCAGTCTCCTCTAAGTTTCATCTGTGACTTAGGGACAGAAAGCCACAGTTTCTCAGCTGACGAAAGCGTACGCATGGGGACATGGGGCTTCAACAAATCAGACAAATAAACAGGTGCCAGACCCTTTAGAGATTTAAAAACCAATAAAAGGACTTTAAAACGAATCCTAAATTCAATTGGAAGCCGATGTAGACAAGCTAAAACCAGAGTGATGTGGTCGAATTTCCTTCTGCCTCAAAAATATATCGGTTAAAGATCTGGAGCACATTCTACCAGATATTGTCCATATTTGTGGCGAATACAAAGGCATCACTACCTCAGATAGTACAAAATTTTAAGTCTTATTCTAATCAAAATAAACAGATACAAAAATGACATGAACAAGAGAAGTCTATTGAGAGTTTATTGAGCTTGTTTTAGAAAAGTGAATATGCTTGGCACCATAGTGCTCTTAGATCATGATTCTGATTGCAAAAGCTCCCAGGCAGGATTGTAGGGGTTAAGAAACTAGGCAAGGACATTATTCCATATTGATCAAGATGATACTTCAGATGAGTCATTAGGATCTTTTTTTTTAAAATACCTTCGTGAAGGCTAAAATTGGCCTTGAAAATTTCAGCTTGAAAAACACTCATATCATTGAGGCCTAGACTGAAGATTAGTTTTTGCAATTTTTGAAAAGTTACTTTTGGATTTTTTATAGTTTAGTTTAAAATTGTGCATGGACTGCCAAAATAAACACATCTATCCGCCCTTTTGAGGACATATGTAGGACAAAAGAACATTAATCATGTTCTTGATAATTGAAGGTTGTGGGTGGAGCTCATGTGGCAGATGGTGGGCCACAACCATCTCCCAGGCATCCACTAGATGGACATTCAGTTCTTTGAACATATCCCTGAGCACCTTGTCCTGCTGTAATGAGTACCAATCACTGTTAGTAGATGCATGAAGGAAGGTCTTCAAACTTTTGGGGTTTCCAGTCCGAATGACAATCAGTGTGTCTGGAGCCCTGGACAGCAGCCGGACCATCGCTCTGCGGATGGTCTGCAGCCGGCGGATAAAGAACTCAATAGGGAAAGTGCCAAAGTGTGCCCAGATACCAAGCACTATGACCGTGTCCCTGCCTCCAGGCACCTCGTCGAGCTCATTGGCAATATAATGCAGCTCAATGGCTGGGACACTGACGGATCGTAGAGGAGGACCGTGGGTGCGGTATGTCACCAAAATGTTGTTTTTGTAGTCCAGGGACATCAAAGGTCCAATTGTTTTCTGGCTATGCATGTTAAATGCCTTTAGATCTAAAAAGGATTACACAGGGAATAAGTTAAGCAGCAATAAATCAGTCGATGCCAGAAAGGTTTAGTAGATCTGCTACCTGGTAGTGCTGCATCAAGGTACTCAAACCACTGCCTCATGGTGGAATCTCCATACATATGAACGGTTTTTCCTTTTAGACACTGAGTGATGGCTGAGGAAGAGTTGAACTGATGAATTGGGGTCACACCATGTCTTCTCCACACACCTTGAAAGTAATAGCCAGAGGGTCCAGACCCCACTCTGCTGCTAGGCACCTCTGACTCACCTGACCAATAAAACAAACAAACAATTGTATATTAGTGTATTTATTATACACACATGGTAAACATCAGATGATACAATGATACAATCACTAAAGAGAGAACACATTTTTACACTGCTAAAGTTAAAGATATTTCTCTATTCAGATTTTATATCTGATGTGTGATTAAGACATTATAGGGAGCAGCCCACAGTGGTCCTAAACCTAACTAGATTTTAATGGGGTCTATTATCCATTGAAGAATTTCCAAGCACTTTTACCACTACTGCTGCTAAGTGTGGGTAACTTTCAGGAAGCTTTATCACTATGCTCTGCGATTTTTTTAATGTCCTGAATGTGTGCAGAGTGAAAAGAAGTGGTTATGTCTTAAATTTATTTTTATTTTAAGTTTTTAATTTTGTGCGGAGGACCGAAGCTAGTAATGAGAGCTAGGATTCCAGCCGCAACTCAGGAGATTGACCTGAGTTGCTCTGGTTTTGTGCATAACCTTGTGAGACTACTGAGGGAGAATGTTCAGGGGACAACCAGAACTGTGGTGCCTACCAGTGTGCCAACATGTGCTGGAACAGAGCACATTGAAAAAGTAGAAGATTTTTGTCCACAGAGACACAACTTTAATGACCACAATCCCTATACTTGCCTAATTTTGACTTATGTCAAGTTACTTATAACTCAAGTTGAACAACCACTGTTTGACTAAGCGAGGGAAATCCGGAAGTCACTTCAAAGACAAATCCAAGAGAACTGAATGAAACTTAAAGGGAGCTATCTATGCCAAACAATATTACTGAAAGCAAGCTGAAGGTAATCTTACAAAATACAAAGGAAGATCAGCCTAAGTCAAATCTGGGAAGGGGTTTAATTTTTACTGGCCTATTCCATATCTTGTATTTTCATAATAGACCTTATTTTAGGAGATAATAGAATTGTAAAATGAATAATAAACTGCTTGCAATTAGTGCAACATCCATAGTGTTTTAGTTGAATACTGTAAGTGCTCCACTTACTCCTTTCAGTATTTTTTTTTGTTAGAGACACCAATAGTAAAGAATCAGGCTTTACCGTTCTGTTTGGGCAAAACGTTGACACTCACCACTCCTGAAGGAGGAATAGCGACTTTCAGATTGACACCACTTAGGGAAAGAACACATATTGAAATATTTTAACAAAAATGGCAGAGAAATTTTATGTTTTCTAAACTAGAATTGAATCAAACACAGCAGTCAGCAAAAACACTTGGGTTTCACACATCAGCTGTCAGACAAGCTGGTGACACCCCCTTCAGGCACATTAACATAAAAAGAAGATCACAATACAGTTTAAAAGTAAACTTCTTTCACTGTCACAACAAATCGTGAGTTACTCATTTATGCTTTGCCCAACTCTGCTCACATCCTCTCGCTGTAGTTTGTTGCATTGCAAATGCATGTTGTCAATAGGGAAGTTGCAGTCTCTCTGGTGCCACATAAATACTCATAACATGGTTGACAGTTGCTTCTCCCGTCTCTTCTTCACTATTTAAAATTTCACCTATTAGCCATCAGAAATGCCAATACTGATGATAATATCAGATAGCTAAATAATTGATAGCTGCCTGCTAATACATCAGTAGAGCTGTAATAAAATTGTTTTACTTTGATTCTAATTGATTAATTTTAGTTCTGCCTCTTCATACATAAAACTCCAGAGATTTACCACCTTTGGCATATAGGAAATGCTCACCTCTGAAAGAGCTTCTCCATGGTGCTAATTTTTTGTTTATATCCTCCATTGAAGTTGCTGATCCTGGTATCACAGCTTAGACTTTTTGGCTTGTAGCAGAACCATGGCTCATTTGTATGGAGGTCAGTGTAGTTGCACACAGGCTGCTGGGTTGGACGTAGACATACATTGCAAGTGGTAGTTTCAGTGACTGAGCCTAACTGGAACTGGCTCTTGAAGAAAACCCTGTCAGGATGTTCTGTGTTCAGCCTTCTCAGCTCTGTGACTGCCTCACTGGGGTGAACCAGTATCACCTAGTAGGACAAATAATTAGAATTTTGTAACCTGCTCCGTTTGTTTTATAGACTGCACTTGTCACCAATAGAACAATCAAGTGCAATCAAGATTTATCATAGAGTGGCAAATGGTCTGCAGATGAAAAATGAAGCTAATGTGAAGTGCCACAAAGTGAATCTTGTGATGTGACCACTTGATGTTAGCTTCAAAAGCAAACAAGCAATAATAGTTAACGTAGTAAGTGTCACCTGAACCTGGGCGTTTCCTTCCCAAAGTAAAGTGAATATAGCAGAGTAGGAGCCATTAAGATGATCCAACACTTGCCCTGCCACACCAGCACCAAGGGTTATGTTATGCAGCCGGGCAAGTAAGACATCTCCCCCAGACCTCTTCAAGTGTCCCTGGAAATCGTGCATTTGAATCATAACCTCAAGTTTGTCTCCTATGTGCCACTGTCCCCCTCCCCACCTTGGGAGAATGGTGAAGGCACTGTGGGCTGGGTGACTCGTACTGCTCAGGGAAAGAGGTGATGGTAAAGATGGAGTTTCAGGCCAAGCGATGGAATCTAATAGGCGTTGTTCTTCAAGAGCTTCCTTGGTGGATAGTGGTTTTAACTTGCAGAAGTCATAATGCATGTCAGCAGGTGGAGTGACAGTGGCAGGTCTTGGAATGATGAAGGTAGTGTTCACTTTAATCTGAAACTGGATAAAGGAGAGAGTATGACATTGACAAAAGGACATTCAACCAGGTATACATCATACAGCTATTCATCTTTAGTTCCTAGCACAGTATAATGAAAGATTCTTTTTGAAATAGTGTGTCATGCTTTCATTGTATTACTTGTATTAATGCAAATGTATAATGTTGCCTGTCAGCTGGTAATTCAATAGAATAAATGTATCACTGAACATAAATAACTGATTGACTTGTCAATTCAATTCAATTCAATTTTATTTATATAGCGCCAAATCACAACAAAAGTCGCCTCAAGGCGCTTCATAGATACAGAGAAAAACCCAACAATCATATGACCCCCTATGAGCAAGCACTTTGGCGACAGTGGGAAGGAAAAACTCCCTTTTAACAGGAAGAAACCTCCGGCAGAACCAGGCTCAGGGAGGGGCGGCCATCTGCTGCGACCGGTTGGGCTGAGAGAAGGAAGACAGGATAAAGACATGCTGTGGAAGAGAGACAGAGGTTAATAACAGATATGATTCAATGCAGAGAGGTCTATTAATACATAGTGAGTGAGAAAGGTGACTGGAAAGGAAAAACTCAATGCATCATGGGAATCCCCTGGCAGCCTACATCTATTGCAGCATAACTAAGGGAGGATTCAGGGTCACCTGGTCCAGCCCTAACTATATGCTTTAGCAAAAAGGAAAGTTTTAAGCCTAATCTTAAAAGTAGAGATAGTGTCTGTCTCCCGAATCCAAACTGGAAGCTGGTTCCACAGAAGAGGGGCCTGAAAACTGAAGGCTCTCCTACCCATTCTACTTTTAAATACTCTAGGAACAACAAGTAGGCCTGCAGAGCGAGAGCGAAGTGCTCTAATAGGGTGATATGGTACTACAAGGTCATTAAGATAAGATGGGGCCTGATTATTTAAGACCTTGTATGTGAGGAGCAGGATTTTGAATTCAATTCTGGACTTAACAGGAAGCCAATGAAGGGAAGCCAAAACAGGAGAAATATGCTCTCTCTTTCTAGTCCCTGTCAGGACTCTTGCTGCAGCATTTTGGATTAGCTGAAGGCTTTTCAGCGAGTTTTTTGGACATCCTGATAATAATGAATTACAGTAGTCCAGCCTGGAAGTAATAAATGCATGAACTAGTTTTTCAGTTTTTCACTCTGAGACAGGATATTTCTAATTTTAGAGATGTTGCGCAAATGGAAGAAAGCAGTCTTACATATTTGTTTAATATGTGCGTTGAAGGACATGTCCTGGTCAAAAATGACTCCAAGGTTCCTCACAGCGTTACTGGAGGCCAAGGTAATGCCATCCAGGGTAAGAATCTGGTTAGATACCATATTTCTAAGATTTTCAGGGCCGAGTACAATAACCTCAGTTTTATCTGAATTAAGAAGCAGAAAGTTAGCAGCCATCCAGGTCTTTATGTCTTTAAGACATTCCTGCAGTTTAACTAATTGGTGTGTGTCATCTGGCTTCATGGACAGATAGAGCTGTGTGTCATCAGCATAGCAGTGAAAATGTATGCTATGTCTTCTAATGATACTGCCTAAGGGAAGCATGTATAATGTAAACAGAATTGGTCCTAGCACTGAACCCTGTGGAACTCCATAATTAACCTCAGTGTGTGAAGAGGACTCTCCATTTACATGAACAAATTGGAGTCTATTAGATAGATATGATACAAACCACTGCAGCGCAGTACCTGTAATACCTACAGCATGTTCTAATCGTTCTAATAGGATATTATGGTCAACAGTATCGAATGCTGCGCTAAGGTCTAGCAGGACAAGCACAGAGATGAGTCCACTGTCAGAGGCCATAAGAAGATCATTTGTAACCTTCACTAAAGCTGTTTCTGTGCTGTGATGAGCTCTGAAACCTGACTGAAACTCTTCAAATAAACCATTCCTCTGCAGATGATCTGTTAGCTGTTTGACAACTACTCTTTCAAGGATTTTTGATATGAAAGGAAGGTTGGAGATTGGCCTATAATTAGCTAAGACTGCTGGGTCTAGAGATGGCTTTTTGAGTAAAGGTTTAACTACAGCCAGCTTGAAGGCCTGTGGTACATAGCCGATTATTAGAGATAGGTTGATCATATTTAAGATCGAAGAATTAATTAATGGCAGGACTTCTTTGAGCAGTTTTGTAGGAATGGGGTCTAAAAGACACGTTGATGGTTTGGAGGAAGTAATTATTGAAGTTAACTCAGAAAGATCAATTGGAGAAAAAGAGTCTAACTTAACATCAATGGTACTAAGAGTAGCTGTAGATAATATTACATCTGTGGGATGATTATTGGTAATTTTTTCTCTAATGATAAAAATTTTATTTGTGAAGAAGTTCATGAAGTCATTACTAGTTAACGTTAAAGGGATGGTTGGCTCAAAAGAGCTCTGACATTTTGTCAGCCTGGCTACATTGCTGAAGAGAAACCTGGGGTTGTTCTTATTTTCTTCAATCAGTGATGAATAGTAAGATGTTCTGGCTTTGCGGAGGGCTTTCTTATAAAGCAGCAAACTATTTCTCCAGGCTAAATGATGATCCTCTAGATTTGTGACACGCCATTTCCTCTCCAGATTACGAGTCATCTGCTTTAGGGTACGTGTTTGAGAATTATACCACGGAGTCAGGTACTTCTGATTTGAGGCCTTAGTTTTCACAGGAGCTACAGTATCCAGAGTTGTACATAGTGAGGAGGTGAAATTATTAACAAGATAATCGACCTCTGTTGGGGTAGCGTTCAGATAGCTGCTCTGCTCTGTGTTGGTACAGGGCATTGGAGATGATAACAGTGGGTGGATTATATTCTTTTTTTTTTTGACACTTTTTATTTGTTCAGGAACATTTTTATGCCACAAGATAAAAGAAAAAAAGAAAGAACAGAAACAGTATGAGGTCATGGGAAGATAACATACATCTGCACATCCACACATACATACGTCAACAAGTCTGCATTACTAATTCTATGCATTAAAGGGTGCTGCCACAAGCTGTAAAGTCCAGCCATTTTCTCCACCGTCTCCTTCCCAAATCTCCCTGCAGTCGCAGAATGAAAGTCATACATTCCATCAATTTGACGTCTTCCACTAGAGGTAAAAAGTGCTACAGTGGGAGGATCTCTACAGAGCCAGCGTTTTGTTATGGCCTTCTTCGCAGAAGCCAAGAGAACTTTCAGAAGGTAAACATCATCTGCAACTAAATCGTCTGTAAAATATCCCAGATACAATGAGGTAAATGTACAAGACACGTGGAATCCCAACACCTCTGTAATTATCTTTGTAACTGCCATCCAGAAGGGTCGTATGAGTGGGCAGGACCAGAATATATGACCGTAATCAGCCATGACTTCCCCACAATTCCTCCAGCAAAACGCAGGTGTAGCACTGAATTTAGACTTCTGTTTAGGCGTTATGAAATAGCGTATAATGTTCTTCCAGCAGAAGTCCCGCCACATGTTGGAGTTAGTCGTGGTAAACTGTGTCTTCCAGATCCGTGCCCACCCATCTTCTGTAATCAAAATGTCCATTTCTTTTTCCCATTTCTGCTTTATGTAAAGCGTTGAGTGCCCTTTGAGCTTAGTCAGACGTGTATACAATTTACTTATCAAGGCTTTGTTACTCCCAGAGTCATAAGCACCAATGAAAATATTAACAATCGAGAAGTCTCCACGGACACAGCTCTTCAGTCTTTTGCCAATATAGTCACGGAGTTGCAAGTATCGAAAAAAGTCTTGTTTCTCGAGACCGTAAGTCTTGCATAGGGTATCAAAAGCCATAATTTTAGACTTTACAATAACCGAACACCCAGCAGTGATTCCATGCCACACCCATTGTTTAAATCTACTATCGTGGGAAGCAGGTAAAAAATCAGGGTCATACGCTGGCCACCTCAAAAGTTTTATCTCTTCCTGGAGTTGCGCCTGCTTGACCACTCCCCTCCATATTTTTAATGTAAAAGTGACCCAGTGGCTGGGCGTCAAGGGTATCGTCCAAATCAGAAGCTGCGTGACCAAGTCTAGACTGGATTGGCGTGTCCGAGAGAGACACCTCAATCGTCTTCCACCTCGCACAAAAAGATGGATTACACCAACACACCAAGGACCTCAGTTGAGCAGATAAGTAGTAATTCCTTAATGAAGGTAGAGCCAAGCCCCCTTTGTCTTTCGGCAACTGCAAAGTAGAGAACTTCACCCTTGGTCTTTTGTTAAGCCAAATGAATCTCGAAATCTGCTTATTCCATTCCCTGAATTGCTTCTCTGGAATTTGAATAGGTAAAGCAAGAAAAAGAGAGTAGTTTGGGAAGAATATTCATTTTAATTATCTGTATCCTGTTGCCAAGGTCGAGAGGGAGCAAGGCCCAAATGTTGAGATCACTATATATTTCTCTATTAATACGACTGTAATTAATATCATACAGTTGTGTCAGATCTCTAGATAGAAACACTCCCAAATATTTGATAGCAGTTGCCTCCCAATTAAACTTGAATTTTGCCAGTAGTGTCTGGTCCGGAGAAAAATTAAATGACAGAACTTGAGTTTTTTTGACATTAAGGACATACCCTGAGTACAGGCCATATGTTTCCAACATCCCCATTAACACTGGTACACCTGAGCTGGGATCCATGATTGTCACCAAGACATCATCTGCGTATAAACACACCTTGTACTCGTCCCCTCCTATTACAATCCCTTTCAACGATGTTTCCTGACGTATAGCCTGGGCTAGAGGTTCGATAAACAAGTTGAAGAGGTAGGGGCTTGCTGGACACCCCTGTCTACATCCTCGTTCTAAAAAAATAGTATCGGAGAGGCTACCGTTAATTTTTATTCTGGCAGTAGGGAGAGAATAAAGAGCTTGGAAACATTTTATAAACTCGCTACGGAAACCAAATCTTTTCATCACTAGGAAGAGGAAGTCCCAATTCACTGAATCATATGCTTTTTCAGCATCTAAGCTGAGAATAATTGAGCTTTTTTTCTTATTATTAATGTGTTCGATGATGTGTAAAGCTCGTCTAATATTATCGTGGGTTTGTCTATTTTTCAAGAAACCCGTTTGGTCTTCATCAATCAAAGAAGGCATTACAGCATCCATTCTTCGCACCAAAATAGTTGTGTATAGTTTATAATCTGAGTTCAGGACACTTATCGGCCTATAAGATTTGCAGTTTAGTCTATCCTGTCCCCCCTTTGGCAAAACAGATATGAAGGCCTCCTTCCAAGAGGGAGGTACCAGACCTCCTTTCAAAATGTAGTTAAAACTAGTTTCCAACAGGGGAAGAAGGCTTTCCTTCATGGTTTTGTACCATTCGGCAGGGAGCCCATCGGTACCTGGCGATTTATTGGATTTAAGGCTGGAAATAGCTTTAATTATTTCTTCCCGAGATATTAAGGACGTTAACTTACTATTTGCTTCTCGACCAATCGTAGGCAGGTCTAAAGAATTCAAAAAGTCAGTCATCTTATTGACATCACCCTGAGTAGATTGACTATATAAGGATTTGTAATACATTTCAAACGCTTTTTGAATTTTATCCAGGTCAGTTACAACATTGTTACCAACCGGGTCTCTAATCTTATAAATATTATTTTCAGCTTGCTGTTTTCTAATCCGCCACGCCAACTGCTTCGCCGCCTTAGGCCCCGCCTCATAATACCTCTGTTTCATAAACCTTATGTTTTTCTCCACTTCTTCGCTCAATATCTTATCTATCTCCTGCTTAATCTGTCTGATCTGGTGGGTTACTGTAGTATTTTTATCCTTTAGACCTGACTGTTCCAAGGCCATTAATCTATTCTGCAGTTGTAACAATTCTTGGGACTTTTTCTTTTTAATCATGGTCGACTACGCAATTATTTTTCCTCTGAGGACAGCTTTGGCTGCATCCCATACAATACTGTGATTTGTCTCTCCATTATCATTGTCCTGCAGGTACAAGTTAAGATCGGCTGTCATTTGTTTCAAAAAAGCGGGGTCATTTAACATACCGGTATTTAGTCTCCACAAAGTTGTCTTCCGTGTCCCATCCAAATGTAACGTTATATAAATTCCACTGTGGTCAGAGACATCTCTTGGACCTATTCTGCAATCTTTTATCCTGTGTAAATCCCTATTAAACATAAAACAGTAATCTATCCTCGAATACACTGAGTGTCGAGCAGAGTAAAAAGTGAATCCTGACGCTGACCCATGGATAGATCGCCACACATCAATAAGTCCTAATTCCGTTAACATTCCTTTAACTCGTTTCCCTCCAGACGTGCTTTTCCTGTCCCTATTATTTGAGTCTAACCGGGGGTTTAACAGTAAATTAAAATCTCCTGCACAAATAAGAGTTCCCACCGTTTCCTTAGAGATCAAATCAAATATCTTCTTAAAGAAGCTTGCGTTGCTGTCTGGGGGTGCATAGACATTTAATAGTGTGACCGCCTTATTCTCTATTCTACCTTTTACTAAAACAAACCGACCTTCCTTATCACAATTAGTAGATATATGTTCAAATTTTATTTTATTTGAGATAAGGATAGCTACTCCTCGTTTTTTCCCGGCCCTATACGATGAATAAAATGTATGTCTGAAACCCATCTTTTTTAATTTCTCGTGTTCTGCATTATCTAGATGAGTTTCTTGCCAATATGCCAAATCTACTGCCTCCTTTTTCAATTTGGCAATTAATTTGCTTCTTTTAATAGGGCTATTCAGGCCATTTACATTTAGTGACAGCATTTTATAGAACTTATAAGCCATCAAGTGGATATGTGGAATACAACATAATCAACCCAGACCTCAGAACATCACAACCAGAACTCACTGAACAGCAAACACACAAAACATTAATAGGAGCTTCCAATACAAAGGATATAATAGTATCCTTTGACATTGAGGGGACTGGCCACAGGGTGGGGCCCCTCATCCGACAACAGGGGAGTGACCGACAAAAAAGGGCAAAAAATAAGCAAACCAGTCTCTTATCGCTACTAAAAATAACGTGGTGGTTCTCTAACCATGTCCGTAGGCACCAACCTAAAGAAATATGAATTCTGAAGGATACGAAAGTCAGTGTTCCTGCGGTTAGATTATCAAAACTCTACCGCCAGCTATCTCACCGTCGTCCAGCCATCAGCTGCTCACTCGTCTGCTGGCAGTTTTTCTTGCTCCCTCCGGAAAGCTTGGAGTTTTTCCCGCACATGCTGCTGGAAGCCGCCCCCGCAGTGTGCTGTCTGCGTTTCCCAAGGAAGTAGCTGCTTTATTGTGTCCTCTGTCATCCTGTTGGTTTGGTTCCCCAAGGTGATCTTACCCACGGCTATTCCCCGCTTTCTTAAATCTTCGGCAGCTTGGCTCGCGGTATTATATAGGACATTGCCTGACGCATAAAACACTCGCATCTTACTTAGCGGTGTCTGGAAGCGGATCCCGCTGTCCTTCAAAGCCTTCTTAACTGGAATATATTCCCGTCTCCTTTTCTGCACTTCCAGGGAGTAGTCATGATCGAAGTACACCCGTTTGTTTTGGATGTGTACCCCTTTGTTCCACGCCGTGCGGAGAATCTCTTCTTTAACAGAGAACCGGAGGAAGCGCACTATTATTGAGCGTGGTGGGGCGTTCGGGGGTGGTTTTGGTCCCAACGCGCGGTGTGTGCGCTCAATGCCGAGGGCAGGGTCCGGGCCGAAATCTTCGCCTAGGTGTTCTTTGATCAGATTTTCAACAAAGGTAGTCACCGACGAGCCCTCCGAGTTTTCCGGTACGTCGTAGATCCGGATGTTTTTGCGCCTAGCGCGGCCCTCCATATCGGACACCTTTTCCTGAAGCGCCCGTTGATTTTCCAACAGCTGCACAAGTGTATCCCTAACACCAACGTCCCAGCGTTCCGAGTCAGCCATGTTGTCCTCGACGTGCTTTAGCCGACCAGTCATCTCCTCCACCTGACCCGCCATCTCGTGTAATCTTTGATTCAATTCCTTAGAGAGTTCGGCCATTTGCTTCTTTATATCCTCCCCAAATTCCGTACCGAATGCTTTGAAGTCACTTTTCAATTCGGTTCGCAATGTAGCCATTTCGGCCACCAGTACGCTACTCACTGCATCCCGAAGCCAACCCAGACCTTCACCTCGGTCGCCATCTTGTCCCGATGCGGGGCTTGCCTCACTAGCCGCGGCGTCCTTCTCCATTTCACAGTCAAGAATGTTTCGTAGCCCGTATCCTCCCTTTTTAGATTTATCCCCACTCATTCCTGCGTCGAAAAATGGCAATGTAGCCCTAATACAGCTCTCGAGTCCGGGGAAACACACGGTTGGTGCCGGAGGTCACTCTCTATGCGGCCATGCGGTGCTACGAGCCACCGGAAGTTCCGGTGGATTATATTCTTAAACTTAGTTACAGCACTTTCAGAAAGACATCTACTTTGATAAAGTCTACTCTTCACCTTCTGTGTAATCAATTATTGTAAATGTAAATGTTATCAGGAAATGATCAGACAGGAGGGGGTTTTCAGGAAACACTGTTAAATGTTCAGGTTCGATGCCATATGTTAAAACAAGATCTAGAGTGTGATTAAAGTGGTGGGTGGGTTCTTTTACATTTTGAGAGAAGCCAATTGAGTCTAATAACAGATTAAATGCCATGTTGAGGCTGTCATTTTTAGCATCTACATGGATGTTAAAATCACCCACAATAATTATTTTATCTGAGCTCAGAACTAAATTAGATATAAAGTCTGAGAAATCAGACAGAAACTCTGTGTAAGGCCCAGGTGGACGATAGATGATAACAAGTAAGACTGGTTTCTGAGTTTTACAGCTGGGGTGGACGAGGCTAAGCATCAGGCTTTCAAATGAATTAAAAGTCTGTCTTGGTCTTTCATTAATTAATAGGCTGGTGTGAAAAATTGCTGCCACACCGCCCCCTCGGCCTGTGCTTCGAGATTTCTGGTAGTTAGAATGACTCGGGGGTGTTGATTCATTTAAACTAACATAATCATCCTGCTGCAACCAGGTTTCTGTAAGGCAGAGTAAATCGATTTGTTGATCAATTATTAAGTCATGTACTAACAGAGACTTGGAGGAGAGAGACCTAATATTTAATAATCCACATTTCACAGTTTTACTCTTTGGTTCAGATGTGGATACTGTATTGTTCTTTCTTTGTGATTGTTTATGTTCAAGTTGTTTGTTGCTGGTTTTTAATTTGTTTTTTGTCTTTTTGGAAGCTGACACAGTCTCTATGGAGATGGGTTTTTGGGGGGGTAGCACGAGGAGAGAAGCTGCAGAGAGGCGTGTAAGACTGCAACTCTGCTTCCTGGTCCCAACTCTGGATAGTCATATTTTGGGGGGTTTAACACTTGGAGTTCCAGGCTTCTACCGTTCTACCTATAACACCCGAGAGCAGTCAAATGATGGAAGTGGAAGCTAAATTGGCTAGTCATTCATAGGTATATTAGGTCGTTACCTAGGAATTCTGGAGGGAGGGGAGTGGGGGTGTGTGATTGAGGGGGTGGGGGAGTGGAGTGTTTCAGTTTGCCATCTTAGGGAGAAATCAACACACATGGGTGTATGTCCTTTGTTGCTGACATTTATTGATGAAAACAGTACAAAAAACTAACCATTTGTACACATATTTACAAATAATGATAAAAAGTGAGTGAGTACATTTCAACATTTTCAGCAATCACTCACAATCCTGGCACTGCCATGGTATCTGTCGTCTGCATTTACCACATGTGTATCTGTAGCAGTGAACACATCGCACAGTGGCCTGATTTTTTTTGCATCTGTGTTTGACCTGACACGTGGCCCTTTTTCCAGGGCTCGGTGTGGAGGGTTGTGTCCGAAGCAATTGTTCTTTTCTTGCCTTCTTCGCAGCTACATGAGAGCGAGCCAATTCTGTTGCAAGTGCCACCAGGAAGTCCACCCGTCTTTCCTTCGTCCCGGTGCATGCCTGATACAGCACATGTGCATTCAGTGCTGCCATGTCAATCATGTTATAAAACACGGCAACTGGCCAGCGCCGTGTTCCTTTGCGGACAGTGTACTCCCGAACCATCTGGTCCATCACATCCACGCCACACTTTGTTTTGTTGTAAAGGGTGACAGTGTTTGGCTTCCTTTTGGTAGTGTTATCAGTCTGAACCACGCTGTGCATGCTGCTATATCACCGTTGATGAACAGCTTTTCCCATCAAAGACTCGGTGCTGTTTCCTGCAGTATATTGCAAGTAAACCGGACAAGTTTGGGATCAAGTTTTGGGTGGCCTGCGACCTAAAATCCAAGACTGCAACTCTGCTTCCTGGTCCCAACTCTGGATAGTCATATTTTGGGGGGTTTAATAAATTTGTCCATATTTCTAGAAATGAGAGCTGCTCCATCCAAAGTGGGATGGATGCCGTCTCTCCTAACAAGACCAGGTTTCCTCCAGAAGGTTTGCCAATTATCTATGAAGCCCACATCATTTCTTGGACACCACTCAGACAGCCAGAAATTTAAGGAGAACATGCGGCTAAACATGTCACTCCTGGTCTGATTGGGGAGGGGACCAGAGAAAACTACAGAGTCCGACAGTGTTTTAGCAAAGTTGCACACCGATTCAATATTGATTTTAGTGACCTCCGATTGGCGTAACCGGGTGTCATTACTGCCGAGGTGAATTATGATTTTACTGAATTTACGTTTACCCTTAGCCAGCAGTTTTAAATTTCCTTCAATGTCGCCTGCTCTGGCCCCTGGAAGACAATTGACTATGGTTGCCGGTGTCTCTAGCTTCACATGTCTGAGAACAGAATCACCAATTACCAGAGTTTGACCCCCGGCGGGTGTGTCGCCGAGTGGGGAAAAACGGTTAGACACATGAACGGGTTGGTGGTGTACCTGGGGCTTCTGTTTAGGACTATGCTTCCTCCTCACCGTGACCCAGCCGCCCTCTTTCCCCAGCTGCTTGGGGTCTGCCGGGGAACAGCTAGCGGGGCCTACGCTATCTTCGGCTGCACCAGCTACAGGGGCCTGGCTTGTGGGAGGCTGCAACAGAAAAAGGACAAGAATTATTGGGGCGCGGGGAAATAGCAGCATACGTGGGGGAAGAGTATGAGTCTTACGGTGACAGCGGGGCTGTGGGAGCCGGAGGGAGGGGTGAGGGTCCCACGTATGCTGCTATTTCCCCGCGCCCCAATAATTCTTGTCCTTTTTCTGTTGCAGCCTCCCACAGTCCCGTTTTCGGCGTTCCTGCGCGACTCATCTCCCGGTCCTTGGTTTCTCGAGTTTCACGCGTGTTTTCCTTCTACCCTCCCGGGACACCTTCAGTTAAAATAAAGTTTATTTTATCGTACTCCTGTGTGTGTTGGCTCTGCTTCTGGGTCCAGCTTGTGCGCTGAACTTTGGTTCATGACACTAATAGTTTTAAATAGAGCACCACAAACAACAGGTATTCCTTTAGAAATAAACTTTTCTTGTGTTACTTCTAAAAACTACAGATTCTTAACTCTGCAACAGTTAGACAGAGTTGGTTACAGTTAGGCCCTCAACAGTCAGCAAAACAAGTCATAAAACAATAAAAGAGGCTCCCTTATCAAGAGCATCCCAGCACTGTAGTTCCATTACAATCAGTTTCCTTTATTTTATCTTATCATGTCAGAGGCCAACTGAAACCAAGTCCACCTATATAAAAACAGCCCATCAGACACACAGTAGTTTCCTCAGCACTTCACAATTCCCCCCAAGGTATAGCGTTTTAACTTTTTATTTTTTCGGATCCCAGACACAGCGGTGTGAGGTAGTTAGCACACAGTTTGGACGTGTAGAAAACATTGCTTGTTTGGAACACATCAGCAGAGAGGTAGAGTTCATAGCTGTTCATAAGAGTTTAATTTAATCAAACCTCATTTTACGGATCTAAGTGGCTCCTCATCACTAGCCAATTCACCATTTTATTTAAATATCTGAATTTTCGGAATGAGGATCCAAGCGGGACACAGAGGCTGCTTTAACGCACCAGAATGCAAATATAAATAAAAGCCTGACTATCCTGAGAGCCTAGCTGCAGCGAGACCTTTTTTTCACACAGATTCCTGGATGTGCGTTGGATCCGACTTTGCTACCCACACAGAGCGTTTCTGACAGTCGGGCGCTGCTTATACAATAGAGAAAAGCAACAATACACCGTGTTTCTCTGCTCCAAGGTAAGGATGTCTGTTATACCCAGCGCATAAATGTCTCTGTGTTAACGCTGATTATTCAAACCCTGTTGAAAATGTGACACATTTGTTATCCAAAAACATTTCCTCTAAATTTGCAAAGTTACTGATTTAAAAATTATATTTTTGAATTTTTAATTGCATGACAAACATACAATAGACTCTTGAGCATATTTATATAGCTAAATACACAATGGTATAACCGTGCTAAATAAAAGAGGCCCAAGTACCAAAGCACTCTAATGCAAGCCTCTAAACTGCATGTTGATAAGTACATGAAGCGTACCTCTACAGCTGAAAACAGATTGTATCCATACTTTGAGGATCTGCTGAATTGTTTTTAATGGCACTTTTTTTTTTTTTTGATGAACTGCAGATGATGATGAATTCCTCTTTATTGTAGAAACAGTCCCTAAGCTGTTGTTGCTCATACTTACTGAGTTCCCTAGCTACTTCCTTACTATGTCAGTAAACTTTTTGAAAAGGAAGCTGCTGTAGATTTAAAGAAACACCTTAATTGAAGCAAAGGCAAAAAAATTGGAATGAATTTTATGTGACTGTAAAGCCAACAATAAGTGAAAATCCAAAAACGCCTCCAATCCTAATGATCTCCCCCCCCTCTCTCTCTCTCTCTCTCTGTGTGTGTGTGTGTGTGTGTGTGTCCTCACAGAAGGAAGGTCACGACAGGAGCTTTTTTCAATCAGTTTTTTACAAGAAGTGTAGCTCATACAATGGTATAAATGTATTATTTGCGATACTTTATAAATATGAACCTCTAAAGATTTTGAGTTCGTGCACATTGTGAATCAAGAATCTAAATATTTGTATCACAACGATTTCTATAAAAGCATTTTGTTTATGGGGATAATGTGACAAATCTTTTGTGACCCTATTAATGATCAATGGTAATTGAAGAGGAACCCTGGCTCTGGACATTTTCATGACAAGTGACAGCGCTGACATCTACTAACGAGAGAACATGTTTTATCATCATAAACACGGTGATAAGACGCATCGTTAAAGTGTCACTTCAGTAATGTTGACTCATGTTTTTTAATAGATGACTTAAAACACTAAACTCTAATTTCTGTGGTTATTTTAAGTTTACAGAATATAACATGTGGTAAGACGACGAGTTTTACTTCTCATGTTATGTGTATCTATTTATCATGTATGCTACTTTGCTCTGTGGACTGTAAAATGTTTCATTGTGTTCATGAAATAAACCAGACTTTCACTGTCTGCATCTTTTACTGTTTTTCTGCTTTTGTTCACTCCAAGTTTGACAAAACCTACAGATATCCAGAGTTAACTCGCTAACAATGTGGAGCAGTCTCAGTGTATTTAGCTGCTTTTTCCCTGAACACAACCAATCGAGAGAAACGCCTGTAGGCCTCACTTTGGTCATTTTGAATGCTGAAGGAGATTTGTTCAATAGACACCTTATACTAGTGTTTCCTGCACTTAATCCATCACTACTATGTTCTATATAAATCCAGATTCCTTTTATAGTTTGCAGTGAAATTTGTTAAACCGTTGCTTAATGGGACAGAAGTACAAGTCGCTCTTTACTAACACATTTGTAGATGAGTTTAATGCTGAACAACACAGCTAGCAGTCTCACACACTCTTTAGGTTTTTCAAGTTATGTGTGTAAGGGTTTAGTCTATCAAACCTTACCCTTTTCTCCCCAGTATCACAATAGTATGACTCCCAAAGTACGGCTCAGTAAACAACCTATGATTCTAAAGACAGAACAGAAAGATACAGTTGGAAGATGAATGATTGCGTTTTTATGATGTGTAGTAAAACGACCCCCTCTTCTTCTTCTCTGTGTTGTTCTTGTGTGTGTGTGTGTGTGTGTGTGTGTGTGTGTGTGTGTGTGTGTGTGTGTGCCTTAGAAGTCAATTAATACATTAGCCATACTTAAAAAAACATCTGAATTTCATTTAGAACTGAGATTCTAAGTTGTAAGGAGGAATCTTATGCACAGCCAGAAACATGTTTCCCCACTTTCACAATGCTGAGGTGCCAAATCCACAACCCCAAACAAATGGTTTATTACACGCAGGTGTGAAGGGCAAGCTTTACTTACACAGCCTCACACACAGTAGATTTTTAAAGTTTTTTTGGGTACAGTGGTTTAGCCACAGATGCAACATCCACTTTTGATAAAGATCACTCCACCTGTTTATTTCTTAAGAAATTAAGCATCTTTATTAAGCTCTTATTTATACATGTCTACACATTAATAGACACCGTGTGCTCTGAGACATTATAGTCTTCTACTTCTGCTTCCATCGGTTTGCATTTTAAACTCCCAACCTTTCAGGTTGTTATGAACGGCTTATATTTCTAACATTTTGTGATGTAAAAGTGAACCATGGTTTTTTTTTTTTTTTTTTTAATTTTCTGTTTGATGGAAGGACTTAAGACACGAGTTATTTAAACAATTCTAAATGACAGTGTGATGGCCATAGTACTTTATGTGGGCCAAATGTGTTAAGGACAATGTTTATCAATGTAAAATTGCAAAGAACCTTTGAATAGATTATAACATTTTGTAAACAGATACCTCAGAAGCTGTACTGGTAGATCTATGTATGTAAGGTAAAACTATCCACAGTACTTCCACTTAAGTAACTAAACACATAAAGTCACCCTTACCAATAATCCACTGCTCCTTGAAAAAAAGTAGCACAAACAGACAACTGATTGAGCAATGATAAGTAGAGCTACCCGAGGCCGATACTCAAGCAGAAGAAAATTAAAAGTTGTTGTTTTTGTGGCTCGAAAAATTAAAGAATGTATGTTTAATAATTCAACAAGACCCGCACCTTCAACACATGTACATTCAAATTTTGGAACAGGCTCAACATTGCTGCTGTTCAATAGTTTTTATCCGTTTGAAAAAGTCATTTTACGGCTTTAATGTTTCCAGCTGATAAGGAGAATGAGTGCATTTCAAATGTGCGTCCAAAGGCTTTAAACATCTGCTTTGTCTGTAACGACAGTATCAAACTACAGAGCATTGTTTTTACTAAAATTCAACATTTTCCGATGAAAATTTGGCTACTTTTTTTTTTTTTCTTTACTGTAACACCCACCTCAATGCCATTTTTAGGATATTCTTGGTGATCACATTTTTTCATATTTATGCTTTTGGCACTGAGGGTATCTAATACGCATGTTGTCACTGTGTTTGTACTACCAGCTGTGAGGGCTCTGCTTTTGCTTTGAGCAGTCTGTTTTTATTTTGTCTCGTGAGTGTGTGTGTTTTTCAAACGAGATCCTCGTCAGTTTGATTTTGTTACCACAAACTTTGTGTGAAGTTCACAACAGAGGTAAAGAGATTTAAACACCCCAGTTTAAGGAGGCAGGCAGGGGTTGAACCAGCTGCACAGGGCTGGTGAAGCAGAGAGTGTCCGGGGAGATGTGCAACAGAAGCAGAGGGAACATTTTACAAGATGATAAATGGCAGATTTAGATGATTAAGGATTTGTTGACAAGATTAAAAGACACGTCCGTCAGAGTTCAACAACATTACAGTTTGATTAAATAAAAAAGTTTTTAGACTACACAAGGTTCATTTTCTCCTCTGATAGTAATCATATTAAACATGTCAAGAAAGAAAGAGTATAAAGAAAATAGTAAATGTGTGTCTAATTAAACTCTTCCTGTGAGCCTTACATCATCCTTTAATATGTTTGGTGTTACAAACTTGAAGAAGCACGGAAAAGATCATCAGACATTAATCTAATCAGTTTGCAGCCTTCATTCGTATTGAAAAGTTGAAATCTTCCCTGCTAGACCCAAGTGCAGCGTTTAACTCCGTCGGCCATAACATTTTATTACAGCTATTATTAAATGGAGAGTCCTCTTCACACACTGAGGTTAATTATGAAGCTCCACAGGCTTCTGTGCAAAGACCAGTTCTGTTTACATTATACGTGCTTTAGAAGACATAGCATACCACAGGTCAGCTCAGCAACATTTCGACTTTGGCTTGTTTTTTCTGGTTAACGTTAATTACGTAATTTAGAATTAAAGTTTAGTGTTTTTAGCATTTAGGATGGCCGTGGCGAGTAACTCAAGTGCTGTAAACATTTCATGAAACCTCATCAAAAGTTATCTGAGTTGGAAGGGTGGCTGTTAATAAGCCATTCTTAAGGAAGGAGAACAGAGAAAAATAAGGCTGAGGTGTGCCAAATTACACAAGAAATTGACTGGAAAAAGAAATCAGCTGTAATATGTCTTATGGAGTAATGAATCCAAATTTGAAATATGCATGGAAGAGGTCCGAAGAGAGATACAACAGTGAATGTCTATAGCCGTCTTTAACACAGCGTGGATACTCTACCGTGCTTTGAGGCTGGATTTCAGCCAGTGTTGTTGGAGCTCTTATCCAAATTAATCAAATTATGAATGTAGAAAAGTTCCACCAGATTTTGATCGACCACGTAGCCACGTAGTGTCTGATTGGCTTCAACTTCATTTTTCAGTACGACAATGATCGCAAACATACTGCCAATGTAGTCAAAGTATGCCTGGATGAAACAACGCATCAGTCATGGATTGATCTCTCCAGGGTTCGAACCTCAAGATAATCGAAGCAGTGTGGGATCATCTTGACAGAAAACAAAACAAAAGGCAGCCAGCATCCAAAGAAGAGTCTCGGATGTCTTTCAAGAAGCCTGCAGAACTAAGAGATTACAAGAAAGCTTACCTATTAGAGTTTAAGCTGTGTTGAAGAATGAAAGGCAGCTTTAACTGGACAAAAGGGGAAAAAAATCCCACATTGACAGCTAACTCAAGAGACAAAAAGCATTAGAACTCAAGTCATTACCTTACTTAAGGATAAATAAGTTAATTAATTACATTAATGCATAAGCAGAAAATAACCTACAGTAACTGCTTTGCGATATGGAAGTGCAAAAGACAACTGAAAGGGAGGATAGTTTCTATATATGTGGTTTCTATTAAGGGACAGAGGAACGATAAGAAACGATAAGAAATCAAGGACAAGGAGTGTGGTGTAGATAAGTGAGGAAATCCAATCATTACTACAAATTTAGTTGAAATTTAAATATTTTAACTATGGTGTGTGAGGTGGGCCCCTGGGTGCCTCCTGTGAGGGCTGTCTGTTTTCCACATTCTGCAACGGTAAAATTATGACTTTGAGGCGGATATTTGTTTTACCAAATGGACAAAACCCGTCTCCTGTTGACAAAACTCGCCTCATGGTTGACTCTTTCCCACAGAGGGGGGGTGCTTTAATAAACTTATTCGAATATGAGCTTTTTTCCACTAAGACTTGTTTTATGGGGAGATGTACGAAATTATTTACCGGGTTACAAGCAATGATGATATAGGATGTTGACTCCTCAGCGTCATCATTTTCTATCTATTGAGAAAACCCATTGTAAAAGTAATGAAGAAAAAAAAAAAACTCTTCCACCGTCTCACTCCTCCTTGACCCGCGGTGTGTGTGTGTGTGTGTGTGTGTGTGTGTGAAACAAGATCGCCTGTCACGGCAATTATGGTTTGTTTTTTCAGTCTCTTGTAAAAAGGACTCTCAAAAGGAAAAGTAGTATTCACTAAGGGATATTTATTCATTTTTTACACATATAGGGTAGGCAGCCTGTAGGTTACAAGCGGATAGAAAGTTCTTCTTTTCATCACAAGCTATGGTGTATCTTAAAGGTTTTTTACTGCGTCTGTATTATATGAAAATAAAATTACTATTGAAATCTCTACAGGAAGTCACTCTTTATTTCCATTACAAACGCCGGTGCAGCTTAAGAAAGTAAAATTACATCCGCTATTGTAAAAAAACAGAGAGAATTGTCATAATATTGAAACAGAGTTCAGACTATGAGTTTGCGGAAAACTAACTGCAGCTCTGTCTCTCTATACACCACAGAATCAGCTGCTGCCCCACATGCTCGGGGGTTCGGAGGGAGAGCAGATTTCTTCGCCGTCCAAGTAAACAGGAGCGCTGCTTTTTATTCTCCTCCCCTGCTGCAGTCCCTCCCTCTAAAAACTTTTTTTTCCCAACAACAGATGGCGCGCTTTCGGAGGTTTCCCCCCCTCCTTCTCAGGATGCAATTCGACACGCTTAGAGACAGATGGCGCGCTTCCGGGGTTCACCCCCCCTTCTCCGGATGTCGGGGGTTTCCCGCCCCCCCTTCTCCGGATGCAATTCGTCACGCTCATTACACACTTCCGGGGGGGAGGGGGGAGGTCAAAAGGTCATGATTAGGGCCATCAATCACTTCGGATTAAATTTTGTCATAAGCTGTATGGGAGTATCTCTCTTGTATGTATAACTTGTACATATCTTTCTTGTGTAAATGTAAATTTGTCTGTTATTGTGTAAATACTTAGGCTATTGTGTACTTCACACACATGGAGAAATGCCAAACTGCCTTTCATTGTTCTTGTAACAGTGACAATAAAAAAAAAGCTATTCATTTTTATAATTGTATTTTAACAAAAGATTTTGAAAATAATTTTTTAAATTTGGGTTTTCTAAATGGTTTTTGAAATGAGGTTTATGTTTTTTTTTGAGGAATACATTTTCGATTGTAAGTATTTATTAATGGCTTAATAATTAATTTGAAAATATTGATTCATAAATTTATAAATGAATTTACATTATTAGATAATAATTATATTAAATAAAATAATATTCACAACTAGCCACACTCTGCAACAGTTAGACAGAGTAGGTTACAGGTAGGGCCTCAACAGTCAGCAAAAGAAGTCATAAAACAATAAAAGAGGCTCCCTTATCAAGAGCATCCCAGCACACACATCCCAACTGTAGTTCCATAGTTTCCACATTTTTTAATTACAAACAGTTCCATTATTTTATCTTAATCATGTCAGAGGTAAACTGAAACCATGTCCAACTGAACCTCCAAAGGTTTTTCACATTTTCTTACACCCTACACCTTTATCTCTACAGGCAGACAATTACACCTCCTACTGACTAACCGAACCACCATAGTTTTTCCACCTTTCTCTTTACAACCTGCTCTTTATATCTACATCTCAGAGCCGGACTGAAACCAAGTCCACCTATATAAAAACAGCCCATCAGACACACAGTATTTTCCTCAGCACTTCACAACTGCCGCAAGGTATATCGTTTTAACTTTTTATTTTTTCAGATCCCAGACACAGCGGTGTGAGGTAGTTAGCACACAATTTGGCCATGTAAAAAACATCGATTGTTTGGAACACATCAGCAGAGAGGTAGAATTCATAGCTGTTCATAAGAGTTTAATTTAATCAAACCTCATTTTACGGATCTAAGTGGCTCCTCATCACTAGCCAATTCACCATTTTATTTAAATATCAGAATTTTCGGAATAATGATCCAAGCGGGACACAGAGGCTGCTTTAACGCACCAAAATGCAAATATAAATAAAAGGCTGACGATCCTGAGAGCCTAGCTGCAGCGACACCTTTCTTTCACACGGATTCCTGGATGTGTGTTGGAGCCAACTTTGCTACCCGCACAGAGCGTTTCTGACAGTCGGGCACTGCTTATACAATAGAGAAAAGCAACAATACAGCGTGTTTCTCTGCTCCAAGAAATCCGAGGGCCTTTCACGAGATCCTCATCAGTTTGATTTTGTTACCACAAACTTTGTGTGAAGTTCACAACAGAGGTAAAGAGATTGAAACACCCCAGTTTAAGGAGGCAGGGGTTGGACCACCTGCACAGGGCTGGTGAAGCAGAGAGTGTCGGGGGAAATGTACAAGTGTTTCTAAGATCTTTTCGCCCCGTTACAATAACCTCAGTTTTATCTGAACTTAGAAGCAGAAAATTAAAGATCATTATGTGTCTAAGACATTCTGGCAGTTTAACCAATAAAAGTGGGTATCATATGCATAGCAGTGAAAATGTATGCTATGTCTTCTAAAGCACGTATAATGTAAACAGAACTGGTCTTTGCACAGAAGCCTGTGGAGCTTCATAATTAACCTCAGTGTGTGAACAGGACTCTCCATTTAATAATAGCTGTAATAAAATGTTATGGCCAACGGTGTTAAACTTTTCAATATGAATGAAGGCTGAAAACTGATTAGATTAATGTCTGATGATCTTTTCTGTGCTTCTTCAAGTTTGTAACACCAAACATATTAAAGGATGATGTAAGGCTCACAGGAAGAGTCTAATTAGACACACATTTACTATTTTTCTTTATACTCTTTCTTGCTTGACATGTTTAATATGCTTACTATCAGAGGAGAAAATGACCCTTGTGTAGTTTAAAAACTTTTTATTTAATCAAACTGTAATGTTTTTGAACTCTGACGGACGTGTCTTTTAATCTTGTCAACAAATCCTCAATCATGTAAATCTGCCATTTATCATCTTGTAAAATGTTCCCTCTGCTTCTGTTGCACATCTCCCCGGACACTCTCTGCTTCACCAGCCCTGTGCAGGTGGTCCAACCCCTGCGTCCTTAATAGAATAGAATAGAATAGAATTCAACTTTGTCATTGCACATGCACAGGTACAGGGCAACGAAATGCAGTTTGCATCCATCCAGAAGTGCTTTAGTGATATAGATATATTACAATATATATTAGCAATAATATAGATATGTGAGTATATTACAGAAATGGGTCTATTATGGTATGTTATAATGTACACGGTATGAAGTATGTTGTGAATATTCTATAACTATAAGTATGTACAGGCTGTAGTGAGTACAAGCTATGTACAGGATATGAACAGGATATAAATATGAAAAACTATACAGAATATGAAATAAATAACTTTACAGAATCTGGGATATACAGCTATACAGAAATGGGAACTATGCAAGTTGTAAACAGTTGTAGGATTAAAGATTATCGAATGTACAGAATGATTATTTACACAGAGCTATACAGTAGTGCAGTTAAGATAAGTGAGGGTGTAGATAGTTTCTACAGAGGCTATATAAAGTGCTAGTGGTTGTGAGTGGTGGTTCAGTCCATGTTATTATTGTGTTTGAGGGTACAGTTGTCCATTGTGGGTGTGTGTATGTTCAGTCCATGAGTTTAACGTGGGTCAGATGTCAGGAGGCAGAGTTCAGGAGTCTGACAGCTGTGGGGAAGAAGCTGTTCCGGTACCTGGTGGTCTTAGTCCGGAGGCTCCTGTAGCACCTCCCAGAGGGCAGGAGGGTGAAGAGTCCATGTGATGGGTGACTGGGGTCTTTGATGATTTTCCCAGCCCTTTTCAGACACCGCTTCCTGTAGATGTCTTTTATGGCAGGAAGTGGTGCTCCGGCGATGCGCTGGGCAGTTTTCACGACCCTCTGCAACGCCTTCTGGTCCGAGGCAGAGCAGTTCCCGTACCAGACTGTTATACAGTTGGTCAGGATGCTCTCGATGGTGCAGCGATAGAAGTTCACCAGGATGGGTGTTAAACTGGGTGTTTAAATCTCTTTACCTCTGTTGTGAACCGCATGTTCTCCTTAAATTGCTGGCTGTCTGAGTGGTGTCCCAGAAACGATGTGGGCTTCATAGATAATTGGCAAACCTTCTGGAGGAAACCTGGTCTTGTTAGGAGAGACGGCATCCATCCCACTTTGGATGGAGCAGCTCTCATTTCTAGAAATATGGACAAATTTATTAAACCCCCCAAAATATGACTATCCAGAGTTGGGACCAGGAAGCAGAGTTGCAGTCTTACACGCCTCTCTGCAGCTTCTCTCCTCCTGCTACCCCCCCAAAAACCCATCTCCATAGAGACTGGGTCAGCTTCCAAAAAGACAAAAAACAAACTAAAAACCAGCAACAAACAACTTAAACATAAACAATTACAAAGAAAGAACAATACAGTATCCACATCTGAACCAAAGAGTAAAACAGTGAAATGTGGATTATTAAATATTAGGTCTCTCTCCTCCAAGTCTCTGTTAGTACATGACTTAATAATTGATCAACAAATCGATTTACTCTGCCTTACAGAAACCTGGTTGCAGCAGGATGATTATGTTAGTTTAAATGAATCAACACCCCCGAGTCATTCTAACTACCAGAAATCTCGAAGCACAGGCCGAGGGGGCGGTGTGGCAGAAATTTTTCACACCAGCCTATTAATTAATGAAAGACCAAGACAGACTTTTAATTCATTTGAAAGCCTGATGCTTAACATTGTCCACCCCAGCTGTGAAACTCAGAAACCAGTCTTACTTGTTATCATCTATCGTCCACCTGGGCCTTACACAGAGTTTCTGTCTGATTTCTCAGACTTTATATCTAATTTAGTTCTGAGCTCAGATAAAATAATTATTGTGGGTGATTTTAACATCCATGTAGATGCTAAAAATGACAGCTTCAACATGGCATTTAATCTGTTATTAGACTCAATTGGCTTCTCTCAAAATGTAAAAGAACCCACCCACCACTTTAATCACACTCTAGATCTTGTTTTAACATATGGCATCGAACCTGAACATTTAACAGTGTTTCCTGAAAACCCTCTCCTGTCTGATCATTTCCTGATAACATTTACATTTACAATAATTGATTACACAGCGGTGAAGAGTAGACTTTATCAAAGTAGATGTCTTTCTGAAAGTGCTGTAACTAAGTTTAAGAATATAATCCACCCACTGTTATCATCTCCAATGCCCTGTACCAACACAGAGCAGAGCAGCTATCTGAACGCTACCCCAACAGAGGTCGATTATCTTGTTAATAATTTCACCTCCTCACTATGTACAACTCTGGATACTGTAGCTCCTGTGAAAACTAAGGCCTCAAATCAGAAGTACCTGACTCCGTGGTATAATTCTCAAACACGTACCCTAAAGCAGATGACTCGTAATCTGGAGAGGAAATGGCGTGTCACAAATCTAGAGGATCATCATTTAGCCTGGAGAAATAGTTTGTTGCTTTATAAGAAAGCCCTCCGCAAAGCCAGAACATCTTACTATTCGTCACTGATTGAAGAAAATAAGAACAACCCCAGGTTTCTCTTCAGCACTGTAGCCAGGCTGACAAAAAGTCAGAGCTCTATTGAGCCAACCATCCCTTTAACGTTAACTAGTAATGACTCAATGAACTTCTTCACAAATAAAATTTTTATCATTAGAGAAAAAATTACCAATAATCATTCCACAGATGTAATATTATCTACAGCTACTCTTAGTACCATTGATGTTAAGTTAGACTCTTTTTCTCCAATTGATCCTTCTGAGTTAACTTCAATAATTACTTCCTCCAAACCTTCAACGTGTCTTTTAGACCCCATTCCTACAAAACTGCTCAAAGAAGTCCTGCCATTAATTAACTCTTCGATCTTAAATATGATCAACCTATCTCTAATAATCGGCTATGTACCACAGGCCTTCAAGCTGGCTGTAGTTAAACCTTTACTCAAAAAGCCATCTCTAGACCCAGCAGTCTTAGCTAATTATAGGCCAATCTCCAACCTTCCTTTCATATCAAAAATCCTTGAAAGAATAGTTGTCAAACAGCTAACAGATCATCTGCAGAGGAATGGTTTATTTGAAGAGTTTCAGTCAGGTTTCAGAGCTCATCACAGCACAGAAACAGCTTTAGTGAAGGTTACAAATGATCTTCTTATGGCCTCTGAGTGTGGACTCATCTCTGTGCTTGTCCTGCTAGACCTTAGCGCAGCATTCGATACTGTTGACCATAATATCCTATTAGAACGATTAGAACATGCTGTAGGTATTACAGGTACTGCGCTGCAGTGGTTTGTATCATATCTATCTAATAGACTCCAATTTGTGCATGTAAATGGAGAGTCCTCTTCACACACTGAGGTTAATTATGGAGTTCCACAGGGTTCAGTGCTAGGACCAATTCTGTTTACATTATACATGCTTCCCTTAGGCAGTATCATTAGAAGACATAGCATACATTTTCACTGCTATGCTGATGACACCCAGCTCTATCTGTCCATGAAGCCAGATGACACACACCAATTAGTTAAACTGCAGGAATGTCTTAAAGACATAAAGACCTGGATGGCCGCTAACTTTCTGCTTCTTAATTCAGATAAAACTCAGGTTATTGTACTCGGCCCTGAAAATCTTAGAAATATGGTATCTAACCAGATTCTTACCCTGGATGGCATTACCTTGGCCTCCAGTAACGCTGTGAGGAACCTTGGAGTCATTTTTGACCAGGACATGTCCTTCAACGCACATATTAAACAAATATGTAAGACTGCTTTCTTCCATTTGCGCAACATCTCTAAAATGAGAAATATCATGTCTCAGAGTGATGCTGAAAAACTAGTTCATGCATTTATTACTTCCAGGCTGGACTACTGTAATTCATTATTATCAGGATGTCCAAAAAACTCGCTGAAAAGCCTTCAGCTAATCCAAAATGCTGCAGCAAGAGTCCTGACAGGGACTAGAAAGAGAGAGCATATTTCTCCTGTTTTGGCTTCCCTTCATTGGCTTCCTGTTAAATCCAGAATTGAATTCAAAATCCTGCTCCTCACATACAAGGTCTTAAATAATCAGGCCCCATCTTATCTTAATGACCTTGTAGTACCATATCACCCTATTAGAGCACTTCGCTCTCGCTCTGCAGGCCTACTTGTTGTTCCTAGAGTATTTAAAAGTAGAATGGGAGGGAGGGCCTTCAGTTTTCAGGCCCCTCTTCTGTGGAACCAGCTTCCAGTTTGGATTCGGGAGACAGACACTATCTCTACTTTTAAGATTAGGCTTAAAACTTTCCTTTTTGCTAAAGCATATAGTTAGGGCTGGACCAGGTGACCCTGAATCCTCCCTTAGTTATGCTGCAATAGATGTAGGCTGCCGGGGGATTCCCATGATGCATTGAGTTTTTCCTTTCCAGTCACCTTTCTCACTCACTATGTATTAATAGACCTCCCTGCATTGATTCATATCTGTTATTAACCTCTGTCTCTCTTCCACAGCATGTCTTTATCATGTCTTCCTTCTCTCACCCCAACCGGTCGCAGCAGATGGCCGCCCCTCCCTGAGCCTGGTTCTGCCGGAGGTTTCTTCCTGTTAAAAGGGAGTTTTTCCTTCCCACTGTCGCCAAAGTGCTTGCTCATAGGGGGTCATATGATTGTTGGGTTTTTCTCTGTATCTATGAAGCGCCTTGAGGTGACCTTTGTTGTGATTTGGCGCTATATAAATAAAATTGAATTGAATTGAATTGAATTGAACTTCACACAAAGTTTGTGGTAACAAAATCAAACTGACGAGGATCTCGTTTGAAAAAAAAAAAAAACACACACTCACGAGACAAAATAAAAACAGACTGCTCAAAGCAAAAGCAGAGTCCTCACAGCTGGTAGTACAAAACACAGTGACAACGTGCGTATTAGATACCCTCAGTCCCAAAAGCATAAATTTGAAAAAATGGGATCACCAAGAATATCCTAAAAATGGCATTGAGGTGGGTGTTACAGTGAAAAAACAAAAAGCAGCCAAATTTTCATCTGAAAATTTTTCATTTTAGTAAAAACAATGCTCTGTAGTTTGATACTGTCATTACAGACAAAGCAGATGTTTAAAGCCTTTGGACGCACATTTGAAATGCACTCATTCTCCTTATCAGCTGGAAACATTAAAGCCGCAAAATGACTTTTTCGAACGGATAAAAACTATTGAACAGCAGCAATGTTGAGCCTGTTCCAAAATTTGAATGTACATGTGTTGAAGGTGCGGGTCTTGATGAATTATTAAACATACTTTCTTTAATTTTTCGAGCCACAAAAACAACAACTTTTAATTTTCTTCTGCTTGAGTCTCGGCCTCGGGTAGCTCTACTTATCATTGCTGGGTCAGTTGTCTGTTTGTGCTACTTTTTCAAGGAGCAGTGGGTATTGGTAAGGGTGACTTTATGTGTTTAGTTACTTAAGTGGAAGTACTGTGGAAAGTTTTACCTTACATACATAGATCTGACAGTACAGCTTCTGAGGTAACTGTTTACAAAATGTTATATTCTATCCACAAGTTCTTTGCAATTTTACATTGATAAACATTATCCTTAACATATTTGGCCCACATGAAGTACTATGACCATCACATTGTCATTTAGAATTGTTTAAATAACTCGTGTCTTAAGTCTTTCCATCAAACAGAAAATAAAAAAAGTCGCATGGTTCACTTTTATATCACAAAATGTTAGAAATATAAGTCGTTCATAACAAACTGAAAGGCTGGGAGTTTAAAATGCAAACCAATGGAAGCAGAAGTAGAAGACTATAATGTCACAGAGCACACGGTGTCTATTATTGTGTAGACATGTATAAATAAGAGCTTAATAAAGACGCTTAATTTCTTAAGAAATATGCAGGTGAAGTGATCTTTATCAAAAGTAGAAGTTACATCTGTGGCTAAACCACTGTACCCAAAAACTTTAAAAATCTACTGTGTGTGAGGCTGTGTAAGTAAAGCTTGCCCTTCACACCCGCGTGTAACAAATCATTTGTTGGGGGTTGTGGATTTGACACCTCAGCATTGTGAAAGTGGGGAAACATGTTTCTGGCTGTGCACAAGATTTCTGCTTACAACTTAGAATCTCAGTTCTAAATGAAATCCCTCTGGTAAAGAATTTTGAAAATATTGATCAGGAGAGCCGGCCCATCATCCTGTCTTGTCAGTTGGGGGTCAGCTGGGGACTTCAGTGAGCTCATCCAGCCTGCTGAAGACTTTGCATTGCGGGCATCGCCTGAACAGACTGATTGCACTGCGCAGCCACAGCCACAGCATCCCCCTCTGGCTGTGTTCCCCGAGCAGCTCCAATTTGCTTCGCCTCAGACAGAGGTCTCTGCACCTGCTGGGCCTGCTGGAGGCTCAGGAGAGCTGCTCCAGTCACGTGTCTCCACTGAGGGCACAGGAAAGCTCGTCCTGCAACTTTCCACGCCAGCTGGAGTTGAGTCAAGCCTGTCCAGCATTCTGTTATGCTGCCACCTACACAACCACATGTGGCGACCACCAGTGTTGGTCAAGTTACTTGAAAAAAGTAATCAGTAATTAATTACTGATTACTCCCCCCAAAAAGTAATCCCGTTACTTTACTGATTACTTATTTTCAAAAGTAATTAATTACTTAGTTACTTAGTTACTTAGTTACTTTTTAAAAACACGATTTACAACCTGAAGAGGTGATAAAGTGATAGATCTTTCAGCCCAATTCTACTTTTTCTACATAATCCATCATACAAAATGTAATCAAATGGAAAAGTCTCTTTTTTTAACTTGTTTTATCAGTTTTAATCTTTTAACTTTATGCATCAAGCAAAACATTTAATTATATGCAACATTCTCTGACTTGAATAAATTAGTTTAACATTTAAACCTATTTTCTACACATTCCAGCACATAAAATAAAATATTTTTTGTGTTTTCACTCACTCTTTCAAACAGATGCAAGTAAAACACAGCAGAAAATAAATAAAGTCAAAGACTCAGCGGTCCTTTTGCTCTATTTTCACCTGTAAAGCAGGAGCAGGGTAGGCGGAGGGTTACCCTGGTGTAGGTGTGCTGCGGTCAGTTGAAGAATCCGCGCGAGTGTCTCTGAGTTTCCCATCACGTCGTAGCTACTCGGTGCTTGCTTGGAAGTTTAGGGGTTTTTTTCGCTGTAAAAAGAAGTTTTCTTCCCACGCACGATGGACGCTAATGTTTTTGTCACTTTTTATGGAATCAAACTCAAAATAAGGTCAGTACTTCCACGCTTTAAACGCTGCACGCTCATACTCTCTCCCGCACTCGATATGTTATCCATTGTTGATCTGCACACAGCTGCTGTCACCAACGTCGCACTTGCTTACGTCACTGTCATGAGACATTCTCGCAAAAAAAATCACGGTTTTAGTAACGCAGTAACGCAGCGTTCCTACGGGAAAGTAACGGTAATCTAATTACCGATTTTGCAATAGTAATCCCTTACTTTACTCGTTACTTGAAAAAAGTAATCAGATTACAGTAACGCGTTACAAGTAACGCGTTACAAGTAACGCGTTACTGCCCATCTCTGGCGACCACACTTTCACCACTACCTACTAAAAGTCTAAGTCTAGCTAGGGCTCATCTAAGAGGGTATGTTTTAATGGTTTTGTCGCTGCCGCCTGCCACCTGGTCAGCACCTGAACTGCTGTTTTTGTCTCTGTGATCTCGTTGTGTTGAGGTTGTTTGGAGTGTCCCAGGGTTTAAAGTTTTTTGACTGCTTTACATTTGGGTGAAATATTCCAATTAAGTTGCTACTCTGGATTAGGATTCCTGTGTTTGGATCCTACCTTCTTCTGCTGCACATCTCACCTTTAAAAAATTGCCCCTTGGGGATAACAAAGTGTATCTTTACTTTTTTTTTTTTTTTTTTTTTAAAAACGGGTTCACAGTTCTATGTTCTGTGACTAGTGTGTTTTACAGGTTAAGTTTTTTTTTCTTATTCTATCTCTTTTTTTTTCTTTTTAGAAAAGTGGAATTCAGCAGGGAGGTGTCTGTCATGGTCCTGAGTCTACTGACTCAGTTTTTGTTTTTTGATTATAAATATTGGTTGTTGCTATTAGTGTCTTGTTGTGTTTTAGTGAATTTTGGATCTTGGATTTTACTTCTTTGCCTCTCCTGTGTTACACCTTTCTTGTCTAGTCAGAGTCTATGTTCGTGCATCTCCTGTGTCTTCCTTGTCTCCACGCCTGTCTTGTGTTTCCTGTTTTAAATTGTATACGGACTGATTCTTATATAGCGCTTTTCTACTCTCCCCGGAGTACTCAAAGCGTCATGCCACATTCACCTCACTTTCTCTATACATGGTAAAGTACATTGACATAAATTCATACTCCGATGATACGGAGAGCAACTTGGGGTTAGTAAATGGCCTGTATTTGTATAGCGCTTTACTAGTCCCTAAGGACCCCAAAGCGCTTTACACATCCAGTCATCGACCCATTCACACACTGGTGATGGCAAGCTACATTGTAGTCACAGCCACCTTGGGGCGCACTGACAGAGGCGAGGCTGCCGGACACTGGCGCCACCGGGCCCTCTGACCACCACCAGTAGGCAACGGGTGAAGTGTCTTGCCCAAGGACACAACGACCGAGACTGTCCAAGCCGGGGCTCGAACCGGCAACCTTCCGATTACAAGGCGAACTCCCAACTCTTGAGCCACGATTGCCCCAAGTATCTTAGTATCTTTCCCAAGGATACTTGACATGCAGACTGGAGGAGCCAGGGATCGAAACACCAACCTTCCGATCAGTAGGTGACCTGCTCTACCTCCTGAGCTACAGCCACCCCATATGGCTGGTGGCTGGTTTTAAGCTGGCTGTTTTACTTTGGTAGTCTCATGTCCTGTGTTCAGTGTTTTGAGTTTCACTTTCTCCGTCTCATTATGTCTGATTAGTCCCAGCTGTATTTCCACCTGTTTCCCATCCTCTCGTTGTCCTCCCTGTGTATTTTAGGCCTAGGACTTCCCCTGTTTGTTGTTGCATTATACCACTCCATGTGCTGTCTGTTTCCTCTGTGTTTTCAAGTTACTTTGTTCCTAGTTTCCTAGTATTTCTGGTTTCCCTATTGTTCAAGTTCTTAGTTTCTAGTTCGGTTCATTCTTTATGAGTGGAAAAAATTTAGCGTTCATCATCCAGCTTCACTGTGTTTATGTTATGCTAACATAGCTGTGTCGCTAGCGATCACGTAGCACAACATTATATACTGTTAAGGTTCAAAATATTGGGGATGGAGACAAGAGAAAAAACCACAATAACAACACTGGTCCGGCCGGGTTGAGTCAAACGATGATTTAATGATCACACACGTGGGAGATGGACACTGATGCAGACAGCCTCAAAATCTCAAAATGGTGGAGCATTGCTCAAACTTTTATAACCTCTGGTGCCTCCACCTTATCATAAAAAGCCTAAACATTCACATGCTCTCTCTCACACAGCGCCTAAGCTACGACCTTGGCTCCCTGTTTATCTGCTCCTGCTGAAATGGGGCAGAAAACTCCAGCACACTCTGTTCTCTTCTACTCAGACAAATTAGACAATAACCTTCTGCGAACAGTATTTCTTATAACTCAGCAATATAATGCATCATAAAACAATATCATTCATTCACAACAAGTCAGCAATTTAATGTAATGCAAATCAGTTTAACTAATGCAATAGTTATCAGCTTCTTCTAATTCAGGAGAATAATGCAAACTAAAACTACATAATAATTCACAATCTTTAATTAGGGGTATAACATGGCATAAAATAATATCATAATTTTACAATACCAACTTCAGTAACCCCGCAAAAGTCGCTGCTGTTTAGTTTTCAGCCTTCATTTATGCTGGAAGTGATAGCAGAGATGTACATTTTAATTTTTTCAGAAATCTCTCAGTCAGAACATGGTTTATTATGTTTAGGTGGAAGCTAACGAGCTAACTTACTGCTAACTTCTAACTCCATTAAATTTAATAAATTCTGTTTTCATGGATGCCTGGATGTTAAACTTGATTGTTACACCTGGTAAAGCAGGAACGCTGATCATTTTATTAAAGATGAAAGAATTTTAACTCTCAGTGGTCGTTTCACTTTGGGACCTGAAGCAGACTGAGTTTTCGACCCAGATTACTCTGCGAGGCTCCTGACTACCGTAGCCGTAATGTTCCGACAATCAATCAAGCGGTGCGGCTTCATAGCTTACCAAAGTCGTACTAAAACATTTTTTGACAGAGTTTTGAGCGCTGTGTACCAAATAAAATAGGTTCAAGGACAGTAAACACAACCAGAATTCATACATAAGGTTCACCAGATTATAAGGTGCACTGTTGATTTTTGAGAAAATTAAAGGATTTTAAGTGCACCTTTATAGTGCGGAAAATATGGTATGTAATAGCATTGCACTTGAGCCCCCCCCCCCAACGTTTCTGACCATTACATATTAGGTACTTATCCAGCAATACAATTTTAATATTACTGTAGTTGTATTTGGCAGTGTTAAACTATTACCAGATTATAAGCCATTATAAGCCACACCTACTGAAACAACCAGGCTAACCATTTTGTTCTTGCACCAGACAATAAAATGCAGCACTAAAAGATCGGCAAGTGTTCGTTTACTACATTTACTACATTTACTACATTATGGTTTCTCTGATTAGAATGCTACTTCCGTAAAGGGGACTTGTAGCAGAAAATGGAAGGATGAGCAGATAGCTTTTCACTTTAATTCTTTAAAACATAAGTTTTCATTTACTGTAATTTTGTAACAGGATGACAGAAGGAGAGAAGCATGGAGAAATAGAGAAACAGTTTGTGGTCCGATCGCATACCATTGTGGAGACACCGCACAGAATATGGCTGTCACTAGTGTTCAGAGATGATATGACGGCTGACAGAAGTAGCAGTCAACAGTAGCAAATTTAGCAAGTTTGCAGTGCTATACTCTGCTCACCAAAACCCACAGCTTAGTGCAACCACCCCAGAAAATCGCAAGGCAAAGAAATGGGCTATTGCACAATGGCCAAGTCAGTTACTGAATATGCTTTCCAGTTATTAAATACAAAACTAAAGGCAGAAAGACCTACAAACAAGCAGCAACAGAACTTGGCTGCAGTAAAAGCCTAGTAGAGCATCTGAGTGGGAACACAGCATTTGTTAATGTCTATGGGTTTTAAGCTTCTGGCGCGCACACACACACACACGCACACACACACACACACACACACACACACACACACACACACACACACACACACACACACACACACACAGTAGTTTGAATTAAGCAAAAGTCCTCACCTCCAGGATATCCATGATGTATAGCATTAAGATAAAGATAAACACAACCAAGAAGAGGAAGATGTATCCTTTCTTTGGAAGGCAAGTGCGAACTTTCTCGTTACAAAGGTGAAACTTCATGATTGCTAAACTCTCATCATCTCTGGTTGCAATGTTGTACGATGACCAGTTCACCTGGTACTGGATTTGAGAACGAGAATATTAACTAATATCTGCTCAAAAATAATACATAACATTAAACAAAGGCAAGTACATTAACAATGCTAAATACATAAAAATCTGACATTTGCTTTTCAAAATTCTTTCCTACCTCAAAGGAGGTGATTCTTTGAGTCCCTGTGACGAAGGTGATTGTGCTGCTTTACAAGTAATTATTAGTTCTCTTTGTTTGGACTTCTTGGTTTCCAGATAGTTATTGCAAAAGGGTGGTAACATATCTAACCATTATGCAACAATGTAACAAGGTACTTTTATTACTGATGTCGTTATGTGGGTGGAGTTGGAGGAGGAGTTGGAGGTGGAGTGAATGAAAGAATAACTGATGACGTCCTATTAAAACAATGGCCTATGGCCATGTTGTTGCAGTATATTAATGACTAACCTCGTACTGTTGATAGATTATCTCAGTTGTTCTACTGACTGAAGTTTGGTTTGTTTACAGCATCCTGCCATGCGATTGCATTTGCCTTTGCATGTTATATATTTGTATGAATATATAAAATACATTTATAAGTATATGAAACAGTGTTACAGTGAAACAGTGACTAGCTATTCCTGTAACACTAAGCAAAACACTAAGCTGTACTTGTCACGGCTGGCGGAGTGAGCCGTGTGGTGTTGGAGGAAAAGGAGGACCCAAAATGCAGACAGCCGACTGATGATATGAGTGAGGGTTTATTTACAAGTGACAGTGGCAGAACAGACAACGAATCAGGTGACATACTAACGGAAACCTAAACTGGGAGAAACTAACTGACAAACCTGAGACCATACAAAAGGGGTGCGGGGCAGAGAGACACAGAGACAGGAATACCATAGAACGCAGAGATACACAGATGAATGCAGATGAACGCAGATGAACGCAGATGAACGCAGAGATACACGGAAGAATGCAGACGAGCCGACAATGAACACAGACTGACACCCACTAAATATACACACACAAGGTAATCGGGTAATCACACACAGGAGGGAAGAACAGCTGAACCCAATACACATGAGGACCGGAGGAGACAAGCTGAACACAATGACAACAGACACAGACTTTCAGAACAAAACAGGAAATCTAGAACCCGAACCGGACACAAGGGGGAGGACACAGAATAACTAGAACAGAGGGACATAATCATAAAACACAAAACGCTGGGCCAACGACCCAGCACCATGACAGTACTAAATAAAAACCCACAGTACACCCATACTAAGAGGGACAAAAAGTATATGCACAGACTAATTAGTAAGGTTTTATTCTAACACGTTGTAATAGGTATCCCTTTTAGGGCAATAAGTAATCCTACCACTAATTGTGTTTTCAGGAAAGCCAACATACCATTAAGAGGAAAGTTCCCAGTCTGCAATTAATACAATACAAAACGTTGGGTGAGTGCTGAGTGTTTGTATATGTGTGCATGAGGGTGGGAATGCATGTTTGTGTCTGTGTGTGCCTGTTTGTCTGTGTCTATATGTCCGGTCGGGTCTTAGACTCCACCTCTCTGGGAACTCCCAGGCCCTCCAAGGCCTATCTCCCCTCACCACACTCCCTGCCGGTGACTGATGCCCTCAGGGGTCGGTGCATTGGTGGTTTTTGGTGTCCGGGGCTGGGCACTCAGGTATGTACCAGCTCACTCCCGGTGGCTACCTGGCGGGGCCTGGCGCCTGTTGCTCGGTCAGGCCTCCTCCGGGGTGCGGGGGGCCCTTGGGCCTCCGGCCTCTGAAACCTCACCATCAAACTGGACCACCTTAAGATTCCACCTTCTCCTGGATCAAAGATTTCCCAACCAACTGGCCGCAGTCAGCCAGACTCACCCTGAACCTCTCCCCCCTACTGTCAATCAGCACCGGATCCCCAAAGGACTGCGTTCTCCCCCCCCCCCTAGTGTACAAAATGACACAAATCCACTCAACCAACATCATCTTTAAGAATGCTGATGACACCTCCATGGTTGGGCTGATGTCCAGTGGAGATGAGACAGCGTACAGGGCAGAGGGAGAGAATTTGTCCCACTGGTGCTCAGAAAACAACCTGAAACTGAACATTGTTAAAATGAGAGCACTGATCATGGACTGGAGGAGACACAGAGAGGTCCACTCCCCTCTCAAATGGAGAATGGGTGTAATCTGTCTCCACCTTCAGGTTACTGGGCACCCAGATCTCTGCTTATCTCACCTGGACCCACAACACCAACACCCTGGTAAAGAAGGCCCAGCATATTTTTCCTGTAACTGTAACTATATAATACAAAATACAAGTTCAAATTATTTCTAAACATTCAAACTTTTTATTCTGCAAGCTCTCACATCACATCAAAATTTTTACCTTCATTGTTTTTAATTTATAATGTAGTTATGCTGCAGTGGTGAATGTTCATACTAAACATGGCCAACATTTTAAGCAGGCTGCTCCAAGATTCAAGAAGGAGAAAAAACATATTTTGAATTATGATTTATGTACATCAACTCAGATACATCTACTGTAATACAAACTGTGAATGTAAGAGACAATTTGGCAATATAAATAGTTGATATATAAAAAATAATAACAGCGCAAATTTTGCACTGGTATTTATTAAAAAAACAAAACACAAAACCTAACAAACACACCAAATGCAGATACCCCACAAACTCAATAAACATTTGTTTCTCCTGCTCTGTCAGTCTATCATGTAGCAGCATACACTACATTCGTATCCAGCTCTCTCGGTGGTACAGGCCTTCTGTAGTTTGCTTTTCGATGGAAACTCAAAGCTGCATAATTCATGGCATCAGAGGTCACATTCTGTTAAAGAAAATGATTAAAGTCACTAATAACAAAACATTACATTTTAACGTGTTAACATTCACCAGGACGGGACAAAGCCATCTAAGGTTAGAGGCAGGGTTTGAGTTAGATAAATTTCCACCGCTTGGAATTTGAATGGAATTTTCACCAGTTTTTGAGCAAATGGGAAAAAAACTGGTGATGGAAAAATTGTCATTTCAAAATAAATATACAGTATGTTACTTATTTTGGAAGGTAATATTATCCTAAGCCTGGATAACTGGACCATCTCTAGACCCAGTAGTCTTAGCTAATTATAGGCCAATCTCCAACCTTCCTTTCATATCAAAAATCCTTGAAAGAGTAGTTGTCAACAGATCATCTGCAGAGGAATGGCTTATTTGAAGAGTTTCAGTCAGGTTTCAGAGCTCATCACAGCACAGAAACAGCTTTAGTGAAGGTTACAAATTATCTTCTTATGGCCTCTGAGTGTGGACTCATCTCTGTGCTTGTCCTGCTAGACTTTAGTGCAGTGTTCGATACTGTTGACCATAATATCCTATTAGAGCGATTAGAACATGATGCAGGTATTACAGGTACTGTGCTGCAGTGGTTTGTATCATATCTATCTAATAGACTCCAGTTTGTGCATGTAAATGGAGAGTCCTCTTCACACACTGAGGTTAATTATGGAGTTCCACAGGGTTCAGTGCTAGGACCAATTCTGTTTACATTATACATGCTTCCCTTAGGCAGCATCATTAGAAGACATAGCATACATTTTCACTGCTATGCAGATGACACCCAGCTCTATCTATCTATGAAGCCAGATAACACACACCAATTAGTTAAACTGCAGGAATGTCTTAAAGACATAAAGACCTGGATGGCCGCTAACTTTCTGCTTCTTAATTCAGATAAAACTCAGGTTATTGTACTCGGCCCTGAAAATCTTAGAAATATGGTATCTAACCAGATTCTTGATGGCATTACCTTGGCCTCCAGTAACACTGTGAGGAACCTTGGAGTCATTTTTGACCAGGATATGTCCTTCAACGCACATATTAAACAAATATGTAACCATTTGCGCAACATCTCTAAAATTAGAAATATCCTGTCTCAGAGTGAAAAACTGAAAAACTAGTTCATGCATTTATTACTTCCAGGCTGGACTACTGTAATTCATTATTATCAGGATGTCCAAAAAACTCGCTGAAAAGCCTTCAACTAATCCAAAATGCTGCAGCAAGAGTCCTGACAGGGACTAGAAAGAGAGAGCATATTTCTCCTGTTTTGGCTTCCCTTCATTGGCTTCCTGTTAAATCCAGAATTGAATTCAAAATCCTGCTCCTCACATACAAGGTCTTAAATAATCAGGCCCCATCTTATCTTAATGACCTTGTAGTACCATATTACCCTATTAGAGCACTTCGCTCTCGCACTGCAGGCCTACTTGTTGTTCCTAGAGTATTTAAAAGTAGAATGGGAGGGAGAGCCTTCAGTTTTCAGGCCCCTCTTCTGTGGAACCAGCTTCCAGTTTGGATTCGGGAGACAGACACTATCTCTACTTTTGAGATTAGGCTTAAAACTTTCCTTTTTGCTAAAGCATATAGTTAGGGCTGGACCAGGTGACCCTGAATCCTCCCTTAGTTATGCTGCAATAGATGTAGGCTGCCGGGGGATTCCCATGATGCATTGAGTTTTTCCTTTCCAGTCACCTTTCTCACTCACTATGTGTTAATAGACCTCCCTGCATTGAATCATATCTGTTATTAATCTCTGTCTCTCTTCCACAGCATGTCTTTTATCTTGTCTTCCTTCTCTCACCCCAACCGGTCGCAGCAGATGGCCGCCCCTCCCTGAGCCTGGTTCTGCCGGAGGTTTCTTCCTGTTAAAAGGGAGTTTTTCCTTCCCACTGTCACCAAAGTTCTTGCTCATAGGGGGTCATATGATTGTTGGGTTTTTCTCTGTATCTATGAAGCGCCTTGAGGTGACTTTTGTTGTGATTTGGCGCTATATAAATAAAATTGAATTGAATTGAATTGAATATGAAAATAAATTACCTCACTGTGTTGTGGATTTTTTTCATCATCTTGAGCTAAAAGAGAAACAGTACATCCTTAAGTTATGAGGTCAATACCTTTGTATCTGCTATTTAAATTAAATCACATGGATGCCTGTAGGAAATTTCCTGATTTTGATAACGAGAACAATGATAACCAGCAGAAGGAAAACAGTTAGCTCACTCAGGATGATACTTCATGGATTTGTTAACCCATCAGATAATTCTAAAAAATAGAAAATACAAAATTATTGTTATTATAAAAAATAATACCTATTTTAACTAAACACATATATAAAAAGACAGAAACAGTGTTATTTACCATCCATCTTCATCCGCTTTATCCGGGGCCGGGTCGCGGGGGCAGCAGCCTAAGCAAAGAGGCCCAGACCTCCCTCTCCCCAGCCACCTCCTCCAGCTTATCCGGGGGAACACCAAGGCGTTCCCAGGCCAGCCGAGAGATTTAATCTCTCCAGCGTGTCCTGGGTCTGCCCCGGGTCCTCCTCCCGGTGGGACATGCCTGGAAGATGCCCGAACCACCTCAGCTGGCTCCTTTCGATGTGGAGCAGCAGCTGCTCTACTCTGAGCCCCTCCCGGATGGCCGAACTTCTCACCCTATCTCTAAGGGAGAGGCCAGCCACCCTTCGGAGGAAGCTCATTTCTGCCGCTTGTATCCGCGATCTCGTTCTTTCGGTCACTACCCACAGCTCGTGGCCATAGGTGAGGGTAGGGACGTAGATCGACCGGTAAATTGAGAGCTTCGCTTTTACACTCAGCTCCCTCTTCACCACGACGGACCGGTGCAGCGTCTGCATTACTGCAGCCGCAGCCCCAATCCGTCTGTCGATCTCCGGCTCCCTTCTCCCATCACTCGCGAACAAGACCCCGAGATACTTGAACTCCTCCACTTGGGGCAGGAACTCATCCCCGACCCGGAGTGGGCACTCCACCCTTTTCCGGCTGAGAACCATGGCCTCAGATTTGGAGGTGCTGATCCTCATTCCCGCTGCTTCACACTCGGCTGCGAACCGTTCCAGTGCGAGCTGGAGGCCCTCACCCGATGAAGCCAACAGAACCACATCATCTGCAAAAATCAGAGATGAGATTCTGAGGCCACCAAAGCGAAAGCCCTCCGCCACTTGGCTGCGCCTAGAAATCCTGTCCATAAAAATTATGAACAGAACCGGAGACAAAGGGCAGCCCTGGCGGAGCCCATCACCCACCGGGAACGAGTCCGACTTATTGCCGGCAATGCGAACCAAGCTCTTGCAACGGTTGTATAGGGATCGAATGGCCCTTAGCAATGGGCCAGACACCCCATACTCCCGCAACACCTCCCACAGGACACCCCGAGGGACACGGTCGAATGCCTTCTCCAAGTCCACAAAACACATGTAGACTGGTTGGGCAAACTCCCATGCACCCTCAAGTATCCTGGAGAGGATAAAGAGCTGGTCCAGTGTTCCGCGACCAGGACGAAAACGGCATTGTTCCTCCTGTATCCGAGGTTCGACTAGCGGACGAACTCTCCTTTCCAGCACCCTGGCATAGACTTTCCCAGGGAGGCTGAGGAGTGTGATCCCCCTGTAGTTGGAACACACCCTCCGGTCCCCCTTCTTAAAGATGGGGACCACCACCCCGGTCTGCCAGTCCACAGGTACTGCCCCTGATCTCCACGCAACATTGCAGAGGCGTGTCAACCAGGACAGCCCTACAACGTCCAGAGCCTTCAGGAACTCGGGGCGGACCTCATCAACACCAGGGGCTCTGCCACCAAGGAGTTGTTTAACTGCCTCAGTGACCTCGCCCCCGGAAATTGGCGGGTCATTCCCCTCATCCCCAGACTCTGCTTCCTCCTCGGAAGACGTGTCAGTAGGATTAAGGAGGTCCTCGAAGTATTCCTTCCACCGCCTGACAATTTTCTCAGTCGACGTCAGTAGCGCTCCGCCAGCACTATACACAGTGCAGGTAGAGCACCGCTTTCCCCTCCTGAGACGCCTGACGGTTTGCCAGAATCTCTTCGAGGCAGTCTGAAAGTCTTTTTCCATGGCCTCTCCGAACTCCTCCCACACCCGAGTTTTTGCTTCAGCCACTGCCCGAGCCGCATTCCGCTTGGCCTGTTGATACCTGTCGGCTGCCTCCGGAGTCCCACAGGCTAACCAAGCCCGATAGGACTCCTTCTTCAGCCTGGTGGCTCCCTTCACCTCTGGTGTCCACCATTTGGTTCGGGGATTACCACCGCGGCAGGCACCAACCACCTTGCGGCCGCAGCTCAATGCAGCAGCTTCGGCAATGGAGACGCTGAACATGGTCCATTCGGACTCAATGTCCCCAGTCTCCCTCGGAATGCTGTTGAAGCTCTGCCGGAGGTGTGCGTTGAAGATCTCGCGGACTGGGGCCTCTGCTAGACGTTCCCAGCACACCCTCACTACGCGTTTAGGTGCACCAGGTCTGTCCAGCGTCCTCCCCCGCCACCTGATCCAACTCACCACCAGGTGGTGATCAGTTGACAGCTCAGCCCCTCTCTTTACCCGAGTGTCCAGAACATATGGTCGCAGGTCTGCTGATACGATTACAAAATCGATCATCGACCTACGGCCTAGAGCGTCCTGGTGCCACGTGCACTTATGGACACTCTTATGTTCGAACAGGGTGTTTGTTATGGCCAAACTGTGATTAGCACAGAAGTCCAATAACAAAGCACCGCTCGGGTTCAGATCAGGGAGGCCGTTCCTCCCAATCACGCCCCTCCAGGTCTCGCTGTCGTTACCCACGTGAGCATTGAAGTCTCCCAGCAGGACAACAGAGTCTCCAGGTGGAGCACCCTCCAGCACCCCCCCCAGGGACTCTAAGAAGGCTGGGTACTCTGAACTGCCACTCGGCGCATAAGCGCAGATGACAGTCAGGACCCGTTCCCCGACCCTTAGGCGCAGGGAACAAACCCTCTCGTCCACCGGGAAAAACCCCAACGTACCGGCAGCAAGCCGAGGGGATATTAGAATACCCACCCCAGCCCGCCGCCTCTCACCAGGGGCAACTCCAGACTGAGACAGAGTCCAGCCCCTCTCCAGGAGACTGGTTCCAGAGCCCAAGCCATGTGTAGAGGTGAGCCCGACTATATCTAGCCGGTACCTCTCAACCTCACGCACTAACTCAGGCTCCTTCCCCACCAGAGAGGTGACATTCCATGTCCCTATTGCCAGTCTTGGCAGCCGGGGGTCAGTCCGCCAGGGCCTCCGCTCCTGGCCGCCACCCGGCACACAATGCACCGACCCCTATGGCGCCTCCTGCGGGTGGTGGGCCTGCGGGAGGATGGGCCCATGTCTCCTCTTCGGGCTGTGCCCAGCCGGGCCCCATGGACTAAGGCCCGGCCACCAGACGCTCGCCCTCGGGCACCCTCCCCGGGCCTGGCTCCAGGGCGGGGCCCCGGTAACCCTATCCCGGGCAGGGTAAACTGTTCCCTTGGTGTCCTTTTCATAAGGGTCTGTTATTTACCTTGAACCTTTAAATATGTTATAATTACTAGCTTCTCATTGAGTTTCTCTCCACAGAAATACAGCCCCGAGTCAGATGAATTTACTTGAATTTACTTGAGGTTTTTTTTTTTTTCCCTGCTTGTTTTCTCTTTTTTCTTTCTCAACAGGTGATCCAGGTGATGTACTTTTTGTCTGTTTGTTTTGTTGGTTTTTGTTTTTTTGCCCTTGTCAATAGAAAATTGTACTTAGTAGTCAGTATAATCTTTTAATTATATAAGTTTGCATATGGTTATGTTTTGGATGTGTTTGCTGTATATCTGAGTGTCAAACACATGAAAATTCTATACATAAAAACTCATAAAGAGAGTTACACCTATTTCTTTCTCAGTGAATAACCGCTGGATGTCATGAACAGGCACGTGCGGGGTGGGGGGGCTAGAGGGGCTTGAGCACCCGCCCCTTTCCTGATGGGTGACCAAAGTGCCCTTTTGTTGAGGCAACTTTTTAAAAAAAATTACTTATTTTTTTAATGTGTGTGTGCGTGCGGAGTCCTGTCTGTGCCCCTCAACAATAATATTTAACTATTAATCACAGTTTTGCTAAATAAAAGGATCTGGCTTGCATCAGTCACATGATCACTATTAACCAATGATCGCCCTTGATGGCAGAACGCGCTGGTTACGAGCCGGGAACGAGCTCACAAAGAGCACGCGCATTTTTTGCGGTCGGAGCTGTAGGAGAAACACAAGTTAACTCAGAGACACAGACTGATGCCACAAAACCAGTAAGTAGGTGTGCAGCGCACACTGTAGTGTGTAGCACACAGGAGTATTAGCTTATTACGTACACGTTGGTAAGCTGTCTTGTTGCAACTGACGAACTGAAACAAATGAGCGTGCTGTGTGTGCAACAGCGCGACAAACATTACCTGTCCTTTTATTAACTGCACAAGTAGTGCTGGTCACAGCTGCTGGCTACCTGTGTAAGGCTGTCATGGGTCTGTAGCTCTGTCACCGTTTTAGGGAACATATTTAGTTTTAAAGTAAGTTTCCGGGCTTTTCCTGCCTTTCTGGAGGGATTATATTTCACTAAAAAACGATCTAATATGCATGTCCACATAATTATGCATTATTATAATTATAATATATTAAAAAACACACGCTGTATTTTAAAGAACATACATTATGAAGCAGATTATATTAGATTTATATTTTAAATAAGACAAAATTTGGATTTTACAGCAGTAAGATTATTGTATCACTACAGTTTAAAAATGTAATAAACTTTGCCCCTGCACAGAGTGGATAGTGAAACAAATGGAATCATCATAATGACATTATTTCATATTTATTACTTCCCCCTCCTCATTGCTTTATTATTGTAGCTCTAGTAATAAATAATAATGTAAGGATTCTGAATCAGCACCATGAGTATATACAGTATTCTGAAGAAGGTCTAAAATGTCCCTGTGTGTGCATGCATGTGTGTGTTTTATTTAGATGGATTTAAAAAAAAAATATTACTCATGATATAACATTGTCCAGACATGCCTGGTAAGGACATGAGGAGGAAACAGTAGGAGCTGTGTGAGGCTACTAAAGGCAGGGCTATAACATTTTTCTGTCATCATTTTATTATAGATTAAGTGCAAGAGTTGTTAGATGTGGATAATTAGATTATAGTTTATTGCAATTGCAAGTTGTGTTCTCAGATAGCAAGTGGAGAGTGATATATGAAATGATGGGATGGAAGGTAGAAGAGAAGCAAAGAGTGATTCACAGGCAGAGCCTAAATTATTTCTCACAGTTTTTTGTTGCCTTATGGTTCCAAGCGCTGTCACCAATCTTTGCATTTTGTTATTATCTCATGATACTTGTTTAATCAGCTACCATCTCTCCTATGGACTTTTTAATGTCTACAGTCTCAGATCAACACAGCCCTGCCCTCCAGCACTATCCACAGCAACCCCTCAACAGCAACATTGTACCCATCAGGTAAAGCATCGGCTACGTTTGCTTTGCCTTGTTGCCCATATTAGATTCTTGATGAATGTGTGTTGTTGTTATTCAGCCTGGTTCAATGTGCCCCTTTTTAACTTTGAGCATCCGCCCCTTTAAACCTCTCTGCACGGCCCTGGTCATGAGGTTAGTAATAATTGACAACAGTGGTCAGTAATACTAGAAAAATACCTGAGGGTATAAACCGTCTCAAGCACAAGTTGTTGTGTTAACAAGGTATTTGATCTTCTAAGAATGAGCACATAAAAATGGATTTCATGCATGAGTGTAGAGTGTTGAAAAGCCTCGTGGATGTAATTAGACTGACCCAAAGAAATTCATATAACTATAATCTAATATATATTGTTGGAATAATTGAATGTACTGTGAGGGGAGTGCATGTCACAGGGGAGATGGACTGCAGCTGCACCCGCTGTAGCTTTCCTTTGATCTGTTACTGCTGGAACATTCACAGTGTGGACCAGAGTGAGTGGTTTCAGATGAGGCTGTAAATGTTTCACGCTGCTTTAAGCACTTCACAAGTTCACAAGTTTTATGGACGCTTATACATGTTGAGTAAAGTTACTGTAAACCTGTTAGACTTTAACACATATACATCTGACTAATGCAGACAGTGCCGAGTGTTACAACTGTCAAAATGCAACAGCAAGCTTGTGTCATTCATTTGATCTTTTTAAAATTCTGTGCATACTCACAGCTGTAGATTATGCAGCTGTGACAATAGTGTTCGCACATTTCACCCTAAGGAGACTTCAGCCCCATATTCTTCTTTCCTCAAATAAAAGTTTTAGTTTTCAAATATTATAAGGCCTCAAAATAAATAAAAAAATAAAAACAGGGTAACAACTACCACCACAGCTTTCTGACAAAGAACAGAGTAATTTTGACTTTTGACTATTTTGACTTTTGTTGCCATGATGCCAGGTCTCTCTTGAAAATGAGATTTTTAATCTCAATGAGATTTTTTACCTGGATAAATAAAGGACTAATAATGAAGGCAAAGTTCCACTCTGAGCTGAGGTTCAGCTGCTTCCTGAACTGGTGGCACTGAACACAACATATGGCTCAGGGTCTCCAGAGTTTTAATCCAAAAATCACTGTGGCATAGTTCATGTCATCAACACGTAGATTCTGCTAATTATTTTTTTTTGAAAGAGAAAGTGCAGGAAAAAAAAAATCATGTTGGATATCTATACTGATATGGACCGGATAATATGTTACTAGTGAAGGGCTGCCACATTGTGTGTTGGAAGACATGCCAAAAATTCAACGAGAAAAAATGTCAGTTAGTTCAAAACGCAGCTGCGTGTCTCTTAACTGGTACTAGAAATTATACCCACATCACACCAGTTTTAGCCAACCTACATTGGCTCCCTGTTGATTATCGTATCAATTTCAAAATTCTTTTGTTTACCTTTAAAATTCAAAATAATTTGGCTCCCAGCTATTTATTTGAACTCCTTCATTTGTATATCCCTAATAAGGCACTTAGATCTTCCAATCAAATGCTCCAGACACAACCGAGGTCTCGTCTGAAGTCTAGAGGTGATCGGGTCTTTGCTGTCGTAGCTCCCAGACTCTGGAATAACCTCCCTCCTTATATTCGTTCCTTCCAGTCCATCCAGTCTTTTAAATTGTGTCTTAAAATGTATTATTTTAGTCTGGCTATTTTGTTCAATTCATGTTCTCCAATTTAAAAAATTATGAATATTACAACTGCTACAACAGCAGCATGTGAAAAATTTGCATTGATTGTGACTGATGTTACAACATGGAGCTGCAAGAATTCATTCTTAATGACACAATTATGGAGCCTTTTCACTTAGTTTTAGGGATCAACAGCAAAATGTAATTAAAAAATATAATTCAAAGTTGATTGTTTTGAATTTTACCTGTCTTATCTTAGGCTTTAGAGAGGGAGGGTCTGATTAATAATTATATGCTCTCACTTTTATCAAACACTGGCTCAGATTTACTTTGGATTGTTCCTTTAACTGGGTAGCCACAAAGAAATCATATCAGTCCTCCTTTAAACAGCAGCACAGTCCACAATGGAGTTCTGAGGGCTGGCAGTGGATTAAGTCAGATAAAGCTGTTTGTTGCTATTCTTGAGAACATGTTTTTTCAGCTGGTTTTTACTGCTTCCTTGTAGGTTTGGCTTTTGCTCTTACAGGCCTCATTCTCTTCACTCCATTTGTGTTCAAACCACACAGGGTTGTCTCTTCCTGTTAGACACTCACTTTGCCACTGCTGCAAACTCACATCAAACTCTTACTTTTGACTTACAACTTGCTTTTATGACTTCCTTGCTCATCATGTAAAATGCAAAAATAAGAACAGAACATCATTAAGAAAAAGCACAACAGCAGATGAGGTGGATCAGCTGCTGGTCTTAAAAAAAGTCTAAACTTTTGCTCCACCTACAGGCCTCCACCTTTGAAGTCCAGTGGTGGCATAACTAATTATAAATCCTGGAAACCAGTACATTCAAACTCTGAAGCATATCACAAAATATATAATGCATTATTCTTTTTGATGCATGAAACAGACCTTAAGTCTTTTTATTGTATGGTCTTGTGATTTTTAGTGTTTCCTAAATGTGTGGATGGGATCATTTGTATAGACATGCAGCAAGTTACTGCAAAGCACACCAGCAATTCGACAGACACACACAGCAATGATTAATGGCTATTCTTCACACTCACCTATGATATGTGAGCCTCATACTAAGTATGTGTGCAAGTGTTTGGTAATGGGCCTTTTGTTTCAGCAGATCAGATTTCAATGTGAAGTCCAGTCAGGTGGTATAAATTAAGTTAAACACAGTGGTTGACTGTTACAGAGAGTGTTAAAGGTAAAGTAACTCTTTAAGCATCATCTGCCAGGCCTTTGATGTGTGTGGTTACAGGTATAAACCAGTCTTCCTGTGGTTTAGACTATTCCATTGCTATTTGTTGTCTTCTTAAATATGTTTATATTGTCTATCCTGTAAAATAGTCAGATGTCTATTCATATTAATGTACAGAATTCACCTGCTTGCTGCTACTACTGCACATTCACCCAGTGTATATACTATATATATATATATATATAATGTTCCTCCTCTACACCCCCCCCCCCCCCCCCCAATTTTTGCACATGTCGAGGAGCGTGTCAGGCTACATTTCACTGTGTGTTATACTTGTATAACTATGCATGTGACAAATAAGGAACCTTGAACCTTGAACCTTAGTTTGTGCACTTTTTCTTCCCCAGATCATTTGCACAGATATAGACACATTTTATGAACTACTTTCTCTTTCATTTTAGCTATGCACATTTCTGACTTTAGTCATGCGCGGTTTTTACATTAGCTTTGCTCAACACACAAACTGTCAAATGATTCATAAAGAAAAGGGGAAAAAAGGGGAAAAGAGCACCATAAAGCAAAAGATGCAGCTTTTACCACAACATCATGACCACATCACAGCTTTTAGGCAAGAAAAAGGTTGACAACAAATGAGCAAAATCTATACTGATACTTGCCGTTTTAAGCGCGCGTGTGCGTTCACTCATTTGTGTCAGGTTAAAAACAACTGTAAGACAATTTAAAAGAAAATGAAACACAATTTCTTTATTAAAGGGGGAGGGGTGGGGGTGTTACAAAGCAGTTTTTATGCTGACTGCTAACAGTGATCAAGGATTATGACAATGACTTTCATTATTCACACAATGTGTTAGCAGAGATCTGGCCTACTGATCAGCCACACTTCTTGTGATGAGGCACCTGTTAGTCAACTCATCCTCGACTGTAATTCCTGCATCCAAATAGTTCAGATTGCTGCTCTGAGCCTGGTTCTGCTGCAGGTTTCTTCCCGTTAAAAGGGAGTTTTTCCTTCCCACTGCAGCCAAAGTGCTTGCTCATCGGGGTTAAATGATTGTTGTTTTTTTTCTATGTATGTATTATTTCAGGGTCTATCTTGCCTTGAAGCGACTTTTTTTGTGATTTGGCGCTATATAAATAAAATTGAATTGAATTGAATTGAATTAAAATCCCTCCCCAGGTGGTGGCTGAAATGTGTATAAGAACATAGGCAGAGAAGAAAGCTGCATCTTTTGTATTTTTCATATAAACAACAAATGTGTCAGGATACAATTGAGACAATTAAAATGTTTTTACACCCAGACCACATAACTGTATTAGAAACATTCATGTTGTGTCTTCATTATTTATTAGTCCTTTCAATATATATATAATCCTTGTAAATACACCAGCAAAGATGACAATAATAAAATTTTTGATATTACTTTTCCAAAACTCTGTACAACTACAAACGCTGATTTTATCAAGTCAAAACCAACTAGGTCAGGTTTCACCGCCTCTTCTTCTCCTAAAAGACTACTGACTGTTGATGCTGTGCAATTTCAGCTGAAGTGATAAGTATTTCATCCCTCGCTCCCCCTGCAGACCATTTCTGACCTGTGAGTAAGTTTCACAAACATCAAGTAACACCTTATTTGTTGAGATAAAGATCAGAAGCGGAAATTTAAGACACCACAGCAGACATGAACAATATCACCTCTTCACAGTTGCCAGCAAAGTTCCTCTTCAGGCTTTAGTTCCACAAAAACAGGATCAAAGAGTGATGCTTTAGTCAGAGAGGAAAAGGAGACACAAGTAAGAATTTTTAAAGGTTATAAAAAATATAATAGCAAAAGTCAAAAGAAGTTCAAATGAGAGAGCAATGCTGGATGAAAAGTAATGCTGTGAATTCATAAGTGTTCATACTTTTGCTGTGATTTATTTCTAACATATTCAATCAATGACCCTTTAAATGCAACCCATTGAAACATTAAATCCTCCTTAGTTTATTCTGGTCTGACATGAAGATGATGTGGATATTTGCTCCTTGAGCCGGTTCTGCAGGAGGTTTCTTCCTGTTAAAATTGAGTTTTTCCTTCCCACTATCTCAAAATAATGATTGCAGAGAAGACTAAGACGACAAACAAACAAAAAAAAAAGTGTCCAGGCAGATTTGAGATCAGGTGAGTGGCAAAGGTAAGAAAACAGTTGGTGAGAGCAGCTGGTGGACAGGGGGATAAAGGAGAGCATCTTAAGCACACAGTGTACTTAAAAGATGTATGTAGCTTTTGGGTCTGAAAAGTGAAAACTGCTTATACTGGTATTTTTTCTAATGACCAGCAGAGTGTGACTTTTCCACCCATGTTCCAAAGACATGCATGTTTAGTTGCAGCCTACAGTGCAAGTGAAAAAGTATTTACCTCTTTGCTGTTTCCTGTTTTGCATATTTGTCACTGTTACGACCCGTCTAGGGCCAGGCCATAACATGAGCGAGGCACTCGCTTCCCCCCCAAGACCCAAGCAGTCACACGCAACAAATCCGTTAGATGTGAAGTGATTTATTTACAATGTGAATAAAGAGAACCAAAACGGGAGTGTCAACACTTCAGGGTGAGCCAAGGCCAAAACAATAAACAAAACAAACCTACACAAATCCCGCACCCCTGACCTCACCAAAATAAAGTCAAAAATAAAGACAGAGTCTGACCTCCTTAACCAACTCAAAAACAGGAGAAAACGGGTGATCAAAATAAACGGCAGCTCACCCCTACCCACTCCACTTCCACAATTTTCGCGCGTATACTGCAGCCAGCGGCTACCACAGGACTACTGCTGGGTGATGAGGAGAAATGCGAGGACCTCTCCCACTGTAGCACTCCAGCCTCCTTTTATTGGGCGGGTCCTCCAGCTGGATCCAATCACGCCGGGGCAGTAAGTCCACGCACCAATCGGAACAGGGCCCTGGCACAGCTAAATTAACATAGACAAAAACACAGCACCTGCACAAACAAACACACGGACATACAAGTTTGTAACACCCCCTTCCATAAGAATTAAACAATCCTTCTAGTGTTTAATCCTAAACTACAAAATTGCTCTCGACAGGGCGTCCGCGATGACATTTTCCGTCCCTTTCTTATGCCTGATCTGCAGGTTGAAGTCTTGCAAGAGAAGGGACCAACGCATAAGTCTCTGATTTGAGTTCTGCATCTGGGAGAGAAAAACCAATGGGTTATGGTCAGTGAACACTTGAACAGGGATAGAGCTGGATCCGATATACACCTCGAAATGCTGTAGGGCTAACAACAAGGCAAGGGCTTCCTTTTCAATGGTACTGTAGTTCATCTGATGTTTGTTGAATTTTTTTGAGAAGTAACAAATTGGGCGATCCACGCCGCAATGGTCTTCCTGCATGAGGACAGCTCCTGCACCAACCGCACTAGCGTCAACCTCGAGCTTGAAAGGGGACATGAAATTCGGGGCCGTAAGAACAGGGGAACTGCACAGTAATGCTTTCGCAGACTCGAAAGCAGTCTGACAAACAGGCGTCCACACAAAAGGCTTCATCGGACTGATCAAATCGGTGAGAGGAACGACGACAGTGGCAAAGTTCTTACAAAACCCTCTATAATAACCACACATTCCTAGAAATCGGCGCAGCGCCCTTCTCGTTTGTGGGACTGGAAACTCAACGATCGCCTGTATTTTCGCGGTCACCGGCAGTATCTGTCCCTGACCCACCTGTTTTCCCAGATATGTGATGGTGGCTCTGCCAAATTCACATTTGGCTAGGTTCAACGTAAGCGAGGCCTCCTGAAAATGGCTGAAAACGAGGGAGAGTGTTTGTAAGTGGTCAGACCAGGTGGATGAGTAAATGACAACATCATCCAGGTAGGCATCGCAGTTATTCACGCCCGCCAGTACTTTGGCCATAAGGCGCTGGAAAGTAGCGGGTGCATTACGCAACCCAAACGGCATAACCGTATACTGGGGTGAGAGTAAACTCATCAGCCATCACTGCCGCTTTAGCAAGTGAGGTCACCTTTTGCTCATTCAGATAAATAACTACTTGGTCCGGCAATCATTTTTTGAATTCCTCTAACAAAAGAAGCTCTTTCAGCCCCTCGAAATCCTGTGCTTTACTGGCCTGCAACCATCGTTCAAACAGGCGACTTTTTTCACGGGCAAACTCCACAAATGTCTGATTGGCGGTTTTTTCACACTTCCTAAATTTTTGACGGTAGGCTTCTGGGACGAGCTCATATGCCTGCAACACAGTCTTCTTCATGACGTCATAATCCAGGCTATCTTCAATTGATAAACTGGTACACACCTCCTGGGCTTTGCCAACCAATTTGCATTGTAACAGCAGCGGCCAAAATTCCTTCGGCCAACTTAACGCGGCCGCTATACGCTCAAAAGCGTTAAAATAGGAATCCACTTCGGCCTCACGAAACGGGGGAACCAGTTTAACGTGTTTGGTGATGTCAAAACCTGTCGGGACCGCGGTGGACGTACTAGGATGACTAGAGGCAGATGTAGAGGGCTTTCGCTCCAGCTCCAAAGCTCTGACACGGAGGTGCATTGCTTGTACCTCAAGCTCTTTAGCACGGGCTTCCACCTCCCTTATACGGAGGGTCAAACGGAGATCTTCCGTAGACCGCCCCGCCAGGGGTTCCCCGGCCGTACCAGACTCAGCTGCTTCAGGCTTCGCCCCAGCAGCATCAGGGTCCGCCTCGGCTGTGTCAGAGCCCGCCTCAGCCGCATCAGAGTCTGCCTCGGCTGGTAGCACGTTAACAGGCCCTTTGGCATCCGACCCCGGCTCAGCCTCCGGAGCCACCTTCACACCCCCGCCATCAGGCTGCTCTACAGCTGCCTTCGGGGCAGGAAGAACGCCTCGCTCCACCAACTCTGCACACAAAGCGTCCCTAACCTCCGCTTTGCGGGCACCATAGGACACTTGAATATCATAACAACTAGCAATGATAAGCAAATCCGCTTTCCTGCACTTCACAATTCTATCCCACGAAGGCGAAGTAACAAAATCATCCAAAGAATTCCACACACCTACCACCCCCACACCCAAGAAAACCGCCAACAGACCAAACACACGCAAAAAAAAACCACAGAAAAAGGCAGAGGACGAGCCCCCAATTCATGTTACGACCCGTCTAGGGCCAGGCCATAACATGAGCGAGGCACTCGCTTCCCCCCCAAGACCCAAGCAGTCACACGCAACAAATTCGTTAGATGTGAAGTGATTTATTTACAATGTGAATAAAGAGAACCAAAACGGGAGTGTCAACACTTCAGGGTGAGCCAAGGCCAAAACAATAAACAAAACAAACCTACACAAATCCCGCACCCCTGACCTCACCAAAATAAAGTCAAAAATAAAGACAGAGTCTGACCTCCTTAACCAACTCAAAAACAGGAGAAAACGGGTGATCAAAATAAACGGCAGCTCACCCCTACCCACTCCACTTCCACAATTTTCGCGCGTATACTGCAGCCAGCGGCTACCACAGGACTACTGCTGGGTGATGAGGAGAAATGCGAGGACCTCTCCCGCTGTAGCACTCCAGCCTCCTTTTATTGGGCGGGTCCTCCAGCTGGATCCAATCACGCCGGGGCAGTAAGTCCACGCACCAATCGGAACAGGGCCCTGGCACAGCTAAATTAACATAGACAAAAACACAGCACCTGCACAAACAAACACACGGACATACAAGTTCGTAACACCCCCTTCCATAAGAATTAAACAATCCTTCTAGTGTTTAATCCTAAACTACAAAATTGCTCTCGACAGGGCGTCCGCGATGACATTTTCCGTCCCTTTCTTATGCCTGATCTGCAGGTTGAAGTCTTGCAAGAGAAGGGACCAACGCATAAGTCTCTGATTTGAGTTCTGCATCTGGGAGAGAAAAACCAATGGGTTATGGTCAGTGAACACTTGAACAGGGATAGAGCTGGATCCGATATACACCTCGAAATGCTGTAGGGCTAACAACAAGGCAAGGGCTTCCTTTTCAATGGTACTGTAGTTCATCTGATGTTTGTTGAATTTTTTTGAGAAGTAACAAATTGGGCGATCCACGCCGCAATGGTCTTCCTGCATGAGGACAGCTCCTGCACCAACCGCACTAGCGTCAACCTCGAGCTTGAAAGGGGACATGAAATTCGGGGCCGTAAGAACAGGGGAACTGCACAGTAATGCTTTCGCAGACTCGAAAGCAGTCTGACAAACAGGCGTCCACACAAAAGGCTTCATCGGACTGATCAAATCGGTGAGAGGAACGACGACAGTGGCAAAGTTCTTACAAAACCCTCTATAATAACCACACATTCCTAGAAATCGGCGCAGCGCCCTTCTCGTTTGTGGGACTGGAAACTCAACGATCGCCTGTATTTTCACGGTCACCGGCAGTATCTGTCCCTGACCCACCTGTTTTCCCAGATATGTGATGGTGGCTCTGCCAAATTCACATTTGGCTAGGTTCAACGTAAGCGAGGCCTCCTGAAAACGGCTGAAAACGAGGGAGAGTGTTTGTAAGTGGTCAGACCAGGTGGATGAGTAAATGACAACATCATCCAGGTAGGCATCGCAGTTATTCACGCCCGCCAGTACTTTGGCCATAAGGCGCTGGAAAGTAGCGGGTGCATTACGCAACCCAAACGGCATAACCGTATACTGGGGTGAGAGTAAACTCATCAGCCATCACTGCCGCTTTAGCAAGTGAGGTCACCTTTTGCTCATTCAGATAAATAACTACTTGGTCCGGCAATCATTTTTTGAATTCCTCTAACAAAAGAAGCTCTTTCAGCCCCTCGAAATCCTGTGCTTTACTGGCCTGCAACCATCGTTCAAACAGGCGACTTTTTTCACGGGCAAACTCCACAAATGTCTGATTGGCGGTTTTTTCACACTTCCTAAATTTTTGACGGTAGGCTTCTGGGACGAGCTCATATGCCTGCAACACAGTCTTCTTCATGACGTCATAATCCAGGCTATCTTCAATTGATAAACTGGTACACACCTCCTGGGCTTTGCCAACCAATTTGCATTGTAACAGCAGCGGCCAAAATTCCTTCGGCCAACTTAACGCGGCCGCTATACGCTCAAAAGCGTTAAAATAGGAATCCACTTCGGCCTCACGAAACGGGGGAACCAGTTTAACGTGTTTGGTGATGTCAAAACCTGTCGGGACCGCGGTGGACGTACTAGGATGACTAGAGGCAGATGTAGAGGGCTTTCGCTCCAGCTCCAAAGCTCTGACACGGAGGTGCATTGCTTGTACCTCAAGCTCTTTAGCACGGGCTTCCACCTCCCTTATACGGAGGGTCAAACGGAGATCTTCCGTAGACCGCCCCGCCAGGGGTTCCCCGGCCGTACCAGACTCAGCTGCTTCAGGCTTCGCCCCAGCAGCATCAGGGTCCGCCTCGGCTGTGTCAGAGCCCGCCTCAGCCGCATCAGAGTCTGCCTCGGCTGGTAGCACGTTAACAGGCCCTTTGGCATCCGACCCCGGCTCAGCCTCCGGAGCCACCTTCACACCCCCGCCATCAGGCTGCTCTACAGCTGCCTTCGGGGCAGGAAGAACGCCTCGCTCCACCAACTCTGCACACAAAGCGTCCCTAACCTCCGCTTTGCGGGCACCATAGGACACTTGAATATCATAACAACTAGCAATGATAAGCAAATCCGCTTTCCTGCACTTCACAATTCTATCCCACGAAGGCGAAGTAACAAAATCATCCAAAGAATTCCACACACCTACCACCCCCACACCCAAGAAAACCGCCAACAGACCAAACACACGCAAAAAAAAACCACAGAAAAAGGCAGAGGACGAGCCCCCAATTCATGTTACGACCCGTCTAGGGCCAGGCCATAACATGAGCGAGGCACTCGCTTCCCCCCCAAGACCCAAGCAGTCACACGCAACAAATTCGTTAGATGTGAAGTGATTTATTTACAATGTGAATAAAGAGAACCAAAACGGGAGTGTCAACACTTCAGGGTGAGCCAAGGCCAAAACAATAAACAAAACAAACCTACACAAATCCCGCACCCCTGACCTCACCAAAATAAAGTCAAAAATAAAGACAGAGTCTGACCTCCTTAACCAACTCAAAAACAGGAGAAAACGGGTGATCAAAATAAACGGCAGCTCACCCCTACCCACTCCACTTCCACAATTTTCGCGCGTATACTGCAGCCAGCGGCTACCACAGGACTACTGCTGGGTGATGAGGAGAAATGCGAGGACCTCTCCCGCTGTAGCACTCCAGCCTCCTTTTATTGGGCGGGTCCTCCAGCTGGATCCAATCACGCCGGGGCAGTAAGTCCACGCACCAATCGGAACAGGGCCCTGGCACAGCTAAATTAACATAGACAAAAACACAGCACCTGCACAAACAAACACACGGACATACAAGTTCGTAACACCCCCTTCCATAAGAATTAAACAATCCTTCTAGTGTTTAATCCTAAACTACAAAATTGCTCTCGACAGGGCGTCCGCGATGACATTTTCCGTCCCTTTCTTATGCCTGATCTGCAGGTTGAAGTCTTGCAAGAGAAGGGACCAACGCATAAGTCTCTGATTTGAGTTCTGCATCTGGGAGAGAAAAACCAATGGGTTATGGTCAGTGAACACTTGAACAGGGATAGAGCTGGATCCGATATACACCTCGAAATGCTGTAGGGCTAACAACAAGGCAAGGGCTTCCTTTTCAATGGTACTGTAGTTCATCTGATGTTTGTTGAATTTTTTTGAGAAGTAACAAATTGGGCGATCCACGCCGCAATGGTCTTCCTGCATGAGGACAGCTCCTGCACCAACCGCACTAGCGTCAACCTCGAGCTTGAAAGGGGACATGAAATTCGGGGCCGTAAGAACAGGGGAACTGCACAGTAATGCTTTCGCAGACTCGAAAGCAGTCTGACAAACAGGCGTCCACACAAAAGGCTTCATCGGACTGATCAAATCGGTGAGAGGAACGACGACAGTGGCAAAGTTCTTACAAAACCCTCTATAATAACCACACATTCCTAGAAATCGGCGCAGCGCCCTTCTCGTTTGTGGGACTGGAAACTCAACGATCGCCTGTATTTTCACGGTCACCGGCAGTATCTGTCCCTGACCCACCTGTTTTCCCAGATATGTGATGGTGGCTCTGCCAAATTCACATTTGGCTAGGTTCAACGTAAGCGAGGCCTCCTGAAAACGGCTGAAAACGAGGGAGAGTGTTTGTAAGTGGTCAGACCAGGTGGATGAGTAAATGACAACATCATCCAGGTAGGCATCGCAGTTATTCACGCCCGCCAGTACTTTGGCCATAAGGCGCTGGAAAGTAGCGGGTGCATTACTCAACCCAAACGGCATAACCGTATACTGGGGTGAGAGTAAACTCATCAGCCATCACTGCCGCTTTAGCAAGTGAGGTCACCTTTTGCTCATTCAGATAAATAACTACTTGGTCCGGCAATCATTTTTTGAATTCCTCTAACAAAAGAAGCTCTTTCAGCCCCTCGAAATCCTGTGCTTTACTGGCCTGCAACCATCGTTCAAACAGGCGACTTTTTTCACGGGCAAACTCCACAAATGTCTGATTGGCGGTTTTTTCACACTTCCTAAATTTTTGACGGTAGGCTTCTGGGACGAGCTCATATGCCTGCAACACAGTCTTCTTCATGACGTCATAATCCAGGCTATCTTCAATTGATAAACTGGTACACACCTCCTGGGCTTTGCCAACCAATTTGCATTGTAACAGCAGCGGCCAAAATTCCTTCGGCCAACTTAACGCGGCCGCTATACGCTCAAAAGCGTTAAAATAGGAATCCACTTCGGCCTCACGAAACGGGGGAACCAGTTTAACGTGTTTGGTGATGTCAAAACCTGTCGGGACCGCGGTGGACGTACTAGGATGACTAGAGGCAGATGTGGAGGGCTTTCGCTCCAGCTCCAAAGCTCTGACACGGAGGTGCATTGCTTGTACCTCAAGCTCTTTAGCACGGGCTTCCACCTCCCTTATACGGAGGGTCAAACGGAGATCTTCCGTAGACCGCCCCGCCAGGGGTTCCCCGGCCGTACCAGACTCAGCTGCTTCAGGCTTTGCCCCAGCAGCATCAGGGTCCGCCTCGGCTGTGTCAGAGCCCGCCTCAGCCGCATCAGAGTCTGCCTCGGCTGGTAGCACGTTAACAGGCCCTTTGGCATCCGACCCCGGCTCAGCCTCCGGAGCCACCTTCACACCCCCGCCATCAGGCTGCTCTACAGCTGCCTTCGGGGCAGGAAGAACGCCTCGCTCCACCAACTCTGCACACAAAGCGTCCCTAACCTCCGCTTTGCGGGCACCATAGGACACTTGAATATCATAACAACTAGCAATGATAAGCAAATCCGCTTTCCTGCACTTCACAATTCTATCCCACGAAGGCGAAGTAACAAAATCATCCAAAGAATTCCACACACCTACCACCCCCACACCCAAGAAAACCGCCAACAGACCAAACACACGCAAAAAAAAACCACAGAAAAAGGCAGAGGACGAGCCCCCAATTCATGTTACGACCCGTCTAGGGCCAGGCCATAACATGAGCGAGGCACTCGCTTCCCCCCCAAGACCCAAGCAGTCACACGCAACAAATTCGTTAGATGTGAAGTGATTTATTTACAATGTGAATAAAGAGAACCAAAACGGGAGTGTCAACACTTCAGGGTGAGCCAAGGCCAAAACAATAAACAAAACAAACCTACACAAATCCCGCACCCCTGACCTCACCAAAATAAAGTCAAAAATAAAGACAGAGTCTGACCTCCTTAACCAACTCAAAAACAGGAGAAAACGGGTGATCAAAATAAACGGCAGCTCACCCCTACCCACTCCACTTCCACAATTTTCGCGCGTATACTGCAGCCAGCGGCTACCACAGGACTACTGCTGGGTGATGAGGAGAAATGCGAGGACCTCTCCCGCTGTAGCACTCCAGCCTCCTTTTATTGGGCGGGTCCTCCAGCTGGATCCAATCACGCCGGGGCAGTAAGTCCACGCACCAATCGGAACAGGGCCCTGGCACAGCTAAATTAACATAGACAAAAACACAGCACCTGCACAAACAAACACACGGACATACAAGTTCGTAACAGTCACACTTAATTTTCAGGTAATTTATTACTGACAACTCATACAAGCGGTCACAAAAGAACCCAGATCAATATCTAAAGAACCGCAGGCTTCACTTGTTTCAGTTAAGCTCAGTGTTCATGATTCAACAACAAGAAGAGACTTTGCGAAAATGGGAGTGTTTGAAAGTGAAAGCCACTGCTGATGTAAAACTAACCCATCATTTCATAGAAAGAACATCATACCAGCAGTCAAACATGGTGGCGGTAGTGCGATGGCCTGGAGAAAATACTTTTTCACAGCATGGAGGAATGATGATTGTCTGGTTATGTGATGGACTTGTAACCTTTTCAGGGTGTACCCTGCTTCTGTCCCTATGGCAGCTGTGGCCTTAAGGTGGTTGAGCTCAGACTGACGTCCAGAACTTCATCTAACTCTCATTATAAGAGAATCAGGATAGACTGTTGTGATTGTTCCAGCCTCCTCCAACAAACAAAGATTGGATCTAATTCAGGGAAAAGCCAGACAAGAGAGAAAAAAATTAATGAAACATTTTCTTTACTCTAACTAATCAGTCGCACACAAACAAAATAAAACAACAATTTAACCTTGAGTTACATAAACAAGTATCCACTTCTTTCTCTGATGCCGACTTCTGTTTCTTATTCCAGCTGCTTCAGGTGAGTCCAGATTCTTCAAAGTACAGTAACAACTTGTAGTGTCTTAATTAATTAATGAAAAAATAGCATAAACAATGAACAAAAAAAGAAGATAAAAATTTATGCAGTTTCTATCCTTCAGCAGCAGCAGCTACATTACAGAGACAGAACAACATGACATCAATCATTATGCTAAAACCTCTTTCACACTATGCAAAAAATGATCAGATAAATCCTCTTGGTGCTCGTATGGAGTTTCTTGACTTCAACAGCCATACCACTGATGATATTTACAAGGAAAACAGTCAGAGGAGCCAGAATCAGCTTTGCCATCAAATTATTCTATGACAGAATCATTTCATTGGTTCAAATTCAGGTCTCTCTGTCGGTCACTCTTTTCTTTGCTAGTTGTCCACATCATCAAATTCACTGTTGCCGTTTGATAAAATGAAAATAGTTTTCACGTCATCTTTATTTTGACATCTGGATAAATATTTTTTTTTGTGCATTTTAACATTTAAAACAAAGAAATCTGATCAAATGAAACTTTGAATTTTTCTTACCTTTATTTTTTTTAAGTGTATCATTCTAAAACCTGGATATACATCTGCATTAAATCCATAGAAATACATTCCAGAGCCAAATACATCCACATGTTTGGTTAGGAAGAAGATGGTTGAAATGCTGAAAGTCATTTCCGATGATCCACTCTGAAATCCTTCGCAGCATGCAGCACTTTTGTCAGTTGTAAACATGACTCTGATCCAGCTGGATGAGTGAACCAGATTGTTAAGAAGTGGACGATGGAGCGCTGCATGATTTCTTCTGGATGGACCTCCACAGCCTGAGACCCGCTGATGGAGATCCAGGATGAAACAAATCAAATGTGTTCTTAAACAAGAAAATGCAATTAAAATTAATCAATTAATTGAATTAAGTCTTAATTAATGCTAGGTTAACAGAAATATGACATCAAATGTAATTAAGTTAGCACAGGCTGTAGAGACTGTCTTAAGAGACAAAGCTGTTATCAAGGTAAAGTTCACCACTGCACACACGACTGAAGCTTTGCAATGTCTGGAATTGAAGTGAGACCCAGGAAGGGGGGTCTTTCAATAAAAAGAGGGTGTTTTTCTCAACCGACCACAAAAACGCTACCAGGAAAAGACACTGATACTACACTTATACCCACATGATGTACAAATGACATTTTTTTCAGTATGTTGGAGCTGAGGATATTTATGTGTGTGTGTGTGTGTGTATGTATATATATATATATATATATATATATATATATATATATATATATATATATATATATATAAATAAATAAAATTTGTAAAAGGCTTAAGAAATGTGTGGAGCCTTCTTGAACCTTTATTATGATGACTGATTTCTTCCTGTGTTGTATAATAACTATGGCTACTAGAAGGTGCTGTTAATACTCCAGCTTCCTCCCACAGTCCAAAGACATGCAGTTAGTGGGGATAGGTTAATTGATCAATTTAAATTGCCCATAGGTGTGAATACTGGAGTGAATTAGAGTGCGAATGGTTGTCTGTCTCTGTGTGTTAGCCCTGCGACAGACTGGTGCCCTGTCCAGGGTGTACCCTGCCTCTTGCCCTATGACAGCTGGGACAGGCTCCAGCGCCCCCACAACCCTGGAAAGGATAAGCAGAAGCGAATGGATGTATTCCTGTCGTGTTCGGGTCAAATCTGACTGACTTAAAACACACATAAATATTGTTTTTTACATCTGATTGCCTCAAGGTCTTATGACTTTCTCCACCCTATGCACTTGATGATGACCTCTTTCATTTAATTTTGAGTGTTTAAATCAACCTTGTTACATCTGTGGTGTCCGCCGTAGGAAATTAATGGGAATCCACCCCCAATTATGACTCAGTGCTTGTCTACATATTGTCAATTAAGGCTTTAAAAACCAGCATGGTAGTAGCAAAAATAAAAAACTCTGAGGCTTGAAATATAAAGTTCAGAAACCAGTGGGTAACATCATGGTGAGTGCAACCATCCTTTATATATAGTCTGTGGTTCCAATAGCCTTAAGATCAGGGGTCACAAACATACAACTTCCAGCCCACTGCATGACTTTATAACGTGTGGAAATTGTGGTGAACGAGGCATCATTTCTTTGTCTTTGTGTGTTTATTGCACCAGGAAGCATTATGTTGTAAGTTATTACAAATGCATCTCTGTATGAGTAGTTGACCACCTTTTTAATTCCACCCAAGTACAAATACAGGAGCATTCTTAGTGTATTTGCTGTTAGCATAGCAGTTTGATAAGTTAAGTCATCTCCAGCTGTGTACTCTCATTTTTTTTGGCAAAAAGAAAGGAAAATATTTATAGGTGATAATTTATGGTTTACTTGAAATAAAATGAGTTTGACACTGCTGATCTAAGGGTAAGGCCAGTTTCCACAGATGTCAGTTTTGTACTGCATACTGCAGACGGAGGGAGCTACTTCTGCTATGAGTCTTCAGAAACACATGCTTTTACTTTAGGGTGAGAAAATGTCACACTGCTGCAAGCATCTCTTCACAAGTTTGAACACGCGATGCACGTCGTAGAGCTGAACTGGTGATGTGGGTCTAAATAAGTGAGACCTGTTACAAACCCTCAGGCAGCTGTATGGTGATACAGCTTTAGAGAGGTTTGAGTTACTTCTACAAACTTGCTCACTGTAAATACTGTATGAAATATACTCTATCTTCACGTTAAGAGGTCTGAGGTTGTTGGTTTTTTTTTTTAATTCTCTGAAAACTTTTGTTGCAATGATTCTGTGGGTTCCAGACTTCAGACAGTCATCGACTGTAAAGGATTTTCATCCCAGTATTATAAACGATCCTTATATTTAAATTTATGCTATGTTGTCTGATTTAAGTCTCTGTACATGGTGAAAAGTGTAGAAAAATGGCTCTAATAAAGTAGATTTTCAAAACTCTCAAATTAAATCTGAATGTCTGCACTTCAATCACACAGTGATTGTTTGATCTCAGTTCCGGTGGTGTAAAACTACAAGAGATGCGTTTTTGTCCAAGAAATTATAGACTGTACTGTGCAAAATGTCCACAAATAATGAGAAGCAATTAAAATATGTCTTCAAAATAAATATTTTAGTTTAATGTTATGCTGTCATACCCCATGGTTTGTCCTGTAGTTTCTCTGGAAATTAGAAAGTGTGAATGAGAAAAATAATTTCATACGTAATTTCATGTATTTATTCATCTCCATATTTCTACCTAAATGGAAAAAATTATGAATCTCAATAATTTTTTATCTCTACCATGATCATATTCATATTTCAAATTTTGTCAAATATATATCTGAGATTCTTTATTTAGAAGAATGTAACAAGTGAGTGAAAGCTCTTGCTCTTTTAACTTTTCACAGTTTGGTCATTTCGGCAACCAGACCAGTGATTCGTACTATAATGAAAGAACTATAAGCATCAGGCTTTGGATTCTGATAGAAATCTCTAGAACAGAAACAAAAACGCTTTACAATAAACCAACAGAAGAAAGGGACTTAAATATGTCTAAATATATGTATTGTACTGAAAATGACTTAATAATTACTCATGTAATATATACAACAATATCGCCAAGAGAGGGTGTAGTGTAGTAGAACAGAAGGACAAAAACAATGGCTTGAAATGTGCATTATAGGTCATCTTTAATCAACAGACTATAAAGTTCAGATAAAAGTTCTGTAACATTTAGGGTTCTTGCCAAAATTGTATTTTGGATTATTTGAATGAAAATGTATTGTTGTCTTATAAACCAATTAACAGTGGTTGCATAATTTTTACATAATTAATAATTACAACTCTTCCCACACACCAACGGTACAAAACCCCACATACAGATCATGTTCCACTCTGAGCTAACGTTGGGTTCGGTTTGTGAGTCTATCTCGTAGCAGCGTACACAACATTAGGCTCCAGTTCCCTCGGTGGTGCAGGCCTTCTGATTTTAGCTTTGGGATGGAAACTCACTGATGTATAGGTCATGGCATCAGAATCCACATTCTGTAAATAAAAATGTTTAAATTCAATAATCCCAAAACATCACATGTTAACATCCACCAGGACAGAGGCCATTATCTAGGTATCAGGTTCGGTTAAGGTTAGATTAACATTCAGCACTTTCCAATCTAATTTTCACCTTTTTTGGAAGCACCAATGAAAACTGCTGACAAAAAAACTGAGATGCCAAAAAGAATATATGAAACCTAATCTGAAAAGTGACCGTTTCTAGTTTCTAAAAACAAAAACAACAAAAAAATCTAACATAATTAAATAAAAGCAACTCGAACCCTCAGTGGGTTCAAGTTGGAAGTCTTTGTTATGCCCTTATAAATCTTAATCTAAAGTCAAATTAAATATTAAAATAGATTACCTCACTCTGTTGTGCATTCTGTGGATCATCTTGAGCTAAACGACAGGGACAATACATCGGTCAGTAATATACCACAAATGTTTGATTGGACAATTTAAATGAAGTCGTACAAATACCTGTATGAAATCTCCTGATTTTAACAGCCAGACTAACGATGACCAGTAGAAGGAAAACAGTTAAATTGCCCAGGATCACAGTCATCATTTGTTCATGTGTTAATCCATCAGCCACGTCTACAAAACGGACAATTAAAATCAAAACTTTACAAAGTCTACTGCCTGTTTTTACATTTACTCAAAATTGTATATAATTTTCTTTACAATAAAATACCATAAACAGCATTACTTACCTTGAACTTTTAAATATGTTCCACTTGAGATGATTGTCTTTCCATCAGTCTGTTTCTCTCCACAGAAATAAAGCGCAGAGTCAGAAGAATTCACTTGTTTGATCTCAAGAAATAACACAGAGGTGTTGGATGTCATGTGAAATTTGCTTTTTTTAAATCCATCACAGAAAGAAACGTTGCTATCAGAGCTGGACATAGCTGAGATGCAGCTGGCATTGGGACTGCTGGCCATTTTAAACCAAAATATGTGGGAGCGATATCTGCTGATATTGGAGCACTTCAGTGTGACTTCTTGACCAGGCTGAACCTCCGCTGTGTAAAACTGTGTGACCGAGGAAGAGATCCAACCTGAAACAAGCAAATATTCCTAAATGTCAAACTCCACACAAACCCAACAATGCCTATGAGTAAAGTTGGCTACAAGATTCAAATCACTTGGATTGTGGTACAGATTTAACCATTGTGTGAGAAAATAGTGAAAAGTGTACTTACTCATGGTGCAGAATAAAACTGGCATCAAGGTAAAGTTCACCATTGTGTGTACCACCACTACTGCAATGTTTGTAAGTGAACTGTGCTCCAGTAAAAGCAATCTCTGCATAAAGAGGCGGGCTGTTCTTTTATATGTACAGCTGCTTTGACTGAGAGTGCCAGTGCTTTTAGACGAATAGCTGCAAACTGAAAGCTGTAAGAAGAACAGAATATCTAGCTTTTACACAAATTTGGACATCTACAAAAGACGAGTCACTGTATAATTTTATACAGTGTTATATAGCTGTTCCTTTACCATGAAATATCCAACATGTTTTAAAATAAAAGTTTATGTGTTTACATCTTTACGTCTTTGCAACGATCTTTAACCACAGATATGTCAGCATAAGACAAATACTCCTGATATTAATAATTAAGTCAAGGTTCTCTGTTGATTTTGAAACTCATAACATGGCATAAAGTAAACTACTGACCACACAGTCAATACAATCTTCATGCTATAGTTGAACATGTTCAAATAAAGCACATACAATTCTTAAAGGGGAAAGTCTGTTTACTTAGTAACTAATAAACAGTTAGCTGTGTGGTGATGTTAACATTAATCATACATTATTAAGGGAGTACTTAAAATGCAAACTTGTATGAATGTGCACAACGTGCAAATTAATGACATGATCAGAAAAAGCAGCAGAAACCTTACCTGGCCAATGATAACTACTGGAATAGTCTTAGCAAGACTAGGGTTCACAAAGGCATGCTAGTCTGGAACCTTCACCTGGTGTGGTTTTAGTGTGTGATAACATCTTGAAATGTGTAACCAGGAGTAAACGCTTTGATATGAGATTGTGTAAGTTTCACCATGCTAGAGCAGCGAGTAGTGATGTCAGCAAGTTTTAAATCAGTTAAGTGTGACCAACAGTATTTACCACGCGGATCTGAACTGATCTATGTTTGTCTAGCACATGGAGATGCACAGTCTGAGCAGCTCGTCCAAGTAAACTGACTGAATAAGTTTCCGCTGTCTTAACAAATTAATAGCCTTTAAATGTGGAGCTCCTTACTGAACACGAAGAGCCTCACTGTCAGGTCAATTGTGACTTACAGCACACTACTACTCTCGCCTAGTGACCGTAGGCATGAGTAGAGATCTACATCAACTAGGAAATTGGCAGCTTTCCATTGATGCTCACCTCTTTCTTCACTGCAAAGCACTGATACATCGTTTAAATCAATGCAGACATAACTCAAACACATCCACTAAATCTTCCACGCCCCTCTTGTTCATCTGTGAACAAGAACGAGATACAGAAATCCTCCATTTAAGGAAGCAACTCGTCCCTGACCTGAAGTGGACTCTTTTCTAGCTGAGAACCATGGCCATCAAGTTGGAGGTGCTAGTCCTCATTCCCACTGCTTCACACTTGACTGCAACACTGAAGATGTTGGCTACTGAACGCAACCCGATTATCTGCAAAAAGCTGAGACGAGATCAGAAACGAGATCAGAAAAGCCTTCTGTCACTTGGCTCCATCTAGAAATACTGTCCATAAAAATTATGGAGATAGAATAACAAAGGGCAGCCCAATTGGAACTAATCCAGTTTACTATCGGCAATGCAGGTCAGACTCTTTTTGCAGTTCTAAAGGGACTGAATGGCTCGTAGCAATGGTATCCATACTTCTAAAAGACCCTTCACAGCATTGCCTGACAGATAAAGTCAACTGCCTTCTCCAAGTCCACAAAGCACTTGTAGATTGATCAGGCAAATTGCTAGGCACCTCTGAATTTCTTCGATAGGCTAAAGAGCTGCTCCAGCAGACTCCTCTTCAGTACTCTGGTGCAGACCTTTCCAGGGAAGTTGAGCAGTTTGAAACCATTATAATAGGAGCACACCCTCCGGTCACCACTCTTAAAGATGGGAATGCCAATACACAGGCACTGCATCTGATCTCAACACATTGGTGCAAAGGCATACCAATCAAAACACTCCCAGAGCCTTAAGAAACTCAGGAGCGAATTTCATCCACCCTAAGGAATGCAATTTTAAATGTGTTTATTTATTACTTATATTACGTACTTTTTGAATTATTGTTTTAGCAATGTGATCTTTCTTTTTGGAGAATAATAAAACATTGGTAGTTAACATTATTTGAGTATGATACAGGTAACTGTATTGGAAAAGTAGTTTGTTTCACAGAAGACCTGCATCTGACACGTTTAAGTTATCAATCACTGTTAAGGCGTTAAAGCCTGGAGCAGGGTAAGTAGTTTACGATGAAGATCTAAAAGTTTCACAACGCTTTCACAAGTTTGCAAGTTGTAGTTGTAGATGTTTATACACTATGTAGATGAAATTGCTTTAAGTCACATAGAAGTGTAAAGAAGTGTCACAACTGTCAAAATTCAACCGTTCAAGAGCGGGCTTTTATGTGTCTTTCAGTTAAAAAGTACAACAATCAAGATTTTTTAAATGGACTGAATATTTTATTCAGGCATGCAGCACATTGACATTACAGTAAAACAAAAAAACAACTTATTTCTAGGCCCTTTTAAATCTAAAAAAATACCTTTTTAAACTCTGTGCAAACAGGCTATTACTGAGCTATTCTCAGGCCTCACTGTGATGTCATCTCTTCCTGTCAAACAAGCCTCACTACCTCACTAAACCCTCGACAGCTGCATATTCTCACAATACAGTAGGCCCTAAACAGATATCAGCTTCTTCAAACACAAATCTTATTGCAAAAGAAAAGTAAAAGTAAAAAATCCACCCACAGGTCTCTCACAAAGAGCAGAATAAAAAGGCATCAGTTCAACTTTGAGATGCAGATCTGGTGGCTGCATACACAACATTAGAATGTGGCTCTCTTCTTCGTGGTTTTTGTCCAAATGTCACTGTAGCATAGTTCACATTATCAGAGGCCGGATCCTGTAAGGTATAAAAAGTCATGATGTGGAGTTTGAGAGAAAATGTCATGTGTGGCTGTTTGGCAGGCAGGATGAAGGATCCAAATGCAGGACTCACAAGAACACCACTACACTTTTTATAAAATAAAAAGAAAGTCAAAATTAAAAGTGCCCCAAAGGCTTCGAACTAAACATCTCAGTATCTGAACATCTTACCTTGGGCATGGGCATCTGAGAGGTTCCGCCCTTGACTAGCTCTGATTGGTTTAGACCACGATATGGGCATAATGTTGTCTGCTGCTGGCCACACAGAGACTTTAAGAGCTGCGGAGACTTTTTTTTACTCAAATGGCTGGTTGCACTGGTGTGACCTAGGATTTTTTTTTGCAGAACATTGGCACACTGGTGGAATGTGCAGGTGCCGCTATCCACTATTCGATTATTGTGGGAATACCCTATGTCATTTCCCCTTTCTGTGCATGTGTGCAGAGACACATGCGTGACACACAAATCGATCGAACAGCAGCAGCGCGGAGTCAGTGCTGCGGCACTTCAGCGGCACCTTCAGCTTCTCTAAGCAGCACCTTCATGATTGGTTTAGGCCAGGGGTGGGCAATCTCAGTCCACGAGGGCCGGTGTTCCTGCAGATGTGTCCTCGAACCAACACAGCTGATTTAAATGGCTAAATTAGCTCCTCAACATGTCCTGAAGTTCTCCAGAGGCCTGGTAACAAACTAATCATGTGATTCAGGTTTGCTGACCCAAGGTGAGATCTAAAACCTGCAGGGACACCGGCCCTTGAGGCCTGGAGTTGCCCACCCCTGATTTAGGCCATGATATGGGCATAATGTTGTCTGCTGTTGGCCACACAGAGACTTTCAGATTTGCTGAGAATTTTTTTTTTGTTTTACTCGAACGGCTGGTTGAGTAGGATATTTTTTAGTCACACCACTGAGAAATTTGGTCGCAAACTAATTTATCAGTTGGTTGCACTCTTGAGTCCTGGGGAGGCAGCTTTAATGCTGTGTCGACAAACTCAAATAATTCAAACCGGGGACAATAAAATAAAACCTAAACACTGGAAACTAAGAACAGAAAACCGAGAAAACTAAAGAACTATGAAAACACAGGGTTTAAATACAGCAGGGGGTAATGAGGGAATGGGAAACAGGAGGGAAACACAGCTGGGACTAAACAAAACGGGGAGGAAGCAAGATCGAAAACACTGAACACAGGACAGAAGACCGTCAAAGTAAAACAGGAAATGCAAAATAAGACTTGACAAGGAGTGACTGACAGAGAAGAACGAGCGAACACGGAGCAGAGAGATAAAAGTAACTAAAGATGAAAGGTGGGACACAGGCAAGGTAACAGAAACCTAAGGACTAATGCTAAGAATATAACATGACATGCAGAAAACAATGAGAATCACAAACATGAAAACCAACAAATCCAAAGATAACTAATCAAAAATACAACAGACTCCAAAGTCAGTCTTTCACTTTTATATATATCCATATGAAATAGAAGGACTCACCTCACCCTGCTGTGAATATTGTTCTTCACCATCAGCTTAGTGAGACACAGAACACATCTGGTCAGAGAACTAGCAGCTATAAAATATTTAGTGGCCCTTTCTGTGCTGGTTTCCTTTTGTCTAGGTTTAAATTAATGAACAGAGGTCAGTTATCACACTTTGATAAACTACAGCAGGTAAGCATTAAACTGTCATTGGTTTTCATTAATGTTACACAACGGAGCTGCATGATTTTACTCAATTTCACAGTGATGCAATCAGAGTTTTTTCACTCAAAGCTGGAGTTTCATCATTGTTCTTCCAATTAACAGCTTATTATATTTCTTTAAATAATAAATACAGTTTTATAGCTTATACACTGCTATTACAAGACCACATTATTTGAATTATGTGAAAAATTTACCAATGTACGGTAGCCAGAGTAGTTTCTTGATTTTAATGACCAGCCCAATGACGACTGCTATGAGGAAAAAATTCAGAGCACCCAGGATCCCACACACCAGCTCCATTTTGTCATCTGACATTTATGTAACAAAAACAATTTAATCAGATAATTTAAAAAAACAACAACAACAACAATCTGTGACTTGACATTTGACCAACAATCGGAAGAATGTAAGAAATCTTACTTTGAGATTTGCTCTCATCAACAAACTCAATCCTGCCTTTTGAAATAAAGTATTATATAGTATTATATGTTATTCAACAGCTTTGCATCATATTTTGTTGTGTAATTATGCCGTTTTTGCTTTGATAGAAAGAAAATTACAAAAATGTATAAATATGTTTTTATATGTAACAACAAAAATAATCTGGAGAAAGACTTAAATTAAAATTTTACCTTTAACCTTTAAATGTATCACTCTAAAAAGTGGTCTTGCATTTGCGTAAAATCCACAGAAATACAGTCCAGAGTCAGATACAGCCACATTTTTGATTTTGAGGAAAATGGTCGAGATATTGGAACTCATTTCAAAGTATCCACTTTCAAATTCCTCACAGTATGCAAGACTTTTATCATTGCTAAACATGACAGAGATACATTTTGGCTGGGCCCCGTTGCGCAGTCTGAACCAGAATGTTGCAGTATTACTTGTGGAAATGTTAGCGCACTGTAAGGTGACTTCTTCGCCTGGCTGGACCTCCACATTTTGAGAAACTGACATAGATATCCAGTCTGAAGAAAGCAGAGACGAGAAACAATTTACTTTCACTGAGCCCAAGGCTGCATAAACAATTCATCTGAATAAACATTAAAAGAGTCTAGTTTATACAGTTTACATGTTCCGGACCAATACTCACTGAAGCTGCAGAGAAGTAAAGCTGTTATCAAGATAAAGGTCTTCATGGTGAATGACTGCAGCAAAGCAATGTGTACTAGTGAACTGTCCTCTGGTAAGTGCGTCTGATGTAAAGAAGCTGTGTGTGTGTGTGTGTGTGTGTGTGTGTGTGTGTGTGTGTGTGTGTTTAACACCCCACGTTGCTCATTCTGTATCTTTAATCAACCACATGAGTGCTTTCTGTAAAACAGAGGTCAAAGTTCAGAGTAGTGGTTTTATGTTTTATGTGACCATATTATTTGGAGCGTGTTTAAAACAAAACTGTTATAAAACTTAATAAAAGAAAATATATAGGGTGCTTAAGTAACAAATCAATAAAATTCTTTAAATTAAGTCTCAAACTTGGAAAAAAGTTCTCTGATAGCTAACAGATAGCTAGAGGCTATACCACTAGTGTATGTGCTAGCACAAATATCAATCAAAGCTGCTGCCACACCACTAACTTTAAAGCTTACCAGTGTCATCATGGATAAAAACAAAGTAACACAAACCCCCTCCTCCCAAAAATACCTGCAGAAATCAAAGCTGTTTCTGTAGGTAAGCTTAAAGACCCCCAATAGGCCATTAGCAATTTTTTGGCAATTTCCAATTGGATTTATTTAAACACCTCTGTTGTTCTGGTGTGACTTTAACATGTAAAAAAAAAAAAAACCCGATACCGTCATACTTCCTCTGGTTGACACCTCACTGGTTATGCAGATAAAAATACTGTTTGCTACCACAGAGGGCATGTGAAGTTCAGATATATCTGTAATAACTGGAACCTTTAATAGGTTTTGAATTTTGTGTCGTTAAAATATTTATTATATAGCACAGACAGTACACAGACAGTTACATCAGGGTTCCACATTAGTTACATTGGTTTTTCAAGATTGTTTGTAGTTAGCCACTATTCACTGCTTTGTTTGTGTGTTTTGTTAGTGTTGCCCTTTGTTATTTGTCTCCACAAAAGCCACACTAAGCTGCAAAACAGCACATGTAATATTATATGCATATTGTTTGTTCTTAGTCAAAATGTCACACAGTGTAGTTTTCATAATCAGAACTAATGTTCATTTCTTATTTTTTATCAATACACATAACTAATACATATCAATCTTAGAAGGCCCTGAGTAAATGTGGTTTCCCAGCTGGACTTTTGTCAAAGCTGGGAAGGCACCTAAAGAAAGCTCTTGGATGAGTGATGAAACATTTCTTCCACAAAACGCTACGTCCAGATGAACAGAATCAGCATTTGGAGGAACACATATCAATAATAATAAAAGTGTTTAAAAAATACATTAACTCTCTTGCCAAACTAGTTTTGTATTGATTCAGACTAAATGTAACACAAGTGCAAGTCTGAATTTGAAATTTGGATTTTGCAAAAGAGATTCCAAGCTCCATAAACTGGCACAAGAAAATAATGTCACAAATAGTTCAGGAAAACTCTAAAGTTCAATTCCAATCCTGTTTCACTTTGGATTCTAGTCAATCATTTTACCTTTCCGAGGATAGTAGGCGGGCCCAGGTACGTACATTCTTTTAGAGTAGAGCTACAGATTAAAAACACCCAAGGCGAAGCGGTCAAAAGTCTGGCTGTACTTCACAGCAAAAGATGCAAACTCAGCAGCCTGCAACAAGTGCTTTAAGGCGATACTGTGCAAAGGAGGTAACTCCTCGAATCTGATGAAACACCTGGCGACGCATAGTGCTTTTTTAAAAGCTGAGAAATGCACCATATTTGATAGCTTGCTGCAAGGCAGAGCACCGAGTGTGTGTGTGGTGCCTGTTATCGGACCCGGAGTTAGCAACATCCCCCAAGAACCCAAAGAGGAGAGTCCTGGCCCCTAGCCCTGCCAGTGTAGCAGAAATGATGACGGATGATGATGCAGCAGCAGCCGTTCTTCTCTGGACGAGTAGCTTATTGTTGTCCGTGTGTAATTTACGTTGAGTAGGCTAACCACGTTATTAAATTAATCCATGTAAGGTGAACTAGCAAACACCGTCGTAGTTACATGCGGCTGTCTTCTTGTTTGAGGGCAGATACTCCCTGCACCCTGGCCAAAAAGGCTAAAATGACCAAAGAAAAAGTGGAAAACAGCTAAACATGAGAGGTTTTTGAACAAAGTTTGTGTTTTTTCCATTGTTTAAGCACTGCTTCCAGCCAAGAGTGATACCATATATACCCCCTAGCTGCAGAAAAGGCTAACATTGTTATCTTTTTACAAAAAAACAGCTGAACATGAGAGGTTTTTGGACAAAGTTTGTGTTCTCCATTCTTTAAGCACCGGTTCGAGCACCAGGCAAAATTATTGCCAGTTATTGTAAGTGCTTGATTGTAGTTCTTCCTGCTAAGGGTGAAATAACCAGTTTTCAGACAAGTACTTTTAAACATCTGAATAGTTTCCCTTTATTCCTGAAGTCATTATTTCCAATCTGCATCTTTTCAGTTTTTTCTTTTCTTTGTCTAAAATGGATTTTGTTTGATGACCTGAAACATGTAAGTGTGACACATATGCAAAATAAAGAAAAAACTCAGGAAGGATGAAAATAAGTTTTTCACAGCATTGAAATTCATGTAAAATAAATTTAATGTAATCCCTCCTTAAATTGTTGAGTAGTTGTTGTTAAATTGAACAGCAGAGTGCATGTCACACAGGAGATGGACTGCAGCTGTATCCGCCATAGCTTTGCTTCGATCTGTCGTTGCTGAAACGCTCACAGTCTGGACCAGAGTGAGTGGTTTCAGATGAGGCGGTAAACGTTTCACACTGCTTTGAGCATTCACAAGTTTCACAGAGACTGTGTGAATTCAGTTGGTGTAAGTCTGTTAGAAGTGTAAACCTGCAGACACCTCACTCATGCAGACAGTCGGCTTGTCCTTGCCATTATTTTTAGTAAGTACAATAAAAAAACAGTTTTAAAATATGTTGAATATTTTAATCAGACATGCAGCAAAATGACACAGTCATGGTGATTTTTGAGTTTTCACAGCTTTTCATACTTTTTATTCAAAACTTTGAGCTAACAGGCCTCAGGATTTTAATATCAGCTGTTCTTAGCCTTTACTGTGTTGATTCTCCCCATCAAATGCCACAAACCTCACGTGTACTTCACTAAATCTTCCACAGCTCCATATTCTATCACACAAGTGACCCTAAGCAGACATGAGTAACTTAAGTCTTCCGTCTTAAAACACAAATCTTATTCTTCAGATCAAACAGGTCTTCAATGCAAAATGAAAAGTAAAGTAACAACTCCCCCCACAGGTCTGTCATAAAGAGCAGAGCAAAAGGACATTGGTTTCACTCGCAGCTGCAGTTCAGTTGCCTCCTGAATCTATCTGGTGGCTGCATACACAACATTTGGTTCAGGCTCTCTTCTTCGTGGTCTTCGACCAAAGGTCACTGTAGCATAGTTCACGTAATCAGAGCCCAGATTCTGTAAAGTGCAGAAATTCATCACATGTAGTTTACAAGAGAAAATACAGGTTTGACATGTGCAGCATCATATATATATATATAGCAGGAAGCCGGACTCACCTCACTCTGTTGTTGATCTTGCTGTTCATCTTCAGCTTAGTGACAAACAGAGAGAAACAGAGTGAGAGGTACAAAACACATCTGCTCAAATAACTGTTAAAAATCTTCCAGGAGAATTTTCTTATTAGCTGTACTTCATATTAATTTAGGTTTTACATTGCAAATTGACACAAAGTGACATTACATCAGCTTCACTGCAGTTTTGGTTAAATCCAAATTCTTTAATACTTAAAATATTAAAGGGTTATAGTAAATTTAGTAAATACTACATGGACCGCCTGAGATCTGGTGGATGCTGAGAGGTTAAATAGTAACTCTGCATGGCAAAAATGATGTTAACACAATGTTTTTACATGTGATGCTTACAGGTCGTCTTCAGTGACCGACCCATCACATTTTTGCCATAAACCTGGGTGTCACGGCAACAAAGTATTATGTATTTCTATAAGGTATGCCTCACGGGGTTTGATTAAACTGCAGTATTTGAAGTTCTAGACTTTAGAACAAAAGCCTACATTTTGGAAATAGTCACATTAAGAAGGCTCTTGTTGTGATTTGGTGCTGCATGAAGAGAATTGAATAAAAAACTTGAATTAAATTGAACTGAACTGAGGAAGAAGCAGTTTCCATGTTCTGCTGTGACCCTCTACTGTGCTCTAAGTTTCTCATGTTCTAATAAAACAATGTGATTAAGTGTGAAAGCCATGCGCAGTAAAAGATATTGGATTTTTTTTTTTGAAATTGGTGTTCCAAAAGTATTAGCTTTGCATTTTCGCTTTTTGAAGAATAAGGTCGCCTTTTTATTGTTAGAACTAAATGGTTAACTAAATGGGCAAAACTATATTCTTCGTAGATGGTGATATTATAACGTTTTTTTTTTTTTTTTTTGTATATTTCTTGTTTACGGCTTGTTTTAATAATAATAAATCCTGTTGTTCCAACCTTTCTGAAAAAGACACCATGCTGCCACCATGTTGGAAAGAAAAATTAAGACAGACATGAAAAAAGCCAGAGGAGTACCTTTCTGATGCTTTTTGATTTTAACAAGCAGCCCAGCGATGATCAGTATGAGGAAAACGGTCAGAGTAGCAAAGATCGCACACATCACCTCCATTTTGTCACCAGAAATGTCTGCAACAAAAATCAGTCATTAGAATTTTTTTTTTCTTTTTCTGGGTTTGGCTGTTTGGCTAACAGACTAAAGAAAGGACTCTTACTTTGAGACATGTTGTTGATGTCATCATCAAGTTCATCATAGCCTTTGATTGTAATGAACAGTTGTTATTTTGATGTCATTTGAAAAAAACACGTTCAGATTTTATACTGGTTTTAAGAAACGTATTAAAAGGAGGAAAAAAAACAAAGAAATCCAAACAAGCATGCAGATTAAATCTTACCTTGAACTTTTAAATGCTTCACACTAAAAAGTGGACGTCCACTTGTGTAAAATCCACAGAAATACAGTCCAGAGTCAGATACAGCCACCTGCTTGATTTTGAGAAAGACAGTAGAGATGTTGGAGCTCATTTCAAAGGATTCACGTTGTAATCCATCACAGTATGAAACGCTTTTTGTTCTTTCAAACATGACTGCGATACAGCTGGCATTTGTTCTGTTGATCAGTCTGAACCAGAATGTTACACCACTATATGAAGAAATATTGGTGCACTGCAACGTGACTTCTTCACCAGGCTGGACCTCAACAGTCTGAGAAACTGACATGGATATCCAGTCTGAAACAAGCACAGATGACAAACGGTTAACTTTCTGTAAACAAAAAATAAAAAATTCTTTGAATGAACATGTAAATGTTTATTCCAGGTTAGCGTAATTAAAGAACAATACTCACTGAGCCTGCAGAAAAGTAATGTAGTTATCAAAGTAAATGTGTTCATGTTGTATGACTGCAGCATGTCTCAAAGCAATGTCCGGTAATGAACTCTGCTCTAGAAAGTCTGCTTTTAATAGAAAGAGGCGGGGTGAACCTCTGTCTTTCCTTGTTCTTTTCTTTTCTTCTTTTTTGTGTGTGTTAAAAACAGCCCCCGGGTTCTGTATTCTGTTTGTTAAAGTGACCACATAAATGCTTTCAGGAAAACGACATATTCAGTATGTAGGTTTTAATTTAAAGACGGTGTTTGGTACTGTATTTACTATAGAAGTTACTTTTGTTATACAAAATATACACATAATATAACTTTTGTTGACCATAAATGGATTTTGGTTACTCCTCATATGTTGTACATAGTTCTTTAAACCTGTCACATGTTCTTTTGTACTCCACCCTATACACCATGTCAATGTGCCAAGTTTTTGGCTAATAGCTCTTTGGAAAGCACCTTGTTGGTCTGTCAACCTGTGTTATCTTTTGAATTTTCCATTGAACTGTTGAAAAGGGAACATATTATGTGTTTATTTGACAGGTTCCTTCTAATAGAGTGCTTAAGAACAAAACAGAATGAAAGAGAACAAGCAAAAAAAAAAAAAAAAGTACTGGACTGATAATAAGTTAAAAAGCAATCAATGTCTATTATTCAAGACATCTTTAAAAAAAATACAAGAAATTCTGGTTCCTTCAAACCAAAGTATAAAGAAATGGGGATGATTCAAGACTTTTCCACAGTACTGTAATTATTTGTGTTTTTTAGATGAAACTTTATTAATCCCTCGGGTGGGTTCCTCCGGGAAGTTCAGTTTCCAGTAGCAAAGCACCGAAAGAAGTTGCATGTTACAGATACATTAAGGGAATGAGAGTAAGGATATAAGCATAAATACACCATATATACACATATACACACATATAGATACAGAATATACAATATGGATAAATAGGATTGCTCATTTGAGTGAGTATATTGCACAGTGATTATTGCACAGTCAAATATAAGAAAAAAAGACAAAACAAAAAAACAAATATAGCAAATATTGCACAGTGTAGAAAAGCACCTACAGCTCAGTTGTTCCCGCCCTCCCTTGAGTTAAACAGTCTGATGGCGTGTGGGACAAGGGAGTTTTTAAGTCTGTTGGTTTTTGACTTTGGGAGAAGCAGCCTGTCGCTGAATAGGCTCCTCTGATTGTTTACGAGCATGTGCAGAGGATGCCTGGCATTGTTCATAATGTCCATCAGTTTCCTTAAGGTCCTCTTCTCTGCCACTGTCACCAGAGTGTCCAGCTTCGTGTGTGTGTTCAGAGTGTTCAGCTTTTAATATGTTTCCAATAATTTTAAGCAACTCTTTGGGTTATCTAATATTTTAATAGTAGCTGCCCTGCTTTGTTCAGAATCACTCTCCCAGTAGGTGACAATATTAAACACAACTTACAAGTTAGACATTTTCTGTCACATATATATTATTACAGTGATGGATGATAATATCATACATGGTTAACTTCTTAAATAATAAGGCCATTACATGTGCAAGTAGCCCTTCTATGCCAAAAGCCCACTCATGATGTTGCTCAAAATACTCAGTTTCTGACAGTATTTTACTATTGATGACTCTGCATGAGGTGTGTGAGAATGGGTCCATAATATGATCACGTTAGAGAAGCTCACATATCCAGTCAGATGTAAGATGGCTTAAAGGGAGGATGGCCTGAAATAGAAAGGAGCTAAAGCAGCTTTCTTTGTTAGGAGGATGAACTGAAGTACATGTATGCTGATTTGACCCTTTAGTCAAATAGTGTGGGTGGCAATGCCAGAGGTGTTTCATAAATTTCACTTTTACTTAAGACATGCACCATAACATTTCATAGTGTATTTTTACACAGTGTGTTTACATAGTGCAATGCAGAGCATTGTTTTTTATTTCTTTAGGTTGTGAGAACATGAATTTTCTCAGTTGGTATTTACGACTTCCTTTCAGTCTTACTGTAACTTCTGCTCTGATCACATGAATGAATGAAAATGTTACTGTGGCAAATACAGAAATTATTATTACAATAAGCTGATTTCAGTTCATGTGCAGAATGAGGAAAATTAGCATTATGCTCTTAATACAATTTGCAAACATCTGCACAGACAGAATGCTAACACAAAGCCAGCCACTAATTCACAGTGATGAAAATTTAAAAAAAAGATGTAGCCGTGCCCAGCAGCCAGTGCCTGAATGGGTCACAAAAGCAGTGATGCGCAGTCAGGCTTGAGGCCTGAAAGAAAAATCATTGTGGTGATTGCTGTGAAGTGTCTTTGGGCTAGTTTCTTTCCTTGCTTTATTATGCCGGCTTTCTGTTTATACTTAAAAAAATAAAAAAATACTTGGTTGGCCAAATGTACAAAGTTCAACCAGCTATTTTGTCAAAATGCCACCTTCATTGTTCATGAATATTTTTTAACCTCCTGTAGATATTGACAGTTAAAGATGCCATACATTGCTCAATCTTTCTAAATCAAATATGATTTTTGGTTATTAATATACTATAATATAAATTTAAAAAAAAAATCAACATCTGTCAGATGTTTCTACAACTTGATTACAGTCCCTCTGTGGTAAATTCAGTTGATTGGAAATGATTTGGAAAGGCCCCACACCTGTCTATAAAAGGTCCCACAGTTGACAGTATATTTCAGAGCACATAAGAGGCCTTAAAGAGTTATGCTATACTATCACCATTTGTCACCAATGTTGACAAAAACACTGAAAAGAGAGAGCACTGTTCTAAATCACATAATTCTGTACTTAGACTTTCCACCTGTACTGCAGTACTATACTAATGCCAATGCATTATTTGGTCATTGTCTTTTAGTCTGTTGTTAGGTGGTTGGTAGGCCTGATAACATCATGATGGATATGTTTCATGAATAGAAATTAGATTTCATTATTCTGAAAAAAATGGATACAATTCTCTACTAAGCTTTTGTCCTCACTCACCTGTCATCCATCGCCGATGATTACTCCTGCGCTACTTAAGGCCTCAGTGGCATATGATTCTTCGCCGGATCCTTGTGCTAACCTGTGTCAGTGTAACCCAGCTTGCCTAGTGATTTCCTCAGGTTTTCCTAGTGCTCCTTGCGAACATCAACTTCTTTTCTTGTGTGTAGACTTCCTGAACCCTGGCCTGTTTCCCTTCCTCGTGGACCCTGAGTAGTTGAGTGTGAGTGAGCTTGGATTGGATTGTGGGTAATAGTGAGTCACTGGCTGTATACATTTCACTCTGTTTCACTTGTGTAAATAAACCACTTTTTTGACTTTCACCCAGAGTGAGTCCTGCACCCGTAACCTTGACATACTGTAGGTAAATGTATGCTGAAAATTTGGTAGTTCTAGCCCACTGGTGGGTGGTTGTTAGGCAACATGATGACATCATCATATGGGATCTATCAAAACCTCAAGGAGCCTAAGACCTACCCGTCTGTACTTTTGGTTGCTTAAGACTCAATTGTGTAAAAATGTATGGACAGACAAATTTTGTGAATAATAGTAACGTATGTGTAATCACCCTGACTATAATAATCATGATAACAATCACTACTATAGCAATTTAAATAATTTTATTTATGAAGCATTGACAAAAGACAGTGACCAAAGATCTGTGAAACAAGCAAACAAGCGAACTAAAATTAAAAACTACTGTAAATTGAAGTGAAATGAAAAATAAAAAAACCCCACTTAATTACAAAAACCCCAAATAATTAATGACAATTTTCTTATATTTAATACTGTTAAATTAAGATGTTTGCTTAACAATGTTAAGATTGTTTCTGGTACTTCAATAGAAGCCAGCACTAGCCTCTCACACTTCACCCACTGCAGACTGCAGAGTGTAGGAATGAAAGAAACCAAAACAATGTCAAAAAGTTGGGAGTGACAACACTGAAAGGAGATTTAACAAACTCCCTTAACCCAAGATTTACAAGAAAACAACATAAAAATAAAATGACACTGTGCTGCACACTGAATTAAAAACCATCAGCATGTAAAACATGGCTGTGGTCGCTGTGATGTCACTCACTCGTCATGTTTGGTTTGATATCTGTTTCACTTTGTCAGCTCTTATGAAACATGCTACATCATTCTTACCATGAACCTTTAAATATGTTGAGTTGACTATCACTTGGTGTCTGCCACAATAAAATCCACAGAAATAAAGCCCAAAGTCAGACAAATCTGTGTATTTGATTTTAAGGAAGACAGTTGAGATGTTGGATGTCACTTCAAACTTTTCGTGTTTAACTCCATTGCAGAATGAGATGGGATCAGTAGAGATATAAATGGATAAAATACAGTGAGCCTGGGTTTGGTTGACTAGTCTAAACCAAATAATTTGAGTAGGAGAACTGGAAAAGTTGGCGCACAGCAGTGTAGCATCTTCTCCAGGCCAGACTTCCACAGTCTGAGACTGTAAGCGAGAAATCCAGTCTGAAAAGAACAGCAAAGAAATGAAGTTCAGAGCTGGTAAGACCAAAACACATACTAATACCTCCCAAAGATTTTAATAGACTTTAAGTTCAGTTTTTAAAATTCAGTTCAACATGTTTTTGCATTTTGGATTTTGAGAAAAATTCAGTGCCAGTACTTACTGAGACTGCCGAGCAGTAAAGCTGTTCTTATACTAAAGCTCATAGCTGTGCATATGAAATCTTTCAGCTTCAAATAAGAAAGTTGCAGCATGAAGGGGTGTTATTTCCTATTTTGACCACATTGCTCAGACAAAAGAACTTGCCCACCAACTAAAAAACACCACAGCTTCTTTTTCTTTGTCTTGCATTCATGGAGGTTTGCATTGGAAGAAGATAAAGTTTGGGCCTAAGGAGTACGCAACGCTGTCATCGAGTTTTAGACTTCACAAGTACTTTTCTCTGCAAGGATGGTCATCCTGCAGCATATGAAGGGAAAAGTACTTTGATCTGGAAGGCAAACTTACAACTGAACAATTCTTGCATTTATTCACATAAACAAAGACAGCCACTTTATTTAGGTAGTACTGAGTTTGACTTCCTACTGACATGGATTCAGCAAACATTCCTCAGACACTTTGTCATTGGGGAAGATTTGGAATTCTTTTATTTCCCCCGACTTGACCAGGGTGCTCCGCCTAATGGCTGTGGCAGCTGGGATAGACTCCAGGCGCTCTTTGGGACCCTTGTAAGGATAAGTAGAAGAGAATAGATGAATATACCAATGTGCTCCATTGGATTTAGATGACTGAATACAAATGACATGTTGCAGAAAACAGTCTGAGATTCTATCAGCTTTGTGGCATCATGCCACCCTGCTGCACTGGTTCTCAGATAGTGGGGTGGGGTGGGGTGTGGATGACAGAATGAAAAATGTATGTCAAAGGGAAAGTAAATAAAAATGACTTTACTGGTCTTTTCTATAAACAAAGTACAATTTGGACCATTATGAAATTATGGCTCATGGCTCATGGGACATAATAATGGGCCATGGCTCATGCTGAATGAAACAAGGGCAGACTCCTGCAAAATTAGGTCAATGTGAATAGTTGCTCCTTAGACTTTCTGTAGAAGTGACTCTGGCTAACTAATTTTCCATGGCTGTAATGGGAAAAAACTTTTCATCTTACCGGATGTCCGGATGTTTAGATTCTCTAAAATCTCCATCAGTGGTGACTGATAGTGATATTGGGTTGGCTAACAAATGCATTATATAGTTCACACTAACAGCAGCAGCATCACATCGTCGATACCACATTGCAGCCACAACACCTCGTCATAGCAACACAAACAAAACTATATAGAGAAATACCCAGAATGCCACTCACATACATACACATCCTCTCTCACACTTACCCACAAACCTTTTGACTATTTGTTTCTGTGCACACTAGCACAAGGCTTTTTTTTTCTAGGAAAAAACAAAATATGCAAGAGTGATGTATTGATGGCTGAATGATCAGAATGCTACAATGCCAGAAAAATCTTTTCACTTTCTGTTGATGCTGCTAGGGATGTTATGCAAAATGTGTGGAACTCTAGAAACTACCAATACACTGCAGTTGCAATATCACAACTATTTTGCAGCATAGTGACTCAAACAACTTGTTCCCAATAAAAGGAGTTGGTATGTACCGCAGAAAAAAATTGGTCTTTAAAGAAAAGTAGCAGGCAACCGGAGGGAAACAAACCTACTGGAATGAAGGACAGCACTTTACTGATGAATTTTTAGGTTTAATGGCAATAAACCCTCAATCTCACCATCAGAACTGGGAATGTGTACACAAAAACAGTGTATAAGTCACAATCCATACACTTACAAGTGTTAACGTTTACAACATAAAATAACTTAACCTTCTACACAACATTTAACAAATGCGCAGTTTTGGTCACACAAAATATTTCAACATGTACTTATTTACATCATTGTGTCTTTGTCAAGGGGGCTGCTAATGACAAAATAAACTTCCATAAACACAGTTACAACTCCCCCCTTCAACATCCCCTGATTGCTGCGAAAATTGCACGGCGACAACAGTTACACAGGAAGTCATTCCTTCAAAATAATAGCATTAAAACTCAAAAGGGAAGTGAAACGCAGCTAGAGATTAGATTAGATTAGATAGAACTTTATTAATCCCTCGGGTGGGTTCCTCTGGGAAATTCGATTTCCAAAAAAGCACAGCACCGACAGAAGTTACAGAGTTATACACACACACATATATATAAATACAGAGACAATATAAATAAAATATACGAAGGGGATAAATAGAATAAATAGGAATAAAAATAAAAATACAAGTGAATTGCACATTTCAAGTATTGAGTCTATTGCACCGTTGACTATTTACAAAAGTATTGCACAAAAGGTATTGCACAGTGAGGTGAAGAGGCACTACAGCTTAGTTGTTCCCCCCTCCTTTGTCCTCCTGTTTCCCCTCCCTCTCCCCTCCAGAGAGGAGTTAAACAGTCTGATGGCGTGTGGGACAAAGGAGTTTTTAAGTCTGTTAGTTCTTGTCTTTGGGAGAAGCAACCTGTCACTGAACAGACTCTTCTGGTTGTTAATGGCCGTGTGCAGAGGATGCCTGGCATTGTCCATAATGTCCATCAGTTTCTTTAATGTCCTTTTCTCTGCCACTGTCACTGTCATGGTCCTGGGCCATGTGGGCCCAGTATTCTTAGTTTTCATGTATTTTTGTATTTTGTTCTTTATTTAGGCCATGCTTCCTGGGTTGATCTGTTACGTTGTTCCTTGTGTGTTTTCCCTTCGTGACTCTCACCCCCTGTGTGCCCCTCTGTGTATTTATGAGCCCTCGTCCCTCTTTGTGTTTTATTCTATGTTTTCCCCAGCCCGTTATGTCTGCGTTCTCCCCGTGCTCTCTCCCCTCCTGTTTGAACCTCTGTGTACTTCCTGTTTTACTTTGCCCATCTCCCATCAGTGTTACGTTCACTCCTGCCGTGTCTTGTTATGATTATCAGTGTCACCTGTGTTCCCCGTGTGCATCCACTTCCCCTGATCATCCCTCATGTGTTTTTAGTCTCTGTGTTTCATGCAGTCTGTGTCGCGTCGTCTGTGTTTCCACCCTCTATGTTTCCATGCCCGGTCTATTGTATTCTTAGTCATAGCTTTACCTTAGTTATTCCCAGTTTAGGTTTCCGTTTAGCCACGCTATCCCTGCTGTATTTGTATACCTTGTCATCAGCCACAATAAAGGCTCGCTTTTGTTTAAAGTTCACTCCCGCCTGCTCACCTGTGTTCGCACCTGGGTCCACCATACACACCACCGCACGGTCTGTCACAGCGGACCGTGACAGTCACCAGAGTGTCCAGCTTCATGCCGACCACAGAGCTAGCCCTCCTGATCAGTTTCTCCAGCCTGGATGAGTCCTTCTTTGCTGTGCTGCTCCCCCAGCACACCACAGCATAGAAAAGTACTCCAGCAACCACCGACTGGTAAAACATCCTCAGGAGCTTCCTGCAGATGTTAAAAGACCTCAGCCTCCTGAGGAAGTACAGTCGGCTTTGGGCTTTTTTATACAGGTGCTCTGTGTTGCATGACCAGTCCAGTTTATTGTCCACCCACAGCCCGAGGTACTTGTACTTGTTGACCACCTCCACCTCCTCCCCCTCTATCTGAACCGGCAGTGGACCTGCTCTAGACCTCCCGAAGTCCACAACCAGTTCCTTAGTCTTTGAGGTGTTGAGTTGCAGGTGGTTTGTGTGACTCCATGCGACAAAGTTCCTCACCAGACTTCTGTACTCCTCTTCCTGATCATCCCAGATACACCCCATGATGGCTGTGTCGTCTGCAAACTTCTGAATGTGGCATAATTCAGAGTTGTAGCAGAAGTCAGAGGTGTACAGGGTGAAGAGAAGAGGGGACAGCACAGTTCCCTGTGGTGCTCCTGTGCTGCTGACCACTGTGTCAGACGTGATGTCCTTCAGCCTGACGTACTGTGGTCTGTCGGTGAGGTAGTCGGAGATCCAAGCCACCAGGCAGGGGTCCACCTCCATCCTGTTCAGTTTTTCTTGAAGCATACAGGGCCGGATGGTATTAAAGGCACTGGAAAAGTCAAGAAACAGGATCCTGACCGTGCCTTTTCCCCCATCCAGGTGTGAGTGGGCTCTGTGTAGGAGGTACAGGATGGCATCCTCCACTCCGACACCCGCCTTGTATGCAAACTGTAGTGGGTCCTGGGCATGTTGTACCTGTGGTCGGAGGAGGTTGAGGAAGAGCCGCTCTAGAGTCTTCATAAGATGTGACGTCAGTGCCACCGGTCGGAAGTCATTCAGCTCATTGGGCCGGTTCTTTTTGGGGACCGGGACGATGCAGGATGTCTTCCATAGGGCGGGCACTCTCCCCAGTCGCAGACTGAGGTTGAAGACTCGTTGTAACGGCTCCCCAAGTTCAGCAGCACACGCCTTTAGCATCCTAGGACACACCTTGTCTGGGCCTGCTGCCTTTCTGGGGCGAAGCTTCCTCAGTTGTCTCCTGACCTGATCCACTGTGACACTGGGAGATGTTTGGGAAGAGGGGAGGGGGGGAGATGTCTTGCTGCTGAGAGAGGGATTGGAGGAGGGGGGTGTCATGGTGTCAGGAAGGGGGGGAAGCGAGGGAGGTAGGAGAGTGGGGATTGGACTCTGTAGCTAATAGTAAATAAAGGCAATAAGTGCCAAAATAAGATGCAAACAAATACATAAACATATTTAGGGTCATTTATAGAGTGTGTTACGTTATTTTATAGCAGAGGGAGAGAGAGAGAGTCTGGCTTATATGGCTAAAATTATTTAGAGAGAAGCTCACATCGCCAAAATTTCTGGGATACAAACATATTAATGAATCTTTCATTGAAGTCTGGTGTTTTTTTGGATCAAGTCCTGCTCAATACACAGTACAGCCAATGCGTTCAGCCTGTCGCACCCTATAGTATACTTCAAAGAAAGGATTTGATCCTCTTCAGTGTACTAAAACACAGCTCTCCCTCTGCTGATGTCACGGGGTTTCTGATGTTTAGATGTGTTCATTTCAGCTTTTCAGAAAATGTGTCCTGAAGTTTGTTCTCTTTCAGCATCCTCAAAAGTGACATTGCAGAGTGTAATCCTGCAAACTCCGCTCCAGTGTACAATACTTTCAGTTTCTCTTTACATATCAGTGGGGAATGTTTGATTGCAATGTCCAGCTGCTTCTGGGGGAGGCTTTCCTTAAACTGCAGAAAGAGCACAGGATCAATAAGCTCAAACGACACGAAGTGCTGTGCTTGCTCAAAGTGAGCCTTTGACTGCTCCATCATTACGTCACAGCACTGTGCTACTATACTGACACGTCGTCAGCCCACCGCATCCTGCGCGGCCTTGCTGCAGCTTCAGCTCTGGATGTGACGGTGCGGTATCTGTGGTCAGCTTGTTCTTCAGTTCACCGATGGAGCAGAAAAACCTCTCCAGGGCCTGTCTGCTTTGAGAGCATCTGTGGTCTGTTTTTGAAGAATGTTGCATAAAATATCAACAGTGCTGTAGTAAAATTGTTCAGTCTGTTTTGTAGTCAGTCAAAATGCCATTATGGATACACATTTGGTGACTTTGTAGTTACGTACAGGCATCCACTGAACATGACCTGTGAAGCAAATTCAAACCATATGCTGTTGTAGCAACCCTGGCTTCAACCTCCTGAAATAGCCAGGCACACCCTGAGTTCGTTTTACTTTTGCCTCGTATGTCCTGGAATCTTGTAGTTTGTTCAGACGTGACTTTGAAACACTAAGCTGTGCTGTTGTTTTTAAAGAGAAGCTTTTATCCTGGCAGCCCTTCTGTCATAGACTTTGACATGCTAACTGAGGCCTTCAGAAGCTGAGATGTAGCTCTTGTTTTTTTTTTTGTTAAATAATGTATACTTTATTGATCCCCGTGGAGAAATTACTTTATCTGCGTTTAACCCATTCACTCAGTGAAGCAGTGGGCAGCCACCAATCAGGGGAACAGTTTGTAGGGACGGTAGCTTGCTCAGGGGTACTTCAGGATAGCCGTTCAGTGGATTCGAACCCACTACCTTCTGATCATGGGGCGACCATGCTACCTACTGAACTACCCCGCCCCTTTTTTGCCATTTCTAAGCATTGCACTGTCTGATTGTGGGGTTAGTTTGCTGGGACGTCCACTTCTGGGAAGATTGGCAGATGTCTTTAATGTTTTCCACTTGTGAATGATCTTTCTCGTTGAATGATGGACTCTTTGTTTACTCTAGAAATGACCTCATAACTCTTGATGGGCAGCAACAATTGCTTTTTTAAATGCAAGATAGTGCTGATGTGTTTCTTTCTTGGTTTGTGTTACAGTATCCTTGAATGATTCAGACCAAGAAGCTGTGAAAATCTGGGCCATTGATGAACAATTAATCATACACATTCCTCTGTCAGCACCTGAATGCTATGTTTTTGGTTCGGTTTTGTGCTTGTAATGTATCACACAGATGCCATTCATACATTTCCCAACACTCCTGTTTTGGTGTGCCAAAAACCTCCTTTTCACTGTTTAAGTCTGTTAAAGCTTCTCAAGTGGTCAAGATTATAAAAATGCTCTACAAATGCATGTCACCATTCAAAATCTACAAACCTAGACGAATACATTAATGTCTCTTCACCCATTTTTAAAGATTCATTTTACATTTGCTTTGTGGTGGTTTTTATTCCTCTACTTAACTTGTATAGAGGTCTTGAGAACATCTCAGCTGGTGTTTACCGCTGTCTTTCAGGTTTGACTTTTGCACATACAGACCTGATTCTCTTGACATCAGCTGACCACGCTGTGTTACCTCTTCCTGCCAAACACTCACTTCGCGAGTGCTGCAAACTCCCCTCCATTTTTGACTCTAACTTACTACTGGTATGAATTACTTGCTTGTCCCACATTCACACATAAGAACAGACATAATTAGAACAAGCACCACAGCAGATGAGTTGAGTTAGCACCTAGTTATATAAATAGAAACCATCTCAACTTCTCGTTCTTTTTCAGGCCTCAGTGTTTTGTGCACATTTACTGTTGAGCCAGTGTGGCCAAAACACTAACAACTTCAGGTGCTTTGACCTCAAAAGCATGCACGCCTAACCCTAAGTGCGATATCCTCCCTTTTGTCCTGGTATCTGGGTGTTTAAACACCCTTCATGTCAACTATGAGCAATTCGGCTCCATGTGGTTTGGGAAAATAAATTAGAAGTATTTAGCTGAAGTGTGTTTTATTTATGTTAGTTCTTTTTTTTTTAAACTTGTAGTTCTAAATTGGAAGATTATTGTGATTTTGAAATATAAAATAAAATATATTTTATATATTTTATTATTTTTTCATCGCTCAAAATAAGCGTCACACTCGCGGAAGCCGGTGTACCCGCCGGAACGCCGTGCATTTATCGAGACTTTCAACCCCAGGTAGGCCAATTATGGATCTTCGGATCCACATTATGTCAGCAGCTGTTCTCCACCATGAACTATGTTAAAAACAAACACCGCTCACGCCTCACAGATGACAGCTTACAGTCCTGCGTAAAGATGAAAGTGACTTCGTACAGCCCCGATTTACAGACGCTGTGCGCAGAGGTTCAGGAGCAGAAGTTCCATTGTAAACATATCACGGCAGACCCGACGATGTTTGCATGAACACGCTTTTCAGCATCTCTTTATTGACCACTTTTCACACACGGTTGCTGTATGCATACTTTTCAGCTCACAGCCCGACATATACCAACAACAGCGTAGATGGGCCAGACGTTAAGGCGGCGAGGCGTGATTGCGGGTGCCGCTCAGGTGCGTCCGCCTCCCCTGCAGCGGCGCTGCAGACCACGCCCTGCCACACACATTAACCAGGTAAAATACATATTTAGGCAGAATTTTGCAAATATCTATTTTTCATCTTTTACCAGCATAGTGCTTTTTTTCCAATTATATTTTAAAAGTCAGGTCAAAGCTCCAAAAGTCCAAAGGCGATATAAGGGTGGCGGCTCACAACAGTTTTTGTTTGCTGGATCATTTTAGTTCAGCTGCGTGTCTTTCCTTTTGTTATATTTCTTTAAGAGTTCAAAATGTGTTAATTACATGAATAAAATGTAATTTTCTCTGTAGCACTTCATGGATTTCATAAGCAACAAACCTTAGTTGTTCACACAAAGCATAAAGGTAAAAAACAATATATACAGTGTTATCTTAATTTTAGATGTCAAAAAGTATTTGCGGCTCCCAGTGTTTTCTTTTGCGTGGAAACCGGGTCCAAGTGGCTCTTTGGGTCTTAAAGGTTGCTGACCCCTGACCTAGTCTAATAATTTTCTTGCCTGCCTGCTGTAAACCAATCAGAATCTGTTGCTCTGATGGTATTGGGGTCTACTTGCCAAATAGCTTATTAATTATGTATCTCAATAAATGCCCAGTTCTTAAACAGTGATCTTTCCTAAAAAAAGTGACTTTAGTCACACGATTTCCATCTTGGCTTTGCTCAAAAACATTCTCTTAAGTAATGTCTCTCTATCTAAATTTTAGCAGCCATCAAAAGGCCAAAATATTAAAAGGGAAACCATCAATAACCATCAAAATTGCCACAGATTTACTTCCAGAATCCAAATGGATGAGTTTTAGTTGACAGTAGTTACCAGGAGGTTACCAAGAAGCAAAACACATTAAAGAAGCTCTCATTTTTGGTGTAATTGATCATGTTCTCATCACACAACACAGCGGGATCAATACTGAGCAGTATGGACACAATTGTCCAGACCTGATAGATGAGAGCAGTGTAACTGAACTAGATGATGCCCAGCCAGCTGTAATGACAAGATTATGGGCAAACTCAAAGTAGCAACCCAGTCAAGAACACGACTCCCCCGCTCATTGAAAAAGGGCCATCTGAGGAAATGCTTGCAGATGTAAACACTACTCTATAAATACACAACATCTCATAAGTTTTTGCAAAACGGTTTTACTAGAACATTACACACATTTACATTTGTGGGCACACGTAAACAGAAAATAAATTTAAACTAAAATTTAAGCCAGCAATGGACAAATATCCTAACCCATTGCAGGCCTGAGCAGCCGATGCTTGAGTACGATGGATGTTAACAAACACACTGTCCTTTGTAGTGTGCAGCACAAGAAAACTCACCTCAGCAGTCCTCACACCTTTATTGTTGTTAGCAGTTCTACAAACCACTCTGTTGTGTTGTGACGCCGAAGAGGGAAACCACTCTGAAATGTGGTAGTGCAACACACAGCCCAACTGTGTTTCACTTGGTCTTCGGGAGAAAAAGTTAACTACCGATTTTTACTGTTTTTCTCAAGTGTTAGTAGCTAGTTGCTACTAGCTGCTCACTCAGTCTGCCATAGAGCATGAACCACCTTGGCCTATTGCTATTCCTCTCTCAGGTAAATATACAAACAATTTACAATTGCAACAAAACAGTCCATCATGCAGTAAATGACATGATAGACATACCTTTTGTATATTATATTGTTACACCAACAATGGAAACAATGAAATCTTAAAGTGGTACAAATTATTCTTATTCAAACTGTAAGTTCAACATGTTAATGAGCTTTAAACACTGGGGTTTTAGCTCGGGGTTATACCAGTCACTAAGATTGGCCAAGTGGCCAGCTCTAGGAAAAGTCACGCTTGTGGTTTCACGCTTCATCCATGTATGGATGATGGAGACCACTGTGCCCATTGGGACCTTTAATGGTCCAGAAATCCTTTTGTACCCATCCCCAGCCTGGAGTCTACAGACAATCCCTTGGACTTCAATGCGTGGTTTGTGCTCTGTCATATATTGTCAATAGGAGCATGTGTAGATTAGTGTGTGTCTTTTCAAGTCATTTACAATCAACTGAATTTACCACAGGTGGATTCTTTTCACAACTTTTAGAAAGATCTGACAAATAACAGGATGAATTAGTTAGTTTCTTTGGCCAAACTCCATCAAGCGGCTTTCTAGAAAGGCTTGTCAAAGCAAGTTCAACCGACTTTGAGTATATTTATCCTGAGTTAAGCACATGCAGCAGTGCCAATACGGCTCTCATGTCAGAATTTACCATGGCAATGAGTAAATAAAGTACAAATCCTCCATTTCAATCCAGTGATCTGAGGAATATGAAAATTGTAAGTGTTGATCGTTTAACCTAAAATTTGAAGAGAAGAGGAGTCATACTAATCAGCTTGTGCTTATCTGTCATCAACATTTGCTCTGCTCTTAGCCTTTGTATCAACTTTATAAATCAGGAAATGTAACCTGGGTTCAGCCAGCTGGTTTAGGTGCAGCAGGAGGCGAGCAGAACAGCTATTTGTTTAAATTAACATATGATAAGAAACAAGTAGGAACTTTGTGTCAAACTACTGCACTTTGTTGTGGTTTCGTTGCAGAGTTGAAGGCTGTCTTTGTCTTGCTTTCGATTTTGCTGATACATAGTGTTGTCACCACAGTGGAAAATGGCGGGGGGAGGATGCACAAAACCTGCTTCCTGAAATAAACACAATAACGACTGTGTACAGAAAAAAAACGTGCCGGTAGAAAAGTCAATTAGAAATTTTAAAGATCTGATGAAATTAAAATAACGTCCAATGAAAACACATTAATGTATGTTACATGACTTTGGTAGAAATACACATGTTGCCACAGAACTCGCTTTCATCTTTTAATCAGTAAACTCTGGTTTGCTCTTGTTCATAAAATCTCCAGCAAAGATGATGTGCTTTATAGAAGTAGCATTATTCTTGGTCTTACAGTCATGCCCATTTGATGTTTGCGGTCAGGGTATTAAGTCTTCCTGTGGCACACTTTATTTTAGATTCATAACACATTTTCATTCAATCCTACAATCCTTCAAGGGTGAAGGATTTTAATTTTCTTCATTATTTATCATTAAGTCTGTACAAATACAAAGACTAGTCAAAACTGAGCGGGACAAGTTTCATTGCTCCTTTTTAAACTTTGTTCTAAAGCTGTATTGACTGTGGAGGCCTTGTCATTTCAGTTGTGCTCAGACCACACTGCACTGTCTGTTCCTGTGAATGGGTGAGTATTTCCCCCTGAAGACTATTTGACTCTCCCTGTGAGAGTTTGACATACAACAAGTACGCCCTTATTCTGTTTGGATGCAAACCAATTAAGACAAAAAATAGATATAAAAAAAGAATAGATACACGTTTTTATATTATAAACACAGAAAATCCATTTTACCTGTTGGCAGAATAAAGCAACATGAGTTTCAACGTCATCTCTCTGTTGCTGGACTTCTGCTTCTTGTTGACAGAAGCCTTTGTGCTATTTCAGTTATTTCAGGGCACAAATGTTTTAAATTAGGAATTTTGAATCACATACTGAAACAAGCACAATCTGCGCTTGCTTAAGTGTTCTAAGTTCATGAAGGTCTCGTACTATAAGACAGCATGGGTTTAAGAAAAGTCTTTATAATAACCAGTATTATAATATGGACTGAATATTCTTCAGCTAATTATATACTGTTTGTATACTGTACAAACTTGTGTTTGCAGATTTAAATTATAGGAACACATGCTTTCAGGCTTGATCTGTGACCTTACAGAGGTGTCATTAAAGCTGGTTGAGATTGCCATTTACTCTCACATAGGCATAACACACACTGTGGGCTACAAGACAACCACAGACCATCTTCAGCCAGCCTGCACTGTCCTAAAAGTAAGTTAAGGAGACATGAGATGAATTATCAGTGCTATTCAGTGTTTCATTAGTGACCTTTAGATTAGTCAGGGCTCTAGAGTGCGACCAATTTGATCGCAAATACGACCAAATTTTTCAGTGGTGCGACTAAAAAAAACTATTTGGTTGCACCTGTGCGACAAACTGTTCGGGTAGCAAAAAAAAAAAAAAAAAAAATCTGCAACCTTCCCTGTGGTCAACAACAGACACACATTTTGCCCCTATCGTGGACTAAACCAATCAGAGATAGTAAGGGGCAGGACCTCTCTGATTGGCCGTGGTCCAGTTGAAAGTGCAGGTGGAAGTGGGAGGTGAGTAGCTTGAATAAAGCGATATTATTCATTAAATCCTGAATCGACTTTTAAATATAACTGTGTTTTGCCAGAAACGCCAGATTCTCAGATTAAAGCTCACAAAACCATTTCAACAACAACCAAACAGCAGATGAGAGCAGGTACACGGACTCCACACAAAGACGTAAACACAGAGCGGACCCGACGCATCAGAATCAACTTTGTCTTTCTCGGCTTTCTCACCCGACGGCCCGTAGACGGACACGCTGTCGGAGCTTAGCGATTCTGATGCGTCTGGTCCGCGCTGTGTTTATGTCTTTTTGCGCTGATTCTGAGCTGCAGGTTTTGTCTCTCCCCAGCCAAAATCCACCGAGCCAGCAGCAAAAGAAGCAGCAAACTGCGCTTCACATTTGATCAATGTCGTCATGAATTTTGCTGTTTTGCTTCCACGACTATTAAAATCACACTTCGTGCACAGCTAGCTCTCTCTCTATCTCTCTCTGTACTTCAAGAACAGTTTCCCGTCTCCAATCTCTGTTTTCTGTATTATTCATTCGCTTATTACCCACCAGTCTACCGTTGTTTACAGCGCTGTGGCTGCTGTCTTTTTCTTTTCTTTTTCTCTTTTTCACTTAAATGATCTCGGACAAGAAAGCCTATTTTTTCTGTTGTTCAATACTGAAGTAATTTAAACTTTATATGCAGAACATTGTAGAATATTTTTAAGGTTATCTGCTATAAAAAGCCAGGCCAGGAAAATCTCCTTCATGTTTTTCTGTGTTTTATTCTCAGTTACTTTCACACAAAGGCATCTGCTGTGATGTTCACAATTCTGATGAAGTCAGTACTGATAAATGATCAGAGTTATAATATTTCTGACTGTCTGAGGCTAAGTTGAATCGAATCGGGACTTTGAAAACTGGAATCGAATGGATTATAGAAATCAGTGATGATACCCAGCCCTAGTGAGCAGCCTAGGCACGACAGAAGTGGATGTAGCTGTAATAGGAAAAGAACTATTGCTAACTTTTCTGTTAAGTTAAGGCCTGATCCTTTTGAAATTCATAGCCAGTGCTCTGACACGGTGTCATCAATCTTTGAATGCTGAAAAAGCACAGTGTATCCAGAAAAACACATTATATTATATAAATTATTATAAAATTTGTGTGCGCCTAACTTTTGTAACTTTAAAAAGTTAGGCGTACCGGTACGCCCATGGCAAAAAGTTAGTCTAGAGCGTCAGTGTCATACAACTGGCAAGAAGTAGGATGATTTACATTATTATCATTGAACACGATTATTTAATCTTAATAATACTCTGTTATGACTTCTGCCACTAGTTTCATTTCGTGTACATAGCGTTTCCTGTCATGGAAATGTCTGTACTCTGTGGGGAGAGTATGATAATCTGACTGACTCAGTGCGGTTAGACTACAGCTTAGAGACGATTAGCTCCAGCCTGATGTCCACAACCCATATAAGGAGATAAGATGGCCGCTCTCTCATTTAACTAGCCACATTAAAGACTGACGACAGAATGGACTAAGCTACTTAAAATGACTTGTTGTCATCACTCTGGTTAAGTGGTGCAATGATTTTATTACCTGCTTGCTGCAGGACACCAACCCCTGCTTTATAGCTATTAGAAGATTGTGCTGATACAGCACGATCTACGCCAGGGGTTTGCAAACTCCAGGCCTCAAAGGCTTTAGATGTGTCCTTGATCCAACACACCTGATATAATTGGCTAAAGGACCTCCTCAACATGTCTTGAAGTTCTCCAGAGGCCTGAAGAACTCATCATTTTTGCTATATAACTTTTGCACTGTCCACTTCCTGCTGTGACAAAACAAATTTCCCACGTGTGGGACTAATAAAGGTTATCTTACCTTATCTTATCATTTGATTCAGTTGTGTTGACCCAGGGTGAGATCTAAAAGCTGCAGGACACCGGCCCTTGAGGCCTGGAGTTGTCCACCCCTGCTCTACGCAAACCACCAACTAACATCAGCAGGCAGGCTCTCAGGTGGAACCCCCAAGATAAGTGAAAGAGAGGCCGCCCAAGAAACACCTGGCGACGAGACTTTGAGGCAGAAGCAAAAAAGATGGGTTACAACTGGAGCCAACTAGAAAGAATGGCCTAGGGCAGAAATCTGTGGAGATCTACCTTTGGTGACCCATGCCCTGGGAGGAGTGACGGGCAGCAGTAGTTGTAGATTACAGCTATTCTTGTATAAATATTTATAAAAGTAGGCATTGGGACTGAAAATGCTGAAATTAAAAAATGAAGAAGAAGGCTCTTAACAAAGACACGAAAAAGAGAGCACATTACACCAGCTTTACTCCCATTACACTGGCTTCCGGTACATTTTAGAATTCATTTTAAAGTCTTAGTACTGACTTTTAAAACTCTGAGTTGTGACGCTCCTGCCTACATCTGATCTTTTAGATCCCCATGATTCCTCTGGCAGCCTGAGATCATCTAATGAAGGCTGTTGGTAGTCCCACGAACACGTTTTAAGACCAGAGGAGATAGATCTTTTAGAGCAGATGGAAGCAAGATGCTTTGCCTTCCAGTTCTTAATACTGAAACAAAACCCATTAACTTCTTTACTAAATTATTATAGAATAATACTATATAGTAGTATATTAGAGTAGTATTTCTTTTCCCTACTCACTCCTGCGCAGCTGCAGATCTCCATCTCTTACGAAATGACAACCTGAACAGTCAGTTAATGTCATAATAGACACTTCCTGAAAGAAAAACCTGATTTTATTGTTCCAAACAAGACAACATTTCATTAAATGAAACTTTGTCAATGTATCAAACATTTTTTCTACATTACAGTAGACTCATTAACTACACACAAAATCCCAGTTGCAGATTTATCGGAAACCTTATCAGTGTTTCCCCGAGAATTTACTGGGCTACATAAAAAACACGAGTCTCGACTTCTCTCTGTGATGCAGGCCTTCTCTTTACTTTTGCTGCTGGGCACAAAGTCATTGCTGCTTCATCAGAATCCAGGTTCTGAAAACAAGAACTCAGAGTTACAAAGGTCTCATCATTTCAAATATTGAAACACATTATCATGGACAGTAAAAATGGATTCACCTCACTTTGCTGTAGTATCTGTCCTTCAGCAGCAGCTTCACCACAGAAACAAAACATCCAGTCAGTCATGCCAAAATCTCATTTAGAAATTAACCAAAATTAACCAGTGGCTGTTTCTAGTACCTCTCTGTAGTGTCCAGATTTTAAAAGCCATGGCGATAACTGCGTTTATAAGGAAAACAGTCAGAGGAGCCAAAATCAGACCGGCCAGCTCTGATATTCCATCACACTCTTCTACAAAGACAGAATCATTGCATTAGTTTAAGTTCAGCTCTTGGTCTTGGTCACTTTCTAACAAAATTAGCAAGCAAACATAGAAACCAGATGATTAGTAATTAGGCTAAACTTACTTTTGGTGATGCTCTCAGTCTCATCAGTATCACTGAAGTCTTTAAATAAAGCGAATATATAATTTGACAAAAAAATAAATAAATGCATAAAGGACTGAAACCTCCCACAAAAACTTTTAAATGTTCTTACCTTTAACATTTAAATGTATCACGTTAAAAACTGGAAAAATTGTGAAAAATCCACAGAAATAAGGTCCAGAGTCAGATACACGTGGGTGTTTAATTTTCAAGAAGATAGTAGAGCTGTTGGAAGTCATTTCAAACGGTCCGTTTTGAAATCCATCACAGTATGCCACACTTTTATCAGCTCTGAACATGACAGAGATACAGCTGGCCATGGTTCTGTTGACCAGTCTGAACCAGAACGTTAAAGAACTGTGCGTGGAAATGTTGGCGCATTGCAGTGTGACTTCTTCACCTGGACGGACCTCCACAGTCTGAGCCCTGCAGACTGCAATCAACACTGAAACAATAAAAGTAATATAAAAGTACATTACCACTTAATTTAGGTAAATAATAAAAGCAACAGCTAGGTAAACATAACAAAAATAAGGTTAGCAGTGAAGTTGAATGTAATTACAAGTCAGTACGCACAGAGGTTGCAGAGACTTAAAGTCGACATCAAACTAAAGTTCATTACTGCACAGACCAGTGAACCTTTGAAATGTCTGGGGCTGAAGTGAGACCCAGGAAGTGTGTTTTTACACTTAAATGGGTGGGTGTTTGTTTTTTCTTCTTCTATTTTTAGGTCTGCCCACAAAAGCTAGCATGATGTACTGGACTTTTGTCAACTGTCAGTATTGCATGAACACACTTTATAAAACTGTCCTCTAGCCTGAATGTCCAGGTTGTTTATTCACGTTTTTCTAAATAACACTATATACTTGCGAGCCATTTCATTGGGTAAACCTTGCTAGTACCAGATTTGATCCCCCTTTGGCTTCAGAGCTGCCTTAATACATCATCAGAGGTGGAAAAAGTAAGGACTTTCTTTACTTCGTCAGACATACTGACACCTGGATTAATAAAATTCCAGGAAAATGGTAAATGGCCTGTATTTGTATAGCGCTTTTACTAGTCCCCTCTAGGGACCCCAAAGCACTTCACACACCCAATCATCCACACATTCACACACTGGTGGAGGCAAGCTATAGTTGTAGCCACAGCTGCCCTGGGGCGCACTGACAGAAGCAAGGCTGCCATATTGCGCCATCAGCCCTCCTGGCCAACACCAGTAGGCGGTAAGTGTCTTGCTCAAGGACACAACGACCGAGACTGTCCGAGCCGGGGCTTGAACCGGCAACCTTCGATTACAAGGCGAACTCCCAACTCTTGAGCCACGATCGCCGAGTGGTGGAGGACAGTGATGAACCCATGATAGGATTAATGTGTTATATCTGAGACATGATTAGTGTTTTGGAAACTGGGTCCAATTCAGTAGACAGGACAGATGTTGATAAAGGAAGAGCAATTGTTTTTGAAATATTAGTTGGTAAGATTAAAGGTAGGGGAAGATGACTGTAAATTCCATAATATTGTGATATTATAATATAATCTGTTGTGGGTTTTCTTTCACTTTCTTGGTGCTGTACTGCATTTAAAAACATTATGCATGTGCGCCACTGCTGCAGACCTAAAGCGCTGGGCCAAACTAATAATGACTGAGAGGTCTGGATGAAGGGAATTTACTTTCATATTCCATATGGAGACAGTTAGTGAGGATAGCTTTCTATTATTAAATTTCCTTTTCTTTCAAATGATATTCCATTAATAATAATAGCTTACCTAGTATATGCAGAATAAGACTTCTCCTTATCTGTCTTTCTTGTTCCCTGGAAAGTTCTTCTTACTGAGGGCCTGACAACAGCTGATACTGTTCCTCAGTTATATTATAATATAATCTGCTGTGGGGTTTCTTCCACTTTCTTGGTTCTGTACTGGATTGATAAACATTGGTTTCCTGGTTTCCTACATAATCTGTTGTCACATATCTGCCAGCTTCATGTGCTTTACGCAACCTGAATTGGAGTGTCCACTCATCTGGGTTCTGGGTTTGCTGTGTTGGGAACCTTGATTTAGATTGATATCCAACTTCATAATCATAACAGCAGACTAGGAGATTTCTCTGTCACTCATTTTTCGTCCTCAAGCTAACAATTAAAGAACCATTTGTTAAAGCTAATATCTCTGGCCTGCTGGCTTAATAACTCCTTTAAAGACAAGGACTCAATGAGTAGGGCACTTTCAGAAAAAGTTCATTATAAAGTAAGACACGCAGCGCATAAGGCATTCATTACTTGCAAGGTATAAGCATAAACAGGAAAACCCTATGCAAGTGCTCGATGGGGCAGTCCCACTGAGCCCTTTTATATATCTTTTACACATATAAACCAATACACACTTATCCTGGGAACAGAATGCATTACCTTCCTACACTTTACTTCAAAGAAACAGATCAGTTACATTAGAAAATCCTTTGTTGCTAAAAAGACTCTTTATTTATATCAGGCAAAGAAATAACTATAGCCAGCAAAGAGTTGCAATTAAATGTTTTGTCAGTAATGCTGATAACAATTGAATAGCAGAAAACAGAGAGGACACGATAGAGAGAGATGCACTTCCTCAGCTTACCTGAAAAGACTGCCGCATCACCTTCAGAAAAGGCACAGAGATCTTAATTGTGTATAACTGAACAATATTCTTGCTGGGATTAAAATATGTGTTTTTTTTATTCTCACTGCTTAAAGCCTGTCAGGGTTCCTGGGTCGGTGACCCAGTGTTTTCAGTTGTGTTCATGTTCAGTTTATTTTGCCACTTCCATGTTCTCACTTCCTGCTTTTCCTGTGTCAGCTCGTCTCGTGTCATTAGCCAGATTATGTTCAGCTGTGTACTCACCGGTCTCTCATTATCATCCTCATCAGTCTATGTATTTAAGCCCTCTCTTCCCTTCAGCCCTTGTCGTGTCATTGATGTTCCTGTCGTCTCTCCGTATGTATGTTCAGTTAGTCAGCCAGCCAGCCAGTCTTTCGTTCCTGCTTTGTTCATTCACCCGCTCCAATAAATCCTCATCATTTCTGCACCGTGAGTCCTGCGTTTGGGTCATCTCTTCCACACCTCCACACACAACCCCTGACAAAGCCACAGCTGGCAGTCATCACATTTACATGACATCATGTAAATTCACATTTACATGCAACTTTTACAGTACATCCTAACATACAGTTTAAATACATAAAAAAAAAGTTAACCTTGCTTGTTACTTGTTCTTTAATCTTCATACACAGCTAAGTAGCAATATTTTATTGACAGCTATATTCTTTGCTTACACATCTGCATTCTTGCCTTAAAACATTTTTAAAGTTTAATGTTTATCAGAGAAACAGTAATATTTCAAACTTTACTTACAGTTGTAGCTGCTCTTATGTGTCATTGCTGCTTTTGTAAGTTTCAGATGAAATGCATTCTGGGCTACCTGACTGCACAAAGTGCACACCAGTCACCACTGATGCATGCTCAGTAGAATGGGCGGAGTGGGAACAAATCTGGACATTTGTAGCGTACCTGGCTTGATGCATACTTTGAATTGGAACAGTACTTGAGAAAAAAGAAAAGAACACATACTTAGTAAAGTATAGTCTCAGTGTTTATTTCCAATCTTATTTTGATAGTCTCATCCTGTCTCGTTATTTAGATTCTGTTCAGCTGTGTTCCTCAGTTGTGTTCCTTCTCATCTCGTCTTATTTTCCTTGTTTTCTTTGTTGTGTCCTCGCTCTGTGTTGTGTGAACCCCTGTTCGGAGGTTTCTCCTCAAGAGCTCTAGTTTGTGAGTGCCTGCCTCATGTTCTGCACATGTTTTGTATTTTTTTGCTTTTTGAAGTTTTCACCATTAAAGTTGCTTTTTAAAAAAAAATAAAAATCTGACTGTCACACAGTCATTACATAATAGATGTAGTCCACCTGTATGTACCTTCCTGCACTCTTATGCATTATCCAGTGTTCCTCTCTCATCACAGACATTTCCGTGCTGCTGGCAAAATCCATTACCATGTTTTCTCCTTATCACCTCTGTTCCCTTCACCTTTCTATTGAAGTCTCCTCCAATCATCAGTCTCTCCCTCAGGGGATACTCTCTACCACTTTGTCCATCTTAGTTCACAATTCCTTTCTCTTCTAGTACTTCTGGGACACGCACACTGACAACATTCAGTATAGACCTTTTTATGTCCGGCTTCAAAGTCATGATCCTTTCTGACACTCTCTTCACCTTCACAACACTAATCACAAATTCTTCCTTAAAGGTTACTCCTACTCAGTTTCTCTTCCTGTCTACACCACAGAAGAACAGCTTGAGTCCACCTCTAGTGCCCCTTAGCGTTGCTTCCCTTCCACTTGATCTCCTGCACACACAGTAAATGTGCCTCTCCTCTTATATAATCTTATATGTGAATTTTGTGGACTTTTTTATTGATAAAGGGTAAGGACAATGTTTGTAGTGGTTATTCAGTTATGTAATGTTCTTGGTTTTTTCCCCCTGTTTCTATAAAATATGATTAATTCTTTCCAAAATAACCTGTTGGAGTATTTTGGATTCACGGTCAGTCTATCTTATGTGACTGACTGAGATGTTAGTGGAGTCAGTTTTGCATTGATGGGAGCTGCTCCTGCTGTGTGTTGCTAACAAAAGAACTGAGCCTGAAGCTGGCAACATAAAGTTTGGGAGCTCAAAAGACACGTTTTAGAAGAGGGGGCTGCTTCAAGGTCAGAGTGTAAGAAAAACAGCATATTTTCAACTGTGCATTTTGTAAAGCTACTCTAGTAAAATTCAAGAATGAAAATATGAACTTAGGTTCACTTTAATTACCTTCATTTGACTTTATTTGTTCCGCACATCAGACTTGGTGGTTCTTTTGTGTTTGTCTGACTTGTGTTCACACTACAGCTTATTAACTTCTGTGAAGTGCATTTTAACCCCGAGTTTAGCCAGGAGTCAGAACGTGTCTGTCAGACCACTGCATGCTCTCTCTTTCAGTTTCTCTCTGATTCTGATCTCTCTCTCTCTCTCTCTCTCTCTCTCTCTCTCTCTCTCTCTCTCTCTCTCGTTCATCATTAAGCAATGGCAGAGCCTCACTCACTCTCACTATGAGGTAATCTGGGCTGTTCAGAATTTTCCACACTGGCTCCTCCTCCATCAACCACCACTTATACTGTTTTGCCCTTCGATAAAGAGCTACTGGAAACTGTGGGTGCAGGGTTAAAATAGTTACTTTCTGTCTGAAGACAACATTGATTCCTGTTCTGTTCATGGCTATAAATTTATATAGTCAGACTTCACTACAAAGCAAAATATGTTGCTGCCGTGTCTAAAAGCTGCTCTGCTTCTGTGGTATTCTTGTATACAGGCATTGTACTGGGAAAGATTTGCAAGACGTGTTTTAATGGATTAAAGATTTGAACACTTAGTCAGCTAAGTGCAACATTTTGACTCTTAAGATGTATGATGATTTTCTTATAATAGATAAGGCTTTTGCCTTTTTTGAAAATATGAAGGGTACAATTTTATAAAAGAATTAAGTGCACCAGTTAAACAATGTGTCATGAAAAGGCTGTGTAGCAGGCAAGAGGCAGGACCCAAATGCAGGACTCTCAGACACTGGACTTAAACTCAAAATGCAGCTTTATTCGCTGGAAACACGTTTCAAGGCATTGACTTTACAAAACAAACCAAAAACCTCAAACATGAGCTCGAAACTAAACTGGACTCAAGAAACTAAAAACTAAGGAACATGAGCTAGAAAAAACAACCAGGAACACAACAAGAAAACACACGGCAAAAAAGAGGGTAAGACGCAACACAGGGCAAGAAAAAAACAGGATTAAATACACACCGGAGCAATCAGGGAATGAGAGACAGGAGGGAAACACAGCTGGGAGAAACCAGACAAAAAAGGTAATATTGAGCAAAAACATGTACATTATAACAAGTTAAAATGTTTGGTGACAAAAATATGTTGACGAGACCAATGTCACATAAGAAACCATGTTCTTCTGCCTGTTTCTCTAAGTTTAAGCTGAAGATTTTTCTCCTGGCCACTGCAAGGTTCCAATCTAGATGCAACAAAGGAGTGCTAATCTGTAGCACCAGTAACTTGGGTATCCCTCGCAGAGTACGTTAAATTTAGTAAAACATGGTCAAATGATCATCTTTTCCATTACATTCACAACTTACCATTTTTAACTCGAGATACCTTTAGCCTGTTTAAATACACACACTACACAAGTGCACAGACCACAGGTAATAACAGAAGTGACCATAAAGCAGTCTAGCTGTTGGGAGTGAATGAAAAGAGTTGATTCTTTAAATATATATGTATGTATGTATGTGTATATATACATATATATGTATATATAATCTTTTCTCTAAGTTAGAGGAAAAAATAAGAACACCCTTTACTGCAAAGTGACTAAGAGGTGAAAAACAATGACTATAGCTATAAAGCATAAATGATGTCACCATTTAAGGTTTGAACTGAGGACATTTTGAAGCCACAGTGTTAGTGTTCTGGTAACAGACATGTCAGATACAGGCTACAGCTGCATGTGTTGTGAACGTTTAAATCCAAAATGTCAATATTCCGATGGAACAGTTTTATAAAGGGTAAACTTGATAAAAAGATTTAAGCCATTTTTTAGCACTGTATCCTGTTCTATATTTAAGATATAAACTATATGTTCTAATGCACTGATCATCCTTTTACTCTGTTGTCCAGCTTGGATCACTGTAAAATTATAATTGTAAAATGTCAGATGGCTGGTCAGGAATGTGACAGCAGCATGACTAAGACTGATTCTCCTCTTCTTTTAGGTGATTCGATGAAATAAACAAAAAAATCAATTCTCAGGCTGGATACTAGATTCTGTAAAAAGAAACAAGAAAATTTTCTTATAGATTTGTCTTTGACTATGTCTTTGAATTGCACAAGTGGACTTTTTAAATTAAACATGAAGAGATAGGACCGAGTTCCTGAACAGTACCTGTCTGAAGCCTCATTTTGATAACAAGGCAAATGATGACCTTAGTAAGAACAACAGTCACAGCGGTCAGAATTAAGCTCGTCAGGTTAGTTGTTTCATCAGCTCCTCCTACAGGAGAAATGCCCACATTTGACTTGAATAAAACATTTTGTGCAAAAACTGAAAAGATTCTTCAAATGTGATGCAACCTCTTCACAGTACTGCATTACAATCTACCTGTACTGATGCAAGACACACATCTGTGGTTCCTGTGGTTAACTCTCATATGAAATGTTACATCATTCTTACCTTGAACCTTTAGATATGTTGAGTTGACGATCACTGGGTGTCCGTTTATATAATATCCACAGAAGTACAACCCAGAGTCAGACAAATCCACTTGTTTGATTTTGAGGAAGATAGTCGAGATGTTGGATGTCAATTCAACTTTTTCATGTTCAACTCCGTTGCAGAGAACACTGGGCTGAGCGAAATTATAAATTGATGAAATACAAATAGGCGAGGTTTGATTGACTAGTCTAAACCAGATTGTGTGAGTAGGAAAACTGGAAAAGTTGGAGCACAGCAGTGTGGCATTTTTTCCAGGCTGGACTTCCACAGTCTGAGAATCTGAGCAGGAGATCCATCCTGAAACAAACAGCAAAGAAATGTAGTTCTGAGCTGTTAAGACCAAAACAGATACTAATAGACCTCAACAGTTTTAGTAGCTCATAAATACCATTTTTCTTCTGGTTATTAAGTAAAACATTACCCTCACCCATGGAATTCATTTGGAGAAAGACTCATTGCCAGTACTTACCAAGGCTGAAGAGAAGTACAGCTGTTCTCATAATAAAGCTCATCGCTGTTCTTAATAACTGAGCTTCACTAAGGAAGTTTCAATAAAGAACAACTTCTATCTGTCTCGCCACTGAGATACAATAACTTGCCCACAAAATGTTGCAGCACAAACATCTGCATGAGCACCAAAATGAATGAGGTGTGTTTTGCCTGTTTCGTAACTCGCATTGTTAACACCTTCACCACTTCTTTGGATTGTGATCTCAGTGCTTTGAAGCTGCGTCCCAGCATGTAATATTGTAGATTTTTAAAGCATGTACCAAGACTGAGGCCAACATTGTCATCAAGTCTTTACAAGATGTTTTTTCCAAGCACAGTTTTCCTGTAATATATAAGTAGAAGACAAATAAAATGCATTAACAGATTTGACAGAAGATAAAAGATCGGAATTAGTTTAGCAAAATCATAATGAATACATAAATTTACCACTGACGAGATTATGAGTAGTTTCTTTCTTCTACATACAAATACAAATACTCTTACTTGGCATTTTACTAGGGATACCTTACCTGGTAGGACTCCCACCCCACACTTCCCCACCCACCTTTGTGGTAACATTACTGTGGTATAGATTCAGCAAGCTGCTAGAATCAGTCTTTCATGCACGTTAAGGCAGCATCATTTCACTGCTGCAGATTTAATGATGGAATCATGTCTGATATTTGGAGACTGTGGAAACCATTCAAGTCATGTTGATGAAAGCAGTCCGAGATCCTATGAAATTTGTGACATGCTGCATTACCCCACTGCCATGTTTCTCAAACTGTGGGGTCGGCCCGCCAATGGACGATGGCTTATGGTGGGGTGCCACAGCTAAATGACCATCAACAGATTGATGCATATAATTCTGGTTATATGCATTAATCTGTTGATCTAAACAGCCAAAAAGAAAGACATCAAGCATTTGTGCGAAAGCAACACAGCTTATTTGCATGTGGTTTTAATGCAGAGCTTAATGTTCATCTTGCTGTGGCTTTCAGTTTAGCTGATGCATCGTTTTGCCACCACGGCGGAAGATGGTGGGTGGATGGGCACAAGCATGTTCATGACAGCCAGGAAAGAAAGCTGCACACTTTGTATTTCACTCTTACAGTCACTGTTAAACACAATTAAAAGTAAACTGAAATCACTTTTATGTTTCTTATCCTAAAACTTGACTACATGAATTTAGAAAAAAGAAAAGAAAACACTGTTGACTGTTGTTGTTGGCAAACAAAAGGCTGTACTCATACTAAGCAATTCACATTGTTCTTAACCATGGTTGCTTTCATGTTCCTTCATGCCAGCTAAATATAGCTGGGACAACTCCCATCTGTGCTTTTAGGACCAGGACATCCTTGTCACGGTCCGGGTGAGTGGCAGTTTTTCTCCACAGAGCTGTGGTCTCCACCTCTGGGTGGAGCCCTCATCATCTCACCTGTTGTCCACACCTGGTGGTTCCAGCTGTACTTAAGACAAGAACACCTAACTAGTCTTTGCAAGTTCGTCTGCTAACTCACCTTAGTGCTTTGACTTCTAGTTTCGCAGTGCTTCAAGTTCTCCTTTATGCTTACCTTGTGTTTCCTTGTGTTTTAGTCTTTTCATGGATCTCCATGGATGATTTACCTCGATTCTGGTCATTGCTGTGGGTTACAAGCCACAGTTTCATGCTCTTTTTTCCCTTCTCGCCTCATCTGCCTGCCCTCCTGTCACCGTCGTCCCGGATGAGTGGATCACCCAGGCTGGACTCACGCCATCTCAATTGAAAAAGGCTTTGATGGCAAGGTTATCTGAAAATTCCAGTTTTTGGAAGCTATTAAGGTTCACTACATGGAGTTTACAATAGGCAGAGGATTAGCCACAACTCATCAGTAAAGATATTATATCTGTTGATAGACTGGTAGTTCAGTTCAATTTTACACATAAGTTATGAGCAAACCAGAAAAAAACTCAAACACATTTTGATGACGTCTGTTTTATTACAACCTGCAAGTCTGTTGCTTCAGCTTCAATGAGATTTTATGTGTGATTATATACATGCATTTATGTACTAAGATTCAAGTTCAAAATTAATTAGAGGTTTAACTGCCCACAGAAGAGTCTGTAGCTGTGGCAGGTGGATGTCACAGTGGCAAGACTTTGCAGCAACCAAACAGCTAACTCCATAGTCTAAAAAGCCGATGCAGAGTCTGGCCTCACATACTTGTAAAATGGTGCAGAACTTTTACCAGCAACAATATCTTTTTCATTGACTCTCAGACCACAGTTGCTGTCTCTTCATGTCAAACAAGGTAATTATTACAGTACAGCAGAGCCTCACTCACTTTCACTTAAGACAATCTAAGCTATACATCAAAGTCCTCACTAGCTCGTCCCCCATCAACCATCAGTGACAATTTTTTTTCTCAAGTAATGTCAACATGTGTGAGAGATCTTTTGTGTTGCTTTTCCTGTGAGTCTATCTCGTAGCAGCGTACACAACATTTGGCTCCAGCTCTCTCTGTGGTGCAGACCTTCTGATTTTTGTTCTCAGAGGGAAACTCAGTGCTGCATAGTTCATGGCACCAGAGTCCACATTCTGGAATGAAAATGTTCAAAGTCACTAATCTTGCACATTATTTATTCATCTCTTAACATCCACTAGGTCAGAGGCAATCTGTGTAGACTGATGTGTAGAGTTAGACAAAATTCTGCTCTATTGGGAATACAGACACACAAAGACTGTAATGTTTCATTTGAAATTCATGAATGTACATTTTCAGCAACATAACTCAAACCTAATTCAAGACTGATTGCTGGTGACTGGTGGATGTTAACAGATGAATGATTGAATCAGACAATATATAAATCAATCGATCTGAATCTACGGTTTAAACAGATTACCTCACTGCGTTGTGGATTCTGTCCATCATCTTCAGCTATTTGATAGAAAAGCTACATCTGTTAGTTATTCACTAAAAACCTTTTCATGTTTAGTTTAAGTTTAAGCAAATAAATACCTGTATGAAATTTCCTGATCTTGACAATCAGACCGATGATGACCAGTAGAAGGAAAACAGTTAAACTGCCCAGGATCATAGTGGATGGATTTTGTGATGAATCCTCTACAAGAAAGACATTTTTTTAGATTATTTAATAAAAATAAATAATAGGAATAATAAATGAGAGTATTATTAGTTCTTTGACAAGTACTAAAAATAGTACATATCTTAATTTAATTTATGCTGTTAATGAATCAATAGAGAAAAAAACAAGCTTACCTTGAACCTTTAAATTTGTTGCACCATAAACTATAAACATTTCATTCTTGAGTTCACCACAGAAATACAGCCCAGAGTCAGATGAATCCACTTGTTCGATCTCAAGAAATAGCACAGAGATGTTGGATGTCATGTTGAATTTGACATTTTGAAATCCTTCATAGAAAGTCACATTGCCCTCAGGGCTGAACATAGATGAGATCCTGCTAGCGTTCGGTCTGTTGGTCATTCTGAACCAGAATAAGCGAATATTAAGTCTGCTAAGGTTGGAGCACTGCAGCCTGACTTCTTCACCAGGCTGAACCTCCACAGAGTGAAACTCGAAGGCTAAGACAGAGATCCAACCTGGAACAAACAGCGAGCATTAATGACATGTACATAAGGTTCAGTTCTGCTGGATTACTGTATAGAAGTAAATGTGAAAAGGTGACAGATGTACTTACTGAAGGTGCAGAGTAAAATTGGCTTCATGTTCATCATTGTGACAAGCACCGCCTCAATGTCACTAACTAAACTGTGCTCTAGTAAAAGTGATCTCTACGTAAAGAGGCGGGCTGACAGTGACGGTGCTTTTAGGAGCACGAGTGCAAACTGACACTGAGTAAAAAAAAACAAAAAACGTGTTTCATTAAAATCCAGTTTGATACCATGTTTCATGTAAGTTTTGGGGTAAAGGGCTAACTGTTTACCAGATACAGAGTTTTTTGGAGATTTTTCAGGGTGTGTCCAGACCATCCTCTGGGACTGGATATCCTCCTTCATTGTTCTCACCCCACTGGGCACTCTCACCTCCCTCAGGACTCACCATCTCCAATATGCAAGGAAGCACAACCCACGGCTAATCATTCACTTACCTTCCTGCCCAGTAACCTCCCTCTACTCTGATGCAGAGCTCCCCATTCCTTGGCTCTCCGTGTGCTCCCTGTGTTTAAGCGTTTCTCCGCCCTTGATCTTCCTCAGCTCTAGGTCCCTTGTTTACGTTTCAGTTTCTAGGCATGTTCTTGTTTAAGTTCACATTTTGTAAATAAACCTTGTCAATAATTCAACTCGTGTATTGAGTCTGCTCTTGGGTCCCATTCTCATATTTCCACCAGTTCATGACAGTACCTTAATATCTAAAACGTTAACTTAGTATTTTATTAGGAGTTACCTGTGCAGTGATACTAAAGTTAATGATACATTAAACCAGTATCTCTATAAATGCACAGTGACTTGCGAGTAGTAGATTCAAATGTATCTAATTGTGACACTTTCACCTGGTGTGGTTTTCACATTTAATTTCACATCTTAAAATGTAAAAAAAACAAAAAACAAAACAAAACAATAGTAGACTAAAGGTTGTGCAAGTGTCACTTTACTATAGCTGAGAGCAGTTAAGCGAGTTTGTGAAGTTAAGTGTGACCAGTAATCTGGAGTGCAGTGAAAGGTAATTTACCACCAGCATCATGTGACCTGGCCTATATGTGCGTAGCACAGATGGAAAAAAACACTCTGAGCAGCTCTTCTAACCAACTCAACTCAGTCTCCACTGTCTCTGAACAAAGTAGCTGCTGTAGAGTTACCATAACAAGTTCCATGATCAGATCAACCCTAACTGACAGTATACACAGTCCTTATTAATGTGTATGTAGATCTTCATATATAATAATATGTAGATCATTATATATGAGTTTTTGGCCATGATTCTTTCTTAAATTCATTTTATTTATTTTTTAAGAGCTACATTTTGAGGTGGGTCATTCACGGAGGCTTTCAACTCCTTTTTGTTTGTTTGTGCTCGGAAGTCACAAACAGTCATCTTGTCTTCATATTGCTATTTGCCTTGATTTCTGCTGAAGACGGCTTATTGTCAGGGTTGACTGAACAGACTTGAGGAAAAGTGCAAAGATTGTTTATTTACAAAACACAGAGTGACCATCAGAGATGGGCAGTAACGTGTCACAAGTACAAGTAACGCATTACTGTAATTCGATTACTTTTTTCAAGTATCGAGTAATTAGATTACTGTTACTTTCCCGTAGGAACGCAGCGTAACTGCGTTACTAAAACCGTGATTTTTTTGCGAGAGTGTCTCATGACAGTGACGTAAGCGAGTGCGACGTTCGTGGCAACAGCTGTGTGCAGATCAACAATGGATAATATATCGAGTGCAGGAGAGAGTATGAGCGTGCAGCGTTTAAAGTGTGGAAGTACTGACCTTACTTTGAGTTTAATTCCGTAAAAAGTGATGAAAACATTAGCGTCCGCTGTTCACTGCGTGGGAAGAAAACTTCTTTTTACAGTGAAAAACCCCATAATTTCCGAGCAAGCACCGAGTGCGCTACCAGGGAAATTTACAGACAAACTCGCGGATTCTTCCACTGACCGCTGCGGCTCACCTGCACCAGGGCAAACATCAACCTACTATACAGGTGAAAATAGAGCAACAGGACCGTTGAGTCTTTGATTTTATTTATGTTCTGCTGTGTTTTGAAAGTAGTAGTATTTATTTATTGTCATTGTCAAGAACAATGAAATTGCGTTTGGGGCTTCCATACAACCCAAAAAAAGAAGAAAATAATAAATACCCCTTAAAACCCAAGTGTACATATTTAACCCAGTGTGACTCCAATGCAATAAGACAATCCTTAGCAATAATGTTCGTAGAAATTCAGACAAAGACCTGAGAAACATGACAAAATACAACAATGCAACCCATTCAATATTATTGTACTGTGAGATATGATATCAGATATGATAGTTATCTATTTAAGAAAGAGGGGGGGGGGGGCAGGAGGGGGAAGAGAATAAAGATATGATGCACCAATGCAGACCAGTTCATTGCTATTAAGAAGTTGGATATGGTTATTGTCCGTGAGAGGGGGGCAGAGAGTTCAGGAGCCTCACAGCCTGTGGATACAGGCTGTTGGCCAGTCTGGATGTTCTGGCCTGTATAGACCTGTACCTTCTCCCTGAGGGCAGCAGATGGAAAAGGTGGCGCGCAGGGTGATGTTGGTCCCGCAGGATACTGTGCACCCTCCTCAGACAGCGAGTGGGGAAGATATTACTGATCTCTGGCAGACTTGTTCCAATAATTCTGCCAGCTTCTTTCACCACCCGCTGGAGTGCTTGCTGATCGGCCTTGGTGCAGCTGGGGAACCACACTAGAAATCCATACGTCAGAACGCTGCTGATGGCACAGTTGTAGAAGTTCAACATCAGAGATCTGGGAATGTGTGCGCTCCGCAGTCTCCTCAGGTAGTAGAGGCGCTGTTGGGCCTTCCGTGCAACTGAGGTGATATGGTTGCCCCAGGACAGGTCCTCGGTCACAGTTACCCCCAAGAATTTAAAACTGCTCACCCTCTCCACCGCCTCACTGCCAATGAAGAGAGGCAGATGGTTGTTATGGCCCCTCTTCCGGAAATCTACAATGATCTCCTTGGTCTTTTTGGTGTTTAAGACCAAGTTATTGTCGTGGCACCATGACTCTAGTTGTTGCACCTCTGTCCTATAGTTTGTCTCATCATTGTTGGATATAAGTCCGAGCACTGTAGTGTCATCTGCAAACTTAACAATGAGATTGGACGCGCAGGAGGAAATACAGTCATGGGTGAAGAGAGTGTATAGCAGAGGGCTCAGAACACACCCCTGAGGGGCACCGGTGTTGACCACAAGGGTGGAGGAGGTGTTCTTACCCACTCTGACACTCTGTCTACGGTTAGTGAGGAAGTCCACAATCCAGTTGCACAGAGAGGAGTTAAGTCCCAGTTGGTGGAGTTTGGGACGGAGTTTGTATGGCCGGATGGTATTAAAAGCCAAGCTGTAGTCTACAAAGAGGAGCCGTGCATAGGTGTTCCTGTGTTCCAAGTGCTTCAGTAATGTGTGCAGCACTGTGGCGATCGCATCCTCGGTTGACCGGTTCTCCCTGTATGCAAACTGGTGCGAGTCCAGGGATGGTGGAAAAGCAGCTCTGATGTGTTTAATGACCAGTCTCTCCAGGCATTTGGCGGGAATGGGGGTGAGTGCCACAGGTCTGAAATCGTTCAGACATGTGACATTTGACTGTTTTGGGATGGGAACGATGGTTGCTGCTTTGAAACAGGATGGTACCAGTGAACAGGACAACGAGGTATTATATATAGAGGTGAAGACGTCCGCCAGGTCCGCAGCACAGTCTTTTAGCACCCGGCCCAGCACTCCATCTGGCCCGGCCGCCTTCCTGGTGTTAATGCTCCGGAACACACGCCTCAGCTCATGAGTGCTCAGGACCGGAGCAGGGTCGGTTGAGGGGAGAGGGGACAGGACAGGGTCGGTGTTCTCCCTATCAAAACGGGCATAAAAGAGATTTAGATCTTCAGCCAGAGTAGAACTGTCGGCTGAGGGTGATGGTGTTCTTCTTTTGTAGTCCGTGATAGCCCTGATGCCCTCCCAGACCTGCCTTGGGTTTGTGTTGTTCTCAAACCTGGCCTCGATACGCCTCCTGTGCTGCTGCTTGGCAGTCTTGATGCCTCTTCTCAGGTTGGCCCTGGCAGCACTGTATGCCTCCTGGTCCCCGGATTTGAAAGCGTTGTTCCTTGTTCGAATAAGTTGTTGAACTCCGTGTGTCATCCAGGGTGGATTATTAGGGAACACACGGAATCGTTTCCAAGTTGTTACATTGTCCACACAGAAACAGATGTAGTCCAAGACAGTGGAGGTGTAACTGTCCAATGCGACACGATTGTCAGTGTCCTGCACCTTGAATACATCCCAGTCTGTGCAGTGGAAACAGTCCTGAAGCATCGGAATAGCATCCTGCGGCCATGTTCTCACGGTTTTGGTTGTAATCCCAGTGCTCTTGATCTTTTGTGTGTATATTGGGTTTACTTGCATTTGTTTGAAAGACTGAGTGTAAAGACAAAATATATATATATATATATTATGTGCTGGAATGTGCAGAAAAATAGGTTTAAATGTTAAACTAATTTCTTCCAGTCAGAGAATGTTGCATATAATTAAATTTTTGCTTGATGCATAAAGTTAAAAGATTAAAACTAATAAAACAAGTTTTAAAAAGAGACTTTTTCCATTTGATTACATTTCGTATGATGGATTATGCAGAAAAAGTAGAATTGGGCTGAAAGATCTATCACTTTATTACCTATTCAGGTTGTAAATCGTGTTTTTAAAAAGTAACTAAGAATCAATTACTTTTGAAAATAAGTAATCAGTAAAGTAACGGGATTACATTTTTGGGGAAGTAATCAGTAATTAGTTACTGATTACTTTGTTCAAGTAACTTGACCAACACTGGTGACCATATACAGAACGTGAAGGGAGTTCAGGGGTTCAGGGTTCCACAGGGTATGGTGAAGAGAATTCCACACACACTCTCCGATATGCTCCCACACTCCTCTTCGGTCACGCCACTCATCTCTTGCAACTTCACTTACACTCAGGAAATCCAGGGATGAGAATCCTGGATGTGACCTGGAAATCTATATACAGAACAGATGAGAAATCAGGACCAGGAATATCACATGGAAACACAAGAGTGGGTTTGAGCTGGGCTACACTAACGTGAGTAGTACAACTTTTTAAGCCCTTGCCTTAAAATGTTGCCGGGAGTAGCAGCGTAAAGAGCCACAGGTGAGTACCTGCTTCCAGGTGTGTTGGCCAAAAACGGAAGCCCACAGTGAGCTCCGCCCAGGTGAGGATGAGACAGCAGAGAGAGCGAGAGAGAAGAATAACAAATAGCTGTAGCCTTTTTGAGCTGGCCGGGCAGACACAGGGACCATGACACTTATAGCTGAAATGTGTCCATTTATTGCACTATAAGAAATATAGTGATGTGTCTTCATAGAGTAAACTTTTTTGTTTTCTCTTTTTTCTGATTTAAAATGGTAAATAGCCTGTATTTGTATAGCGCTTTTCTAGTCCCTAAGGACCCCAAAGCGCTTTACACAACCAGTCATCCACCCATTCACACACACATTCACACACTGAACTAAAGTGTGAACTAAACTAAAGATTTTTAACCCGTATCATTCCTTGCACTACTGCTTGACCAATGGCTGACTGTATGCTTAGACTAATAAGCAAAAAAGTGCAAGTGCTCCTAAAAATACCAATTATCAGTTTCATGGGGGAAGCAATCAAATTCAATACATTACTAGTTTAATGTGTGTGTGTACTGTATGTCCACCTGTCTGGTTGTACATTAAATACATAAAGAAACTTACATAGCAGGTAGAATCAATTTACAGTTTACAGTCCTTCTGTCAGTTCTGGTTGGCTCACTACTTTCTATCTGTGTCTCTCTCCTTATCGCTCTACCTCTCCTCTGACTGACTCTATCTTGACTGAAAGGTTTGGTTATTTAGTTATATATAAGCAAATTCTGAAATACATTGACCAGCCTTGTCTGGCACCAACAACCATGCCATATTCAAAGTCATCTAAATCACCTTCCCTCCCCTTTAAACTTCAAAAGGTTGCCTTGACCTTGACTATATGCCTATATCTGGTGGCAGCCATGTGCCATGCATGCCATGTTGGCTTACAAGTAGCTTAACAGGTATATCTACACAGTAGAAAGTGAGTGTATTTTCGTAATGTGTATACATTAGTGTTGATATTAAATGTAGTAAATTAATGTTAAACATGGCTAAATTAAAGAAGTCTCTGTCTTTAACAGTAACCCCTGTGAACCTTAACTTTAGGCTTCACATTTCATTTCAGATAGTTCTAGCATTGACTTTATTTGGTGTCAGTGAAAGCACATATTTCACCCGCTCTGCCAACTTTCTGTTTAAGAGTGCCGATCTGTGAACCAGCACCCCAATACAGGAAGTCTGGATCAGGTCTTTGTGTAAAAAGTCCTAATCTCTAAACCTGTTGGTATTAGCCAGCAGGAAATGCAGAGTTCACTTGGTGAGGGCACTCGACCTGTGATAACTACATCTGTTATCCAGGTGTCTACACTGCCACCTCTGATAAAAAGCTGATGCACCGTTTGTCACCACGGCAGAAGATGATGGGTGGAGGGGCACAATCTGTAGCACGTTCATGATGGTCAGGAAAGAAAGCTGCGGCCTTTGTATTTCACTCTTACAGTTACTGTTAAACAAAATTAACAGTTAAATTAAATCACGTTTGTGCATTTTATCCTAAAACTTGACTACATGACTTTAGAAAAAAGAAAAGAAAGGAAAACACTGACATTGTTTTACTGATTCGTCTTTTTTTCAATGATCCTTTATCGCTCATTTCACCGCATCAGCAAAGAGACAGACTTTCTATGTTGGTTTTTACAAAGTCTTTACTCTGTTCTTTAAAGCTCTATGACCTCGTGTTGTCACTGTGCTGCATCTTTCTGTAGTGTGATATGCACATGTATCTCACTCAACTCTCCTCCCCCTTGCAGACCATCTGACTCACCCTGTGACTAAGTTTGACAGTCTTAAGCCACTTTTGTGCCTCTTTGGCAAACATTACAGCTGTACTCATACTAAGCAATTCAAATTGTTCTTAACCATGGTTGCTTTCATGTTCCTTCATCCACAAACTGTTGAACTGTTTTCTTTTTTGAGCTCTTTGGCTTTACATAACAGGTTGGAAAAAGATTTGCTTGGAGTAAAAAAAGTCCTTTTTTGAATGAGTATTGCTGTAACCCTGTGCTTTTGCTGCAGAACAGCAGCTTTGACACTGATTTTAATCACTGACCTGGGAATGCTGCTTTGCTGTTTTTGATGCTGAGCTCAAAGGCAAACACATATCTGGATGCAGCCTGAAAAGAGTGACATGGGCCCACACTTTTGTGAGTCAACAAAGTGGATACGATATTGTATTGAGTGCCATGTGGAATGGAAAGCAGTCAGGGATGGAGGCCTGGCAATCAAATCACAGTTTGCCAGTTTGGCTTTAGATAAATGGAAAGTCATCTCTTTGGAGGAAAAGTATGTTGTTAGGTGAAGAGATCCTAGTTAGCTATAGTTGGGCTAAACTCTCATCTGTGCTTTTAGGACCAGGACACCATTGTCATGGTCCGGGTGAGTGGCAGTTTTTCTCCACAGAGCTGTGGTCTCCACCTCTGGGCAGAGCCCTCATCATCTCACCTGTTGTCCACACCTGGTGGCTGCACTTAAGACCAGCGCACACAACTGTGAAATAAGATGTGTCTTGGCAAGTTTGTCTGCTAATCCACCTTAGTGCTTCAACTTAGGCCTGCTCAAAATAACACCCTTGAGCGAAAGTTGGATTGCATCGCGGAACAGCTCACTGCAGTTGTGAGTTCTCAGAATCGGCTGTTTGGGCAAAAGAATGAAAACACCAGCAAGTTTGATACCATCACTGGGAAGCTCGCGGTTCTCCAACAGGAGATTGAGAGACCAGTGTCAGAGTGTTAAAGAACAGCTTTGAAATTCTAATGAGTCGTCGCAAAGAAAAATTACCATCATAATCCGGCTACCCCTTCGGCGCCAGCTGTGGGCTCAAGGCCGGAGCTGAACAAAACACCCTGATAACGACTGTGTTTAGTCTGTTCCTTCCCATTCCATGCAAGGCCACCTGGGTTGGCTGGAAGACTGTTTACTTAGCCTGGCAGGGCGAAGGACACTGTCTCAGCTGAACTATGGACACACACACACATACATATACTGATAAGCACTCACTGACGCATCACCCTCCAACGCCACCTCCAACGCTTACCTCCCCTCTGATGTGGACATCGGGTCAGCTGGAGGCGCAGTCGAAAGATTGCAGCGGTCCCAGATCAGATGTACACACTGGAACTCTTTCCCATGTTGCTGTCTGTGTTTATTGTGCTATGGTGTGTTGATATCTGTGCATTCCTGTATTATCCTTTTGTGTTACACATTTCAATGTTTTTTTCCTCGCTACCTAGCCTGACCCGTCTCCCCAATGTGATGTTTGTGTATTGTATGTAAGATCGGCAAGGTCTGTCATCTCGGTTGTGGGCAAAAGACCTGCAACTGACAAATAAAGGCTATCTCTTCATCTTCTAGTTTATGCTTACCTTGTGTTTTAGTCTTTTCATGGATCTCCAATTCTCCAACCTGGATGCACTCTCACTTACCTGGACGCTGGTCATTGCTGTGCATCCCAAGACACAGTTTCATGCTCTTTTTGCCGTCTCGCTTCATCTGCCTGCCCTCATGTCACCGTTGTCCGGGATGACTGGATCACCCAGGCTGGACTCACTGCTCATGCCATCTCAATTGAAAAGGCTTTCATGGCAAAAAGGCTAGCTTTGATGGCAAAGTTAATCTGAAAATTCCAGTTTTCGGAAGCTATTAAAAAAATAACAGTACAATAACTACATGGAGTTTACAAGAGCCAGAAGATTAGCCATAACTCATCAGTAAAGATATTATATCTGTTGATAGACTGGTAGTTCAGTTCAGTTTTACACATAAGTTGTGAGCAAGCCAGAAAAAAACTCAAACACATTTTGGTGACGTCTGTTTTATTACAACCTGCAAGTCTGTTGCTTCAGCTTTAATGAGATTTTGTATGTGATTATATACATGCATTTATGTACTAGATTCAAGTTTATTTATTTAGAGCTTTAACTGCCCAGAGAAGAGGCTGTAGCTGTGACAGGTGGATGTCACAGTGGCAAGATTTTGCATCGGCTTTCTAGATTATGACTTTGGTTGTTTGGTTGCTGCAGAGTCTGGCCTCACATGCTTGTAAAAAGCTGCAGGTCTTTTACCAGCAACAATGTCTGTAAAATAAGCCTCAGAGATAAGATGAGATTTTCATTGACTGTCAGACCACAGCTGCTGTCTCTTCATGTCAAACAAGGTAAACTACATCTGTGTTACTATTATAGTACAGCAGGGCTTCACTCACTTTCACTACAAGACAATCTAAGCTATACATCAAAGTCCTCACTAGCTCGTCCCCCATCAACCATCAGTCACACTATTTTTATCAAGTAACAACAAAATGTGTGAGAGAGTTTGTGTTGCTTTTCCTGTGAGTCTATCTCGTAGCAGAGTACACAACATTTGGCTCCAGCTCTCTCTGTGGCACAGACCTTCTGATTTTTGTTCTCAGATGGAAACTCAGTGCTGCATAGTTCATGGCACCAGAGTCCACATTCTGTAATGAAAATGTTCAAAGTCACTATTCTTACATATTTATTTATCTCTTAACATCCACTAGGTCAGAAGCAATCTGTCTAGAGTCTAGGCTGATGTGTGGATGTCTTAGTTTATAAAAATGTACATTTTCAGCAACATAACTCAAACCTAATTGAAGACTGATTGCTGGTGACTGGTGGATGTTAACAGATGAATGATTGAATCAGACAATATATAAATCAATCGATCTGAATCTACGGTTTAAACAGATTACCTCACTGTGTTGTGGATTCTGTCCATCATCTTGAGCTATTTGATAGAAAAGCTACATCTGTTAGTTATTCACTAAAATTTTTCTTTGTTTAGTTTAAGTTTAAATAAATAAATACCTGTATGAAATTTCCTGATCTTGACAATCAGACCAGTGATGACCAGTAGAAGGAAAACAGTTAAACTGCCCAGGATCATAGTGGATGGATTTTGTGATCTACCTTCTACAAGAACGAAAACTAAATTACATTACTTAATAAGAATAAATAACAGGAATAATAAATAAGAGTATCTGTAGTTTTTTTTACTGGTAATAAAGATAGTACACGTTTTAATTGCCTTAAATGAATCAATAGAGAAAAAATAAAAACAATCTTACCTTGAACCTTTAAATTTGTTGCACCATAAACTATGGACTTTTCAGAACTGGGCAGGCCACAGAAATACAGCCCAGAGTCAGATAAATCCACTTGTTTGATCTCAAGAAATAGCACAGAGATGTTGGATGTCATGCTGAATTTGACATTTTGAAATCCTTCATAGAAAGTCACATTGCCCTCAGGGCTGACCATAGATGAGATCCAGCTAGCGTTGGGTCTGTTGGTACTTCTGAACCAGAATAGGTGAACAGGATAACTGCTAAGGTTGGAGCACTGCAGCGTGACTTCTTCACCAGGCTGAACCTCCACAGAGTGAAACTCGAAGGCTAAGACAGAGATCCAACCTGGAACAAACAGCGAGCATTAATGACATGTACGTAAGGTTCAGTCCTGCTGGATTACTGTATAGAAGTAAATGTAAAAAAAGTGATAAATGTACTTACTGAAGGTGTAGAGTAAAACTAGTTTCATGTTTATCATTGTGACACACAACACTACTATTTTACCTACTGAACTTTGCTTCAGTAAAAGTGATCTCTAGGTAAAGAGGCGGGCTGTGCTTTTACATGTTTAGTCAGACTGACAGTGACGGTGCTTTTAGGAGCACGAGTGCAAACTGACACTGAGTAAGACAAACTGGGTATCATTAAAATCCAGCTTGATACCATTTTTCAAGTAAAGTTTTTACAAAAGGCTGTTTACAAGAGACATGTCAGTAAATTTATACAGTATTAAATATTCTTTGCTGTAGTATTCAATATTTATCACAGTCATTATTCAGTTGCTGGTTTTGGTGCAGACTGTTTACTTCACATTTGTCTACAGACATGAAGTCTAAGTGTAATTTCAATAACTAACCTCTGTAATCACTCGTTTGCTTTTCCGGTGTTTGGCTGCTGGTTTATTCTTTATCTCACCTCCACTTTCACACACTGTAAAACTCAATGCTGACATCATTGCTCCAGTTCAATCCTCTTTTTGGCTGCTTACTTCAAGTCAGTCAGCCTCCACTCTGTGTACTTAAAGTCACACTCCTCATCTTTCATTCTTGCTTGCAACCTGCTTTGTAGGGACCCTCCAAGTCTTTCAGTGCTCCTGCCAAGCCTCCATCCTACCTTCAACTCATGTATTGAGTCTGCTCTTGGGTCCCATTCTCATATTTCCACCAGTTCATGACAGTACCTTTATATCCAAAAGTTAACTTAGTATTTTATTAGGAGTTACCTTTGCAGTGATGCTAAAGTTAATGATATATTATGATATATTAAACTAGTAGCTCTATAAATGCACAGTGACTTGAGAGTTCATGACTGGCTTGGCCATGATAATGCAAGTGAGGTTTAGTAGATCAAATGTATCTAATTGTGAAGCTTTACCCTGATGTGGTTTTGAAGTCTAATTTCAGATCTTAAAATGTAAAAAAAAGATTGCAGACTAAAGGCTGTGCACGTGTCACCTTAGCTGAGAGCAGTGAAGCGAGTTTGTGAAGTTAGGTGTGACCTGTACTCTTGAGTGCAGTGAAATAATGTGAAGGTAATTTACCACCAGCATCATGTGACCTATGTGTGCTTAGCACAGATGAAAAAAAAAAACTCTGAGCAGCTCTTCTAACAGACTCAACTCAGTCTCCACTGTCTCTGAACAAAGTAGCAGCTGCAAAGTGATCATAACACGTCCCACGATCATATCAACCATAACTGACAGTATATACAGTCCTTATTAGTATGTATGTACATCTGCCTGTTTAATACTTAATGAGTAAATCTTTCCTCTCAGTTCAGTTTTAACCTGTATTGGATCAGTTTAACGAGACCTGTTTCTTTCTTTCTTTTCGACACAAAAACAAAACCTATATTAGAGGATGTAAGAATTCTGAGACCAAGATCACAATAGAAAGACAAAAAACTATTTAGGGGTCTCTTTAACCTCCTCTTTTTCTGTTTTCAGGATACATTGCACATTAGAACTGTGTACAATAATACCCAGGATGGGGCGCACACTGTAATGCTGACACGGCAGATTGATCCACATTTCCATGCATTCTTTTTTACCACACACACAGTTGCAACTTTTCAGCTGTCAGCCAAACACATACCAACAACAACACTGCAGGATCTAGTTCAGCTTTTAAGCCGGCGAGGCGTAACTGTGGATGCTGCTCAGGTCCGTCCGCCTTCTCTGCATCTACAAGCTCCCTACGAATCGACACATATCTGTAGATTATTATATTGAGTTTTTGGCCATGATTCTTTGTTAAATTATTTTTTATGAACTACATTTTGGGGTGGGTCATTCATGGATGCGTTCCGTGACGCAATTCGAGTTCTTTTTGTTTGTTAGTGCTCGGAAGTCATCTGGATTTCATATTGTCCTGGCTGTTTGCCTTGTTTTAGTGCAAAATATGGCTTATTGCCAAGGTTGACTGAACGGACTCAAGCGCAGATTTGAGGAAAAGTGCAAAGATGGTTTATTTAAAAAACACTGAGTGACTATATACAGAATGTGAAGGACCGCTGCCTTCCTGGCTTTAATCCTCCTCAGTTCCCTCCTAACCTGGGTGGTTGAGAGAGACAGCCTGGAGCCTTGTGTTAAATGTGTGTTGGATGCTGTTGTTGGGGGTGTGGAGTGGTGAGCAGGGTGAGTAGAGGAGGTGTGAAGTGTCTGAGGTGTCAGAGGTGGAACAGCAGCAGTGGGGGTGGGTGAGTCTGCAGCCGATGTTGGAGACTGCCTCATGGATGAATCAAATCTGTTAAACAAATGACTCAGATCATTTACCCACCTCACATCCCTCCCAGGCAGAGAGTTCTGAACTTTGTGGCCTGAGATGGTTCTGAGGCCTCTCCAGACTTTGCCAGCGTTGTTTTATTGAAGCTGGTTCTCCATTTTTTGCCTGTAGCTGTCCTTCCCATTCCTTATCATTCTTCTCAGCTCTCTCTGCACCCTTTTCAGCTCCTCCTTGTCTCTCGATTTGAAGGCCCTCTTCTTCTGCTTGAGGACAGCTTTAATTTCTGGGGTAATCCAAGGTTTATTGTTAGAGAAACACTGTACAGTCCTGGTGGGTGTGGTGTTATCCACACAAAAGTTAATATAGTCCGTACTGCCGGCTGTCGATGTCCTCTCCGTGGTTGTCACAGATCGCCTCCCACACAGTAGACTCAAAACAATCTTTAAGAGCCTCGTCGCCCTCCTCCAACCAGCTCTGCGCTGTGCGGGTGTCTGGTGGGTCCCTGCACACTAAGGGCTCATACACAGGGACAAGGTGCACCAGGTTGTGATCAGATCTGCCCAGGGGAGGTAGAGGTGATGAACTGTATGCCTCTTCTGCATTGGCGTACAGTAAGTCCAGTGTTTTATTGTCTCTGATTGGGCATGTCACATACTGGGTGAAGGTGGGCAGTGTGGAATTCAGTGAGACATGATTAAACTCCCCTGATATTAGGAGAAGGGCTCTCAGACATTGGGATGGCAGTCTGCTGACCACAGAGTGGAGAGAGTCACAGGCTGCATCTACGTTGGCCGAGGGGGGCATCGCGATAACATGCGAGAATTCCCTGGGCAGGTAGTACTCACGCATGCTAATGGCTGCAGAGTTGTTCTTTCACAGTGATGTGCTCGGGTTTACACCATCTGTCATTCACAAACACTGCCAGTCCCCCTCCTTTCCTCTTACCGCTCTCTCGCGTGCAGTCCACCCGGAGCAGCTGGAATCCAGGTAGCGTTATGCTCGTGTCCGGAGTTAGCGGTGTTAGCCAGGACTCCGTTAGGATCATGATGCTACATTGCCGGTAGTCCCTCTGTGACTAGGTTAGTGATGTGAGCTCATCCATCTTATTGGTCAGCGATCTTACACTTCCAGTGATTAAAGAAGGGAGAGATGGTCTATAATGTCTCCTTCTTGGGCGGCAGCGCTCCCTCCCAGCATGACACCCACGTCTTTTAGCAGTATAACGAGCCACAGGTGAGTACCTGCTTCCAGGTGTGTTGGCCAAAAACGGAAACCCACAGTGAGCTCCGCCCAGGCGAGGAGGAGACAGTAGAGATAGCGAGAGAGAAGAAAAACAGTCATGAATACCTGTAGCCTTATTGAGCCACAGGGACTATGACACTATTAGCTGAAATGTGTCCAGTTATTGCACTATAAGAAATATAGTGATGTATCTTCATTGAGTAAACTTTTTTGTTTTTCTGATGTGTGAACTAAACTAAAGGTTTTTAACCCGTATCATTCCTTGCACTACTGCTTGACCAATGGCTGATTGGATGCTTAGACTAATAAACAAAAAAGTGCAAGTGCTCCTAAAAGTACCAATTATCAGCTTCATAGGGGAAGCAATCAAATTCAATACATTACTGGTTTAATGTGTGTGTGTACTGTATGGCCACATGTCTGGTTGTACATTAAATACATAAAGAAACTTACATAGCAGGTAGAATCAATCTACAGTTTACAGCCCCTCTGTCAGTTCTGGTTGGCTCACTACTTTCTATCTGTGTCTCTCTCCTTATCGCTCTACCTCTCCTCTGACTGAATCTATCTTGACTGAAAGTCGTGGTTATTTAGTTAAACATCAGCAGATTACTGAAATACATTGATCAGTCTGTCTGACACCAATAACCATGTCATATTCAAAATCAAGTATTGTTTTTTTTTTTACTAACACACGTTGTTGTAGTCAAATTGTTAAATGTTGTCATTGTGTTACTCAAATTTGTAAATGTTAGTACAAACTGTAGGATCAAAGACATTCCTTTGTTTCTGACGACCTCCCCAGCCAGTCTGTTGGTCGGGGAGGCTGTAGTGTTATGTGAAGGTTCTGTATTGCTGTTTAGTAAGCTTCCTGCCTTTATGACCCTTTGGTAAGCAGGAGGTCACACAAACACACACACACACACACACACACACACACACACACACACACACACACACACACACACACACACACACACACACACACACACACACACACACATTCTCGCACAGGCATACACACACATACACACACATACACACACAGTACCTTATCTTTTGTGACCAGAGGAGTTTTTTAGAATGGGTGGTGCTTGTGTTTACTGTAACTGCTTTCAATGAAAAGACGGCAAGGAAGGCTGTTTATTTGATGCTGGCTAAGAGACGGGTGAGGAGCGTTTAGCTCCAAGAGCCTTGTTCCAACCAGCCTCCCTTGCTAGCAAGTAAAATGGCTGTTCGTCTTGCTTCCTTGTCGTTAACGGGAATACGTTTCTAAACCAGCGGGGCCTGTGGAAGCACAGACCCAACATTTATTTGATCCTTCCAAGCTGGAGCCCAACACATAGCGTCCACTGAGGAGGGGGAGACGAGTTTTCAAGGAGGTCTGGTTTCACCGCCAGTTTTTTAAGGATGGTGAAAGATGGTTTCTGCACCGAAAGGAGTTTTTTTTCTCCGCTGCTGAGGGTGTTGAGTGTTTGGTTTCTCCACCAATATGTAAGGAGGATAGAGCTCTTGTCGGTGCCTATTTTGTTTGTGTGTGAACGCGCGTGTGAGCGAGTGCGGGCCAGATGTGGTCTGTGTGAGTGTGACTGATTGTTGTCTTGTAATGGGGAATAAACTGAGTAAGTCTGCCTTGACAGGGGATGGAATACATTGAAAAGTATTCACCGGGCAGCACGTAGTATGTAGATCATTGAAGAAATAAATGAATTTCTGAACAAAGCAGATGAAAAACAGAGTGTGAATATATTTGATGTCACGGTGTATGTGTGAAGTGGTCTCCAACTGGGGAAGAGGTGATTTTGCAGGTCACCTTCTCCCTAGTGGACACAAAAGAAATAAAATAGTTGTGTTGATGAAAAAAAAAAGGCAATGACAATATGAAGAGTGTTTGGTGTTTCTCAGCCTGAAACAACTGCAATCTCACTTTTTGTTTTTAAGAAAGGAGAGTTCAAGAACCAGAGAGAGAGGAGATGTGTTGTTTTAAGCAGTGAGAATAATGAAAATGTCTTAGTTTGTCACTTGTAGGTGAAAAGCAGACCTGAATCAATTTTCCACGTGCAGCAGTTGGAGGAAAATTATAGGTTAACATCATTAAGAAACACTCAGGCCAAATTTTTGGCTGAATTGTGTTTACAACTTAACTCCTATGTGTTCCTCACCCTGAAGAAGCAAGCTCCACGGAAGCTAACCTCTGCCTGAAGACAAGGAGTGCAGTTCCAGAAGTACAGGCATACATCAACAGTTGACAGCAGTCCAAGAGACAACAGCAGAGTCCTGAGCAGGTCCAGCAGCAGTGTGTGCAAACGGCATCAGAGAGAAAGAAAACCCATCACCTGACTGGATGGAGATGCGTTTCCAGCAAAGTGAGTTTCTCCACATTAAAATGGTCTCGGGAGAAAGTCACTTATTGGAACAATCAGAAATATAGTAGTCCGATTCAGCGAGGTAATCCAATCTAAATTCTTCTTTTTCTTTTTTGAAATGGCGTAATATTGCTGAGGGTGAAAGCGAAATGTGATGATAGATTCCACTATCAGCAATGAGTGAATGAATGAATGAGTGAAAATTAAAATAGGGAACTGACTGGACTGATAAAACTGACAAGAGTTGACTGACTTGACACCACTATGCCAGGTTAACCCCCACCCAGACATGACAAAGGGGTGGATGTATCGATGTGTTTGTCTTTTGTTGCAGGAGCAGGAGGAGACCAGAGGAGGAAACTTTGGGTCACATAACTATTTGAACTCTGCAAGTTTAACCTTTTAGCTGTAATTTTTTTTGGGTGTCTGTGAATTTACCAGCGGTGTGTTATTTATGACCTAGTATTGCCAAATGCAGAGGTCACTGTGAGAAAGTGTGTTACACCTGCGCAGCGCTAACATTTACATTACTTTTCTATAGCAGAGGGTTAATCATGTGATTTAATCATGTGATTTACAGCAGGACAATCGGTTTATATTTTCTACTGGGTTACTGGGTTTTTGTGTGAAGGAAACTGTGTTACAGGTTGTGTGTTGATTACGCAATTACACTGTGTTGTTGGGAAAACGTGAATGTTACAGTGGAAATGTGAATGCAGTGTGAGACATACTGTGTTTGAAACCAGTGTTACTTCTTTTTATAGCAGAGTGTTAACTTTATGGCTTTTTACAGCACCTCTGGAATCTGGATGACCGTGGCCTGACCTAGGATGGTACTGCTAATGTTTCTTTAAGAGTGCTTGTAAAGGATTCAGCACAGACAGACAAGTGACATGAGAAAAAATAATTTTTTTAGTAATTACAGAATAGTTTAATATGGGACTCATTATCTGACCACTATTGAGCTCATAGTGATAAAATAAGTGAGTGACAAACCTAAGGAAAGTCACTGATGAAGTTGAGATGATCAATGATTTGGAGCAAATTATGGCAAAAAAAAAATAAAATAAAAGTAGGGGTTTCATGATTTAGAATAAACCTGCACATGATACTTGTCTCTGTGATGCTGAATACTTTATTACTCTTATGAGCTACAGTTGTTTGCAAATGTGAGGTTTGTTTTAACTTACAGGGTTTTGTCCTGCAGGCAAGGATACAGGCTCCAGGTGGAGCTGGGAATTGAACAAACTTTAACATTTAACCACTGACTAATGTTTTGACACAGGGTTACAGGTTTGGAGTGGAGCTGCTCCAAGAGGGAAACCCTGGAGAATTTTTCAGAGAGGAGGTATAACATTCTTGTGCATGTCTCATTGTGTGGTGTTGACACATGGCAAGAGCCATGTGGCAAAAGAGAAGTATCAATTTTTAACTTGCAGGTGTCATCAGAAGGAGCGACTGCAGGGGGACATCTACAAGATGGAAGCTGAGGCCAGGAGAGAGGCTTCAGGAGCACAGCAGATATCCCACAGAGGGCTGTGCTACTGGGCTTCCAGAAGATCGTGGAGAGGAGACTTTGAACAGCAAGCATCAAGAAAGAGTGAAAGAGATTTGACGTTGACGTTGAGGTAGTAAAGTAAAATCGCTGTTCGTCTTGCGTCCTTGTCGTTAACGGGAGTAAGTTTCTAAACCAGCGGGGCCTGTGGAAGCGCAGACCAAACACACTTAAATATACTTAAACTGTTGAATTATTTTTCTGATATAGTTGGGCTTAACTCACTGAACAACATAGGATTCTGGAATATATTGCTACATCTCTGGCTGTGAGTACAGCTCCACATACCACACGGTTGTCTTTTGGTTTTAATGTAGGTTATAATCATATTTTAATTAATCTACTTATGTGTGGTGCATTTTAACAGAGGATTAGCCAGAATTCATCAATAAAGATATTATATCTGTTCACACAGAATGGTAGTTCATTTCAGTTTTTACACATAAGTTGTGAGCAAACCAGAAAAAATTATACACATTTTTATAACTACATCAGCTTTAATGAGATTTTAAGTGTGATTATATACATGCATTTTTGCATTAAGATTCAAGATAATACATTAGAGCTTTAACTGCACAGTGAAGAGACTGTAGCTGTGACAGGTGGATGTCACAGTGGCAAGATGTTGCATCGGCTTTTTAGATTATTAATTTAGTTGCTGCAGAGTCTTGATCATGCTTGTAAAATGGCACAGAAATTTTACCACTAACAATGTCTGTAAAATGAGCCTCAGAGATGTGATTTTCATTGACTGTCAGACCACAGTCGCTGTCTCTTCCTGTTAAACAAGGTAAACTGCATCTGTCTTACTATTACAGCAGAGTTTCACTCACTTTCACCATAATCTAAGCTATACATCAAAGTCCTCACTAGCTCGTCCCCCATCAACCATCAGTCACACTATTTTTGTCTCAAGTAATGTCAAAATGGGTGAGAGAGCTTTTGTGGTGCTTTTCCTGTGAGTCTATCTCGTAGCAGCGTACACAACATTGGTCTCCAGCTCTCTCTGTGGCACACGTCTTCTGATTTTTGTTCTGGGAGGGAAACTCAGCCCTGCAGTGATCATGACATCAGAGTCCACATTCTGTAAATAAAAAAGTTGGAAATGTTGAAAGTCACTAATCCTGCACATTATTTATTTATCTCTTAACATCCACTAGGTCATAGGCAATCTGTCTAGACTGATGTGAAGGGTTAGACAAAATTTTAGTTTTAGTTTCTAAAAATGTAAAAATGTATTCAGTTACCATAACCCAAGACTGATTGCTGGTGACCGGTGGATGTTAATATATGAATGATTGAATCAGACAATATATAAATCAATCGATCTGAATCTACGGTTTAAACAGATTACCTCACTGCGTTGTGGATTCTGTCCATCATCTTCAGCTATTTGATAGAAAAGCTACATCTGTTAGTTATCCACTAAAAACCTTTGCATGTTTAGTTTAAGTTTAAATAATTCAATACCTGTATGAAATTTCCTGATCATGATAATCAGACCGATGATGACCAGTAGAAGGAAAACAGTTAAACTACCCAGGGTCATAGTGGATGGATTTTGTGATCTACCTTCTACAAGAACGAAAACTAAATTACATTACTTAATACAAATAAATAATAGGAATAATAAATAAGAGTATCCTTAGTTTTTTGACTGGTAATAAAGATAGTACATGTTTTAATTGCTGTTAATGGAACAATGGAGAAAAAATAAAAACAATCTTACCATGAACCTTTAAATTTGTTGCACCATAAACTATGGACTTTTCAGAACTGGGCTGGCCACAGAAATACAGCCCAGAGTCAGATAAATCCACTTGTTTGATCTCAAGAAATAGCACAGAGATGTTGGATGTCATGTTGAATTTGCCATTTTGAAATCCTTCATAGAAAGTCACATTGCCCTCAGGGCTGACCATAGATGAGATCCTGCTAGCGCTGGGTCTGTTGGTACTTCTGAACCAGAATAAGTGAACAGAATAACTGCTAAGGTTGGAGCACTGCAGCGTGACTTCTTCATCAGGCTGAACCTCCACAGAGTGAAACTCGAAGGCTAAGACAGAGATCCAACCTGGAACAAATAATGAGCATTAATGACATGTACGCAAGGTTCAGTCCTGCTGGATTACTGTATAGAAGTAAATGTGAGAAAGCGATAAATGTACTTACTGAAGGTGCAGAGTAAAACTGATTTCATGTTCATCATTGTGACAAGCACTACCTCAGTGTCACTAACTGAACTGTGCTTCGGTAAAAGTGATCTGTACGTAAAGAGGCGGGCTGTGCTTTTATATGTACAGTCAGACTGACAGTGACGGTGCTTTTAGGAGCACGAGTGCAAACTGACACTGAGTAAGAAAACTGGGCATCGTTAAAATCCAGTTTGATACAATTTTTCATGTAAGTAAAGTTTTAGGGTAAAGGGCTAACTGCTTACAAGAGACGTGTCAGTAAATTTATACAGTATTAGATATTCTTTGTTGTTTTTTTGTCTAATATTTATCACAGTCATTATTCAGTCGGTTTTGTTACTGTTCACAAGTTTTGGTGCAGACTGCTCACTTCACATCTGTCTACAGACGTGAAGTTAAGTGTAACTTCAGTAAGTAAGCTCTTTAATCACTCGTTTGCTTTCTCTGTGTTTGACTGCTGGTTTATTCTTTATCTCACCTCCACTTTCCCAAACTGTAAAACTCAATGCTGACATCATTGTTCCAGTCCAATCATCTTTTTGCCCACCTTCTTCAAGTCAGTCAGTCAGCCTCCATTCTGTGTACTTGAAATCACACTCCTCATCTTTCATTCTTGCCTGCAACCTTCTTCGTAGGGACTCTCCAAGTCTTGCAGTGCTCCAGCCAACCCTCTATTCTACCTTTAACACCACACTCGGGAGGGTCCTGTCCTAATTCCAAACCCCACTTCGTTTTAGTTCTGCTATAATGAGCCACAGAGTTTTTCCAAATACCATCATTGAATTCCCTTTACCAATAAACGATGTTCAGTGTCTTCTAATGACCTGTCCTTTTTTAAATGCTGTGCACATCAGTTCCATTATTGAATTCCATCCGAGTGTCTGGAGGTTTTTCAGGGTGTGCACCAGGTGTAGGAAAAGATTGGATGTCATGTTGAATTTGCCATTTTGAAATCCTTCATAGAAAGTCACATTGCTCTCAGGGCTGATAATTGATGAGATCCAGCTAGCGTTGAATCTGTTGGTCATTCTGAACCAGGATAAGTAAACACAAAAATGCTAAGGTTGGAGCACTGCAGTGTGACTGCTTCACCAGGCTGAACCTCCACATAGTGAAACTCGAAGGCTAAGACAGAGATCCAACCTGGAACAAACAATGAGTATTAATAAACTTAATATTCAATAACAGTCCCTGTGACATGTCAGCCTGCATAATTATAAACAGTATTAGTCTTTATCTTTATCTGAATAGGACTCCCTAAAGTGTTATCAATTCCTGGAAGAAACTTGTTTAACATTTAAACCTTTTTTCTGCACATTCCAGCACATAAAATAAAACATTTCTTTGTGTTTACACTCACTCTTTCAAATAGATGCAAGTAAAACACAGCAGAAAATAAATAAAGTCAAAGACTAGCGGTCCTGTTGCTCTACTTTCCACCTATAAAGCAGGAGTAGGGTAGGCGGAGGTTTACCCTGGTGCAGGTGTGCCGCAGCGGTCAGTGGAAGAATCCGCGAGTTTCTCTGTGAGTTTCCCATTACGTCATAGCGCACTCGGTGCTTGCTCGGAAATTATGGGGTCTTTTTCGCTGTAAAAAGAAGTTTTCTTCCCACGCACAACGGACACTAATGTTTTTGTCACTTTTTATGGAATCAAACTCAAAGTAAGGTCAGTACTTCCACGCTTTAAACGCTGCACGCTCACACTCTCTCCTGCACTGATATATTATCCATTGTTGATCTGCACACAGCTGTTGTCACGAACGTCGCACTCGCTTACGTCACTGTGATGAGACATTCTTGCAAAAAAATCACGGTTTTAGTAACGCAGTAACGCAGCGTGCTTACGTGAAAGTAACGGTAATCTAATTACCGTTTTTATAATAGTAATAGTAATAGTAATTCCTTACTTTACTCATTACTTGAAAAAAGTAATCGGATTACAGTTACTGCCCATCTCTGGTTATAATGTCCATAGTGGGAGGGTGGGAGTGAAGCAAGATCCAAGGTTGTCAGCTGAGAGACACTTTAATCTGTTATTAATGTCCCCATGTTTTTGATTACTGTTTTTGTTTATTCAACGTCTTTTTTTATTAAAATTAAAAGTTAAAAGAAGTTAGACTTTCTCTATGTATTCTTGTGTCTATTTTTCATTTAAAGAGTAAATATAGGAGGCATGTCAGGAATATTCAGAAACAGCCTTGAGAAGAGCACACAGAGAAACACTAGTGTAGTGCAGGGAGTGATTGCCTGAATGTCAGACATCAACATCAGTCTCTCCAGAGCCTGACAACTTCCTGCTGGAGTTTTCCATCTCAGACCCTCCTTCACCTTCTTTGAGGAGTAGGTCACACTGCCATTCATATTGTTTACCCCAAATTCTGACCCTAATAGACCTGAATAATGTGACAGCAGTTTGTCAGATCAGGGACTGTTTTTGTCCAGTTTTACTGAGCCTGTTTAATTTGATTTTAAGCTTTGTATTTTTAGGTGTCAGCACCATTTGTGGTCTTCTGCTGCTATAGCCCAATGCAATGGGAATAACATGCTATGTGTAAGGTAACATGAAAGTAATATAATGAAGAATATAACAAATCACTTCAACAAAGAGTACAAACGTAACGTAATGCACTGTATTTAAAAATGTAACAAGTGTAATATGTTTCTTTTAAGTATTTTGTGTAATTACACCCCTAACATATACTGAAGTGAATCTGAATTGTTCGTGATCAATCAATCTGTTATGGGCTGTGAACACCAGGCAGAGAAGATGTCTCAATAGCAGGATTGAACAGTGAAGCATTTTCAGTCTCAAGTCTTTATAAACACAAGAGGAAATAACAAAGGAATCGAGGTGATAGTCAAGGTTAGGAGGGAGCGCCACTTAGTGAAAGTATAGTTTGGTTATTGGTCAGAAACGGATATTAAGATGTCTCTGAATGTGACTTGGGCAGTGAGAGGGGATTTTCTGCCTTACTTGGTGCCAATGGCAAGTGTGATGTGGAGGGAGGCAGGTGGTTTAAGGTAGGAAAGGAGCACCAAGAGGTCAGACAAAAAAAAGTGTGCAGAGTGTAAGTGGAAGCTCAAAGCAAGGACATAAACATCTTAGAACTTGGAAACTGGAGGTTTACAAGAAGTCAATTTACCATGCAGAGTGAGCTAACTATCTTGCAAAGACTGAGTACCCACGTCATTCAAGTACATTGTGTGTGTGTTTGGATTAAAGTTTTTGGGTTTTTTTTACAAACTGAGACCAAATCACAGTAGGAATAGCCTGTCACTGTCACTGCTTCCATTGCTGCCACTGCTACTGGACTCTCATTGCACTACTAATAGAGTAATGCAACACAGATATGCTGTATAAGGTAAATGAACCACAGGCATCAACTAGAATTATGTGAAAAGAGTAGCAATGACACTGAAGAACTGCCTCACTGTGAACGTATCATCCATAAATAGAGTATAATCTGCTGTATAATCAGGGCACACTGGTGACACCAGTAATGTGTACTGATGCGTGTTGTGTGGCGTACAGTCATAGACAGTGCAAATGCCACAAACATGTTGTTAACCTGCACAGGTGATTGAAGCTGTTTCCGATAAAGTGTGAGGTTTTCAAAATTCATTATAGTTGGAAATTTTGTATTCAAATGACGTAGAACGAAATTTTTTCCACCAAAATTATGAAATGAGCAAATTTTTATGCTCAGAAAACAATTTTCATGTCACAGTTGGTGACCATATAGAAATACGGCTGCTTTCCCCGTCTATTTTGTTGAATTAAAATTGCGTATACATGCTGAATGTTGTTCTTGTATTACCATTTATATTTCTCTACTTGACTCACTGATATTTAAACTGGTAAGATCCATTTGTAAAGCATTTTTTCTAACACTTTTAAATACAAGCAGCATTTTGTTGTAAACCATCATATGTGTAAATATATCCTTTGTGCTATGTGACTACCTGATTAGATATTTCTGTTAACTAGCAGTTCAACAGGCCTACTAACAAAGTATGCTAACAATAAAGACATTAAAGAATATCTATTTATAAACTCCATTTTAATACTAGAATATTAAAATACAGTTTGACTACTCCTTGTATAATTCCTACAGTGGGTTCAACCTTTATGTTCAATGACACTGCATGACCATAACCATAAGTAATTTTAAGACAGTCATGGCGCTCAGAGGATTATGACCTAAAAAAACAAATGTTTGCAAGACAGCCCTGTGATATTTTCCGTGGTATTCAGACCACAGCGTTTTGTCTCTTCCTGTTCAACATATTTTAAACACCTTTATGCCCCTCTCACTATTAAACTAAAGCAGAGCCTCACTAACTCTCAATACAAAAAATAGTCTGCATTATTTATCAGTCTTCACTAACTCCTCCTCCATTACCTACCTACCAATCACAATGGTTTGCTCTCAGATAAAGTCAAAGCAGCTGTGGTGGGAGACGGAAAGATAGCTAGAAAGTGAGAAAGTATTAGCAGTTACTGCACATTTTTGTGTTAATCTTTATTAGAAAAAGTGTTTTTTTGTTAAAGGTGGTTGTAAAGATTTACATACACCAACTGTACAGAACTCCACAAGCAGATAAATATGATAGCTTTCACTTTGTGCTGGTGTTCCTGTTATTTTGTGAGTCTATCTCGTAGCAGCGTACAAAACATTTGGCTCCAGCTCCCTCTGTGGTGCAGGCCTTCTCATTTTTGTTCTGGTATGGAAACTCAGTGCTGCATAGTTCATGGCATCAGACTCTGCATTCTGTAATGGAAAATGTTTAAAGTCACTCATCTCAAAGCATTAAATGTTAACCTGTTGACATCCACCAGGTCACAGGCAGTAAGCTAACAGTTTAAATAACTGAATCAGACAATATATCAGGAAATCAACTGGAATCCAAGGTTAAAATAGATTACCTCACTGTGCTGCAAATTCTGCATCTCGTCATGAGCTAAATGACAGAAACAGTACATCTATCAGTTCTTTACTCAAAAACTTTGCAATTTCAGTTTAAATTCAAACACATAAATACCTGTATGAAGTTTCCTGATGCTAACAACCAGACCAATGATGACCAGTAAAAGGAAAACAGTTAAACTGCCGAGGATCACAGTTGATAGATTGGTTAACCCATCTTCTAAAAGAACGTCAACTGAAAAAAAGAAATAGTACATATAGGATATTCTGCCTTTGTGACAATTACTCAAAAATCAAAGCAAAAGAAAAATCTTACCTTGAACCTTCAAATATGTTGCAGTATAAACCTTTGGCCTTCCCATGTGCAACTCTCCACAGAAATATAACCCAGAGTCAGATGAATCCACTTGTTTAATTTCGAGAAATAGCACAGAGGTGTTGGATGTCATCTTAAATTTAGTATCTTGAAATCCATCACAGAAGGTAGCACGACTATTAGCAGTGGGCATAAAAGAGATGCAACTGGCATTGGGTCTGTCGGCCAGTCTGAACCAGAATATGTGGGTTGCAAAACTGCTGAAGTTGGAGCACTGCAGTGTGATTTCTTGTCCAGGCTCAACCGCCACAGTGTAAAACTGTGCGAGTGAAACAGATATCCAGCCTGAAACAATCAACAAGTATTCATAAAAGACAATTTTCCAAAGAACGAAACAACACCTAAAATTTATGTTGTCAATAAACTTTTGTAAATGTAATTTAATGGCAACAACAAATTGCAACTAACTACTGATAAAAAAATAGATAGGTGTACTTACTGAGAGTATAGAGTAGAAATGATAGCAAGTTGAAGTTCACCATTGTGCACACGGCCACTGCAGTGGCACTAACTGAATGGTGCTCCTGCAAAAGTGATCTCTAGACAAAGAGGTGGGCTGTTCTTATATATTTAAACTGACTGCACTGACTGCAGACCAACTGCACGGGTGCTTGTAGAAAAGCGCAGCAACTAAAATCAGGATATCATCGCTTGTTTGTTAGGTTTGTTTGTTAGACAGTCTCAGTAATGCTTTTGTAAACCTTTCCTGACACTGGCACATTAACTTTGTCTTTGATTTTTATAACTGCAGGACATGATAATAGTCTATGTGATTAAGCTTTGACTAAACCAGCATCTCTCTATCTAGCTAGCTGGATAGCTCCTGCAGTTAAAAGTTTATATTCAGGTTAGTATTTTAGAAACAGTCATGCAATAAGAAAGCCAGTTGCTTCATAAATTGCAGGCTGGCGTACATGCACACAAATAACACAAGCAAATTAACAACATGATTATATCTTTAGTGGATATCTGACCTCTATAAAAGTGATAATTAATTGATAGCAATGGAATGATACCAGTATAAGTTCAACCTTGAGGGTAGTGATGTTAGTTTATGCAAGTCTTACAGTGGCTTGCAAAAGTATTCAGCCCCCTTGAACTTTTCCTCATTTTGTCACATTACAGCCACAAACATGAATTAATTTCATTGGGATTCCACGTGAAAGACCAATACAAAGTGGTGCACACGTGAGAAGTGGAACGAAAATCATACATGATTCCAAACATTTTTTACAAATAAATAACTGAAAAGTGTTGTAGAACCACCTTTTGCTGCAATGACAGATGCCAGTCTTTTAGGGTATGTCTCTACCAGCTTTGCACATCTAGAGACTGAAATCCTTGCCCATTCTTTATTGTTCCTCATTTTAACGTAAGATATCATTCTTAGCTAAGAAAGAACTTGACACATGTTGTGATAAGCTAAACTTCAGAGCTACCAGGACACACCCACCTAGAGGGAAACAGTACTGTTGTTATTTGCCCTCCAGCCATCCTTTGATTTTAATTTAGCCAGAATGCCAGACAGTTGCTGTGCTAGATGTGATAGGTGTTTATTTACAGCTGTCAGAAGGGCAAAGAGTATAGCACCAACACTTGAATACACTTCTCCTGACCCTACCTTACAGGCCACATCGTATGAATCCCTGCTTCTCCACAGCAATTATGGCTGTCAGTTGTAGCTCATTTAAACGGTAGGAATGCTTTGCCCGACACTGAAAAATACTTGGTCAACTTTACTGTTATACCACAAATTAATGCTACCTGAACTTTTCTGCCCCGACACTGCAAATGTCCAAGTCAACAATATGTAAGATTTACATGTGGTAGTTTGTTTAAGCTAGCTATGTAGCACTGACCTTTGCTTTAACAATGAACATTTCTTTTGTTCTTCTCCAACACAGTGGAATTATTTACATAATCAGACTGAAAATACATGTAGCTGTCTGCACTTGCTTTCAACCTCAGTCCAGCAGGTGGCAGTAAAGAGTATTTGAAACTACTGGCTAAGAGTAAGTGTAGATTTAGTAAAATTGTATTTACATTGGCAACAATGACATCTGTTTGCTGTAATTGGAGGTCACTAAAATTAATGTTGAGCTGGTGTGTAACTTTGCAAAAATAATATTGGACGAGTTTTCTCTGGTCTTCTGTAATTAGAGCAGTAATGACACTTTTCTTTGTAACCCACTGGCTGTCTCAGTGATGCCCATAACAGGGCTTGACTCTCTGGTATCACTCTTACACACACAACTTAAAGCATTTAACACAAAAACTGTTGAGGTTTACACTCATTTAAAAATTTAATTGGCCAGGAAAAGCTGTTTGTTAGCTATTAAAAAAGCCCTCAGCAAAGCAAAGCCATCTTACTATTTATCACTTATAAAAGGAAATAAAAATGGCCCAAGGTTTTTTTTTAGTGCTGTACCCAGGCTGACAAGGAGTCAGTCTGTCTGAAGTTTTAAGTGCTGAACATGCATGCATTTCTCCTGTTGTGTAGAGATATTTACACCAGAAGTGTCAATGAGAATAAAAAAAACCCCACATTTGTTATGAGGATGATCTATTTATTGGATATTGCTTCTAAATATGTTTATTTAGGCTTTCACAGTTTATTTCCCTACACAGAAAAGCTGCCTGTTTTATCATCTACTCGAAACCACAGACTGTTTCTATTGTGATTGTCATACTGCAGTGTGCTGCTCTCTGCTGATAGAAGTCAATGAAACTCACCCATTTGTCTCTTTCTTTCTGCAAATTAGGATGTCCGGTGCAAAATGAAAAGCAGAAGTGACAACTCTACCCACAGGTGTCTCACAAACAGCAGGGGGGAAATAGCCATTCGTTACACTCTGAGCAGCAATTCACTTCCCTTCTGAACCTGTCTGGTGGCAGCATACACAACAGTTGCCTGTGGCCCTCTTTTGTTTTTGATAAAAAGTTACTGTGGCATCGTCCCTAAATATAGCATGTTTAAGGTATGTTAGTTTTGTTTAACTAAGTTGTATGTTTAAAATATCAATAAAAGACAGTATGCAATAACTTATCATATCAATATCATAAAACTGCATTTTATTTGACACAGAACACAGAAACACGCATGTTTAAGCTTTTTAAGTAAAAAAAGAAAGGTGATTTTTTGTTAACAAGTTAGGTATAAACAAAGTAAGTGTATGAGTCAAAGTATAAAAGACAGCATAAAATCTTTTCAGTCATGAAGACAGATATATATCTAACGGACACACAGCGCTGTGTGTTACCACATCGGTTCACATGTATTTGTATTAACTGGTATCTTTGATTCAGATTCAGACATGTGGTTGCACATGTAGTATGCATATATATATATATATATATATATATACAAGTCAAAGTTTGATCCAGGTTCCACAATGAAATACTCTGTTGTTCAGAAATGTAGGTGGAATTTACTGTTTTATTAGAGATTCTGTAACAAGAAAGATGCAACTTAACAGGTGTCAGAATTTTCATCACAGTTATGTTTAAACCATGCACCAAAAAAGGGCCACTAAAAAAGGAGAAAAACTAGAGACTATCTGGTAGCAGCATAGATCACACTTAAATTTAGTCACCTCACTTTGGTCCAGATGTTGTTGTTCTTTAGAAGCTAGAAGGCAAAAACACCACAGTTACTGTCTGTTCATTACTGCACATCATGAAGATTAAATACAAGAAAAGCTGTTGTATGTTTTAAAAAGTACCTTGCTTAAGTTTCCCGTTTTGAACAACCAGTCCAATGATGACCATTAGGAGGAAAACAGACAGAACACCAAAGGTGACGTTCGTCAGCTTAGCTGCAACGTCAGACTCTTCTACAAGAAAAATGCAGAAAATTAAAGCCTCCAAAACTGTTTTATAGCTTTTAAATCATGTACATGTGCACAATAAAATACATTTTTAGAAAAATCTTACGTTTACATTTGCTGTCCATGTCATCCACAGGCTCATCAGTGTCTTTTGAAAACAAGACACTGAATTAGTTTTTTATTGATTCAATAATTATAATTATAAAAATATAGAGCATCCACATTGTTGTACAGTGGAACCCCGACTTACGAAATAAATTCGTTCCAGAGGGTCTTTCGTAAGTCAAAATTTTCATAAGTAAAAGCACCTTTTTCCATCGCCTTTTGAGTGAGGCGATGCTGGCTAAAGACGAAGTTCTTGGTGGAGGAGGACTTTGCTCATATTTATCAATAATTTAATATCAATAATCTCTTTGTTTCCATCGAGACTTTACGCTTCTTTGTTCACTCGAATCACTTGCAGAAAGTTTTTTTCACACCATTATGAATGAACAATAGGCTAATTGCAAACGAAAAGCACATGAAATAGCGCAATGCAACAACAATATGTCTTTCACGTGGAACAGCAAAGTGCAAGTACAAAAGCCAAGGGGTTATCACATCATTCGGAAGGCATTGTGGGCATTCTGAGCTCAGCCAGCGTGGGCATTTTGCCATACCACAGGCAGAAATATTGCCGTTAAGTGCCTTTGTAACTTGAATTTTTCATTTAATGGGGTCTTCGTAAGCCGGGGTTCAACTATATATGTGACCGTGGCTCAGGGGGTTGGGAATCGCATCTGTAACCGGAAGGTCGCCGGTTTGATCCCTGGGCTCTCTGTCCTGGTCGTTGTGTCCCTGGGCAAGACACTTTACCCTACTTGCCTACTGGTGTTGGCCAGAGGGGCCGATGGCGCGATATGGCAGCCTCGCTTCTGTCAGTCTGCCCCAGGGCAGCTGTGGCTACAACTGTAGCTGCCTCCACCAGTGTGTGAATGTGAGAGTGAATGAATAGTGGTATTGTAAAGCGCTTTGGGTGCCTTGAAAAGCGCTATATAAATCCAATCCATTATTATTATTATTATATGCAATGTAGGAAGTGTAGCTTAATGATAAGGCAAGGCAAGGCAAGGCAAGTTTATTTGTATAGCACAATTCAACAACAAGGTGATTCAAAGTGCTTTACAGAGACATTAGAAACAAGAACAAATAAAAAGCATGATTTAAAATTGAATAAAACAAGCAAATAAACTAACTAACTAATTAACAAACAAACAAACAAACAAACAAACAAACAACAGTATATAAAATCAAAACAGATAAAATCAGAACAGTAGATAAAATCAGTAGTTAAATGTAAGTTTTGAAATTTAAGCTTAAAGTGTGGATTTGGTGCTTTATTCAAATGCAGCTGAGAACAGGTGAGTCTTCAACCTGGATTTAAATAAACTGAGTGTTTCAGCTGATCTGAGGCTTTCTGGGAGTTTGTTCCAGATATAAGGAGCATAAAAGCTGAATGCAGCTTCTCCGTGTCTGGTTCTGACTCTGGGAACTGATAAAAGACCGGATCCAGATGACCTGAGGGATCTGGATGGTTCATACTGGGTCAGGAGGTCATTGATGTATTTTGGTCCTAAACCATTCAGAGCTTTATAGGCCAGCATCAGAACTTTAAAGTCTATCCTCTGACGGACAGGCAGCCAGTGTAAGGACCTCAGAGCTGGACTGATGTGGTCCACTTTTTTGGTAAAGAGAAATATTCAAAAAATGGGAACCAAATCAAAACAAAGACTACAATAATACAATAATCTTACCACCAACGTTTAAATGCGTCACACTGAAAACCAGACATCCATCATAAAATCCACAGAAATACAGCCCAGAGTCAGATTGATCCACTTTCTTGATTTTGAGGAAAAGAGTGGAGATGTTGGTTGTCATTTCAAATTTTCCATTTTGAAATCCATCACTGTATGTAACCTCACATTTAGAAGTTAAAGAAAGAGAGATGCAGCTGACTGTGGTACTGCTGACCATTCTGAACCAGAAAGTCAAAGAGTCCCATTTGGAGTTGTTAGTGCACTGCAGAGTCACATCTTCACCTGGCTGGACCTCTACAGTCTGAAAATCAGAAGCTGAAATGGAAATTCCCCCTGAAACAATGAAAAAAACAGACAAATGTTCTTTAGAGACTTACTGTCAGATAACATGATGGGGAATTCGATTTTCTAAATAGTAAAGTTGGTAATAAGCAAATGTAGTTGATGATGGGTTAAACAAACAATAATAAGTTAATATTGATGTTAAGTGTAATAAACTATACTTACAGAAGCTACAAAGACTTAAAGCTGTTATAAAGCAGAAGTTCATCGTTGTGTGTCTGACGCTCTGCAAGCCCGCAGTTGGTATATTCACTAGAAAGGTTGCTCTCAGTGTACTACTGTGAATGCGATAGAGGCGGAGTGTCATGTTTTACTTAAACCATTTCAAAGGGGCCATGTGAGCTTTCTCAAGACAGTGTTTATTCCTGTTTGGCCATTTTGTAGATAGTAACATCGACCCACACATTACTGTTAACAAGTAACAGCAAATTTTATTTAATCTTCATTTCCTTTCACTTAATTTTCCCAAGATGAATATCTATTTGATTTACCACTTTCTAAATACAGATGTTTGCCAATAGGGTCAATAAAAACTTAAACAGAACAAAATAAGAATATATTAGATGTGAGCAAACAGGTCAGTAACCACACCCTAATTTAATTACCCTGCTAACCCTGATAATACTGGCAAGTTTTAGAGCTTGAGCATGTTTGGATCACTTCCTCGAAGTCCATTCTTGATACGTAGAAGAATTTACTCCACTATTCAAAATGAGCTTTGTAGCAGGGCACCTCAGTCAAACACTGCATTTCTGTACTGAAAAATCAAGTGTTGTGAGAACTGCAGAAGGTGTATAGCCAGCTTCTGTCTTCAAGTAACTGGTAGTGATGGGATTTCCAGCTCTTTTTAGAGAACCAGCTCTTTCGGCTCCCAACCGGCTCTTCAGGTTGTTTTGCTGCATTACAGTGGCTTGCAAAAGTATTTGGCCCCCTTGAACTTTTCCACATTTTGTCACATTACAGCCACAAACATGAATCAATATCACTGGAAATCCACATGAAAGACCAATACACAGTGATGTACACGTGTGGTACTATATTAAAAAGCTGGCAGTTGTTACAATGCTGATAGTGTCATGGTTGGCTGTGTGGCAGGCAAAGGTTGGTCCCTAATGAAGGATGCAGAACACAAAGGGATGTACAAAAGGAGGGAGTTTTATTGCTGTAAAGTTATAAACCATAGCTAAACACAAAACTTTAAAACTAGAAACTAAGAACTGGAAACAAAGAGCTAGAATAAAGGAGCATCGATGGAAAAAAGGGAAACAAGGAAACAAACAGCTATGTGAAAGACACGTAAGCAGAGGAAAACATGGAACACAAGTAGAAATAATCAAACCAACAGGATAGTAGGAAGCAAAACTGAACAGAGCCTGTCAATCCCCCCCAAAAACAAACAAACAAACAAACAAACAAACAAAAAACCCAAAAACAAACAACAAACACAACAGGAAACAGGAAACAAACATAGAAACACTGGGTCATGGACCAGGAACCATGACAGATAGTCACAGTCAAAGAGTTCTTGAGTTAAGATAAGTCAACACTTTTTTGACAACAAAAGATATGCTGTTATATCATGAAGTTGGGTTTCAACTTCCATTTGATTTACAACTTCATGTTCCATAGCAAATGTTTTTAAAAAAAAAAGAAAAGAATACATGATCAAAAAATGCCATCTACAAAAGACCGAAACACAGCGACAGGAGGTCACTGAAAAAACTGTTCTCCATCATGGATAACCCATCACACCCAGTCCACTGTGGTCTGAAACTTAGAACCTAAGACAGAAACCCAGCCTGAAACAGTAGAAAGATGTTTCAAATGAACATGATGCAAAATCTGTTGTAAATTTACTTTACAGCCACCACCTACATGCTTAAAAGCTGGTACAGTTTGAAAGACTCACCAGTCCTCCAAACATACCTCAGTTTTTGTCTTATCTGCCCATAAGACCTTTCTCCAGAAAGCAATTATTCTTTATTCTTCTGATAAATCGCAAGAAAGAAAAAGAAACAGAGTCCACAGTGTAGCAGGTGTGGTCTGCGATGCTGCTGCATGTGAGATGGATGCATCTGTGTGTCCCAGGACCGGGCCAGCCAGGGAAGGAGCTGGCCCAAATGGTGGCCGAAACCTGCACAGCCCGACGTTGGGGAGATGGAGGGACTGACGCCAGCCGAGCCGCCTGGGAGCCCCGGCGCACTTCCACGGCTCTTGTGCCTCCCCTGCCACTGGATGCGCGGGCAGTCCAACAGAATCCAGGCAGCACAAACAGCCAAGAAAAGGATCCAGCAGCACAAGAGTCAAGGGACAGTGAACTGACCAGAGGCCCGTGAGGAACACCAGCCGGGTTAATGTGACACGATGAGATAGAGATGATGCTCTTATTTCCCTTTCTTGCAAATAAGATGCAGGTGCAGTAGCAATAGCCTTACTACATAAACTTGATGACATGACTTTAATAGAAATACCATAAATCCAATTAGAGCCATCATTGAGTTCTGTTATTTCTTATTAGGAGACTCAAAAGCACATCAGGGTGTTTAGTTTTAAGTACCATCACTTTTGTACCTGAATTAAACAAAATCATATGATAGTTGTTTTCAGTGGTTAAGTTCTCCTGTGACAGACAGACTTTGATATCAAAGCACAAGTAATAAATAAAGTTTTAGAGGTGCAGGAAATTTAATTTTTTATTACTTGACTGGGCAGCACGGTGGCATGGTGGTTAGCACTGTTGCCGCACAGCAAGAAGGTCCTGAGTTCAATCAGGCCAGGGTCTTTCTGTGTGGAGTTTGCATGTTCTCCCCGTGTTTGCGTGGGTTCACTCCGGGTACTCTGGCTTCCTCCCACTGTCCAAAGACATGCATGGTTAATTGGATAATCCAAATTGCCACTAGGTTTGAATGTGTGAGGGAATGTGAGTGCGAATGGTTGTCTGTCCCTGCGACAGACTGGCGACCTGTCCAGGGTGTACCCTGCCTCCAGCCCCATGACAGCTGGGATAGGCTCCAGCACCCCCCGCGACCCTGAAAAGGATAAGCGGAAGCGAATGGATGGATGGATGGATATTACTTGACTTAAATTTAATTATATCCCAAATATTCCCATATGGAAAAGAAATAGTAAAAACGTGATTACGGCTTACATGATTTACTCATGAAAGTGGCCACTTTCTCATTACTTTCATATATTGTTTTAGTATCCAAAACATACAAGTTTCATTATATAATTTTTCAAGGGATCTTATGTCTGTTTTCACTCTTATATGCTTTTCATACAAGTTTCACACAAGACAGATACAAACTTTATAAGATTTATATACATCTTTTCCATATGGGTTTATACACATACAACATCTCATATTATCGTGTACATTTGTTTTGAACTTGGCTATAATGCTCTGCTGTATGTAGAGGCCTTGTGAGTTCACTTGTGCTCAGGCCACAGCCCTACCTCCCCTGGAGGATTTGACTCTCCTTTTGAGTACAAAAAACAATCATCATTTTCCATTTTGTCTGCTCACCAAAAAAATGAATATGCCCTTTTTTTCTTCTTCTCTTTTTTCAAATAAAGATCAGGGGCAGAAAAAATACGAAAACGAAATACGAAATCGCACTAAATAGAAAAAGGGACACTAGCATTGAAAACTTTTGCGAGATCTCGCAACACTTTTGCGAGAGTTTTTTTTGCGAGATCTCACAAAAGTTCATCTTAATTTTTTTTCTCCCATGTCAGAGTCTACAGTAAAAAAGTGAGAAATTGTGTAGTTTTTTAATTTGTGTGCACACGTGTGCACAAAATTGAATCCTTGCTCCTCGCCAGCTGTGAGCACCAAGCATCCTGTTTCTCTATAGTAGTTTGTTCACATTTGAGGTGACTCTGGGGTATAAACTCAAATTATTACATGGACACAGAACTGTTTTTTATTCCTGGTTTATTGCTAAGTGTAGATATTATTCAAGTTACAATAAAGTGTGGACAAGAAAGTGTTTTCTTGCACTTTGAATGTGCACAAAGAGAAATTAGGATCTCCAGTGCATTATGAAAAGTAACAACTCCACCCACAGGGGTTTCACAAACAGCAGGTGGGAAAAGGCATTTCTTCTACTCTGAGCAGCAATTCACTTCCCCCTGAACAAATCTGGTGGCAGCATACACAACAGTTGCCTATGGCATTGATTAAAAGTCACTGTGGCATAGTTCATATGTGTAGTATGTTTAAGTTATGTTAGTTATGTTTAACATATAAATAAAAGAAGTATGCAATAACTTGTGAATCTCATAAAACTGCATTTTATTTCTAACAGAACACAGAAACATAGCAGGTTTAAACTTTTTAAGTAAATCTTTAACAACTCCGCAGTTGGTGTGTTCACTAGAAAGGTTGCTCTCAGTGTACTACTGTCAATGCAATAGTGGCAGAGTGTCACGTGGTGCTTAAACTATTTCAAACTGGCTCGCTCAAGACAGTGTTTATTCCTGTTCAGTCATTTTATAGATAGTAAAATGAACCCCCACATTACTGTTAACAAGTAACAGCAAATTTAATTTAATCTTTGTTTCATTTCACTTCCTTTCCCAAGATGAATATCTATTTGATTTACCACTTTCTAAATACAGATGTTTGCCAGTAGGGTCAATAAAAACTCAAACAGCACAAAATAAGCTTTAGGTTTTCCTGCCAGAAGAGCAGGAAAACACGAGGGACATAACTGGATTTAACAAAAAGCAAGTCTTTAATTATGGCTGACAGCGAAATGTAGAAACAAAAGGCAATGATGAAACTAAACTATAGCCTAAACTGGGGAAGCTAGGATTAACTATGAAAACGGTGACATGAAACATAAACATGAACATGAATCTGAACCCAAGCTTGAAAGTAATCCTGTGACTTGAAGTACGTGATGCTAGAAAAACACATGACCCAACACTTAACAGAGGAAGACAGGGGCTGTGTCCCAATTCAGAGACCGCACGCTTGAAGTACGCATTTTTTTTTTCTTAAATTTTATTTCTGCATTTAAATTAAACATAACATGCTTATACAAATCAACCGAGAACAATTACTGTCTTTAACATTTGTGAACTTATAAGCATGAAAAGAAAAAAAAGAGAAAAAAAAAGAAAAAGAAAAAAGAGGAAAAAAACAACAACCAAAAAAAATAAAAATAAAAGTAAAAAAATTATAACAATATTAACTAAATAAAGAGTGAAATAGACTAAAAAATAAATAAATAATAATAATTCACGTGGAGTGTGAGGCATAAATTATGATCAATTATTCTTTTAAGAATTCTAGAAATGGTTGCCAAATCATACAAAAATTCGCCAGTTTCCCCTTTCTATCAAATCTTATCTGCTCCACCCTGGCCACAGACACCATCTCATTAAGCCACCTGTTAAAACACGGGGCCGAAGAAGACCGCCACTGTAAAAGAATAAGTTTCTTTGCAGCCAGCATACCCATTGTAATTATCTGTTTTTGTGAAAAGGAAAAAGATTCGATTGATGCAAATGATCCAAGTATAGCCAATGTACCATCACGTGGTATTTTTTTCTTAAATTGGTTTGAAAACCAGATAAAAATCTGGCTCCAAAAAGCATTCAAAACAGGGCAATGCCAAAATAAATGTGCAAGGGAACCTTCACCAACTTTACATCTGTCACATAAGGGAGATACAGAATTATAGATCCGGTTAAGTTTGAGTTTAGAAAAGTGTAGTCTATGAATGACTTTAAACTGGATTAGTTTATATCTGGCATTTATTGAGCCTTTCTGAATATTGGACAAACAATTTGACCATTGCTCTTCAGACAGAGAGACCCCGAGGTCTTCAGCCCATGTTTTCCTAATTCGGTCGGAATCAACTGGGATTGTAAAGCACTTAACAAACTGAGATATCAAATGTTTAAAATTTGCTTTCCGAATTATATCAAAGTAAGTATAACTTCGTGGCTTCAGTGGAAAGTCTGAAAAGTTTTGTTGAACAAAATTCCTTATTTGAAGATAACGAAAAAAATGTGATTGAGGTAACTGAAACTTTTCTTGAAGTTGAAGGAAGGACATAAATTTGTCATCTGTATATAAGTCCTCAATGTATTTCAATCCCTTTTCCCCCCATTCTAAAAACACCCTATCCATTTTACCTGGTTTAAACACGTAGTTATGTGTTATTGGCATTCCTACTGAAAAATCAGGTAGTTTGAGAGATTTCCTAATTTGATTTAATATCTTTAAGGAGTGTTTAACAACAAAATTACGACTGAGCGAATTATTACAAGAACCCGTGTTAGAAAACAATAAGACCGGTAATGAGGCTTCAGATACTGTTGTTGCCTCTACCTGGAGCCAGATCGGAAGCTTGTCATGACAATAATCAATAGGTGAACCCCACTGCCAGTACAATAGAGCTCTTGAATTTGCTGCCCAATAATAATGTCTATACACAGGGAGACCTAACCCCCCGCAGGAAGTGTTTTTTTGAAGATGAGCCATGGATATCCGAGGGGGTTTTCCTGCCCAAATGAATGAGTGAATCAATGAATCAAGCTGCTTAAAAAATTTAAGTGGCAAATGAATAGGAAGGTTTTGAAAAAGATATAAAAATCGTGGCAAATACACCATCCTAACTGCATTTATTCGACCGATCAGAGACAGAGGAAGCAGTTTCCATTTTCTAATATCCTCTTTGAGCTTATCCAGCATTTCCAAGAAATTCAATTTATAAAGGAGTTTGGGATTTTTAGAGATCTTAAGACCAAGATAAGTAAAGGACGTAGTTACTAATTTGAATGGGAGTGAGCTGAGGAACTTTGGGCATAGATTATCTGTTATTGGCATAAATTCAGATTTATCCCAATTAATCATATATCCTGATAATTTCCCAAAGTGTTTAATACAATTTAAAAGATTAGGGAATGAGATTTCTGGTTTGGAAAGGCAGATCAGTAAGTCATCTGCGTACATATTAGCAAGACTTTCCACCTTCCCAAATTTAACTCCCTGTATACCTGGGTGGTTTCTTATATTAATGGCTAGGGGCTCCAGGGCTATATCAAAAAGAAGCGGTGAGAGGGGATCCCCCTGTCTCACCCCGCGTTGTAATTGAAAGGGAGAGGATTTATCTGCATTAGTAAGAATACAGGACACCGGACACAGATAAATCATTTTAATCCAATCCCTAAAGTACTCCCCAAAACCAAATTGTTTTAGAGTTTCAAATATATAAGACCATTCAATCTGATCAAACGCTTTTTGAGCGTCCAGAGAAAGTACTGCTGTTTTAACCTCTTTTCCATAACCTGAGTAAATTGTATTTAATAATAAATGGACATCATTAAATGACCATCTACCAGGAATAAATCCTGTTTGATTAGGATGTATAGTTGTTGAAATATGTTTACTCAATCTTGTAGCTAAGATTTTGGTTATGATTTTATGATCACAATTTAAAAGAGCAATGGGTCTATAATTTGCTGGGATGCCTTCCTCCTTTCCAGTTTTATGAAGCAAACAAATATTTGCCTCATAAAGTGAAGCTGGTAACCTTTTATTTTTAACGCAATCATTTATCATCCTAAGCATGAGTGGAATAATTTTGTTTTGAAAGGCTTTATAGAATTCATTACCAAATCCATCTGGGCCAGCTGTTTTTCCAAGTGGTAAGGTTTGAATTGTTCTTAAGAGATGTTTTTCAGAGATAGGGGAGTCAATTTCATCTCTCAGGGCTTTGTCTAATTGAGGAATAGCTAACCGATCGAAGAAGTTGCTAAACTCACTTTGAGATGGTTTAATTTTACTAGAATAGAGATCTTTATAGAATTTGGTAAAACAAGTATTAATTTCCTTTGGATTGGTACTTACCTTACCCGATTTCATTATCACTTTTTGAATTGCTCGTTTTGCTTGTTCCCCTCTAAGCTGGTTTGCCAGCAGTTTCTCTGGTTTATCTCCAAATTCAAAATGTCTCTGTTTGAGCTTCAAAAGAAGATTGCTAACACGTTTATTTAAAATTGTGTTGTATTCATACTTTAATTTCAAAATTTCATTTAAATCAGTTTGCAACAAAGATGATCTATATACTTCTTCCAATTCAGGAAGCTTATTTTCTATTTCTTTAAGTCTTTTTCCCAATATTTTTTTCTTGGAAGATTCAAAGGAAATAATATGACCTCTCATCACGACTTTAAAGGTCTCCCACAAAATAGAATCTGAAACTTCTCCATTATCATTAGTGGCAAAAAACGTATCCATATTTGCATTAAGGTATTTAATAAATTCTTGATCATTCAGAAGGGAAGGGTTAAAACGCCAATTATATTTTTTGGTCAAAATGTTTTTAAAGACCATTGAAACCGGGCAATGATCAGATATTACAATATTATGGTAATTAGAATCAACAACTATGGGCATCAGCTCAGAGGATATCAGAAAATAATCAATTCTAGTATAGGTTTTATGAACATGAGAGAAAAATGAATAGGCTCTCTCAGTAGGGTGTTGTAAACGCCAGATATCAATTAAATTTCTAGTTTTAATTAAATCATTCAAAGTTTGCACTGACCTAATATTGGAGGGGGCTTTTGTAGATAATCTATCCAAAAAAATGTCGAGAAAGCAGTTAAAATCACCACCAATAATAATGTTGGCGGTAACTGTCGGTATTAAGTTGAAAACATTCTTAAAAAAATCAGGATTATCCACATTTGGAGCATAGATGTTAAGCAAGGTTATCGGTATTGAATTAATTTGACCAGTGACTATAAGGTATCTGCCATATGGGTCAGCGACCACAGAGTCTGGACAAAATGAAACATTCTTTTTAAAGAGAATCGCAACACCTCTGGCCTTACTGGTAAAAGGAGCTTGATACACTTGAGATATCCACTTTGCTCTTAATGTTTGTTGGTTGTTAATATTTCTATGAGTTTCCTGAAGGAATATTACATCTGCTTTAAGTGATTTAAGATGTGAAAAAACTTTACCTCTTTTAATTATATGTCCAAGACCTTTTACATTCCAAGAGACTATTTTTACATCATTTCCCTCAACGCAAGACTCTTTGTTTAACCCAAACATCATGTATCAAACTCGCTCAGATATCGACTTCCATCGCCATCCACATACAGATACACACATACAAAAAAAAGAAAAAAGAAAAAAGAAATAACCCCATAGGCACTCCCCAATCCCCATCCACCCCCACCCCCCGCATAAAGCACTTCTAAACTGAAGTACTGGCGTCCCTCTCGGCTCAAGGCCACTGGGCACACGGCCTTCAACACATTCCTCCACGGAGTATTCCATTCAATCAGAGAAAAGAAAACACTACGCTTAACTCCGTGCTCAAACAAACTGTTAAATAGGAAAGAAAAAAATCAGTATACCGGTCTCTCAGAACATTAAGGAATCTTTAACAAAAGAAGCTTAACTCATACAGCTCAATTACGTACTATTCAACTCGGAGTTTATAAACACAGACACCTCACCCGGTGTAGCAAAGACCTTCAGATGTCCATTGTATTTCACATGAAGTTTAGCAGGATACCGAAGACTGTGTTCCATTTTTTTCTCCCGTAATGTCTTCAACACCTCGCTGAACTCACGCCGTTGCTGCCTCACCTCCGGCGTATAATCCGGAAAGATGAGCACCTTGTGACCCTGGTATTCCAACGCTCGGTCTCTTCGCAGCCGCAGAATGAGTTCTTTATCCCAATAAAAGTGGATTCGTACAATCAATGGTCTTGGTGCTGCGCCCGCCGCCGGTGGAGGTCTCAACGAGCGGTGTGCTCGGTCAACAATAACCGGGGATTTAAAATGACCCTCCCCGAGGAGTTTAGGGATCAAATCTTGAATGAATTCAGCCGGTCTGGGTACCTCTACTTTCTCAGGGATGCCGATGATCATAATGTTATTTCGGCGCGATCGACCCTCCAAGTCATCCACTTTTAATGTCAATGCTTCATTCTTGCTCTCCAAGATGGAAACCACTTTCTCCAAGCGGGACAGTCGATTTTCCTGATTTAGGGCTTGCTCTTCCATAGATTTCACTTTCTCCAGTAGATCTCTTTGGGATTCCTGTAGTGCTTGAAGAGTATGATCCAAATTATCAAACCTTTCATTTATATGACGGAGAATTTTGTTAGAGATCTTCTCCCATAGTAGCGGCATCTCTTCAGTATCGCTGTCTTCTTTGTCCTCGGGAGAGACCATGCTAACGGTAGGGTTAGCCTCAGCACTAGCAGCGTTGACCGAAGTCATACTTCGTAATGAAGAGTTAGTCTGTTTACCCGGTTTTCTGGGCATCCTTAGTTGTATACAATAAAGATTACAATAGTTGGCTTCTTTTTTTCTCAAATTAGGAGACCGTAAAAATAGATTTCTAAGTTTGGCACGGAGGAGCGTCAGGGAACGCGTCTATTCCATGTGCTACTCCGGAAGTGACCTTTTTTTCGCATTTTGAGTGCGATTACGTCACCGCCACGCAACGACGTCTGTCCCAATCCGAAGTGTACTTCAAATGCATACTCCAAATGCGCCGTCGATTTCCCCAAATATCAAGCGTGGTCCGGTGCACGCTTCGTGGTCCCATATATCCCACAATTCATAGCGCGGCGGTGGGTGTGGATAATTTTGTGGCAAAATACGATGTTTGATGTTTCTACTTTCAGCGTTAACTTGGTTTTAAAGCCTCTACTTCAAAAAAAATATATATAGTCGACCTTAATCTTACAGAGAATGTGATGATTTTATGGATAATTAAAGTCAGTCATATATCCACAAACACAACAAGCTGAAAGTCAGTGATGCTGCTCGGTTTGCAGTCCTGAATATCACGGCACAAGCAGGATTCACTGCACTGTTAATGTTAGCTATATTATATTGCTGCCTCTGTTCGGTGGTGTCGAGCCAAACGGACTTTAACGTGTGTTTGAATGAGCTGACGGTTCACTCGTTAAGCTGAAAGAAAGATGCTTTATTCACAGGAGTCACACATGTGTCCACTGTACCATCTGGAAACTCTTCTTGTTTAGCACTCGTAATAACACAAACACTAAATCCTCCTTCTCTGGTGCTGTTTTGTAGCAGTGTATACACCTGAGACTGTCACCTGTCTGTCTGTCCTGCACTCTCTCTCCTTGTCTTTCTCTCTGATTGTGCAATAAAAGTATGAACATTCATTTATAAGTTACACTTGTGTTTGAATCCTGCAGCTTATCACACATTTGATTTCCATGTGTGACAACTGCAAGTGTCCAAAGTGAGGACAGACTGAGGGACCCACTGCTGCACATCATCTGTGAGGCTTTGCACCCCTGATGAGCCACCAGGACAAACTCAGCAGTGTGTGAGGAAGAGGAGGAGGAAGAGCAGCTGACAGACGGAGAGAATAGACAGACTGTGCCCTGTTTGTGAAGGACTGCTAGGAAAGTTTAACATAACTAATTGTCTGTCCTGAATCAGTCTTATTAGGCAATGTTCAAATAATTTTATCATCCCAGCGTTTTCAGTGTGGGAGAAAGTACTCAGGGCCTTCAGGTTACACACTATGAAAGGCAGCAACAAGTGTAATATTCAGAAATCTAAAGTCTGTATCAGCAGCAGAATGGAACTAAAAATAAATGTTTGTTTCAGTTCTATAAAGCTTTGAGTATTTTGGATTAGTAGCACTGCTGTGTTTGTTGCATCATATTGCTGTAATTGTGTATATGCTTTATATATTCTGAGGTAAGTTGATCTATAGTGTTACATCATATTCTATAAGGATGTTATGTGTTTGTATACTTTCTGCCCAGTTTGACCCATTTAGCAGAAGTCAGCCCGTTTAAGGCTCTGATATCTATTCTGTATGACTTAAAGCAGTTATGACATGGTCTGATTTTCTCACCTAATAAAGGAATATTCAATATATCAGTCTACTCTTCATTTTATCTGAAACAGTTTTCACAGCTCATACATTTTGTTTTTACACTCCTGAAGAAATTCTATGACTCTGTTGTGGCTTCTGCTATCTTTTATGGCGTGGTCTGCTGGGGCGGCAGCATCTCTGCTGGGGACAGGAAGAGACTGAACAGGGTGATCCGAAGGGCCAGCTCTGTTCTAGGATGCCCTCTGGACCCAGTGGAGGTGGTGAGTGACAGGAGAACGGCGGCTAAGCTGTCATCCCTGATGGACAACATCTCCCACCCCATGCAGCAGACTGTGACAGCACTGAGCAGCTCCTTCAGTGGGAGACTGCGGCACCCACGGTGTGGGACGGAGAGATTTCGCAGGTCTTTCCTCCCCACTGCTGTCAGACTCCATAATAAAGACTTTAACTGATCAAGCACACACATCCATACATATGCAATAATACTAAGTGCAATAATCCTTTCTGTCATCGTTGTATTTTTACTTAGTTGTATATAGTATTTGTATTTGTATTCTATTTTTATCTTATTGTATATTTATTTTATTTTATTCTACTGTATATAGTATTTTATTTTATTCTATTCTGTACAGTTGTGTACTGTATTTATTCTTATTGTATTCTAATTTTTGCCTCATAACTTTTGCACTGTCCACTTCCTGCTGTGACAAAACAAATTTCCCACGTGTGGGACTAATAAAGGTTATCTTATCTTATCTTATCTTATCTTATCTTATATGTAAGTATTGAGCCAAATGTAATGTAATGCAAACATATTAAACGAACAATATTTGTCTCTTATGTATAATGCATTTGTATATACACTGTCAAAGGTACTTGTCTTTGAGTGAAGATTTAAGGTGATAGGAAATATAAATAACTGCAATTTGAATCTTTGACCGAGAGTTCAAGCTCACTGCTGTAAGATATCCTGTAATATATATACATATATATGTATATATAAACACCCAGCACGCCTCTGCGGGCAGTTTATCCTTCAAGCTCGGGTCCTCTACCAGAGGCCTGGGAGCTTGAGGGTCCTGCGCAGTATCTTAGCTGTTCGCATGACTGCACTCTTCTGGACAGAGATCTCCGATGTTGTTCCCGGGATCTGCTGGAGCCACTCGCCTAGCTTGGGAGTCACCGCACCTAGTGCTCCGATTACCACGGAGACCACCGCTACCTTCACCCTCCACATCCTCTCGAGCTCTTCTCTGAGCCCTTGGTATTTCTCCAGCTTCTCGTGTTCCTTCTTCCTGATATTGCTGTCATTCGGAACCGCTACATCGATCACTACGGCCGTCTTCTTCTGTTTGTCTACCACCACTATGTCCGATTGGTTAGCTACCACCATTTTGTCCGTCTGTATCTGGAAGTCCCACAGGATCTTAGCTCGGTCATTCTCCATCACCCTTGGGGGCATCTCCCATTTTGACCTCGGGACTTCCAGGTTATACTCGGCACAGATGTTCCTGTACACTATACTGGCCACTTGGTTATGGCGTTCCATGTATGCCTTGCCTGCTAGCATCTTGCACCCTGCTGTTATATGCTGGATTGTCTCTGGGGCATCTTTACACAGCCTGCACCTGGGGTCTTGCCTGGTGTGATAGACCCCAGCCACGAGACAGATTAATATGAAGGCATGCCGGCTCGGACGTCGCCCGGATCAACAAGGTCCGCGTCAGGTGTTGAGGAACCAGGGCACCCTGAAGAGAAGTGGGCTACTGGAACAAGACCGGACGGAGCAGTTGTCAGCCACCTCCTGTACATGGATGACATCAAGCTGTATGCCAAGAGTGAACGAGACATCGATTCACTGATCCACACTACCAGGCTATACAGCAATGACATTGGAATGTCGTTCGGACTGGAGAAGTGTAGTCGGATGGTAACAAAGAGAGGGAAGGTAGTAGGAACTGAGGGGACTGAACTACCAGAAGGCAACATTGCAGACATAGAGGACAGTTATAAGTACCTGGGGATCCCGCAGGCGAATGGGAACCATGAAGAGGCCGCTAGAAAAGCTGCAACCACCAAGTACCTGCAGAGGGTCAGGCAAGTCCTGAGGAGTCAGCTGAACGGTAAGAACAAGATCCGGGCCATCAACACCTACGCCCTGCCTGTGATCAGGTACCCTGATGGGGTAATAGCCTGGCCAAAGGAGGAAATAGAAGCCACTGACATAAAGACAAGAAAGCTCCTTACCATGCATGGAGGGTTTCACCCCAAGTCCAGCACCCTGAGGCTGTACGCTAAGCGGAAGGAAGGGGGCCGGGGACTGGTGAGTGTCAGCACCACAGTCCAGGATGAGACAAGAAACATCCAAGAATACATTGGGAAGATGGCCCCAACTGACCGAGTGCTCAGTGAATACCTCAGGCAGCAGAAACCCAAGAAAGAGGAGGGAGACGAGGAACCATCATGGAAGGACAGGCCCCTGCACGGTATGTACCACCGGCAGATAGAGGAGGTGGCTGATATCCAGAAATCCTACCAGTGGCTGGACAAAGCTGGACTGAAAGACAGCACAGAGGCACCAATCATGGCAGCACAAGAACAAGCTCTGAGCACAAGATCCATAGAGGCTGGGGTCTATCACACCAGGCAAGACCCCAGGTGCAGGCTGTGTAAAGATGCCCCAGAGACAATCCAGCACATAACAGGAGGGTGCAAGATGCTAGCAGGCAAGGCATACATGGAACGCCATAACCAAGTGGCCAGTATAGTGTACAGGAACATCTGTGCCGAGTATAAGCAGCCTGTAATTAAATATATATAGAGAAAAACAAAAAACAAAAACAGACAAAAAACAAAAGCAAACGAACAGGAAAATGATGTTGTGTTGGCTGTATTACAACGAGAGGGGAGAAACACCGGGACCAGGCCCTGTGTCAGCCTTCTCTCCCCCTTTTTTTTGTTTTTTCTCTCCCGATATAATCAACTGCTAACCCACCAAGTTGACAGGACAACATGCACCTTGCTAAAATTCTTAAGATCATGTTTAAAAGCCCAAAAAGAAATTTTCTTTCATTCAGTAATCACTTGTATCAATCAATCAGCAGAAAACATGTCTTCACTGGTTGGTCAGACCAGTGTCTTTGAAGTTAAATTGTTGTCCTGCAACCCAGAGAGTTTATTTGTCAGTAATGTATTTATCCTTTAACAACAGATGTATGTTAAGTTTCGCTGCTTTAGCCTTGCTGGAAAATCTTCACGTGTTCTTGAGTGTAAGCTGTTTCTTCATTGCATGTGTGCGCATTTGTAGGCAGGCAGGTTAATTTTATCTTTTTCTCAAACTAGGCGTTACCTTAAAAGGAGCCTTTCTCTCAGATTTCTCTGCTTGTGTGTGTTTTTGTTTCACCTTTTTGTTGTGATGCTCCGGACGCCTTCCCAACCTCCACAAGTCCATTGGCCCCAATTTTATGTGTTAAAACTTCTCTTAATTTCTCCTCTAATTCTCTCCTCGCTGCTGTCTTTTTCACAGCTGCTGATTCTTACTGGGTGTGGCTCCCATTACTTATAATTTTGCTTCGGCCGCTGTGCTTGTGGGGGCAGTTGGTCCAGGTCCGCAGCTTCCTGTATTGACACACTAAGAGATTTATTTAATTTCATTTTCATCACTGTTAAACAGATAAGCAGGCAACACGCCTACCTTGACAGCGTAAACTGTACGCCAGTCTCCCAACACATTCCTCTCTCTACTCCTCCATAATTCTCCACTACACACCTCTTACTATCTCTCTTTTTTATTTTTTATTTTTTATTACACCACAGAGTAATACACCCAATTATGCCCGTCTATCTCTATGTGGCTCCAAATTCCCTCTTTATTTAATTTCACACTCGTCAGGGGACAGGCACACAACAATTTTAACCACTGAAACGAGGAATTCAACCTTTTTATATTTCTTTACTAATCTAGACTCAACCTTTGTTCGCAAAATGTGTCTTGTTCTAGTCCAGAATAAATGTGAACCCGTGATTACACTGCGGTTCCAGTGTTATTCTGTAGCTATGCGGGAGTCCTCAGTTCCCAAGTTGCCACCTTGGCATCCAGACGCCGCTGGGCCTGGCCGCGCGTCCACGACCAGGAGGGTCGCCACACCTTGAACAAAATTATTTCCACAGGTACACTAGGCATCAACCTTTGATCCTAAAATGTGTCTTTGCTCTAGCGTCCTCCTAATCAAACACATCAACCGTCACTGTCACTGTGTTCAGACTTCACAAACAGAAACACACTCAGCGCGCGCCTCACACACAGCCAGAGCGCGCGTTACACACACAGCACGTTACACCATCAGTGAGACACACAGAGAGCGCCTCTCATCAGCAGAAATTTGCACAGAAACCTCTGAGCTCAACTGTTAGACTCTTCTGAAGCACAACAACCATAGACCAAAATACCCCTTTCTCTGCGCTTATGGCCGCCACAACGGGGCAAAATCGCATCATAAAAGTGATGCCTGCGTCCCCTGAAGTTATACTGATACCATAAACCAGGTTTTGCTCTTGGCAAGTAAAATTTTACTTTGTTTTATGACCGCAGCCCTTAAGATTCGACTGACGCCATAAACCACCGTCAAACCTCTCTTCAATGTACTGAAACCAGCACCAACCACTACTGCACTTCACGGCCGTACCACCGGAACACGGCCGTATCATAAACCAAACCTACGGACGTGTTTCGCTTTCGCGTTGCCAGTGTTTAACCGCACAGTGAGCCAGCATCTGCTTTTCCTTAAATCAACTTCTATTTCATAGCCGGCAAAAGCCAGGACTTAACCGACACCATAAACAAACTTCAAAACCTCGACTTCAATGTACTGAACTAATGGCCGCGTCTCCAGAAGAAATTCTAATGTATTATTGCTACAGAAGCCAGTCTTAGACAAAATTGAATGTGGAAGGTAAAGTGGCTGCAACTAGTCCAACGTAGTATGTTATTAGTATCTCGGTAGAAGCAGTTTACTGCAACTAGTCTAACGTAGTATGTTATTAGTATCTCGGTAGAAGCAGTTTATTTAACACACTGGAATTCAGCCTCAACTTATGTTGTTAGTATCTTGCGCCAAAAACCAGACACCGACAAATTTACTGTGAAAATACATGTGACTCAGCGAACAGATTAATTTGGAAAGCCCAATATGCACATTTGGTATTTCTAATACAACAGGCTGTGCTTACCTTTTTATATTTTGACCGGTCCTCTGTTCACCTCGCCTCACGATCTCACCAAAGGCCAAATCTGCACCTCCTCAGCACACCAAAGATCCGGGTCACACGGCACCAAGTTGTTGAAATCTCCCAATTCTTTGAATCTTTGGGCTGAAGGAAGGACAATACTCGGTGTATTTATGCTCAATCAACAATCATTTATTTCCATACAATTCAACACTTAAGAGCATAAGGACCATCATGATGGGGAGACATGCCTGAAGAGGGTCACAGCAAGTCTCAAAATGGTGACGGGTTGCTCAGCTTTTTATAGTCTCTAGTGGCCCCCATCTAGTCGTAAAAGACCAAACATTAACATTCTTTCTCTCTTACGGCGCCTAAGTTATGACCTCGGCAGTTGTTTCTCTGCTTTCTGTAAGGTGGGGGTGTGGAATGTGGTCTGTCTATCTCCCCTGTCTTAGACACAGAGTCTCCTGCTTACAACCTTCTCTTCATGATTCAACAATTAAGCATGTAATACATTCACAGCAGATCAAGGATACAGAGTGATGCACACTTATCTAATAAACTAATAAGTGAATATGTTCTGTTAACTCAAAAGTATAATGAGAACTAAACTACATACAGCTCACACACTCTATATTAAAGGGTATAATATGATCTACAGCAGTATCATACTTCAACTACTTTGATTACAGATATAAGGTAACATATGATAACAGAATAATATCACACCCTCAAAGAGGGACAAAAGGACCCCCCGTGAAAACGGGTGTGTGCCACAATCAGCCAGGGTTTCGGGTGAGCTCATTGTGAAACCTGGCCCCACCTTATATCATGTGATTTCCTGACTGTATAAAATGATATATTATCCAGTGTCACTAAGTCGCCCTTACCTTTAAACATAACCTCATTTCTTACTCTTCTGCCAAGTATCCTTGGCCGAGTTGCTCTGTGTGTGTATATGTATGAATATATATGAATGTTAGATAGAAAGCACTTACCTGGAGGAAGCTTATAAAAAGTGCTTTTATGAATGTGCGAATGAAGCAAGTTATCTCACACTTTTTTCTCTCCCTGGAAACACAGCAGCTGTACCTTTTGCTAGCATATGGAAATGACACAGATATACAGTCTGAAATAAGCAGAAGCAACAAACAGTTTACTTTCAACTAACCAAAAGATGCATGAACAGTTCCTGAACAGCACTAGAGAATTTCTACATTTGAGAGGAATTCATGACAAGAAGTTACTGAAGCTTAAGGAGAGTAAAGTTGTTATAAAGATGAAACACTTCATAATGAATGATTGTTGGAAAGCAATGACCACTAATGAACACTTCAGAATTGTGCTGTTAAACTTTTATAAGATTTTTGGAGCATGTTTACAAATGTATTTATATTACCAGAAATGATGAGAATTAATAATACAGCACATACAAATGTACAATTACAGTAGCATCGTTTCTTCACTGCAGAGTTAGATTTTTTTTTTTTTTTTTATCAAGAGTTGCCGCACTATATAATTAATATGATACAGCAGCATTTCCATTTACACAGCGAGTCCATCTGGTGGCAGCATAGATCATATCTGACTCGATCTCTCTTCTTTTTGCTTTTGGTCAAAATATGCTGCAGTGACATTTTGACCAAAAGCGAAAAGAAGAGCGATGTTCAATTTTTTATGATTGGTAATACAATAAGTCAAATAAGTCAACTGAACCCATCACTAATTTATTGATCTTGAGGCTAATTTTTGGTAAACAAAAACAGAAGCTGCCAGAAGTCTTGCTAAGTCACCACCAACAAGGACAAGCTGAGACAACTCAGCTGATTTTTATCTGCATAGATAGCAAGGTTTCAACCAGAGGAAATGTTTCATATAAGTGTGTAGTCAGCAGTAAAAACAGGTCTTTTGCAGGAAGAGGAAGTATAATCTTGCATTGTTTTGTCTGTTGATCAAGACATATAATAGCATAAGATAATACATACAGTATCCAGTCACAGTTATATCCATGTTCCACATGAATATAGTCTTTATTTTTCAAGAACATTTATAGTCAGCAAGTATCGACTGTTTCTGTTCAGGTTGTGTGCAGATTTTTGCAAATTTCCATTTGATTAAAAATCACGTCACGTCTTTGTTTGGCTACATACACTTTGATGGATGAAGTAATAACTCAGAATTAACAGGAAAACATACAAATATTCAGTTAACATACAAATATTGGTTCACCACAGCAAAGTTGTTGTTTTTTTTTTTTTTAACAAAAGTTTTCCATTTCCACACTAAGTCATGATGACATCATCAGTCAGTTCAAGTCGCCTGCTGATTCTATCTGGTGGAAGCATAGATCACATTCGGCTCGATCTCTCTTCTTTTTGGCTTTGGTCGAACTGTCACTGCAGCATAGTTCACCTCATCAGATCCATGATTCTGTGAAAAGCACATTTATTATGAGTATTATATACATATTAATTATAATTATAGACAAATATAAGCAATAACAGTGAAGTGTTTATGTTCCATTTCTAAAGGAAAGAAGACAATTAGTCAACAGCTACTTGGAAAATACAAACCAAAAATCTTATTTCTTCCTGTATACGATATGTAATTGGCACTGTAATGGTGTACAATAACATTTTGTTCAAATACTGACAATCAGAGCATAAAAGTACATTTTTAGATTGACTCACAGTGCTGTGGTCCGGATACTTTTCTTCTTTATTTGCTAATCCATGAATAAAACAACATAGTATTACTCTATTTCAAAAAGCAATTATAAATTTAAGAAGATCAATAAAAAGTAAAGATTATGAGAGAGATTGTGTAGCTGTTAAAAAGTACCCGTCTGAAGTTTCATGTTTTGAACAGCCAGAACAGTGATGACCATTAAGAGGAAAGCAGACAGAACACCCAGGGTGACACTCGTCAGCTTTGCTACTTCATGAGCCTCTAATACAAAAAAAAGGTAAAAAGTGACACGGCTGAAATTTATTTCACATTCATGTGTTTTTAATCATCTGCGCAATAAAAGAAATGTTGACTTACGTTGAGAGATGCAGTCCATGTCATCCTGATGCTCATAGGTGCCTATTGAAAAAGCCTTGATTTTATTAGTCCTCATTTCTATAATAATCTTAATATAGAACCACCATATACACAGGGTGTTCACAATAATTACACTGTACATGCAATATAAACAGAAAGAGTAATAACCGAAGAATGAGGAGGCAAAGACTTTACAATAATCTTACCTCCAACCTTTAATTGCATGACGCTTAAATTTAGACGTCCTTCTGAGAAATATCCACAGAAATACAGCGCAGAGTCAGACACATCCACTTGTTTGATTTTGAGGAAGAGAACAGAGGTGTTTTTTGTCATTTCAAATTTTCCAGTTTGAAATTCAGTATTGTACTTAACAATGCTAGCCACTGGCTTAACAGCAATAGAGTTGACTGTGGTTCCGTTGACCAGTCTGAACCAGAAAGTCGTAACGTCATATGTGAAATTCTTGGTGCACTGCAGAGTGACAGTTTTACCTGCCTGCACCTCTGAGGTCTGAAACTCAGAACCTGAGGCAGCAATCCAGCATGAAACTGTGGAAACAATGAGATGTTTAATTACTTCAAAAGAACATGAGGCTAAACCTGTAAAGTTACTAATAAGCAAATGTGTTTAAATTATTACAGGTTAAAATGCAGTGCTAGATTAGCTAATGATGTCAAAGAGTAATAGAGCAAACTTACAGAAACAAGAAAGAGCTAAAGCTGTTATCACATTCATCATCCTGCACATGACTGCTGCCCTGCAATGTCCGCAGATGGTGTGTTCACCAGGAAGGGTGCTCTCAGTGTGATAAATGTGATAGAGGTGGGAGTTTTGTGTTGCTTTCAAAGCTAAATGCATTTAGGTCATAGAGTCATGACACACGTGTTTAGTCATAAAGTGTTATTTCAAGGTTTTATTATGTCTTTATTTTAAAAAAGAAGAAGAAGAGTGATGTTTCAGTTTTCTCAGTTTTAAAAACATGCATTATTAAAAACCTGGCTATTGTTACAATGCTGATAGTGTCAGGGTTTGCTGTTTGGCTGGCAAAGACTGGACCCAAATGAAGGACTGAGAACACAAAGGGTTTAATAAAAGGAAGGAGTTTTATTGTTGTAAAGTTAGAAACCATAGCTAAACACAAAAGCAATAAGCAGAGGAAAGCAGGGAACATAGCTGGAAGCAATCAAACTAACAGAATATTAGGAAGAAAAACTGAACACAGAATGAGAGCCTGTCAAAAATAAAACAGGAAACACATGGAGACGCAAACCAAAACACACAGGCGACACGAAGACAACCAGATCACAAAAGGGAACAGATTAAATGAAGAAGACACTAAGAACTAGAAAAACATGATTAAAGTAGGAAGAACAAGAAAATATCAAATGAGAACTAAAGAATGTAGAAACACTGGGTCACGGACTGGGAACCATTAAAGTCACAGTCAAAGAGTCCTTGAGTTAAGATAAGTCAACACTTTTATGACAACAAAAGCTGTTATATGACAAAGTTGGGTTTCAACTTCCATTTGACTTAAAACTTCATAGGCCATAGTACTTTTATTATTTTAATTTTTTAAAAGAATGCATTAAATAATAATCAAATAATGCCACCTACAAAGGACAGAAGGTCACTGAAAAAACTGTTCTCCATCATAGACAACCCATCACACCCAGTCCACTGTGGTCTAAAACGTACAACCTAATACAGAAATCCAGCCTGAAACAGTGGAAAGATGTTTCAAATGAACATGATGCAAAATCTGTTGTAAATTTACTTTACAGCTACCACCTCCATGCTTAACAGCTAGTACAGAGTTTAAAAGACTCACCAGTCCTCTAAACATACCTCAGTTTTTGTCTTATCTGCCCATAAGACCTTTCTCCAGAAAGCATTTATTATTTATTCTTCTGATAATTCATTAGCCACTAAAAATACACATATATATAAAAAACTTATTAAAAAAATGAACATGCTTTCCTCTCCAACATCCCACCCCCACCAACCATCTCCCTTTAAAGAGAGCCAAGTCCACCACAGTGTCACAGTCTGGCAGAGACAGACTATGTATTGTGAAGAGTGGACCCAAAATGTAGACATGAAGGAACTTGGACCAAAACTTGAGTATCAACAAAAAGCAAGCCGTTTAATATGGCTGATAAAAAAGTACAAAAACAAAAGGTAGATGCACACAAGAAAGAACCTAACTAGAACCAAACTGGGAAAACTAAATGCTAAACACAAAAAGAACAAAACCTTGAACATTGCAAAAACCCTAAACATGGAAAATCCTGGAAACATGGAACAACAGACGACAGAAACACACAGACTAAATACACAAAGGGTGATTAGGGGAAGTGGAAACACACAGGGAAACAGCTGACACTAATCTGATATAAGGAGACAAAGGAAGCAAAGCTGACTGCACTGAACTAGGACAGACTTTCAAAATAAAACAGGAAACATGAGACGCAGACATATAAACTTGACAACATAAGACATGCAGCTTGAACACATAAAGGGCAAAGGGAGACTAAAACACAGGGGTAGAAGACACAAGGGTAATCGAAATAAACAAATGAGCTTAGATAAAGATGAATGTAGATAAAGAACTTAAAAATAAACCATAAACATCAAAAGACCCAGGATCGTGACACACAGTGAAATCCAAAAAAAGCTGGCCCAAATGGTGGCCACATTGCAGGACCAGTGTCACGCCACCAGTGGTTGGAACTCCAAGACCAGCTTGAGCACGGTGAGCGGAGGTTTGAGAATCTGGCAGCGCTTGGCTGCTGGAGGTGTCACGATCCGCAGTGGCAGGCCGAGTGGAGAGTGTGTGGAGGACTCAGGTGCAGACACAGGCGAAGACACGAAGCTGAGTTCAAACGAAAAGCGAGCCTTTATTTTGGCTGATGCCATGGGGGTCAAACAAGGCAGAAGCACAGTGATGAAACTAAACTGGGAAGCTGGTACTATGATGCCACAGAAAACTATGACTACAAACATGGTGGGTGAGAACACAGACGACACGACACAGAGTGCATGAAACACAGAGACTAAATACACATAAGGGATGATCAGGGGAAGTGGCCACACATGGGAGCACAGCTGACACACATGAACCTAAAGACAAGACAGGAGAAGTGAAACTAAATACCCTGACATTGAATACAGACTTTCAAAGTAAAACAGGAAACATGAGGATTAGACATGACATGAACTAAACATAACCACGCAGACATGACGCATGAACCAGGGAGACTGAGTACAGGGGGAGATGACATAAACAACTAAGAAACAAAGGACTAAACAAAGAACTAAACATCTGAAACTAGATGAACTAAACTAGGGCACAAATGAATACAAAAGATACATAAAACTCAAACACTGGGTCGCTCGACCCAGGACCATGACAGGAGGCGCCTGCTAGAGATGGAGGAGGAGCTGCGCGAGGGGCTGCTCCAACTTAATAGGAACATTTTTTCACACTGCCTTATCATCTCATCTAATCGACTGCGAGAAAGCAAAAAAACATATTTATCAACGTGTCAGAGCACTCCTTAGATTGTGGTACATCTTATCACCTGTTGTGTTTTGTAGACAGAGGTCCACTTGCTAGGGGAGGCTGCTTGGCCTGAGCCTGAGGTCAAGGCGCCCGAAAGACCTGCGCGGTCCGAGGTTGGGGAGATGGAGGGACTGACGCCAGCTGGGAGCCCCAGTGCACTTCCACGGCTACTGTGCCGCCGCTGCCACTGGAGGCTGGGGGCACCAACGGTTCAGGGCACTCCTTTCAAGCGGGAGAGGGAGTAGATTCGCCTGGATGTTCCCTAGCCTGTCGGGTGATGGGGGTATGTGGCAGGATGTGGTCTGCAATGCCGCTGCAGGTTCGTCTTTGGTACAGGGACTGTCATGGTCCTGGGCCATGTTGGCCCAGTGTTCTTAGTTTTGTGTGTTTTTGTATTTTGTTCCCTATTTATGCCTTGGTTCCTAGGTTATTTAGTTAAGATGTTCCTTATTTGGTTACCTCCTGTGTGCCCCTGTGTATCTGTGAGCCCTTGTTTCTCCTTGTGTTTTATTCCATGTTTTCCCCAGCCTGTTATGTCTGTGTTCTCCCCGTGCTCTCTCTCCTCCTGTCTGAACCTCTGTGTACTTCCTGTTTTACTTTGACAGTCTCTCGTCAGTATGCGTCATGTTGTGTTCACTCCTGCCCTGTCTCGTTATGATTATCTGTGTCAGCTGTGTTCCCCGTGTGCTCCCACTTCCCTCGTTAACCCTCTGTGTATTTATGTGCATGTCTCCATCAGGTCAGTGTCGCGTCGTCAATGTCTTCTCCCCGAACCTGTGTCTTTCTGTCTTCCCACGGTCTTCTGTTAGTATTCCCAGTTTAGTTCTGTTCCTTTGTGAAACCTGCAATAAAGCAGTGATTTTGAGTTCAGTTCCTGCCTCCGTGAGTTTTGCGTTTGGGTCCTCATCTGCCTCCACACAGCCAGTTCATGACAGGGACGAGGCATGATGTCTTCCACAGCACTGAGACCCTCTGCAGACTCAGACTCAGAATGAACAGTTTATGGAAGACACAGCTGGGGGTCACAGGCCTTGAGGATGTGGGGACACACTTCTCCAGCAGACGTGCCTGAGTAACGTTGTAAATTATTAACCTTTACAAGCTCATTGAGTATGAGGAACAATTTAAAGGACTCAAAGAGGCACAACTTAGTTTTGCTGCTTTTTGTCAAATGAAACCAGCCTGGACTTTCTTCTCTAAACTCTGTCGCTAACCAGGCATTTGGATTCAGAGTAGAGCCTCTTACTGGACCAGTATGTTTTTTTTTCTCTAAAAGCATGTCACTCTTTTCAAATGCATTAAAGCAGTTGACCTAAACAGCTGAAAGACAGATGTGAAACTTTTGTGTGAAAGCAGTTCAGCTATTTTTGCGTGTGGTTTCATTGCAATGCTAAAAGCCTTTGATAAACAGTGTTGCTACAAACTTTCTGTTTGTTCAAATGTCAGGAAAGACAACTTCTCTTTTCTCATACAAGATAATAGAAATGTCAGTGTATTCAAACTAAAATCACGTTTGTGTTTTATATGAAACTTGATGGAATTAATTTCAGAGAAACATACCTTATACCATAGCTCCTATGATTTCATTATTTTTGTTTTTTGCGTTACTCATATAAGACCAGCAACAGGAAAGTTTTGTAAATAACCTCTCTCTTAGTCTTTGAATCAATAAAGTCATTTCATATTTGTTGTTAGTGTTGAAATCTTCCTGTGGCACAGGCTTTATACGTTACCTGCAACCTTTGTCTTCAAAGGGTGCATGGCTGCAGTCTTAATCACTTTCATTAAAAAATTGTAATTCTTCTCAAAGTCTGCAATCTTGGACATTATGTAATCAAAACAAGTAGATGAGGTTTCACAGCTTCTTTTTAAACTTTACTATCACTTTACTATCTGCTGGCAGCTTAAGCAACATGAACTTTACTTCTCTCTCAGCTGCAGGCTCTCTGTCTCCTGTTGGTTCGAGGTTGAGGTAAACACAACAAAAAATCTAGAATCACATACTGAAAAAAGTGCCTGATCATATCTGTTAAACGACAGTGTACAGCAGCTTCCTGCATACAGTGGCAGGCAGTCTATGTAAGAAACAAAACAAATAGGGGCTGATGGGATGCAGATGCAGCCGAAACACACTGTGCTAAATAATTAGCAGAAGAAGTGCTGAGATAAAGTTTAAAAACTAGCTGAGGACCTGCTTGCTATATAACTCTCTTGTCAGGTAACCAGAAGGTTGGTGGTTCGATCCCAGGCTGCTCCAGTCTGCATGCCAAATATCCTTGGGCAAGATACTAACCCCACGTTGCTCTCCGATGCATCCATCGGAGTGTGAATGTGTATGAATGTTAGATACTTAGCACTTAAGCTTAGAAGTGCTTGTGTAACGCATTGTCACAACTGGATGGAATTATCACACTTGACTATCTGAAAGAGTCCTGGCAGTGTGACCTTGGTACGAGAATTACAGACAATCAATGGACAAAAGCCCAGGAAAAGGTACACTCTTCCTCTGTTTGCATTCGTCATGGACTCTTACAGTTTAAAGTGCTACATAGACTCCATTTATCAAAGTTGAAACTGTCAAAAATGTTCCCCAATGTAAACTCCTGCGAAAGATGTAAACAGCAACCTGCTTCACTGGTGCATATGTTTTGGAATTGTCCCTGTATAGCAACATATTGGAATAATGTCTTTCACATCTTGTCTAAAATTCTAAAAAAACCCCACTTAAGTCAGACCCAATCTGTGCTTTATTTGGAGTGAAGCTGGTTGTTGTAGACCTATCAGCCACCCAAAATAATGTGATATGTTTTGTGATGCTGCTGGCACGCCATTTGATTCTACTAAATTGGAAACAAAAGGTGCCTCCTACCACATCAGCGTTAATACAAGATGTATTGAGACACTTGCAACTGGAAAGAATTAAACTCCTACTAAAGGGGAGGTTGGAGGAATTCCATTCAACCTGGCAACCTTTTATAGATCTCTTCAATACTGTACAGATATAAATGATCACTGAGCCTCATTGGTAGTTCGATAAATAGCATCCTCTGTCCAACGTTCTTTCGTTGTTTGTTGTTGCTTTCTTTGTTTTGTTTTGTTTTGACTTTGTTTAATTTTTATTGTATATATGTAATCATTTATATTTGAATCTTAGTTGCCTCTATGATAAAGAACACTGGAAAACCAAATAAAGAGATTTGAGAAAAAAAAAGAAAGAAGTGCTTGTGTGAATGGGTGTGATTGGGTGAATGAATTAGCTGTATAAAGCGCTTTGAGTGCTCGGACAGAGTAGAAAAGCGCTATAGAAGAACCAGTCCATTTACCAAATTAGTATTAGCTACACCAAAACATGGCAATGAATTTTAAAATAAAAAATGTTTATGCACAGTCATAAAACGACTATACTACTATACATATAAAAGAATTTACACTGACTTGAACTGGACTAATGGTACAATCATCAAAATATTTAAACATTAAAACCAGTATAAAATGGACCCCAACTGTTGTTTCAGATACTTGTCGTCTTCTTCTTCTTCTTTAGTTGCTAATCTAAAGAGACAGTATAACTGATGAGTTAACAGAGCCATGTGGTGACATTAAAAGATAAAACTTTGGTCTGTTTTTGCAGCAACATTCATACTTTTTCCAGTTGTAGGTTGTAGATCTAAAAAGTGTCTGTCTGAATGTTCTTTGTTTAAACAACCAAACCAGCGCATATCGTTAACAGGAAAATAGTCAGACCACTCAGCTTAACACTCATCAGCTTTAAGGGATCTCACAATTTTTATTTACTCACACAAACTTCTGGGCAAGAAGGAATTTCAAGAAACCCAACCTGAAAGTTTAAGATATCCATCCATCCATTCTTTTCCATTTCGCAAGGGAGCTGGAGCCTATTCCAGCTAACATAGGGCGAGAGGCAATGTACACTCTGAAAAGTCTGTCACAGGACTAACACATACAGATAAACAACACTAACATACATTCACTAATTAACCTAACCCCACTAACTGTCTTTGGACTGTGAGAGGAAGCCTGAGGACCCAGAGAAAACCCATGCAACCACGGGAAGAACATCGAACTCAGGACCTTTTTGCTGCGAGGCAATAACTAAACCACTGTACAGCAAAGTGTGAGATAATTATCAAAATTTATGAAATGATTGCCTGAAATTTAACTTACAGATGGAAAAAATACTGTTCAAAGTGCTAATATCGGAAAAAATAAATACATACAAAGTTATCACTGAATTAATTCAGTTCAGTTAAATTCAATTACATTTTTTTTATTGTTTGTTTAAAGGACTAGGTACATTATTTATATCACTAAACTGTATACATGAAACCTGCAAGTTAGACTATGGAGCTGTCGACTGAGTGGTGGAGTCTTTTTTGATTATCAAGTGGGCACCCTCCTTCCTTGATGTTTCACTGATAAGCCCACCACGTCTCCGGAAGGTTTAGCGGTCAATCCCAGGCTCACCCCCAAAACACCATCTACCCAGTAGAGGCCTGGCTGAAGTCCAGCAAGTGTTTATGTTCCTTACACAATGGAGACCAAACTAAAGTTCTGTCTTTTGAGCCAGAACCAATGACTGCCTTTATTTTTAACACTTCTGGATAGTTTCTTCACCACTTGCTGATCTACTCTCACACTCCCAACTCCCGGAAAAGCCTTGCAACCTGCTCATCGGCCTCCTCCAGTGCATCATCTTATGGTACAGTAAGGTCAATGATGTAAACAAACTGGAGTGATGCCCACCATTGCACAATGTCAGGTTAGTGTAGACAATCTCAGGTGGGAAGTACAGTTTTTGGCCCAGGTCCTCCAGCAGCTACCAGTCCTGTGTACCACTTGGCTAACCAATGTCTGCTTCAGTGTTGATGGTGATGAGTAAAGCAAGCATGTGAATCTCCTCCATACCACTGGCTAAGATTTTTGGAGATGGAAATATATCATAGCTAAGCAGCTGCTCCAGCTTCTCCAACTTGGTGACCAGAACCTACCTCATATGAGGTTAGTGGCCACATGAGACATGACCTCATGGAAAGAGGCAAAGGTCCAAAGCACGCACACATACATACACACACACACACACACACACACACACACACACACACACACACACACACACACGTATATATATATATATATATATATATATATATATGTGTGTGTGTGTGTGTGTGTGTGTGTGTGTGTGTGTATGTATATACACTCAACAAAAATATAAACGCAACACCTTTGTTACTGCTCCCATTCCCCATGGGATGGACGTAGAGACCTAAAATTCATTCCAGATACACAATATAACCATCCCTCCCAAACAGTGGTCACAAATCAGTCCAAATGTGTGGTAGTGGGCACATCTGCTATATTGAGATAATCCATCCCACCTCACAGGTGTGCCACATCAGGATGCTGATCTGACATCATGAGTAGTGCACAGGTGTACCTCAGACTGCCCACAACAAAAGGCCACCCTGGAATGTGCAGTTTTTTGCGCTATTGGGGGTCTGGGGACCCAGAACCGGTCAAGTATCTGGTGTGACCACCATTTGCCTCATGCAGTGCAACACATCGTCGCATGGAGTCTATCAGATTGTCAATTGTGGCCTGTGGAATGTTGGTCCACTCCACTTCAATGGCTGTGCGAGGTTGTTGGATATTCGTGGGAACTGGTACACGCTGTCGTATACGCCGGTCAAGCACATCCCGAACATGCTCAATGGGTGACATGTCCGGTGAGTATGCTGGCCATGCAAGAACTGGGACATTCTCAGCTGCCATCTGCCCTGAACAATGTGAACCATGATTCATCCGTGAAGCGCACACCTCTCCAACGTGCCAGACGCCATCGAATGTGAGCATTTGCCCACACAAGTCTGTTACGGCGACGAGCTGGAGTCAGGTCAAGACCCCGATGAGGACGACGGGCATGCAGTTGAGCGTCCCTGAGACGGTTTCTGACAGTTTGTGCAGAAATTGTTTGGTTGTGCAAACCAATTGTTCCAGCAGCTGTCTGGGTGGCTGGTCTCAGACGATCTTGGACGTGAACCTGCTGGATGTGGAGGTCCTGGGCTGGTGTGGTTACACGAGGTCTGCGGTTGTGAGGCCGGTTGGATGTGCTGCCATATTCTCTGAAACGCCTGTGGAGACGGCTTATGGTTGAGAAATGAACATTCAATGCACGGGCGACAGATCTGGTTGACATTCCTGCTGTCAGCATGCCAATTGCACGCTCCCTCATTGCTTGTGGCATCTGTGGCATTTTGCTGTGAGACAAAACTGCACATTCCAGGGTGGCCTTTTGTTGTGGGCAGTCTGAGGTACACCTGTGCACTACTCATGATGTCAGATCAGCATCCTGATGTGGCACACCTGTGAGGTGGGATGGATTATCTCAATATAGCAGATGTGCCCACTACCACACATTTGGACTGATTTGTGACCACTGTTTGGGAGGGATGGTTATATTGTGTATCTGGAATGAATTTTAGGTCTCTACGTCCATCCCATGGGGAATGGGAGCAGTAACAAAGGTGTTGCGTTTATATTTTTGTTGAGTGTATATATGTATGTGTGTATGTATATATATATATATATATGTATGTATATATATGTGTGTGTGTGTGTGCCCTCGAGGCCTGGAGTTCGACGCCTGTGTCTTAAACTGGTGAGTTGAACCTCTTAGCCGTCACTCACTCTAGCCTTAGGTTCTCTTTGTGGTTTTTGATAAAAGGTCACTTTATCGTTTATTTTTTTTAAAAAAGTAAAAAAAAGAAAAGTACAATTTTTTAAAAAGTAATTAATCGTCCAATTTCTGTAATTAATTGCGATTAATCGCATTTACTTGATCAATATCCTGGTTGCAATTAAATTTTTTCAACTTTATATTTAAGCTTGTAACTGACATTTATGCAATATAATGAAGTTAATTCAGAATAAACACAAAGAATGTATGCTTAAATTCAAACAGAAATTGAATAACAAACAGAATTTGCATGAGCAAACAGTCTCGAGAAAAAAGGGAAAACATACACACTTAACATGTTTATTGAACATCTTGAACATTCATGCTAACAAAGAAATCTTTCATTTATCCGCTTTTTCTCCTTAAGTCTTGGGGAGGCACTTCAAGTCCTTGAAACGAGGAATCAAAGCTATGTAAAGCGCGTCTTGTCAATGATATTAATAGGTCCGTAGTTTGTTGTAATCCACTTGGCATTGTGTCAGTAAATATGACCATGGTAGACTTACTGAGTCCCCGATGCTCCGTGAGTGGTTTATCGCAAGCTGGGTGAAGCATTACTCAAAGTCCTAGCGGCATCTCGGACTAACGTATGCATGTGATATTTCAAGCTGGAAGTGCTTTTGTGAAAAGAAAATTCCTTCTTCCACAATGTGCATAATATTTTATGTCAGTCGACTATTCCGTCTTGTAATTTTTTTAATACTCAAATTTCCAATGTGCGTTTATCATCTTCCATACTGAGTTGATTGGTTCAGCTGCCCGTCACTACCAGATCAACTACCCATTTGCGCATGTGTGAAGGCAACTCCACTTGGACAAACTGCCGGAAATGTGTTGACAGTAACATCCACCGATTTTGAGTCATTCTGCACTCCAGATGCGTTAATTGTGTTAAAAATTTTAATTGCGTTGACCGTGATGGAGGATTAATTTGCGTTAACACATTAATGTTGACAGCACTAGTATGTTTCAGTTATGTTAAACCAAGTTATATGTTTCAAATATAAATTTTAAAAAAAAGTGTACAATAACTTGCAAACCTCATAAAACGGCATTTTATTTGCAACAGAACACAGAAACATAGCATGTTTAAACAATTTAAGCAAAAATAGAAAGATAATTTTTTTTAACAAGCTAGGTATAAACAAACTAAGTGTATGAGTCAAACTATATAAGACAGCATTAAATCTTCCCAGTCATGAACAAAGATATATATCTAACTCAAACACAGTGCTGTGTGTTACCTCATCGTTCACATGCGTTTGTATTATTTGGTAACATATAAACTTTTACCATATGGTTCCACACATGATATAAACAATATACAACTCAAAGTTTGATCCAGGTTCCACAATGAAATACTCTGTTGTTCAGAAATATAGGCGGTATTTACTGTTTCATTAGAGATTCTGTAACAAGAAAGATGCAACTTAACAGGTGTCAGAATTTTCATCTCAGTTGTGTTTAAACCATGCACCAAAAAAGTGCCACTATAGAAGCAGAGAAACTAGAGACTATCTGGTAGCAGCATAGATCACATTTGACTCCATTTGGATTCTTTTTGCTTTCGGCTGAAACGTTACTGTAGCATAGTTCAAGTCATCATTGTCTCGACTCTGTGAAAAGAACATTCACAATGAATAATAATTACTTATGAAGTAATTATTATTTTTCATTAATTATTTTAAGTATATGATGGATCAACATCCATTAAGTTTTGCTTAGTAGAAAATGTGCAAGACAACATACAGACATACACAAATAGATTTACCAAAATACATGTAGCAACACATCAAATGTTAGTTTGTGGTATATGAGCTAGTTTTGTTTGGGCCTTGTCAAAGTACAAAAGTACATTTTAAATTTAGTCACCTCACTTTGGTCCAGATTTTGTTGTTCTTTAAAAGCTAGGAGGCAAAAACAACACAGTTACTCTGACTGTTCAGTAGAGCACATAATAAAGATTAAATACAAAAAAAGTTTTGTAGGTTTTAAAAAGTACCTTGCTGAAGTTTCCCGTTTTGAACAACCAGTCCAATGATGACCATTAGGAGCAAAACAGACAGAACACCAAAGGTGACGCTCGTCAGCTTAGCTACAACGTCAGGTTCTTCTGCTAGAAAAATCCAGAAAATTAAAACCTCCAAAACTGTTTTATGGCTTTCAAATCATGTGCACATGCACAATAAAATACATTTTTAGGAAACTCTTACGTTTAAATTTGCTGTCCATGCCATCCGCAGGCTCATCAGTGTCTTTTCAAAAACAAGACACTGAATTTGTTTTTTTTATTGATTCAATAATAATCAAATTATAGAAAATTGTTGTATATGCAATGCAGGAAGTGTAGCATAATTAGAAAAAGAAGTATTAAAACAATGGGAACCAAAACAAACCAAAGACTACAATAATAGTCTACAGAACAATAATGCAATAATCTTACCACCAACGTTTAAACGCGTCACACTGAAAAGCAGACGTCTATCTGAGTGAAATCCACAGAAATACAGCCCAGAGTCAGATTGATCCACTTTCTTGATTTTGAGGAAAAGAGTGGAGATGTTGGTTGTCATTTCAAATTTTCCATTTCGAAATCCATCACTGTATGTAGCCTCACGTTTGGAATTTACCAAACGAGAGACATATCGGACTGTGGTACTGTTGACCAATCTAAACCAGAAAGTCATAGAGTCCATTTTGGAGTTGTTAGTGCACTGCAGAGTCACATCTTCACCTGGGTGGACCTTTGTGGTCTGAAAATCAGAAGCTGAAATGGAAATCCCCCCTGAAACAATGAAAAAGAAAATAGACAAAATGTTCCTTAGAGACTTACTGTAAGATAACATGATGGGGAATTCGATATCTCTAAATAGTAAAGTTGGTAATAAGCAAATGTAGTTGATGATGGGTTAAACAAACAATGATAAGTTGATGATCAAGTTAAGAAACTATACTTACAGAAGCTACAGAGACTTAAAGCTGTTATAAAGCTGAAGTTCATCGTTGTGTGTCTGATGCTCTGCAAGCCCGCAGTTGGTGTGTTCACTAGAAAGGTTGCTCTCAGTTTCCTACTGTGAAGGCAATAGAGGCGGAGTGTCACCCAGTGCTTAAATAATTTCAAACTGGCTCACTCAGACAGTGTTTATTCCTGTTCAGCCATTTTATAGATAGTAACATGAACCCACACATTACTGTTAACAAGTAACAGCTAATTTAATTTAATCTTCATTTAATTTCACTTCATTTCCCAAGATGAATCTATTTCAGTTATCACGTTCTAAATACAGATGTTTGCCAATAGGGTCAAGAAAAACTCAAACAGCACAAAATAAGAATATATTGAATGTAAGCAAAAAGGTCAGTTATCGTACCCTCCTTTAATTAGGCTGCTAAGCCTGATAATGCTGATTCGTTTTCGAGCTCTACTGTTATTGCCGGGATGTCCGGTGTGTTTGTGGTGCAGACCCAAGAGCAGGAAAACACGAGGGACATAACTGAATTTAACAAAAAGCAAACCTTTAATTAAGACTGACAGAGAAACATAGAAACAAAAAGGCAATGGCAAAACTAAAATATAACCTAAACTGGGGAAGCAAGGATTAACTATGACAACAGTGACATGAACATGAATCTGAACCCAAGCTTGAAAGTAATCCTGTGACAATCAGATTTGAAAAAACCTCCATAGTGCTGAGTCAGCACTCTTAAAGGTTATTAATGGGTGTGAATGGGTTAATGACTGAATGTAGTGTAAAGCGCTTAGGGACTTAGGGACTAAGTAAAGCGCTATACAAATACAGGCCATTTTAATGATATTTTCCTTCCTGTTTAGGTTTTGTTAGTTTAGTTATTGTATTTCTGAGTTTTTGTTTATGTTTGCTCTCCCTCAATTAAAGGCATGTTTTCAGCTTAAGTATATTGTCAGTGTTTGCATTAGGGTCAACATTTTCTCTACTATATGGCAGACGTGACAATGGCAGATTTATCTGCCTCTTTTTGGTCTCAGGTTCAGAATGTATTGAATATAAATTTTTTTTGGACCTTCCTCCCAGTTTTGCTTAACCCTTTATGGCTGGTCAGAGCAGGCACGCTCCAGTTTACGTAACTATTTTTAAATCCCGGTAGAACTGCAACTGTTAGATTTGTATTTTTTATTGTCATTTATGCTTAGAAATATTTAACCATATATGCTTAGAGGTGTATAATCAATTGTGTAGTGATAGGATGTGTGATCCTTAATAGTCTGCAAAGGTTTTGTGTGCATTCCAGAGTGTTCTGGCTTTCACACCCACATCCTGGGAGCATGGGAGAGGGCATACCTTCTCTTATTGTTTTATGGTAGGATAAACGTAGCTATATCTGTTTTAGTCTAAGTGCCTTTTGTTTAGATGAACTGCTGGACTTCCAGACCAGCAGGTTTAGGGAAGTCGTTTATGGGGTCACACTCTGACCACACACACACGCACACACGCACACTTACACAACGCACAGGCAAGCTGCTCTTTGTTTGTGTAAATGCTGTTAAAATGTTCTGTGTAGATTTCATGATGTAGATGACTGATTTATAATAAGTTACATAATTTCATGAATATATATAGTTTGTGTTGAAATGTCTTTATTTGAAATGTACATGTGTAAAGTGTAAGAGCTAGTGTCTCGTGAGAATACCCTTAACGAGAGTACACGAGACTTTTCATGGACTGCGAGGGAGCAGATGTCTCTCATGAAGCGATTTTAAGCTAAAAGTTTGCTAAAAGAAAAGGCAATACAAGGACTTAAGGACCTCTTTTCAGGACAAGCAGCCAACGAGGTATTTGTCATTTGAGAAATGTTTTTTTTATTTGTGTTTGACTTAATATGTGTACTGTAAAGTTGCTAATTGGTTTGTACTGTTCGCTCGTGACCAGTTCTCACGGCGTATTGGCGTAATGGCGTATCGGCGTACTGGTGATGGTGAAGCTGAGGAGAGAAGGCCCAAGTAATAAACGCCCATTTCAAAGAACCGACCTGTGTCTGTGTTGTCGTGAAGAGAGCTACAGTTTGTATGTAGACGTCATATGTTAATGAACCTATGCTTATTCATGTAACCTCAATAAAAGAGCAGTGTTACAGGGGAGCAGATGAGAATCTGACAGAGGTCAAGTGGGTGGATGCATGAGTAACATGAAGAACTTTGCCTACTTGGTGTTCAATGCTTTTGCTGTGTAATTAAATTATCTTGAATGTTCCAGTGAATAGGTTTAAGCTACAAACCTATCAGCAACCACATAAGCAAGCGCAATAAAGTTTTTTTTGCATATGAAACCGGAGGAAGTGTACTTCCAATTTATGCATTCAGCTTGTCCTAGGTCACGGTTTCCCTCCACATATGGCTTTGCAAAAATTGTCTAAAAAGCATTTGCAGCAACAAAAACATAATATTCCAGAAACACCTTTTGCCGATCTGATCAACTATACATAACTCTTCCTACGTTGGAATAAATGTCAGCACGATCTGTCTGATGTCCGCCATTACCTGCCCGAAACCGGAAATGACGTCATTTTTGCGGAAAATGCTTCAGAGGCATCTTTCTGGCTCTGAAGCAGAAAGATATTTCTGCTTGTCTATTAAACCACTTCTGGAATGTCTAGATGATATTAAAACTTTGATGGCCCTAAATTTTTTCAAATGTAATTCATTCAAACAGAGGTGATCGTGTTTGGTCCTTGCAGACCTTGTGATTCTTTCTCTATTGATTTTGGACCCCTGGCAGAGTATTTTAAACTTGTTGTTACTAACCTGAGTTTTAAGATGGACTGGGATTTTAAACTGGACACCCGAATTAGGGCTACTGTCAAGTCCACTTTTTATCATTTAAGGCATTTGGCAGAGGTAAGACCTATTTTATCCAGGCCTCATTTTGTAACAATAATCCATGCTCCTGTTTCATACAAAGTATACACCTCAGTTTGTTCTTTGGATGTTTTACAATATGAAAAAGACGTAATTTCACATACTGTAAAGATTCAATACCTGATTTAAAAATGATGTATTATCCAATGTCACTAAGCCATCCTTACCTTTAAACATAACCTCACATATTCCTCTTCTGCCAAGTATCCTTGGCCAAGTTGCTCTGTGTGTGTATATGTATGAATGTATATGAATGTTAGATAGAAAGAACTTACCTGGAGGAAGCTTATAAAAAAGTGCTTTTTGAATGTGTGAATGAGGCAAGTTGTACAAAGCACTTGTTCTCAGAGTAGAAAAGTGCTATAGAAGAACCATGTCTGAGTAAAATGATCTCACACTTGTTTCTCTCCCTGGGAAACACAGCAGCTGTACCTTTTACAAGCAGATACACTGTGACAAACTACACACAAGCAGTTTGTGTGTTTGTACTGATTTCTTGAGCGCTTCAGTTTGTTGTCCACATGGAGCTGACACAGATGTACAGTCTGAAAAAGCAGACGCAAAAAACAGTTTACTTTCAAATCACCAAAAGATGCATGAATAGCACTGAAGAATTTATACACTTGAGAATAATTCATGACAAAAAGTTACTGAAGCTTAAGAAGAGTAAAGTTGTTATAAAGATGAAACACTTTATAACTGTTGGAAAGCAATGACCACTAATGAACACTTCAGAATTGTGCTGTTATTTTAAAGCAGGAATCAATGTTATGTACAAATGAATATAAAAGCAATGTGCAACAAGGGTGATATTGCCAAGGTCCTGGCTCGGAGACCCAGTGTTTTTGTTTTTTGTACTTTTACTTTTGATTTTATTATGAATCATGACTGTTGGTGTTTTGGTTTCCCAGTGTTTATTCTGTGCTCCCTCTGTTTTGTGTCATCCCTGCCTGTGTGTCCCCTCTAGTGTAGTCAGGTCTCTGTGTTAAGCCCGCATCTGAGTCTGTGTCTTTGCGTGTGTGTGTTTCCTGTTTTACTTTAAAGGTCCGTGTCTGATGTCAGTGTGTTTACGTTTCCCCCTGTCCCGTCGTGTCTGATTACTCCCAGCTGTGCCCTCCTTCTGCGTCTCATTCTCTCGTTATCACTCTGTGTATTTAAGCCTTGTGTCTGCGTCTGTTAGTTGCTGGTTCATCTGTGTTATCCCCCTCCGTCATCTGAAGTGGTTTCCCTGCATCTGTCTACGTCTCCTTGCATCTCCATTTGTGTCTCTAGGTTTCAGGTTTGTTTAATGTGTAGTTTTCCCAGTTTGGGTCCAGGCTCTGTTCTGTTTTTCGCCACCCTTGCCTTTTTGTATTTTCAACCTCCATTACTAAAGCTCCCTCACATCAGAAGTGCCTGCATCTTGGGTCCTTTAATAATTCCACACAGGTTGCCTCGCGAGCCTTGACAGATATATGAGACCTTATGTTGTATCGTCTGATGAAAGAGTTTCAGATGTATTTATATTAACTGGACTCTAGTTTATTTATATATGTTATGTTTGTTCAAGACATTTAGCATTATGTTTGTTTGGCGACAAAGATTTTAAATGAGCAAGAAAATATTAAGAATTAATAAAACAGAACATACACATGTACAATTACAGTAGCATTGTTTCTTCACTGCAGAGTTAGAATTGCTGCATCATATCATTAATATGATACAGCATCATTTCCAGTTACATAGTGAGTCCGTCTGGTGGCAGCATAGATCGTGTCTGTCTCGATCGCTCTTCTTTTTGCATTTGGTTGAAATGTCACTGCAGCATATTTTGGGCCATCAGAGCCATGAATCTGATTTGAGATTTATAGTCATCAAGTATCGACTGTTTCTGTTCAGGTCGTGTGCAGATTTCCATTTGATTAACAATCACATTACATGTTTGTTTGGCTAAATAGACTTTGATGGACAAAGTAAGTACTTAGAATTAACAGGAAAACACATGTGAAAATTCAGTTAGCATTGGTTCACCACAGCAAAGAATTTTATTTTTTTCTAACAAGAGTTTTTCATTTCCACACTAAGTCATGATAACCTCATCAGGCAGTTCAAGTCGCCTGCTGATTCTATCTGGTGGAAGCATAGATCACATTCGGCTCGATCTCTCTTCTTTTTGGTTTTGGTCGAACTGTCACTGCAGCATAGTTCACCTCATCAGATCCACGATTCTGTGAAAAGCACATTCAGTGTTCATTTATTATGAGTATTATATACATATTAATTATAATTATAGACAAATATAAGCAATAACAATGAAGTGTTTATGTTACATTTCTAAAGGAAAGAAGACAATTAGTCAACAGCTAATTGGAACATACAAACTATAAATCTTATTTCTCCCTTTATACGATGTCATTTTGCACTGTAATGCTGTACAGGCACATTTTGTTTAAGCGCTGCTAATCAGAGCATAAAAGTACATTTTTAGATTGACTCACCGTGCTGTGGTCCGAATTCTGTTCTTCTTTATTTGCTAATCCACAAAAAACAAATTAGTGTTATTCTATTACATAAACCAATTATACATTTGTGAAGAGCAAAGATTATAAGAGCGATTGTGTAGCTGTAAAAAGTACCCATCTGAAGTTTCCTGTTTTGAACAGCCAGACCAGTGATGACCATAAACAGGAAAACAGACAGAACACCCAGGGTGACACTCGTCAGCTTTGCTACTTCATGAGCCTCTAATACAAAAATAAAGGTAAAAAGCCACACGGCTGAAATTTATTTCACATTCATGTGTTTTTAGTCATCTGCGCAATAAAAGAAATGTTGACTTACGTTTAGAGATGCAGTCCATGTCATCCTGAGGCTCATCGGTGCCTATTGAAAAATAAAGCCTTGATTTTTTTAGTCCTCATTTCTATATTTATCTTAATCTATAACCACCATAGTCTTTGTATACAGCGTGTTGACAATAATTACATTGCATATGTAATATAAATTAAAAGAGTAATAACTGAAGAATGAGGAGGCAAAGACTTTACAATAATCTTACCTCCAACCTTTAATTGCACAACGCTTAAATTTGGATGTCCTTCTGAGACAAATCCACAGAAATACAGCGCAGAGTCAGACACATCCACTTGTTTGATTTTGAGAAAGACATCAGAGGTTGTTTGTGTCATTTCAAATTTTCCAGGTTGAAATTCAGCATTATACGTAACACTTTCAGACTTAACAGCAATAAAGTTGACTGTGGTTCCGTTGACCAGTCTGAACCAGAAAGTCATAACGTCATATGTGTAAATCCTGGGGCACTGCAGAGTGACAGTTTTACCTGCCTGCACCTCTGAGGTCTGAAACTCAGAACCTGAGGCAGCAATCCAGCCTGAAACTGTGGAAACAATGAGATGTTTAATTGCTCTACATGGTGCTACATCTGTGAGTGAAAAGTTACTAATAAGCAAATGTGTTTAAATTATTATAGGTTAAAAATGCAAAAAAAGATTAGCTAATGATGTCAAAGAGTAATAGAGCAAACTTACAGAAACAAGCAAGAGCTAAAGCTTGTATCACGTTCATCATCGTGCACATGACTGCTGCCCTGCAATGTCCGCAGATGGTGTGTTCACCAGGAAGGGTGCCACAGTGTGATAAATGTGATAGAGGGAGGAGTTTTGTGTTGCTTTCAAAGCTAAATGCGTTTAGGTCATAGAGTCATGATACACGTGTTTAGTCTTAAAGGGCTTTTTGCAAGGTTATTTTTTGTCTTTACTTTAAAGAAGAAGAAGAAGAAGAGTGATGCTTCATTTTTTCTCAGCTTTAAAAACATGCATTGTTGTTAAAATGCTGATAGTGTCAGGGTTGGCTGTGTGGCAGGCAAAGGGTAGACCCAAAAGAAGGGAGTTTTATTCCTGTAAAGTTATAAACCATAGCTAAACACAAAACTCTAAAACTAGAAACTAAGAACTGGAAACAAAAAGCTAGAAACTAGGATAAGCGATGGAAACAAGGGGAACAAGGAAACACACTGCAGCAGGAATGACACGACAATAAGCAGAGGAAAACAGGGAACACAGCTGGAAATAATCAAACTAACAGGACAGTAGGAAGCAAAACTGAACACAGGATGAGAGCCTGTCAAAATAAAACAAGAACCATGCAGACCAAGAAGCACAGGCTTGACACTTGGGGAAGAAACAGGCATGGGTGATAGACATGACGGGCTGGGGAGAACACAGACGACACCAAAACAACCAGAGCACAAAAGGGAACAGATTAAATGAAGAAGAAACTAAGAACTAGAAAAACAAATGTTTAAACTAGGAAGAACAAGCAACCTAAACAAAATATCAAATGAGACCTAAGAAACATTTACTATCTGTCATGGGAACCATGAAAGATAGTAAAAGTCAAAGAGTCCTTGAGTCAACACTTTTATGACAACAAAAGACATGTTGTTATATGACAAAGTTGGGTTTTAACTTCCATTTGATTTACAGCTTCATGGGCCATAGTACTTGTATTTTTTTTAAAGAATACATCAAATAATAACCAAATAATGCAACCTACAAAGGACAGAAGGTAACTGAAAAAAACGGTTCTCCATCATGGACAACCAATCACACCCACTCCACTGTGGTCTGAAACTTACAACCCAAGACAGAAAATCCAGCCTGAAGCAGTAGAAACAACAAGATGTTAGTTTGCAGCCTGCTGCTGCACCCATCCGGACTCCTTTTGTGACTGGCGGGGGCCTGCCACGCAGTCACTGGAGGTGGAGGTGCGTCAGGGTCTACGCCTGCCAGAGGTGGAGGAGGAGCTGCTCCAGCCGGAGGTAGATGAAGAACTGGACCAGCCAATGATGGAGGAGGCGTGCGAGGGGCTGCTCCAGCTGAGAGTGGTGGATGAGCTGTGCGAGGAGATGGAGGTCCACGTGCCGCAGAGGGCTGCTCGGCCTGAGCCTGAGGTCAATTAGTCTGGAGGACCTGTGCAGTCCGAGATTGGGGAGATGCAGCATGACACCGGCCGTACCTCAGTGCACTTCCACGGCGGCTACGCCACCGCTGCCACCGGATGCGCGGGCGGCCACCAAGAACGACACCTCCCCATTGCTGGGCCAGAAGCTGGGGGCGCTAACGGTCCGGGCCAATTCAGTCTCTCACTTGCAGGGGGAGGGAGTAGGTTCACCTGGATGTTTTCCTCGGCCTCAGTCGGATGATGGAGGTATGTAGCGGGGCGTGATCTGCAATGCAGCTGCAGGCGAGATGCGCTGCTGGCAGCTGGAAAGCTGCAGCCGTGTTGTAACAGCAACATTGAGTGTTAATAAAGTGTGTGAGATTCTGAAAAGCATGAACATGTGGATGGGTCTGTCATAGTTTTGTTACACGAATCAAGGCTTCTCAAATCACTAGACTTTGAACACCAACACATAAAGTGTTAACAAAAACCCAGATGAGCCCAGAAACCCCAGGTGGCCCCAACAAAAACAAAGACCAAACCGCAGTGCATGCCATCAGTACGCCAAGCCTGAAACATACAGGAAGACCAGTGCCCAAGGCCCCTGCTGAGAACCAACAGAATCCAGACAGCACAAACAGCCAAGAAAAGGAGTCCAGCAGTACAAGAGTCAAGAGTTCACTGACCAAAGGCTCACGAAGAACACCAGCCAGCTTAATGTGACACGATGAGATAGAGATGATGCTCTTATCATGCTACACTGACACATGGAAAGAACCATCTATTAAAAGGAGGGATTTTACAACAAAAACAGCAACAGTGGTTTACAAAGAGATTCTGTAATTACCCTTTCAATAATCTTTTAACTCTTGTATGATTTGTGCAAGTAATAATACAGGCATTCAAAGGCTACAGGCAGCACATCCACACCCAGATAAGCCTTTTTATCATCTACACATGGACTTTGACATTGAACTCAGGCCATGTGAATGTAAAGAAACATGCTTGGTGTTTGCTGAGATGTTTTCAAAATAAGCAGCAGATTTCCTTTCTTGCAAATAAGATGCAAAAACCTTGCTCAAAGAAACCCTTTCAAAGTGGCGAATTCCAGATAAGCTCAGCACTAGTTTTGAAACAGTAGGTTAAGGCACAATGTGCATAAAAAACCCCACACCCTTACAAACCAGAAAAGTGATAAGAGATCTTCAAAGACGATTCCAGATACTTCTGTGAACCCAGACTGAGGTTAAAGTCAAAGTTGAACCGCTCAAGATTCATGCCAGCAATTACAAGAGGATTCCAGAACCACAAAACCTACTCAGAGTTTTAAAGATTTGCACACTGATGCTGAGGAAGACAACAAGGTTGATCAACGTGTTTTGCCCTTTCAATCTACAGCTGCGTTGGAACTAAAGTCAGAGTGTTGGGTGAAAAAGTGCCCCAACAAGAGCTTATCAAGCTCCAACTATGTGACACACGGGGGGAAAGTCTGTCACCAGATATCAGCAGCTAAACACAGACAATACCTGTTTAGGATGGTGTGACCTGAGAGGTTTTTCAGTTGTGTTGTGTTTTCTGTGATTTGTGATCATTTTCACATATATCAACATCCACATAAACACGAACGCTGGAAAGGCTTGAAGAATCACTCAAGGTGCTTTCTTCCTGAGAGTTTCAGCTTCTTCTCTAGTCCTAAATTTTATCCAAATAAAATTGTGCTTACACTATGTGAATCTCACAACTACTTCACTAATAAATTCTTAGTGAATTCTCTGTATGGCAAGTAGACCTACTTATAATCAACCCTAATAACAATAACAATTACTGCTGTGAGTTCATTTGTCATATCAACCACACTAAATTCCAGTTCTCTGTGGTCATTTCATTCCCACAAGTGATTTTGCGAGGCGTCCAATATGCTTTGAACCCCCACAGGGTGTATTTACTCCTTCAGAGATAAATGTGACTGATTGTTTCTTCCCCTGTCATGTGTTTGCTGGGAGCAGTGATAATTATAAAGTCCAAGTCTGTCAATGAAGGAGCTCTCCAGGTCTCCAACAGATTCATGCATGTAGTGCAGACATTGATGATTTAATTGCCAGTCTTCTGTCTCCTACCACCAGCACTGAGTCAATGGGCATGACAGAGCTGGCCTTCCTGATGAGCTTATCCAACCACTTCCTCTCAGCTGCAGATAAGCTGCTGTTTCAACAGATACCATAGAAGATGGCTGATGCCACCACAGAGTCAGAAAAGGTCTTCAGGAGCACCTGCTACACTCCAAAAGCTTCCTGAGCAGGTAGAGTCAGCTCTGACCATTCAATTAATGAGCATCAGTCCACTATCCCACTGTCAGTTCCCCAGATGTTCACTGGTGTCGGTGTGGTGGGTCTGCACCTGTGGAAATCCACCACCAGCATCAGCATGATGGTAAGAATTCCCAACCACGGAAAAGAAAGATCCTTTATACCCACTCTATCCACACAATGAGTATAAAGGAGCTGTCACAATCCTTGTGATAAGACTGTTCATGCAGTATTGATGTCTTTACAAAGGCTTCAACAATCTTTCAATAAATATCTGAAAATCAGTTTGATTTTAGTTCTCAGTCAATTTGTTTCACATCACATGCCTTACCCAGTCTGACACGTACTTGCGGTAATCCTCTCTAAATATGATGATTAACCTTTACAAGCTCATTGAGTATGAGGAACAATTTAAAAGACTCAAAGAGGCCAAACTTAGTTTTTGCTGCTTTCTGTCAAATGAAACTAGCCTGGCCTTCAGAGTAGAGCCTGTTAGTGGATCAGTGTTTTTTCCTCTAAAAGCATGTCACCCTTTTCAAATGCATTAAAGCAGTTGACCTAAACAGCTGAAAGAGAGATGTGAAACTTTTATGTGAAAGCAGTTCAGCTATTTTTGCGTGTGGTTTCATTGCAATGCTCAAAGCCTTTGATAAACAGTGTTGCTACAAACTTTGTTTGTTCAAATGTCAGGAAAGACAACTTCTCTTTTCTCATACAAGATAATAGAAACTGTGAAACAATTACTAATGTCAGTGTATTCAAACTAAAATCACGTTTGTGTTTTATATAAAACTTGATGGAATTAATTTCAGAGAAACATACCTTATACCATAGCTCCAATGATTTAATTATTTTTGTTTTTGCATATAAGACCAGTGTAACCCAGTCATAGATTACTTATTGTTATAATTACACAGTAGTTGTTCTTTATACCTGTCTGTTAGGATCTTCAAGCCTTTAGTTATATTCATTATCAGTTAGAGCCCCTCCTCATTGTTCTTCTTCTTCTTTGGTGCAACCCTATGAATACAGTGTCCCCCTTTGGCCCCTCCCCTTTTTCTACAATTCCCCTGTGGGAGAGGAGCTGGAGCGAGCAAGTTATTTACTTGGAGGTCTTTCTTTTTTTTACCCTTCTTTGTCAGACACAACACAGAAACACACCGGTTACACCAGCAAGAAGAGAGTTTTGTAAATAATGTTTCTCTTAGTATTTGAATTAATGATGTCATGTCATATTTGTTGTTAGTGCGGAAATCTCCCTGTGGTGCAGACTTTGTCCATTTATCCATTTATCTGTCTTCAAAGGGTGCATGGCTGCAGTTTTAATCACTTTCATTAAATAATTGTAATTATTTTTCTAAAAATCCGCAAAGTCTGACATTATGTAATCAGTGTTGGGAAGGTTACTTTTAAAATGTATTCCACTACAGATTACAGAATACATGCCCCAAAATGTATTTTGTAACGTATTCCGTTACGTTACTCAATGAGAGTAACGTATTCTGAATACTTTGGATTACTTAATATATTATCATGCTTTTTACAACTACATGAATGTACTATTGCTGTGTGATTTATTACTATGACTGAAGGTCTGCAGCTCCGAACCGTAGTAAAGGGACCTCTGGCTAATACGTCGGGTTCGTAGCCGAAAAATAGCTTTACTTTGTTGTCTGGGTCAACTTTGCTTGTGAGGCGAGAGACAGAGAGAGGCATTGAAAGGCTGCTCCAACAGAACTTATTGTTTCGGAGGAAACAAGCCAAACATACTGTGGCAAGCTCAGACAAGGAGGAGACAGAGGTGTCGTTTGGTCTTGCTACCCCGAGTTGCCAGGAAGCACAGCCGTTTATTTTCCAACAGAAACACACCGCTGTTACCAAACTGCTCGGCATAGCTTAGCACAACAACAACAACAAAAAGGTGCTCTCTCACCCAGGAAACACACAGTCGCAGAGAGAGAGCGTCACCCTGTAACCATGGCAACCGTAACGCTGCCGCCTAGAACAACAGAACGTAGCTGTCAAACAAAACCTAAACAGTCCTGACCCGCCACAATATGAAACAGGGAAGTACCGCCATGTAATCCATTTATTTCAACAAAGTAACTGTATTCTGAATACCACCTTTTTAAACGGTAACTGTAACGGAATACAGTTACTCATATTTTGTATTTTAAATACGTAACAGCGGTACATGTATTCCGTTACTCCCCAACACTGTATGTAATCAAAACAAGTAGATGAACCTTTGGAATGCAAGCATGCTGATCCACACAGGTATGCACACATGGGTATTCACAGACGCGGACTAAAGCTTTCTTGGCTGCTGCCTCAAAGCACACTGTGCGCTGTCTATCTTGCGTGCTGCACAATATCGTTTATTACTTAGTAAATACTGATATCTATGACTAGCTAGTTTATTGTGATGGTGCTTTGTTTTCTCTATTATTATGTTGCTCTTTGTTGTTTGCTGTCTCCTCTGTTTGTTTTTGTTTGTTTGTTTGTTTTTTTTTTTTCTCCATACAGGTGACCCAGGAGTTTTTTTTTTTTTTTTTTTTTTGTCTCTCTTCCCCCCCCTTCTCACCGTCTCTTCTCCCCTTTGGTTTTCTTTCTTTCTCTCCCCCTCTCTCTCTCATTCATTCCCCCTGCCCTATTTATTAAAAAAAAAAAAAAATGACAAAGGATGAACTGAAGCTCTGCCATCACGTAATGTCGCATACTGCTGTTTCTGATGTCATTTAAAAAAAAAAACAAAAAAAAAAACAAAAAAAAAAAACAAGTAGATGAGGTTTCACAGCTTCTTTTTAAACTTTACTATCTGCTGGCAGCTTAAGCAACATGAATTTTACTTCTCTCTCAGCTGCAGGCTCTCTGTCTCCTGCTGGTTTGAGGTTGAGGTAAATGCAACAAAAAATCTAGAATCACATACTGAAAAAAGTGCCTGATCATATCTGTTAAAGGACAGTGTACAGCAGCTTCCTGCATACAGTGGCAGGCAGTCTATGTAGCAAACAAAACAAATAGGGGCTGATGGGGTGAAGATGCAGCCAAAAGTAGACAGGAAATAGAAATAAAAACAGGAAGCAGCAGGGAAATTAGTTTTTTCTGTTGGTAGTATAAATAACATGAGTTTCTGCTGCAGGCCTCCTGCGTCTTTTTACTGCTGATTGCAGTGCTGGATCCTTCAGGGTGCCAGGGTCCAGACTCTGTAATTAAAAGTACAGAAATAAAATAACTGAACTGGCTCAAAGCTGCAAGCATCAAAATATTCAAACATTGCAGCATACTGTATAAAAAGGCTCCCACCTCAAATTGTTCTGGATTCTTATTTTCATGTTCGTTAGCTGATAATTCAAAGACATGATCATCAATTCAGTGAACAATACAGTGACATTAAGAGATAAAACTTTGTGGCAACATTGTATTTTTTCATATAGTTGACGTTTCACCAAATAAGAGAAACACAGGGTTGAAGTAAAAAGTACCTGATTTCCCGTGTTGAACAACCAGACCAGTGATGACCATAAACAGGAAAACAGACAGAACACCCAGGGTGACACTCGTCAGCTTTGCTACTTCATGAGCCTCTAATACAAAAATAAAGGTAAAAAGCCACACGGCTGAAATTTATTTCACATTCATGTGTTTTTAGTCATCTGCGCAATAAAAGAAATGTTGACTTACGTTTAGAGATGCAGTCCATGTCATCCTGAGGCTCATCGGTGCCTATTGAAAAATAAAGCCTTGATTTTTTTAGTCCTCATTTCTATATTTATCTTAATCTATAACCACCATAGTCTTTGTATACAGCGTGTTGACAATAATTACATTGCATATGTAATATAAATTAAAAGAGTAATAACTGAAGAATGAGGAGGCAAAGACTTTACAATAATCTTACCTCCAACCTTTAATTGCACAACGCTTAAATTTGGATGTCCTTCTAAGACAAATCCACAGAAATACAGCGCAGAGTCAGACACATCCACTTGTTTGATTTTGAGAAAGACATCAGAGGTTGTTTGTGTCATTTCAAATTTTCCAGGTTGAAATTCAGCATTATACGTAACACTTTCAGACTTAACAGCAATAAAGTTGACTGTGGTTCCGTTGACCAGTCTGAACCAGAAAGTCATAATGTCATATGTGTAAATCCTGGGGCACTGCAGAGTGACAGTTTTACCTGCCTGCACCTCTGAGGTCTGAAACTCAGAACCTGAGGCAGCAATCCAGCCTGAAACTGTGGAAACAATGAGATGTTTAATTGCTCTACATGGTGCTACATCTGTGAGTGAAAAGTTACTAATAAGCAAATGTGTTTAAATTATTATAGGTTAAAAATGCAAAAAAAGATTAGCTAATGATGTCAAAGAGTAATAGAGCAAACTTACAGAAACAAGCAAGAGCTAAAGCTTGTATCACGTTCATCATCGTGCACATGACTGCTGCCCTGCAATGTCCGCAGATGGTGTGTTCACCAGGAAGGGTGCCACAGTGTGATAAATGTGATAGAGGGAGGAGTTTTGTGTTGCTTTCAAAGCTAAATGCGTTTAGGTCATAGAGTCATGATACACGTGTTTAGTCTTAAAGGGCTTTTTGCAAGGTTATTTTTTGTCTTTACTTTAAAGAAGAAGAAGAAGAAGAGTGATGCTTCATTTTTTCTCAGCTTTAAAAACATGCATTGTTGTTAAAATGCTGATAGTGTCAGGGTTGGCTGTGTGGCAGGCAAAGGGTAGACCCAAAAGAAGGGAGTTTTATTCCTGTAAAGTTATAAACCATAGCTAAACACAAAACTCTAAAACTAGAAACTAAGAACTGGAAACAAAAAGCTAGAAACTAGGATAAGCGATGGAAACAAGGGGAACAAGGAAACACACTGCAGCAGGAATGACACGACAATAAGCAGAGGAAAACAGGGAACACAGCTGGAAATAATCAAACTAACAGGACAGTAGGAAGCAAAACTGAACACAGGATGAGAGCCTGTCAAAATAAAACAAGAACCATGCAGACCAAGAAGCACAGGCTTGACACTTGGGGAAGAAACAGGCATGGGTGATAGACATGACGGGCTGGGGAGAACACAGACGACACCAAAACAACCAGAGCACAAAAGGGAACAGATTAAATGAAGAAGAAACTAAGAACTAGAAAAACAAATGTTTAAACTAGGAAGAACAAGCAACCTAAACAAAATATCAAATGAGACCTAAGAAACATTTACTATCTGTCATGGGAACCATGAAAGATAGTAAAAGTCAAAGAGTCCTTGAGTCAACACTTTTATGACAACAAAAGACATGTTGTTATATGACAAAGTTGGGTTTTAACTTCCATTTGATTTACAGCTTCATGGGCCATAGTACTTGTATTTTTTTAAAGAATACATCAAATAATAACCAAATAATGCAACCTACAAAGGACAGAAGGTAACTGAAAAAACGGTTCTCCATCATGGACAACCAATCACACCCACTCCACTGTGGTCTGAAACTTACAAACCAAGACAGAAAATCCAGCCTGAAGCAGTAGAAACAACAAGATGTTAGTTTGCAGCCTGCTGCTGCACCCATCCGGACTCCTTTTGTGACTGGCGGGGGCCTGCCACGCAGTCACTGGAGGTGGAGGTGCGTCAGGGTCTACGCCTGCCAGAGGTGGAGGAGGAGCTGCTCCAGCCGGAGGTAGATGAAGAACTGGACCAGCCAATGATGGAGGAGGCGTGCGAGGGGCTTCTCCAGCTGAGAGTGGTGGATGAGCTGTGCGAGGAGATGGAGGTCCACGTGCCGCAGAGGGCTGCTCGGCCTGAGCCTGAGGTCAATTATTCTGGAGGACCTGTGCAGTCCGAGATTGGGGAGATGCAGCATGACACCGGCCGTACCTCAGTGCACTTCCACGGCGGCTACGCCACCGCTGCCACTGGATGCGCGGGCGGCCACCAAGAACGACACCTCCCCATTGCTGGGCCAGAAGCTGGGGGCGCTAACGGTCCGGGCCAATTCAGTCTCTCACTTGCAGGGGGAGGGAGTAGGTTCACCTGGATGTTTTCCTCGGCCTCAGTCGGATGATGGAGGTATGTGGCGGGGCGTGATCTGCAATGCAGCTGCAGGCGAGATGCGCTGCTGGCAGCTGGAAAGCTGCAGCCGTGTTGTAACAGCAACATTGAGTGTTAATAAAGTGTGTGAGATTCTGAAAAGCATGAACATGTGGACGGGTCTGTCATAGTTTTGTTACACGAATCAAGGCTTCTCAAATCACTAGACTTTTTTTTTTTTTTTTTTCTCTAAATGACATCAGAAACAGCAGTATGCGACATTACGTGATGGCAGAGCTTCAGTTCATCCTTTGTCATTTTTTTTTTTTTTTTTTTTTTTAATAAATAGGACAGGGGGAATGAATGAGAGAGAGAGGGGGAGAGAAAGAAAGAAAACCAAAGGGGAGAAGAGACGGTGAGAAGGGGGGGGAAGAGAGACAAAAAAAAAACAAAACTCCTGGGTCACCTGTATGGAGAAAAAAAACAAACAAACAAACAAACAAAAACAAACAGAGGAGACAGCAAACAACAAAGAGCAACATAATAACAGAGAAAACAAAGCACCATCACAATAAACTAGCTAGTCATAGATATCAGTATTTACTAAGTAATAAACGATATTGTGCAGCACGCAAGATAGACAGCGCACAGTGTGCTTTGAGGCAGCAGCCAAGAAAGCTTTAGTCCGCGTCTGTGAATACCCATGTGTGCATACCTGTGTGGATCAGCATGCTTGCATTCCAAAGGTTTCTCCATGTAATGATCTGCTAGGGAGTGTGGGGGGGCCACAGCCCCGTCCTCCAGGGTGTGAAGCGGGTATGGAGGAGATCAAAACTCCAGACATCCAGAGGCCCCCAGAACACAAGAGACCATGGAAGACCAACAGAGGGGCAGCCGCGCCACTGTCCCAGTAAGAGCTGAGGAGAGTCCCAGATGAGGGCTCGCCCAGCAGCCGCGGAGCAGAAGTCAGGGGGAGTTGCAGTGACGCGCCCGTGAGCTCCGCCGGCCCCCAGCTGCGCCTGAGTGACCGAGCCCTAGGCCGAGAGGCCGGGGGCACCCCACCTCCAAAGGGGCCCGAGCGAGCCCCAGGCCCCAGGCCCCGACAAGCGGCCGCCAAGGAGTGAGCCGGTGTGTACCCGGACGCCCACCCCCAGACACAAAGAACCACCAACACACCGACACCTGAGGGAGTCCGCCACCGGCAGGGGAAGTGGTGGTGGGTGGAGATAGGCCTCCAAACCTTGGAGGGCCTGAGGTGTCCCCAGAGAGGTGGCGTCTGATACCCAACCTGACATATAGACACAGACATACAGGCACACACAGACACAAACATCCATTCCCACCCTCATGCTCTCATATGCACTCACTCCACACTCAACCAACGTGGAGACAGACATAAAGAGACGCTGTACACACAATCACACTCCCCAAGCGTACTCTACAAACCGGGTCTAGGTACCCTTGCCCCTGGAGGGGGGAATTGCACCCAGACCCAGGTGGTGTTACCCTTTTCCCTGCGGTGGGGAGAGGCAGACCACCCCGACTCCGCAGTAGCAGGGAGGCCCCACACCCCAGACCGCAGTCGGACGGCCAACTCCTCCTACTAGCCCTCCCGCTCCAGCAGGCCGCAGAGAATGGGGGTGGGAGAAGACTCCAAACCTCCCTCCACCCGCTCATTGTAGTGTTGATGCATGTGTGTTCTAAGGTGCATTTAAAACCCAGGAGGGCATGGAGCTATCTGCCAAGGAGCAGCAGGTAAGCGCATAGTCCCTCCTGCTAACCCTCAATGACTAAGTGTATTTAAAATTGAGAGGTGGGCAACGACGTCAGGGGTGAGGTATACACCCTGATGGTGATTTGGACTCCGTGATTGTGCCCACCCCCAAGATCCTATATGTATGTGTAATGAGAGTGTGAATAATGTGAATGTCTAAGTTGTGGGATAAAATTGAGGCAGAGGCAGCCAGGGACCGTGGGGGGGGGGGGTAGCCTCCTCTGCACCCTGGTGACATACCCCCACTCCAAGGCCCTGCATGTGTGGGTGGTTGTGGAGGAGCGGGAAGAGGGAGGCGGCTGGAGATGGGGAGGGAAGGAAGGGAGGGGCAGGTAACCCCTCCCTGGGGCCAGCTCCCCCGCTGACCCCAGTAGGCACTCCCACCCTCCGCGACCCGCCAGGGAAGGGGGGCCCAGGCCCATCAGACCGGGGCCCAGTGCAGTAGCGCCCCCCGGCTCCACAGAGCCCTGGACAGTCCACCCAACCCCACCACAGAGAAAACTGCACCCACCCCACCAACCACACATCTTCCAGACTACATAAGACGGTAAACGCCCAGGCTGAGATCTTCCTCCACCTCTCCTGTATCTCCCCCTCCTGCAGAGAGTTCCTGAGAGAAGAAAGCTCCTGCAAGATGTGACCATCCCCCCCACCAGTTGAAGAGCCCCCCAGGCGGCTCGATGCACCGGCGGCACCCTGCTCCAGGGCCGGGCCCCCATGCACCCACCCGCCCACAACCCCGGCAACACACCAACCAGGACCCGAGCCCCCGAGGCCCGGCCCGGGCCCCAGCCCAGAGACGGAGCGCCCCCAGAACCTCACGCCCATCCCGGACCCACCCAGGGGCAGCCAGGTTGCCAGGTCAGTAACCCGCGTCCGTCAGCACAGACCCTCCCCTAGCCCCGCTGCACGCAGCCGCGAGGAAACAGTCACCTGAGAGCCAACAGAGCCCTCAACCGGACGTGACCGCTACCCCGGGTTGAGCCCCCCAAGGAAGATGCCTCCGGGGAACCCCCCGACGCCCTAAGCCTGTCCCTACCCCCTCACCAATCACAACAGTGAAGGCGGGACCAAACTATGACCCCCCACCCCCACTAGGTGATGGAGCTGATAAAAGGGGCCCAGAGCAATTGATCTAATGTGGTGGCAGAGGCTGTGTCAAGACTAATGTAATCTAATAGATAATTTCTATATTGGTTAGAATTAAGATTATTTTTATTTTTCCAGTTCATGAGGACTGTTTTCTTGGCTATGCATAGGGCAGTGAAGATCATATGGGCTATATTCTTTTCTGAAGTGACATTATCTAAGCTGCCCAACAAACACACTAAGGGGGAGGTTGGAATGTTACATTTCAGACATTTTGATAAGTCTTTACATATCTCGCGCCAAAACTTTTGCACTGGTGGACAGAACCAAAGAGCGTGGATGTAATTGTCTGGTGTATTGCCTTGACAGTGTGAGCAGTTGTTGGAAGATGTAAAGCCCATCTTGAACATCCGATGACCTGTATAGTGCACTCTATGAAGTATTTTGTATTGTATTAATTGCAGACTGGGATTTTTAATTAATTTAAAAGTTTTTAAGCAAATCTCAGACCAGAAGTTTTGGTCTAGGTTGACTGATAAATCTGCTTCCCACTTTGCAGTAGGAAGGGATATTGATTCATCTAATTTAGAAAGTGTTCTGTATATTTTAGATAATAATTTGGGGGATTTAAGAGTAAGAAAATGTGCCGCACTTAGTGGTGTTTGTAATTCAACTTGACTGAGGTTAAATTTCTTTTTTACTATGGATTTAATTTGTTGATATTCTAAAAACCTTGTCTTGTTGATCCCATATTGTTCAACTAGTCTGTCAAATGGAATAAATTCTGTTCCCTCTAATATATGTTCTAAGTATTTAATTCCTTTACAACTCCATTCTGGGAAATTAATCATATTATTGTTTTGTAATATGTCAGGGTTATTCCAGATAGGTGTACGTTTGCATGGGATTAATGAAGACTCCGTTATTTTTAGAAACTCCCACCATGCTGTTAGAGAAAAGCTGATGTTGATACTTTTAAAGCATTCATGTCTTTTGATGTTTGAGCTAATAAATGGTAGGTCTGAAATCTCTAGATCCTTGCATAGTGCCTGTTCAACATCTAGCCAGGGCTCAACTAAGAAGGTATGTTTTAACCATTCTGAGATGAACTGAAGCCTGTTGGCTAAGAAGTATTGGTGAAAATTAGGCAGATCTAATCCTCCTCTATCCTTGGTTCTTTGTAGCGTTTTTAAGCTAATACGCGGGGGTTTATCTTTCCAAAGGAATTTGGAAATATATGAATCCAGAGATCTGAACCAATCTTGTGATGGTTTGTTAGGGATCATCAAAAATAAGTGATTTATTTTTGGCAAGATCATCATTTTTATAGTGGCGACCCTTCCCATGAGTGATATGGGTAAAGATTTCCATCTAGTCAGATCGCCTTCTACTTTCTTTAGAAGTGGGATGTGGTTTAGTTTAGTTAAGTCTGAAAGCTTAGGAGAGATATTAATACCTAAATATTTAATATTTCCGGATTGCAGTGGGGCAGAGGAAGAATTATGGAAGGAGCAGTTAATGGGGAGAACTGTAGATTTTGGCCAGTTAATTGAATAATCTGAAACTCTTGAAAACCAGTTTATTAAAGTAATTACCTCAGAGAGGTTGGTTTGTGTGTTTTGCAGAAAAAGCAACACATCATCCGCATAGAGACTGATTTTATGTTCTATGTTCTTACATTTTATGCCCTTAATTGTTGTAGCCTGTCTAAATGCTGCTGCTAGAGGTTCGATAAAAATTGCAAAAAGTGAGGGGGAGAGTGGGCATCCCTGTCTGGTGCCCCTCAGGAGACAGAAGCTGGAGGATGTCTGGTCATTTGTTCTGATACGAGCCGTTGGGGAATTGTATAATATTCTTATCCAGTTTATGAAAGAGTTTCCAAAACCAAATTTGTGTAAAGTTGCGAATAAAAATTTCCAATTAACTCTGTCAAATGCTTTTTCTGCATCTAGAGATAATATTATGGCTTCGATGTTTTTATCGTATGAGTAGTCTATTAAATTAAGTAATCTACGAGTGTTTGTTGAGGAGTGCCGACCTTTTATGAAACCAGTTTGGTCAGGATGAATTAAGAGGGGGGTCATTTTCTCTAATCTCTTTGAGAGAGCTTTGCAGATTATTTTAAGGTCTACATTTAAAAGAGAAATTGGACGACAGCTTGAGGGAAATAAAGGGCCTTTGCCTGCTTTTAGCAGGAGACTAATGTTGGCAGAATTCATATTTGGTGGTAGTCTGCCCTTTTCCTCGATTTCCTGCAACATGCTGTGGAATACTGGTGCCAAAATTGTCCAGAATTCTTTGTAGAATTCTGCAGGGAAGCCGTCTGGACCTGGAGCCTTATTATTGGGCATACTTATCAGGGCTTCCTGGAGTTCACTTGGCGTCAGTGGCGAATCCAATTCCATTGCTTGACTGTCTAGTAATTTTGGAAGAGTTACGTTGTCAAGAAACAGATCAATTTCATTTTTAGATGGGTTTATTTGTGGTGAGTATAAAGTTTCATAGAAATCCCTAAAAATGTTGTTTATTCTTCCAGGGTCATATATTGTGTTCCCCGATAAATCTTTAGCAGCACATATAGTTGTTTTTTCTTTATTTATTTTTAGCTGGTTAGCTAGAAATCGACCTGATTTGTTACTGTGTTCAAAATTCTGCAAGCGAAGTCTTTGTATAAGGAATTGTGTTTTTTTATTAATAGTTTCATTTAATTCTAGTTTTGTTTTGCATATTTTGTTCAATGTTTCCTGATCTTGGTGGGACGCGTAGGCTTCTTCTAGTGATTTGATGTTTTTTTCTAATTCCTGAATATTTTTGTTTTCTTCTTTCTTTTTGTGTGATGAGAAAGAAATTATTTTACCTCTCATCACAGCTTTCCCTGCTTCCCATAGAACAGAAGCAGATATTCCGGGAGTGTCATTAAAGTCTAAATATGAAGTCCATTCCTTTTTAAAGTATTTAATAAAGTCTTCATCTTTAAGTAGTGATATATTAAATCTCCAGTTTTTACTTGGCGTAGTATTATTCTTGTGCATTAGTGTTAAAGATACAGGAGCATGATCGCTGACAGCTATAGGATGAATCTCAGTGTCTGAAATGTCACACAGCAGTGAGCTGCTGACCAAGAAATAATCCAGACGAGAGTAAGAGTGATGAACATGCGAGAAAAAAGTATATTCCTTACTGGTGGGGTGAAGAGAGCGCCATGCATCGCAAAGACCAAAGTCGTTCATATACTGTTTGATTATATTTGTGGACTGCCAATTACGCTGAGTTCCTGTTGTGTTGAGCCTATCCATTTCTTCATTTAGTCATGTAGTCACTAGACTTTGAACACCAACACATAAAGTGTTAACAAAAACCCAGATGAGCCCAGAAACCCCAGGTGGCCCCAACAAAAACAAAGACCAAACCGCAGTGCATGCCATCAGTACGCCAAGCCTGAAACATACAGGAAGACCAGTGCCCAAGGCCCCTGCTGAGAACCAACAGAATCCAGACAGCACAAACAGCCAAGAAAAGGAGTCCAGCAGTACAAGAGTCAAGAGCAGTGAACTGACCAAAGGCTCACGAAGAACACCAGCCAGCTTAATGTGACACGATGAGATAGAGATGATGCACTTATCATGCTACACTGACACATGGAAAGAACCATCTATTAAAAGGAGGGATTTTACAACAAATACAGCAACAGTGGTTTACAAAGAGATTCTGTAATTACCCTTTCAATAATCTTTTAACTCTTGTATGATTTGTGCAAGTAATAATACAGGCATTCAAAGGCTACAGGCAGCACATCCACACCCAGATAAGCCTTTTTATCATCTACACATGGACTTTGACATTGAACTCAGGCCATGTGAATGTAAAGAAACATGCTTGGTGTTTGCTGAGATGTTTTCAAAATAAGCAGCAGATTTCCTTTCTTGCAAATAAGATGCAAAAACCTTGCTCAAAGAAACCCTTTCAAAGTGGCGAATTCCAGATAAGCTCAGCACTAGTTTTGAAACAGTAGGTTAAGGCACAATGTGCATAAAAAACCCCACACCCTTACAAACCAGAAAAGTGATAAGAGATCTTCAAAGACGATTCCAGATACTTCTGTGAACCCAGACTGAGGTTAAAGTCAAAGTTGAACCGCTCAAGATTCATGCCAGCAATTACAAGAGGATTCCAGAACCACAAAACCTACTCAGTTTTAAAGATTTGCACACTGATGCTGAGGAAGACAACAAGGTTGATCAACGTGCTTTGCCCTTTCAATCTACAGCTGCGCTGGAACTAAAGTCAGAGTGTTGGGTGAAAAAGTGCCCCAACAAGAGCTTATCAAGCTCCAACTATGTGACACACGGGGGGAAAGTCTGTCACCAGGTATCAGCAGCTAAACACAGACAATACCTGTTTAGGATGGTGTGACCTGAGAGGTTTTTCAGTTGTGTTGTGTTTTCTGTGATTTGTGATCATTTTCACATATATCAACATCCACATAAACACAAACGCTGGAAAGGCTTGAAGAATCACTCAAGGTGCTTTCTTCCTGAGAGTTTCAGCTTCTTCTCTAGTCCTAAATTTTATCCAAATAAAATTGTGCTTACACTATGTGAATCTCACAACTACTTCACTAATAAATTCTTAGTGAATTCTCTGTATGGCAAGTAGACCTACTTATAATCAACCCTAATAACAATAACAATTACTGCTGTGAGTTCATTTGTCATATCAACCACACTAAATTCCAGTTCTCTGTGGTCATTTCATTCCCACAAGTGATTTTGCGAGGCGTCCAATATGCTTTGAACCCCCACAGGGTGTATTTACTCCTTCAGAGATAAATGTGACTGATTGTTTCTTCCCCTGTCATGTGTTTGCTGGGAGCAGTGATAATTATAAAGTCCAAGTCTGTCAATGAAGGAGCTCTCCAGGTCTCCAACAGATTCATGCATGTAGTGCAGACATTGATGATTTAATTGCCAGTCTTCTGTCTCCTACCACCAGCACTGAGTCAATGGGCATGACAGAGCTGGCCTTCCTGATGAGCTTATCCAACCACTTCCTCTCAGCTGCAGATAAGCTGCTGTTTCAACAGATACCATAGAAGATGGCTGATGCCACCACAGAGTCAGAAAAGGTCTTCAGGAGCACCTGCTACACTCCAAAAGCTTCCTGAGCAGGTAGAGTCAGCTCTGACCATTCAATTAATGAGCATCAGTCCACTATCCCACTGTCAGTTCCCCAGATGTTCACTGGTGTCGGTGTGGTGGGTCTGCACCTGTGGAAATCCACCACCAGCATCAGCATGATGGTAAGAATTCCCAACCACGGAAAAGAAAGATCCTTTATACCCACTCTATCCACACAATGAGTATAAAGGAGCTGTCACAATCCTTGTGATAAGACTGTTCATGCAGTATTGATGTCTTTACAAAGGCTTCAACAATCTTTCAATAAATATCTGAAAATCAGTTTGATTTTAGTTCTCAGTCAATTTGTTTCACATCACATGCCTTACCCAGTCTGACACGTACTTGCGGTAATCCTCTCTAAATATGATGATTAACCTTTACAAGCTCATTGAGTATGAGGAACAATTTAAAAGACTCAAAGAGGCCAAACTTAGTTTTTGCTGCTTTCTGTCAAATGAAACCAGCCTGGCCTTCAGAGTAGAGCCTCTTAGTGGATCAGTGTTTTTTCCTCTAAAAGCATGTCACCCTTTTCAAATGCATTAAAGCAGTTGACCTAAACAGCTGAAAGAGAGATGTGAAACTTTTATGTGAAAGCAGTTCAGCTATTTTTGCTTGTGGTTTCATTGCAATGCTCAAAGTCTTTGATAAACAGTGTTGCTACAAACTTTGTTTGTTCAAATGTCAGGAAAGACAACTTCTCTTTTCTCATACAAGATAATAGAAACTGTGAAACAATTACTAATGTCAGTGTATTCAAACTAAAATCATGTTTGTGTTTTATATAAAACTTGATGGAATTAATTTAAGAGAAACATACCTTACACTATAGCTTCAATGATTAATTTTTTTTTGCTTTTGCATATAAGACCAGTGTAACCCAGTCATAGATTACATATTGTTATAATTACACAGTAGTTGTTCTTTATACCTGACTGTTAGGACCTTCAAGCCTTTAGTTATATTCATTATCAGCAGAGATGGGCAGTAACGCGTTACTGTAATCTGATTACTTTTTTCAAGTAACGAGTAAAGTAAGGGATTACTATTGCAAAATCGGTAATTAGATTACCGTTACTTTCCCGTAGGAACGCTGCGTTACTGCGTTACTAAAACCGTGATTTTTTTGCGAGAATGTCTCATGACAGTGACGTAAGCGAGTGCGCCGTTGTCAAGTCAAGTGCTTCTTCCTGCTCCTTTTTGAACATGGACGTTATTTGGAGTTGTGGTTGCTCGTTTTCCTTTTGTTTGCTTTGTTCATTTGTCTCTTTTAATTCTATTTTTTTTTTTTTTATACTTTTTCAACATGTTCAAAATAAAGATTCAATCAATCAATCAAGTCAAGTCAAGTCAACTTTATTTGTCAATTCTGCCACATGTACAGGACATACACAGAATAGAAATTGCGTTACTCTCAAACCCTAGTGATTAGAAAAATGCAAATAAAATAATTAAAAAGTAAAAATTTAAATAAATACAATACAATTTTACGTATAACAAAAAAAAGCTATGCAATATACAATATACAATATTCAAGTAAGAAGGCATAGTGGTGCAAAATAGGCAAATAGTGCAAATGGGGATTTAGTAGTGTACGGTAAGAGATAGTGTAACAACAAAGTCTTATGAGGTCCAATGCTTAAGCAGTCCAATGCTCCACAAAGTGACTGGAGCAGGCCAGTGAGTGCGTCAGAGAGTGAGTGTGTGTGTGTGTGTGACAGAGTTCAGTGAGACCGTGGTGGAGAAGAGGGGAGAGGGGGGCAGAATCGGGAGGGAGTTTAGCTTCCTGACAGCCTGATGGATGAAGCTGTCCTTCAGTCTGCTGGTCCTGGCCTGGAGACTCCGCAGTCTCCTCCCTGACGGCAGCAGCTTGAAGAAGCTTTGCATTGGGTGCGTGGGATCAGCCGCTATGCAAAGGGCTTTTTTAGTGAGACGGGTGCTGTAAATGTCCTGGAGGGAGGGGAGAGAGACACCAATGATCCTCTCTGCAGCTCTCACTATGCGTTGGAGGGTTCTATGGCAGGACGCATTGCAGGCTCCAAACCACACAGTGATGCAGCTCGACAGGATGCTCTCGATGGTGCCTCTGTAGAAAGTGTACATGATGGGGGCTGGAGCTCCTGCTCTTCTTAGTTTGCGGAGAAAGAAGAGACGCTGCTGTGATTTCTTGGCCAGTGCTGTGGTGTTGTACGTCCAGGAGAGATCCTCTGTGATGTGCACACCCAAGAACTTGGTGCTGCTCACTCTCTCCACAGACGCTCCGTCAATGGTCAGAGGAGCATGTTGGGTGTGCATTCTCCTGAAGTCCACAACAATCTCCTTCGTCTTCTCCACATTCAGAGAGAGATTGTTGTCAGCACACCACGTGGCCAGGCGTCTCACCTCACTTCTGTAGTCGGTCTCATCCCTGTTGCTAATGAGACCCACCACCGTTGTGTCGTCCGCAAACTTGATGAAGAGGTTGGAGCTGTGTGATGGAGTGCAGTCATGGGTCAGCAGAGTGAAGAGGAGGGGGCTCAGCACACATCCCTGCGGGGCCCCCGTGTTTAAAATGATGGTGCTGGATGTATTACTGCCGACCCGTACTGCTTGAGGTCTTCCGGTGAGGAAATCCAACAGCCAGTTGCACAGTGAGGTGTTGAGCCCCAGCTGGACCAGTTTTTGAGTGAGCTGTTGGGGGATTATAGTGTTGAATGCTGAACTGAAGTCTATGAACAGCATTCGAACATATGAATCTTTTTTGTCCAGGTGTGTGAGTGCTGAGTGGAGTGCAGTGGAGATGGCATCATCGGTTGAGCGATTGGGCCGATACGCAAACTGGAAGGGGTCCAGGGAGGGGGGCAGGACAGTCTTGATGTGCTGCATGACTAGTCGTTCGAAGCACTTCATCAGGATGGGAGTAAGTGCAACAGGACGGTAGTCATTAAAGCAGGAGGGAGATGACTTTTTTGGAACCGGAATGATTGTGGTGGCTTTAAAACATGTGGGGACGACAGCCTGGATGAGTGATATGTTGAAGATGTCTGTGAAGACATCAGTGAGTTCCACTGCACAGTCTCTCAGTGCACGACCAGGAATGTTGTCAGGACCCGGAGCTTTACGTGCATTGATCCTGCTGAGGGATCTCCTCACGCTGTCCGGGGACAGAGTCATCACCTGGTCACCAGGAGGGGGTGGGGTCTTCTGTGCAGTGGTGCTGTTTCGGACTTCAAAGCGAGTTGGTGACAACAGCTGTGTGCAGATCAACAATGGATCACATATCGATTGTGGGAGAGAGTATGAGCGTGCAGCGTTTAAAGCGTGGAAGTACTGACCTTAGTTTGAGTTTGATTCCATAAAAAGTGACAAAAACATTAGCGTCCGTTGTGCGTGGGAAGAAAACTTTTTACAGCAAAAAAAACCCCTAAACTTCCAAGCAAGCACCGAGTGCGCTACGATGTAATGGGAAATTCACAGAGAAACTCGCGGATTCTTCAACTGACTGCGGCACACCTGCACCAGGGTAAACCTCCGCCTACCCCAGTCCTGCTTTACAGGTGAAAATAGAGCAACAGGACCGCTGAGTCTTTGACTTTATTTATTTTCTGCTGTGTTTTACTTGCATCTATTTGAAAGAGTGAGTGTAAACACAAAAAATATTTTATTTTATGTGCTGGAATGTGTAGAAAATAGGTTTAAATGTTAAACTAATTTATTCAAGTCAGAGAATGTTGCATATAATTAAATTTTTGCTTGATGCATAAAGTTAAATACGGAGCCCCGCAGGGGACATGGGAGAAAAAAAAATTAAGACGGACTTTTGCGAGATCTCGCAAAACTTTTCCGAGATCTCGCAAAACAAACTCGGGATCTCGCAAAACTTTTGCGAGTTCTCGCAAAAGTTTTAGCCGCATTCTTCGGACGCCGGCTCGAAGCCAACCGGGAGGTCGAGGCACGATGTGCCGGGAAAGGTTCCACCCGGCTGTAGTAGGTCTCGACCTCCCGTTAGCTTCCTCCCGTTAGCTTCAAGCTAACGGGAAGAATGCGGCTCAAACTTTTGAGAGATCTCGCAAAAGTATTGCGAGATCTCGCAAAAGTCCATCTTAATTTTTTTTTCTCCCATGTCCCCTGTGGGGCTCCGTAGTTAAAAGATTAAAACTGATAAAACAAGTTAAAAAAATAGACTTCCATTTGATTACATTTTATATGATGGATTATGTAGAAAAAGTAGAATTGGGCTGAAAGATCTATCGCTTTATCACCTCTTCAGGTTGTAAATCGTGTTTTTAAAAGTAACTAAGTAACTAAGTAATTAATTACTTTTGAAAAAAGTAATCAGTAAAGTAACGGGATTACTTTTTGGGGGAAGTAATCAGTAATTAGTTACTGATTACTTTTTTCAAGTAACTTGACCAACACTGATTATCAGTTAGAGCCCCTCCTCATTGTTCTTCTTCTTCTTTGGTGCAACCCTATGAATACAGTGTCCCCCTTTGGCCTCTCCCCTTTTTCTACAATTCCCCTGTGGGAGAGGAGCTGGAGCGAGCAAGTTATTTACTTGGAGGTCTTTCTTTTTTTTACCCTTCTTTGTCAGACACAACACAGAAACACACCGGTTACACCAGCAAGAAGAGAGTTTTGTAAATAATGTCTCTCTTAGTATTTGAATTAATGATGTCATGTCATATTTGTTGTTAGTGCGGAAATCTTCCTGTGGTGCAGACTTTGTCCATTTATCCATTTATTTGTCTTCAAAGGGTGCATGGCTGCAGTTTTAATCACTTTCATTAAATAATTGTAATTATTTTCTAAAAATCCGCAAAGTCTGACATTATGTAATCAGTGTTGGGAAGGTATCTTTTAAAATGTATTCCACTACAGATTACAGAATACATGCCCCAAAATGTATTTTGTAACGTATTCTGTTGCTTACTCAATGAGAGTAACGTATTCTGAATACTTTGGATTACTTAATATATTATCATGCTTTTTACAACTACATGAATGTACTATTGCTGTGTGATTTATTACTATTACTGAAGGTCTGCAGCTCCGAACCGTAGTAAAGTGACCTCTGGCTAATACGTCGGGTTCGTAGCCGAAAAATAGCTTTACTTTGTTGTCTGGGTCAACTTTGCTTGTGAGGCGAGAGACAGAGAGAGGCATTGAAAGGCTGCTCCAACGGAACTTATTGTTTCGGAGGAAACAAGCCAAACATACTGTGGCAAGCTCAGACAAGGAGGAGACAGAGGTGTCGTTTGGTCTTGCTACCCTGAGTTGCCAGGGAGCACAGCCGTTTATTTTCCAACAGAAACACACCGCTGTTACCAAACTGCTCGGCATAGTTTAGCACAACAACAACAACAACAACAACAAAAAGGTGCTCTCTCACCCAGGAAACACACAGTCGCAGAGAGAGAGCGTCGCCCTGTAAATATGGCAACCGTAACGCTGCCGCCTGGAACAACAGAACGTAGCTGTCAAACAAAACCTAAACAGTCCTGACCCACCACAATATGAAACAGGAAAATACTGCCGTGTAATCCATTTATTTCAACAAAGTAACTGTATTCTAAATACCACAAAAACAAATAGGGGCTGATGGCGTGAAGATGCAGCTGAAAGTATAGAGGAAATAGAAATAAAAACAGGAAGCAGCAGGGAAATTAGTTTTTTCTGTTGGTAGTATAAATAACATGAGTTTCTGCTGCAGGCCTCCTGCGTCTTTTTACTGCTGATTGCAGTGCTGGATCCTTCAGGGTGCCAGGGTCCAGACTCTGTAATTAAAAGTACAGAAAGAAAATAACTAAACTGGCTTAAAGCTGCAAGCATCAAAATATTCAAACATTGCAGCATACTGTATAAAAAGGCTCCCACCTCAAATTGTTCTGGATTCTTATTTTCAGGTTCGTTAGCTGATAATTCAAAGACATGATCATCAATTCAGTGAACAATACAGTGACATTAAAAGCTAAGACTTTGTGGCAACATTGTATTTTTTCATAGTTGACGTTTCACCAAATAAGAGAAAAACAGAGTTGAAGTAAAAAGTACCTGATTTCCCGTGTTGAACAGCCAGACCAGTGATGACCATTAACAGGAAAGCAGACAGAACACCGAGGGTGACACTCGTCAGCTTTGCTACTTCATGAGCCTCTAATACAAAAATAAAGGTAAAAAGCGACACGGCTGAAATTTATTTCACATTCATGTGTTTTTAATCATCTGCACAATAAAAGAAATGTTGACTTACGTTTAGAGATGCAGTCCATGTCATCCTGAGGCTCATCAGTGCCTATTCAAAAATAAAGCCTTGATTTTTTTAGTCCTCATTTCTATATTTATCTTAATCTATAACCACCATAGTCTTTGTATACAGCGTGTTGACAATAATTACATTGCATATGTAATATAAATTAAAAGAGTAATCACCGAAGAATGAGGAGACAAAGACTTTACAATAATCTTACCTCCAACCTTTAATTGCATGATGCTTAAATTTAGACGTGCCTCTGAGAGAAATCCACAGAAATACAGCGCAGAGTCAGACACATCCACTTGTTTGATTTTGAGAAAGACATCAGAGGTTGTTTGTGTCATTTCAAATTTTCCAGGTTGAAATTCAGCATTATACGTAACACTTTCAGACTTAACAGCAATAAAGTTGACTGTGGTTCCGTTGACCAGTCTGAACCAGAAAGTCATAACGTCATATGTGTAAATCCTGGGGCACTGCAGAGTGACATTTTCACCTGCCTGCACCTCTGAGGTCTGAAACTCAGAACCTGAGGCAGCAATCCAGCCTGAAACTGTGGAAACAATGAGATGTTTAATTGCTCTACATGGTGCTACACCTGTGAGTGTAAAGTTACTAATAAGCAAATGCGTTTAAATTATTATAGGTTAAAAATGCAATAAAAGATTAGCTAATGATGTCAAAGAGTAATAGAGCAAACTTACAGAAACAAGAAAGAGCTAAAGCTTGTATCACGTTCATCATCCTGCACATGACTGCTGCCCTGCAATGTCCGCAGATGGTGTGTTCACCAGGAAGGGTGCCACAGTGTGATAAATGTGATAGAGGGAGGAGTTTTGTGTTGCTTTCAAAGCTAAATGTGTTTAGGTCATAGAGTCATGATACACGTGTTTAGTCTTAAAGGGCTTTTTGCAAGGTTATTTTTTGTCTTCACTCTAAAGAAGAAGAAGAAGAGTGATGCTTCATTTTTTTCTCAGCTTTAAAAACATGCATTGTTGTTAAAATGCTGATAGTGTCAGGGTTGGCTATGTGGCAGGCAAAGGGTAGACCCAAAAGAAGGGAGTTTTATTGCTGTAAAGTTATAAACCATAGCTAAACACAAAACTCTAAAACTAGAAACTAAGAACTGGGCCCTGTTTCAGGAAGCCGGTTTAGAAAACTCAGAGTGAAAAACGATACGCAGGGTTGAGTAATCCCGAACTGTCCAACTCGGAATATTCCGTTTCAGAAAGGCTGATAATAATTAGTTCAGTCAACGCGGAGTTGCTTTAACCCCAAGTGAAGCGCGCGGACGAGGATACATAAAGCCCTGATAAGTGGAGCACAGATTAAGCGAGTCACCATGGAGACGGAGGGAAAGAAGGCGTGATCAATGTATTTTACAGCGCTTGAGGCCGAAATTCTGATGGCAGCATATGCCGATAACACGCAAATTCCGCGGAAAAAAGTAACACAGCCTCAGCTGCGAAAGACAGGGAGCATGCATGGCAAAACATAGCCGACAGAGTCAATGCGTGAGTGTTAATATAAACATTGATCTAGGGATTTCCACCCATTTAACACGTTATTTTATCATATGTTATTTTATTTGTTATTTTATACATTTTATTTTGTGACGTGATGTGAGCGCAGGTGCAACCCAACAGGCCCCAAACGTTCCTGGCAGCAAGTAAAAATGAAATATAAAAATATAGTCCAAACAGGTAAGGTGTAATTGTATTATGAGCCATAGTGCTTGGTCTGTTTGTCCCATGTAAATCAATTGCAGTTAGAGGCTACATTAATTTTCTTTCTGTAAGCACTTATTGAAATCATCTGAGCACATTACAAGTACATATTTGCTTACTCTGTATGCTCAAATGTGGCCCGTTATAGCCAACAGAAAAAAAGCGGAGGCCCGAAAAACAGGTGGGGGTCCTCCACCACCACCACTCACAGAGGCTGAGCAGTTGGCCCTCAGCCAAAACAGTGGGCGCCCTGTGGCCGAAGGCATCTCTGCGGGGACATCCTCTGAGTCAATAACCCCGCAAGACACAAGTGCCTACATAGGGGGTAAATCCAAAATAATACATGATGTGCATACATCCTTTCTTCACAGTCACCTTTGCAGTGCTACTCATTCATTTGATAAACTCTTTACCATAATGGATTATTTTGTAGTGAAGTTATTTTCCTACTGATTTTGCCTTCCCTCAGGCTTGGTTGTCTTTGAGAGCATAATGACAATGAAGTGTAAGGTGATTGGTATGTTTGTTAATTGCCATTTGGTCCCTTGTAAGTTATAAGTGACCTGTATAAACCTCATATTCTATCAGTTGATGGTGGTGGTGTACTGCATCTGGTGCAGCCTCCTGTTGAGCCAGACCAACATGCAGTTGTGAGTAATACTCCACAGATTATATGAGTTTACAGTAGAACAGCAATGTTGTCTATTTCTTTACTACAGGAAAATAATGAAGAAACATTGACAGCTGTTACAGAGGAGGAAGCAACAGAGACACTTTATGAGGTTTACATCTTTTAATACTTTGTGTACAGGAAACACAGGCGACCAATAAAGCCAGTTGAACAAAAAATCTGTTTATTCTTCTTTCAACATGTTGAGGTGATGGGTCAAAAGAAATGATTGTGACATATGGTGTCTCTGACTGCACTTCCATCTTGTATGTCCGTGGGAGGGTCAGGATGTTCATGGTTTGGATCACTGCTGATGTTTGGTTCAGAAGGACAGTGTTCTCCTCTAATTGTGGCAATGTTGTGAAGAATCACACATGCCACAATGATGTCACATGCCCTTTCTGGGGTGACCCTGAGTCTTTGCAGGCACTGGAACCGGGCCTTAAGCATTCCGATAGTCATTTCAACTCTGGCTCTTGTCCTGCAATTAGCCAGATTATATCGCTGCTGTGGGCCCGGTTCAGGGTCAGGGTAAGGGGTAAGCAAATAGGGTAAACATGGATACCCCCTATCACCAAGCAAGTAGCCAGTGAACTCTCCTAAGACAGAAGGGTACACTTCAGTTCAAATGTCCCTGAAGCAATTGGTCTTTATATATTTTACAGTATTCTCAACTCACCATGTCCAAATTTTGTGCTCAGTGTACATTCACGGAATATTTGTGTGTCATGGACAGAGCCTGGCCACTTGGCTTCCACATTTGTGATAATGTTGGCAGCATCACATATGATCTTCACAGTGCAGAGAACACAAATTAGCATCCATTACTATAATGAAATAATTTGTTAGTTTGACATGCTACAGGGAACTATGTACCTGTACATTAATGCTGTGGAAAGACTTCCTGTTCACATAGTCTCCTTCATTTACTAAAGGAGCAATGACTGGAATGTGAGTGCCATCTGTACAGCCAATCACGCCTGGGAACCGTGAAAATAAATGTAAAATTTAAGTAGTAGTTCAAGTATCACCACATCATGAATTAAGTTTTGTTCATCCTGATACCTGCAATTTTGTGGCATCCCTCTTTGATAAATCTTGTGGGTCTGTGACCGGGGAACACCACAAACGAGTACAGGAGACGTTTCAGTGCAACTGTAACATTCCTGACTGCCCGACAGACGGTAGCCTTGGAAACGTGCTCAGCGTCACCAATATTATACAGAAAGCTCCCGTTTGCAAAAAACCGAAGTGCGATACAAATAATATGTACAGAACTGAGAGCATGTCCGCGATGTGTCACATGCGTAATATATGGCATGAGGATGTTATTCAAATAAATTATAGATTGTGCTGAGAAACGGTAACGTTCGCACAGGAAATCATCAGGAAATGATAAAATGTCCAAACGCGCTCTGATCACTCTCTCCCGGCGGAGAGCTCTGCGGAGAATTTGGGCTTCACGATCTACTGGCTCTTCAAGGAAGTGGCACGCCATGTCCGACACTTCCTACTGTCAGGTTTCCAACAAAGGGGCGGAGACAGTCAGGGTTAGTTGCAGTAAACCTGCTAGGGGGCAGGTTAGCTTCACGGAGTGTGTCGTCATAGTGACTCACTCAGGCTGCAGCTGAACTCGCTTTGTGAAACCGAAAACCCAGAGTTTTCGTTAACTCAGGGTATACTTACTCAGTTTTTCCACTAAACCGGCTTCCTGAAACAGGGCCCTGGAAACAAAAAGCTAGAAACAAGGAGTAGCGATGGAAACAAGGGGAACAAGGAAACACACTGCAGCAGGAATGACACGACAATAAGTAGAGGAAAACAGGGAACACAGCTGGAAATAATCAAACTAACAGGACAGTAGGAAGCAAAACTGAACACAGGATGAGAGCCTGTCAAAATAAAACGGGAACCACGCAGACCAAGACGCACAGGCTTGACACTTGGGGAAGAAACAGACATGGGTGATTGACATGACGGGTTGGGGAGAACACAGACGACACGAAGACAACCAGAGCACAAAAGGGAGCAGATGAAATGAAGAAGAAACTAAGAACTTGAAAACTAAATGTTTAAACTAGGAAGAACAAGCAACCTAAACAAAATATCAAATGAGACCTAAGAAACATTTACTATCTGTTATGGGAACCATGAAAGATAGTAAAAGTCAAAGAGTCCTTGAGTCAACACTTTTATGACAACAAAAGACATGCTGACAAAGTTGGGTTTTAACTTCCATTTGATTTACAGCTTCATGGGCCATAGTACTTGTATTTTTTTAAAGAATACATCAAATAATAATCAAATAATGCAACCTACAAAGGACAGAAGGTAACTGAAAAAACGGTTCTCCATCATGGACAACCAATCACACCCACTCCACTGTGGTCTGAAACTTACAACCCAAGACAGAAAATCCAGCCTGAAGCAGTAGAAACAACAAGATGTTAGTTTGCAGCCTGCTGCTGCACCCATCCGCACTCCTTTTGTGCCTGGCAGTGGCTTGTGCCTGTCGGGGGCCTGCCACGCAGTCACTGGAGGTGGAGGTGCGTCAGGGTCTACGCCTGCTGGAGGTGGAGGAGGAGCTGCTCCAGCCGGAGGTAGATGAAGAACTGGACCAGCCGATGGTGGAGGAGGCGTGTGAGGGGCTGCTCCAGCTGAGAGTGGTGGATGAGCTGTGCGAGGAGATGGAGGTCCACGTCCCACAGAGGGCTGCTTGGCCTGAGTCTGAGGTTGGGGAGATGCAGCATGACACCGGCCGAACCACCTGGAAGCCTCAGAGCACTTCTACGGCGGCTGTGCCGCCGCTGCCACTGGATACGCGGGTGGCCCCAAACCTACGACACCGGCAGTACTGGATGCGCAGGCGGCCACCAAAAACGACACCTCCCCATTGCTGGGCCAGAATCTAACCTAACCCTAACCCTAACCCTGAATATAGTGTATAGCGCTTTGGGGTCCTTAGGGACTAAGTAAAGCGCTATACAAATACAGGCCATTTTAATGATATTTTCCTTCCCTGTTTAGGTTTTGTTAGTTTAGTTATTGTATTTCTGAGTTTTTGTTTATGTTTGCTCTCCCTCAATTAAAGGCATGTTTTCAGTTTAAGTATGTTGTCAGTGGTTGCATTAGGGTCAACATTTTCTCTACTATATGGCAGACGTGACAATGGCAGATTCATCTGCCTCTGAAGCAGAAAGATATTTCTACTTGTCTAGAAGATATCAAAACTTTGATGGCCCTAAACTTTTTAAAATGTCATTTATTCAAGCAGAGGTGATCGTGTTTGGTCCAAGCGGACCTTGTGATTCTTTTTGGTCTCAGGTTCAGAATGTATTGAATATAATTTTTTTGGACCTTCCTCCCAGTTTTGCTTAACCCTTTATGGCTGGTCAGAGCAGGCACGCTCCATTTTATGTAACTATCTTTAAGTCCCGGTATAACTGCATCCACATAAGCAAGCGCAATAAAAAATTTTTGCATCTGAAACCGGAGGAAGTGTACTTCCAATTTATGCATTCAGGTTGTCCTAGGTCACGGTTTCCTTCCACATATGGTTTTGCAAAAGTTGTCTAAAAAGCATTTGCAGCAAAAAAAACATAATATTCCAGAAACACGCTTTGCCGATCCGATCAGTTGTTCATAACACTTCCTACATTGAAAAAGATGTCAGCGCGAACGATCGCATGTCCGCCATTACCTGCCCCAGGGGCGATTTTAGCCAAAAATGAATCAAAGCACCCCCGAAGATTTCTTACCTTTTTTTTGACAATATTTGCTGTTTGTGTGACACACTACTAAACATATAAAAAGCATACAGAACTTGGTTGAGACGTAACATTTTAACAACAAAAGTATAGATAACCTCCCCCCCTCCCAAAATGGTTTGTTCCAGCTCTCCCCTGCTCTGGCTCTTGCACCCTTTCTGCCAGAGCGATGGTGGCTGAGACACAGCGGAGCGGAGGTGTAAGTGCCTGGCTTAAAACAGGACATGTTGGCTGCATTTAACCTTCAGTTACCCTTTATATAGTTAGGTAGGAGTCAGACCATGTTTCTTTTTAGCTGAAAAGCATTACACCCAGGTAATCTGCAGTGTTGAAAACGTGTTTTCGGACGATGTTTGCTACCCTACAATCCGTCCTGCTCTGTAGTAAAATCAGCGACATTTGACTGTCCCGTTGCTTCCATTGAAATGTATACAGCCTATTTAAAATCTAAAACTTTAAATTGTCGGCAGCCTACTGTTGTTACCACTGTCCTGTTTGAAATGGATACTAACTAGCTAAGTGACTGAATGCCCATTAACCTTATAACTCCTGGTGTGTGTGTGTGTGTGTGTGTGTGTGTGTGTGTGTGTGTGTGTGTGTGTGTGTACAGAGACAGCCAGGTTCATAATGGATATAAGGAAGTTTTTCCAAAAAAAGGAGCCACATTCAGGTAAAAGTGTAAAATCAAATGATCCATCAATCAAGAATAATGTTGGATCAGTGTTTCAATATTTATATCTTTTATTAGATGTTCATGTGGTTTGGTTATTTTCCTTTTGGTTGAAAGTACACTGAGAGAGGACTTTTTGTTAGCGATCTTAATAGAATTTTTTTCATATTAATGTAATTTTTCATCTAATTGAATACAATCTATTGGTGTATGATTGTCAGTCCAAAGAAGGAGAGTGGAAAGAGGGGAACGTGAGGAGAAAGTACAAGGTCAGGAAGAACCAGGTAAGAAAACAGACAGGGAACAGTGACAGGCAAAACAGAAACTATTAAACTGACAAAGAGAAAAAAAACTAATTTTACTCACACAGTATCGAAGTTGTGTCCTCCCTATATTAAAGCTGCTTTACAGAATCTGCAAAACAAACTGGGTTGAAACATTTTTGGCCCTCTTTAACAACATTCCAACATAACATTATCATTGATTGGGGAGATTAAAATTAATTATATATTTTTATGTGGTTCAGCCACAACTCTACTAAAACCTCAGCCAGTAATAGGTAGGCCAACTTTTGGACCGTCCACTTGTCTGTATGACTGCCGCAGTACATACGTCACATTTGCGCAATCAGAAAGTGCCAAACAGCCCTGGTGGAGTGAGGAGCTGTAAAGAGAAGCAGAAAACAGAACACACAAATGTACAATTACAGTAGCATTGTTTCTTCACTGCAGAGTTAGAATTGCTGCATCATATCATTAATATGATAGTGCATCATTTCCAGTTACATAGTGAGTCCGTCTGGTGGCAGCATAGATCGTGTCTGTCTCGATCGCTCTTCTTTTTGCATTTGGTTGAAATGTCGCTGCAGCATATTTTGGGCCGTCAGAGCCATGAATCTGATTTGAGATTTATAGTCATCAAGTATCGACTGTTTCTGTTCAGGTCGTGTGCAGATTTCCATTTCATTAACAATCACGTTAGGGGAGACCGGGGATAGTTGTAACATTTTTGACATTTCTGTCTGTAGCTTGGAGCTCTTTTAAGGTAGTGGATTCAAAATGTAATCCAAAGTATTTACATGTCTCTGCTATTAAATAGTGCAGCTATTTTCTCTGCAGCACAATTACCCATTGCATGGTATGCTCTCAAACACAAAGAGTGAAATGTTACAATTAACCCCATAGTCTGGGTTAGTTGTAACATACCCCGGGGTGAGATGTAACACAATGAAATAAGGGTACTGACAAAATCTTAAAATGTAATCTATTTTATTCAACACCTGAATGCACTTATAAACATTTATGTAGCTATTTGTGTGTTTGTGAGTGTGTGTAGGAGTGTGTGACAGAGTGCAGAAATATAGATTTTGAACATACTGTAACAAAAAAAGACAACTTTTCACCAACTGAATTTTTCAATAATTTTGGTTGGCCTTCATTGAGTCTTCATTGGCTCGGTGGGGATTATAACCGACAACTCTTGCCACATTTGAACATAATAATTAACCTGAAAAAATGTAGCTGTGCACCAGCTTCATCAAATGAACTGTATGTGTTTTTGTCAAGTTTTTAATCACCATCAGAATCACAGTGGTGACAGATGTATGGCTGTCCTGGAGTGCAGGCCTCATGAGCCCATAGTGCACAGGTCAGGCACTTAACCCAAGCTTCTTTTGGCTTTGAGTTATTGAAGTTTTCCATGCACACAATACAGAAATTCTCATCAGCATCTGAGGAATCTGTGTTGTCCTGTTCAGTGTTATTCATTTTCTGATTTTTCTTTCGTGATGTGGAAAGTTTGGATTGTTTTAGGTTTGTGGGAGTGGATTTGCCTTGTTTCTGGCACAGCCTCTTCTTTGGAAAACTTATTTTCCTGCTTCTCTGGTCTGCTTCAAGGGCCATCTTAACTGGTGTATCAGTGAGTATTGCTGTTTGTTTCCTTTTTCTTCCCGTTGAAGGGGTTTTTCTAGGTCCAGCTTTTGGTAAGGGTCGCACATGTTCTGGGTTAAAGCCCAAGGAGGTCTGTGGGTTTTCATCACAGCCTGATGAGGGAGCAGCTTGGAGGTCAGTTGGGAGACTGGAGATGTGAGCATCTGGAGGAGTGGTCATGTCGTCAGCTGTAGGACTGGTGAGATGAGCAGCAAGAGGAGCGGACTGTTGGTCAGCTGGAGAAATGTCCATATGGACTGCTGGAGAAGGACGATCTGTGACCTGTGATGGAGCAAAGTCACTGTCCTCAAATATGTTTGGATTGTATGGCCAAATTCCACAGCACTGGAATCCAGCCTGTATATTCTTTGGTGTAGCTGCTGCTGGAAGTGCCGTCCTGACAAGACCTGGTATTTCATATATTGTCATGGTCTTTCCTGGATTCATTCTCATCCAGGAATCACTTGCACTGTTCACCATCTTTTTCAGTGGGCCATAAACACTCCTGTCAAGTGGTTGGAGTTTGTGACTGCAGTGAGGGGGAAATGTGAGCATCACAATTCCATTGCTCTTGCAGAAGTCAATGGCTGCAATTGACAGGTTATCCATGAGAAGAATCACTTTTTTTTCATTGCTGACCTTGGTGTGGTTTGCAAAGTGCTTTAGAAAGATGAGGAACTCTGTTTCTTGCATCCATCCTGACTTATTTCCACTGCCAATACTTCCTACTGGCCCATCTCTGACAAAGTGGTCTGCATAACGTATGCGTGGGAACACAAACATTGGAGGAATTGTGTTGCCAATGGCATTAACTGCACATGCAAGGGTGACCAGTGAACCTCTCTCTGCTGATGTCATTGCACCAACTTGTTTAGTGCCACGTTTTGCAATCACTCTGTCCGGGGTTTGCACAGTTGTTATGCCAGTCTCATCAATATTCCATATGTCATTTGCTGTTAAGGTGTGTCTCTTTAGCACTTCATCAAATTTTTTGAAAAACATTGCTACATTGTGTTGATTAAAACTGGTGGCCCGTGCCAGACTTGTAGCCTCAGCACTTCTAATGGACAAAGTTGGGTTTCGTTTCATGTAGGCTGAGAACCAGTCTGGTCCAGCCCTTGAGAATTTGTCCCATGACTTTGGATATTTGCATCTATGTTTCACTGCAAGCTGATATGCCAGTTCTTTTACCTGTAATTTTAATCACGAAATATGTTAGTATTTCTGATATACTATATTTTAAATTGCTACCATTACAAATTTCTAACTTTCCCTTGTCTTATCCTTTATTGCTTCCTATCTGCTTACCTCACGTGGACATAGTCCATAAAATGCATCTGCAGCTCTCATCAGGTATTCTGTTAATTCCTTCTCTTGTTTATCAGTGAAGACCTTCTTTCCACTATGGTATCCTACACGTGGGAGTTCCATTGATCCCTGCTCTTCCAGCTTCTTCCTCTCTTTACAAAATCGGTGCAAAGTGACATGGCAAATGCCATACAATTTTGCCACAGATCTGGTGGACTTTCCCTGATTTCTAACATCATTTGATGCTCTCTCCAAAATACTGAGAGGCACCCCTCGGTCAGTCTGTCTTTTCCATGACCTAGGCATACTGTAATTCAAAGAAAACAAAAAAATATGAGTTAAAGTAATAGTGGGGTAAGTTGTAACATTTGCATGGTTGTTACAACTAACCCAGGCTGTTGCTGTTACAACTGACCCAGACTCCTATAGCCACGATCTAGCTCGCATTACAGCTAACACCTAAAACATTAGCACTAAAGACATGCACAGAATATATCCCCATAGACATACAAATAACATAATTTAAGTTTGATGAGTTTAACTGCAAAGCAGTTAGTGCTATTAGAAAATGAAATAAAGTCAAAAAACTTACTTTTTAGCATACAAATTAGTTTCTTTCTTCTAAAATTGTCTGTGTTTGTCGAAGGGTGCTGATTTTTCACCAGTGAGAGAAGAACTGAATTGAGTGAATCACATGATTTTAAACTTAGCCCTGATTGGAGAAATTAGAAGTGTTACAACTGACCCAAGTTACAACTATCCCCGGTCTCCCCTACATGTTTGTTTGGCTAAATAGACTTTGATGGACAAAGTAAGTACTTAGAATTAACAGGAAAACACATGAAAATTCAGTTAGCATTGGTTCACCACAGCAAAGAATTTTATTTTTTTTTAACAAGAGTTTTTCATTTCCACACTAAGTCATGATAACATCATCAGTCAGTTCAAGTCGCCTGCTGATTCTATCTGGTGGAAGCATAGATCACATTCGGCTCGATCTCTCTTCTTTTTGGTTTTGGTCGAACTGTCACTGCAGCATAGTTCACCTCATCAGATCCATGATTCTGTGAAAAGCACATTTATTATGAGTATTATATACATATTAATTATAATTATAGACAAATATAAGCCATAACAGTGAAGTGTTTATGTTACATTTCTAAAGGAAAGAGGACAATTAGTCAACAGCTACTTGGAACATACAAACTAAAAATCATATTTCTCCCTTTATACGATGTCATTTTGCACTGTAATGCTGTACAGGCACATTTTGTTTAAGCGCTGCCAATCAGAGCATAAAAGTACATTTTTAGATTGACTCACCGTGCTGTGGTCCGGATTCTGTTCTTCTTTATTTGCTGATTAGTGTTATTCTATCACATAAACCAATTATACATTTGTGAAGAGTAAAGATTATAAGAGTGATTGTGTAGCTGTAAAAAGTACCCATCTGAAGTTTCCTGTTTTGAACAGCCAGACCAGTGATGACCATAAACAGGAAAACAGACAGAACACCCAGGGTGACACTCGTCAGATTTGCTACTTTGTGAGCCTCTAATACAAAAATAAAGGTAAAAAGCGACACGGCTGAAATTTATTTCACATTCATGTGTTTTTAATCATCTGCACAATAAAAGAAATGTTGACTTACGTTTAGAGATGCAGTCCATGTCATCCTGAGGCTCATCAGTGCCTATTCAAAAATAAAGCCTTGATTTTTTTAGTCCTCATTTCTATATTTATCTTAATCTATAACCACCATAGTCTTTGTATACAGCGTGTTGACAATAATTACATTGCATATGTAATATAAATTAAAAGAGTAATAACCGAAGAATGAGGAGGCAAAGACTTTACAATAATCTTACCTCCAACCTTTAATTGCATGACGCTTAAATTTAGACGTCCTTCTGAGAGAAATCCACAGAAATACAGCACAGAGTCAGACACATCCACTTGTTTGATTTTGAGAACGACATCAGAAGCTGTTTCTGTCATTTCAAATTTTCCAGTTTGAAATTCAGCATTATACTTAACACTTGCAGACTTAACAGCAATAGAGTTGGCTGTGGTTCCGTTGACCAGTCTGAACCAGAAAGTCGTAACGTCATATGTGTAAATCCTGGGGCACTGCAGAGTGACAGTTTCACCTGCCTGCACCTCTGAGGTCTGAAACTCAGAACCTGAGGCAGCAATCCAGCCTGAAACTGTGGAAACAATGAGATGTTTAATTGCTCTACATGGTGCTACACCTGTGAGTGTAAAGTTACTAATAAGCAAATGTGTTTAAATTATTATAGGTTAAAAATGCAATAAAAGATTAGCTAATGATGTCAAAGAGTAATAGAGCAAACTTACAGAAACAAGCAAGGGCTAAAGCTTGTATCACGTTCATCATCCTGCACATGACTGCTGCCCTGCAATGTCCGCAGATGGTGTGTTCACCAGGAAGGGTGCCACAGTGTGATAAATGTGATAGAGGGAGGAGTTTTGTGTTGCTTTCAAAGCTAAATGTGTTTAGGTCATAGAGTCATGATACACGTGTTTAGTCTTTAAGGGCTTTTTGCAAGATTATTTTTTGTCTTTACTTTAAAGAAGAAGAAGAAGAGTGATGTTTCATTTTTTCTCAGCTTTAAACACATGCATTATTAACCCTTTACAGCCGATCGGAGCGGGCACGCTCTGTTTTGCGTAACTATTTTTAAATCCCGGTAGCTCTGCAACCAAGTAAGCTAGCGCAATAATTTTTTTTGCATATGAAACTGGAGGAGTTGTACTTACATCTTATGCCATCAGCTTGTCCTAGGTCACAGTTTCCTTCCACATATAGCTTTGCAAAAACTGCATAAAAATCACTTGCAGCAACAAAAACATGATATTCCAGAAACACGCTTCGCCGATCCATCAGCTGTTTGTAACACTTCCTACGTCCATCAGCGCGAACTATCACATGACCGCATGACCTGCCCGAAACCGGAAGTGACGTCATTTTGCGGAAATGTAGTTTTTTACGATCGGGGCCTTATGAGCTTGTGTTTTACTTGTTATGTGTTTTAAAAAGTTATGTTTGACTTTATGACTTTCTGTGTCGTTTCTGGGATGCTTAAGACTCATATTGCACTGCTGGAAATAGTTTATTTTGATGCATATGCTGTTATTTTGCAAATTTGCACTATAATATTTATTTTCATTTTTCCTGCAGTATATAAAAATTGGTGTATTTCAAAAATAAAACTATGAAGACACTCAAAATAAATTTCCTGTGGTGGGAAACTAGTTTGTGTAACTTTTTTGTATTTACAGTTTTGAGGGATAAGCCTCTTAAATTTCTCTAACTAGAAATATATGTTAAAAAAACAAAAACGATTTTCAATTTTTTTGTAGTTTATTGCACTTTTTTGCAATTTATGTAATTACTATGCACCTAATGCAGACATATTATTAAAGTTTGGGCTATAATGGTTGTATTGATGTATAGCAACTTGAAATGCTCCCAAAAATGGCTCCACAGCATGTAAAAATATAATATAAGCTCTGGCGAACTTGGTTCTATGGTAGGTCTTAAAGGGTTAAAAAGCTGGTTGTTGTTAAAATGCTGATAGTGTCACTGTTGTCTGGTTGGCAGGCAAAGGGTAGACCCAAAAGAAGGGAGTTTTATTGCTGTAAAGTTATAAACCATAGCTAAACACAAAACTCTAAAACTAGAAACTAAGAACTGGAAACAAAAAGCTAGAAACAAGGAGTAGCGATGGAAACAAGGGGAACAAGGAAACACACTGCAGCAGGAATGACACGACAATAAGCACAGGAAAACAGGGAACACAGCTGGAAATAATCAAACTAACAGGACAGTAGGAAGCAAAACTGAACACAGGATGAGAGCCTGTCAAAATAAAACAAGAACCATGCAGACCAAGACGCACAGGCTTGACACTTGGGGAAGAAACAGGCATGGGTGATAGACATGACGGGCTGGGGAGAACACAGATGACATCAAAACAACCAGAGCACAAAAGGGAACAGATTAAATGAAGAAGACACTAAGAACTAGAAAAACATGATTAAAGTACGAAGAACAAGAAAATATCAAATGAGAACTAAAAAAAAAAAATGTAGAAACACTGGGTCACGGACTGGGAACCATTAAAGTCACAGTCCAAGAGTCCTTGAGTTAAGATAAGTCAACACTTTTATGACAACGAAAGCTGTTATATGACAAAGTTGGGTTTCAACTTCCATTTGACTTTTATTATTTTAATTTTCTTTAAAAAAATACATCAAATAATAATCAAATAATGCCCATAAGACCTTTCTCCAGAAAGCATTTATTATTAATTCTTCTGATAAGTCATTAGCCACTAAAAATACACATATATAAAAAACTTATAAAAAAATGAACATGCTTTCCTCTCCAACATCCCACCCCCACCAACCATCTCCCTTTAAAGAGAGCCAAGTCCACCACAGTGTCACAGTCTGGCAGAGGCAGACTCTATGTATTGTGAAGAGCGGACCCAAAATGCAGACACGAAGGAACTTGGACCAAAACTTGAGTATCAACAAAAAGCGAGCCGTTTAATATGGCTGATAAAAAAGTACAAAAACAAAAGGTAGATGCACACAAGAAAGAACCTAACTAGAACCAAACTGGGAAAACTAAATGCTAAACACAAAACGTAAAGAACAAAATCTTGAACATTGCACAAAAAAAAAACCTTAACACGGAAAATCCTGGAAACATGACGTGGAACAACTGACGAGCAATGAACAGAAACACACAGACTAAATACACAAAGGGTGATTAGGGGAAGTGGAAACACATGGGGAAACAGCTAAGACTAATCTGACATAACGAGACAAAGGAAGCAAAGCTGACTACGCTGAACTAGGACAGACTTTCAAAATAAAACAGGAAACATGAGACGCAGACATATAAACTTGATAATATAAACTTGACAACATAAGACATGCAGCTTGAACACATAAAGGGCAAAGGGAGACTAAAACACAGGGGTAGAAGACACAAGGGGAATCGAAATAAACAAATGAGCTTAGATAATCTAATGAACTTAAAAATAAACCATAAACATCAAACATAAACTAAAACTTAAAGCGCTGGGTCAAAAGACCTAGGATCATGACACACAGTGAAATCCAAAAACCAAACACTAAAGCAGGCACAGAGAAACAGGGAGTGTGGTGGTCCACATTGTGGCAGGTGTGGTCTGCAGTGCTGCATGTGAGATGGACGCATCTGTGCGTCCCAGGACCGGGCCTGCCAGGGAAGGAGCTGGCCCAAACTGGCCACATTGCAGGACCAGTGTCACGCCAGCAGTGGTTGGAACTCCAAGACCAGCTTGAGCACGGTGAGCAGAGGTTCGAGAATCTGGCAGCGCTTGGCTGCCACTGCTGCTACCCCCAACGGCGTTTCCTGGAGGCAGGGGAGTGGAGGGTTTTCGGACTGTTCTGATGCCCAGGATGCAATCAGCCAGGACCCAGTCTGCTGCCGCACCCATCCCCAGTCCTCGGGTGGGACGACTTGTGCCTGGCAGGGGCCAGCCACGCTATCGCTGGAGGCGCCTGCCAGAGGTAGAGGAGGAGCTGCGCGAGGGGCAGATCCAGCCGGGAGCGGTGGAGGAGCTCTGCGAGGAGACAGAGGCCCACTTGCCAGGGGGGCTGCTCGGCCTGAGCCTGAGGTCAAGGCGCCCAAAAGACCTGCGCGGTCCGAGGTTGGGGAGATGGAGGGACTGACGCCGGCTGGGAGCCCCAGCGCACTTCCACTGCTGCTGTGCCACCGCTGCCACTGGAGGCTGGGGGCACCAACGGTTCAGGGCACTCCTTCAAGCGGGAGAGGGAGTAGGTTCACCCGGATGTTCCCTAGCCTCCTTTTGGGTAATGGGGGTATGTGACAGGGTGTGGTCTGCATTAGCATGATGGTGAAAATTGCCAAATATGGGAAAGAATGCTCCTTTATGCCCACTGTATCCACACAATGGGTATAAAGGAGCTGTTATAATTTTGGCCAATCCTTGTGATAAGACTGGTCATGCAGTATTGATGTCTTTGCAAAGGCTTCAACAGTCAATTATTTTCACATCACATGCCCAGTCTGACACATACTTGCAGTAATATGATCAGAATCAGAATACTTTATTGATCCCTACACTCTAAAAAAAGATCTGCTGGCTTAACGTAAAAAAATTAAGGTAACAATTTGCATGGATCTTTTTAAGTTACTTCAGCTTAGCCACTATAGCGTAAATGCCACAAGAGTTCTCTAGTTAGGCAAACTCTATTCCTTACGTACAAACAACATGATTTGCTTTGTCCTCTACAAGCTTAATTAAGTTGAACCAACTTAATTTTAATTGTTTAAAAAATTACTCCATTTAGTTATTAAAACTTATTTTTTTACTTTTATTCTACTCAGAAATATCCATGCAAATTGTTACCTTAATTTTTTTGAGTACTAGTAACTTACAATAACTTATAACTTACAATTATACAATAAATTACACATTGAAATTCCAGTTTTATGATCAAACTGTTTATTAGAACACCAGTCCACCATTCCAGACTCATTGACATTTCAATAGCAGACAAAATTGTTGCCTCCATAAAATAAATGACATAAAACACCCCTGTAAATCTGTTTCAAAAAGACTGAACATTTTGACAGTCATGCTCTGATTCAAGTTTGTTTGTGTTAAAGTGATAGTTTAGGTTTTTTTTAAGTATGAAGTACATTGTGAGTGTATTACACACAGTAGACAGCAGTCACCACATTCCTGCCACCAACACGCACGATAGGCTCAGTTTGTTTGTGTGACTTTGGTAAATCTGAACTAACCCGAACTAACACCAAAGTCACCAAATAACACAATTACACTTACTGATCAAGGCAGCAGGAGACCAGCAACTCCTGTGTGCTGTCAGGTAAAATTGCTGTTTTTGTCCATGGACGCTGGTGGGCCAGAGCGATTGAAACAACAAGCAGTAGAACTTCTCTTTCCTCACAGAAAAGGCTGTCTGATAGCAAAATAAAGCAGTAAACATATTCTTGATATAATGTACATTTAAACTGACATCAGTTTTATTAGGATGGAGGCTCATCTTGCGTGCCGGTGGCCCCGTCTGCTTCTCCGTAGGTGGAGCTTACTGACTGCCATCTACTGTGTGTAATACACTCACAATACATATGTACCTCATATACAGCCTCACTTCAAAAGACCCGAGCTATCCTTTTAAAGTGCATTATTTTTAACTAGGTGTACTTAATGCTCAACGCTCAACTTTACACCTACTGCCTACTGTAAAGTATGTAACACAACACATTGCAAACAACAGTGGAACATTTCCCGTTTAATTTGAGGATAGCCTCACTCTTCACATTTTTTAGTACAACAGTTTACTTTTTAGTGACATTACCTTAGGACTGGCTTTCAGATCATCCAGCTCGAGGAATATCTTTTGAAACACTTCAAAAGTGTTTTTCAAAAGTGTTTTTCAGTTCTTTTGGGTAGCTGAGGTTGAGTGCATATATCAGCCCCATTAGCAAGGCACAGGCTCTGGGTACATCCAGGTCTGCTAGGACTTCTGTTCCTTCAAGTATGATCCTTGCGCTGGCTGGATCAGACGTTGTGGCACCTCTGGTTACAATCTTCATCACTTCATTGGTAATATCCCCGCCACCATCCTGGTAGATCAGAATCAATATAAATGTTTTAAGTAATCATACTTATACATGAGAGTAACACAAAATAGGGCTGCAACTAACAATTTTCTCGATTATCTGATTATGTCTGTGAAGGTTCTCTTTGCAAGCTCCTTTGACGATTATCTGATTAGTTGTTTGGTCCAGAAAATGTCAGAAAATGGTGAAAAATGTCAATGTTTCTCAGAGCCCAATATGATGACCTCAAATGTCAAACATATTCAGTTTGCTGTCATAGAGGAGTAAAGAAACCAGAAACGATTCACATTTATGAAGCTGAAACCAGAGAATTTGGACTTCTTTTTCTAAAATAATTACTTAAACCGATCAATCAATTATCAAAATAGTTGCCGATTAATTTAGAAATCAATTAATAATAGATTAGATCGTACCTCTAATACAAAGTATAGTCATGTCTGATTTACCTGCTCTTTGAAGAGATCCTCCTCCTTTTCCCTGAGATACACCACTAAGCCACAGATAGCGACCTCTCGCCTTCTCTCCACAGAATCGTCCTGTGAATAAGAAAAAGAATGTCGAACTGCTCTTCGAGGAGGATGGGTTTTTGATAATTACATCCAAAAAAAAAGGAAAAAAGGATTGACTTTATATGGCCTGAACTGTACCAATTATAGATTTCCAGTGATAATCAAAATAATGAATTGATCATTTCAAAGAGCCATTTCTCTGAAATGATCAATTCATGAACTTGAAAAATCCAGGTAACAAATAGAAAAACTGCAAAATCTTGCAAATTACTCTGCCAATCATGATCCACATCACCTATAATTTGTTTTATTATTAAGTATTTATAGTTTTAATTGATATTTGTGCCTCAAGCTCTAAACAATAATTTGACATAGTTGAGTTGTAAACAGCTACCTTTTAAGACTCAATATCACCTATTGGAAAAAAAAGTGGATTATCCTATTTGAAATAAACTACATTTCATTCATTCATACCTCTAGCAGCATGTTCTGGATGCGCCGAATGCGCATTTTTGCAGCCCCTCCTCTTGAGGACAGCAAGGACATTATTTTCTGAGAGTACTGGTCTAGCTTTGCCATGAATGTTGTCTCCAGGTTAACAGTGGTGATCCTTCTGAATTCTTGGTTTATCTGTATAAAAAAAAAGGCACAAATAGGCACAACATGTTAATGTATACAATTTACTTTAAAAGAATACATACTGCAAATTATCTTATGGAAAAATATTTACCTGAACTGCATCAAAAAGAGCAGGCCATCTTTCTTTCAGGTCATTGATTTTTGGTGCTTGATTGACAACTTCCTGCCTGCGAATGGAGAATGTTATGTTATGTTTCCAAATCAAAGATATTTTTTCTTAAGTGATACAACTGCGCTTATGTATCTGCAGTTAACACCCAAAAGCGCAAAATTATATTTTATGTGCTAATGCACACTCAATGTAATGTCATTAAAACAACTAGTTTATGAATGTTACTTAAGATCTTTCCTGTGGCGTTTCTACAACATGGCGTTCGCTTCCTCGCCCGCGTTTTTTGACTGAACTTTGACACAGGCTGTTCTTCAGCTAGGGCTCAATTAACAAACTTCAATCTCACATAAAAATAACTCTAGGACTTAAACATCAAAATGCATCGATGTTAAACCGAATGTATACTCAGTAACCTACATTTGTTTAGTCATGAATGTAAAATGGCCCAGCCTTTTGCTGGTCAAACCTTCATCAACGCTGCAACGATTTCAAAGTAGAAAGAAGAAAAACATGTATTACCCTGTCTTTGCAGAGTTAAAACTACTGCTACAGAAGCTCAGTGTCAATTAACACCATTTGGCTGCCACCGTAAAACAAAACTTAACAAAGACTAATGTTACGGTCGAATTACTTCACAAGTTAGCCAGAAGTGTAACGTTACTAGCTTATCACCACCACTCGCCGAGGAAGAGTTTAGTGTTGTGTAAAAAGGATTTCTTGCAGTGCGTGTTGATAGAGTTAAAGTTAGAGTTATTAGCTGCTGTGAATAAAACAAGGCAAAAAATTGTACTCACCACAAAGCTTTAACGTTTGATAATGTTCCGTACAAAATGCCGCTTCTCTGCTTTCTCTCTTTGCCTCCGTTTCTTTCGATCAGTGGTCTGAGAGCACAACATGTCCGGGCAAGTCAGCCTTGTACTCAGCTTTTAAAGGACGCTTACGAGATTTTTAAGTTGTATTAACTGAATACACTTTCATGTTAAGTTAACACAGAAATGTCTGTTCAAAATCGATATATTACTGAGCTAAGACTGTTTTCTTTATTTTCATTTCGACCAACTCATTAAATTAAGTTATCAACTGATTACAATGTGTACATGCAACAAACTTAATTTTTTATGCAGAAAAAGCTATTAATTTTAAGCTTTACTTACTAACCCCATGAATCATTTTTTAGAGTGTAGGGGAAATTATTTTGGTTACAGTGCTCCAGTATAAACATTAATAAAGACAGAGAATACATTAAGTAAGAAATGGACACAATATATACAATATATACATGACTTATATACATATAAGTCACTTATTGATAAATAGCTGAATAAGAAGAAGAGCGTGTGCAAAAAGAGTGTAGCTTTTGCAGTATACAGTGTGTTAAGTGGATGAGTTGTACAGAGAGATGGCCACAGGCAGGAATGATTTCCTGTGTCGCTCAGTGGTGCTTTTTGGTACTCTGAGTCTGAACTCTCAGTCACTGAACGTGCTCCTGTGACTGACCAGCATGTCATGGAGTGGGTGGGAGGTATTATCCAACATTTTCTTTATTTTGGACAACATCCGCCTTTTCGGACACCACCTTAAGGGAGTACAGCTCCATCCCCACGACATTACTGGCCTTACGGAACAGTTTATTGAGTCTGTTAGCATCAGCAACCTTCAATCTGCTCCCGCAGCATGCAATGGCGTAGAGGATTGCACTGGCCACAACAGACTCGTAGAAAATCCTGAGCATAGTCTGGCAGATGTTGAAGGACCTCAGTCACCTCAAAAAATAGAGGTGACTTTGGCCCTTTCTGTAAAGTGCTGTGGTGTTTTTAGCCCAGTCCAGTTATTGTCAATGTATACTCTGAGGTATTTATAGTCCTCCACAATGTCAACACTGACCCCCTGGATTGAAACAGGATTCAAGTGTTTCCTGGTCTTCCTGAAATCCACTATCAGTTCCTTGGTCTTTGCCACGTTGAGCTGAAGATGATTCTGCTCACACCACGTGACAAAGGAGTCGACCACAGCCCGGTACTCTGTCTCATCATCCCTGCTGATGCATCCAACCACCACAGAGTCATCAGAAAACTCCTGAAGATGGCAGGTCTCTGTGCAGTGACTGAAGTCTGTGGTGTAGAGGGTGAAGAGGAAGGGAGAGAGGACGGTCCCTTGTGGTGCCCCTGTGTTGCTGATTACCTTGTCAGACACACACTGTGGGAGACGTACATATTGTGGTCTTCCTGTCAGGTAATCAACAATCCAGGACATCAGAGAAGCATCCACCTGCATCGTTGTTAGCTTATCACCCGGGAGGCTCGGCTTGATGGTGTTGAAAGCACTGGAAAAGTCAAAAAACATGACCTTCACAGTGCTCGCCGGCTGGTCCAGATGGGTGTAGACACGATTAAGCAGGTAGATGGTGGTATCCAAAGTTCCAAGACAGGGCTGGTAAGCGAACTGAAGGGGATCCAGATGTGGTCTGACAATGGGTCGGAGCTGGTCCAGGATGAGCCTTTCCAGGGTCTTTGTCTTTGGTACAGGGACGAGGCATGATGTCATCCACAGCACTGAGACCCTCTGCAGACTCAGACTGAACAGTTTATGGAAGACTCCACACAGCTGGGGGGCATAGGCATTAAGGACGTGGGGACACACGTCTCCAGCAGACTTGCCTGAGTAACGTTGTAAATTATTAACCTTTACAAGCTCATTGAGTATGAGGAACAATTTAAAGGACTCAAAGAGGCACAACTTAGTTTTGCTGCTTTTTGTCAAATGAAACCAGCCTGGACTTTCTTCTCTAAAGTCTGTCGCTAACCAGGCATTTGGATTCAGAGTAGAGCCTCTTACTGGACCAGTATGTTTTTTCTCTAAAAGCATGTCACCCTTTTCAAATGCATTAAAGCAGTTGACCTAAACAGCTGAAAGAGAGATGTGAAACTTTTATGTGAAAGCAGTTCAGCTATTTTTTGCGTGTGGTTTTATTGCAATGCTAAAAGCCTTTGATAAACAGTGTTGCTACAAACTTTCTGTTTGTTCAAATGTCAAGAAAGAAACTCCCCCTTTTCTCATACAAGATAATAGAAACTGTGAAACAATTACAAATGTCAGTGTATTCAAACTAAAATCACGTTTGTGTTTCATATAAAACTTGATGGAATTAATTTAAGAGAAACATACCTTATACCATAGCTCCTATGATTTCATCATTTTTGTTTTTTGCGTTACTCATATAAGATCAGCAAGAGGAAAGTTTTGTAACTAACGTCTCTTAGTCTTTGAATCAATAAAGTAATTTCATATTTGTTGTTAGTGCTGAAATCTTCCTGTGGCACAGGCTTTATACGTTACCTGCAACATTTGTCTTCAAAGGGTGCATGGCTGCAGTTTAAATCACTTTCATTAAATAACTGTAATTATTCTTCTAAAAGTCTGAAAAGTCTGACATTATGTAATCAAAACAAGTAGATAACAAAACAAGTGCCTCCTGGTGCGAAAGACAAAAAAATCCGAAATCCGAAAGCGAGTTGGAAAGAGCACACTATCAAGACACTACTAACGAGTTTAGTCTAATGATCCAGCACTGACTGAAGCCTGGTCACCGTGTTAAATACATCAGGGTCTGATGGTGGATAATTCATGGCAGCTGGCGAATGTTGATTAATCGGCGGTGTGCCGAAGCTCCAAATGGAGGTAGTTCCGGGTCGGCGGACCTGCCTCCGGGGAAGCGCGGCTCCATCAAAATAAACTCAAACATAAATGATCAGGTCGCCCAGCAGGGCTGGTCAGACCATGAGAGAAGGAGTCAACTGTGCCAAAATGAATTAATTAAATACGCTATTAAATAATTATTTAAATGTGTCAATAATTAATTAAATGTGTCAATAATTAATTAATTTGTGTCGTAAATATTTATGTAATTAATTATTTTCGATTTTAATTGATTATTGCCACATTTAATTAATTATTTAATGGTGTATTTACCGTATTTCCCAGACTACAAAGCGCACCTGAATATTAGCCGCACAAGCTAAAATCAGGGGAAAAGCCTGTTTTGTACATACATTAGCCACACCTGACTAAAAGCCGCAGGTGTTTCAATGTTGACTTATCATATGTAAGAGAATATGCACAAAGGGAATTGTCAGGAAAGAGATGGCTGTTTGGAGACACACCCCTTTTATTAATATTTTGAAAAACAAGTTATGGGTACACATTTGCATAACTTTTTAGGTATATGTACAAGTAGCGGTAATTACAAGTACGAAACATGTACTGTGCTTCATAAATGAGTAACAAATGTAGTACATAACAATATCCTACAGCACACCAGAAAAATAGATTCGGACTACCTTCTAGGCTCAGGTGCAGTGACACGTCTTTAACAAGAAGAAAAGTCAGTCATTCACCACCATCTTTCTCTTCTTCCTGCGCACTAAAACCACCAAAGTCCTCTTCTCCAGTGTTGGAAACGAACAGACTCAGGATGGCTTCGTCATCCACTCTCAGCTTCTTTCCTTCGTTGTCACTTTCAAAACCAAACAAATCCTTGTCGAACACCCTCAGAAGGGCCGTGGCGGTGTCCTCCTCTCCATCATGCAGCAGTCCAGCCCTTCGAAATCCGTTGGTGATCATGGATGTTTTCACACTTTTCCACGCTGTCAGATTCCACCGGTGGAGTTGAGCATAACTTGCTTTTCGCAAGTTTATTGCCGCTCGTCATCCACGCCTCCCGCTGAACGCGTAGCGCTACTTTGAAGTTTGTTTTTCGCGCTACTTGCACGGCACTACGTTGCTTGGCGGATGGACATGTGACCAACATACCACTCTTGAACCCCGATACTGTGTGTCTGATCACATGCCCTTCCGCCAGGCAACGTAGTGCCGTACAACAGCGGAACAAACAAAACAAATCGTCTTACGATATGACAAAAATCATGGACAATCCATAGAAAAGCCGCACCTGACTAAAAGCCGCCGGGTTCAAAGCTTGTGCAAAAAGTAGCGGCTTATAGCCCGACAATTACTGTAATTATTTCATTATGGCAGTCCTGGCGTTCCATACCTTTTTCCTTGATGTTTCACTGATAAGCCCACCACATCTCTGGAAGGTTTAGTGGTCAATCCCAGTGTCCCAGGCTCACCCCCAAAACACCATCTACCATCTAGTTGTGGCCTGGCTGAAGTCCGGCAAGTGTTTATGTTCCTTACACAATTGAGACCAAACTAAAGTTCCGTCTTTTGAGCCAGAACCAATGACTGCCTTTATCAGCATTTCTGGAGAGATTCTTCACCACTTGCTGATGGATCTACTCTCGCACTCCCAACTCCCGGAAAAGCCTTGCAACCTGCTAAAATGGATGCAAAACCTATGGAGACAATTTCAACTGGTGTTGTTATCAGTTCCGTGTACTTTAGCTTCTTGTGCTCATTGTCCTCCTCCAGTGCATCATCTCATGGTACAGTAAGGTCAATGATGTAAAACAAACTGGAGTGATGCCCACCATAGCACAATGTCAGTGTAGACAATCTCAAGGGGGAAGTAGAGTTTTTGGCCTAGGTCCTCCAGCAGCTTCCAGTCCTGTGTACAATGTAGCTGACCACTGTCTGATTCAGTGTTGATGGTGACGAGTAAAGCAAGCAAGTATTTTTCAGTCAACTTTTCCTAGATGATGGAAATGCTTCTGCATTGCTTGACTTGATCTTCATTTGAGCCATGTTGATGTTACCTTGGAGCTATCTGAGAAGGCTCTGAGTACACATCTTTGTTGTGGTAAGAGTTGTGAGGTCTTGGTGAGATCCAGACACACCACATGCAAATTTCTTCCTTCTTTCTCTGCAACCTCTGCAGATGAAGACAGATCAGAGGAAGGTCAAGGCGGTGGCCTGCACCTCCTGCACAGGCTCAGAAACAACTCCAGGGCCCTGTTTCAGGAAGCCGGTTTGGAAAACTCAGAGTGAAAAACGACACTCACGGTTGAGTAACCCCGAACTGTCCAACTCGGAATATTCCGTTTCAGAAAGGCTGATAACAATTAGTTCAGTCAACGCGGAGTTGCTTTAACCCCAAGTGAAGCGCGCGGACGAGGATACATAAAGCCCTGATAAGCGGAGCACAGATTAAGCGAGTCACCATGGAGACGGAGGGAAAGAAGGCGCGGTCAATGTATTTCACAGCGCTTGAGGCCGAAATTCTGATGGCAGCATATGCCGATAACATGCAAATTCTGCGGAAAAAAGTAACACAGCCACAGCTGCAAAAGCATGCATGGCAAAACAAAGCCGACAGAGTCAATGCGTGAGTGTTAATTTAAACATTGATCTAGGGATTTCCACCCATTTAACACGTTATTTTATCATATGTTATTTTATTTGTTATTTTATACATTTTATTTTGTGATGTGATGTGAGCGCAGGTGCAACCCAACAGGCCCCAAACGTTCCTGGCAGCAAGTAAAAATGAAATATAAAAATATAGTCCAAACAGGTAAGGTGTAATTGTATTATGAGCCATAGTGCTTGGTCTGTTTGTCCTATGTAAATCAATTGCAGTTAGAGGCTACATTAATTTTCTTTCTGTAAGCACTTATTGAAATTATCTGAGCACATTACAAGTACATATTTGCTTACTCTGTATGCTCAAATGTGGCCCGTTATAGCCAACAGAAAAAAAGCGGAGGCCCGAAAAACAGGTGGGGGTCCTCCACCACCACCACTCACAGAGGCTGAGCAGTTGGCCCTCAGCCAAAACAGTGGGCGCCCTGTGGCCGAAGGCATCTCTGCGGGGACATTCTCTGAGTCAATAACCCCGCAAGACACAAGTGCCTACATAGGGGGTAACTTCAAAATAATACATGATGTGCATACATCCTTTCTTCACAGTCACCTTTGCAGTGCTACTCATTCATTTGATAAACTCTTTACCATAATGAATTATTTTGTAGTGAAGTTATTTTCCTATTGATTTTGCCTTCCCTCAGTCTTGGTTGTCTTTGAGAGCATAATGACAATGAAGTGTAAGGTGATTGGTATGTTTGTTAATTGCCATTTGGTCCCTTGTAAGTTATAAGTGACCTGTATAAACCTCATATTCTATCAGTTGATGGTGATGGTGTACTGCATCTGAAGCCTCCTGTTGAGCCAGACCAACATGCAGTTGTGAGTAATACTCCACAGATTATATGAGTTTACAGTAGAACAGCAATGTTGTTTATTTCTTTACTGCAGGAAAATAATGAAGAAACATTGACAGCTGTTACAGAGGAGGAAGCAACAGAGACACTTTATGAGGTTTACATCTTTTAATACTTTGTGTACAGGAAATACAGGCGACCAATAAAGCCAGTTGAACAAAAAATCTGTTTATTCTTCTTTCAACATGTTGAGGTGATGGGTCAAAAGAAATGATTGTGACATATGGTGTCTCTGACTGCGCTTCCATCTTGTATGTCCGTGCGAGGGTCAGGATGTTCATGGTTTGGATCACTGCTGATGTTTGGTTCAGAAGGACAGTGTTCTCCTCTAATTGTGGCAATGTTGTGAAGAATCACACATGCCACAATAATGTCACATGCCCTTTCTGGGGTGACCCTGAGTCTTTGCAGGCACTGGAACCGGGCCTTAAGCATTCCGATAGTCATTTCAATTCTGGCTCTTGTCCTGCAATTAGCCAGATTATATCGCTGCTGTGGGCCCGGTTCAGGGTCAGGGTAAGGGGTAAGCAAATAGGGTAAACATGGATACCCCCTATCACCAAGCAAGTAGCCAGTGAACTCTCCTAAGACAGAAGGGTACACTTCAGTTCAAATGTCCCTGAAGCAATTGGTCTTTATATATTTTAAAGTATTCTCAACTCACCATGTCCAAATTTTGTGCTCAGTGTACATTCACGGAATATTTGTGAGTCATGGACAGAGCCTGGCCACTTGGCTTCCACATTTGTGATAATGTTGGCAGCATCACATATGATCTTCACAGTGCAGAGAACACAAATTAGCATCCATTACTATAATGAAATAATTTGTTAGTTTGAAATGCTACAGGGAACTATGTACCTGTACATTAATGCTGTGGAAAGACTTCCTGTTCACATAGTCTCCTTCATTTACTGAAGGAGCAATGATTGGAATGTGAGTGCCATCTATACAGCCAATCACGCCTGGGAACCCTGAAAATAAATGTGCAATTTAAGTAGTAGTCCAAGTATCACCACATCATGAATTAAGTTTCGTTCATCCTGATACCTGCAATTTTGTGGCATCCCTCTTTGATAAATCTTGTGGGTCTGTGACCGGGGAACACCACAGACGAGTACAGGAGACGTTTCAGTGCAACTGTAACATTCCTGACTGCCCGACAGACGGTAGCCTTGGAAACGTGCTCAGCGTCACCAGTATTATACAGAAAGCTCCCGTTTGCAAGAAACCGAAGTGCAATACAAATAATATGCAATGAACTGAGAGCATGTCCGCGATGTGTCACATGCGTAATATATGGCCTGAGGATGTTATCCAAATAAATTATAGATTGTGCTGAGAAACGGTAACGTTCGCACAGGAAATCATCAGGAAATGATAAAATGTCCAAACGCGCTCTGATCACTCTCTCCCGGCGGAGAGCTCTGCGGAGAATTTGGGCTTCACGATCTACTGGCTCTTCAAGGAAGGGGCACGCCATGTCCGACACTTCCTACTGTCAGGTTTCCGACAAAGAGGCGGAGACAGTCAGGATTAGTTGTAGTAAACCTGCTAGGGGGCAGGTTAGCTTCACGGAGTGTGTCGTCATAGTGACTCACTCAGGCTGCAGCTGAACTCGCTTTGTGAAACCGAAAACCCAGAGTTTTCGTTAACTCAGGGTATACTTACTCAGTTTTTCCACTAAACCGGCTTCCTGAAACAGGGCCCTGGCAGTTCATCAAGAACTACAGTCAAGTAGCCCCTCCACTCACCTGTCTCACCTTCACTAAGGTGCCGTTCACTTGGTCCTCTGAGGCCCACACAGCCTTCAAAGAAATTTTTACCACTGCTCCAACTGTGATCCATCTTGGGACAATTGTTGTTGTGAATTGTGCGACAATTGGTATCACATGAATAAAACTATACTGCAACTGCCAAACCCACCTGAATAGACCTGAAAGACAGAAGACATATCGGGTCACTGTATTATTTGTTTTTAAATTAGTTTTTAATACTGACTCAACAAAGTTTAGCTGTAGATGTTCCACTGTAAGATAATTAAAATTAAAGTTTTAACATAGCACTCTCTCATTTGTGAATAAAATGAATAAATGTGCACAGATGTATAGTTGTACAATGATTACACACAAGACTTTATAAAACTCTTACCCTGAACCTATAGTTAGATTCTCCTGACAATTACTCCCATTATTGAACTCTACACAGAAATACAGACCTGATTAAGAATCAACTTACTTAACTTTAAGATACGCAATACAGTGTTTGATGTTAAACTTGGCATTCTTTAAAAATCCATCACAGAAAGAAACAATGTTATCAGGTGAACTAATGTCGGTACATTGCTGTATGACGTCACCATGAAAATACAGGGAGTGCAGAATTATTAGGCAAATGAGTATTTTGTCCACATCATCCTCTTCATGCATGTTGTCTTACTCCAAGCTGTATAGGCTCGAAAGCCTACTACCAATTAAGCATATTAGGTGATGTGCATCTCTGTAATGAGAAGGGGTGTGGTCTAATGACATCAACACCCTATATCAGGTGTGCATAATTATTAGGCAACTTCCTTTCCTTTGGCAAAATGGGTCAAAAGAAGGACTTGAGAGGCTCAGAAAAGTCAAAAATAGTGAGATATCTTGCAGAGGGATGCAGCAGTCTCAAAATTGCAAAGCTTGTGAAGCGTGATCATCGAACAATCAAGCGTTCCATTCAAAATAGTCAACAGGGTCGCAAGAAGCGTGTGGAAAAACCAAGGCGCAAAATAACTGCCCATGAACTGAGAAAAGTCAAGCGTGCAGCTGCCAAGATGCCACTTGCCACCAGTTTGGCCATATTTCAGAGCTGCAACATCACTGGAGTGCCCAAAAGCACAAGGTGTGCAATACTCAGAGACATGGCCAAGGTAAGAAAGGCTGAAAGACGACCACCACTGAACAAGACACACAAGCTGAAACGTCAAGACTGGGCCAAGAAATATCTCAAGACTGGTTTTTCTAAGGTTTTATGGACTGATGAAATGAGAGTGAGTCTTGATGGGCCAGATGGATGGGCCCGTGGCTGGATTGGTAAAGGGCAGAGAGCTCCAGTCCAACTCAGACGCCAGCAAGGTGGAGTACTGGTTTGGGCTGGTATCATCAAAGATGAGCTTGTGGGGCCTTTTCGGGTTGAGGATGGAGTCAAGCTCAACTCCCAGTCCTACTGCCAGTTTCTGGAAGACACCTTCTTCAAGCAGTGGTACAGGAAGAAGTCTGCATCCTTCAAGAAAAACATGATTTTCATGCAGGACAATGCTCCATCACACGCGTCCAAGTACTCCACAGCGTGGCTGGCAAGAAAGGGTATAAAAGAAGAAAAACTAATGACATGGCCTCCTTGTTCACCTGATCTGAACCCCATTGAGAACCTGTGGTCCATCATCAAATGTGAGGTTTACAGTACACCTCTCTGAACAGTGTCTGGGAGGCTGTGGTTGCTGCTGCACGCAATGTTGATGGTGAACAGATCAAAACACTGACAGAATCCATGGATGGCAGGCTTTTGAGTGTCCTTGCAAAGAAAGGTGGCTATATTGGTCGCTGATTTGTTTTTGTTTTGTTTTTGAATGTCAGAAATGTATATTTGTGAATGTGGAGATGTTATATTGGTTTCACTGGTAAAAATAAATAATTGAAATGGGTATATATTTGTTTTTTGTTAAGTTGCCTAATAATTATGCACAGTAATAGTCACCTGCACACACAGATATCCCCCTAAAATAGCTAAAACTAAAAACAAACTAAAAACTACTTCCAAAAACATTCAGCTTTGATATTAATGAGTTTTTTGGGTTCATTGAGAACATGGTTGTTGTTCAATAATAAAATTATTCCTCAAAAATACAACTTGCCTAATAATTCTGCACTCCCTGTATGAGACTGAGACCTGACAATTCTACAGGTATCAAACGCTGAATCTGAAAGAAATTGCAAGTATTCATTGGTGTTTGTTGTATTGAAGACAACACCTGGACTTACCTATTGAGAAATGCAGTTAGCAGGCTTATCGTGATGCACACAGTAGGACTGCAGCTCTAAACTGTGCTCCAGTAACAGTGTATCTAAGTAAAGGGGCAGCCTGTTTCTGATTCGTCACACAAAACGTATAAATACTACAGGAAAATAAGCAGCACAACCACAAGGAGAATGAAATGTATGTGAGAATGTACTTGTTCACTGTGATATGGACACTTAGACAACCAAAGAAAGTGTTGAAAGTACTGTATGTGTCAGTAGTTCATGTTTTCATTTAAGTTCATTTCAGGCAAAACACCTGTTAATATATAATGTGTACCTCACTCAGTGTTGATACCTCCATTATAACTTTGAAAATAACTAAATAACAAAACTTGTCAATGTCCTGTCTGGTCTCTTTTCCATTAAAGAGGAAAAACTGTCTCACATTAAATTTCTCAAATTTCATTTCTCACATCTTAAACTTTTGAGTTGAACCACCTAGCCGTTACTCACTCTAGCCTTAAATTTCTCATTTCTAACCTGACAGCAGAGGTACTGGCTATGATCCCGAGCAACAGTCACAGCCACAGTGGTTTTCATTTCAGAGGCAGAGTAAATCATTTGCCATTCAGAAGGTTGGTGACTCCTCCAGTCTTCATGCTGTCGGGAGCAAATGTTTGTTTTTAGATGCAAAAATAGTGTATGAATGTGTGAATGTTTAGAGTAGAAAAGTGTTTTTAGGTATTTTGAGGCTGAATCAGTTTCCCTTTTTGTAAGGTCAAAATAAATAAAAGAAAACTCTCAGAGCTTTCATGTATTTGGTTAATGTTGAAGTTTTCCAGTAGTTGGTATGTTTTTTTTAATCATTTCAAAAGTTCAAACGTGTTTTTCCTTGAAAAAGCTAAAGGCAGCATTTATAAAATTATCAGACTAATTCTCACCAATACCAATACCTTTTAAATCTGAGCAAAACCCTCCTTAAGTTTATTTGCAACATATCCTGCTGTGAATTCTTTATCATGTGACATGTGCATGGTGCATTCACTCTGTCTGAGGTTTTAACTGCTGAACCTGCATGCATTTCTCCTGCTGTTTAGAGATATTTAAACCAGAAGTGTCAACGGGAATAAAAAGAAACAGGATGATCTAATTATCGGATATTGCTTTTCTTGAATGTTTATTTAGGCTTTCATACTGTTATTCCCCCCCCCCCACAGAATATGGATAACGAGCTAAAGTGAGGATTCAGTTACTTGATGCAGCAAATAAGATTAATTGTTTGAAAGTAGAAAAAAATAGTACATGTGTATACATGTACCAAAACCTCAGTTTGCGATGGTCACGTTACATAGATGGCAGTTAGAGCTGGAAATTCCTGTCTGGTTATTGTCTCCTCAAAACCGTAGGCTGTGATGAATTTATGAATTCATACTGCAGTGTGCTTGTCTCTGCTGATAAAAGTCAGTGGAACTCACCCAGATGTCTCTCTCTTTCTCTAAATGACATCAATCATTTGAATATGACAATATTTATTTAATTATCTTTTAAATCTCAAGGTTTAAGTTAATTGATCTTCTATATTGTTTCAGAGTCCACAGCAGAAATAGTGAGAGATTGGGTAGTTTTTTTTAATATACATGAGCAAATCGAATCCTTGCTTCTCACCAGCTGTCGAAACTGTTACCAAAACCTCAGTTTGCGATGGTCACGTTACATGATTTATTTAGGACCACACTTCAATCCGATCGTTCAGTCTGACGTCACTAACCGTGTCTGGGCCTAAACTCTGCTGCAGGTCCATATCTCAAATGATCACTGTGGCGTTACTGAGAGTTAAAACACTGTCTTAAGTCTTTCATCTTTAATAAAATTATCAGCGTTCTGCTCTACCAGGTGTAACAACTGAGTTTAACATCCAGGCATCCAACGGAATTTATGACATTTAACGGAGTTAGAAGTTAGCAGGAAGTTAGCTCGCTAGCTTCAATCTAAATACAATATAGCACGTCCTGACTGCGGGGTTTTGGAAACAAATTAAAACGTACAGCTCTGCTATCACTTCCAGCATAAATGAAGACAGAAAACTAAACAGCAGTGACGTTTGTAGGGTTACTGAAGTTTGACTAGCTGGTATATAATGATCTGCTACGTGACCGCTAGCGACACAGCTATGTTAGCATAATATAAACAAGCTAACTTATTTTCCACTCGATAAAAGTTAATGTGAGTGTTCTCGGTGGTCAGGAACAAATGTAATTGCATGGCAGGATGCTGTAAAAGGACCAAACTTCAGCCAGGAGAACAACTGAGATAATCCATCCACAATACGAGGTTAGTCATTCATATACTGCTGCATGGGCTGGGCTGTAGTTACATCGTAAGGTTTTAAAAACTGAGCTTAAATAAATGATTAGCGGTAATAAAAGCCGAGGGAGGTCAAAGGTGATCACTGACTTTTTTAGGAGCTTTTTGAGATTAAATAGAAGAAAATACAAAGCATTAAACATGTTAACAACACAAAAGCCATATTAAATGCAGACTACTTTAGGCCTGGAAGTAGGATTTGTCACGTCATCACTTAATAATCGGATTCACTTTAGTTTTATTTATATAGCCCTGAATCACAACAACAGTCACCTCTACAGTCACCTTTATAGACAAAAATTTAGTGCAGATGTTCTGAAACATAAGTTTGACAAAGTGTTGAAATATCACCATCAAGCATCCTGTTCCTCTATGACAGTTTATCTACTTGGTGCTTGGTGTCTGATAACGTTGGATCCACTTCAAAGAGAGTTTCACTAAAGTTCAGTGTCACTGATATCAGACAGAAGAGAACTTCTCGGACTCATCGGCCTGTATCACAGAGTTTTACAAATAATAACGTGCACACCTGTCATCTATACAGCTGAGATGAACAGTGGACTGACAGGCTGCGTTCACTACTGAAGAACAGAAGGTTTGAGGTGACTCTGGGGTAAAAATGCAAAATATTACATTAACACAGAACTTTCCTGATTCATTGCTAAGTGTAGATATTATTCAAGTTAAAATACAGTGTGGGCAAGAATATTTTTTCTTGCACTTTCAAGGTCCAAAAAGACAAACTAGGATTTTCAGTGCAAAATGAGAAGCAAAAGTAACAACTGCACCCACAGTTGTCTCACAAACAGCAGGGGGAAAACGTCATTCATTCCACTCTGAGCAGCAAATCACTTCCCTCCTGAACCTGTGTGGTGGCAGCATACACAACAGTTGCCTGTGGCCCTGATGAGAGACAAAAGAGCATTTTGTCTCTTCTTGTTGAACACATCTCACACACCTTTATGCCTCTCTCACTATTACATTGAAAGAGTCTCACTCACTCTCAATATAAAATAGTCTGCATTATTTATCAGTCTTCACTAACTCCTCCATCACCTACCATCTACAGTGGTTTGCGCTCAGATAAAGTCATAGCAGCTGTGGTGGGAGACGGAGATATAGCTAGAAAATCAGAATGTATTAGCAGGTACAGCACATTTTGTTTAAATCTTTATTAGAAAAAATGTCTTTTTTGTTAAAGGTGGTTGTAAAGATTTACATACACCAACTGTACACAACTCTACAAACAGAAAATAATAGAAATATGATAGCTTTCACTTTGTGCTGATGTTCGGTTATTTTGGGAGTCTATCTCGTAGCAGCGTACAAAACATTTGGCTCCAGCTCCCTCTGTGGTGCAGGCCTTCTCATGTTTGTTCTGGTATGGAAACTCAGTGCTGCATAGTTCATGGCATCAGACTCTGCATTCTGTAATGGAAAATGTTTGAAGTCACTAATCTCAAAGGATTAAATGTTAACCTGTTGACATCGACCAGGTCACAGACAGTCCATCAATGGATAGAGCTGTGGTTAGTATAAGATTGACATCCAACTGATATTTATTGAAGTAACGCCCAAATGGGAGAGATGGAAATTTGGTAACATTTTCTGTTTTCTGCATTTTCAGCATAGCTAAAACAATTAAACCATAACTTAGATGGATTGCTGTTGACTGATGGAAGCTAACAGTTTAAATAACTGAATCAGACAATATATCAATAAATCAACTGGAATCCAATGTTAAAATAGATTACCTCACTGTGCTGCAAATTCTGCATTTCGTCATGAGCTAAATGGCAGAAACAGTACATCTATCAGTTCTTTACTCAAAACCTTTGCAATTTCAGTTTAAATTCAAACACATAAATACCTGTATGAAGTTTCCTGATGCTAACAACCAGACCAATGATGACCAGTAGAAGGAAAACAGTTAAACTGCCGAGGATCACAGTTGATAGATTGGTTAACCCATCTTCTAAAAGAACGTCAACTACAAAAAAAGTAGCACATATAGGATATTCTGCCTTTTTGACAATTACTCAAACATTAAAGTAAAAGAACAATCTTACCTTGAACCTTCAAATATGTTGCAGTGAAAACACTTGGCCGTCCCATGTGCAACTCTCCACAGAAATATAACCCAGAGTCAGATGGATCCAATTGTTTGATTTCGAGAAATAGCACAGAGGTGTTGGATGTCATGTTAAATTTAGTATCTTGAAATCCGTCACAGAAGGTAGCACGACTATTAGCAGTGGGCATAAAAGAGATGCGACTGGCATTAAGTCTGTCGGCCAGTCTGAACCAGAATATGTGGGTTGCAAAACTGCTGAAGTTGGAGCACTGCAGTGTGATTTCTTGTCCAGGCTCAACCGCCACAGTGTAAAACTGTGCGAGTGAAACAGATATCCAACCTGAAACATTCAACAAGTATTCATAAAAGACAAATTTCCAAAGAAAGAAACAACACCTAAAACTTATGTTGTCAATTAACTTTTGTAAATGTAATTTAATGGCAACAACAAATTGCAACTAACTACTGATAAAAAATAGATAGGTGTACTTACTGAGAGTAGAGAGTAAAAATGATAGCAAGTTGAAGTTCACCATTGTGCACACGGCCACTGCAACGGCACTAACTGAATGGTGCTCCAGCAAAAGTGATCTCTAGATAAAGAGGTGGGCTGTTCTTATATGTGTAGACTGACTGCAGACCAACTGCACGGGAGCTTGTAGAAAAGCACAGCAACAAAAATCAGGATATCATCGTTTGTTTGTTAGACAGTCTCAGTAATGCTTTTGTAAACCTTTCCTGACACTGGCACATTAACTTTGTCTTTGATTTTTATAACTGCAGAACATGACGATAACTACTGACTTCACAGTCTATGTCATTAAGCTTTTTTACTAAACTAGCAGCTTTGTCATTATAAAGGTACAGTATCCAGCTAGCTAACTAGATAGCTCCTGCAGTTAAAAGTTTATATTCAGGTTAATATTTTAGAACAGTCATGCAATAAGAAAGCCAGTTGCTTCATAAATTACAGGCTGGAGTGCATGTACACAAATAACACAAGCAAATTAACAACATGATTATATCTTTAGTGGATATCTGACCTCTATAAAAGTGATAATTAATTGACAGCAATGGAATAATACCAGTATAAGTTTAACCTTGCTATAGCAGAGGGTGATGTGAGTTTATGCAAGTCTTAAGTCAGTTAAGTTTGATCAGTACTCAGGATGCTGCGAAACAATGTAAGACTGGTTTACCGTGTGTGAAGTCGCGTCAACAAGTTTTGTTTACTGTGTAGAAATAAATTCACTCTGAGCAGCTTTTCCAGATAAACTGACTGAATCAATCCCATTTGTGCCTGAACAAATCAGAAGAATCAGCAATAAAACTAAGACTCCTTACAGACCATGAAAAACCCAATCTTCAGGTCAACTGTGTGTCTATTTATGCATGAATCCAAACAGCCAAACATTGGATGAAAAAAACTCACCTTGATTAACTTTGACCTTGGCATGATTGTTGGTGGCAGAACAATTAGTTCGGGTTAAAAACAAAAAAGATCCAGCTACCCCTCCACTAAACAATATTCCTTTTTTTCTGCAGTGCATCAAACATATTCTCGTATAGACAGTGTTGGGGGAGTAACAGAATACATGTACCAGCGTTAAGTATTTAAAATACAAAATATGAGTAACTGTATTCCATTACAGTTACCGTTTAAAAAGGTGGTATTCAGAATACAGTTACTTTGTTGAAATAAAGGGATTACACGGCGGTATTTTCCTGTTTGATACGTTCGGCTATGCTCTCTCTATTTTTGGTAATTCCACGCTGGTGGAAACGCAAACAGAACACGCATTAAGAGGCTCAAAAGCCTGTATTTTATCTGGCGGCCCATGTCACTAGGGGTGCAACGATACACAAAACTCACGGTTCGGTTCGGTTCGATACTTTGGTGTCACAGTTCTATATTTTTTCGATACAAAAAATGTTCATGCCTTTTTAATTTGTCATTTATTAAAATTATAAATATATATTTTAACTCAAAAGTACAGTTTTTAAATTTAATGTTGCTGAAACAACAAAGTAATAAAAAAAATCCATCTGATCGAGAAATCACACATCTTTGGAAAAGAGTTTTTTACAGAGAAATGGTTCTTTCCAAAATAAAAGCTATACTATACGCTTCTTCTGGGCTATATTCTCAGCAGCATATTAAACATATCAGGTCCCCATAAGGAGAATCATGTGCTAACGGCTGTCTAAATGACTCGGGTAAAGTTTGTAGCATGCCTGTTTGTTGTTTTTGTCTGCTTCCACTTGTCTTTGCACTAGGATGATGTCGGCGTAAATGTGCAGTCATATTCGTTGTGTTCCCACTAGTGCTGTCAGCATTAATCTCGTTGAAATGACGTTAACGCCACAACACGGCAAATCTCCGTTAACGAGCTACCACGGATCGCTCCGTGCGTGGGGCTGGACGGCCAACACATTAACGAGCCAACTGCGCTAACACACTAGCTCCCACCCATGTAATTGAGCATTGCGTGGCACATCCAACATACTGTTTTACTTTTGTCCATGACACGCTTACCTTCAGGGTCATACGTAACATGAAAACCAAAATAGTTCCAAACGCCAGATCTGAATGAGGGTGGGGGAGGTTCAATTTGCCATGTTGCAAGGAGAGCTTAACTTCTGTCTCGCTAGCTTGCCCTGCGCTCAGTGAATCTGCGTTCGACTACTCCGTCTAGGCTGCACTGTCGAGCGCAGATCCACTGAGCGCTCAACACAGACAGCATTGTCAGAAGGAAAGTTGATAAAATAAATTAAAAATTTTGTATTGTTCGATACATATTCGAACTGAAAATACTGTATCGAACGGTTCAATATCGATACGAGTATCGTTGCACCCCTACATGTCATCTCTGCTTGCGGCCGCATAATGACGTGAAGAAATATTTTTAAAAATTATTGCTTAAAAACTGATTTAATATGAAGGCAATAGGCAAAGTGTTACAGGCATAGCCCTAAAGAATGTAGCCTCATGGGCAGTGTAGTCCAGTTGTAAGTAAGCTATTAAGACTCGACTGTACACCGTGTTCGTGTTTTCCTCCGAAGCAATAAGTTCCGTTGGTGCAGCCTTTCAACTCCTCTCTCTGTCTCTCGCTAGCAAAGTTGAACCAGACAACAAAGTAAAGCTAGTTTTCATCTAAGAGCCCAACACGGAACCCGACGTATTAGCCAGAGGTCCCTTTACTACAGTTCGGAGCCGCGGACCTGTTTTATATACGCGTGGAATAGTTTTCTATACGAGATCGCCGCAAAAAGTGCAGCCTTACCTAATGTCCACCCTACTGTTACTCATTTTATATTAAGATTTAAAAATCCAGTTGTTATCGGTATGTCGATTCACCTTCAGTAATTGTAATAAATCACACAGCAATAGTATATTCACCTAATTGTAAAAAGCATGATAATATATTAAATAATCCAAAGTATTCAGAATACTTTACTCTCATTGAGTAACATAACGGAATATGTTACAAAATACATTTTGGTGCATGTATTCTGTAATCTGTAGTGGAATACATTTTAAAAGTCACCTTCCCAACACTGCGTATAGATTACTTTTTTGTTGACAAAAAACTTCATCCTAATATCAAGACTTGTAAATATGATAGTATAGTAATATCTGATAGTCCACTTGTTTCGAACTCAGCTTCCCGGATGAACCTTTTGTGTACTTCTGGGGATTCAATCCTCTTCTTTTGTCAGATAAAGAGTTTGTGGAATATATTTCCAAACAAACTGATATCTTTATAAGAATAAACATTAAGCCTGGCATGGCCTACAGTACGGTTTGGGAAAGCCATATTATATCACACTGTTCATATACTAGAAAACAGAAACGTCTATCTGAATTGATGTACCTTATTTCGCAATTGGATGAGCAACACTCTACAACCCCCTCTCCAGATACGTATAAACAAAGATAAACTTAAAAAGCGGAATTTAATTGAATTGAAGCAGTAGTGACACTTTTCTTTGGTAACCACTGGCTGTCTCAGTGATGCCCATAACACAATGTAGGCTTGACTCTTTGGTATCACTCTTAAACACACAACTTAAAGCATATAACGCATAATCTGATGAGGTTTACACTCATTTAGAAGATATTCAATCTTCAAAACCTGGAGAGAAGCAGGGAGCAGATGTTGCCATCCAGCAAAACAGCTTTTCCTCATGTACTATGCCCCTAGAGCATACAACCTTTATACAGCACAATGTTGATACTGCCCAGGTGTGACGGTGCATTTGTTGCCCAAATGTGCCTGAATACAGAAGGAATCGGTTGCTTCTCTGGAGATATGAGTAACAGAAGAGCTTTTGGTGCAGCCCACGATCGTGACTCCACACATCCATCAGGCTGTTTGGAGGCCTCTCTGAAAATATCTAATAATTTTATGTTTTTTTATTGGGAAGGTTGGAACTACGCAGCCTCTCATCTCTGCCCCCGAGTCTGACCCCTCTGTCTCGATCCCTTGCTCTGCTGTTTTTGACCAGTTTGAGCCTGTGAGCCTGTCAGATTTTGAAAACCTCCATAGCACTGAGTCAGGACTCTTAAAGGTTTTTAATGATATTTTTCTTTCCTTTTTAGGTTTTGTTAGTTTAGTTATTGTATTTATGGGCTTTTGTTTATGTTTGCTCTGCCTCAATTAAAGACATGTTTTCAGTTTCAGTATGTTGTGTTTGCATTGGGATCCACACTCTCTCCACTCTGACACTGCCCGATTTATCTGCCTCTGAAGCAGAAAAATATTTCTTCTTGTCTATTAAACTGCTTCTGGCATGTCTAGAAGATATCAAAACTTTGATTGCCCTAAACTTTTTAAAATGTAAGTCATTCAAACAGATGTGGTCGTGTTTGGTCCTAGCAGACCTTGTGATTCTTTCTGTACTGATTTGGGAACACTGGCACAGTATTTTAAACTTGTTACTAACCTGGGTTTTAAGATGGACTGGGATTTTAAACTGGACACTCGAATTCGGGCAACAGTCAAGTCCACTTTTTTTTTTTTATCATTTAAGGCGTTTAGCATAGATAAGACCTATTTTATCCAGGCCTCATTTTGAAACAATAATCCATGCTTCTGTTTCATACAGAGTAAGTATACACCTCAGTTTGTTTTTTGGATGTTTTACAATATGAACAAGATGTAACTTCACATACTATAAAGATCCAATACCTGATTTAAAAATCATTTATTATCCAATGTCAATAAGCTGTCCTTACCTTTAAACATAACCTTGCTTCTTCCTCTTCTGCCAAGTATCCTTGGCCGAGTTGCTCTGTGTGTGTGTGTGTGTATGTATGAATGTATATGAATGCTAGATAGAAAGCACTTACCTGGAGGAAGCTTATAAAAAAGTGCTTTTTTGAATGTGTGAATGAAGCAAGTTGTACAAAGCACTTGGAGTTCTCAGAGTAGAAAAGCGCTATATAAGAACCAGGCCATTTACCATGTCTGAGTAAAATGATCTCACACTTGTTTCTCTCCCTGGGAAACACAGCAGCTGTACCTTTTACAAGCAGATACACTGTGACAAACTACACACAAGCAGTTTGTGTGTTTGTACAGATTTCTTGAGCGCTTCAGTTTGTTGTCCACATGGAGCTGACACAGATGTACAGTCTGAAACAAGCAGAAGCAACAGTTTACTTTCAACTAACCAAAAGATGCATGAACAGTTCCTGAATAGCACTGGAGAATTTCTACATTTGAGAATAATTCATGACAAAAAGTTACTGAAGGTTAAGGAGAGTAAAGTTGTTATAAAGATGAAGCACCTTATAATGAATGACTGTTGGAAAGCAATGACCATTAATGAACACTTCAGAATTGTGCTGTTATTTTGCAGCAGGAATCAATGTTATGTACAAATGAATATAAAAGCAATATGCAACAAGGATTATACTGTCACAGTCCTGGGTTGGAGACCCAGTGTTTTGTTTTTTGTACTTTTACTTTTGATTTTATTATGAATCATGACTGTTGGTGTTTTGGTTTCCCAGTGTTTATTCTGTGCTCCCTCTGTTTTGTGTCATCCCTGCCTGTGTGTCCCCTCTAGTGTAGTCAGGTCTCTGTGTTAAGCCCGCATCTGAGTCTGTGTCTTTGCGTGTGTGTGTTTCCTGTTTTACTTTGAAGGTCTGTGTCTGATGTCAGTGTGTTTACGTTTCCCCTGTCCCGTCGTGTCTGATTACTCCCAGCTGTGCCCTCCTTCTGTGTCTCATTCCCTCGTTATCACTCTGTGTATTTAAGCCTTGTGTCTGCGTCCTTTAGTTGCTGGTTTGTCTGCGTTTCAACCTCCATTAATAAAGCTCCCTCACATCAGAAGTGCCTGCATCTTGGGTCCTTTAATAATTCCACACAGCTTGCCCCGCGAGCCTTGACAGATATATGAGACCTTATGTTGTATCGTCTGATGAAAGAGTTTCAGATGTATTTATATTAACTGGACTCTATTTTATTTATATATGTTGTGTTTGTTCAAGACATTTAGCATCATGCTTGTTTGGCGACGAAGATTTCAAATGAGCAAGAAAATATTAAGAATTAATAAAACAGAACATACAAATGTACAATTACAGTAGCATTGTTTCTTCACTGCAGAGTTAGAATTGTTGCATCATATCAATATGATAAAGCATCATTTCCAGTTACATAGTGAGTCCGTCTAGTGGCAGCATAGATTGTGTCTGTCTCGATCGCTCTTCTTTTTGCATTTGGTCGAAATGTCGCTGCAGCATATTTTGGGCCATCAGAGCCATGAATCTCATTTGAATAATCATAGCCAGTGTTCAGTTTTTTATGATTGATAATACAATAAGTTAAATAGTTCAACAGAACCCATCACCAATTTATTGATCTTGAGGCTAATTTTTGGTAAACAAAAATGAAGCTGCCAGAAGTCTTGCTAAGTCACCAACAGCAAGGACAAGCTGAGTGTCATGGTCCTGGGTCGTGCGACCCAGTGTTTTGTGTTTAACCTATTTTGATGTTTATTGTTTGTTTAGGTTTTTTAAGGTAGTCCAGCCCAGTTGTAATTATGTTACCCTTGTATCAAGCCTCCCTTGCCCTTCGTGTGTTTATGTCTGTGTGTCTTGTATTGTATTGTCGCGTCTGTCACCTCCCCCTGTACTACGTCTCCCCGTCTCCATGTTTCCTGTTTTACTTTGAAAGCCTGTATTCACTGTCAGTGTATTCAGTTTCACTCCTCCTGTCCTGTCGTTAAGTTCATGTGTGTCAGCTGTGTTCCCATGTGTGGCCACTTCCCCTGATCATCCCTCATGTGTATTTAGTCTCTGTGTTTCATACAGTCTGTGTCGCGTCGTCTGTGTTCCCACCCTCCGTGTTTCCATGCCCGGTCCATTGTCTTCCAAGCCATAGCCTCACCATAGTTTGTTCCCAGTTTAGGTTTCTGTTTAGCCACGCTATCCCTGCTGTGTTTGTACACCTTGTTTTCAGCCATATTAAAGGCTCACCTTCTGTTAAGCTCACTCCCGTCTGCTCACTTGTGTACGCACCTGGGTCCATTACACACACCACCGCACGGCCTGTCTCTGCAGACCGTGACAGTACCGTGACACTGAGACAACTCAGCTTATTTTTATCTGCATAGATAGCAAGGTTTCAACCAGAGGAAATGTTTCATATAAGTGTGTAGTCAGCAGTAATAAAAAAACAGGTCTTTTGCAGGAAGATGAAGTATAATCATGTGTTTTTTTTGTCTGTTGATCAAGACATATAATAGCATAAGATAACACATACAGTATCCAGTCACAGTTATATCCATGTTCCACATGAATGTAGTCTTTATTTTTCCAGAACATTTGTAGTCACCAAGTATCGACTGTTTCTGTTCAGGTCGTGTGCAGATTTCCATTTCATTAACAATCACATTACATGTTTGTTTGGCTAAATAGACTTTGATGGATGAAGTAAGTACTTAGAATTAACAGGAAAACACATGAAAATTTAGTTAGCATTGGTTCACCACAGCAAAGTATTATTTTTTTCTAACAAGAGTTTTTCATTTCCCCAATAAGTCATGATAACCTCATCAGTCAGTTCAAGTCGCCTGCTGATTCTATCTGGTGGAAGCATAGATCACATTCGTCTCGATCGCTCTTCTTTTTGGTTTTGGTCGAACTGTCACTGCAGCATAGTTCACCTCATCAGATCCATGATTCTGTGAAAAGCACATTTATTATGAGTATTATATACATATTAATTATAATTATAGACAAATATAAGCAATAACAATGAAGTGTTTATCTTACATTTCTAAAGGAAAGAGGACAATTAGTCAACAGCTACTTGGAACATACAAACTAAAAATCTTATTTCTCCCTTTATACGATGTCATTTTGCACTGTAATGCTGTACAGGCACATTTTGTTTAAGCGCTGCTAATCAGAGCATAAAAGTACATTTTTAGATTGACTCACCGTGCTGTGGTCCGGATTCTGTTCTTCTTTATTTGCTGATCCACAAAAAACAAATTAGTGTTATTCTATTACATAAACCAATTATACATTTGTGAAGAGTAAAGATTATAAGAGCGATTGTGTAGCTGTAAAAAGTACCCATCTGAAGTTTCCTGTTTTGAACAGCCAGACCAGTGATGACCATAAACAGGAAAACAGACAGAACACCGAGGGTGATACTCGTCAGCTTTGCTACTTCGTGAGCCTCTAATACAAAAATAAAGGTAAAAAGCGACATGGCTGAAATTTATTTCACATTCAAATGTTTTTAATCGTCTGCACAATAAAAGAAATGTTAACTTACGTTTAGAGATGCAGTCCATGTCATCCTGAGGCTCATCGGTGCCTATTCAAAAATAAAGCCTTGATTTTTTAGCCCTCATTTCTATATTTATCTTAATCTATAACCACCATAGTCTTTGCATACAGAGTGTTGACAATATTTACATTGCATATGTAATATAAATTAAAAGAGTAATAACTAGGGATGGGTACCGGTGTCCGGTGCCATGATGGCACCGGTTCTGACATAAACGGTAGTAACCAGACCGAAAAGCAGCGCACATTTCGGTGCTTTATTTCGGTGCTTTATTTCGGTGCTTTTTTTTCCTGAGCTGTGATACACTTCTAGCCAATCATTTTACGTTTCCGAGGATAGTAGGCGGGCCCAGGTACGTACGTTCTTTTAGAGCAGAGCTACAGATTAAAAATGCCCAAGGCGAAGCGGTCAAAAGTCTGGCTGTACTTCACAGCAAAATATGCAAACTCAGCAGCCTGCAACAAGTGCTTCAAGCTGATACTGTGATACTGTCAAAGGAGGTAACACCTCAAATCCGATGAAACACCTGGCGACGCATAGCGTTTTTTTTAAAAGCCCAGAAATGCGCCGTATTTGATAGCTTGCTGCGAGACCTCACACCGAGCACATCTACTGCGGGTGGGTTGCCTGTTATGCAACATCCCCCAAAAACACGAAGAGGAGAGTTCTGGCCCCTAGCCCTGCCAGTGTAGCAGAAATGATGACGGATGATGATGGCAGCAGCAGCCATTCTTCTCTGCGTGAGTAGCTTAATGTTGTTCGTGTGTAATTTACGCTGAGTAGGCTAACCACGTTATTACATTAATGCATGTAAGGTGAACTAGCAAACATCATCATAGCTACATGCGGCTGTCCTCTTGTTTGATGGCAGATACTCCCTTCACCCTGGCCAAAAAGGCTAAAATGACCAAAGAAAAAGTGGAAAACAGTTAAACATGAGAGGTTTAGGACAAAGTTTGTTTTTTCCATTGTTTAAGCACTGCTTCCAGCCAAGAGTGATACCATATATGCCCTATAGCTGCAGAAAAGGCTAACATTGTTATCTTTTTACAAAAAACAGCTGAACATGAGAGGTTTTTGGACTAATTTTGTGTTCTCCATTCTTTGAGCACCGTTTAAGCACCGGCACCGTTTCAAAAGTACCGATTTGGCACCGGTATCGGATAAAACCTAAACGATACCCATCCCCAGTAATAACCGAAGAATGAGGAGGCAAAGACTTTACAATAATCTTACCTCCAACCTTTAATTGCATGACGCTTAAATTTAGACGTGCCTCTGAGACAAATCCACAGAAATACAGCGCAGAGTCAGACAGATCCACTTGTTTGATTTTGAGAAAGACATCAAAGGTGTTTTTTGTCATTTCAAATTTTCCAGATTGAAATTCAGTATTGTACTTAACATTCTTAGACACTGGCTGAACAGCAATAGAGTTGGCTGTGGTTCCGTTGACCAGTCTGAACCAGAAAGTCATAACGTCATATGTGTAAATCCTGGGGCACTGCAGAGTGACAGTTTTACCTGCCTGCACCTCTGAGGTCTGAAACTTAGAACCTGAGACAGCAATCCAGCCTGAAACTGTGGAAACAATGAGATGTTTAATTGCTCTACATGGTGCTACACCTGTGAGTGTAAAGTTACTAATAAGCAAATGTGTTTAAATTATTATATGTTAAAAATACAATAAAAGATTAGCTAATCATGTCAAGGAGTAATAGAGCAAACTTACAGAAACATGAAAGAGCTAAAGCTTGTATCACGTTCATCATCCTGCACATGACTGCTGCCCTGCAATGTCCGCAGATGGTGTGTTCACCAGGAAGGGTGCCACAGTGTGATAAATGTGATAGAGGGAGGAGTTTTGTGTTGCTTTCAAAGCTAAATGCGTTTAGGTCATAGAGTCGTGATACACGTGTTTAGTCTTTAAGGGCTTTTTGCAAGGTTATTTTTTGTCTTTACTTTAAAGAAGAAGAAGAAGAGTGATGTTTCAGTTTTTCTCATACATGCATTATTATAAAGCTGGTTGTTGTTAAAATGCTGATAGTGTCAGGGTTGGCTGTGTGCAGTGTTGGGTAAGTTACTTTAAAACAGTAGTTACATTACTAGTTACTTCTCTCAAAAGTAACTCAGTTACTTCAAGTTACTCGTTACTTTCAAAGTAACTAGTTACTATGGAAAGTAACTTTGGTTTTACTCAGAATTCTCTTGTTAATGTGTTGCTTCCATAACTTTGCCAGTCTTCTAGCTTGTTTACTTGCCACAAGTGCACTGTGCCACCTACCAATAGAAAGGAAAAGATAATGTGCATATTTCGGAACTCGGAAATTCTGCCTTCTGAATAGGAAGATGTAGGCAACACCAGACTGCAGATGAGCTGCATACAGGGCTGGACTGGGACAGAAAATTGGCCCGGGCATTTTGACTAGAGACCGGCCCACCATTATAGGAAAAATCATAAAGCCTTTGAATGAAAACAAACGCTGTTGTGACAGTGATGTACACTGTTTTGATGGTATATATGCATCAATCTATCAATCGTTTGTTGTAAGATTCAGATAATTATTTTTTAAAAGCTAGACATTTTAAATGAGAATAAGATAGAAAAGTATTTCTTTGTGCCCCCCTTTCCCTGTTAATGCCCTACCTGCCCCCCTGGCAAAACTTTGCTAGACCCGCCCCTGCACAGTTACCAGCTGTCAGCTACCTAAAAAAGGATCCTGGGGTTATGTATCTCTCAGAAACAGTTCATAACTTCCCTTCAACTCATTCATGTCACCTAAAAGGTAAACCTGTTTCTCCATCACCTGTTCAGCTCTGATGATCCAGTAAGGACATCTCCTGGTTTCATCTTCATGTTTCCCTCTCACCAGATATACAAACCGATATCATGACCAGCAGCTTTTTTGCAGCTGTGGCTCCAGCAAACATCAGCTGATACTAGAAATTAATATTAAATAAATTCTAACAACAGCTGATCAAGCTTAAACGTGCTGCTGTTGTTTACCGCGACATCCGCTGGTTTCCTCTTTCGGCGCAAAGTGGGCGATAAACAAACAAGAGAGCCGATCAGCTGATCATTGATCAGTTTTCATGATTGAAGTAGAAACGGGAGAGGGAGGGGAGAGAATGAGAGAAGAAGAGGCAGCTGTGCAGCGTAAACACAGAATAACTCCAGCTTTGTGTCTTTTTCATTGTAGCTGAATTACGGGACAAACTGTTCCTTTTCACCTCAATAAGAAACGCGTAATATTTTCTCTGAATACCAGACGGGACGGTTGGCAACTCTAATAACTTATGAACAAAATAAAGTTCAACATCATTAACTTCATAGCACCCACCCAGCTGTATAGAAACTCCATCATGCTAGCTAGCACGCAGTACGAAAAAGTCAGCATAACGAAAATAAACTCCACCTAAACTTGGTATATATATCTGACCCAGAGAAACTGCAGGTCATAACTTCTTACCTGAAGTTCAGTTCACACTTGGACCGGCGGCCACCTCGGGTCTCTTTTCCTTCTGCGTCCCCTTTCTCCAGCGCGAGAACGTGTTGCTTTCTCTCATCCACCTGCTGGCCTCCACCACTTGCTAATGTTACTGAATCTGTGGAAGCTCCGCGATAGCCACCACACGAAGTAACGAGTAACGACCCTATCTAAATCCCAGTAACGACTAACGCGTTCCTGATTTTGGCATAATAACTAGTTACCGTGCTCGTTACCACAATAATAACGTAGTTACTGTAACGTGTTACTTAATAACGCGTTAGTCCCAACACTGGCTGTGTGGCAGGCAAAGGGTAGAACCAAAAGAAGGGAGTTTTATTGCTGTAAAGTTTTAAACCATAGCTAAACACAAAACTCTAAAACTAGAAACTAAGAACTGGAAACAAAAAGCTAGAAACAAGGATAAGCGATGGAAACAAGGGGAACAAGGAAACACACTGCAACAGCAATGACACGACAATAAGCAGAGGAAAACAGGGAACACAGCTGGAAATAATCAAACTAACAGGACAGTAGGAAGCAAAACTGAACACAGGATGAGAGCCTGTCAAAATAAAACAGGAACCACGCAGACCAAGACGCACAGGCTTGACACTTGGGGAAGAAACAGGCATGGGTGATAGACATGACGGGCTGGGGAGAACACAGACGACACCAAAACAACCAGAGCACAAAAGGGAGCAGATTAAATGAAGGAGAAACCAAGAACTAGAAAACTAAATGTTTAAACTAGGAAGAACAAGCAACCTAAACAAAATATCAAATGAGACCTAAGAAACATTTACTATCTGTCATGGGAACCATGAAAGATGCGCTGCCAGCAGCGAGATGCGCTGCTGACAGCTGGAAAGCTGCAGCCGTGTTGTAACAGCAACATTGAGTGTTAATAAAGTGTGTGAGATTCTGAAAAGCATGAACATGTGGACGGGTCTGTCATAGTTTTGTTACACGAATCAAGGCTTCTTAAATCACTAGACTTTGAACACCAACACATAAAGTGTTAACAAAAACCCAGATGAGCCCAGAAACCCCAGGTGGCCCCAACAAAAACAAAGACCAAATCGCAGTGCATGCCATCAGTACGCCAAGCCTGAAACATACAGGAAGACCCGTGCCCAAGGCCCCTGCTGAGAACCAACAGAACCCAGACAGCACAAACAGCCAAGAAAAGGAGTCCAGCAGTACAAGAGTCAAGAGCAGTGAACTGACCAAAGGCTCATGAAGAACACCAGCCAGCTTAATGTGACACGATGAGCTAGAGATGATGCTCTTATTATGCTACACTGACACATGGAAAGAACCATGTATTAAAAGGAGGGATTTTACAACAAATACAGCAACAGTGGTTTACAAAGAGATTCTGTAATTACCCTTTCAATAATCTTTTAACTCTTGTATGATTTGTGCAAGTAATAATACAAGCAGAGGCATTCAAAGGCTACAGGCAGCACATCCACACCTAGAGTAGTCTTTTGATCATCTACACATGGACTTTGACATTGAACTCAGGCCATGTGAACGTAAAGAAACATGCTTGGTGTTTGCTGAGATGTTTTCAAAATAAGCAGCAGATTTCCTTTCTTGCAAATAAGATGCAGGTGCAGAAGCAAAAACCTTGCTCAAAGAAACTCTTTCAAAGTGGCGAATTCCAGATAAGCTCAGCACTAGTTTTGAAACAGTAGGTTAAGGCACAATGTGCATAAAAAACCCCCACACCCTTACAAACCAGAAAAGTGATAAGAGATATTCCAGATATTTCTGTGAACCCAGACTGAGGTTAAAGTCAAAGTTGAACCGCTTAAGATTCATGCCAGCGATTACAAGAGGATTCCAGAACCACAAAACCTACTCAGAGTTTTAAAGATCAACAAGGTTGATCAACGTGCTTTGCCCTTTCAATCTACAGCTGCGTTGGAACTAAAGTAAGAGTGTTGGGTGAAAAAGTGCCCCAACAAGAGCTTATCAAGCTCCAACTAAGTGACACACGGGGGAACGTCTGTTACCTGGGCCCTGTTTCAGGAAGCCGGTTTAGTGGAAAAACTGAGTAAGTATACCCTGAGTTAACGAAAACTCCGGGTTTTCGGTTTCACAAAGCGAGTTCAGATGAAGCCTCAGTGAGTCACTATGACGACACACTCCGTGAAGCTAACCTGCCCCCTAGCAGGTTTACTACAACTAACCCTGACTGTCTCCGCCCCTTTGTCGGAAACCTGACAGTAGGAAGTGTCAGACATGGCGTGCCCCTTCCTTGAAGAGCCAGTAGATCGTGAAGCACAAATTCTCCGCAGAGCTCTCCGCTGGGAGAGAGTGATTAGAGCGCGTTTGGACATTTTATCATTTCCTGATGATTTTCTGTGCGAACGTTACCGTTTCTCAGCACAATCTCTAAGTTATTTGGATAACATCCTCAGGCCATATATTACGCATGTGACACATCGCGGACATGCTCTCAGTTCATTACATATTATTTGTATTGCACTTCGGTTTTTTGCAAACGGGAGCTTTCTGTATAATATTGGTGACGCTGAGCACGTTTCCAAGGCTACCGTCTGTCGGGCAGTCAGGAATGTTACAGTTGCACTGAAACGTCTCCTGCACTCGTTTGTGGTGTTCCCCGGTCATAGACCCACAAGATTTATCAAAGAGGGATGCCACAAAATTGCAGGTATCAGGATGACCAAAACTTAATTCATGATGTGGTGATACTTGAACTACTACTTAAATTTTACATTTATTCTCACGGTTCCCAGGCGTGATTGGCTGTATAGATGGCACTCACATTCCAATCATTGCTCCTTCAGTAAATGAAGGAGACTATGTGAACAGGAAGTCTTTCCACAGCATCAATGTACAGGTACATAGTTCCCTGTAGCATTTCAAACTAACAAATTATTTCATTATAGTAATGGATGCTAATTTGTGTTCTCTGCACTGTGAAGATCATATGTGATGCTGCCAACATTATCACAAATGTGGAAGCCAAGTGGCCAGGCTCTGTCCATGACTCACAAATATTCCGTGAATGTACACTGAGCACAAAATTTGGACATGGTGAGTTGAGAATACTGTAAAATATATAAAGACCAATTGCTTCAGGGACATTTGAACTGAAGTGTATCCTTCTGTCTTAGGAGAGTTCACTGGCTACTTGCTTGGTGATAGGGGGTATCCATGTTTACCCTATTTGCTTACCCCTTACCCTGACCCTGAACCGGGCCCACAGCAGCGATATAATCTGGCTAATTGCAGGACAAGAGCCAGAATTGAAATGACTATCGGAATGCTTAAGGCCCGGTTCCAGTGCCTGCAAAGACTCAGGGTCACCCCAGAAAGGGCATGTGACATTATTGTGGCATGTGTGATTCTTCACAACATTGCCACAATTAGAGGAGAACACTGTCCTTCTGAACCAAACATCAGCAGTGATCCAAACCATGAACATCCTGACCCTCCCACGGACATACAAGATGGAAGCGCAGTCAGAGACACCATATGTCACAATCATTTCTTTTGACCCATCACCTCAACATGTTGAAAGAAGAATAAACAGATTTTTTGTTCAACTGGCTTTATTGGTCGCCTGTATTTCCTGTACACAAAGTATTAAAAGATGTAAACCTCATAAAGTGTCTCTGTTGCTTCCTCCTCTGTAACAGCTGTCAATGTTTCTTCATTATTTTCCTGTAGTAAAGAAATAGACAACATTGCTGTTCTACTGTAAACTCATATAATCTGTGGAGTATTACTCACAACTGCATGTTGGTCTGGCTCAACAGGAGGCTGCACCAGATGCAGTACACCATCACCATCAACTGATAGAATATGAGGTTTATACAGGTCACTTATAACTTACAAGGGACCAAATGGCAATTAACAAACATACCAATCACCTTACACTTCATTGTCATTATGCTCTCAAAGACAACCAAGACTGAGGGAAGGCAAAATCAGTCGGAAAATAACTTCACTACAAAATAATCCATTATGGTAAAGAGTTTATCAAATGAATGAGTAGCACTGCAAAGGTGACTGTGAAGAAAGGATGTATGCACATCATGTATTATTTTGGATTTACCCCTTATGTAGGCACTTGTGTCTTGCGGGGTTATTGACTCAGAGGATGTCCCCGCAGAGATGCCTTCGGCCACAGGGCGCCCACTGTTTTGGCTGAGGGCAACTGCTCAGCCTCTGTGAGTGGTGGTGGTGGAGGACCCCCACCTGTTTTTCGGGCCTCCGCTTTTTTTCTGTTGGCTATAACGGGTCACATTTGAGCATACAGAGTAAGCAAATATGTACTTGTAATGTGCTCAGATAATTTCAATAAGTGCTTACAGAAAGAAAATTAATGTAGCCTCTAACTGCAATTGATTTACATGGGACAAACAGACCAAGCACTATGGCTCATAATACAATTACACCTTACCTGTTTGGACTATATTTTTATATTTCATTTTTACTTGCTGCCAGGAACGTTTGGGGCCTGTTGGGTTGCACCTGCGCTCACATCACATCACAAAATAAAATGTATAAAATAACAAATAAAATAACATATGATAAAATAACGTGTTAAATGGGTGGAAATCCCTAGATCAATGTTTAAATTAACACTCACGCATTGACTCTGTCGGCTATGTTTTGCCATGCATGCTCCCTTTCTTTTGCAGCTGTGGCTGTGTTACTTTTTTCCGCGGAATTTGCATGTTATCGGCATATGCTGCCATCAGAATTTCGGCCTCAAGCGCTGTGAAATACATTGACCGCGCCTTCTTTCCCTCCGTCTCCATGGTGACTCGCTTAATCTGTGCTCCGCTTATCAGGGCTTTATGTATCCTCGTCCGCGCGCTTCACTTGGGGTTAAAGCAACTCCGCGTTGACTGAACTACTTGTTATCAGCCTTTCTGAAACCGAATATTCCGAGTTGGACAGTTCGGGGTTACTCAACCCTGCGTATCGTTTTTCACTCTGAGTTTTCTAAACCGGCTTCCTGAAACAGGGCCCAGGTATCAGCAGCTAAACACAGACAATACCTGTTTAGGATGGTGTGACCTGAGAGGTTTTTCAGTTGTGTTGTGTTTTCTGTGATTCGTGATCATTTTCACATTTATCAACATCCACATAAACACAAACGCTGGAAAGGCTTGAAGAATCAATCAAGGTGTTTTCTTCCTGAGAGTTTCAGCTTCTTCTCTAGTCCTAAATTTTATCCAAATAAATTTGTGCCTACACTATTTGAATCTCAAAACTACTTCACTAATAAATTCTTAGTGAATTCTCTGTATGGCAGTTAGACCTACTTATAATCAACCCTAATAACAATAACAATTACTGCTGTGAGTTCATTTGTCATATCAACCACACAAATTTTGACTCATCATCTTAAATTCCAGCACTCTGTGGTCATTTCATTCCCACAAGTGATTTTGTGAGGCCTCCAATATGCTTTGAACCCCCACAGGATGTATTTACTCCTTCAGATATAAATGTGACTGATTGTTTCTCCCCCTGTCATGTGTTTGCTGGGAGCAGTGATAATTATAAAGTCCAAGTCTGTCAGTGAAGGAGCTCTCCAGGTCTCCAACAAATTCATGCATGTAGTGCAGACATTGATGATTTAATTGCCAGTCTTCTGTCTCCTACCACCAGCACTGAGTCAATGGGCATGACAGAGCTGGCCTTCCTGATGAGCTTATCCAACCACTTCCTCTCAGCTGCAGATAAGCTGCTGTTTCAACAGATACCATAGAAGATGGCTGATTCCACCACAGAGTCAGAAAAGGTCTTCAGGAGGACCTGCTGCACTCCAAAAGCTTCCTGAGCAGGTAGAGTCAGCTCTGACCCTTCCTGTAATGAGCATCAGTCCACTATCCCACTGTCAGTTCCCCAGATGTTCACTGGTGTCGGTGTGGTGGGTCTCCACCTGTGGAAATCCACCACCAGCATCAGCATGATGGTAAGAATTCCCAACCATGGAAAAGAAAGATCCTTTATGCCCACTGTATCCACACAATGAGTATAAAGGAGCTGTTATAATTTTGCTTTTTGGCCAATCCTTGTGATAAGACTGTTCATGCAGTATTGATGTCTTTACAAAGGCTTCAACAATCTTTCAATAAATATCTGAAAATCTGTTTGATTTTGGTTCTTAGTCAATTTGTTTCACATCACATGCCTTACCCAGTCTGACACGTACTTGCGGTAATCCTCTCTAAATATGATGATTAACCTTTACAAGCTCATTGAGTACATCTGACAGAATGCCCAGGTAGGCCCTGACAGCCTCCTTTTATACCCCATTGCCCCTCCCACTAGGCATAATAGTCATTCCTTTATTATTTCTTTTCCCAAAACACTCTTCTTTTCCTCAGCTTATTTCCAGCTGTATTCCTACAATACATATACATGTATGTACAGATATTTATGGCCACTTCCAGGCAGCCTACAGTGTTTCACAATAACAAAAAAACACAAACAAAAAATAATGCAGTTCACGCGACCTTTTCAAGTGCGCGTGAACCCACTATTTGAACCCCGGAACACCATACCATCGGCTTGCATAACCACTCGTAATAATCGGCGATCACAGAGAGTCTACGCGACTGGCTTTTTTAAAGGTAAGCAAAAAAAATATGTTGGCCACCCTCTGTGCCGTTCAAAATATACCTCTCACCCCCTTTTTGTTTATCTGCCCGATCAACTAAAAGACACGCAGCCACGATAACCCAGCGCGACAACTGTTTTCTCTTGGAAGACTCCAGCATTTGGGTCTGCTTTCTACCCACTGAACCTTGACAGAATGATCCAGCCATAGAATACACTCAGCGGACTCAACCTCCATACAGCGAGAAATGTCGCTACAGGCTGACCTCATGGAGCGTCATAAAATATGCTGAACACATCACCATGCAACGGAGCACCCTGCTACAGGTTGTAACTGAACTCAAAGGTATGTTACTAACATCTGTTCTGCCCTCTCTCCCTTCACTAAATATAGTGGCCACCTGTCATCCTCCCCATCTCAGCCACAAGAACACCAGTTACCAGTGCCAGATAATTTTTCTGGGGAACTAGATAAAAGCAGGGGAGTTTTGACACAATGTGCCCTAATCTTCAGACAGCAGAGCTGAGCTTACGTCACTGAGTGTGCAAGAAAATAATTTATAGCGAAGCTGCTAACAGGGCACGTATTAAAGTGGGTTGTTTTGAACTCACATCTAGACATTTCCTACCGAGATTTCTTTTCTAAAAATCCACTGTGTTTTTGATAAAGGCCAGGACACTGCGGCTCACCACCTGTTCACCCTGAAGCAGGGACGGAGAAAGGTGATGGATTTTCCTCTGCAGGGAGCGTTCCTGTTAGGTTTATATGTTGGATTGTCATTTATACTTAGAAATATATAACCATATATTCTTAGAGGTATATATTCATTTGTAGATTGAAAGAATGTCTCATCCTAGGGGGTCTGTAACAAGTCTGTGTAGTGTGAAGAGGGGAGTGCGTTCACGCCTCTTCAGAGTGTTCTGGCATAGATCACACACCTCCTAGGGTCATGAGAGAGGTCGTATCTTCTCTTGCTGATATATGGTATAACAAACACACGTATATCTGTTTTGCCTTTTGTTTAGATGAACTGCTGGACTTCCAGGCCAGCAGGTTTAGGGAAGTCATTTATAGGGTCACATCTTGGCATGTAACCTCAATAAAAGAGCAGTGCTATGAGGGAGCAGCACTGAGCACAATGAGTATGGGAAAAGGTCCGGGAAATTGTGGACGAGGCCTCCACCTATGGAATGGCGGAGGCGGGGAGAGCATTCTACATTCTACTATTCTACTGAACAGAATGATAAGGAGGAGGAGCAACCCATGCAGTGCCCGGCTCAGCCCCTCTCGGCACAGAAGAAGATGTCAAGTGGGAAAGTGTTTCGCCTGTGGGCAGAAATGTCACTTTGTGGATGCTGGTCCTTCAGAAAAGACTTAGCTTGTCAGTAACTGGGGATACTGACGGGCACAACTGGGAATGTGTCTCCCCACCTATCATGTCCAGCTTAACATTCCTATCACTCATTAATTGATTCATGCAACCCTCTGATCGACTCCTGGGCTAAGCAGTGTTTTTTAGATGAGGCCCTAGCTCAGAACCTAAGGGTTCCATTAGCTCCCCTTGCCGAACCCTTACATGTTGCCGCTCTGAATGATATACAGCCAGCTGACACGATTCACTGCACCCAGGAGATTCAACTAACGTTGTCAGGAAACCACGTAGAAATGATTAGTTTCTTTCTGCTTAAAGTGCCCGGTACTCCTCTGGTGGTAGGTTACCCTTGGCTCCACCAACACAACCCTCTGGTAGACTGGGGTGAAGGTAGAATCTTCCGCCGCAGTACATGGTGCCATGAACACTGTTTACAGTCAGCTACCCCTAGCATCGTGGCGGCCAAACCCGTTGAGCCCTCATTGAAGAAATAGTTCAATTTCTTCAACAAATGTTTTGGTGCCCTTCTCTGATTAAAGACACTCAGGAGTACATGGCGGCCTGTTTGGTGTGTGCCGAGAACAAGATTCCGAACACCCCGCCTGTAGGCCTGTTTCGACCACTGCCCGTTCCCAAATGGCCGTGGTCACATACTGCTTAGAACGTCACGACTGGTCTCCCGCCCTTGGCAGTAACACTACAATCCTCACTATCGCTGACTGGTTCTTCAAGGCAGCTCCTTTTGTGGCATTCCCCAATCTGCCCACTGCCTTGGAGACTGACAAAATTCTCACCCAGCATGTTTTCAGTCTAAATGGTATCCCTCAGGGTATCGTTTCTGATCGGGGGCCCCACTTCACTTCCCAAGTGTGGAGGGAGATTTGCTCCGAACTCGGGGCCCAAGTGAGTTTGTCCATAGGTTTCCCCCAGACTAATGGACAAGCAGAGAGGGCCAAGCAGGAGCAGTCCTGTGGTGCGGCGCCTCCTCCATCCAGACCACGTGGAGCAACCAGTTGGTGTGGGTGGAATACGCCCACAACTCCAGAACCTCGATGGTTACTGGAGTTTCTCCATTTGAGTAGGGTAGAAGTTCGGGTAGAAGGTGTGGTTGTCCACTAGGTATGTTCTTTTAAGGACTGAGTTAAAAAAAAATGGCTCATCAGTCCATGTGAAATTTAAGCCATCATCAATCCTCAATCAACATGAAAATTCCTAATGTGTTTCATGTGTCACAGGTGACACCGGTCCAGACCAGCCCGTTTCTTTGTATTAATCATTTTAAATAAATTCACTGTTTTCTCTTGGAAGTGTCCAGTGTTTGGTTCCCCTTTCTACCCACTGAACCTTGACAAATCTAACATACATTTACATTATTTGTCTAAGTCATCATAAATAGTGAGCCTAGTCCTAGAGAGTATGGCATTTTTCTTCCAAGTCTTCTCACCCTTATTACTCTTGCAGGATCTAACAAATATCTAGGAATTTGTATTATCTATCCATCCATTCACTTCTGCTTATCTTTTTCAGGGTCACAGGGGGCGCTGAAGCCAATCCCAGCTGTCATAGGGCGAGAGGGAGGGAACACAGGTCCCCAGCAGGGCTAACACATAGACGCGTACCCGGGTATTGCCCATACATTCACACCCATGGGTGTGAATGCATAGGCAATTAATCTAACGCAACTAACTGCATGTCTTGCAAAGAAAGACCCTCGCCTGATGGTGGAGTTGAACTCAGGGCCTTCTTGCTGTGAGGCAACAGTGCCAACCACCGTGCCTGTGCTGTATTTGTATTATAACCAGATTTTTATATAATATTTATATTATCAGTTCTTTTATTTTATAACCGTGTAGCAACCCAGGGTCATGGTGGGACTGGGCTCTGTTCTGGGATGCTTGGGGAAAAGGCAATGACCACCCTGCTCTCCATTCTATCATAGACTTATTTAACATTTGGTTTAAAAACATGAATACAAACTAAATCTAATTAGGATTTTTGCATATAAATGAAAAGATGGCTGTGAATATTTATACCTGCCACTGAATGTACCATCCACCTGTTTATCTATCAGGCCTGCAGCAGGTAAATCTTATTCATGAAATTGCAATGAAATTTTAAGGTACAAGGTAAAATGAATGAATGAATGAACGAATAAATGAATGCAAAGTGCCTTCTAAAACTTTACTTTAATGAAAAATATGAATTAGTCATTAATTTTAAAATACCAGATATTTTAAAGGTTTCAGTGAAGTTGCACTGTCATGGTTAGGTAAAGTGCGTTACATATATGTGTGTGTATGTATGTGTGTCATCAACAGCTATAACAAAGCAGGGTTTGAATTCAAGATAGACTGATGGCACTTTCAAATGGAACACAGCCTTCTATGGCTGCAGCTGAACTTTGACTTTAGAAGCTGCATAATCTTTGCCTCAGTTGTACTGAGACCACACAGAGCTCTCTCTCTTCCTGTCATGTACCTCATTCTTTGCAGATCAGGGCATTAAACTCTGACAGTCTGTGGCATTTTTGACTCCTCCATCACCACCTTTCAGTGTATGACTTTTTCCTCTTAGAACAAAGTCGCATAACTAAGAAAGACACAGAGATGCAAAGAGTGAATGTAAACACAATCTGTATATTACATTTTATTTATTTGTTTTTTTTCAAGGTGTCCTAACACCTGCCACACATGCACAAAAACACATCAGCATATTAACATAAATCATGAGTTCAACTTTTAAAATTCTCAATTCTGTGCATTTCCAGCCACTTGCTGAGTCTATCTTGTGGCGGCATACACAACATGGGGCTCCAGTTCTCTCTGTGTCGCAGGCCTCCAACTTCTTTTGGCTTTTGTCTGGAAACTCAGAGCTGCATAATTCAAATCATCGGGGCTCAAATTCTGAAAATCATATTTAAATGCTGTATCATTTATACAACTCATTTAAACACCCCCCCCCCCCCCCCCCCAAAAAAAAAAAAACAAACAAAAAAAAACCAAAAAAAAAAAAACCAAACTGTGGAACTATTTCAGCATCTAGCTATCACTAGAGAAGAGGAGTAATTTTTTTTTCATGTGGCAGGTAATTTCAAATTTAAATTTTCAAACAGCTCAATAAATGTTACCAAATGCAAACTGTTTATGCAAAGTTTGTCACAAAATGTGTCCGACTGGTAATGTACAGCTACTGTATTTAGCAGGGAGAGAAAAAAAATTGTGGCACAGAAATGGAGAAAGTTGTAATAGACAAGACATGAGAGCAAGATGAGATGTTATTTTCAAACGTAAGGTCTGTTGAGGAAGTGAAATTTTACAAACTATAAATTCAATTATTGCATTTATATCCTGATTTTATAAAATTATTTGTGTTTTTAAATAAAATATCAGATCCATACATGAGTTTTTGTTAAATAATTGCCAAACAAAGTGAAATATACAAATTCTGTATTATTCAAAAGTTGCATGGAAAACAGCACTCCGCAGTTTGATAAAGTTAACTGTGGTCCAAACTATTTCAATTTTGGTGATGATGCTGATCAGATTCAATCTCCAAATTTTAGATTTTATACTAACTTTTTAGTGTCTAGTAGTTGGAAATCAGCCATAAAACTTGTGAAACATCTGTTTATGTCTTGTTGAATTTGGTTGGCTAAATCCACAAGGAGCAGTAAATATTGGATTGCAGTAGAGTTGAGCAATTCACAGCATTTACATGAAAATGTACTGGAGCTCAGAAGAAGTTCTGAGTTTTTGTTTCCCTCCTACTTTAACTTTAACCCCTCCTTAATGCATGTTTAAACGTAACTTTTAAATCACAGCATACAGTTAACGTATGTATAAAAAAAGAAAGAAAGAAAAAAAGGGGTTTACCGTGCTTCTTTCTGGCTGAAGTTCATCATGTGCAGCTAAAATTCCAAATAAACAGTTAATTACCTGCCATTATTTGGCTTGCGAATCAGCTTACAAGAGTAAGTGAAACAACATATAGTAATTTTACCTGTTTGAAGTTTCCTGATTTTTAGAACCAGAATAACAACCACTATAGTCAGTAAGGCAGTCACAACACCCAGCATGATGCTCATCGGGTATGTAACTCTATCAGGCCCTTCTACAAAAAGAATTAATTTTAACTTTTTCCATCTGGTTGCTGTAGAAATATCATTATACATTATGTGCAGAATAAAAAAATAAAAAAATCTTACTTTCAGTTTTAAAATCTTCTATATCATTGGAGCCACCACCTTAAAGAAAAATAGAGATAAGACAACTTAGCGATTTCTTGTTTTTAAGCCATGTCAGTGCTACATATGATGTACAAACTGAACTGAAAGAGAAAAATCAAGCTTACGCTGGATTCTTAACTCTGTTGCACTGGAAAATACTGTGTGTGCACTTGTGTAAAAGCCACAGAAGTACAGCCCAGCATCAGATATATTCACTTGCTTTATTTTGAGAAAGACAGAGGTAACATTTGAACTCATTTCAAAGAGTCCATTTTTAAATCCATAACAGAATGAAGGTTCACTGCAAGATTCAATCACAGAAGAAATACAGCTGGGCTTAGTTTTGTTGATCACTCTGAACCAGCCCGTCGCTACTAGATTTCCAGAAATCTTTGAGCATCGCAGTGTAACTTCTTCCCCCGGCTGGACCTGCACAATCTGAAACTCAGAACCTGAAACAAAGTTCCAGATTAAAATTAAAGAACATGAAGTATATTTTTGAGCCCAATGGCCAGTTACTGTAACAGGGTAACATCAGTAGATGTGGTTTACTTACTTTAATGTAATGTGATCTAATCAATCAAAGTAAGTAATGCTAATCAAAGTAACTAAGAGAGTAATATTGAGAGCAATAAGGTGCCAGTACTTACTGAGACTGCAAAGAGACAAAGCTGTTATCAAGATGAAACTCCTCATCATGTGTTTAATGTGTCACTGTAAAGATAGTTTGTAGCACAGCAATTATAAATGGGCTTTGAGGGGAGGAGTGTTTTTGTTTTCCATCCTGCCAATGACCTGCCAGCACAATGCAATACCTTCGCACATATTTTAGCTTCCAGAAATATTCAATAGAAATACTTGAAACTTTTCAAAAGTACTCAACTACTCAAAAAGTACTGCAAATTTGAATATGTACCCATTTTTTTGAATATACAGTATGGTTGTTTATAGGCTTTGTTATACTCACAGTTGCTCTTGATTCTACATGAATTTTAAAGTTAGCAAAATGTTACAATCAGTTTACAGATTTAAATTGCACACAGTGACACTTTATTTCTGTGTGCCATATTTTCCTTTGACTATTATTGATTTCCACATTCATTCATTCATCAGTTTTTATGAGCTTACAAACAGTAAAAAACATCACTATATACATTATAAATTTAAGAATGTTAGTGTGACATCATAGGAAAATGTGGTGGGAGTGGGAATGACTACAAAGATGGTTTAGAATGGTTTTCAATGGTGGAAATAATAGGGTGGTTGAGAAGTCATTTAGCCATTTAGTGGTGCTTAAGGAACTGCATTCAAGAAATAAACAAAATAAAGCATTTCTCACATAGAAAACTGTATGCTATGATTTTAAATTGGATTTAAACATGCCATTGATGAACAACAGTGTCTGTGGCATCAAAGTGAAAATTCAAGAAAGAATAAAATAGAATCTTTCATTTTCTTTAACCTCAGCAAAAGAAAATAAAGTGTTAATAAACTCATCATCAAAAATCATAAAACTCAGCCTGAAATGTATATGGAATATAGAACACAATGAGACCGGATTTTTTGTCCTTTCAGTTAAATCTAATTGCAGAGACCATCTTCCAGAGAATAAAATGAAAGGAGTTCCTCAAGCACAGCTAAATGGCTAAATGACTTCTCAACCACCTTATCAGAGGAAGTGCAGCACCATATAGCTAAATTTACCTGTTTGAAGTTTCTTCATTTTTAGAACCAGAATAATGACTACTATAGTTAGTAAACCAGTCAGACCACCCAGGATGCTCATCAGACGTGTCATACTATCAGCCTCTTCTAAAATAATTAAGATGAAAACATTTCAGTGTGGTTATTACTGCTATATTAAGTTTGAAAATGAAACTTAGAAGTAATATCTAAAACCTCTTCAGTTTCTACATTTTTACATATCAACATAAAAAACAGAAGCTTACCTCGAATTCTTAACTCTGTTGCATTATAATAGACTATAAGTCTATTGATGTAAAATCCACAGAAATACAGCCCAGCGTCAGATATATTTGCCCTCTTGATTGTAAGAAAGATATAGGTGATGTTGGAACTCATTTTAAATTTTTCATTTTTAAATCCAGCACAAAACGAAGCTTGACTATGAAACCCAAACATTGAGGAGATACAGCTGGTAGTTTTGTTGACCATTCTGAACCACTCTGTGTATGTTTGAAGACTTGAACTGTTGGAGCACTCAAGTATGACTTCTTTACCAGCTTGGACCTCCACAGTCTGAGACTCAAAACCTGAGACAGAGATCCAGCCTAAAAGAATACATATAATTTGAGTGAACAGTTAGTGTAATAGGATAACAACAGCAGATTATTTGGTTTAATTAATTTATTGTTTTATAACAGTAGCAGTTATAATTTAAAATTAAGAAGGTACCAATACTTACTGAGACTGCAGAGAAAACAAGTAGAAATGAAAACGAAGTTCCTCATTGTGCCTTTAATGTGTCACTGCAAGGTTAGTTTGTAATGCACAGCTTTTACAAAGGGGTTTAGAGGGGCGTGGTATTTTTGTTTGTTCATCTTGTCAAAGATCTGCTAACACAATGCAATGTCTTTGCATATATTTTAGCTTCTTTAGTGCTTTGAGATACCTTTAACATATATTGTAGAATGATATTTGAAATATGATTTTATCTTATATCTGTTTCAACGCTTTTTTCCTTTACATTGCTGTTGGGTTTTTAATCCAGTTCAATATATTGTCATTGTGTACTTGTTATGATGGTTATTGGAGTGTTTTTGCATTAGTGTATTTTTGAGGCTTTGTTAATCATTATTGTTATGTTCTCTGAGTGACTGTTGCGTCTGCTTTGAGTTCACGATGTATTGTGTATTTCTTATTAGTATGGAAGAAATGTTAAGTTCTGGTTTTTGCAATTATTAGTTAAGACTTGAGAGTTCTTGGATTTTGTTTATGTTAAGCTCATCTAGTTTTCTTAAGCTCCTAAATTGCTCAGCCTTTAATTCTTTGTTTGTTAGGTCTTTTTGTGTCTTCACGCCTTGTGTTTTAGCCTCCCTTGGCCTTCATGTGTTTCATGTCTGCCATGTGTTTTCTTGTTGTCAAGTTCGGGTCTGTTAGGTTTATACAGTGTTGTTGATTGTCATTTATGCTTAGAAATATATACTCATATATGCTTAGAGTTTTATAATCGATTGCATAATGATAGATGTCTGATCCTTAGCAGTCTGCAAAGACTCTGTGTGCCTCCCAGAGTACTCTGGCATACACACAGATCTTAAGGTCATGAGAGAGGTTGTACCTGATTTATACTATAGGAGGACACGTACTCTGTATCTGTTTAAGTATAAGTGCCTGTTGTTTAGGTGGACTGCTGGACTCCTGGCACCAGATTTAGGGAAGTCATTCACAGGGTCACATCTTGACCCCCCCCCCCCCCACACACACACACACACACATACATACCTACATGACATACAGACAAGGTACTCTTTGTTCACATGAACGCCTATGTGAGATGTCATATGTTAATGAACCTATGCATATTCATGTAACCACAACAGAAGGAGCGTCTCAAAAGTACACAAAGGTTTCCTTTGACTTGATAACTGATAATTATCAAGTCCAAGATGACAAAGGAATCCACAACGACCCTGATACTTCAGGTCAAAACAATGATTAATTTTCTTCCCTTTTTTTTTTTTTGTTTACTATGATAAATAGGGTAAACACTGACATGTGTTGATATTCCTCCAATGGATTAAAATAGAGCCTCTGGTCTCTGTTTACCCATTGTCATTCACAAGAAACTAAAATATAACTTGAACTAAATAATATTTTTTTCCAAGATGAAAATAATTCAATCATTTAAGATTTATATGTACGTCAGCAACCAGAATTTGTTGGATTCAGTTATGTTGCTATAACATGATACAATCTAAATGTCTAAATGGTAATTAAATTATGTGCATCCATAGGAAGTCACTCTGTCCATTTTCAGTGATATTTCACACGTATTTGTTGTTTTTTAATCAGACTGTTTATACCACATGTATCAAACTCAAGGCCTGCCATGTCATTTTATGTGGCCCATGAGAGCTTGTGCATGATTGTCTTACAATAAGTGCACTCTATGAACATGTTGATTGTGAACTACTGTCATTGAACTTTGATTAAGCCCGCAAACACGGTTAGCTGCAATCAACACCTTAATTACCATGCGCATGAAAGAGCAAACAGTCATGTGAGCTCTGAGCTCTCGAGGCATCGCATTGCCTATTTATCTCACAATAACAACAGTTTCTTTTTCTTTTCAGGCTCTGCGGTCTTCACCCCATCATGTCCAAAACTAAACTAAACTTTGGCACAGCTTCTCATTTCTTAGGTCAAGTGCGGTGTCTTCACTTTTTGGCATACCGACCTGAGCCTCAATCTTTCCATTATCACCTATTATGGCTCTACACACTGTCTCGCACATTCCACATGCATGGCACAGTTCCTCATTTCAGCTGTGTCTGAAACTTTTTATAGCAAAGCAGAAACATATTACAACATACAAAAATCAGTTGTTGGCCCTCAGTGACAGATTAAGTCACTGAGGGCTATCTAGTCCCCAAATGACATGTCTACCTTTCTCTGGATCCTCCTTTGCTTTTTGCAATTTTGCAACATACTTCATGCATTTTATCCCACGGCGTTCACTTAAATGACGAACTGGCGAGATAAGTCAGTTTGGAAGAGGATAGGAATTGTGGAAAACCTCTCTTTTAAGTGGTCAAAAGCTGAGCAGCCTGACTCCACTAAAAGGGATAACCTCTGGACCTCCTTCGCCTGCGTCGCCGCCCCTGCCTTCCGCGCGGCCGGCCTCCGCACCTCCTTCGCCTCTATTAGATTAGATTAGATTAAATTTTATTAATCCCTTGGGTGGGTTACTCTGGGAAATTCAGGTTAAACACGATATATAAGTCTCTTAGGTAACTTAAAAATGTTATTGTTTGGCTTTCATCAGTGTTTTATTTGTTCCGGAGTAAATCGGTTTGGCTGAGATTAAAGTTATAGTTTTCACACAGCTGAATAAACTTCAAACAGAAAACTTATTAAACAGAAGTGTGAGATGGAAGAGAATTTACTCCAATGTCGTGTTACATTTTAGGGAGCAAAGAGCAGATGACTCTTTGCTCCCTAAAATCCAGGGACAGGTGATGCAAATCTGATGGCTTGACTGTCCCATTTCACAGCCTCGCACTTTTGGCCTTCTTGGTCATCGGAAGACTCGTTCCACATTGGCCGGGTCCTCTGAAGGATGCAGCACCTGAATTGAGACACAGCTTGTGTCTCATTCTATGGATTTTACAATACATGCAGCTGAGCGGGGTGAGCTGCAAGCATTTCAACCCTTTCAGTTACCCTATCAGTAAATGCATTTGAAAAGAGTGAAACCAACCTCTGCTCATGGTTAAAGTCACTTAGATCAACTATATTCGTTGTCCTGATGCACGCAAAGAAACAATGAAGTAAAGTAAGTAAGTGTGAAAACAGAGCAGCTTTTTTTGCGTGTGGTTTTAAAGGCTAGTGTTTCTGTGGCTTTCAATTCGGCTGATAAACAGTGCTGTCACCACAGTGGAAAATAACAGGGGGAGGTGCACAAGACCTGCTGTGTGCCAGAATGTGCAGAAGAACATGGTCAGGCAAGAAAATTGTTGATATACACACAAACTGTGTCAGGCTGTAATAGAGGAAAATTAAAAAAAAAAAAAATCCCTGAAGCTGGTGAAATTAAAATAAATTCAGAAGACGTTATTTTAGTACAATTCATGTAATATTAAATATGTGGTTTCATCATTTCCATCAGCAAAGATATAAGAAATGAGCAAATTCTTACTATTCCAGAGATTTTATTCGTGACTCATACACTGTTTTTCTTCAAAGCTTGCAGGATTGAAAAAATATATTTTCAATTACCTTTCATTATAAAACATTGTATTATCTTTGAATATTTTTTTAAAGTCTGTAAAAATACAAAGGCTGACGTTATCTAGTCAACAACAAGTACTTCAAGTTTCACTCCCTCTTCTTAAACTTTGCTGTGAACCATTACTGACTGTACAGTTCAGCTGTGCTAGGACCACACTGTGAAGTCTCTTCCTGTGAAGTAATCAGTATCTCACTTATGCCTCCCTCCCCCCAAAGACCACGTGACTCTTCGTATGACTAAGTTTATATGCCCTTGTTTAATTCAGATAAAGACAAATTATGGCAGAAAAAAAAGACACAAAAATGGTCCAGGGTTATAAAGACTTAATCACTAAACACATTTTCCCATCATGAACACAGCGAATCAGCTCTATACACTGGCAGCATTAACAACACGAGTTTCCACTTGTGTCTCTTTTGCAGGCCTTCTGCTTCTTGATGTTTGTGGGTGGAGTCTCAACACTGCAGAGTTCAGGTAAACATTCTGTCCACATTCTGTAGGTGAAAAATTTACAGTCACATACCAAAACAACCACAGAGTCAGTACTTTTACTATCCTTGACTGTAACAGTCTGATAGCATATGAGAGATCATTCTGGGCTTGGCTTAAAAAAAAGTAGGGTGAAAACCAGTCAATGTTAGATTTCAGTGCTTCTGATTTCGAGAGCATCTGAAATCTACCACAGCTGTCTGTGGTCAAGAGGCTAGGTAGAACCTGATTTCATATTTAGAAGTGGCCCAGCCAGGCAGCAGAATCAAACCTCACTGCTGTGAGGCAACAGTGGCAACACTGCACCACTAGATTTACTTTAGCACTCTGGCATGATAATTATTTTAACATACTAGCTGCACATTTGAGCTGCAAAAGTTTAACCATGATACATGAGGTTACTCAGTGTCACTGTATCACAATAGAAAGAAGAAAATGCAGAAACCACATTAGTCTGTGTCATTTGTAACTGTGTGTGCTGGACCAAGTTTAAAAAACGCAGGAGTCACAGTAATTATTAGGAAAAATAGGGTTTCCATTTATTTAACTCAAACATTATATTTACAAAAGTAATAAATGTTGAGCTCATAAAAGAGGTCAAAGAAACAAAACTGGACTCGGGCAACAAACTGTGAACAAACCAAACAACTGCCCAAACAAATATAACTGACCTAAACAGGAAGTGACACACAAGGGCATCCATAATGGCTGATTAGACCACTATGACACATGAGGGGTAACTAAACAAAACACAGTCATAAACAACAAAACAATGCAGTATAGTCTATTTTGTTAATAAACTAAACACCAACAAAAGCTTTTTTTTTAGTTAAAGAAAATACACATTCTCCACTTCATCAGGAAGTGGTGGTGCAGTCCAGTTATTCCTCTTTGTATTTAATGGCTTCAAACCCTGGCCACCACCTTTAGTCTGGCAACTCCCAGGGATCATGGCAGGTAAGAAGCAAGTAAAAGAAACAAAGGTCAGTCAAAAATCAAACAAACTAATGAACTGGTATGAATACATAAGTAAACTAAATGTGTGCGCTTACAAATAGAACAAATGTATCCAAACCAATCAATAAACTACTGCAAACTAAAGTCTCATATTGTGTGATTTTAAATGGAGATATAAAGAATACAAAATGACCCAGAATCAAGACAGGTAGGTATGAGATGATGATAAGAAAGCTTTGCTGTTATAAAAAAAATGAACAAAAACCCCAAAAGAAAAAGTATGTCATGTCGCAAAATCATTATTTCAGTTCATCCATGCAGCGCTTATCTAAGAAGCCTCTTTCAATCTGTTAAAGCTTCCACATGTAGAAATGGTCAAGCCAGGCAGTGGGCCATCTTAAACCCTGGTAGCAACTATCAGTATTGCCACGCTAGGCTGCTTTTTTGGCAGATAAAGATAAAAGATAAAAATATACCACTGAAGAGACCACAGTTCTCAACTAAGTGGGAGAGATTTCCCGAGTCTGGGGGCCACTGTGGGAAACACGTGATGTCCTTCAGTTTTTGTTTTAGTCTTGTATGATGTACAATAAGTATGTTAGCTGGTGCTTCTCCATGGAGAGCTCTAAAAGTCGGAACCAGAATCTTGAAACGCGCTCTGGATTCAATATGGAGGCAGTGCAGCTGAATTAGCAATGGTGAGGCATCAGAGTACTTTAGTTTATGTGTCAGAGGAAGATAATAGCAGTGCAGTCTACAGGTTTGCTGTTTGCAAGCATCTGCACAGACAGCATGCTAGCCAAGAACCCAGAGTGGCACTAAAGCCAAGTGAATGTCAACCTCAGCCCAGCACCTTGTCCAATGAGCAAAGCCAGCAACAGGTGAACTTCATCAGGCAACAAACTACTGAGCAGTGTTGAAATGTAGAGAGCATTAAACTGCTAATAGGCCCTTGTGTAAGTGCAGGAGCAAACCAGTTATCATAAAAATAGCATTGCAGCTGTAGATGCACAAGTAGCATTATCTTAGAGGGTGCAGAAGGCAACATTTAACAGTTGTCTGACACATTTTGATAAATATAGACAGAGAAGCAGAACTAGATAGAAAGCTGCAGCCTCTGTTTCTACCTGTTCATGTTTCTAAAGATGAATCACTGCAGCAATCACTTTACAATACATCGCTCCCCATAAAGAAATTTTAGTCAGCGTCAGACAGATGCGGTGTTCTTGTTCATCAACAACCTTGAAGCCTAGTCTTTTCTCTCAAACGTGATAAGAGATATTCCAGATATTTCTGTGAACCCAGACTGAGGTTAAAGTCAAAGTTGAACCGCTTAAGATTCATGCCAGCGATTACAAGAGGATTCCAGAACCACAAAACCTACTCAGAGTTTTAAAGATCAACGTGCTTTGCCCTTTCAATCTACAGCTGCGTTGGAACTAAAGTAAGAGTGTTGGGTGAAAAAGTGCCCCAACAAGAGCTTATCAAGCTCCAACTAAGTGACACACGGGGGAAACTCTGTCACCAGGTATCAGCAGCTAAACACAGACAATACCTGTTTAGGATGGTGTGACCTGAGAGGTTTTTCAGTTGCGTTGTGTTTTCTGTGATTCGTGATCATTTTCACATTTATCAACATCCACATAAACACAAAAGCTGGAAAGGCTTGAAGAACCAATCAAGGTGCTTTCCTCCTGAGAGTTTCAGCTTCTTCTCTAGTCCTAAATTTTATCCAAATAAATTTGTGCCTACACTATTTGAATCTCAAAACTACTTCACTAATAAATTCTTAGTGAATTCTCTGTATGGCAGTTAGACCTACTTATAATCAACCCTAATAACAATAACAATTACTGCTGTGAGTTCATTTGTCATATCAACCACACAAATTTTGACTCATCATCTTAAATGCCAGCACTCTGTGGTCATTTCATTCCCACAAGTGATTTTGTGAGGCCTCCAATATGCTTTGAACCCCCACAGGGTGTATTTACTCCTTCAGAGATAAATGTGACTGATTGTTTCTCCCCCTGTCATGTGTTTGCTGGGAGCAGTGATAATTATAAAGTCCAAGTCTGTCAGTGAAGGAGCTCTCCAGGTCTCCAACAGATTCATGCATGTAGTGCAGACATTGATGATTTAATTGCCAGTCTTCTGTCTCCTACCACCAGCACTGAGTCAATGGGCATGACAGAGCTGGCCTTCCTGATGAGCTTATCCAACCACTTCCTCTCAGCTGCAGATAAGCTGCTGTTTCAACAGATACCATAGAAGATGGCTGATGCCACCACAGAGTCAGAAAAGGTCTTCAGGAGCACCTGCTACACTCCAAAAGCTTCCTGAGCAGGTAGAGTCAGCTCTGACCATTCAATTAATGAGCATCAGTCCACTATCCCACTGTCAGTTCCCCAGATGTTCACTGGTGTCGGTGTGGTGGGTCTGCACCTGTGGAAATCCACCACCAGCATCAGCATGATGGTAAGAATTCCCAACCACGGAAAAGAAAGATCCTTTATACCCACTCTATCCACACAATGAGTATAAAGGAGCTGTCACAATCCTTGTGATAAGACTGTCCATGCAGTATTGATGTCTTTACAAAGGCTTCAACAATCTTTCAATAAATATCTGAAAATCAGTTTGATTTTGGTTCTTAGTCAATTTGTTTCACATCACATGCCTTACCCAGTCTGAAACGTACTTGCGGTAATCCTCTCTAAATATGATGATTAACCTTTTCAAGCTCATTGAGTATGAGGAACAATTTAAAAGACTCAAAGAGGCCAAACTTAGTTTTTGCTGCTTTCTGTCAAATGAAACCAGCCTGGCCTTCAGAGTAGAGCCTGTTAGTGGATCAGTGTTTTTTCCTCTAAAAGCATGTCACCCTTTTCAAATGTATTAAAGCAGTTGACCTAAAAAGCTGAAAGAGAGATGTGAAACTTTTATGTGAAAGCAGTTCAGCTATTTTTGCGTGTGGTTTCATTGCAATGCTCAAAGCCTTTGATAAAAAGTGTTGCTACAAACTTTCTGTTTGTTCAAATGTCAGGAAAGACAACTTCTCTTTTCTCATACAAGATAATAGAAACTGTGAAACAATTACTAATGTCAGTGTATTCAAACTAAAATCATGTTTGTGTTTTATATAAAACTTGATGGAATTAATTTCAGAGAAACATACGTAATACCATAGCTCCAATGATTTAATTATTTTTGCTTTTGCATATAAGACCAGTGTAGCCCAGTCATAGATTACTTATTGTTATAATTACACAAAATGTGTTCTTTATACCTGACTGTTAGGACCTTCAAGCCTGTAGTTATATTCATCATCAGATAGAGCACCTACTCATTGTTCTTCTTCTTCTTTGGTGCAACCCTATGAATACAGTGTCCCCCTTTGGCCCCTCCCCTTTTTCTACAATTCCCCTGTGGGAGAGGAGCTGAAGCGAGTAAGATATTTACTTGGAGGTCTTTCTTTTTTTTACCCTTCTTTGTCAGACACAACACAGAAACACACCGGTTAGACCAGCAAGAAGAGAGTTTTGTAAATAATGTCTCTCTTAGTATTTGAATTAATGATGTCATGTCATATTTGTTGTTAGTGCTGAAATCTTCCTGTGGCGCAGGCTTTGTCCATTTATCCATTTATTTGTCTTCAAATGGTGCATGGCTGCAGTTTTAATCACTTTCATTAAATAATTGCTTGTGAGGCGAGAGACAGAGAGAGGCGTTGAAAGGCTGCTCCAACGGAACTTATTGTTTCGGAGGAAACAAGCCAAACATACTGTGGCAAGCTCAGACAAGGAGGAGACAGAGGTGTCGTTTGGTCTTGCTACCCTGAGTTGCCAGGAAGCACAGCCGTTTATTTTCCAACAGAAACACACCGCTGCTAACCAAATTGCTTGGCATAGCTTAGCACAACAACAACAACAAAAAGGAAACACACAGTCGCAGAGAGAGAGAGAGTGTCGCCCTGTAAATATGGCAACCGTAACGCTGCCGCCTGGAGCAACAGAACGTAGCTGTCAAACAAAACCTAAACAGTCCTGACCCGCCACAATATGAAACAGGAAAGTACCGCCGTGTAATCCATTTATTTCAACAAAGTAACTGTATTCTAAATATCACCTTTTTAAATGGTAACTGTAACGGAATACAGTTACTCATATTTTGTATTTTAAATACGTAACGGCGGTACATGTATTCCGTTACTCCCCAACACCGTATGTAATCAAAACAAGTAGATGAGGTTTCACAGCTTCTTTTTAAACTTTACTATCACATTACTATCTGCTGTGGTTTGGAGCCTGCAATGCGTCCTGCCATAGAACCCTCCAACGCATAGTGAGAGCTGCAGAGAGGATCATTGGTGTCTCTCTCCCCTCCCTCCAGGACATTTACAGCACCCGTCTCACTAAAAAAGCCCTTTGCATAGCGGCTGATCCCACGCACCCAATGCAAAGCTTCTTCAAGCTGCTGCCGTCAGGGAGGAGACTGCGGAGTCTCCAGGCCAGGACCAGCAGACTGAAGGACAGCTTCATCCATCAGGCTGTCAGGAAGCTAAACTCCCTCCCGATTCTGCCCCCCTCTCCCCTCTTCTCCACCACGGTCTCACTGAACTCTGTCACACACACACACACACACACACACACACACACACACACACACACACACACACACACTCACTCTCTGACGCACTCACTGGCCTGCTCCAGTCACTTTGTGGAGCATTGGACTGCCATTACCTCATAAGACTTTGTTGTTACACTATCTCTTACCGTACACTACTAAATCTCCATTTGCACTATTTGCCTATTTTGCACCACTATGCCTCCTTACTTGAATATTGTATATTGTACATTGCATAGCTTTTTTTGTTATACGTAAAATTGTATTGTATTTATTTAAATTTTTACTTTTTAATTATTTTATTTGCATTTTTCTAATCACTAGGGTTTGAGAGTAACACAATTTCTATTCTGTGTATGTCCTGTACATGTGGCAGAATTGACAAATAAAGTTGACTTGACTTGACTTGACTTGCTGGCAGCTTAAGCAACATGAATTTTACTTCTCTCTCAGCTGCATGCTCTCTGTCTCCTGCTGGTTTGAGGTTGAGGTAAACGCAACAAAAAATCTAGAATCACATACTGAAAAAAGTGTCTGATCATATCTGTTAAAGGACAGTGTACAGCAGCTTCCTGCATACAGTGGCAGGCAGTCTATGTAGCAAACAAAACAAATAGGGGCTGATGGGGTGAAGATGCAGCTGAAAGTATAGAGGAAATAGAAATAAAAACAGGAAGCAGCAGGGAAATTAGTTTTTTCTGTTGGTAGTATAAATAACATGAGTTTCTGCTGCAGGCCTCCTGCGTCTTTTTACTGCTGATTGCAGTGCTGGATCCTTCAGGGTGCCAGGGTCCAGACTCTGTAATTAAAAGTACAGAAATAAAATAACTGAACTGGCTTAAAGGTGCAAGCATCAAAATATTCAAACATTACAGCATACGGTATACAAAGGCTCCCACCTCAAATTGTTCTGGATTCTTATTTTCATGTTCGTTAGCTGATAATTCAAAGACATGATCATCAATTCAGTGAACAATACAGTGACATTAAAAGCTAAGACTTTGTGGCAACATTGTATTTTTTCATATAGTTGACGTTTCACCAAATAAGAGAAACACATAGTTGAAGTAAAAAGTACCTGATTTCCCGTGTTGAACAACCAGAACAGTGATGACCATAAACAGGAAAGCAGACAGAACACCGAGGGTGACACTCGTCAGCTTTGCTACTTCGTGAGCCTCTAATACAAAAATAAAGGTAAAAAGCAACACGGCTGAAATTTATTTCACATTCATGTGTTTTTAATCATCTGCACAATAAAAGAAATGTTGACTTACGTTGAGAGATGCCGTCCATGTCATCCTGAGGCTCATCGGTGCCTATTCAAAAATAAAGCCTTGATTTTTTTAGTCCTCATTTCTATATTTATCTTAATCTATAACCACCATAGTCTTTGTATACAGAGTGTTGATAATAATTACATTGCATATGTACAGGGAGTGCAGAATTATTAGGCAAATGAGTATTTTTTCCACATCATCCTCTTCATGCATGTTGTCTTACTCCAAGCTGTATAGGCTCGAAAGCCTACTACCAATTAAGCATATTAGGTGATGTGCATCTCTGTAATGAGAAGTGGTGTGGTCTAATGACATCAACACCCTATATCAGGTGTGCATAATTATTAGGCAACGTCCTTTCCTTTGGCAAAATGGGTCAAAAGAAGGACTTGACAGGCTCAGAAAAGTCAAAAATAGTGAGATATCTTGCAGAGGGATGCAGCAGTCTCAAAATTGCAAAGCTTCTGAAGCGTGATCATCGAACAATCAATCGTTTCATTCAAAATAGTCAACAGGGTCGCAAGAAGCGTGTGGAAAAACCAAGGCGCAAAATAACTGCCCATGAACTGAGAAAAGTCAAGCGTGCAGCTGCCAAGATGCCACTTGCCACCAGTTTGGCCATATTTCAGAGCTGCAACATTACTGGAGTGCCCAAGAGCACAAGGTGTGCAATACTCAGAGACATGGCCAAGGTAAGAAAGGCTGAAAGACGACCACCACTGAACAAGACACACAAGCTGAAACGTCAAGACTGGGCCAAGAGATATCTCAAGACTGTTTTTTCTAAGGTTTTATGGACTGATGGAATGAGAGTGAGTCTTGATGGGCCAGATGGATGGGCCCGTGGCTGGATTGGTAAAGGGCAGAGAGCTCCAGTCCGACTCAGATGCCAGCAAGGTGGAGGTGGAGTACTGGTTTGGGCTGGTATCATCAAAGATGAGCTTGTGGGGCCTTTTCGGGTTGAGGATGGAGTCAAGCTCAACTCCCAGTCCTACTGCCAGTTTCTGGAAGACACCTTCTTCAAGCAGTGGTACAGGAAGAAGTCTGCATCCTTCAAGAAAAACATGATTTTCATGCAGGACAATGCTCCATCACACGCGTCCAAGTACTCCACAGCGTGGCTGGCAAGAAAGGGTATAAAAGAAGAAAAACTAATTGACTTACATTTAGGCTCATCGGTGTCTATTCAAAAATAAAGCCTTGATTTTTTTAGTCCTCATTTATATATTTATTTTAATCTATAACCACCATAGTCTTTGTATACAGCGTGTTGACAATAATTACATTGCATATGTAATATAAATTAAAAGAGTAATAACCGAAGAATGAGGAGGCAAAGACTTTACAATAATCTTACCTCCAACCTTTAATTGCACGACGCTTAAATTTAGACGTCCTTCTGAAAGAAATCCACAGAAATACAGCGCAGAGTCAGACACATCCACTTGTTTGATTTTGAGGAAGAGAGTAGAGGTGTTTTTTGTCATTTCAAATTTTCCAGATTGAAACGCAGCATTGTAGTTAACATTTGAACTAGACGCTTGCTTAAAAGCGATCGAGTTGGCTTTGGTTCCGTTGACCAGTCTGAACCAGAAAGTCGTAACGTCATATGTGTAAATCCTGTGGCACTGCAGAGTGACATTTTCACCTGCCTGCACCTCTGAGGTCTGAAACTCAGAACCTGAGACAGCAATCCAGCCTGAAACTGTGGAAACAATGAGATGTTTAATTGCTCTACATGGTGCTACACCTGTGAGTGTAAAGTTACTAATAAGCAAATGTGTTTAAATTATTATATGTGAAAAGTGCAATAAAAGATTAGCTAATGATGTCAAAGAGTAATAGAGCAAACTTACAGAAACAAGAAAGAGCTAAAGCTTGTATCACGTTCATCATCCTGCACATGACTGCTGCCCTGCAATGTCCGCAGATGGTGTGTTCACCAGGAAGGGTGCCACAGTGTGATAAATGTGATAGAGGTGGGAGTTTTGTGTTGCTTTCAAAGCTAAATGTGTTTAGGTCATAGAGTCACGATACACATGTTTAGTCTTAAAGGGCTTTTTGCAAGCTTATTTTTTGTCTTTACTTCAAAGAATAAGAAGAAGAGTGATGCTTCATTTTTTCTCAGCTTTAAAAACATGCATTATTAAAAAGCTGGCTGTTGTTAAAATGCTGATAGTGTCACTGTTGGCTGTGTGGCAGGCAAAGGGTAGACCCAAAAGAAGGGAGTTTTATTGCTGTAAAGTTTTAAACCATAGCTAAACACAAAACTCTAAAACTAGAAACTAAGAACTGGAAACAAAAAGCTAGAAACAAGGATAAGCGATGGAAACAGGGGGAACAAGGAAACACACTGCAACAGCAATGACACGACAATAAGCAGAGGAAAACAGGGAACACAGCTGGAAATAATCAAACTAATAGGACAGTAGGAAGCAAAACTGAACACAGGATGAGAGCCTGTCAAAATAAAACAGGAACCACGCAGACCAAGACGCACAGGCTTGACACTTGGGGAAGAAACAGGCATGGGTGATAGACATGACGGGCTGGGGAGAACACAGACGACACCAAAACAACCAGAGCACAAAAGGGAACAGATTAAATGAAGAAGAAACCAAGAACTAGAAAACTAAATGTTTAAACTAGGAAGAACAAGCAACCTAAACAAAATATCAAATGAGACCTAAGAAACATTTACTATCTGTCATGGGAACCATGAAAGATGCGCTGCCAGCAGCGAGATGCGCTGCTGACAGCTGGAAAGCTGCAGCCGTGTTGTAACAGCAATATTGAGTGTTAATAAAGTGTGTGAGATTCTGAAAAGCATGAACATGTGGACGGGTCTGTCATAGTTTTGTTACATGAATCAAGGCTTCTCAAATCACTAGACTTTGAACACCAACACATAAAGTGTTAACAAAAACCCAGATGAGCCCAGAAACCCCAGGTGGCCCCAACAAAAACAAAGACCAAATCGCAGTGCATGCCATCAGTACGCCAAGCCTGAAACATACAGGAAGACCCGTGCCCAAGGCCCCTGCTGAGAACCAACAGAACCCAGACAGCACAAACAGCCAAGAAAAGGAGTCCAGCAGAATAAGAGTCAAGGGCAGTGAACTGACCAAAGGCTCATGAAGAACACCAGCCAGCTTAATGTGACACGATGAGCTAGAGATGATGCTCTTATCATGCTACACTGACACATGGAAAGAACCATGTATTAAAAGGAGGGATTTTACAACAAATACAGCAACAGTGGTTTACAAAGAGATTCTGTAATTACCCTTTCAATAATCTTTTAACTCTTGTATGATTTGTGCAAGTAATAATACAAGCAGAGGCATTCAAAGGCTACAGGCAGCACATCCACACCTAGAGTAGTCTTTTGATCATCTACACATGGACTTTGACATTGAACTCAGGCCATGTGAACATAAAGAAACATGCTTGGTGTTTGCTGAGATGTTTTCAAAATAAGCAGCAGATTTCCTTTCTTGCAAATAAGATGCAGGTGCAGAAGCAAAAACCTTGCTCAAAGAAACTCTTTCAAAGTGGCGAATTCCAGATAAGCTCAGCACTAGTTTTGAAACAGTAGGTTAAGGCACAATGTGCATAAAAAAACCCACACCCTTACAAACCAGAAAAGTGATAAGAGATATTCCAGATATTTCTGTGAACCCAGACTGAGGTTAAAGTCAAAGTTGAACCGCTTAAGATTCATGCCAGCGATTACAAGAGGATTCCAGAACCACAAAACCTACTCAGAATTTTAAAGATCAACAAGGTTGATCAACGTGCTTTGCCCTTTCAATCTACAGCTGCGTTGGAACTAAAGTAAGAGTGTTGGGTGAAAAAGTGCCCCAACAAGAGCTTATCAAGCTCCAACTAAGTGACACACGGGGGAAACTGTCACCAGGTATCAGCAGCTGAACACAGACAATACCTGTTTAGGATGGTGTGACCTGAGAGGTTTTTCAGTTGTGTTGTGTTTTCTGTGATTCGTGATCATTTTCACATTTATCAACATCCACATAAACACAAAAGCTGGAAAGGCTTGAAGAATCAATCAAGGTGTTTTCTTCCTGAGAGTTTCAGCTTCTTCTCTAGTCCTAAATTTTATCCAAATAAATTTGTGCCTACACTATTTGAATCTCAAAACTACTTCACTAATAAATTCTTAGTGCATATTCTGTATGGCAAGTAGACCTACTTATAATCAACCCTAATAACAATAACAATTACTGCTGTGAGTTCATTTGTCATATCAACCACACAAATTTTGACTCATCATCTTAAATTCCAGCACTCTGTGGTCATTTCATTCCCACAAGTGATTTTGCGAGGCCTCCAATATGCTTTGAACCCCCACAGGGTGTATTTACTCCTTCAGAGATAAATGTAACTGATTGTTTCATCTCCCCCTGTCATGTGTTTGCTGGGAGCAGTGATAATTATAAAGTCCAAGTCTGTCAGTGAAGGAGCTCTCCAGGTCTCCAACAGATTCATGCATGTAGTGCAGACATTGATGATTTAATTGCCAGTCTTCTGTCTCCTACCACCAGCACTGAGTCAATGGGCATGACAGAGCTGGCCTTCCTGATGAGCTTATCCAACCACTTCCTCTCAGCTGCAGATAAGCTGCTGTTTCAACAGATACCATAGAAGATGGCTGATTCCACCACAGAGTCAGAAAAGGTCTTCAGGAGCACCTGCTGCACTCCAAAACCTTCCTGAGCAGGTAGAGTCAGCTCTGACCATTCCTGTAATGAGCATCAGTCCACTATCCCACTGTCAGTTCCCCAGATGTTCACTGGTGTCGGTGTGGTGGGTCTGCACCTGTGGAAATCCACCACCAGCATCAGCATGATATCAAGAATTCCCAACCATGGAAAAGAAAGATCCTTTATACCCACTGTATCCACACAATGAGTATAAAGGAGCTGTTATAATTTTGCTTTTTGGCCAATCCTTGTGTAATTACACATTACATTACATTACATTGCACACATTACACGTTATACCTCTTATTAAAGATTGTGAAATCATTATGTAGTTTTAGGTTGCATTATTAGAAGACTTAGAAGAAGGTGATGACTATTAGACTGATTTGTATTACATTAGACTGCTGATTTATTGTGAATGAATTACATTGTTTATGATGCATTATACTGCTGAGTTATTAGAAATGCTGTTTGTGTAGAATGATGGCCTTTCTTTACTGATTACTGTCACAGTCCTGGGTCATTTTGACCCAGCATTTTCAGTTCTTACATTCCTTTATATTATGGTTTGGTATTCTGATCCTTTTGTTATGCTTTGTTTATTAGTATTATTCTATGTTCTTTGTGAGGGGTTAGTTCTTGGGTTGTGTCCCGTGTTTAGTATAAGTTCAGTTCAGTGTCAAGTCTGTGTCTGTTTCTTGTTTCCCGTTTTATTGTGAAAGGTTGTGCCTCATGTCAGTGTGTCTAGCTTTGCTTCCCGCGTCTCGTTAGCCCAAACCCTCTCAGCTGTGTCTCCCTCCTGTTTCTCATTCCTTGATGACTCCCTCAGTGTATTTAAGCCCAGTGTGTGTTTGTGTCAGTGTCGCGTCGTCAATGTCTACTCACCCTCAGTTTCCGCTGTGTGTTCTGCTACCTGTTTTTGCCTGCCTGTTACTTTATATTTTCCAGTTTAGTTAGTCTTCTGTTTGATCAGCAGCCTGCAATAAAGCAGTTTATTCTGAGTTTACTTTCGCCTCTGTGAGTCCTGCATTTTGGGTCTTTCCTCTCTGCCTGCCTGCACAAAGCCATGACAGAACGATGCGACCATAACCTGGACCCAGCGGGCTTGCCCGCATCATGAGCTTAATGAAGCGGATTTCCCACACAGAGGATACTAAGGCGATGGCAATTGGGATAAATGCTATCAAAGCAATCCTCGAGAGGAATCCACATTTCCGCCAAATCAGGGGGTTCATGGGCTTGTTGGATGAGCTGCACGAAGCCCACGAGGTTCTTCAAACTCGGGAGCTAGCAGCCTTTGCTCGCTCCCAGTACTCCATGCCAAAGTCGCAGCAACCACAGCAGCAGTGGAAGGAGCTCGCTACGAAGCCGTATGAGCTCCCCGCGACACAGCAGCGGCAGAACATGGAGCTTTCTTCAACGCCACGACAACCGCGGCAGCAGCATAGTGATCCTTCGCTGCTGCCACAGAATGACCCACCCATTCTGGTTGACTCTGGTTGACTATCGATCACCTGCCTCTTTTCTGGCAACAATGTGGTCGGGGGACGAGGAGCCAGCTTCCACTAATTCGCCATTACCGGTCTCCTCTACATCTCCAGCCCCTGTTTCCAGGAGAAAGCGACATAAGCCCCACCGGCGCTCCACCCCTCAGCCGCATTCCAGAACTTCCGAACCGCCAGTTGTGGTGAGTGAGAAAGACTCTCTCGGTTCACTCCCTAAGAGCAGGAATGCAAACACCAATGTATCTGGTTCCACAGACTCCAGCTCAGAGGATTTAAGGACTGATTTTCACCCAGATGCTAGAGTTGAGGGGCTAAAGGACTTATGTTTTGTTACTTTTCCTAATCTTGGGGCAAATCCCTCTGAGACAGCCAGCCCGGATTTTGTTAACCCTGAGTCAGTTTCTCCTCTATCTGACAACCCCATGTCTGACTTTTCAGGCTGTGCCAAAACTGAACTTAGAGGTCTCAAAACTGTCTCAGCTGACATATCCGTCTCAGACACTGATAGTTCAGATGCTGTTAATTCCCATTCTTTGGACGTTAAAGACTCTTCTGTTTGTGCTCTTTTGGGGGCTGGGAATATAAAAACTATCATCCCGGAGTTTCATCCATGCCTGCAGCAGCAGCAGTTTCATCCATGCTTGCAGCAGCAGCAGTTTCATCCACGCCTGCAGCAGCAGCAGTTTCATCCACGCCTGCAGCAGCAGCCTCTTCCGCCTCACCTGGTCCAGCTGCAGCCTCTTCCGCCTCACCTGGTCCAGCTGCAGCCTCTTCCGCCTCGCCTGGTCCAGCGGCAGCCTCTTCCGCCTCGCCTGCAGCAGCCTCTTCCGCCTCGCCTGCAGCAGCAGCTGCTTCCGCCTCGCCTGGTCCAGTTTCAGCCTCTTCCGCCTCGCCTGGTCCAGCTGCAGCCTCTTCCGCCTCGCCTGGTCCAGCTGCAGCCTCTTCCGCCTCGCCTGGTCCAGCTGCAGCCTCTTCTGCCTCGCCTGGTCCAGCGGCAGCCTCTTCCGCCTCGCCTGCAGCAGCCTCCTCATCAGTTTCAGCGTCGCCTGGTCCAGCTTCTGCATCAGCCTCGCCTGGTCCAGCCTCCGCATCAGCCTCGCCTGGTCCAGCCTCCGCATCAGCCTCGCCTGGTCCAGCCTCCACATCAGCCTCACCTGCATTGGCTTCAGCTTTGCCTGGTGCAGCCTCTGCTTCAACTTCTGCCTCTGCCTCGTCTGGCCCAGCCTCTGCCTCGCCTGGTGCTGCAGGGGCCACGCCGTCTTCAGGTCCCCAACTGCCACCTCAGCATCGCCGGCCACTTTCCAGGCCTTTGGTCGGACGTCATCGCCGTTGAGGGCGGCCCCCTGAACGAGGCCGTCGCTGCCACAGCCTTTGGCGTGGCCGGCCTCCGGACCTGCTCTGTCATGGTCCTGGGTCATTTTGGCCCAGCGTTTTGTGTTTCCTTGAAGTTCATTTTTGTGCTTTGTGTTTATTCTGATTTTGTATTGGTTTAGGGTTGAACCTGTAGTTTGGTGTGTGTATTCAGCCCTACCTGTGTCTGTCCTTGGTGCTCTGTTCATGTCCCCGTGTTGTGTTGTAAATCAGTCTGTGTGTTCCTGCTTTACTTTGAAGGCTCATGTTCTGGATTTCCTATTCTATTTTGAAGGTCTGTGTCTGTTGTCATTGTGTTCAGCTTGTGTCCTCCGGTCCTCATGTGTATTAGGTTCAGCTGTTCTTCCCTCCTGTGTGTGATTACCTGATTACCTTGTGTGTGTGTGTATATTTAGTGGGTGTCGGTCTGTGTTCATTGTCGGCTCGTCTGCGTTCTATGGTGTTCCTGTCTCTGCGTCTCTCTGCCCCGCACCCCTTTTGTATGGTCTCAGGTTTGTCATTTAGTTCTCCCAGTTTAGGTTTCTTCAGTTGTTTTGTCATGCCTCACTGCCTGTTTCTGCCATTGTCACTTTGTAAATAAACATCACTCGTATCATCAGTCACTGCTGCATTTTGGGTCCTCCCTTTCCTCCACACCACACGGCTCCCTCCGCCAGCCGTGACATGCTCTGTCACCGCCACCACTGCCTTCAGTGTGGTCGGCCTCCGGACCTGTTCTTTCACTGCCGCCACTGCCTTCAGTGTGGTCGGCCTCCGGACCTGTTCTTTCACTGCCGCCACTGCCTTCTGCGTGGCTGCTCCCCGGATTTGTTCCACCGGTGCCGCTACTGCTGCTTTTCGCACGGTCTGCCCCCAGAACTGTTTGCCCGTCGCCGCCGTTGCCGTCCGCACAGTCGGTCCCCAGAACTGTTTCACCGTCGCCGCCGCTGCCGTCCGTCCGCACGGTCGGCCCCCGGAACTTTCCCGTGGAATCGTGATGGATCTGGTTCTGTGTTGAACTGTTTTCTTGTTTATGAACTGCTCTGGACTCATACTCCTTGTTTTCTGTGTTGTTCTTCCTTCAGCCCAAAGATTAAAGAATTGAGAATTTAACAAAACACATAGTAAGTGAAAAAGGTGAGTGAAGAAGAAAAACTCTGTGCATCATGGGAAGCTCCCAGCAGCCTAGACCTATAGCAGTATAACTAACCCTCCAGTTTTGTGCACCCACGTCCCTCTTACTTTAGAGTTCTCTGCCCACCATCTTTGGAACTCCCTTCCTTCTGAGATAAGAAACATCACTTCCCTCCCTCCTTTTAAGTCCTCACTAAAAACTCACCTGTTCACATTAACCTATTCCGCATAAATTTTTCCATCCTGCTAGTTTAATTAATTTTATTTATTTGCTCAATGTTTTATCCTTCTTATTTTGTAAATTGTTATGTTTGTTGTTGTTGTTGTTGCTTGTGTACAGCGTCCTTGAGGGTTTTGAAATAAAATGTATTACTATTATTATTTTATTATTAACTCTACAAAAACAGAAAGTTTTCAGCCTAATCTTAAAAGTAGAGACAGAGTCTGTCTCCCGAATTCAAACTGGGAGCTGGTTCCAAGTAAGCCTGCAGAGTGAGAGCGACATGCTCTATATGGTGATATTGCACTACGAGGTCTTTAATATAAGATGGGGCCTGATTATTTAGGACCTTGAAAATGAGTAGAAGGATTTTAAATTAACTTCAGGGTTTAACAGGGAGCCAATGAAGAGAAGCCAGTATGGGAGAAATATGCTCTCTTTCTAGTGCCTGTCAGAACCCTCACTACAACATTTTGGATCAACTGAAGGGCTTTTCAGGAAACTTTTAGGCCATCCTGATCCAACCTTCTCTGGCCTAGAAGTAATCCATGCATGAACTAGTTTCCCAGCATCACTCTGTGAGGATGTTATGCTGTTGTACATGACAATAAAACATTATTGCAACTTTACACCTCTGATGAACAAAATGTCTTGACAACACATTCACTGTCTCTAAAGCAGAGTGCTTGCACTTCTTATTTTAACTGCATATGAACATTCACACTGACAATTGCAGGAAGTGAAAACACTTTATTTATATAGCACATTTAAATAAAACAGGCCTGCTGTATAACGGACAACTGAAATCATTTAAGCCATTGACAAACATTAAAAACATTAAAATACAAATATGAAAAATAAAAGCAATTTAACAATTAAGAAAAAATGAGAGAGATTTGGACATTGGCGTAACAATGCAAATCAAATGCCAAGGGAATCTTAATTTCTTTAGAGCAATCTAAAGGGTGGGCCATTTATATGGATACATCGTAATAAAATGGGAATGGTTGGTGATATTAAAGTCCTGTTTGTGGCACATTAGTATATGTGAGGGGGCAAACTCCTCAAGATGGGTGGTGACCATGGGGGCCATTTAGAAGTCGGCCATCTTGGATACAACTTTTTTCAATAGGAAGAGGGCCATGTGACACATCAAACTTATTGGTAATGTCACAAGAAAAACAATGGTGTGCTTGGTTTCGACATAGCTTTATTCTTTCATGAGTTATTTACAAGTTTCTGACCACTCATAACATGTGTTCAATGTGCTGCCCATTGTGTTGGATTGTCAATGCAACCCTCTTCTCCCACTCTTCACACACTGATAGCAACAAGGGAAGCAAAACTCTACTATCAACAAGTATTTTTTAAGAGTAAGGGTACAGCCTCTTACTGGATCCATTTTTTATTCACCAGAAGGATGCCACACCTTTCCTCCCCATTGTGATACTTAAACCTCAACTGACTGTTTTGATCTTGTCTACATGCATTAAAAAAGTTGATTTAAATAACCAAAAGAAAGATGTGAAACTTTAATGTGAAAGCAGTTAATGCTATTTCTGTATGTGGGTTTCATTTCATAGTGTTGTCAACACAGCAGTAAACGGGGTGGGCCGCTACACATGTTCAGATATCAAGGGAGAAAGCTATCCTTTTTGTCATACATACATACATACATACATACATTTACTCGATACTGGATACAATATTAAGTAACATTCATAAGTAGATCAGCAAGTGGAAAGCTTTTTCAAGGAGCACTCCCATTGAAATCAATAAGAACATCTGATATTTCTTATTATTGGTGAAGTCTTACTGTTGCATAGACTTTGTTCATTACCTGCAACATCTGTCTTGTTCCTATAAAACCAAACAATAGGTAGGCCAGGTTTCACTATAGCATTACTGGCTGCAGAGGCCTTGTGATTTCAGCTGCTCTCAGACCACACTGTGCTGTTTCTTCCTGTGAAGTGATAAGTAATTTCACTCAGGCCTCTCTTCCTCCCCCTTCAGACCATTTGACTCTCACTGTAAGTATGACAGCCATCAGGTTCCATTCTTTCTGTTTACCACACATTTAATAAAAATAGGTAAATAATAGGTTCCTTTCAGATGAAAATCAGAGGAAAAACAACTTAAGAAACAACCATAAAAATGTAACTTTTGATAGATATATGGATTTTAGTAAAACATTTTTTGTTTGTTTTAATAAATAACACTACAGAGCTAATATCTGTTGGCAATTTAATCAACATGAATTTCAGCCTCCCTCATGTCGTCTGACTCTTGTTGCTTTTGTGTGATTTGAACAGAGCTATAGCTCTCTCAATGAATAATTTGGAGCCATAATTTTTTTAAAAAGTGGCTAATCCAGTCTGTTAAAGGCCAGTATATGGCAGCTTCCTTCATACAGTCATATGGGAAGACAGTCTTTGTAACAGGCAAAGCGAAAAGGGGCAGACAAAAGAAACATTCAACAAGCAAAACTCACAAAAAACCCCAGGGAAAACGAGGCAGAGTATGACTTCATGCTGATTAAGCGCACTTATCAGGGCGCTGGGCAATGTGAGTTTATTTTGTATTTTTGAGTTCTTATGATGTACTAGGATATCAAGTTCTCGTGTTATTATTTAGTGTGTCTTGGGTTTTAGTTAATATTATCTTCCATGCTCCCTCGCTTGTGTCATTTTCCCGTTTCCTGTCTAATTCTCTCTTTTCCGCTATACTTTTAGTTATGTCCGTCCCTTGTCCCTCTTATCTGATCCCATGTTCCTCTCCTTGTGTTCCCAGTCTGCTATGTATTTCATGTCTGCTTGTTCCACATCCTATCGTCAAGCTCGTGTTGTCATTTCTACATCTCATTATGTTTCCTGTTTTATTTTCACAGTCTCATTTTCCATTCTCAGTGTGATTAGTTTTGCTTCCCTTGTGGCATCACGTTTATTTGTGTCAGCTGTGTTTGCTATGTGTTTCCACTTCCCTCGTTACTCTTCGGTGTATTTATGTCTTCTGCCTCCCTTTGGGGTGGCTGTGGCTCAGGTGGTAGAGCAGATCAGCTATTGAGTGGAAGTTTGGTAGTTAAATCCTTGGCTTCCCCAGTCTGCATGCCAAATATCCTTGGGCAAAATCTTAACTAAATACTGCTCTCCGATGTGGCCATCAGAGTGTGAATGTTGGTTAGATTGCACTTGATTATAGAAGGAAGTGATTGGGTGAATGAGGCATGTTGTACACAGCACTTTGAGTACTCTGGCAGAGTAGAAAAAAGTGCTATGTGAGAATCAGTCTATTTACCACTTTGTTCATTTTTGGGTCCCTTGTCCATCTTATCCTATTTCTTTCTAGTCAAAAACTACATTGTCAGGTTCATATTGTTGAACACACACACACACACACACACACACACACACACACACACACACACACACACACACACACACACACACACACACACACACACACACACTTACCTACACAACTCACAGACTGATACTCTTTATTCACATGTATACCTATGTAAGACGTCATATGTTAATAAACCTATGCATATTCATGTAACCTCAACAAAGAGCAGTGTTACGAGGGAGCAGACGAGAGCAACTAAGGTCAAGAGAAGGAACAGCGCTCATCCTGTTCTCTCCTTCATGCATGAGTAACACAATGAACTTTGCCTACTTGTGTCTTGCTTTGCTGTGTAGTAGAATTTTCTCGTTCCAGCGGTGGGGTTGTGCTAGACAGACCCATCATACATATAAACTACAAAAACTACAACAGAATAAGTGAAAATGATTTTCTTTACAAATAACTCTCACTAAACTAACACAGCCAATCACTCAACATGTTTGTTCTCTTGGCTCATATTGACTTCATAGTCAATGATGTTTTTGCTTTTTTAAGACCTTAACTTAGCATTGCACTGAAAAACAAACAAATCCACCCTAACAAAAAAAAGTAAGTTCAAGGACCAAATTGCATTCGATTTCTTCACGTCAAGGTAGGGGTGACATGGAAGTGGGCCCCGGGTCACGAGTTTGAGACCCCTGCTTTATATGAAACATTCAGGATTCAGGATCCCACAACTTAGACATTCACATTACTCACACTCTCATTACACATACATATAGGATCTTGGGGGTGGGCACGAGACACAGAATCCAAATTACCATCAGGGTGTACACCTCACCCCTGGCGTCGTTGCCCACCTCTCAATTTTAAATACACGTAGACATTGAGGGCTAGCAGGAGGGCCTATGCGCTTACCTGCTGCTCTCTGGCAGGTAGCTCCATGCCCTCCTGGGTTTTAAATGCACCTTAGAACACACATGCATCAACACTACAATGAGCGGGTGGAGGGAGGTTTGGAGTCTTCTCTCACCCCCGTTCTCTGCGGCCTGCTGGAGCGGGGGGGCTAGGAGGAGGAGTTGGCCGTCCGACTGCGGTCTAGACTGTGGGGCCTCCCTGCTGCTGCCGAGTTGGGGCGGTTCGTAGAGTACGCTTGGGGAGTGTGATCGTGTGTACAGCGTCTCTTTATGTCTGTCTCCACGTTGGTTGAGTGTGGAGTAAGTGCATATGAGAGCATGAGGGTGGGAATGGATGTTTGTATCTGTGTGTGCCTGTATGTCTGTGTCTATATGTCAGGTTGGGTGTCAGGCGCCACCTCTCTGGGGACATCTCAGGCCCTCCAAGGTTTGGAGGCCTATCTCCCCCCCCACCACCACTTCCCCTGCCAGTGGCGGACTCCCTCAGACATCGGCGCGTTGGCAAGGCTGGGATGGTCAATTTGGTAAAGTAAATCCGTGGGGCATCTTTCTTTGCCTTTAGACAACAATTCTGATGGCAAAAGAGCCAAACGGGACAGGCCAAAAAAAAAAAAAAAAAAAAAAAAAAAAAAAAAAAAAGAAACATTCAGGATGCCATTGTATCGTCATTTATATCTGTAGAGACCTTGTTTCAGTTGTGTGTGACAAATCATAATGCCTTTGTCTTTTTCTTTTCAGGAGAGAGCTGACATATTAGGACAAAATAATAACCATAACAAAAAACACCATTGTACACACAGAGAACGCACTTTATCTGCCAACATAATAAACAACGTGAGTTTCCACTTTTCTCTCTATTGCAGGCCTTCTGCTTCTTGTTTTGGCAAGAAGCCACAATGCTGCAGAGTCCAGGTGAAGAGAGCCCTCATCCTGCAAATGAACAGTTTAGAGTCACATACAAAAACAAAAGCAAAAAAAGAGACTGTCATTGCACCCATCTTATTCATGACTGTCTGGTGCCTTGTAAACAGATAATTTTGGACTTTTAAAAAGCCATGACTGAGTGCACATCTGAGTGATACTGCTGAACAAGTACAAAATTGCTTTCCTTGAGTGTCATTTACTTAAATCAGAGATATCAGAGAAAAATCTGATGAAGCTCTAAAAAGAGTAGAAGAAATCTAACATCAAAAGGCAGAATGAGTGCTACAAATAGGATAAGACAGCTTTGCTGGCAATTCACGGTTAATGTTGCAAAATCATACTTATATATATATATATATATATATATTATTATTATTTTTTTAATTACTCCTTTTTTTTATATAAAGGCTATCACAGTTATAAATTACCTGTAACACAGCTTTTGAATAACAAAAAATGTTCTCCATCTTGTTTCTTTCAAGATGCAGCTCGTTCTTTGAGGCTAAAACACAAGGTAAAAAGTTAGAAGTTTGTACATGATTGTTACAGATAGATGAGGATGTTTAATAAATCACTTTTTTCTGTACCTGCATGAAGCTGCCTCACTTTAATAGCCAAAGCAGCAGAAGTCATCATGAAGAAAACAGCCATGCTGATAAACATCACAGTGCCAGCTTTTGTATTTCCATTACACTCTTCTGCATTGATTGAAAAGGTATTTAAATGGTGTTAGAAAGTTACCCTAGCATGCCAAACTGTTTAAGTGGATGTTTATCAATTGCAAATACAAGACCAATCAGACCAGGAGTGACATATTTAGCCGCATGTTCTCCTTAAATTGCTGGCTGTCTAAGTGGTGTCCAAAGTGGTGTTTCCTGAAAACCCTCTCCTGTCTGATCATTTCCTGATAACATTTACATTTACAATAATGGATTACAAAGCAGTGGAGAGTAGACTTTATCATAGTAGATGTCTTTCTGAAAGCAAAGACATCTTAACTCAGTTTAAAAATATAATCCACCCACTGTTATCATCCTCAATGCCCTGTACCAACACAGAGCAGAGCAGCTACCTGAACGCTACTCCAAACCAAGGTTATTATCGTTAACGAAAACTAACGAAATAACGAAAACTAGAAGTGAAAAAACATTTTCGTTAACGGAAATAAAAATAAAAACAAAAAAAGGAAAACTAACTGAAACTGTAATGAGTGTTCACAAAACAAACTAAAATTAACTGAATTTATAGCAAAAATTCATTGATGTGTGCGTGTCATACAATAGTCAAGGGTGAAAATGAAGTTTAGTTTCCAGATTTTTTTCTTGCTGTGTCTCATTATGCCAGCAGGTGGCAAGTACGTTAGTCGAGTCGTCTGTGTTGCTGCTCCGTCCACGCGCAGAATCATGTCAGGAAAAGTCGGGAGAAAGCGCCAGAGTCCAATTTGGGATTACTTTGAATATGACTGTGTTTTGGATAAAGCAAGTGTCTTGTAGTGGAAAGAGACAAATTATGAGGGACATTTCTAAAGGGAAAAAAATCCCACAAACCTTAAAGTGCACTTGAAAAGCTCACACAAGAAGGCTAACCTAGCTTACCTTGAGAAGGTAAGGGAGCACACTCATCCCTCATCCCCAGAAAACAGAAGCTAACCCCAGGCAAGGCAGCGTGATGCATCCCGAGAAAACAGGACGGGGATATCTACATAACTGTGTGAGTCAATTGCCTTCAAAAAGTTTATCAATTCACTCGAACCAAAATTACAAACACCCGGTGCGGCAAGAGTTAATAGTCTCATTGGGGCCAAGATATACATTTTATAGTTGCCTGGTATCAATGGTTGTTCATCTGCCTTTATTTATTTATTTATTTAAAGAACCCATAGGTGGGAATGTGAGTTGTCTGTCTCTGCGTGTTAGCCCTGCGACATACAGGCGACCTGTCCAGGGTGCAGGGTATGGTAGCTGGAATAGCAACATACCCAAGGATAAGCAGAAAAGAATGACTGATATGATGAAACTGGGATTTTGTTACACTTAATTATTGCAAACACAACTAAAACTATAACTGAAACTAATCAAAACTAAACTTAAACTAAGGATTTTCAAAAAATAAAAACTAAACTAAACTAGCAAACAATTGGTAAAAACTAATTAAAACTGATATAAAATTGAAAATCTGAAGTCAAAACTAAATAAAAATAAAAACTAATGAAAATTGCAAAACTATTAAAACCCTGCTCCAAACGAGGTCGATTATCTTGTTAATAATGTTACCTAGATTTGTTATTTCTAGGCTGGACTACTGTAATTCATTATTATCAGGATGTTCTAAAAACTCACTGAAAAGCCTTCAATTAATCCAAAATCTTGCAATAAGAATACTGACAGGGACTACAAAGAGAGAGCAGAATTCTCCTGTATTGGCTTCGCTTCATTGCTCGCTGGTAAATCCAGAATTGAATTTAAATCCTGCTCCTCACATAATAACATACTCATAAATATCTTAATGACCTTATGTACCACATCACCCTAATAGCGCATTCTTTCCTTTTTGCTAAAGCATATACTTAGGGCTGGACCAGGTGACCCTGAATCCTCCCTTAGTTATGCTGCAATAGGCATAGGCTGCTGGGGGATTCCCATGATGCATTGAGTTTTTCCTTTTCAGTCAACTTTCTCACTCACTGTGTGTCAATCCGGTCTTTAAGTCCGATGACATTAGCCGTGCCTGGACTCAAACTCTGCTGCAGGTAGGGTTGCGAACCGTCCCTTAAAAAACGGAATCGTCCTGTATTTAGAAACAAAAGTACACGTCCCGTATTGAGCTAATAAGGGACGCACTTTGTGTGGGGGCCTCCCTGCTGCTGCGGAGTCGGGGCGGTCTGCCTCTCCCCACCGCAGGGAAAAGGGTAACACCACCTGGGTCTGGGTGCAGTTCCCCCCTCCAGGGGCAAGGGTACCTAGACCCGGTTCGTAGAGTACGCTTGGGGAGTGTGATCGTGTATACATTGTCTCTTTATGTCTGTCTCCACGTTGGTTGAGTGTGGAGCAAGTGCATATGAGAGCATGAGGGTGGGAATGGATGTTTGTGTCTGTGTGTGCCTGTATGTCTGTGTCTATATGTCAGGTTGGGTATCAGACACCACCTCTCTGGGGACATCTCAGGCCCTCCAAGGTTTGGAGGCCTATCTCCACCCACCACCACTTCCCCTGCCAGTGGCGGACTCCCTCAGGTGTCGGTGTGTTGGTGGTTCTTTGTGTGTGGGGGTGGGCGTCCGGGTACACACCGGCTCACTCCTTGGCGGCCGCTTATCGGGGCCTGTTTTTTTTTCTCCATACATTTTGTTTTTTTTCTTCCTTCCCCCCCTTCTCACCGTCTCTTCTCCCCTTTGGTTTTCTTTCTCTCCCTCTCTTTCTTTCATTCTTTCTCCCTGTCCTATCCCCCAGTCATGTCTGTCCCGTTTGTAGCAACTGAAAATAAAATAAATTCATAATCATAATAAAGGTCAATCAAATGGACCAATATGGCAAGGCCATGATGATCCACTTGGTAAAATAAATCCGCTTGGCATCTTTCTTGGCCTTAAGACAACAATTCTGATGGCTAAAGATCCAAACGGGACACAAAAAAAAAAAAAAAAAAAAAAAAAAAAAAGGGACGCACTTTGTCCCGTAATACAGTGATAATCAAAAGTAGTCTATAACTTTTAATGGAATTAACGCTTTGTTTGAAAACATAATTCCCAGCCCCTCTCCTGCTTTGTGACCAATGAGCTGACAGCACACTTATGACAATTCGAGTATGACAATTCAGATTACCGCTTATCTCATTGGTCGAGGAAAGGTCGCTTGTGGAGAAAATACCGGAAGACAACAGATGACCACAACAAGAAGCATTGCCAACAGGGAAACAAACGCAGACACTGCAGTGCAAGTCTCGGATGACAGTACACCTAAAGCTGGGCAAACACTGTGCGATTTTTTCAATTTTTTCAGTCATGTTATTCAGCTCCTGCTCAAACTGCACGATTGACTCGCAGGGGTTAGACGTTGGTAGGTCACGATGCAGGGTCTCACACTATACTGCCTGATGCTCTGATGCGACCTGAGTGCTCACACTGTGCGTCCATAAAATGAAGGTTATAGCAGAAAATCTGTCGCTCGCTCTCTCTCTCTCTGTCTTTCACTCACACAGACACACCACCACCATCAACTTTGCTAAATTGCTAATGAAAAACATTAATCAGGCAGCTGTGATTGAGCAGCAATGTAAATGCAACTATTTTCACGGTTGTTGTGGTCATGATAATTTTGTGATGCCACATCGAAAAGGCTCGGATGAGCTTTCCAAAGTTCTACAAGTTGTGCCTCCATCGCTTGTGTCCAGATCACACGCCGCACAGCTGTGCTGCTCCATCTTTTTCACCGACGTTTACGTGTTTGCGCGTGAGCAGTGTGAGCAGCTGTGGTGACACCCTCACGAGCGATTGATGATCGGGAGCTGGTCGTGAGGTGTTAATCGCTTTTCGTTACCCCACGTATACTACACGATGCACGATGAAGGCCAAAATTGGTCCGATCACCAAATCGGTCGCACGACTCAAAAATCGGCTCAAAATGGGCCAAAAATCGCACAGTGTAAGCCCAGCATTAGAGCAGCAATGTTTGTTCGCTCAGAGAAAGAAAAAAAAAAAAAGGCTGGAAAAGTACAGGGAGGAATGGGAAAAGGAAAACACCTGGCTGGAAAAGTGCACGATAACACCTATAAAGCGCACTGCACTGTGTGCCGGCGCACTTTTTCCATAGCCATGCTTCTAGTGGTGGGCACATGAAGAACATGAGGGGCGTGAAAGCTCGGGGAACCCTTAACCAATTTTTTGTCCACCAGGCCACGGCAGAAGCAGATATGGTATGTAAACATTGGTTTGTTTTTTTTAAACCCTCTGGTTAAGGTTAATATGGGCATGTGCAGTGAATATCAGCGCTATGTGGCCAGAAGTGTGATAATATAATTTATTTTGTGTAATAAACAACTGCAAGGATAGATGATTACAACAAATAGATGACTAATACATAAAAGTAATACATAGATGAATAATGATGATGAGTTAAGATGCGTAATCATGGGAACAAGCGGGTTTACAAACAGGAGCAGCTGATTAGCATTAGAAAAGCTGAAATAATACCTCAACTGAAGCCAATTGTACTAAATGCACTATATGTGCACTGTTACAAGAATGTTTTTCGTTCTATTGCCTTCTATTAATTTATATAATTTTAAGTTAAACAGGACAGAGTTCTTTTAAAGAAAGATTTACTTATATTCTCAAAAGTTAAGCATGACAGGCTTAAGAAAGAGACCTGTTTTACTGTGTTAATGTTGTCATTTTGAGCTAAAAATAAATGGCTAAATGATCATTTGTTTCCCATATGGTCATATCACAAAGAATATGCATCTGCTTAAATCAAATTCAAGTCAAATGCTTAAAAAATAATTTCACACACAAAAAAAAGAGCTACCACACTGGGAAGGGTGAAGACAACTGGGTTGCCCGGCCCTGGCCACGAGTTGTCCCTTATTTATTTTTCAGGGAGTTGGCAACCCTAGCTGCAGGTCCCTAATTGTGGCATCACTGAGAGTTAAAAACTGTCTAAATCCTTTCATCTGTAATAAAATGATCACCATTGCTGCTCTAAGTTTAACATCCAGGCATCCACGAAAACAGAGTTTAAGAAATTTAGCAGAGTTAGAAGTTAGCAGGAAGTTAGCTTGCTACTTTGCATCTACGTGATTGCTAGCGACACAGCTATGTTAGCATAATATAAACAGTGAAGCTGGAGGATGAACGCTAACTTTTTTCCATTCAATAAAAGTTAAGGTGAGGATTCCCAAAGGTTCGGGACAAATGCAATCGCATGTCAGGATGCTGTAAACGGACTGAACTTCAATTGGAAGAACAACTGAGATAATCCATGAACAATACGAGCTTAGTTATCAATACACTGGCTGAGCTGTAGTTATATTGTAAGGTTTTAAAAATGAGCTTTAAAATGATTAGTGATAATAAAAAACGAGAGGGCCTGCCAGTGATCACTGACTGCTTTCAGGGGCTTGTTGAGATTAAATAGAACAACAAACAAGGTATTAAAACATGCAAAGAACACAAAAGCCTTATTAAATGTGGAGTCATTTGGGCTCGGAAGCAGGATTCATCACGTCATCACTTAAAGACCGGATAGACCTCTCTGCATTGAATCATGCTTGTTATTAATCTCTATCTCTCTTCCACAGCATGTCCTCTATACTGTCCTCCTTCTCTCATCCCCAACCGGTCACAGCAGATGGCCCCGCCCCTCCCTGAGCCTGGTTCTGTAGGAGGTTTCTTCCTGTTAAAAGGGAGTTTTTCCTTTCCAGCGTTGCCAAAGTGCTTGCTCATAGGGGGTCATTTGATTGTTGGGATTTTCTCTGTATATATTATTATAGGGTCTACCTTACAATATAAAGCGCCTTGAGGTGACTGTTGTTATGATTTGGCTATATAAATAAAATTGTTTTGAAAAATTGAATTGGATATAGGATTATGTATTTCAGTTGCACATAAAAGTTTCATACATTTGTATTTGATAGTTAAAAAAAGATGTAATACACTTGGTCAATCAAAAATTAAAAATGAAGTAACCTAAATTGATGTTAAATATTTTTACACAGCAAATGTATTTAAAACAAAATATGTAGGTTTATTTGCTAGATTATTGCTGTGTTTTAAAACATAGAAAACAGATGCTTACTTTATCTTTAAATGGCAAATATACAACACATTGAGTTACACTGTTACACTGTTACAGATATATAGATGGCGCCGGTGAGGTCGGCTGCCGTCACGACCGCTCCGACCACTTTTTCTTTGTCTTTGCTTTTTAAGTTAGTTTTCAGCGTTTCTAAATCGGCAAAATCATCACCATTGGGTACATTAGGTATGACAGTGACACTCTTGTTTCTATTGGTATACAATGTACTCACAATTCGAAGTTTTTAACTCCGGATCCGAGCTGGCCGAGTGAGATCTTGAGGGAGAACAAAGGGAAGCGGCGGCCTAGAGGGAAGCGAGCCGGCGTCAGGAACAGGCTGAGAGCTCGTGCACACCGCACACCTCTGCCTAGCATCCTGCTCGCCAACGTCCAGTCACTGGAGAACAAGCTTGATGACCTCAGGGCCAGGATAAAGTTCCAGAGAGACATTCGGGACTGCAATCTCCTCTGCTTCACCGAGACATGGCTGAACCCAGCGGTGCCGGACCACGCCATCCAGCCGGCCGAGTTCTTCTCGGTTCACCGCATGGACAGGACACGGGACTCGGGGAAGTCAAGGGGAGGCGGCGTGTGTTTAATGGTGAACAACAACTGGTGCAACAGTGCGAACGTTGTTCCTCTCACACGCTCCTGCACACCAAATCTGGAACTACTGTCCATCGTGTGTCGTCCCTTTTATCTACCTCGGGAATTTACATCGGTCATTATAAGTGCCGTTTATATTCCACCACAAGCGGACACGGTCACCGCCTTATCCGAGCTGCATGAGGCACTCACACAGCACCAGACACAACACCGGGACGCTGCGCTTATTGTGACGGGGGACTTTAATAGCGCCAACCTCAAACGCGCAGCGCCGAACTTTTATCAACACATCACCTGCCCCACCAGAGGTGAAAGGACACTGGACCACTGCTACACTACGGTCAAGGACGGCTACAAGGCACAATCCCGCCCTCCGTTTGGCAAATCTGATCACGCCGCCATCTTCCTCATGCCAAAATATAAACAAAGGCTGAAACAGGAAGTTCCGGTTCAGAGGAAGGTCGCGCGCTGGACGGATCAATCAGTGGCCGCATTACAGGACGCACTCGATGACGCAGACTGGGGCATGTTCAGAAACAGCTCCGATGATGATGTCAACGTGTTTACGGAAGCGGTTGTGGGATTCATCGGGAAACTAGCGGATGATACCGTGGAGACAAAGACTATCACAACGTTTCCCAATCAGAAGCCGTGGGTGGATAAAACCATCCGCGACGCTCTGAGATCCCGCACCGCTGCCTACAACACGGGACTCACGACGGGGGACATGGACCCGTACAAAGCCGCGTCATATAACGTGTGGAGGGCGGTAAAAGAGGCGAAGCAGCGCTACGGGAGGAAACTAGAGTCACAACTCCAACAGAGTGACTCTAGGAGCCTGTGGCGGGGACTAAGGACAATAACGGACTATAAAGCACCAACAACCGGTATGACGAACTCGGCCGTGACTCTGGCAGACGAGCTGAACACTTTCTATGCTCGCGTCGAGGCTGCAGCTAAGGACTCCAACGATGCTAGTGCTAGCGGCGCTAACGGCTGCAGACAGGAAGATACTGCCAGCACCGGAAACGTGCTCGTCATCTCCGAGCATGAAGTAAGGAGAGCCTTCAAGAGAGTGAACACCAGGAAAGCAGCAGGACCAGACGGCATCCCAGGTCGTATCCTAAGAGACTGCGCATACCAGCTAGCTCCTGTGTTCACGGAGATATTCAACATCTCTTTATCTCAGTCGGTGATCCCCACATGCTTCAAAGAGTCCATCATTGTTCCTGTCCCGAAGAAACCTCAGTAGTGATGAAGTGTTTTGAACGCCTGGTCAGAGACTTCATCATTTCTTCACTACCAGACACACTGGACCCACTACAGTTCGCTTACCATCCAAATCGTTCCACAGACGATGCCATCTCTCATCTCCTCCGCACATCACTCACTCACTTGGACATTAGAAGGGGGAATTATGTTAAAATGCTCTTCATAGACTACAGCTCTGCATTTAACACCATAATTCCCTCCACACTCACCACCAAGCTGGAGCATCTGGGACTCAGCTCATCTATGTGTCAGTGGATCTCCAACTTCCTAACTGGCAGACCACAGGCAGTAAGGATGGGCGGACATGTCTCAGCCTCCACCACTCTCAGCACTGGAGCCCCCCAGGGGTGTGTTCTGAGCCCCCTGCTGTACTCTCTGTACACATATGACTGTGTGGCCACTACCAGCTCCACCACCATCATCAAGTTTGCTGACGACACCGTCGTGGTGGGCCTGATCTCTGATAACAACGAGACGGCCTACCTGAAGGAGATTAGGAATCTGGAGAACTGGTGCCAGAGGAACAACCTCCTTCTAAACGTCAGTAAGACAAAGGAGCTGATAGTGGACTTCAGCACTAAGCAGGAGAGGAACTACCAGACCCCCGTCATCAACGAGTGCCCAGTGGAGAGAGTGGACAGCTTCAAATACCTCGGAGTTCACATCACGCAGGACCTGTCATGGTCCTGTCACATCAACTCCGTGGTGAAAAAGGCCCGTCAGCGTCTCTACCACCTCAGACGCTTGAGAGACTTCCAACTGCCCTCCAAGGTGCTCAGGAACTTTTACTCGTGCACCATAGAGAGCATCCTGACGGGAAACATCTTAACCTGGTTCGGGAACAGCACCATGCAGGACAGACGAGCTCTACAGAGGGTTGTGCGATCAGCTGAGCGCACCATCCGCTCCGAGCTCCCTGACCTGCACTCAATCTACAGCAGGCGGTGCTGGACCAAGGCCAGGAAAATCGTGAAGGACCTCAGCCATCCCAACAATGGACTGTTCTCTCTGTTGAGGTCAGGAAAGCGATTCCGCTCCCTGAAGACCAACACAGAGAGACTGAGGAGGAGCTTCTTCCCGCAGGCGATACGGTCTCTCAATCACAATCACACCACCACACAGTACTGACCCACACATATAGTTCTTACACACACACTGGACATTCTGGACATTGTTTTCACTTCATCACTTAAATCACTGCTGCTGTTATTGTGTATATATTTATTTATACTTCTTGTGTATTTTGTTCATACATTCTTATATAGTTCTATATTGTGTATTTTGTTGTACAGTTATTTTATTTTCAATTTAATTTATATATTTTATCTTATTCTTTCCCAGTGTGTTGTACAGTTATTTCATTTTTAACCTTAATTTATATTTTATTCCTTCCTAGTTAAATTTACCCTTTTTAATTTTTCATATTTATTTCCTATCTTATTCATAGCCTTTTCCTTTTTTGTTTTCTTTAGGTCACGAGCAGTTGTCCAAGCATTTCACTACATATCGTACTGTCTATGACTGTGTACGTGACAAATAAAAATTTGAATTTGAATTTGATTTTACACTCTTTATGTTCAAATCATATAATCCAAATTTGATAGTCTAATATAAGATTTTAGATACGCTGACCCTATCCCAGCTGTCATAGGGCAAGAGGCGGGGTACACCCTGGACAGGTCGCCAGTCTGTCGCATGGCCAAGAAAGACCCCGGCCTGATGGGGGAATAGAACTCAGGACCTTCTTGCTGTGCGGCAACAGTGCTAACCACCGTGCCACTGTGCTGCCCAGCCCACGGAGTCATCAGTGCATTTTCTAAATACATGACATATCTGTTATACTATTTTATTCTCTGTTATAGAGGCTAAGACCACAGTTGAAGCCACGGTGGTGTTCATTGGTGGGGGTGACGTAATGCCACTGTTATGAATGAAACTTGTAACCAAGTCTAATAACTCCAGCCATACTTATCTTGTCCATTTAACATCTGTATGGTATTCCATCAGTTGCATTTGTTTTTGAACAAATGCAACTTTATCCAAAAACATTTATCACAACAGAACGACAGTCACAAACTGGTTCTTCTTCCGACCAATAACACCTGGCGCCAATTACGTATGTCTACCTTAAATATATTCCCATAAACACACCATACTGTAAAACACATTAACACCTAGCAGCGCATATAAGGTAACAACACAAAAGTTGCTTCTACATCAGTTTTCTTGTTTCAGTTGTCTTGTTCAATATTCATTAAATATTTTATGTTTTATTTTCAAAGGTGATATATAAATACATTTTTACTAGATCCTTTTTTTCCTCATCCATGTATGTGTTACTATGAATGTGTTTCTAATTTTTACTTCTTTGAAATTTGAGGAAATAAAGTGCAAAGGCATATTAATCCACTTGTATTACTTTAGAAATGAAAATTATTCTACAAAACAGGTCACAGTTTACTAGAGTAAAGTGACAAAAGAAAAACATTTTAGAGAGATAAAATTAACCATACCTTGACTACTGAGTTTCACTTCATCATTGGGTTCACCATTTCCTGTAGGCATGGTATAACTTTATACATAACAATTTGATGATAAATCATGTGCAAGAAATAAGCCTTTACCCCACAAGCTTACCTTGAATTCTTAACTCTACTGCATCCGAAATAACTGTGTGTTTATTTGTGTAAAATCCACAGAAATACAGCCCAACATCAGATAAATTCACTTGCTTGATTTGAAGAAAGACAAAGGTGATGTTGGAACTCATAATAAATTTTCCATTTTGAAATCCATCGCAGAACGATGCTGAGCCACGAGATTCAAACATAGAAGAGACACAAGTGGGCTTAGTTTGGTTGACCACTTTAAACCAGTCTGCCTGTGTTTGATGGTTGGAGATGTTGGTGCACTGCAGTGTCACTTCTTCACCGGGCTGGACCTCCACAGTCTGAAACCCAGAACCTGAGACAGAGATCCAGCCTGAAACAAACACCACAGACAAATTAGTATTAAATTAACTGTAATCATTTTCACAGGGTTCCAAAAATATTTAAATTCTGGTAGGATCCATATCTTGGACTGAGAATCATTAGATGCCAGTACTTACAGTGAATACAGAAAAACAACGCTGTTATAACGGTGAAGCTCCCCATTGTGTGCTTAATCCAGTTGCTACTCGGACATTTAGTAAACCACACAGCTATTACAAAGGCTTTTAGAGGGCGAGGTGTTTCTAGTTTTTCATCCTGTCAGTGACCTGTTAACACATTGCAGTACCTTGGCTTAAAAATCGTCAAGCCACTTCCTCTTGGTGGTGACGTGCTATTGGATCACAGCGTTGTCACATCACTTCCTTTGCTAGTGGTGTTTTTTCTAATCTGTATAGCGCATTTAGTTACAAACCTTTACATAACAATTTAGTAACAATGTTTATTTACTCCTTGGCCTCCTTTATTAATAAAGATACCTATAATAAATTTAGCTTGGTTGTACCTTTGGAGATCACACTCAGTTAACTGAAGACCCAGATCTGCACCCTTGACAACCCTGTAACCAGCCAGGCCCCTGTGATATGTGCAGGTGAAGGAAGCTAAGCCACTGTTAGGTATTCTCCACCAGATTATGTGTGGGCCTGGACCTTCTCTCTGTATGTTGCTGAATTGTTGTTGATTATCATCTGTGCCATGGATATGTTATCTGCAAACTTATATATGAAATTTGTGCTATGAATGGGATTGTAGTCATGTGTGAAAACTGAATATAAGAGTCGACTGAGACCACAGCCCTGAAGGGTGCCAGTGTTAAGGATGGTATGACTGAAGAAGAGAAACTGAAGGAAAATAGCATTATTTCATTCATTTTTTGCTAAAAAAAAAGAAGAGGGTTTTGTTGCTCTGTACAAATTATTATAAAGAATCCCTAAAGCTAAGAAGCCCATAAAGCCAGGAAAGCTTAATGTTGAATAAAATAACATTTAGTGAAGAAAGTAAGAACTCCAGGTTTCATTTCAGCACTGTGTGAAGACTCAGAGTCAGAGATCTGTTGAACCAAGTACTAATTTACCATGAAGCTTAAAAGCCAAATACTACTAGCCCTCAAGGTAGCTGTAAATAAATCATTACCTAACGCATCACTTGATCTAGCTTTTATTCTTCCTGTCCTGCCACTCCTGCATCCACATCAGTCATATTTCTGTAAAAGAAAGGATGGACAAAATGCTGGAAACGAGACCAAGAGTGTCCAATTCCTTTTGGTCCACCTAGCTTACGTCTTCATCTACTGCTGCCGACAGAGTACGGGCACAAACAGAAGGTGCACGTCTCGAGCTCTCCTTTGTAGCTGAGCAATAACATACTGACAAGGTCACAGTGAACTTTCTTAAAACTGCATATATATATATATATATATATATATATATATATATATATAGATAGATAGATAGATAGATAGATATGTGTGTGTGTATTATTTAAATGTAATTTGTTTGTAATACTAAGGTTCCACATGCCACTGTTGTAGTAGGGCATTAATGATGTTGCATTTGTGGGGGCTCCCAGCCGGAGTCATATGGACTTCTCCCTGTACTAAATTATAAGTTTAAATTTGGTGTATTTTGTTTTATTAAGCATTAGTTCTGAGGGCTAAATATCCCCAAAGTGCTTTTGATTTCTTTGAACGACGAAAATAGTAACCAACAGCCTTATATCTATTATACCACCCATTTATGTGTTTTAATGGGGGTTTAAATATTAAAAGTGATTATCAGTAGTTTATTTTTGAGTATCCTTTGCTTCATATTTGTCTCAACTTAACCCACTATTACATTTGATTTTGATTTTGCTGTTGAGAGAAACCACACCATTGTTTGATATTTGTATGTTTTTATATACGGTGGCCCACAGTGGGATGAAGAGGCGCCTGCTGCTGTGTGTGTCCACTGATTTTACTGCTGCATTTTGTCTTTTGTAAAATAAGCCATATTTTACAACCAGTCCCTGTTTTTCATCACAAGGCAGTCTACCATTTGAAATCTGCTACACAAGCAGAAAGATAACATCCTGAAACAGGATGAACAGCTTAAAAGGAAAACAGATCTGGATGCAAATCTACACATACTCAAATCACAGAAAGCAGCTGCAGCTGCATTAGCTGAGGCTCAAGCTTGGGAAATTTCTGCACAAGAAAGTGAACATCCAAAACAGCCCCAGCTGGGCAACATGCAGCAAATCAACCCAACAGAACAAGTTCAAGAGTATGTGTGGCAACAATCAGTACTCAATAATGATCTGCAGACTCCACAATTGGGCAGCCACTGCCATCGAGGCAACAGCAAAAGCTTGCAAAGAACCAAGTATCTGTCAGCCCAGTATGACCAACAACCAAGAGTTCACTCCTTTGCCAGTCATCTGTGTTTTGAACCCAAAGAGAGTCTTGCAACTGGAGTTATGGTGAACAACCAGCAAATAATGATCGATTTCACCATCATCAGTCCAAGATTTGGGCACCCATACATGTAAGGGGTAGACATGCTGACTCTTCAGATCTAACAGAATATCTAATATGAAAGGGAAATGAGCTCCACTCCAGCATCTGCCCCACTTCCTTCTTCCACTTTATGGTACGATGCTAGTATGTCTTTGCACGTGATTATCCAGATGGGCTCTTAGAGCTGATCATTCACAAATGACACATTGCTATATAGTAGGATAGTTAGTTTTACAACATGCATTCAGACAACACGAGTGGTAAATTGAGTTGCCTTTCTGCTACTTTGGTACTTTGTAGTTTTTGACAAAGGAACCTACCAGTTAAAAAACAGGCTGTTAAAAAATGTAGAAAAAAACAATTGTGTGCAAATAGTACAGGATGTGTTGTTTGTGGTTTTAAAGGCTAGTCCTTCTGTGGCTTTTTATTTGGCTTATACACAGAGCCACTGCAGTGGAAAAAGACAAGGGGAGGTGCATAAAACTTGCCAAGCTTTGCACATAGACCATGGTCAGGGAAGAAAGCTGCCCATATAAACACTGGCTGTGTCTTTATTTGCCCCTTTTGTCAGTATACAAAAAAAACCCAAAACAATTTCAACATATCTAGTTAGAGAACACATCTAAAAACATATGACGGGATATACCCACACAAAATAATTCTAGCAAAAACACTGATGTTGCCACAGAATTTATTGTTTTATCATTTACATCAAGAATGAAACAACAGCGTTCTTTTTAATGTAGCATTATTCTTGGTGTTGAAATCAACAGTTATTTGATATTTGTGATGAGTGAAAAGTCTTTTTCCTTAACTGTCTACACGTCCAAAGGCCGATGCGAACTAGTAAAAAGCAGAAAGTCAAATTTCACCAGCTGTAGAGGCCTTGTGAGTTCAGCTGTGCTCAGACCACAGTGTGAAGTCTCTTCCTGTGAAGTGATCAGTATCTCATTCATGCCTCCACCCAAAGACCGCCTGACTCCCCCTATCAGTAACTTTGTGTACCCTCATTTTATTGAGATGAAGACAAATTAAGGCAGAAAAAAAAGACACATAAATGTTTAGTACAGGGTTAAAAAAAACTTAACCACTAAGCATGCTTTCTCATCATGAACACAGAGAATCAGCTCTATGCACTGGCAGCATAAACAACATGAGTTTCCACTCGTGTCTCTTTTGCAGGCCTTCTGCTTCTAGGTGTTTGTGGGTGGAGTCTCAACACTGCAGAGTTCAGGTCAACAGAGTCCACATTCTGTAGGTGAAAAATTTACAGTCACATAGCAAAACAACCACAGACTCAGTACTTTCACTATCCTTGACTGTGACAGTCTTAGCATATGCTAGATTATTCTAGGCTAGACTCCAAAAAAGACAGAAAGAGAGCCAAATGATTTTTGTTTTAAATGTACCTCTGAGTGATACACTACCAAATAAGTGTGGCATTCATCCATTACATTAATTTGAAACCTTCAGATAGAGATAATAGGGATTGGGACTATCAACATTGCTTTACAATAACTCCAGGTTTCTAATTCAGACTTTGTGTCCACTCACACTAAATTTGGTGTTTGAGGTACAATATTTTCTTCACACAATGGACCCAGGGCTACCTGCTTCTTAGTGGTTGGTAGATATCTTCAGAACAGAAGAAATTTAACATAAAAATAAGATAAGAGATCTTTTCTTCAATTCTTTTCCAGCCCTTATCCTATTCAGGGTTGTAGAGCACCTGGAATCTATCCCAGTTATCACTGGACAAGATCTGGCTAGGCTTTCCTTTCATACATAGAAAGAGCCCAGCCACTGGATTCAAACACTTCATTAAGTGAATTTATGACTATATGATATATACAATTCATGCTGCTGTAACTTTACAACAGAGCGTCCTTTCGTGGTCAACAAGGAGCAATGCAATAAGCTGCACGTGTGAAATAAATGTATCTCAAATGTGCAACTTTTTCATTTAGTGAAAAAGTTGCACCTAATTTGCAACCTAATTTGAGGTGACCATTGTTTTGATTTGCTGCTATATAACTAAAACTGAACAAAATAAAACATGTAAGAGATTTCAAGCAAAAAGTTTCCAAGCACCATAGTGCTGCAGCATGGTACAAAGAGCCATGATAATAATTTCCAGCCCATTCACACTCAATATGCTGTTTGGATCACCTTCTCCAACATCGTCAATGCTGCTCTGCACTGACCTTAGTAGCTTCCCTGGGATATTTGAAGACTTTGAAGTGATTATTATTATTTATTACACAGCATCATAATCACAAGTGATCTATTCTAAGCTTTTTTAGTAAATGTAATTTGCATTTTTTTTTTAAAGCGTCACCTTGTTCCTGGGAGTATGCTGTTCTTTGTCCACTGCTGAAAGATAATATAAAAAGTTGCATTTTGAGTGTTAAAAGTCATTGTATCACATGTAATAACTCTTAATAAATCACTTGTTGTATGTACCTGAAAAAAGCGGCACAATCTTAACAGCCAAACCAACGACAGCCATCACAAAGAAAACAGCCAGTGTAGCAAACACCACAGGCACAAGGCTGGACTCTGCAACAGCAAACAGCATTGACTGATAAAATATGTTGTTAAAATGCTAAAATATATATAATAACGTGTATTTGCAAAATACTTTTTAATGTGCTTTCATGCAAAAAGTCACATTTACTAACTTAAATACAAATCCATACTCTGAAAAATAACAAAACAGGAAATGCCTTTAAAAATAGATTAGATAGTTTTAATATAATCAAAATATCAAAACTGATGTGGTTATTTATTAGTCAAAAATGAAACAGGTAAAAGAAAATGTTATTATTATATTTAAAACACTTTGGTTTATTTGTTTAGTTCATGATTTATTATTAGTAGTAATGGTTATGGTTATGAATATTCATACTGAGTACACTGAATACTATATGTGAAAACTTCCAGTAATATGTATTATTTTTGTTTATGTCTTTAATTAAAAAAAACTGTAAATAATGACCAAAATCAAAGTCACTCTGACTGTAAAGCAACCACAAATGTAATTTTACTTTGTATTATGACTATTATAAATATAGCAAATTAAAATTAATGTAAACTGAAATTTAAGACCACTCTCTTGGGCCTCTTCTGCTTTCAGCAGACAGCTGATACTCCACAGGGACTTCTGCTGGCTCCCTTTCGAATGGTTACAAACAATTTTAAAGCACATTAATTTCTCTGTCAAAACACTTGAACCTATAAACTGAAGTTTATTAAAGCTCTGTTACTGTGTATCATCTTATAATGTTGATTAATAATGTTATTAGCGATGATTAGATGCTTATTTATGTAAAGTTCAAAGAAACACAGGCAATCCATGTAAATGAAATGAAGGAAAGGAAAAAAACAAAAAACAAAGTTACCCTGGAACTCATTTCAAATGTTAATATAATTAAAAACCTAAAACTAACTTTTAAGAGAAAGGAAAAGATGTTTACTTTCCACTCCATTCACTTGATCATTAAATTCCACTCCATCATTTGTTTCATCCGTACCTGTGAAGAACCATGGCCATTAATTTATTTTTATGCATAAAAATATTCTGTTACTCTTTCAGCTCATTTCATGCTACTGTAAAAATAAAATTGATGACAAAAGCTAAACATTACACAAACGCATAGAAACATATAAATAGATCATTAACTCCAATCAAACCTTGAATTCTTAACTCGACTGCATTAGAAATGACTGTGTGCCCACTGATGTACAATCCACAGAAATACAGCCCGGCATCAGATAAATCCACTCGCTTGATTTGAAGGAAGACAAAAGAGACGTTGGAACTCATAGTAAAATTTCTGTTTCTAAATCCATGACAGAACGAAGCTTCGCTGTCAGATCCATACATAGAAGAAACACAGCTGGGCTTAGTTTTATTGACCACTCTGAACCAGTCTGTCTGCGTTGGATAGGCGGAAATGTTGGAACACTGCAGTGTGACCTCGTCCCCGTGCTGGACCTCCACAGTCTGAAACTCAGAAGTTGAGATCCAGCCTGAAATGAAAGAGCACAAAATCTATTTCTATCTCTACAGTGTTAAAGTTATTGTGACTGGACAATTGTCAATTAGCTTTGTTTAATGGCAATCGTTTAACAATTTACAAGGTAACAAGAAGCCAATACTTACCGAGGCAAAGAAACAAAGTTGTTATCAAGACAAAGCTCTTCATCATGCATTTAATCCTGTCACTGCTTTGATAGTTTCTAACACACAGCTCTTATAAAAGGGTTCAGAGGGGCGGAGTGTTTCTTTTCTTCTTCATCCCACCAATGACCTGCAAACATTTTCACTTTTGTCCCTCGTTCAACAGGTTCTTTTTAGGGTCTTCCAGCTGTGTGATGCATGTGAAACCTGAGATTTAGTTGTAGTTACCTGTGACACTAAACAGGAAAGCAGACAGATGACTTTTATTACTCAATTTACAATACTGGAGAACTTCTAACATAGGTTGGTAGCTGGATTTTGTCACAGCACTTGATTGTAAATAACTGGTGCAAACTGATGTTTACAAGTTCATTATCTTGTGGAGAGAAACACAGTTGTGAGCTACTCCTGTGTCTGTATTGTCCTTATACAATTATTGGTTTGCCATACACCTTTCAATTTTTCTAACCTGCCACTCATCTTGCATTTGTAACAGTAAGGTGGTCTTTTTTATTTTAATGGGCTCAGAGAATCTCAGATTATGCAGAACAAAACTGCAATCTTGGAAAGATTAAAGTTTTTTGAGAAAACCTAAGAAATGTATTTGTTTCTTTGAACTTCTTTTTTGAACATCTGCATCATTTTGTGATTAAACAAGAGTTTCCGACAGCTGACAAGGTTCTTGCCTTATTGGTATTATCTGGTAAACCTACAACTCTGCTAGACTTGCCTATACAAAGGCCGAAACTAACCATGTTATCAGCAATCCTCACAAGAAACACACAAAACATGCTGGAATTATATCGCTCCCGCAGAGCCAATACTGAGTCAACTTCAATACCTAGACTCAGCTGTAATTCAGACTGAAACAGATAGGCATAACCAGTTATCCACAAATTAACTTATTTCCTGAATTCCAAATTGAACTTACCAGCATCCATACCAGCATGATTTTGAGAGGTTAAAGTTCCTCCTCCTTTTGCTCCCAATGCTCGGTTCCATTGACAGTTGATGTCAGTGTTGTAGGGACACGCACGGTGCTCTTGAGCATGCTCAAAAAGTAGACCTCCCAGTAGCTTATTTTTCTCACAAATAAATAACCAACATGTCAAATAATCTACTACTGACAACGAGACAAGACTCAGGTTCATGATGTCAGAGAAAAAAACTCTAAAAGCTCTAAAAGCTATAGCAAAATCTGTTCTTGCTGTTTATTTTTTAACAAAAAAGACATCATGTTTGTGTGAATTTTAAAAAGCTTGTGCAATGTAATGGTCTGTGAGGTGATTGACAATGCCAGATGCGACTGATGGAGGGAACTCTTTGCTCATACCTCAAGGCACTGACCTATTGTATCGTTACACAATTAAGATGTGGAAACACAGCAGCTGGTTTAAATAGATCATAATTCTGTTGTTTTTATGCTGTTTAAGAAACTCCAACTTTAGATTTTCAGTGCAGTTCTGCTCAGATCACACTGTGCTGTCTCTTCCTTACTACCTGACTCCTTCCACAGCAGACATTTAGACTCTCCCTATGAGACGTTTTCACAGTCATCAGTGTCATTTCTGACTTCTCCTCTATATTTACACTTTAATACGTGTTTTTTTTTTCTCACACAAAAGGTAGACAAAGAGAAATAAAGCAATGGATGAAAAGTTGGAAAAAATGTTTTTATTTTCCAAGGACTCTTGTCAAAAAATATATCAGCATGTCTATTCCTCTCCTCCCAGAACAGACAATGAGACATTCCTCATAAGAAAAGTTCATATTCAGCATCAGATCAAAAACTTTTCCATCATCAACACACTTAAAAGAAAAGTTGCACAATAAAAAAGACAGGCACAAAAGTAAAGATACAAAGACAACTTCAATGCAAATTTTGTTATTTTTATTTTTGTTAGTATGTTTTGCCACATCATCCACAACACATACACAAACTACATCAGTGGGTTATTATCCTAAAATATGAGCTCCTCTTCCTTGTCTACCGTGTGGCAGCATACACAACATGAGACTCCAGCTCTCTGTGTGTCGCAGGCCTGCGACTTCTTTTGAGTTTTGTCTGGATACTCATAGCTGCGTAGTTCAGGTCATCTGAGCTCTTATTCTGAAAATCAAAATATTTAGTTACAGTAGAGTTTAACAAAATCTGAAGTAGTGGATTTGTGGGTTACATGACGAAAGATTTGATTTAAAGTAACATTTTAAGAGTTTTAAAGTAAAATATGAAAACAAGATGAATAATGACACTTGGATTCCAAATAATGGGTTTAAATACTGTTTTAATTTGTCAGTGCGCCCCAGGGTGGCTGTGGCTACAATGTAGCTTGCCATCACCAGTGTGTGAATGTGTGTGTGAATGGGTGGATGACTGGATGTGCAAAGCGCTTTGGGGTCCTTAGGGACTAGTAAAGCGCTATACAAATACAGGCCATTTACCATTTAATATTTAATTTGAAGGCTTTATGTACAGCACTTTTCTACTCTACTGAGCATTTTAAACAATTTGCGTCATTCACACTAGCACTTTTTTTTCTGCCTTTCTATGTAACACTCCATTGAACACACTAGAGTGCAACTTGCGATACTTGGCATGCACACTGGGAAAGCCGGGCATCAAACTACCAACCTTCTTGCTAGTAGATGGCCTTCTCCTGAGCTACGGCCACCCTAAATTATACTTTTTCAAATTCAGCTATTATTTTTATGTTATCACTGAGTCTTTTCCGTGCATGCATGTTTTGATTATCCACGTACTTTTCAGCTGAGCTAAATGAATGAAATGATAGGACAACATTGCTTGCTTGCCTGAAAAACATGTTCAGGCTGATATAATTCACAGAATAATTACAAGGTTAAATGGTCTAAGGAGCTTGGAAAGAAAAGCATCTGGACTTGTTTAAGTTGCCTGAAGACGTTTCACCTCTCATCCGAGAAGCTTCTTCAGTTCTAAAGGGTCAAATGGTGGGAGTTTCCCCCCAAAGAGGGACAAAGGACCCCTGATGATCCTCTAATTACTTGAGCCAATTACTTGCTTGGAGACGAACCTCTATTTGTCCCCCCAAAAAGGGACAAATAGAGGTTCGTCTTCAAGCAACTTAAACAAGTCCAGACGCTTTTCTTTCCAAGCTCCTTAGACTACGATGACCTGGATGACTGAGAACCTTCACAGACATACAAGGTTAAATTAATCTTTTCAGTCATGACATACAATTTACACAGTGTGAGTAAAAACACATTTACCTTGATGTTTCCTGGTTGGGGATCTGGAGTTAAATTGAAAATATAAAAGTGTGTTTAGTTTATTTTTAGCAACCATAGAAATTGTCTTTTGAAAGCAACTTTACCTGTCTGAGGTGTTTTGATTTTTAAAACCAGAATGATGACCAGTATAATGAGTAAACCAGTCAGACTACCTGGGATGATGTTCATTGGGTGTATCATTCTCTCAGACTCTGCAAAAAAATTACACTGAAACATTTCAGGCTGTGTACTTCAGGTATAATACTGACAATAGTGAAATAACTATGATCCCAATAAAAATCTATTTTTTTAGAGACAGGAAACTAATCTTACTTTCAGTCTTATATTCTTCATCATTCGTTTCACCACCTGTAAAGAAACATGGGTATTATAATACTTTGTGACTTCCATTTCTTATTTAAAGTCTCATCATGTTGTTTTGCTACTAAGGAAAGCTTACCTTCAAATCTTAACTCTACTGCATTGGAAATAATAATATGCACATTCATGTAAAATCCACAGAAATACAGCCCAACATCAGATAAACCCACTTGTGTGATTTTAAGAAAGACAGAAGTGACACTGGAACTCATATTGAATTTTCCATATTGAAATCCATCACAGAAAGAGGCTTGGCCATGAGACCCAAACATAGAGGAGATGCAGCTTGTTTTAGTCGTGTTGATCACTCTGAACCACTCTGTGTGGGTTGGACTTGTGGAAATGTTGGAGCACTGCAGTGTGACGTCTTCACCAGGCTGGACCGTCACAGTGTGAACCTCAGAGCCAGAGACAAAGATCCATCCTGAATCAAACAACAAAGACAAAATGAGATTCAACTCAAAGTGTACGGTACAACAGACCCAATAACAGGGCGACAACTTTTTATTCAATTTAATTACATCACTGCTTTCTAACAATCACATTTAAATTCTGTTGGGCTCCTCGTTCCATTACTTATTTTAAGGTGAGAGTAGTGAGGTGCCAGTACTTACTGAGGCTGCAGAAAATCAAAGCTGTTATCAAGATGAAGCTCCTCATTGTGTGTATAATCCTTCACTGCTCGGACAGTTAGTGAACCACGCAGCTCTTATAAAGGGGTTTAGAGGGGCGGGGTGATTTTTTTTTTTCATCTTGCCAATGAACTACAAAGCAATGCAATGCATTTGTAGATATTTTAGCTTTATTCACTATGAGATAACTGAAAGATTTTCACTTGTGATTTCTGAGCTTTGAGACTCACAGACTTAATAATAATACCATGTTACATCCATTTCAGAACATATTAAACAGAGTCAAACAATGAGTCACTTATCAATGAGCTTCCTCAAAAACTCTTGGACTTTTGAGCAAATATTCTATTTTAGTCACTAAAAGTCTGGTGTGAAACATAAAACAAAGGAAAGGGGGGGGGGGGGGGGGGGTTACAGAGGTCTGCCCCTTTTTTGGCAGCTATCCAAGGATGCAATTTAGATTTGATCATGGAGATGAGATAAGGAAGTAACTTTATATCCTAAAGTTGTAAAATTGTTTAAAGTCTTACTGTTTTCTTGTTGATTCTTGTGCTCATTCCTGACATGACACCATCTAAAATTTTTAGATTTCTGTATGAAATTCAGCTTCTTTTTCAGACTTTTTAAACTGCTTTTCTGATTGCATGTAACGCTGGTGTGGAAACTTGAGTTATAGTTACATTTACTTGTTTATGTAACAACAAACAGCAAAAGATAAGTTTTTGATCTTTCTATTTAATGGTTATAAATGTTATATATAGGAAGGTCTTTATTCTGAATTACTGGTTGAAAGTGGCACAATGCTCTTTATAAACTTAATTATTTTATGCACGCTTTCATGGTCTATAAATGTTTAACTGAGATGAAAATCAAAGCGTGAGTTTAAAGATGTGTGTGGTCAGACCCATGATTACTAAAAATTGACTGCATGTACATGTCACCATTGTGTTGTCACCAATGGTGACCACTAGTTTCTGGACTCAGTAAAAGATTTTGGTCACAGTCATGTTGTTTTAATTCTAGCTGGATGTTACTGTATTTAAAAGAGAGGCTGGAGTTCTGAGTTCATCAGCTAATATTCTGAAGCTCGGTAAGCATGCTGCATGAAGACATGTTGGAATGTAGACATGTAAATATGCTGACTGACAATTAAAAGAACAACAACTTCGAGTTAAAGCCCTGAAATAATTCTAATAATTGAGTTACTAACAAAAAAAAATCACTCACAGCTCTTACAAAGGGCAAGAACCAGCCTACTCCTACTCCTACTGGCATTTCCAAGCCCAGACTGGTAGGATTGAGTCAGAATGCTTTACCAAATCATATTTGCAGCTCAGTTTCAGTATTAGATATTTGGGTCTAAGTTAACAACAATAACCACCTCTAGTGCGGTTGGCCAACAGGCTGCAAGTGGAAACTGTGCTACAGTTGGCCAAAGACAAAAGAAGAAGAAAGGGGGGTGTCCTGCTAGGAGGCAATGGGAGAGAAGAAAAGGGAGGAGTGTGGAGGTGAGAGTAAGAGTTTAACGCCTGATCCCTGTTTCAATCCAGGGACAATAAACTGGACTGGGCTAAAAACACCTCAGCACTTTACAGGAAAGGCCAGGGCCGACTCTATTTTCTGAGGTCCTTCAACATCTGCCAGACAATGCTCAGGATTACGAGCTGGACTCTCTTAGGGTGGTGATGGAGAGGCGAATGTTATCCAGGATATAGACAATGTTGGATAATTCCTTCCACCCACTCCATGATGTGCTGGCTAGCCACAGGAACACGTTCAGTGAGAGGCTAAGATTACCAAAAAGCACCACTGAACGACACAGGAAATCATTCCTGCCTGTGGCCATCTCCATGTACAACTCCTCCATCTAACATGTACTGCAATAGCTACACCTTTTTTGCACATGCTCTTCTTTCTTATTCAGATATTTATTAGTAAGTGACTTATTCATATATTGTATATATTGTGCTATTTCTTATTTCTTGTATTGTCTGTTTTTGTTACTGTTTGTACTGGAACATTGTAACCAGCATAATTTCCCCTAGGGATCAATAAAGTATTCTGATTCTGATTTAAATGTAGGGCCTATGACCGGTAAAAGGAGAGATTCAGCTCATGTAATGGTGAGCAGGAAGGTAAATGGGCTTAGCAGCACTTGTCTACTCTCCTGGAGTACTCAAATCGCTTAATACACCACACCACTTCCCTCTATGATTTTTAAGTGCTTATTAACTAACATTCACACATAGAACAACTTATGGTTATGCCAGGGATTGAACTACCAACCTACCAATCAGTAGATGATCTGCTCTGCCTCCTGAGCTACAGCCACCCATCAGTAAGCTGCATGTGCATGAGACCAGGTGTGAAGTAAGGCCAGGAACACTGGAGGTGGGTTCAATCTGTTCTACAGCCTAGATATAAAGAGAAATGGAGTAATGGTAATGTTTAAGGAAGAATATGTGACTAGTGTTGTGGAGAGTGTCAGACAGGATCATGAGTTTGAAAAGGGTTGATGTTGAATATTGTCAGTGTGTCCCACAGGTTAGATGCCAATTCTCGTGATCATCTAAAAGAAATTGAATTGAATTGAATAACATTGAAAAAAAGGTATCTATGCTTTAATCACATGCAAACTGGAAACTGCTGCTTTTGTATATATGTTGGCTTGGGCAAGGCATTATCAGGATTGCTGCACCATCTCCTGACTGGTAGACAAAAACATTGTTGGCAATGTTACACTGGCTGCCTTATGAAGTTATTTTCAAAAACTCCTACTTGTGAATAATAATTCAAAAGTCAGTTCATCAGCTTTTTAAGTTTGCCTCATAGCTGTGTCTTACTGTGAACAGCAGAAGTTGTATATGTTAATTTATTGTCTTTATTGATTTTATAGCTTGTTGTGTAGTTATTGCTGTCTTTTTCTATGGATTGTACAATACAATAATAATGTCCATCTATAGCTTAACTAACAGAGCTCACTGCTAAATGGAGTCATAGGTTCCACACAATAAAGGGCGGTACCTAAGATGGGGATGCCACACCCCCACACAGGCACCTCCCACAGTAGACCAGAGAGTGCAGTTAGGGCAGGGGTGTCAAACTCAAATACACAGTGGGCCAAAATTCAAAACTGGAACAATGTTGCGGGCTAACATTAATATTTATTGAAAAAAAATCTTCCTCCAGATATAAGAATCAATCTTTTCTTATTGACTCAAACACGTTTTGCTGAAAAACTGAATATGGAACAAGCAAAGCTTAATACTAAACGATATATATAGAGATATTAGCTGTATAATACCAGTAGGCCAGCTCTAGTAGTAATTTGGTATGGCTTCGCGGGCCAAATGTGGCCCACGGGCCAGAGTTTGACACCTATGAGTTAGGGTCACAACATGTGTTCGGAGAACCTGAGTTGCTATTTCAGTTGTGTTTCTGTCACCTCAAGCTAGTCTGGCACTAATAATGTACTGTGACAAAGAGTACTGCTGCTCACTCACGTTTTATGTTATGAAGCTGTTTTTAATCTCTAAAACTCTATCAGTGAATCCATTTGAAAACAGTGAAACTAGCTCGTGGTTAAAGTCACACCTTTGTTCATTCCTCTGTTGCAGGCAAAAAAAGGAGAACCAAAGCAACGCATTTCTGTGAAAACAGCAAAGCATTTGTTGCGTGTGGTTTTAAAGGCTAGTGTCTGTGTGGTTTTCAGTTCATCAGATACACAGTGTTGTCACCGCAGTGGAAAATAACAGGGGGGGATGCATGAGATTTGTTGCACCCCAGAATGTGCACAAGAACGTGGTCAAGCAAGAAAGCTGCCCATATACACACTGACTGTGTCAGGATGTGATAGAGGTGCAATTAACATTTACAAAGTTAAAATAAATTTAGATGGCGTCCATTTAGTACCACTTATGTGGTAGTAATGTTGTATTAAATCTGTGGTTTCATCATTTACGTCAGCAAGGAGAAAACTGTTGCTAGATTTTCTTTGTTTCTTGATCATCTGTAGTCTTGAAATCAGCAAACTTTTGCTGTTCCACAGATTTTATTCGTGACTCTTACACTGCTTTTCATCAAAGTTGCAGGATCAAAAAATATATTTTCAATTACATTTCATTATAAAACATATTACTGTCTTGGAATATTTTTCTAAAGTCTGTGAAAGTACAAAGCCTGACGTTATCTACCTCAAGCTTCAATGCCGTTTCTTAAACTTTGCTGTGAACCATTACTGACTGTACAGGCCTTGTGAGTTCAGCTGTGCTCAGACCACACTGTGAAGTCTCTTCCTGTCAAGTGATCAGTATCTCGCTCATGCCTCCTTCCCCCTGAAGACGACCTGACTCTCCCTATGAGTAACTTTATATGCCCATATTTTATTTGATATGAAGACAAATTAAGGCAGAAAAACAGACATAAAAATGTTTAGTCAAAGGTTATAAAGACTAAACCACTAAACATGTTTTCCCATCATGAACACAGACAATCAGCTCTATGCACTGGCAGCATAAACAACATGAGTTTCCACTTGTGTCTCTATTGCAGGCCTTCTGCTTCTTGGTGTTTGTGGGTGGAGTCTCAACGCTGCTGAGTTCAGGTAAACGGAGTCCACATTCTGTAGGTGAAAACATTTACAGTCACAGACCTAAAAAAACTCAATCAGTCAATACTTTCAATATTCTTGACTGTGTCAGTCTGATAGCATATGAAAGATAACTGGACTTGGCTTCAAAAAGGTAGGGTGAGAACCAGTTGATGTTAGATTTCAGATGCTTGTGATTTAGAAAGCATCTGAAATCTACCACAGGTGTCAGCGGTCAAAAGGCTAGGTAGAACCTGACCAGGCTTTCATTATGTAGAAGTGGCCCAGCCGGGCAGGGGAATCAAACCTCACATTCGAACTGCAAAAGTTTAACCATGATACATGAGGTTACTCAGTGTGACTGTATTGCAGTCTAATGAAGACAATGCAGAAACATATATTAGTCTGTGCCCAGATCAAAATCAAATTCCATCCATCCATCCATTCGCTTCCGCTTATCCTTTCCAGGGTCGCGGGGGGCGCCGGAGCCTATTCCAGCTGTCATAGGGCGAAAGGCGGGGTACACCCTGGACAGGTCGCCAGTCTGTCGCAGGGCTCAAAATCAAATTAATTTCATTAATTCAATATTCTCTGTGATAAATAGATTAATCAGTCTGATTGGAGTCACTGCGATACCAGCAGTGTAAAACGAACTATATGCATTACATCATCATGTAATCACTCGATTGATGCATAAATTCAATGAATATCATTTGTTTCTGTGATGTTAGCAAGAAACTGCTGCATGTGTAACATGAAAATATGTTGCAATGAATGATGTCTGAAAAAGATTCAGTGACAATGTGGTGCTTGTAACCTTTGACAGAAACTCTGCTTTTATATTTTTCCTCAATAAGGGGAGAGATTTTCTTCCTTGCTTGAAGGCCGAGGTTTTTCTTAGATTAATCACACATTTAATTCTCCTGTTAAATCGTAAACCTTTTAAAATTACAATAAAGAATGATTTACCTCACCGCTTTGCTCTGGCTGCTGTCTTGGAGCTAAATGCCAAATATAAAAGTGTGATTAGTTTATTACCAACACAGTACTTTTATTAGGACTTGTTAATCAGCTTGTAAGAGTAGGTGAAACAAATTATAGCCACATTTACCTGTTTGAGGTTTCCTGACTTTTAAAACCAGAACAATGACCACTATACTTAGTAAACCAATCAGACCAGCCAGGATGATGCTCAATGGTTGGGTCGTTCTGTTGAACTCTTCTAAAAAATGAATTAGATTAACTGTGTGATTAGTGTGGTTAAGACATATTATACAAGATAGTACTGCACAGTGAAGATTAAAATCTTTCCACTCATCATGGAATCTCACCTTCAGTCTTAAAATCCTCTCCTTCACTGGTTTCACCACCTGTGACCATGATTGTTGTATTATTTTACAATTTGCTGTTTGTAGTTACTGTGTTTCCACATGACATGATGAGAAACACTAAAGTTGCAAAGAAAGGTTTTTAACCTAAACTCACCTTGAATTCTCAACTCTACCCTAGTGGAAATAATTATATGATAGTCCAAGAAAAATCCACAGAAATACAGGCCAGCATCAGACAGATCCACTGGCTTTATTTGAAGAAAGACGGCGACGTTGTTGGAAGTCATATTGAATTTTCCATTTTGAAATCCATCACAGAATAAAGCTTGTCCATTGGAGCCATACATAGAGGCAATGCAGCTCAACGTAGCTCGGTTGACCACTCTGAACCACTCTGTATGTGTTGAACTTCTGGAAATGTTGGAGCACTGCAGTGTGACTTCTTCACCAGACTGAACCTCCACGGTCTGAAATTCAGAACCAGAGACAGAGATCCAGCCTGAAACAAACAGCAAAGACAAAATTAAGATCCAACTCAAAGTGTACGGTACAACAGATATATATATATTTACTTAACTATTTTGTAACAATCAAATTTTAAATCGAATGGGTCCTCATGGCATTACTTGGAGCTGAGAGTAATAAACTGCCAGTCAGTCTGTAGATACTTACTGAATTTACAGAAAAATAAAGCTGTTATAAAGATGAAGCTCGTCATCATGTGTTAAATCTTGTCACTGCTTGGACTGTTAGTAAACCACACACCTCTTAAAAAGGGGTTTAGAGGGGCAGGGTATTTTTTTTTTTATCTGTCCAATGACCTGCCAATACAATACAGTATATTTGCATATATTTTAGCTCTTGTCAAATTCAAATGTAGAGGTAATTTATTTCGAACATAGCTTAACAATGAGTCACATATACAGAAAAAGACCAACTCCTCAGAAGCCCTTGGAGTTTTAATGCCTGGCGTGGTATATACAAGAAAACCACTAAGAGCTAGAAGAAGGGGGTCTGCGTTTGTGTTTTTCATTTTACAGAATAGAACTCGTAGCTTAGACTTGTTAATAAGACTATCTCTTGTGCTGTTGGCCAACAGGGTACAGTTGGCTGAAGACAGAAGAAGAAAGGAGGAAGGCATGCTAGGAGTCAGCAAGAAAAAAGGAACTTTAAATATAGGGACTTAGACTGGTAAATGAGATAGCTGGGTGATATGATGGAGAGATGGAAGGTAGGTAGTCTGTCAAAGAGACCAGGTGGAAGGTAAGCAATGCCAGGAGCACTGAGTTCAACCTGCTCTACCATAGCCTAGATAGGAAGAGATATCATTTAATGGTAATCTTTAAGGAAGAAGAATATGTTAATAGTGTTGTGGAGGTGACAAAAGTGTCAGACAGGTATATGAGTTTGAAGCTGGAAGTTGAAGGGGTGCTTTCAGTGTGCATGGCCCAAAAGATGGATGTCAATAGGAAGAGAGAGAGGAATTATGGAGTTACATGGACAGGTGAGCAGAACGGAGGTCTAAGGTGTTGGGTAGGTATAGTGTTAAGGAAAGAAATGCAGACTGCTAGAGAGCAGTGGATTTTTCAAAGGGATAAAAAAAAGCTGTGGTGATGACATACACAAAGAGGGAGGAACATAAGATGATGCATAAGTTTGGAACAATGTGCACACATCTAGACTGGTAAAGAGAGAAGTTGCAAAGGAAAAGGCAAATGATGATTTGTATGTGAGGCTGTACACTAAGGAAACCACAAAGGCTTGTATTGGCTGCCAAGGCAAAGATCTTGAGGTGGAAAGGACCCAGCCAACATGCACACCTGGGATTTGCTCGGGGTGGATGGGTACCATGTGGGCACTGGCTCAAAATGGGTTTTTTGTATGGGTTCCACTTGGGTTCCTCACATTAAACCAATATGGACAATCCAAAGTGGGCACATATAGTAGGTCCTTGCTGGGTCAAAGATGGGAAATACTTAACTTGGTTGGAAATGGGAAAGACACATTCACAGACTCACTTGGGTCAGTTGGGGCCCATTCAGTTTCAGATTTTCCCAACATAACACCAATATGAGCTTTTAAAATTGGGGCCATTATGGAACCCGTGTACAATCCCACTTAACCCTTTAAGACCTACCATAGAACCAAGTACGCCAGAGCTTATATTATATTTTTACATGCTGTGGAGCCATTTTTGGGAGCATTTCAAGTTGCTATACATCAATACAACCATTATAGCCCAGATTTTAATAATATGTATTCATTAAGTGCATAGTAATTACATATATTGCAAAAAAGTGCAATAAACTACAAAAAAATTGAAAATCGTTTTTGCTTTTTTAACATATATTTGTAGTTAGAGAAATTTAAGAGGCTTATCCCTCAAAACTGTAAATACAAAAAAGTTGCACAAAATAGTTTCCCACCACAGGAAATTTATTTTGAGTGTCTTCATAGTTTTATTTTTGAAATACACCAATTTTTATACACTGCAGGAAAAACGAAAATAAATATTATACTGCAAATTTGCAAAAAAGCAGCATATGCATCAAAATAAACTATTTCCAGCAGTGCAATATGAGTCCTAAGCATCCCAGAAACGACACAGAAAGTCATAAAGTCAAAGATAACTTTTAAAAAGACGAGTATAGGCCCTGAGGCCCTGATAGTAAAAAAGACTACATTTCCGCGAAAATGACGTCACTTCCGGTTTCGGGCAGGTAATGGCGGAAATGCAAAAGTTCGCGCTGACGTCTATTCCAACGTAGGAAGTGTTATGAACAGCTGATCAGATCGGTAAAGCGTGTTTCTGGAATATTATATTTTTGTTCCTGCAAGCGCTTTTTATGCAGTTTTTGCACAGCTTTATGTGGAAGGAAACCGTGACCTAGGACAAGCTGATGGCATAAGATGTAAGTACAACTCCTCCGGTTTCATATGCAAAAAAATTTTTTGCGCTAGCTTACGTGGTTGCAGTGCTACTGGGATTTAAAAATAGTTACGCAAAACAGAGCGTTCCCGCTCCGATCGGCACTAAAGGGTTAAAACCCAATTTTTAGCTGTTGTGGTACCCAAATGGGACCCACACAAATTTGAAAGATGGGGCCCGGATGGGTTGTTGTGTACTTTGCCCAGTTGGGGCTCAAATTTTCTCAACATAACACTTATATGGACATTTAACATGGGGCCATTACAGATCCGTGGTCCTTCCTGTATGGGTTCATTTTTCAGCCCATTTCTAAACCATATGGGCCCCACATGTAAATGTTGGCTAGAGACGTTCAGCAGGTTAGGGTGATTTAGGATAGAGACGTAAATGTCATGTACGGCTTTAAATACTTATTATACACAAAAAATATTGAACACTTTGAGGCAAGTTAGTTGCATCAAGAAGCCCTTTTTGTTGAAGACTCATTTCTTCTGTTTATTAGCTAGGTTACAAAATTGTCTTTTGTTTGCCTTTGGTTCACATTTTGTGATATTGCAAAATGTGAGCTTGCTCCTGAGGAAAGACATTGAGACATTTTCATTATGTGTCAGAAATGTTGAGCAGAAATGTTGAGCAAAAATGAGACTAAAAGCCTGAAATACTCAAATTACATCATCTACTTAAAAAAATAGATGATGCATATTTTTGCAGACAGAAACACAAAAGTAAAGATACAAAGACTTTAGTGCAAATTTTATTATTTTTATTTTTTGCCAGCCAGTTTTTGCCATGTCATCCACAAAACATCCACAAAACTACATCAGCAGGTTACTATCATATAGCATGAGCTCCACTTATTGAGTCTGTCTGGCGGCAGCATACACAACATGTGTCTCCAGCTCTGTCTGTGCCACAGACCTGCAGCTGCTTTTGCCCTTCATCTGTATATTCATCCCCGTGTACTTCAGATTTTCTGAGCTCACTTTCTGAAAATCAAATAGTTACACAGCTGAGTTTACAACACATATGTGAAATGTTTATTGACTTGTGGTTTGTACCAAAAAATATTTTGCATTAAATGGGATTTTTTGATTTTAATTCCATAATACCTTATCTATACCAGCTGGGCAGCACAGTATTAAACAAAATTTAATTAAGAATCCAAGTTAAGTTAAAATATTATCATATCCAATGAACTAAAAGAAATGAGGAGAATCTTAATGACATAAGTCCTACTGATGTTACAGTACTAAAATGTTTCCCTGCTGTGAGTAATAACGTTTTGCCTGATTCGGATAATATTTTAATATTTGGGATATTTGTTTTCAACTCATAACATTAAGCTTGTAAATTCTAATTTAAGACAATTTTTTTTTTACCTTGTTTCTCTCTGGTTTAGGTTCTGCAGATAAGGAGCAAATATAAACATATGATTAGCTCTTTAATACCACCATACTTTCCTTTGAATTTCAAATCAACTTATAAGATGAGGCACAAAAATTACAGCAAATTTTACCTGTTTGAAGTTTCCAGATTTTTAGAACCAGAACAATGACCACCACAGTGAGTAAACCCGTCACACCACTCAGGATGATGCTCATCACATGTGTATTACCAGGCTCTTCTGTAAAAGAGACTATAATAGAACATCACTCTAATTCAATCTGTTTGATTTACACGTAATATTAATAATAATAATGATCACAATGAAAAACAAAATGTTACGAGTCAGAAAAGTAATTTTACTTTCCGTCTTAAAACCCTCTTCTTCATTGGTTTCACCGCCTGTAAAGAAACATGGCTATTATAATATTTTGTGATTTCCTTTTTGTCTGTGAGCTGATTTTGGATTTCATATGAACATAAAACTAACCTGGAAGACAAAAGTCCTCCCTACAAGCTTACCTTGAATTCTTAACTCGACTGCATTGGAAATGACCGTATGCTTATTCACGTAAAATCCACAGAAATACAGCCCGACATCAGATAAATCCACTTGTGTGATTTTAAGAAACACAGAGGTGTTGTTGGAACTCATATTGAATTTTCCATTTCGAAATCCATCACAGAATGAAGCTTTGCCTTGAGATCCATACATAGCAGCAATACAGCTGGGCTTAGTTCTGTTGATAACTTTGAACCAGTCTGTCTGTGTTGGATGACTCGAAATGTTGGAGCACTTCAACGTGACTTCTTCATCAAGTTGGACCTCCACAGTCTGAAACTCAAAACCTGAAACAGAGATCCAGCCTGGAATGAAAGAACATGATGTTTATGTCTGAGCCTACAGTGTTACAGGACAACAACATCCATTATATCTGTTTAATGACTTCACTTATTCCATTATTTGAAAGTACTGAGGTGCCAGTACTTACTGAGGCTGGAGAGAAATAAAGCTGTGCTCAAGACGAAGCTCCTCATCATGCGTTTAATCCTGTAACTGCATGGATATGTTGTACAACACAACTCATATAAAGGGGTTCAGAGGGGCGGAGTGTATTTTTCTTTTTTATCTTGCCAGTGATCTGCCTATACAATGTAATGCTTTTGCATACATTTCTGTTTATAAATCCAGTTACAAAGTTTCCAAATGTTATCATTCCAAATTTTACCAAAAAACTTCACAGTGTGGCAGAAATTCATAAAAAGTAACTCAGAAACTCCCACAGTCCTCTTCTCGGCCCTAAAATGGTTTACATTTAAAACGAAAGAAGAATGTGGTACTTTGGCATCATAGTGGACCCATTTTGCTGTTGAATTTCAGCTTCACTGAAAATGCGTTGGAACAGACATTTATGAGAGATGTCCTGAAACATGTCAGAAGTTCTTATTTGAAGTGTGAGCTAAGTATTTATTTACTCAGGCAGAGGCAAAACCACGTGCTTTGTTTGTGGAGAACAGATTGCTGTATTTAAAGTGGACATGGAACACCACATTTATTAAGGCTATTTTACACCATAGAGCCCTACTCTCAAAAACTGTCATAGATGTAACACTGTCTGCGCAGCTGGATTTAAGAAATAAGTGCTTAAGGTTAAAGTTTTCAAAACATGTTTAGTTGGTTGGTTGCAATCAATAGATTTACTTTATTTATGTTAGCTAACTAATAATAGAACCAAGAACTGGATGGCCCTAAAACAAAGTTTTACATTAGGGATATACTGTCCACTTTCACTCTCTGTCTTATTAGGAGGTTCTTCATTGTTTGGCTAGCTGCACTGAGACAGAAAAACCTAACTGTTAGCTGTAATGTTCGGGTTTGTAAAACACTTTATAACACAATGTCTTTTCAGCTACTCCAAGCCGCTCTGCTCTTTGCTTTTGCTCTGGCTCGAGCTCTTTTCTAATCATCCACTCTCTCTGTCCCTCCTGAACTAGGGCTGGGTACCGTCACTGATTTCTACAACTGATTCAATTCTGATTCAAAAGTTCCCTATTCAATTCAGTTTGATTCCATCTTGACTCAGGAAGTCAGAAATATTATAATTCTGATAATTTATATTGGATATGTACTGTCAAAAGAACCCTCTAAACCTTGTAAATTAAAAAAATTAATTCCAAATTATTTGACTATTTCTCTGCAATCACAAACTCAATGTAAACTATTTAGGTATAAAAAAATTGACACTTGTGAGACTTCATCAGATGTTTTTGTGTCATGGTAATTAAAATATGAAGGAATTTTTCCTGGCCTGGCTTTTTATAGCAGATCAAAAAACAGAAGAAAACCATGAAACAACATATTAACATTACCTGATGCTGAAGTGAAGTAAAGTTACAGAGGTTTTATTAGAGACACAGCCAAGTGCTTTGCAATTTGGTATAAGTTTAAATTTCTTCAGTGCTGAACAGCAGAAATAAGGATTTCTTGTTGGAGGTCATTTTTGAAAAAAAACCCCAAAAAAAGAAAACAGCGGCCGACAGCACTGAACACAACGGTAGACTGGTGCTTAGTAAGCGAGTGAAGAATGCACAAAATAGACATTTTTAATGGGAAACTGGTCTTGAAGTACACTGAGAAGGAAGTGTGATTTGGTGGAAGCAAAGAGCAAAAGTAAGAGCGAATTCAAGCATAGTTTTGATCTTCTTTAACCGCTGGTTGAGTGAATTTTGGTTGGAGAGTGACAAAACCTGCTGTTTCGGAACCTGTAAGATTTCAGTTTTCAGCACCCGATAGTATATACGTACACACTACTGCTGTCTGGTCATCAGTGTTTGTCAAGTTACTTGAAAAAGTAATCAGTAATGATTACTTCCTGAAAAAAGTAATCCCATTACTTCACTGTTTACTTATTTTCAAAAGTAGTTAGTTACTTAGTTAATTAGTAACTTTTTAAAACATGATTTATCCCCTAAATAGGTGATAAAGCGATAGATCTTTCAGCCCAATTCTACTTTTTCTGCATAATCCATCATATAAATGTAATCAAATGAAAAAGTCTCTTTTTAAAACTTGTTTTATTAATTTTGATCATTTAACTTTATGCATCAAGCAAACATTAAATTATATGCAACATTCTCTGACTGGAAGAAATATGTTTAACATTTAAACCTATTTTCTACACATTCCAGCACATAAAATAAATTCGTTTTTTGTGTTTACACTCAGTCTTTCAAATAGATGCAAGTAAAACACAGCAGAAAATAAATAAAATCAAAGACTCAGCGGTCGTGGCTCCCTTTTTTCACCTGTATAGCAGGAGTGGGGCAGGTATGCTCTGGTGCAGGTGTGCCGCAGTGGTCAGTGGAAGGATACGGCAGTTTCTCTGTGAGTTTCCCATTACGTGGTAGCGTACTTGGTGCTTGCTCAGACGTTTAGGGTTTTTTTCACTGTAAAAATAAGTTTTCTTCCCACGCAGTGAACAGTGGACGCTAATGTTTTTGTCACTTTTCACGGAATCAAACTCAAAGTAAGGTCAGTATTTCTACGCTTTAAACGCTGCACGCTCATACTCTCTCCCGCACTCGATATGTTATCCATTTTTGATCTGCACACAGCTGTTGCCACGAATGTCGCACTCGCGTACGTCACTGTCATGAGACACACTCGCAAAAAAAAATCACGGTTTCAGTAACGCAGCGTGCTTACGGGAAAGTAACAGTAATCTAATTACCTTTTTTGCAATAGTAATCCCTTACTTTACTCATTACTTGAAAAAAGTAATCGGAACGCGTTACTGCCCAACTCTGCTGGTCATGCTTTGTGTTTACATATTTTGGGCAATCAGTTTACCTGCTCTTTAATCGTTTGTTGTTTTAGCTGTTTGGCGTTTGTCGAAATACTTTTATGAGCTTTAAGCTGAGATTCTGGCATTTATGACAAAATACATTTATATTTAAAATCAATTTCAAGAATTAATGAATTGATATTGCATTATTCACATTCAAATTGATTTGAATCAGGAAATCCATTTTTTAAACCTATCCCTATCCTGGACCCAGTATGCTACTGAAATAGGGAAAGTCTTGATGGTCATGATGAACCCTAACCCTGTGGCCTCCACCCTCCCCTAAGCTCTGTCTCTGCTGCTTCATTCCTCCCCTATAGCTGAGCCACCAGCCACACCCCACTACAGAGACCTTTCCACATATAAGCATACATGATCAGAAGATGTTAGTTTTCTTTGAACCTCCCTTCATATTTGAATAAGCAATGATGAAACAGTTCTAAGTGATGAAGTCTAATAAATCCAGATATAGATCTTCTTTCAGTAACAATCACTGTCCACTATCCTTCGCATTTAAAGCTCAGACGTTGTCCAAAACACACTCAATTTCACCCACCATAAATGAAAAACGAAAAAGATGGTAGCTAAAGTTAAACACTTTAAGATTTTGTCAAAACCTGCAGATTTTTGTGTTGTCCTCAGGTCAAAAATGACCCCAGGTGTATGGCAAACAAGTGTATGGGAATCCCGAGGACATCACAAGGGTTAACTAGTGATAAAATATTGGCTAATTCATATTTTCATTGTCTAATTGTAACATCTACCCATACCTGTATGGGATTTTTGAGCCTGATGTTTATATAACTCTAAATATTTATATAATCAATAAATTATCAAAAACAGAAGAAGATTTTAAGACCGCTCCTTACTGAATATCTTTTGCACACACACACACGTACTGAATGTGTTCTGTGACCATGGCAGATACACAACTTGCCTCTCTAAATATTCAAGGCTTGTGGTCCCTCTTGGTTAAAACACATTCAGACTGCTGTCATGCTGTCTGTATTGCTGTTTGTTGTCTTTGTAAAGATGAATAAAACTCATAAAGAGATCTTGGTTTGTGAAGTGCATTGAAGATGTCCACAACAAACTCTCAAGCACCTGTGTGGTGATACAGCTTGAGGGAGGATCAGTTTACTTCCACAACCATCTTCACTAACCAATCACTAAAACCACACACTTTTTTTTCTGGGGACATCAAGGCTTTTGTTCTCATGCAGAAGGCTGATGGCCAAACTTTCTGCACCTTCCTGATAGAAACTCTTGTTCAGATTCAGTAGCACACTAGGCTTTTATACTTTCCTTTAGCAATCAAAGTGCTTTATACTGCATGTATCTATTTACACAAGAACTTTTTTCTACACTTAAGTGCTTTCCATCCAATATTCACGCTCCAGTAAAACATTGGGAATCAATGTGGGGTTCAGTATCTTGCCCAAGGATACTTTGGCATGCAGACTGGAACAACAAGGGATTGAATTACGAACCTTCTCAAGAGTTGATGACCTGCCACCTTGTTTTTACATGCTATGATTAGTGTATTATAGGTTGTTTTTAAGGGTACATCTATAGCCTTAACTTGAAGACTATCTATCTATCTATCTATCTATCTATCTATCTATCTATCTATCTATCCATCCATCCATCCATCCATCCATCCATCCATCCATCCATCCATCCATCCATCCATCCATCCATCCATCCATCCATCCATCCATCCATCCATCCATCCATCCATCCATCCATCTTCATAACTACACTGGAGAAAGGAAGAGTGTCAACGTGTTTCACTTCCTGCCTACCTGAATGCGGAACTGTGCATTCTATGTACAATGCATGAAGCTGAGTGGAGTAAGCATGTCAGTGACAGCAGAATAAAGGCCGGAGTCTAAGATAAGAATGCCACACGTTCACACAGGCACCTCCCACAGTAGAACATTTAGGAAAGTTAAAGTCATAACATACATTCAAAGAACATGAGTGCTTAACTGAGTTAGCACTTTGCCACTAAAGAGGCATTTTGACAAAGGGAAGCGCTGCTCACTGAAGTTTTCTCTCAGAGCCCTTTTTTTCCCCCTAACCCTATCAGTAACCCTATCAGTAAATGCATGTGAAAACAGTGAATCCAACCTCTGCTCATGGTTAAAGACACTTAGATCAACTATATTCATTGTTCTGATGCATGCAAAGAAAGAATGAAGTGAAATAAGTAAGTGTGAAAACAACACAGTATTTGTTGCGTGTGGTTTTAAAGGCTAGCGTTTCTGTGGCTTTCAATTCGGCTGATAAACAGTGCTGTCACCACAGTGGAAAATAACAGGGGGAGGTGCACAAGACCTGTTGCGCGCCAGAATGTGCTCAAGAACATGGTCAGGCAAGAAAACTGTTGATATACACACTGTGTGAGGATGTAATAGAGGAAAATGAAAAAAAAAAAGTTAAAATAAATTTAGATGATGTAACTTTAGTACCACTAATGTACTTTTAAATCTGTGATTCCATCGTTTCCATCAGTAAAGAGGTGACTGTTGCAGGATTTTGATTTTCTTTGATTCTTAATCATCTGTAGTCTTGAAATCAGCGAATCCTTACTGGTCCTCACTGTTTTTCATGAAAGCTTGCAGGATTGAAAAAAATGTTTTAATTACATTTCATTATAAAACATATCATTATATTTTTCTAAAGTCTGTGAAAATACAAAGGTTGGTGTTATCTAGTCAAAAGACAGTACTTTAATATCCGCTGCCTCTTCTTAAACTTTGCTGTGAACCATTACTGACTGTACAGGCCGTGGGAGTTCAGCACTCAGACCACACTGTGAAGTCTCTTCCTGTCACGTGATCAGTATCTCGCTCATGCGTCCTTCCCACTGAACACCACTTGACTCTCCCTATTAGTAAACTTTATATGCCCTTCTTTTATTTGATATGAAGACAAATTAAGGCAGAAAAAAACAAACATAAAACTGTTTAGTCCAGGGTAAAAAAAAAAACTTAACCACTAAACGTGCTATCTCATCATGAACACAGAGAATCAGCTCTATGCACTGGCAGCATAAACAACATGAGTTTCCACTTGTGTCTCTTTTGCAGGCCTTCTGCTTCTGGGTGTTTGTGGGTGGAGTCTCAACACTGCAGAGTAAACAGAGCCCACATTCTGTAGGTGAAAAATTTACAGTCACATACAAAAACAACCACAGTCATTACTTTCATTATTCTTGACTGTGACAGTCTTAGCATATGAAAGATCATTCTGGGCTTGGCTCCAAAAAAAGTAGGGTGGTCAAGAGGCTAGGTAGAGTCTGACCACGCTTTCATTTGTAGAAGTAGCCCAGTCAAGGCAGGCGAGTCAGACCTCACTGCTATGACGCAACAGTAGCAACACTGCACCACTAGATATACTGTAGCACTCTGGCATGATAATTACTTTAACATACTAGTTGCACATTTGAGCTGGAAAAGTTTAACCATGATACATGAGGTTACTCAGTGTGTTGAGATTTGACACAGTGTCACAGCCTAATGAAGAAAATGCTGAAAACACATTAGTCTGTGTCATTTTTAACTGTGACATTTGTTCTTTACAGGATCAAGACAGGTAGGTATGAGATGATGATAAAAAAGCTTGGCTGTTGTAAAAAACACACAAAAAGAACAAAAAAACCCCAAAAGAAAAAGTATGTTGCAAAATCATTATTTCAGTTCAGCATGCAGCCCTTATTTAAGGAGCCTCTTTCAACCTGTCCAGGCTTTCACGTGGAGAAATGGTCTAGCCAGGCAGTGGGCCATCAAAACCCCTGGTAGCAACTATCAGTGTTGCCACACTAGGCTGCTTTTTTGGCAGATAAAGATAAAAGATAAAAACTGAAGAAACCACAGTTCTCAAACAAGGTGAGAGATTTCGCAAGTCTGGGGGCCACTGTGGGAAAAGCTTTATGTCCTTCAGTTTTGTCTAGTCTTGTATGATGTACAATAAGTATGATAGCTGCTGCTTCTCCATGGAAAGCTCTAAAAGTTGGAACCAGAATCTTGAAACGTGCTCTGGATTCAAGGCAGTGCAGCTGAATTAGCAATGGTGAGGCATCAGAGTACTTTAGTTTATGTGTCAGAGGAAGATAATAGCAGTGCAGTCTACAGGTTTGCTGTTTGCAAGCATCTGCACAGATAGCATGCTAGCCAAGAACCCAGAGTGGAACTAAAGCCAAGTGAATGTCAACCTCAGCCCAGCACCTTGTTCAAAGAGCAAAGCCAGCGACAGGTGAACTTCATCAGGCAACAAACTATTGAGCAGTGAGGCTGCAGCCTCTGTTTCTATCGGTTCATGTGTCTATAGATGAAACACTGATTTTTAGAAACAGAATAATGATGACTATAGTGAGTAAACCAGTCAGACAACCCAGAATGGTTTTCATCATGTGTGCGCTATCAGGCTCTTCTGTAAAGGCAATTATAATAAAACGTCACTCCAATTCAGTCTGGTTAAATTGCACACAATAATAATAACAATGATCACAATGGAAAAAGAAAAAAAAATTAAGAGACAGAAAAGTAATTTTACTTGCAGTCTTAAAATCCTCTTCTTCATTGGTTTCACCGCCTGTAAAGAACCATGGCTATTATAATACTTTGTGATTTCTTGTTTGTCTCTGAGGTATTTTTGGATTTCATATGAACATAAAACTAACCTGGAAGATTAGAATTCACGTATGCTTATTCACGCAAAATCCACAGAAATACAGCCCGACATCAGATAAATTCACTTGTGTGATTTTAAGAAACACAGAGGTGATGTTGGAAGTCATATTGAATTTTCCATTTTGAAATCATCACAGAATGAAGCTTTGCCCTGAGAGCCATACATAGCGGCAATACAGCTGGGCTTAGTTCTGTTGATAACTTTGAACCAGTCTGTCTGTGTTGGATTATAATAATAATAATAATAATGGATTGCATTTATATAGTGCTTTTCAAGGCACCCAAAGCGCTTTACAATGCCACTATTCATTCGCTCTCACATTCACACAGTGGTGGAGGCAGCTACAGTTGTAGCCACAGCTGCCCTGGGGCAGACTGACAGAAGCGAGGCTGCCATATCGCGCCATCGGCCCCTCTGGCCAACACCAGTAGGCGGTAGGGTAAGCACGCCATGGACACAATGACCAGGACAGAGAGCCCAGGGATCGAACCGGCGACCTTCCAGTTACAGATGCGCTTCCGACCGTTATTCATTGATAGTTTGTTTCACATAGCTCTTATAATGGGGTTAAAGGGATGGAGTGTTTTTTTTCTTTTTCATTTTAGTATTGACCTACCTATACAATGCAAATGCAGAGCTCTGATATCTGCAACACAGATAACAGCATGCTTTGATTGGATGAGGTAGAAATGGGACAAAGGGCGAGGTTTTACAAAAAATAACTGTCCAAATCTAACTGGGAAAATGTCTGGCACTGTCGAGTGCAGATCCACTGAGCGCAGCGCAAGCTAGCAAGACAGAAGCTAAGCTCGTTGGAACATGCCTCAACGTTACCCGAAATTGAACCTCCCCCACCCTCATTCAGATCTGGCCTTTGAAACTATTTTGGTCTTCATGTGAAGCATGACCCTGAAGGTAAGCACGTCATGGACAAAAGTAAAACAGTATGTCGGATTTTATTTTTTAATAATTTTGTTGTTTCAGCAACATTAAATTTAAAAACTGTACTTTTGAGTTAAAATATATATTTATAATTTTAATATATGACAAATTAAAAAGGCACGAACATTTTTTTGTATCGAAAAAATATCGAACCGTGACACCAAAGTATCGAACCGAACCATGAATTTTGTGTATCGTTGCACCCCTAAAATATATACTTCATTAAGCTAACCCCACTTAGCTTCTGAGAGCAGATGAGATGAGACATCCATGAGTTTGTATGTGATTGTACATTTAGTTGATTCTCTATGTGCATGAGGGTACAACATGTATGTTAGTGAAGTCATTATAACATTTTTGTGTCCGTTTTTCCTGCTGGTTTGTTTGTTTCTATCTTAATGAAACAAGAGCATACAAAGTTACTCATAGGGGGAGTCAAAAGGTCTTTGGGGGAGGGAGGTGTGAGCAAAATACTTGTCGCTTTACAGGAAGAGACTACACAGTGTGGTCTGAGCACAGTCAGAAGAGGTTCACATGAAGTTTAAGAAGAAGAAATGAAACTTGAACTACTTGCTTTTGACCAGATAAATCCAGCCTTTGTACATTTACAGATTTTTTTTTACCTATTTTAGAAAAAACATTGAGAATGAGAAATTACACACACACACACACACATATATATATGTATATATCTATATATATATATATATACTTTTTAAAAGAACAATCTGGCACGCTTTGATGAAAAATTATGTGTAGGTCATGACACTTATTATAAAGCACAACGGCTAATGAAAATTATGCAGCCAGGGATTGCACTAGAGCTGTTTCTTAGTACTGAATTAAATAATATCTTATGTGTATTCATTTGAATTTATTTTAACTTCGTCGGGTGTTTTCATTTTTCATTGTCCTCTATTACATCCTGACACAGTCGGTGTGTGTATGGGCAGCTTTCTTGCCTGACGATGTTCTTGTGCAGTCTCATGCTCCTCCCCCTGTAATTTTCCACTGTGGTGACAGCATGTTCTATCAGCTAAAACGAAAGCCCTTTTTCTTGCCTGCATCAGAAGAATAAATAAACAAAGGTGATCTGAGTAACTTTGACCATGAGTAGAGGCTAGTTTCACTGTTTTCATATTTGAGGGTGTTTTTGTTTGACTGATACTTGATCATTTTGCTTCATCTGTTTTTATTTATCATCTGTTTTTTATTTATGTTCCTTTCTCTCCATCATTTCCCTGAATGTGCATTATGCCACTTTAACAATATGTGTGGTTACATCTGGTTATAAACATTCCAATATTATGTCGCCTGCAGAGAGAACGACAGGGGCAGGTATGTGGTGCATCATGTGTCTTTGAGGAGTGGATGAAGACTGTTGCAAGGACATTCAGTTTATGTCTCTAGGTGAGGGTGGAAGACTCATGCCTGATGGATGGAGAGGTTTATCAGTTTCATTCATGCATCCGCTTCTTCTTATCCTTGTGAGGGTCACTGGAGGGGTGGGGGTGGGGGGGACTCCGAAGCGAAAGCACTGTATCGAACGGTTCAATACTGATACAAGTATTGTAGCACCACTAATATATTTACCCTGAATTTCCAATTTAGCTATGTTGCAATAGGCCTAGACTTCTGGAGAGGCTTCCCATGATGCATGTTTGTGTTTTTGTTCACTTTCTATATGCTTATAGATCACTGTGAATTTAGTCATTAGTCATTTTTACTCCACAGCATGTCTTTGTCCTGTTTTCTAACCATGGCAGATGGCTGCAGATCCCTGAGCCTGGTCGACACAGGCTTATTACTGTTAAAATAGAGTTTCTCCTTCCCACTGCTGCTTACTCATTCCCCTATGAGTAAGCAGCAGTACCTTGAGCTGAATATTGGAATAAGTTTGCCAGTCTAATGAATCTTGGTTCCTGTTATAACATTTTGATAGTAATGTCCGAATTTGTTAGAAACAACACAAAAGCATCAATGCGTCCTGCCTTATTTAAGGATTCAGGCTGTGGGTGGTGGTACCCTGGTATAAAATGGGTATCATTTGAACACTACGGCTTATCTCAGTTTGTCCAGTCCACCTATCTTTTCATGGCTGCTTCCATCAGGATAATGTGCTACAACAAAAAGCTCAGATCATCTCAAACATGATAGTGAGTTCATTAATACTTTCTTCCATCTCCAAATCCCAATCCAGCTGTGCACTGCTGGATATGGTGGAACAGATTTGCATATAGATGTGCAGTCAGCACATCTGTAACAACTGTGTGATGCTTTTTATGTTAATATGGACCAAAATCTCTGAGGAAAGTTTCCAGCACCTTGTAGAATGCCACAGAAAATTGAGGCACATCCAAAGGCCGACATGGCTCAGAGCTAGCTGTACCTAATAATGTCTCCTCTGAGTGTTACACACCCACGGGAGCTTTTCACCAGTTGTACTGTCAGGCGCTGTGATGTTGCTTCCTTTCACTGGTCTATTAGACCACTACGGTCTACATTTTTCGACTCAGACAAAAGTCTGACAAATAAGAAAGACACAGAAACACAATAAGGAGTACCCAAACATGGCCCAAATGCAAGTTTTATTTATGCTTTATTTATTCTTAATTCTCTGCAGTCAGGCAGGCAAAGGCTATCCTGTGAGTCTATCTTGTGGCAGCATAGATAACATGTGGCTCCAGGTCTCGTGTGGTAGGTCCACAGCTTCTTTTGGCTTTTTTTTGGAAACTTAGAGCTGCATAGTTCAGATCGCCTGAACTCATATTCTGAAATATCAAAGAATTTAGGTGAACGCTGTGTTTGTTAAAAATATGAAAAGTTGGTGGAGTTATAATATCTCAATAATAATGCCGGATACACATAACATCATTACATATGCAAATCTGTAACACTCAGATTAATGACTATAGAGTCACCATATTATCATGTACAGAAAAACATTGAGTGGAGATGTAATGACCCAAGCCATCACTGTGACGTACAGTTTATATTGAGTTTTGAAATAGCAAATTCATAGCAGTTTGCTTTATGCACACATAGATACTTCAATAAAATATGGTGGCTGCTTTGTGTTGTAACAACATGGAAGAAAGTCTTCCTTTCTTCTTCTTTGACTTAACAAACTTCATGCTAATGCTTCTGCTTTCTAAAAACAGAAGATGTCACGGGTCTGGGTCCGTTGGACCCAGTATGTGGAGTTTCATGTTTTTGTTATTCCATGTTTGAGGTTATTATGTTTTGGTTTTAGTTTGCATCAGGGATTGTTTTCTTGTTCTCTTGTTGTGTTTATGATGATGATTATGATGTTTATTATTTGAGTTTCATGTTTAAGGATTTGTTCTCTGTTGTATCTCACGTTTAGTTTAGTTCAGGTTCCATGTGTCATTCTGTCTGTCTCTCAGTGTCAGGTCTGCGTCTTGGTGTGGTGTTCTCATTTCCTGTTTTATTGTGAAGGTCTGGGTCTCATGTGAGTGTTCAGTTTTACCTCTGTCTCGTCTTGTTGATCATTCCCAGCTGTGTCCACCACCTGTGTGTAATTCCCCTGTGTTTCTCTGGGTGTATTTAAGTCATGTCCTCCGTTATTGTAGTTGCTGGTCCGTCTGTGTATTCCACCCTGCGTCATCTGTGTATCTACCATGTCACATCCGTGTGCTCTCCCTGCTGTCCATCGTCATTCTCCTCTGCTCGTTCTCATTCAGGTTTGTGCTTTGTAGTTTAGTTGTTTCCCAGTATAGTTTAGTTCCAGCTCCATTTGCCGTTTGTATTTACTTTCATGTTCAATAAACCACCTTTACACCTTCACGACTGCCTGCACTTGGATCCTCCTTCATTTCCTCCACACGGCTCACCTCACTCGCCGTGACAGTACGGACCAGCCAGAAATGGATCCAGCGGCATTCACCCCACCCACGGAACTTCGGGACCGCATAACGAACTCCGCTTCAAAATTAATCAACCTGTGGCTAGAGCATGAGGGAGAAGCATTTCTCTACCTTCTGGAAGCCAGGCTACAACAGCTTCTTTCCGATTATCCCTGGCTATTGGACTCACTGCACCCTCTGGTACAAAACTTCATTCTCCACGAACTTCACCTACACCCACCAGCCGCTACCGCTTCCCAACCCAGCCGGACGCCGGAGGTTTTGCCCGGCCCGCCGGAGGTTTTGCCCGGGAGGAAGCGACGATCGCGCCGTCGGCGCGTCGCCCCACAGCTGGAGAGTGGGACTTCGGAACTGCCGGCTGTGGTGAGTGGAAGAGACATTCCGTCTGTTTCACCAGTTCATATGACTGTTTATACCGGGGCTGTGTTTGTTGAGTCAGCTGCTCAGCCGGTAGCTCGGTTAGCTGCCCAGCAGTCGCTAACTCAGTCAGCCGCCCAATCATCACCTCCATTACAGTCACAGTCAGACCCAGTAGACACCATGTTACAGCCCATAGCCCAGTCAATAGCTCAGTTGGCAAGAGATTCATCAGCCTTATTATCGGTTCAGCCAGCCACTCCACCACCTGTTACTACTTCGCTACCTGTAGCTCAGTGGCCACCAGTTCAGCAGCCTGTCCACTCATTTACCCAGCCTTTATCCTCACAGCCTCATTACAAGCAGGGAACACACTCCACACAAACTGTAGCTGGTTCATTTAAGCTGGCCATCTCAGAGACAGTTGCTCCCTCTAGGGCCTCCCCAGAGGCTGGGTGCCAGTCACCAGCCGACTCTGGACCCCTAGAGGTCGAGATGCCTGCACCAGCAGCTTCATTAGAGGACTTTACTGAGCAGTCTCGGCCGTCATCCCCTGCTGAGAGCTCCAGTGAGTCCGCCCCTCTGCCCCTGTCCTCTGCTGGAGGACCAGAGGGACCCATTCAGCCGTCGATCCCAGCTGGAGGGCCTGAGGAGCCCAGCCAGCCTCAAGCCACGTCTGCTGGGGGTTCTGGAGAACCCAGCCAGCCTCAAGCCACGTCTGCTGGGGGTTCTGGAGAACCCAGCCAGCCTCAAGCCACGTCAGCTGGAGGGTCCGAGGGGCCCATTCAGCTGCCTGCTGCTCCATCAGCTCCGCCCACGCCGTCGTCTGGTCCAGCCTTCACTTCAGCCTCGCCTGGTCCTGCCTCCGTGCCTTCATCAGCCTCGCCTGGTCCTGCCTCCGTGCCTTCATCAGCCTCGCCTGGTCCAGCCTCGCCTGGTCCAGCCTCGCCTGGTCCTGCCTCGTCTGGTCCTGTGGTTGCCATGCCGCCGTCAGAGCCAGCTCGACCTGTTCCGCCTAGCCTCTGCCGGCCGTTTTCCAGGCCTATAAGGTGACATCATGGCCTTCGGGGACGGCCTCCGGAAAAGGTTTGTCGCCGCCGCTGGCATCGTGGCCGCCCTCCGGACTTCTGTTGCCACCCCCGCCTTCTGCATGGACGACCTCCTACGCGCCGCCACTGCCTTCCGCATTGCCGGCCTCCAGAACTGCATTCGCGCCGCCGTTGCCGTCCGCACGGTCGGCCCCCGGACCTGCTCCGTCGCCGCCGTTGCCGTGTGCACGGTCGGCCTCCTGAACTGTTTGCCCGTCGCCGCCGTTGCTGTGTGCATGGTCGGCCCCCTGACTGTGTTATGGACTAGTGAACAGTCGCGTTTTGGTTCTGGACTCTCGTGCTCCTGGTTTTTTGTGTTTCGGGCCCTCCTTCCTGGGCCCCCTCCGCCCGTCCTGGCTTGGTGCTTGTGCTTTTTGTTTGGGGCTGTCGGGAGCCAGCCCTTTGAGGGGGGGTACTGTCACGGGTCTGGGTCCGTTGGACCCAGTATGTGGAGTTTCATTTTTTTGTTATTCCATGTTTGAGGTTATTATGTTTTGGTTTTAGTTTGCATCAGGGATTGTTTTCTTGTTCTCTTGTTGTGTTTATGATGATGATGATGATTATGATGTTTATTATTTGAGTTTCATGTTTAAGGATTTGTTCTCTGTTGTATCTCACGTTTAGTTTAGTTCAGGTTCCATGTGTCATTCTGTCTGTCTCTCAGTGTCAGGTCTGCGTCTTGGTGTGGTGTTCTCATTTCCTGTTTTATTGTGAAGGTCTGGGTCTCATGTGAGTGTTCAGTTTTACCTCTGTCTCGTCTTGTTGATTATTCCCAGCTGTGTCCACCACCTGTGTGTAATTCCCCTGTGTTTCTCTGGGTGTATTTAAGTCATGTCCTCCGTTATTGTAGTTGCTGGTCCGTCTGTGTATTCCACCCTGCGTCATCTGCAGAGATGGGCAGTAACGCGTTACTTGTAACGCGTTACTGTAATCTGATTACTTTTTTCAAGTAACGAGTAAAGTAAGGGATTACTATTGCAAAATCGGTAATTAGATTACCGTTACTTTCCCGTAGGAACGCTGCGTTACTGCGTTACTAAAACCGTGATTTTTTTTGCGAGAATGTCTCATGACAGTGACGTAAGCAAGTGCGACGTTGGTGACAGCAGCTGTGTGCAGATCAACAATGGATAATATATCGAGTGCGGGAGAGAGTATGAGCGTGCAGCGTTTAAAGTGTGGAAGTACTGACCTTACTTTGAGTTTGATTCCATAAAAAGTGACAAAAACATTAGCGTCCATCGTGCGTGGGAAGAAAACTTCTTTTTACAGCGAAAAAACCCCTAAACTTCCGAGCAAGCACCAAGTAGCTACGACGTGATGGGAAACTCACAGAGACACTCGCGCGGATTCTTCAACTGACCGCAGCACACCTACACCAGGGTAACCCTCCGCCTACCCTGCTCCTGCTTTACAGGTGAAAATAGAGCAAAAGGACCGCTGAGTCTTTGACTTTATTTATTTTCTGCTGTGTTTTACTTGCATCTGTTTGAAAGAGTGAGTGAAAACACAAAAAATATTTTATTTTATGTGCTGGAATGTGTAGAAAATAGGTTTAAATGTTAAACTAATTTATTCAAGTCAGAGAATGTTGCATATAATTAAATGTTTTGCTTGATGCATAAAGTTAAAAGATTAAAACTGATAAAACAAGTTAAAAAAAGAGACTTTTCCATTTGATTACATTTTGTATGATGGATTATGTAGAAAAAGTAGAATTGGGCTGAAAGATCTATCACTTTATCACCTCTTCAGGTTGTAAATCGTGTTTTTAAAAAGTAACTAAGTAACTAAGTAACTAAGTAATTAATTACTTTTGAAAATAAGTAATCAGTAAAGTAACGGGATTACTTTTTGGGGGGAGTAATCAGTAATTAGTTACTGATTACTTTTTTCAAGTAACTTGACCAACACTGGTCATCTGTGTATCTACCATGTCACATCCGTGTGCTCTCCCTGCTGTCCATCGTCATTCTCCTCTGCTCGTTCTCATTCAGGTTTGTGCTTTGTAGTTTAGTTGTTTCCCAGTATAGTTTAGTTCCAGCTCCATTTGCCGTTTGTATTTACTTTCATGTTCAATAAACCACCTTTACACCTTCACGACTGCCTGCACTTGGATCCTCCTTCATTTCCTCCACACGGCTCACCTCACTCGCCGTGACACAAGAACTATTTCTTCGGCAGACAGAGTTATAACTAGCATTTTATTGTTATTGCATTTAATTTATAATCTTCGTCTAATTGCTTATATATAATAAAATACAATTTCTTTATTCTTTTATAATTTACAACTTTGACAGTTTTAAGTGACAACTCCTAAACAATATCTCTGCTGGGATTAATAGTGTTATATTGTTATAATATTCATTTTTGTTCATTAAAATAAACGGTTTAGAGTTCTTTCTCCTTGCTTGAAGGTTGAGGTTTTTCATAGAGTCATCAAATGTTTAATGGTTCTGTTAAATCATAAACATTTTATATAGAGAGAAAAGATGGATTTACCTCACTGCTTTGCTCTGGTTGCTGTTGTGGACCTAAAGGCCAAATATGAAATTGTAATTAGTTTATTAGCAACGCAGTACTTTGCTTTGGGTTTGTTGATCAGCAGCAAGAGTAGGTGAAACTAATTATAGCCACATTTACCTGTTGGAAGTTTCCTGATTTTTAAAACCAGAATAATGACCACCATAGTGAGTAAACCAGTCAGACCAGCCAAGATGATGCTCAATGGTTGGGTCGTTTTGTTGCACTCTTCTAAACAGTGTGGTTAAGATATATTTTTACAAGATGCTGAAAGTACTGCACAGTGAAGATTAAAATCTTTCCACTCATCACGGAATCTCACCTTCAGTCATAAAATCCTCTCCTTCACTGGTTTCACCACCTGTGACCATGATTGTTGTATTATTTTACAATTTTCTGTTTGTAGTTACTGTGTTTCCACATGACATGATGAGAAACACTAAAGTTGCAAAGAGGTTTTTAACCAAAACTCACCTTGAATTCTCAACTCTACCCTAGTGGAAATAATTATATGATAGTCCAAGAAAAATCCACAGAAATACAGGCCAGCATCAGACAGATCCACTGGCTTTATTTGAAGAAAGACGGCAACGTTGTTAGAAGTCACATTGAATTTTCCATTTTGAAATCCATCACAGAAAGAAGCTTGTCCATTGGAGCCATACATAGAGGCAATGCAGCTCAACGTAGCTCGGTTGACCACTCTGAACCACTCTGTATGCGTTGAACTTCTGGAAATGTTGGAGCACTGCAGTGTGACTTCTTCACCAAACTGGACCTCCACAGTCTGAAATTCAGAACCAGAGACAGAGAGCCAGCCTGAAACAAACACAAGATTCATCCTAGAGAGCGCAGTACCAGAATATTGTAACAGTGAAACTGTTTTAATGAATTTGCGGTGTCCTAATAATAAAATTGAAATACTGGAAGGTTAGCTGTTGCATAATTTGGAGTAGAGAGTAGTAAGGTACCACTACTTACTTATGCCACATTGAAACAAAGCTGTTATAAAGATGAGGCTCCTCATTGTGTGATTAAATCTGCCACTGATCGGATAGTTTGTAACACGCAGCTCTTATAAGGGGTTTAGAGGGGCGGGGTGTTTTCCTTTAACTTGCCAGTGACCTATCGGTAGTGTGCAATGCCTCTGCATGTAGTCAAGTTTCATCTGTTATCAATAGAATACATAAAGGTTTTGTACATGGAGATTCCATGCTTTTCAGATGCAAAAAGAATATCTCCTATGAAATTTTTATTATTTTAAACTATTATCCTTTTCTAGTCCCTAAACATCTGGTATAACATGGAAAAGAATACCTGCAGTATCATTATGTTATATTGGGTACAGTTTTCTATGGTTTCTATTTGGAGTTTTCTTTTTGAGGCTGATATGTGTCCTGGTGAAGCTCACCAACATTTTCACATTTCTGGTGCACACTCAGGTCTTTCTTAAATTTTACATGTAAAACAAGTGTAAAAACTTGTGTTCTGGTTACATACCTGTTTCAGCTTAGTACATAGTTTAGCCAAGGTTTAGCCAAGGCTGTGTGTGTGTGTGTCTACATCTAAGGTAAAATGTGATTTTGTCTGTACAGACGCAAAAGTAGGTTTACATAGTTTTCTGGGCGATACAGTCATGAAACTTTACAGGCGTGTAGCTCATTTCAGAGAACTTCTGTACATTAACATTAGCATTTTAATTATGCTGGTATTTTTGTCCCAGAAGTGAGAACATTTAGACAGGAGTGGATAGTGCTATGTTATGAATGCTAACATTAGCAGGCTTGATTATTCAGCAGCATTTAAAAGTTACAGACAAGAATTACAAAAAGTACAATTTACAGTCATACCTGCCAACTACTAAACCTTTTTAGTTCATAGTGACTCCATGACCACAGAATCACATACCTGTTTTAGTATTTTTCACATGGTTCTTCATACAGCATTGTAGTTACACAAAGACCAAATCCTTAAAACTGCAATTTTAAGCATGTTGAGCATCGGCAATATTTTCATGGACCGGCCTTTAAGGTGTCACGGATAAATACAACAGAAATAAAACTAGTACCGGTACCGAAAAAAAGAAAATTTATTCATAACGCACGTGAAAAGACCCAGGAAAACTGAGTAAACGATAAAAACAATAACAAAATAACGCTGAAAACCAATAAAAACCCTGAAAACTATACATTTCACACGACTCACGGACCGGTACCGGTCCGAGGCCCGGGGGTTGTGGACCGCTGCTATATTAGATACCAAAGGTTTAGTCCAGACTTATTGAAAGGACCGATTTTATCTAGTTATTTTGTCCCATTTATAAGCGCCTGTTTAAAGTTATTTTTAGAGCAATGCAGCACTTCCTTTTTATATATTTTTTAACTCAAGCCCAAGCTTGGAGAAGCCAAAAGGTATGGGTTTAATCCAATTTAATACAACTGAATCCTAAAAAAGTGAGAACTCATCAGATGCTTTTGAAACCTCTCAGCTTTGATGGCTTTCATTGTACTCTGTACTTCCTGTAATTTCTGGTTTGTGGAATGATGATACTGTGGTTTTTCCACCTTTGTCAGGAATGGGAATGCATCTTCCATACAACAGATAGAGGTGTTAAAGCATCCACAAACCTGATACACTGGGTTAGATGTCATAGTCTCTTAGACATGCTCTTAGAGGAGTGCTACTCACCACAGTTCATTTTCTTTTCTTTTGCTGAATAAAATATTTAAGGATAGCTTTTAAACAGCATCAGATTAAGAGTGTTGGTTATTTATTTGCTGATCACCTGAGTGATTACTAGTTGATGGACTGGGACAAAAAATCGGCCCTGGCATTTTTGGTCCTGGCAGCCCACCATGGTCACTCAAAAAGAAAAGAAAATAGGAAAAGAAGAATGTATATGTCATGCATACACATATTATGTGTATAGTTTGGACATTTAATGATTTTTCTTTCATACATCGAATATATGATGCAAAATATATGTAGCAAAGATTGATAAATAACTCTAAATATGTCTTACATTTTAGATTGCTAAAAGTAGCCACCCTTTGCTTTGTTGACAGCATTGCAAACCCTCGGCCTGCCCTCAGTGAGCTTCATGATGTGGTCACCTGAAATGGTTTTCCCTTCAAAATTTCCATCAATGTCGCCTGCTCTGGCCCCTGGAAGAAAATTGACTATGGCTGGTGGTGTCTCTAGCTTCACATGTCTCAGAACAGAATTGTCAAAAACCAAAGTTTGATCTCAGTCAAGTGTGTCGCCGAGTAGGGAAAAGCGTTTAGAGGCTGAGGAGTAACTAAACATCTGACACATGAACAGGAAAGTGCAGGAGGGACAGGTAAAGAGGCCATGCTGCTAGCTAGTCGGCTATGAGCTAAGCTAAGCTAGCAAAACCCTAAAGACACAGTGAGTGAATACTGTAACTATACATTTACGAGTGAAGCGAGTGTGCTACTGGTGAAGCACGTGAAGATTACACTGCTACGCATATAAGCTACCCAGCACATCACCGTTTGATGGAAAAGGCAGGAAGTGATACTCTACCACAGAAAGAGTGAACACCAAGTGACAGCGCCTCAACCTAGATATTTATACACACAGTAAGGTTTCTGAAAGTCAAAATTATTGGATTTATGAAGCTGAATTTAATAAATTGTGCATAAATTAGCAGTATTTATTTTCCCATTTGGATGTACGCATTTGTGAAATAGTTTTACGTGTAACCAAATTGCTGTGTATTTGTGGGTGGATTCAAGCATGTGCTTGGGAGTCTTCAGAATTTGCCCACAAATAATTGTACACATTCTTAAAACTTAGTTTACACTTATGGATCATATGTTGCACATTTGCAACCCTTTTGAGACATATTTCTCTCAATACAGCAGCAGCATACTGTCACTGTGAGGCCAGGTTACTAGCTATAGCTGGTACTACTGGCAGCACTGACAGCTAACATGCAGGTTAATTTTGTACATTTTGCTGAATCTATTTTTAGTTTAGTTTCTTTTTATTGTTTTCTGTCAGCTTTTGACCTCCACCTTTCCACCACTTCTTCTAGAAGCTGCGTAAAAGGTTTGATTAGGCATTGTCCAGTGTAAGTAATGAAAAAGAAGGAATGGATTGCTGTCAGTGCTTGTACGGCCAGTACATCGGCCCAAAAGTGTGTTGGCCCACCAAGAAAATGCCCAGTAAGCCACATTACCAGTCCAGACCTGGTGATGCCCTGACTTTAAATCTATTTTCACAGTGCTTTTCATTTATGTTGATCTGATGTCTCAGCAACTCCTCCATGAATTTCAATGATATTTTATGACCCTGACACTTGGATTATGTGATGACACTAATCATTGATAAAGAACATTACTGAGAACACTGAGATATTTTTTAAATTAAAAACTTGTTCATAATATAGCCAAAATATGTTCTGTGTTTAATCTCTAACCATAGGCATTATGATTGTATAAAACTGAAGCAACTCGTGTAATAAAATGTTGAGTGACGTTGTTATTATTGCCCAATAAGTTTGTTTGACAGCCTAAGAAATTTAAAAGACATTGAAGATAAAGTTAAGACATGTAAACACAGAAAGCTAGTTTGAATCGATCGATCATTATTCTGTTGCTTTTATATCGTCCTCGAGCTCTGATTTTAGAGACCTTGTGGTTTTCACCTCAGCTCTGCTCACACCACACTGTGCTTTTCTTATTATCTGACTCCTCCAGACCATTAGACTCTGAGAAAATTGCATTAATCAGTTATTTCTGAATCTTCTTTATCATGTCTACGTTTTTCTTCTCAGACAACGTGAATAAATAAGAAAAACAAAGAGGCACAAAGCAGAGATTTAGAAGAAAAAACAACCTTGAATGCAAATTTTATTCATAATTTTATTTTTTTTCCAAGATTCATGTCACCCACTATGGAACGCCAGGACTGCCATAATGAATTAATTAAATACACCATTAAATAATTAATTAAATGTGTCAATAATTAATTAAAATTGGAATTAATTAATTAAATAAATAGTTATGACACATGTAATTAATTAATTATTGACACATTTAATTAATTATTTATGTATTTCACATTTTAATTAATTATTGACACATTTAATTAATTATTTAATGATATATTTATTTATTTCATTTTGGCAGTCCTGACGCCTGGCTCTCGTCATGAAATAATTTTATCTGTCAGCCTCACCCATCAAACTCAGGGGGCGGGGTTAACGCTGCCCATGCAGCTTCTCTAACATTTGATTGGTTGCCGTGCAAAGTAAGTCAAAACAGGTCGATCCTAGAAAATCGATTGCTTGTGTAGACTTGGGGCAGCCAGTTATCCCAGAATGCAGATCAAATCACAAGCAGCAATGGTGGTGGTGTAGTTTTAAAATACCCCGTTTTTCTGTCACCAGCTACACTTTTAACAGTGTTTTAGCCGCGAATGTCGCGACGTATGTCTGGTCAGGTTGTCAACATAGAACATGTTTGCAAAAGTGCTCAGATGTTTTCAGAGATTTCACTAGCTCTGCTAACAGTTAGCATGCAGAGCGCACCGAGGGGGTTACGTTAACCGGTTTGTTTACATATTCCACTCTCCGTGTTCCACATGTTGCATTCGCAGATTCTCATTTTCACCGAACGATCGTCTCTTTCCGCCTGGTCTTGTGTCTCTGTGCTTCTGTAACATAAAGAACGAGCTGACATTTTTCTCACGAAACCAGCGATCAGCTCAGCAGACCCTCAGTTTACCTGCATGCATCCTCCTCCTCATCTGTCAGCTGTTTAACACCTGCTGCTAATTCAAGAAACACGCCTAGTTACCTGGTGATAGTCACAGTTTAACTGGGCAGCCGGTGCTCGATATAACGCAATGTCAGCGCATTTTTCTGCACAAGATAAGTAAATATAGTGTTTTCCCCGAGCGCAGAGCTGCTGGAGCTCGTTTCCTTACAGAGCACTTTATAGGCGAAGCAGCTTCATCAGCGGCTGATGTCCAATCACCAGCACACAGCTTTCAAACCTCAGCTGAGTTTTAGCTCTCAGTGGTTAAACGCTGGACTTCATTCACTCAGGTTCTGTCTGTCGGGTCACGTTTACTTCGCTGTTTTATTTACAACTGAGCAAATCGGTTTGGCTGAGGTTAAAGTTACGTTTCATAACTGCATAGTTTCACAGACGTTTAATGGTTCACTGGCACATGTGTTAGACTGAACTATCATCTAAATATCATCTGTTTTTTAATAGTTATTCAACTGTATTCTAAGCACCAGCTGTCTGTTAGAATGTGATTTTTTTTCTCTCTCTGTTGGCAGAGGTATAAAAATGCGCAGGAAAATCTGACATGCATGGCAAACTTCACCGACGATATTTAGGGAGGAATAAACACACATCAAACATAAATGAACCATTTGTCTGTCTCCATAATTGAGAGCATTTTCTCTTCTTATGTCAACACACTCTCTCTTTTTTTTTGCTTTTTTTTTGCTTTTTCGGTCATGTTATGTTTACCTGTCAAAGGCTTGTTACAAACTATGAAACACATTGTGCAGACTTCTGGATGTTAGAAGAAAACTAATACTGCTCATGAATGAGACTAAAGGCAGGAAGGTGTCCTTTAAAACTAAACATGTTAATAGGACCTCCCTGTTTATATCATAGTTTATGATATAGCACGTGTATTTCAGTAATAGCCTGCTGAGGCCACTATACGTGCTGGCCTCATATCAAATGTGAAGGCAGACTGAGTCTATGTTTGACGTTTTTTATATCTAATCTTCCTTTTCAAACATTTAAACAGCAGCGAGTCTGCAGCTGAGGGAATACAAATTCAAATTGTCGGAACAGGTTTGCTCGTTTCTTGGATTCATTTGGTGATTTATTAAATGTATAACTGTTATTCTAATCTGCTGCTGAGTCTCTTACACTTTTCTTTATGCTGTATATTTTCACGTCTCTGGAATAGTTGGCAGTTAGATAGTCAGCTGGGAAACTTTGTGTTAACTCATGGAGCTGAGGATATCGTGGATATGCTGACCTCGCTGCGTGGTGTACAGAGCGAGGTCAGCATGATTAATATTCACAATAAAAATATTAGCCGAACATCATGAAGTCTGTATGTGTTTCATAGTGTCGAACAACCTTTGTACAGTTAAAGCCAGCAGTTACTACATGACGGAAACACCAACGTTATCTCTTTTATGCGTTTATACACAGGTCACGCTGATTACTGAACAAAAACCCAAAGATCAGATGTTAAACAGATTTATTTGCTCTCTCTCCTCCTTAAACATGTTTTTAATGTTAGTTATAATTCAGAATTGGCGACTGAAACACGTAGGACACATAAGAACATCAGGAAATAAAACATCGATAAATATAACCTCAGTAAAAGAAGTCAGCGGGGGTTACTACAGCTGTGTACCGGGGCCTGCGCTTTGTCGGTGGGATTGCTTGCGAGGCGAGCGGGTCTATCCCACGCTTTGCCGTGAGACTGGGCAGAAATCTCCGAAATCATCGAAACACTTTTGCAAAGAGGCTGTATCTTGACAAACCGACCAGACACATGAAGATTAAACCACTACATTCTCGGCTAAAAAAATATTAAAACGGTATTTGGTAACACACAAACAGGGTTTTTCAAAGCTCAGTTCTGTTAGCTTCCACATGCCGGTTGTTGTGTGCTAGAAACAATGGCCACCAGGCCAAAGCAATGGTTTTGACTCGATCAGCGTTAACCCCGCCCCCTGAGTTTGATGGGTGAGGCTGACAGATAAAATTATTTCATGATGAGAGCCAGGCGCCAGGACTGCCAAAATGAAATAAATAAATATATCATTAAATAATTAATTAAATGTGTCAATAATTAATGAAATGTGTCAATAATTAATTAAAATGTGAAATACATAAATAATTAATTAAATGTGTCAATAATTAATTAATTAAATGTGTCAATAATTAATTAAAATGTGAAATACATAAATAATTAATTAAATGTGTCAATAATTAATTAATTACATGTGTCATAACTATTTATTTAATTAATTAATTCCAATTTTAATTAATTATTGCCACATTTAATTAATTATTTAATGGTGTATTTAATTAATTCATTATGGCAGTCCTGGCGCTCCATAACCCACAACACACACACAGAAATATATCAGCAGGTTATATTAATAAGAACTAATTCTTCTTCCTAAGTCTATCGTGTGGCAGCATACACAACGTTAGGCTCCGGCTCACTCTGTGTCGCAGGCCTGCGGCTCCTTTTAGCTTTTGTCTGGAAACTCAGAGCTGCGTAGTTCAGATCATCTGAGTTCATGTTCTGAAAATTAAAATACTTTTTTAAACAGATGAACACAATCAACACAATCTGAAAAGTTTGTGGATTTGTGAGTCACATGACATAAGATTTCAGTAAGATTTTATTAGTTGAATTAAACAAGAATCAATAATGATTCTAATGTCTTAGAGTGGTTGCATTAATTTTCTTTAAAACACTGTTTTGCAACTGATTTACCGGTTGCATCTGCATTTCACAAACTACATACAACTAGCTGTAATGTAAAGAACAGCAGAGCAGGAACAGACATCCCCAACAAAGTAACTTCTAACCCAACAGGAACATTTATTTTGAGACATATTTTAGAAGAATAATTTATAATAATAATCTAATATTTTTATAATTTTTTCTACACTAACTTTTAAAGTTACAATTGGTGTTAGAAATCTCACAGACAATGTATCATAATGGTGTATGTATTCCTTGTATTTTTGTGTATAATTTTTAAACTAAACTATTGCTTATTTGCAGCTATCATCAAGCTTTTTTTCTGCTGGGATTATTTTTTTACTTTTTTAAAATTTCTGTCAGATACTGATGAATGTGGTTAATGAGAAGAAAATACATGTGGATGCCATAGGTTGATATTAGTCATAGAATAATTACATGTTTAAATGCATCTTTTTAAATCATGACATGCAGTTCACACAATATGAGTAAAAACACATTTACCTTTAGTTCTTCACCCTTAGGTTCCGTAGCTAAACAGCAAATAGAAAATTGAGATGAGTTAATTTTCACAAACATATTTTTTATCTTCTTGTTTCAGTTTACTGTAGCAGGTGAAACAGTTACAGCCAAGTCTACCTGTTTGTAGGTTCCTGACTTTTAAAACCAGAACAATGACCACCATAGTAAGTAAACCAGTCAGACTACCCAGCACGATGCTCATCAGGTGTATGCATCTTTCAGGCTCTTCTACAAACATAATTGGAGTGGAATATTTCAGTCTGGTTGAAGTCTGAGCTCAACAACAATCAAAGTGCTTAGAGACCAAAAAAAAAATCGTACTTTCAGTCTTAGATTCTTCATCATTCGTTTCACCACCTGTAAAGAAACATGAGTATTATAATAATTTGTGACTTCCAGTTCTCATTGAACGTCTCATCATGCTGTTGTGCTACTAAGGAAAGCTTACCTTCAAATCTTAACTCTACTGCATTGGAAATAATAATATGCACATCCATGTAAAATCCACAGAAATACAGCCCAACATCAGATAAACCCACTTCTGTCATTTTAAGAAAGACAGAAGTGACATTCGAACTCATATTGAATTTTCCATTTTGAAATCCGTTACAGAAAGAAGCTTGGCCATGAGATCCAAACATAGATGAGATGCAGCTCGTTTTAGTCGTGTTGATCACTCTGAACCACTCTGTATGTGTTGGACTTGTGGAAATGTTGGAGCACTGCAGTGTGACGTCTTCGCCACGCTGGACCGTCACAGTGTGAACCTCAGAGCCAGAGACAAAGATCCATCCTGAATCAAACAACAAAGACAAAATGAGATTCAACTCAAAGTGTACGGTACAACAGACGCTGTAACAGGGCAACAACTTTTCATTTGATTTAATTAAATCACTGCTTTCTAAACTCAAATTTAAAAACTCTTGGGCTCCTCGTCCCATTACTTATTTTAAGGTGAGAGTAGTAATGTGCCAGTACTTACTGAGGCTGCAGAAAATCAAAGCTGTTATCAAGACGAAGCTCCTCATCGTGTGTTTAATCCTTCACTGCTCGGACAGTTAGTGAACCATGCAGCTTTTATAAAGGGGTTTAGAGGGGCGGGGTGATTTAGTTTGTCATCTTGCCAATGAACTACAAAGGCAATGCAATGCATTTACATATCTTTTAGCACTGGCTAATATCAAACAACATTAAAGTAGTTTGTTTATTTGTTTGTTTATTTCTTATTTTGTGTTATGATATTCACACTCTTAGGATCCAGTCTTTTATCTGTTTTTTGATCAAGTATCTTATTTTAGTCCCTTAAGATCTGGTGCAGCATATAAAGGAAAACAAAAATGGGGATCAATAGTGTTTTTAAAATTTAATATACTTTTCACATAGGATGTTTGCATTCAGTAGACCTAAGTTAAAGCTCATTTTATATATCCTAAAGTTGTCAAATTATTTAAAGCTGTTTAACCCTGTAGTTGTTTTCCCATACTTTCTGTGAGCTTTTGCAATCAGAATTATGCAGATAACCCTGCAAAGTTGATAGACGATGCATGCAAATCACATGACCAATTTAAGATGATATAGCAGCAAGATCCACCCTTGATAAGTCTTCGTTTTAACTTGTGTTGAAAGTGCAGACTTCAAACTACCAAGTAATAAAGGTCAAGTAAAAACAAAGTTATGATAAATAATTCACACCATACTTTGTCTCAATACTATCATCATTTAGTACAAGAAAAAAACTTAAACAAAAGTATTTTCTAAGAAACATGACTTAGTTAATAATCTTAAAGATGTAGGGATGTAGATCGACCAGTAAATTGAGAGCCTCACTCTTGCACTCTTATCACCACGACTGACCAGTACAGCATCCGCGTCACTGCAGCCGTAACACCTATCTATCCATTGATTTCCCCCTCCCCCCACTTGTGGACAAGATCAAAAGACATCCTCCACTTGAGGCAACAGCTCATCTCTGATCCGAAGTGGGCACTCAACCCTTTTCCGGTTGAGGACCATGGCATCAGACTTGGAGATGCTGTTTCTCATTCCCACAATTTCACATTCCAACAGAACCACATCATCTGCGAAAAGCAGAAACAAGATTCTCAAACTATCTTGAAAATTTCTGCCACTTGGCTATGCGAGAAATTCTGTCCATAAAAAAAATATTTAAAAAACTAGTGACAAGGGGTAGTCCTAGCAGTCCAGGAACATGTCTACATCGCCACTGACACCAGCCTCCTGCTAAGTAGGGCTGGGTATCGTCACTGATTTCTATAATCTATTGGATAACAAGGTCCTGAATCGATTTGATCCATGATTCGATTCGATTCGATTCGATTCTTTTTTTTTTTTTTTTGCCTGTCCCGTTTGGCTCTTTTGCCATCAGAATTGTTGTCTAAAGGCAAACAAAGATGCCCAACGGATTTACTTTACCAAATTGACCATCCCAGCCTTGCCGTAATGGTCCATTTGATTCACCTTTTATTGTTTATTTTATTTTCACTTACTGAATACAGGACAGACTTGACTGGGGGAAAGAAGGGGAGAAAGAAAGAGGGAAAGAGAAACAGCTGAGAAGAGGGACGGGGGAGAAGGGCAAAAAACATAAACCAACAGAACGGGCAGAGAAAAAAAATGCATATCAATCACCTGGATCACCTGTTGAGAAAGAAAAAAGAAAGCAAGCAGAAGAGAACAAGAGTAATAGAATAAACAACATCACAATGATATATGGGAATATGACAGTAAATACTAAATATTAAACATTATTGTGCAGCACATAAGATCAACAGAACACAGTGTGCTTTGAGGTAGGAGCCAAAAAGGGTGTAGTTTGTGGGTGTGATCACCCGTGTGTACACCTGTGAGCATGGACGGCTTGTTTTTTGTTTTTTTAAAAGGTTCCTTCATGTAATAATCTGCTCGAAGGTGTGGGGGGGGGCACAGCCCCGTCCTCCAGGGCATGAAGCAGGTATGGAGGAGATCAAAACTCCAGACATCCAGAGGCCCCCAGAACACAAGAGACCAAGGAAGACCAACAGAGGGGCAGCCGCGCCACTGTCCCAGAAAGAGCTGAGGAGAGTCCCAGATGAGGGCTCACTTAGCAGAAGCCAGGGGGGGTTGCAGTGACGTGCCCGTGAGCTCCGCCGGCAGCCAGCCGTGCCTGAGTGACCGAGCCCCAGGCCGAGAGGCCGGGGGCACCCCACCTCCGAAGTGGCCCGAGCGAGCCCCAGGCTCCAGGCCCCGATAAGCGGCCGCCAAGGAGTGAGCCGGTGTGTACCTGGACGCCCATCCCCGGACACAAAGAACCACCAACGCACCGATGTCTGAGGGAGTCCGCCACTGGCAGGAGAAGTGGTGGTAGGGGGAGATAGACCTCCAAACTTTGGAGGGCCTGAGATGTCCCCAGAGAGGTGGCGCCTGACACCCAATCTGACATATAGACACAGACATACAGGCACACACAGATAAACATCCATTCCCACCCTCATGCTCTCATATGCACTTACTCCACACTCAACCAACGTGGAGACAGACATAAAGAGACGCTGTACACACGATCACACTCCCCAAGCGTACTCTACAAACCGGGTCTAGGTACCCTTGCCCCTGGAGGGGGGAACTGCACCCAGACCCAGGTGGTGTTACCCTTTTCCTTGCGGTGGGGGGAGGCAGACCGCCCCGACTCCGCAGCAGCAGGAAGGCCCCACACTCCAGACCGCAGTCGGACGGCCAACTCCTCCTCCTAGCCCCCCCGCTCCAGCAGGTCACAGAGAATGGGGGTGAGAGAAGACTCCAAACCTCCCTCCACCCGCTCATTGTAGTGTTGATGCATGTGTGTTCTAAGGTGCATTTAAAACCCAGGAGGGCATGGAGCTACCTGCCAGAGAGCAGCAGGTAAGGTCCCTCCTGCTAGCCCTCAATGTCTACGTGTATTTACAATTGAGAGGTGGGCAACGACGCCAGGGGTGGGGTGTACACCCTGATGGTACTTTGGATTCCGTGTATCGTGCCCACCGCCAAGATCCTATATGTATGTGTAATGAGAGTGTGAGTAATGTGAATGTCTAAGTTGTGGGATAAAATTGAGGCAGAGGCAGCCAGAAGGGGACAGAGATTCTTGGAAATTTTGCCTCAGACAGTGAGAAATATTATAATTCAGATCACGCATCAGTACATTTCCATAAAAAGAAAGCTGACACTTGCGAGACTTTATCAAAGGTGTGAGCATCACAGCAGATGAGCTGAGGATAAAACAAAGAAAAACATGAAGGTGATTTTCCTGGGATTTTATAAAAAATATTCTGCAGTAGATCAAAAATGAAAGAAAACCATTAATCAACATATGAACATTACCTGATGCTGCTGAAGTGAAGCAGAGCAAAGTTAAAGAGGTTTTATTAGAGACACAGCTAAGCGTTTTGCAATTTTGCATAATTTTAAAAAGTTTAAATTTGTTCACTAGCCTATTGAACAACAGAAATGGGGTTTTCTTTTCGGAAGTAAGTAAAAGGAAAAAAAAAACACAGCGTCCGACAGCGCTGTAAATAACAGTAGACTTGTGCACAACAAGCAAGTGAATAATGCAGAAAACAGATTTTTAGACAGGAAACTGTTCTTGAAGTGTACTGAGAGAGAGAGAGAGAGAGAGAGAGAGCTGTGCATGAAGTGTGGTGGAAGCAAAACAGTAAAAGTCAGAGGGAATTCATGATGATGTTTATGTGAAGCGTAGTTTGGATCTTTTGCTGCTGGTTCAGTCAATATTGTTTGGAGAGAGATAAAACCTACAGCTTCAGAATCAGCGCAAAAAGGGCGTAAACAACGCGCGGACCCGCCGAAACATCAGAATCAGCGAGCTGTCAGCTTTAAGCCCCGACCGTGTCCGTGCTGTCATGTGAGAAAGGCGACATCTCACTGATTCTGAACCGTCAGCGGGTCCGTGCTTTGTGTTTACGTCTATGTGCAGAATCCGTGTACCTGCTCTCATTTACTGTTTTAGCTGTTTGGTGGTTGTTGAAATTTTGTGAGGTTTAACCTGAAATTCTGGCATTTCGGGCAAAATAAATTTATATAAAAAAATCAATTCAGGATTTTAATGAATCGATATCACGTTATCCAAGCTAGAATTGATTTTAATCGATAAATCGATAATCAAAACCCACCCCTACTGCTAAGCCACCTGTAGCTCTGTTGTCAACATTCTCCTGTCAAGCCACGCAAGGCTTCATGTTTCTGATGATGGCGACTTGCCAAACCCGAAGATCAGGCCACCTGAACTGCCTTTGGGTTTTTTTGTTTGTTTTTTTGGACTCTTGTGCTTCAGATTGTCTTTGTTCAATTCTTAATCTAACAAATGTACTTCTGGAAGAATGGTCAAAACTTCCCATAAATACACACCTAAACCTTGTAAAAGCCTTCCCAGAAGGTGCAAAGGGTGGGCTGGCATCACATTAGACAGCCAGTTAAGGCTTTGTCAGGAGAGGAAGGAGGAGTAATGCTGACTCTAGCATGCTGGGTTTTAATAACAAAGAAAGAACGTGAAAAGTGAGAAAGATTGAAAAAACAAAAGAAACAGTTCTTTCAGAAGTAAAAAGTTTGGACCAGTTGGATGGGATACTATACACAGTATATGCACTACCAGTCAAAAGTTTGGAAACACCGTCTCATTTAATGTTTTTTCTTTATTTTTACCTCTTTTCTACATTGTAGATACGAACTGAAGACATCAAATATATGAAACAGGAAATTTGGAATTATGTAGCAAAGAAACAATTGATAAATATCTCATGAATAAATAAATATGCTTTATTTTAGATTCCTGAAAGTAGCCACCTTTTGCTTTGTCGATAATATTGCAAACCCTTGGCCTTCTCTCAATGAGCTTCATGATGTAGTCACCTGAAATAATTTTCTCTTTTTCTGTGGTGGAAAAGTCAGGTTGGTACACAGCTGACAGCAGTATTTTGACAACTTCATAATATAGCAAGAACCAATCAGGTCAATTGGTCCAGAAAATTGCAAATTGTAAATGTGTGCAGTTGCAAAAACCATCAACTACTCCTAAAAACTGTCCTCAACTAGACCTCAACTATGTCCAACAGTCGCTGTTTATTGAATCTGATTTGTGGGTTCAACCAGCCCCACGCTATGACAGAGGTCCAATAATGTCTGGTAGTGCCAGATGGATTTGACACATTGGGATAAAAGGACAAAGCTGAAAGAGCAGTTCAACACACTGATCTCCAATTGAAGCTCCTGCACATTGGATCTGCAGTAGAGACTGACAATCATACACCTGGTAAGCAGAAATGTTATTACACCACCAGCAAGAAAACCAACAACAGAACAAAAGCAACAACAAAGTCAAATCTGGGTCTTTTACCCCAACAGAGCAAACAGGCAGAGAGGTTTTTATTACTCTTCAATTATTGCGTAAAAATGTAACTAAAAGTTACAGCTGCTTACGTTTCTTTAAGCAGGTGTGCTGGGGTCCTCCTAAGGAAAGTTTGAAACTTCATTTCCTTCATGCTGGTGAACTTTTTACCAAATATTTTCATCAAAGCTTCTCCATCACTGACAGGGATTGTTTGGATCTTCACACTCATCTCCACCAACCCTAAAAAATGAGTCTCACTTTGCTCATATAATGCCAGGAGTGTCTCCATATTCCACAAAAGTCTATGCAAACATGTAACAGTATCCCATATTCATAGAAATATTAATGATATTATAACAAAAGCTGTCACCAACACAATTGTCCCAAGTGCTTTTTTTATTAGTTATTGCAAATGCTTGATTGCAGTTCTTGCTAGATGACAAAACCACTTATTAGGTTTAGAAGGAAATGACTTTTTCTACATGAGGTAAAGTTGGAGAGCTGTTTCCCCAAACTAAATGAAATCAGCATTTAAAAAACTACAATCTGTATTTACTCTGAACATCTGTGTTAACATTTGAAATTGGAAACATGTAAGTGTAACAAACATGTTAAAACATAAGAAATCAGGAAGGGGCATGTATAGGAATTTCTTTTACTTATGTATTAATCACATTATTTTATTGTATGATACCTTGGTGTCAATGGATTTTAACATGTCTCACACTCATACAGTAAGACAAATGCAAATTCCTCTACTGTAAAAATTCATTTGACTGCCTGCAAAAAAGGAACTGTACAGTGCTCTTCCTCTTTTTAATAAAAATATAAGTAGAGCACAGGAAATATGTGGCACTCTGCCCTAAACATTTAGGATAAAGTATGGCAGTGAGAGAGAGTAAAGAGTTATAGGATCTCTGCTTTGAGCCACTAAAACTCCTAATATTAGCTATTCCCGCCACATCAGGCAGCTTTTTGATGATTAAATTTACTGCAACTGGAAATTCACTTTAATATCCAGTAAATTACATGCGACAAATGTTACTGAATGAAACTGATGTTATCAAAATGTCTAAACATAACAACCGGTTTAAATTAGAACTATGTCACCTTTATACTTCCTGAAGGGCTTGGAAACCTTGTGATTTTAACCTCAGTTGGGCTCAGACCACACAGTGTTGTCTCTTCCTGTTAAAATGTATTTCTACTCTCCCACAACAGAGCATTAGACTCTCCCCAAAAGAAAGCTTCACAATCGGTGTAAGACCATTGACTTCTCCCTCATCAACATACTTTAAGAGTAGTGTTTTCCCCCTCCAACAAAAGGTGGACAAATAAAAAAGACAATGACACAAAAGTAAAGATACAAACACAACTTGAATGCAAATTTTATTTGTTTTATTTTTTGCCATATCCTCCACAAAACAAAACCTTATCTGCAGGTTATCACAAAGCACGAGTCTATCTGGTGGCAGCGTACACAACGTGTGGCTCCAGCTCTCTCTGTGTCACAGGCCTCCGGTTTCTTTGGACGTTTTTCTGGAAGTTGAGAGCTGCGTAGTTCAGATCGTCTGAGCTCACATTCTGAAAACCAGAATATTTACACAGCTGAGTTTGCTACGTATATATCACGTATTTGCTGATATGTGGGTTAAACCAAAAATGATTTTACATAAAATGTGATTTTTAGAGTTTAATACTAAAACATCATACTGGAAGAACACCTGTGCTGTCCAGTGTTAAACACAATTCAATTAGATTATACAGTAAAAAAAGAGTTTAGCTTCAGTAACATAGGCCAGAAATTGGAACTAATGCAGCTATGTAGGTAAAGATGTCTTTTAAAAAAAACATTTTCAGAGAAGAAAACAAAAATCTTCAGAAGAAGGAAACTACTGAGCAGGGATAGCTCAGTAGGTAGAGTGGTTGCCCTACAATTGGGAGGTCGGGGGTTCAAATCCACTGAACAGCTACCCTGAGATACCCTTGAGCAAGGTACCGTCCCTACACACTGCTCCCCGGGCGCCTGCTTAGTGGCTGCCCTCTGCTTCACTGAGTGTATGGGTCAAATGCAGAGGAAAAACAAGCAATTTCCACATGGGGATCAATAAAGTATACATTATTAATTCTACAGTTACCATGACAAACTCTTAGACACTTCTCTTTCCAACATTAATATATCATGACATATTGGTTGCGCATTCTAAGGAAAAAGAAAACAACAGGAACAGCAAAAAACAAATAAACATTTACCTTGTTGCTTTTTGGTTCTTGTTCTGCCACTAAATACCAAATACAAAAGTGTCATTAGTTCATTATTACCAGCGTACAAGAGGAGGTACAAGATTTACCTGCCAAAAAGAAGTGAAACAAATTAAAGCCATGTGTACCTTTTTGAAGTTTCCAGATTTTAAAAACCAGAATAATAACCACTATAGTGAGTAAACCAGCCAGACTACCCAGGATGGTGCTTAGCAGGTGTGTCATTCTGTCAGACTCTTCTGCAAAAAACAAATACAAACAAAAACCCATCAGTCCACTTTAGTTGGATTGATTGAAACATAATATTGATATTAACTTTTAGCACATTGAACAGCAAAATTTTAGAAGCCATAAAATAATTTTACTTTCTGTCTTAAAACCCTCTCCTTCATTGGTTTCACCGCCTGTAAAGAAACATGGCTATTATAATATTTTGTGATTTCCTTTTTGTCTCTGAGCTGATTTTGGATTACGTATGAACATAAAACTAACCTGGAGGACAAAAGTCCTCCCTACAAGCTTACCTTGAATTCTTAACTCGACTGCATTGGAAATGACAGTATGCTTATTCACATAAAATCCACAGAAATACAGCCCGACATCAGATAAATCCACTTGTGTGATTTTAAGAAACACAGAGGTGTTGTTGGAACTCATATTGAATTTTCCATTTCGAAATCCATCACAGAATGAAGCTTTGCCTTGAGATCCATACATAGCAGCAATACAGCTGGGCTTAGTTCTGTTGATAACTTTGAACCAGTCTGTCTGTGTTGGATGACTCGAAATGTTGGAGCACTTCAACGTGACTTCTTCATCAAGTTGGACCTCCATAGTCTGAAACTCAGAACCTAAAACAGAGATCCAGCCTGGAATGAAAGAACATGATGTTTATGTCTGAACCTACAGTGTTACAGGACAACAACATCAACTACATTTGTTTACCGGCGTTTCTCATTCCATTATTTGAGAGTACTGAGGTGCCAGTACTTACTGAGGCTGGAGAGAAATAAAGCTGTGCTCAAGACGAAGCTCCTCATCATGCGTTTAATCCTGTAACTGCATGGATAGTTTGTATCGCACAGCTCTTATATGGGGGTTAAGAGGGGCGGGGAGTCTTTTGTTTGTGTGTGTGTGTGTGTTGGCTTTATATTTTGTGTTTCATCTTGCCATTGCCGCCCTATACAATGCAATAGCTTTGCATGTTTTAGCTTAAGCGAATATCCATTAACATAAAATTTCCACTTTATCATTTTACATTATGTCTGCTTGAGATACGATTTTCAGAAAATTATACAAATACTTAAAAATCCAGTCTGCAGCTTCTGCAATTAGAAGTATTTATGTGTTTCTAGTCCTTAAAGGTCTAAAAGGAAGCAAGAAGGGGGTACATTGGTTTTATGCTTGGTGCATTTATTAAGGATCCCATTTATCATGTATTATAATGTCTTATAATCCAAACTTCAGCTCTAAATTGTCTTTGATCTAGTGACACAGGACACAAAATAGAAAATATGAAATGTACACAAGTATTCACGACCTTTCCTCAATACTTGAAGTGCTTTTGGCAAGCTCAAGCTGCATCAGACTGGACGGGGAGGATTGTGCACAGCTATTTTCAGATCTCTCCAAAGACATTCGGTCGAGTTCAAGTCTGGGCTCTGGCTGAGCTACTCAAAGACATTCGCAGAGTGGTCCAGAAGCCACTGCTTTCTTGTCTTGGATTTCTGCTTAAGTTTTTTGGCCTGTTGGAAGATGAGCCTTTGCTCCAGTCCGAGGACCACAGTGCTCTGGAGCAAGTTAATATCAATGATGACTTTGTACATTGCTGCATTTATCTTTCCCTCGACCTTGACAAGTCTCCCAGTTCCCACAATATAATGTTGCTACCACCATGCTTCATTGTAGGGATAGTATCCTTGTAGCATTATTCTCAAAAAGACTTGTGGCTGTAATTGCTGTCAAAGGTCCTTCAACAAAGTATGGAGCAAAGGCTATAAATTCTTATGTATACTGTATGTTATCCTTGACCTAGCTTTGACCCAATATTGGTCATGTGAAACATCACATAAGCCAAGATGAGAAAAAAGGCATGAGCAGTTACCATCACTCATGGTCAAGGGTGAAACGTCTGTGAGACCTTGCCCCACCTCATCATGTGACTTGTTAAAGTTACTGGAGGCAAGGTATGAAGAAGAGGTTGAATTTGAAGGGAAGGGATCATAAGACTGGATTATAAGTGGCTGACAGCTGGTGTTGTAAGCCACCACCTCTGTTCAATGGCATTCTTGAAAATTTTGCTTTGCATTTTGTACAGATATGACCTTTTTACTCTAGTATCACCATGAATATGACTTTTGTGGTTCCCGTATGTCCTTAACCTGCTGTTTGAGCTCTTAGGTATAAGAATACCAGTCCTTTATTCTATGTTGTTTTTTTGTTCACATTGTGGTGGCACGAAGGAGGATAACCAGTGAAGGTGACTAAGGCATGTTGACAACACCGCCTGGGGAGGGAGCTACACCCCACGAGAGATTTCTATAGCCAATGTGGATGTTATACTAGCTACCAAAGCCCACAGGCTCGTTATTAGCAAGCAGAGGTGAGGCAGATCAATTTTACAAATCAAAATTTATTAGGAAAAACTATTAAAAGCATAGAACTGTAAAATCAGAGAACTTCTTAAGGTAGCAAGGCTGAGAATGCAAGACTGTTAATTAAAGCACTTTATTAACAAACAATGACTAAAACGACAAGGCTCGCTGCCACAGTGCTACCCTAGTAAAATAGAAGCTCGATAGAATAACTAAACAAAATGGTGGAGACCGGCCACTTGAGGAGGCAGCCTACAGAGAGGAGTGCCCAAGGGTGCCACCAATTACTCACCCGTGTAGTTCCACTGCAAACCTCACTGTCACTCACACTGCAATCTAAGTGGTGCAATCTACCTATTCCTGCTGTGTACACTCTCATGCATCAGGGGGTATTCCACCTCACGTGGCTAACCCCACAGCAAGAGGCCGTACCTCCACTAAAGCAACAAAACAACAAAACATATACAATATTAAACAATTCAGTAAAAGAGATAAACAAAACAAATACAGCCTAAGATACACTTCTTTATAAAAGCATGATTAAGACCATGAAACCATGAGTCAGTCAAGGCCAGTCCATAAGCGTTTATAAAATGACAACAAGACTGAAAAAAGACAGCAGCAGTGGCACAATCCACTCTCTAGAGGGCAATACTAAAATGAGCAGCTTTCCTGAAGAATCAAACCACTCTGCAGTGCTTAGCCATCTATCACGCTCGGCCACCTTGGATGTGAAAAGTATGCCAAATTCTCCGTGTGGTAGTGAAGCGCAGCTGTTTCTTATAAGGCCTCTAATTATCTGCTGGGAAGGTGTGGATGTTAGCGTTGCATTCGCGGACGTCATGTAAAAGCCTATCCAAAATCTACTTCACTACAACAAGCTAAACAATTTCAGTGAATACCTGAAAATATTTGGCTCTTGACCAGACTATGGACAAAGGTCTTCGCTTTGTATAAGTTCAAAGCATAAATACTTTACATGTTTACCTTCACACAAGTAATGTGACAGTGAGTGAAGTGATTTACCATTGTCAGGTGAGACTGGTATATCCTTTAAACGGAACTGTGTGTTTGTGGTTTCTGGTGAATACGTTATTTTTGGCTCACATAGTATTCGCACATAGTCACTTCTGGGCACTGGCATATTCTGTGATTATTTTATAGTATTTCAGATGTATAAATATAGCCGCTGGTTTTAATAGATCATATTAATGTTGATTTTATACTTTTTTAAAGCATTTTTTACTATCGAAGCCTCATGATTGTCACCTCAGTTGCGCCCAGACCACATGTTGCTCTTTCTTCCTGTCAGACGTCAGACTGACATATGTATGTCACTCCACCCACAGCAGACCATTAGATTCTCCCACGAGGAAGTCAACAGACATCACTCTCATTTCTGACTCACTCACTATAATCACTTAAAGTTTTTTTTTTAATTGTATTTTTTTATCACAAAAAATCATCTGAAAATAACAAAAAAGCAGAGGATGCAAATATGGACTGGATGCACATTTATTTAGTTATTTTGTAAGACATTTATGTGAACCACGACACATACAAACAAAAAGAAAAAAATCATCAGAAAATTAACAGGAATAAGGTATATCCTGTTCAGAGCTTGAGCTGCAGGCGCTTCCTCAGTCTATCTTGTAGCAGCATACACAACATGAGGCTCCTGCTCTCTCTGCGCCACAGGCCTGCAGCTTCTTTTGGTCTTTTTCTGGAAATTCAGAGCTGCGTAGTTCAGATTGTCTGAAGTCATGTTCTGAAAATCAGGATATTTAGTTAAACACTATATGAGACAACCAAGGTGGATTTGTGGGTTATGTGAGTTTCAGAGTGAGATTTTTAGAGGTAAATATAAATAAAAATGAGAAACCACATATACAGTACAAATTATTTTCTTTCTTTTTTTTTTCCGTTTTGATTGAAAAAGTTAAAAAAAAAGTCCTTTTGGAAAAATGAACGTGTTTAAAAAGCTTCCCAGACAGGAAATATGTCATAAGGACAAACTCTTCACAGTGAACGCTTCAGCTAGCATTTTACCCACATTACATTTTAGAGTTATAATTGGAGTTTTGCAAACTATAGATTTTGCCTGTTTTTAAAAAAACAAACAAAAAAAATTAACTTTTTATTTAGTCTAGATGAACTATTACTAAATAATTTAAAGTTATTAAGTTTTTCTACATTTCTGATATTACTTAAAGTCAAAGAAAATAAAAGATTACAATTGCTTGCTTGGGTTTACTCTATGAAGCAACAGGTTGAGGCTATTCACAGAGTAATTAGGCATTTCAATGAAGCTTTTGAATCACAGAAAACAGTTGTTAGTTGTAAAAAAAGAAGAAAAACTCAAAAAGTGAGTTTACCTTGTTATTTTCTTCTTGCTCTCCAGCAGCTAAATGGAAATACCAAAAATTATTGCTTGTTATTAACAACTAAATACATTGTTTTGGACAGGTTAATCAGTTTAGAAGATGAGTGAAGTAATTTGTAAGTAACCTCACCTTTTTGAGATTTCCAGATTTTTAGAACCAGAATAACGACCACTAAAGTGAGCAGACCTGTCAGACCTCCAAGGGCGATGATTATGAGGTTTGTCGTTCCACTGGGCTCTTCTACAAAAATAATTAGATAAAAACATAATTTTTATGATTACTTTAGATATACTATTGATGATAGTGAAATAACTACATGGAAACTGAAAAACATATTTTGAAACAAAAAAATCAATCTTACGATCAGTCTTATTAAAATCCTCCTCTTCTCTGGGTTCACTGCCTGTAAAGAATCATCGTTATAATATCATTTTGTGATCGCATGACATGTTTTCATGCTAAACATGATCAAGAAACGAAACAAAAATATCTAAATCATGAACAAAAGCTTACCTTCAATTCTTAACTCAACTGCATTGGAAATGACTGTGTGCCCACTCATGTACAATCCACAGAAATACAGCCCGGCATCAGATAAATCCACTCGTTTGATTTGAAGGAAGACAAAAGAGACGTTGGAACTCATAGTAAAATTTCTGTTTCTAAATCCATGACAGAACGACGCTTCGCTGTCAGAGCCATACATAGAAGAAACACAGCTGGGCTTAGTTTTATTGACCACTCTGAACCAGTCTGTCTGCGTTGGATAGGCGGAAATGTTGGAACACTGCAGTGTGACCTCGTCCCCGTGCTGGACCTCCACAGTCTGAAACTCAGAAGCTGAGATCCAGCCTGAAACAGAAAAACAGATACAACATAACACTGATTTATGTAATGGACAGATAGAATTACATTTGTTTAATATTAAATCAGAATAATGATATGCTGTACTTACTGCGGCTGCAGAAAGCCACTGCTGTTATTAAAGTGAACCTCCTCATTCTGCGTGTAACCGTCTTACAGTCAGGAAACTTTATGTTCTGTAGGGGGGTTTCATTTCATTAGAAAGGGGTGTGGTATTGAATACATCATGCCAGGAGATTTGAATCTACACAGCCTATTTTCATCAGTACCGTTTAAAATGTCAGGCAGCAATTCATTCACGCTCGTGCAGGTTTATAGAAGAGTTATCGACGCCTTGTGTGGAAGTAACAGCACACCAGAAAGTGAGACAATAAACATGAATCTGGTGCTGTGCTTTATTGGCAAGAGAAGTTGTTTTGAAGGTATGCAAGACTCTTATTTGGGTACTCCCCCCACGCGCTAAGAAACCAGCTTATTCCACTTATGTCCAACTGCAAATATTCACTTCTGTTTCTTATTGCAGCCCATGAGCGTCTTATTTGTCCTCATAAAGATTCAGGTTATCCATTCTTTGCTACACAAGTAGATGATGATACTTCCTCTTTCTGTTTGCTGCTAATCATTATCAAACTTACCAAAGCAGCATAGTGTCAATAGTACTCAGTCAGCTATGTAGCCTTTTGGGATACCAGTGCCCAGTATGGAGGGGGTCAAAGGTGAACAGCCACAAACACTCTGAGGCACTAATGTTTATTCAATATTTGTTAGTAAGAACGCTTTTTAATAGTTCATTCTGTTCTATCTCGTGTTTCATGAACAACATGTTCCAACATGTTCTTTTTTTCAGCTCTTTTTTAATGTAGTTATCACAACCTCTGTTTCCTTGTCATGTCTAGGTTATATCACGTAACTAAACAGTGGATGTATAATAACATATAATAATAATAATAATAATAATAATAATAATAATAATAATTTCAAATTCCTTTAAATTTTGTCTATTCATATTACTGTACAGAATTCACCTGCTTGCTGCTACTACTGCACATTCACCCAGTGTATATACTATATATATATATATATATAATGTTCCTCCTCTACACACCCCCCCCCCCCCCCCCCCCCAATTTTTGCACATGTCGAGGAGTGTGTCAGGCTACATTTCACTGTGTGTTATACTTGTATAACTATACATGTGACAAATAAAGAACCTTGAACCTTGAACCTTGAACACTGACCCCTCTAGCTGATCTGTGTGTTTGAATGGGAGACTGACCAGGAATTGCATGTCAATGAGGCCAGTAAGTTACGTTAGGTGCTTTCATGAAAAAATGAAAAATTTATTATCATTTATACTAAAAACAAATTGTTATGCTCACTGCTAGCTCTGGTATTTTATTCTTTAATACCAAATAATCTGTATTTATCTTATACTGGGTCTGATAGGCCCTTGGTTCATCCGCCATCTGAAATGAGTCTGCAGATTTTCTTGGGAGTTGCTGCCTTTTCTAAACAGAAAACTGACCTGAATGTGGGGCTTCTGTTCTTTTAGGGAGATCAGTTCTTGCTCACAGGTAGAAAACACTGGAGTGGAAGGAGCATTTTTTACATTCAATAATCTCATTTTATGAAACTTTGGATTTGTTTGATATGAGCATTCATATCAAACATATAATGCCATATACATGGAAGAAAATGGGAAAAGGGTTTATAGGCCTAGTTGAATATATGCAAATTTAGGTCTGTTAGAAAATCAGACAGTTTATATCACAAATAGCTCTGTTTGTGGATGCAGCTTCTAATACTCTATAAGACCTCCAAGAGTCTTCTTTATCAGCTGATTCTCTGAGATCATAGTCTGGCTCTATGAGTCAATCTCAGCAACACGACCACCTGACTCACCACACATTTCAGCTTGTTAGCTCTAGGAGGCACTCCAGATCTCTGTATACTTAAGAAGAGCTGAATTCCACTGCAGTAAATATTTAGCCTGAGTCAGTTTTACTGGTGTTTTAAACAGTTTGAACAACTTTTCACCAGGACATCATTCTTTTTGGTCTGAAAAGAACTTTGAATTTGCTCTCTGTGTCAAGTTCAATTAAACTGCATATAACTACATATAACTGACAAACAATATTAAATGTTTAGTAAACAAATGACTTCATGAGGACTTAAATATAAATTTGTTTCTCAAATATAAGTGTTTAGTCTCATATACATAGTTACAGTCAGGTATTACAAAAAAGACTTTCACGTATTTATTTTATTATTATTTTTTTTTTATTTTAAAAATAGATAATATAACTGAATGACTATTTAAAAAGTGGAGAAATGTAGAATATATTTATTTGACATGTGTGGCTTTGCTGTTAAACAGATTTATTTTTCTATGACACTGAGACGGAAGTTTAAAACAACACACGGGGTGACCCTTTTAAGAACCAATCAAGAGTAACCCAGTTTTTATGCTGTTGGCTGCTCTTTTCCTCCAAATCTTCAGTTGACGAGACCTCTGAAAAGATGCATCTCTGTATCATCCTCTGTGGGATATGTAAGTGTCTCAGTAGAAGATTCATGTATATTGAGGTAGGGTTGTATTTTCATACCTGATTATGCTTCTTTAACAATGTGTATTTTTCTGACACAGTTCATCTGTCAGCTGTGATCCAGTCAGCTACAGTCAAGCAGGAGACTGGGGTGAGATTTGCTGCTGTTGGGGACAACGTGACTTTGCGTTGCTTTTATGAAAGCCAAGTGGCGATGCACTTCTCCTGGTACCGACAATTCTTAGGAAGCCAACCTAAGCGCCTCTCTACAATTTACAAATATGATAAGCCATCTGAAGTCCTCCACACATTGGAGAAGAACCCTCGTTTCTCTGTGGAAAGAAAGGAAGGGACCAATCATCTACAAATCTCTGGTGTCCGCCTCTCAGATTCAGCTACATACTACTGCGGGAGCTCTCACTCCAACATGGTGGAATTTGGAGAAGGGATCTTTCTGAGTGTTCGAGGTATTTTGCTTCTATTTTTCATGAACACCTTTTATTCCATGTTCCTTTAGCGTTCCCGTGCTTAGACTCCCCCACTCACTCCCTCCAGCTCTTCCAAGGGGACACTGGGGCCTTCACAAACCAGACAAAAGATTTACTCTTTCCATTGAGTCGTTGGTCTACCTTGTCTGAATGACCTCAACTGGCTTATTTTCTTTTTTAAAATCCTTACCATCCAAAAAGATTCATGTTTTATTGTCTAAATATTATAACTGGTATGAACTGGTTCTTATGGAGCTTTTCTACTGTAACTGAGCACTCAAATCGCTTTAAACCAGCAGTCCCCAACCTTTTTTGCGCACAGACCGGTTTATGTCCGACAATGTTTTCACAGACTGGCTTTTAAGGTGTTGCAGATAAATACAACAAAATAAAACCAGTACCAGTACCAAACCCCCCCCCCCCCCCCCCCCCCCCCCCAATATTTATTCATAACACACCGGAAAAGACCTATGGAAACCAAGTAAACAATAAAAATTTCACACGTGATGTGGATTTTTATATTTCTACTTACCTCCTTTGTTTTTTGTCCTCTCCACTTATTATTATTTTTAGTTCACCTTTGCCTTATCAGCCTTTGTCTAATCAGTGTAGCCTACTGTGCATTTAGCTTATATTTTTTTTCATCTAGCCAGTTAGCGAGTATATTTTTTTACCTGCCGTTATTGTGCATTTTTTTGGTTTTTGTTTATTTTGCAGTGTCCTTTTCTTTGAAAACCTGTTAATATTTTGTTGGTGTAGATTGGGAAGATCATCAACAGTATCTTCATTAATACATGCATATACATTCCAGATCTACAAAAAATGACACATAAAGCTACTTTCTCAAATTTCTACTTTTTTTCAGCAGCTAATCACCAGACAATTGACCAAGAACCAGCATCCATGACCATCCAAGTTGGTGACTCAGTGATGTTCAACTGTACAGTACACACTGGAACCTGTGACGAAGAACATAGCGTCTACTGGTTTAGACGCGGATCTCACCCAGGAATTGTTCACACATATATAAATACAAGTAAACCGGTCTCTGTGAAGTCTCCTTCACAAAGCTGTGTGTACCATTTGCAGAAAATGAACCTTAGCTCCGTTGATACTGGGACCTATTACTGTGCGGTGTCCTCCTGTGGGGAGATACTGTTTGGTAATGGAAGCAAGCTCATCATCAGCGATGATGTTAAAGACCAAGATGCTGAGGTAAAGATTTTGATGTGGCTCTCTATCATTAGAGCCGGGATTCTCTTGATCTTTCTACCCTTGTGTATTTGTGTATTTGTCAGAAAGAGCTGTTAATTCAGCAAACTTGTGTTACGCAAAACTTAAACACAAGTTTATTTGGTCAAGAAGAAAATAGATGAAGAGATGAACGGGTGTCAACATGTTCATGTACTCAGTCGCAATATTTGCCGTTGTACATTTTTATTTTTAGAATATAAGTTTATTACTGTAAAGACTTTTAAAAAATTGGACGCAATTAGTAACACCCACCCAGACACAGGGCATTTCAAAATCTGTATTATAGATTTCATACATTCGTTGTCATAATGATTGATTACATTTTCACATTGTGTTAGAGTTTGCTCATGTTTCATTTATATTAATTTTTTACATGACTGTATAAGTACCCTAAAGTGTGTAGTTAGTTTGTTGACCATCCCCGTGTATACACATATAGTTGTAACTGGAGTGATAATATGTTTGTTGCTTAATAATTGTTAAAAATAAAGACGTATCAAGAAACTTGAAATTTCTTGTTTGACTTGTTTCTTTTAGTAAATGAATTTAACCCCTTCATTCCTAATTCACAAACCATAATCTCACACACACACACACACACACACACACACACACACACACACACACACACACACACACACACACACACACACACACACACACACACAGCAAAATAATGCAAAGAACCAAATTTTTAAGACTGAGAATCCTTTGCAAACAGTAATAGTTAATTAGTAATCAGCAAGTTTCTAAGCAAAAACATAGCTTACTTTTCTTTACTCGTTGTTTGAGAAGGGGAGATGTCATTGTATTGCATATCATGCTTAAAACCACCGATGTGTAAGAATAAAGTGAATGTGGAGTTTCAAACAAGCACATGACGTTTTGTTTAGGACTATGATAAGATCACTACTACCATTATTTTTTGATATGTAGCGCACAAAAAACTGATGACGACATAACATATAGAAATGAGACTGATACCTAAATTCATTATACATCTATAATGTAAAAGCATAAACATAAAGTACGGTAGCACACAATATTTTCAGATACAATCATAATGTTAAATAGGATCTTGCTGATACTTCTGTAAGAAGCTTTCCAAGTCACAGTGGTACAATGGTCCTTTTTTTTTTCCTGGTGTATTTCAATTCAGGCCTTTCAGTCTCTTTGGCTGACCATGACATCAGAATAAACCACGGTGTCCTGACTGTTTTTGAGAGATGATGAGATGAGATAGCCTTTATTTGTCAGTTGCAGGTCTTTTGCCCACAACCGAGATGACAGACCTTGCCGACCGTACATACAATACAAACATCACATTGGGGAGACAGGTCAGGCCAGGTAGCGAGGAAAAAAAAACATTGAAATGTGCAACACAAAAGGATAATACAGGAATGCACAGGTATCAACACACCATAACACAATAAACACAGACAAGCAACACGGGAAAGAGTTCCAGTGTGTACATCTGATCTGGGACCGCTGCAATCTTTCGACTGCGCCTCCAACTGACCCGATGTCCACATCATGGGGGAGGTAAGCGTTGGAGGTGGCGTTGGATCCGGGGTAGGGAGGGTGATGCGTCAGTGAGTGCTTATCAGTATCAGTATATGTATGTGTGTGCGTGTCCATAGTTCAGCTGAGACAGTGTCCTTTGCCCTGCCAGGCTAAGTAAACAGTCTTCCAGCCAACCCAGGTGGCCTTGTAGGGAATGGGAAGGAACAGACTCAACACAGTCGTTATCAGGGAGTTGTTGTTCGGCTCCAGCCTTGAGCTGGCGCTGAAAGGGTAGCCGGGTTATGATGGTAATTGAGAATTTCAAGCTGTTTTTTAACACTCCGACACTGGTCTCTCAGTCTCCCGTTAATAGCTGCGAGCTTGTTATTAGCCGTCGATTCTGTGGTCTTGTCACTCTTTTTGCTCACATAGCAGATTCTGAGACCTCACGACCGCAGCCAACTGATCCGAGGTGTAATCGAGCTCCGCCCAGAGATGTTGTTCTGAGTTGATTCTTTCCTGATGTAATCCAACATACATACGCTCAAAGGTGTTATTCTGAGCATTCACTGCAGTCGTAAGCAGTGTTGGGTAAGTTACTTTAAATTAGTAACTTAGTAACATTACTAGTTACTTCTATCAAAAGTAACTCAGTTACTTCAAGTTACTCGTTACTTTCAGAGTAACTAGTTACTAGGGAAAGTAACTTTGGTTTTACTCAGAATTCTCTTGTTAATATGTTGCTTCCGTAACTGGATACCCAGCAAGATTGCCAGTCTTCTAGCTTGCTTACTTGCCACAAGTGCACTGTGCCACCTACCAATAGAAAGGAAAAAATAATGTGCACATTTCCACGAGAGAAATCCCACACCTGATTCTATCCTAGCCTGCTTTTTACATCCCACACAAAAACTGCAGTCGTGGTGCTTTCGATTGTACTCAGAACTCGGAAATTCTGCCTTCTGAATAGGAAGATGTAGATAACACCAGACTGCAGATGAGCTGCATGCAGAGCTGGACTGGGACAAAAAAATCGTCCCGGGCATTTTGACTAGAGACCGGCCCACCATTATAGGAAAAATCATAAAGCCTTTGAATGAAAACAAACACTGTTGTGACAATGATGTACACTGTTCTGATGGTATATATGTATCAATCTATCAATTGTTTGTTGCAAGACTCAGATAATTATTTTTTTTAAAAGTGAGACATTTTAAATGAGAATAAGAAAGTATTTCTTTGTGCCCCCCTTTCCCTTTTAATGCCCTACATGGCCCCCTGGCAACACTTTGCTAGATCCGCCCCTGCACAGTTACCAGCTGTCAGCTACTTAGAAAAGGATCCTGGTGTTATTTGTCTCTTAGAAACAGTTCATAACTTCCCTTCAACTCATTCATGTCACCTAAAAGGTAAACCTGTTTCTCCATCACAACTCTGATGATTCAGTAAGGACATCTCCTGGTTTCATCTTCATGTTTCCCTCTCATCACATAACCAAACCGATATCATGACCAGCAGGTTTACAGCTGTGACTCCAGCCAACATCAGCTGATACTAGAAATTAATATTAAATAAATTCTAACAACAGCTGATCAAGCTTAAAAGTGCTGCTGTTGTTTACCGCGACATCTGCTGGTTTCCTCTTTCTGGCGCAAAGTGGGCAATAAACAAACAAGAGAGAAAAGCCGATCAGCTGATCATTGATCAGTTTCATGATTGAAGTAGAAACAGGAGAGGGAGGGGGGAGAATGAGAGAAGAAGAGGCAGCTGTGCAGCGTAAACACAGAATAAATCCAGCTTTGTGTCTTTTTCATTGCAGCTGAAGTCCGGGACAAACTGTATTCCTTTTCACCTCAATACGAAACGCATGATATTTTCTCTGAATACGAGACGGTTCCGTTTTTTACGGGATGGTTGGCAACTCTAATAATTAACCTTATGAACAAAATAAAGTTCAACATCAGTATCATAGCACCCACCCAGCTGTAAAGAAACTCCGTCATGCTAGCTAGCACGCAGTACGAAAAAGTCAGCATAACGAAAATAAACTCCACCTCAACTTGGTTTATATGTGACTCAGATACACTGCAGGTCATAACTTCTTACCTGAAGTTCAGTTCACCTGATACTCGGACCGGCGGCTGCTTCGGGTCTCTCCTCTTGCCTCCCTTTTCCTTCATCCACCTGCTGGCTTCCACCACTTGCTAATGTTATTGAAAATGTGGAAGCTCCGCGATAGCCACCACACGAAGTAACGAATAACGAGCCTACCTAAATCCCAGTAACGAGTAACGCGTTCCTGGTTTTGGCATAATAACTAGTTTCCGTGCTCGTTACCACAATAATAACGTAGTTACTGTAACGCGTTACTTAATAACGCGTTAGTCCCAACACTGGTCGTAAGCGCCTCCAAGCTCTTAACCATGCTGCCTTCAGTGAGCCCTTTCTGAGAAGTCGCACCTGTCGTTCCAATCCCAGCGGGCAGCCTTGTGGGAGTTTGAACAGCCGGTTCCGCTCTCTTAATTCTCCGATAAGCCAGGGCCAAGCCAGCTCCGATCAGCAAGAACCCTGTTATCATGGTTCCGAACAGGTAGATATCTTCAGCGTCGTCGATCGACAGTCCCGCCAGGCACACGATCCTCTGCCACCCGTCCATCGTGTATCCGGCAGGGAAAGTCCCTCCAGGGCACTCGGGTTCTCCCGAGCCCAGACTTCTCGTTAAAGGGTGTCAATAGCATTCAGAGACCAGTTGATCAAATCCATAATTCTCTTTTAGGTTTTAGACACAGACTGTGAGAGAGTGTTGCAGGGAAAGTAATACAAAAAAGACACGAGACTAGACAAGGACATAAGAACTAGCAGGGAAGATAAGGGAGAGGAGAAAAGTGCGTCCGCCTCCTCCGAGAGCCAAAGACTGATGATTTTTCACTGGAGATCTGCAGGCGGAAATTCTGGGAGCAGAAGACACTGAAGCATAGATAACTCCAGATCTACTCTGAAAAAACATGAAATATATATAGATACGTCACACATGTTCTGACTGCTTGGACAAAGAGAGACAACAGCTCATATTTTATTTTATGAGGTAAAGGGCCATTGGTCCTCATGTAGTTATAGTTCAAATAAAATGTCAACACTTTTATGCTTGAAATCCCCTGTCTGTAATAGCATAGCAGTAAGTCTATTTATTCCCAAATAGCTAACATATTGCACTATAAAGACAGTATTTACGTTGTTTTTGATTATGTACAAGGGCTGAAAACTATGACCACAAATCTGGCACAATGCTCACAACATTTTTCAAATTCTTAACTCTGAGGTTGCATTTCTCAAAATAGCTGATGCATGCAAACAGGAGAAAACAGGAATTTCTTTACAGCGATACTATTAAATTAAGTCAGCAGTGTAATGCATATGCATGTATAGATAGGTGGCAGTATATGTAGAAAGCAAAATCAAGAAAGCCAAAGAGCAGGCTGTAGGTGTGTTTGAGAGTCATAGAGACAAGGCGCAGGAAGGAGGGAGCTGAGCACACCAAGCCATCGAAGCTCGTGCAGCCAATGAATCTTCAGTTAACTCCTGCATGACAAAATATAGCACAAAAGAAAACAAAAGAGAGACACCTAGTGCCAGGATGATCTTGAGATAACCAAATGTGCAAAGAGGTGTAGCTCTCTCACAACCTTTAATTCATGTTTCAAAATGCCAATTTTCTTTGTATGAGAATAAACCATCACAATGATTGTAATACACTGTGTACTAGGGAATAATCGTTCACCTAACAAAGCAGGAAATATAAGCCCTGTCTTCCTGACAAGAAATTTAAAGCTTTACCCTCTTAAAATCTCAATTTCAAGAGATTAACTTGATTGACAGAGTCTGCAAAGACATTTAGAACAAAGCCTAACAGACACACAAAAGTCCACTATTCTGAGAAAGTTTCTAAAAACTTTGATGACTCCAGTTTCTATAATGTCAAGGAACCATGTTTGTTACTGCTGATGATTTATTCATCATCACTGAAATAAAGATTTTGAGTGATTTCAGGGATTTTGGAGACTAACTATAGTTTTTAGTTAAGTGTTTTGGTAAATGCACTTGGACCTCTTATTTAAAGGCTAAAACTAACACATTTATACTGAGTATAGTATATTTTGGATCTAATCATTGGTATATGCGGTTTGCATTTAGGTTGTAAGGTATCTAACTAGTGTGGAAAGAATAATATGAGCCTTTTAAAAAAAACTTTAGGGTATAAAACTTGCAGAATAAACAAAGGACAAAAGATACAAAAAACATTCATGCAATACTTGGCTGTCTTGTGGAGATCCATCAGATTCGGATGTTACTGTAAACAAAGATGTAGACAATCAGTGGTAGTTACTGTATATATTTGAAATGTCAACATATAGAATCAAAGCATTATGTACTATAAAGTAACATTTAGCCTTTCAGCTGGATAGATAAAGAGAGAGAGCGTTCAGTGTAAAGTATAATTTTACATACTTTTCAGGTCTTTTCCGTGATTCTTCCAATGTGCCCATGCAAGTAGAAGAGTCGTACGTTCTCGTACGATGCGTTCATCGGAGTGTGAATGTGTGTGAACTTGAGTTTAGTGTGATTGCGTGAATGAGGCATGTTGTGTAGAGCGTTTTGAGTACTCCAGGAGAGTAGAAAAGCGCTATATAAGAATCAGTCCATTTACCATAATGTTGTCATAATGTTGCTATCTAAGGTCATTTAGGATACCGCAGAACAGGCCAGGAGAAAACAGAATGACATTATGGGTAAATGGTTTAAATGCATGGTTCTCATAATCCAGAATTGTGAAGGCTTTTTTTACTCTACTGACTATATACTGCATTCACCTGCTTTTAGCACAGACAACAAATCAACCTCAGCAAACTGAGAGCCACAGATGCTGAGACATCCTGCTTAAACCACAAGGCATTTTTACTGTTAACAGCAAAGAGTCTATAAAAGTATCCTGCTTCTATAGTTAGAGTCAACAAGTAGAAATAACATGTCAAGACATATTTAGAAGACTTGACCTAATGTATGTTCACACCTTACACGTAATTACTGTGTGACAGAACCTGTTGGCTAACCTCACCAGCGCACAGAGGTTTAGGTGATTTCTTTTTCTTAGAAAAGGTCCACCCATTTGTGGTAAGTGCTTAAATTTGAGCTTCACTGCACCTAGCATTTGTTAGAAACTCTTTCAATAAGCAATGAATCAAATGTCATGAGTTACATTACTCTGATGAACCCTTGTCTTTTAAAAGTTCTGAATAGGATAAATAGTAATCTGTAACATATTGCATATCAAAAGTAACCCTCCTGAAACCTATTATTAAACGTGAACCCAAAACACAATAAATGGCCTGCATTTGTATAGCGCTTTTCTAGTCCATAGGACCCCAAAGCGCTTTACACTACATTCAGTCATTCACCCATTCACACACTGGTGATAGCAAGCTACATTGTAGCCACAGCTGCCCTGGGGCGCACTGACAATAACTGGATACACATGTAGAAACACATGTTTCTGCACATGTAGAAATCATGGAGATTGTGCAAACAGCTGTCACCATCCTTGTATCTTCTTCTGTGGTTCCCTATTACACACCCTCCTCTTTTCTTTTTTCTTTTTTGAGGGTTTGTTTCTTGTGTTTTTACTTCCTGGCTTTGTTCTTTGGGTTCCCTTTTAAGGTCTATTTTATAAAGAAAGTTTAACATGGACTGCATCTTTTGCTAATCTGCTTTCATAATTGTAACAGGTTACTTAAAATTCCAAGGAAACTCACCAATGAAATTGTACCATAATATAATCTTTTATGATTAGCTGATAAGGTCTGTGGCCCATTAGCCACTACTACCCAAGACTCTGTGAAACCAGCCATTTCAAGATGCTTGTCTAAGTGTGGTTGTATATAGACCACTAATTTGCACCTCCTCTTGCATGTTGAAGTGTCCTTAGAGAAGATACTTATCCTCAGTACCCCCAGGTTGTTTGTACACTTTACTTAAAAGGTCATTTTTAAATCAGGTCTCATGTTTGCCGCCTGCCTTGTGGAGTTCATTTGTCATTACAATACAATGTTAGGCCAGTATAACATTATGATGAAGTGCTTTCTTGCATGGCTCTCATAAACCACACATCAGAGTGCTTTTTTTTTGTTTTTACATGAGACAACAAATCAACCTGTGAAATACTGATGCTACAACATCCTGGTGAAACCACAGAGTATATTTTACTGTTAACTCCAAAGAGACTATAGAACAGCATCTCTTCTTTTTGATGGTACACATCAGCAAGAGGAAAGATGCTTCTCTGTGTAGCAAACAGAAAAATAACCCACCAAGAGTTGCTCATAATGAGTTTGACCTGGTATTTAGTAGATGTTATGCCAGTTAAGCAGCACTGAAAGATGGTTGGCTAATTTTGCATGCAGTGTGTTGAGGGGGCAGAATGCACAGCTGTGAATGTGAATCTTCTCTTTCAAATGTTGAGCTTGGTTGTTGACATGCATCATCATCATTCTGTGTTGAAACAGCATTGGTCACTTCATGCAAACCCCCCAAATACATTTTCAAAGAGCTTTTATTAATAAAGGGTAAACCTGTCATTTATACAATTTCAAACAAATTTAAAGTACATTCTTCTGAAACCTCCAGAGCAACTTAAATAAAGACAGTTTTGGTCCACTTCTTCACCTCTGTTCCTTCACACTGGAGTATACACACTCACTCTGGGTTTGATCTGTTTTTTTTCTTGATCTGTTAGTCTTGTGGTTGCGCAAAGCAGCGTAATGAAGGTTTTCTTTGTATTCGCTGTCTTGATGTAACTGGTGATAAAAAAAAAGAAAAAATGGTCCACCATTATTGTATAAGACGTTATAAGAAATTATTGTATAAAGAGCTAAACTGCAGCAGCTTACAGGAGAGAAAGAATAAAGATGCTATGCTATTATTAGTTTTTATAGTAGAAAACGATTCCTACCTCTGTGCAAGCTGTAGAAGTTTCTGAAGGTGTTACAAAAGAAATTAAAACATTATTTAGATTTCAATGGAACAGGATGATCAAAACTTAATGTTGCCTTAAAAGTGTAACACTTACCTGCGCACCGCCTGTGCTGTTTGCTCAGTTTGTACAACTTGAATGCCAGAAAACCAGTGAGGATGGCAGTTAATGCCAAGGCTCCACTGAAGAAATGCACCAAGAGAAGAGATTCTGCTTTTTCTGCAGAGAGCAACAAATATGACAGTGCTTTTAGCCTTTTTTTTTTCTGGTTTAGGAAAAAAAGACTTTGACTACGTTCAAACAGTACTAAAATGCCTGTTTCTACTGGTTGATAGTGGTTGTTGCAAATTGCTGGTCTTAATCATGATTATCACAAAAAGACACCAAATTAAAGAAATTTACTTTAGGCTGATATAGGACAGAATTCCAAAGTATCCATGAAAATGCATTTTACAATTATCTCCAGCTAATATGGATGCAGCAAGTCGGTGAAGTGGTCAGCAGTTATGCCTCACAGCAAGAAATGTAAACCTGCTGATAAACAGGAACCTTTCTGTCTGCAACAGAAAGGTTTATATGTTCTTCCTGAACCTGTATGTTTTCCTTTGGTTTCTCCAGCATCCTCACACAATTCATTTTTAATGGTCAGATAAGAAAGGCTAACAGCAGCCTGAGTTGGAAAATATGTTTATGAAAAATCATTATTCTTGATGGGTTGTACGTATTATATCTAGATCTACTTTTATGCTTTAAGGAATTAATCCTACAAAGTTACTTACCCTTCACTGCAGTCCCACTTCCATACAGTATGTGTCCACATGAGGCCACAGCGCAATAGTGCTGAGAAAGATTCAGGCTCTTCATCGGCAAGTTGTACACACAGGTGCTACCTTGTGTGTTGGGTTTCCTCTCACAGGGATCGTTCCTGCTTCCATTGGTGTAAATGATTCCTGGAAGACTTGCTTCAGACTTTCTGAACCAGTAAACACTGTGTTCTCCATCACAGGTCCCAGGTTGTACTATACAGTTCAGAACCATAGAGTGCACTGGCTGTAGGGTTTCAGATGACAACTGGTAGACTAAAGCTCGGATGTTCTGATCCGAACCCTTTACACTGACAATTGTGCCTTCACAAAATTTAAAGTCATATAAATTGCTCATTACGCAGTAGTAAGTAGCTGAGTCTGAAGTTCTCAAATCTGATATCTTCAGTAAGTTTCCAGTACCCAGTGAAAAACGGGAAATGTTGAACGGATCCTGAAAAGTACCATTACGACTGTGCTTGTAGTATTTAGACATCAGCTGTGGTCTATTTCCTAAAGTTTGCTTATACCAGTAAAGCATCACTGCTGATTTGTCTTCACATTGGCATTCAAAAGTCAGAGTTTCCCCAACATGGGCTGGTTTAAAATGTAATGCTGTATTTTTCAAGAGCGTTGTATGAGCTGAGGAGAAAATGAGGACACAAATCACATAAATGTGAAAATAAATGTAATATATATCCAAAATATGCATCTTCCACCATAAGAATGCAACAAGCAAACATGTTGGTTTTAGGTTAAAATGAACAAGAAGGTACAAAGCACAACTTACCCATATTTGCCACGAACAGACAGATGAAATACAAAGCACAGGTTGGAGGTGTCATCTTGCTTCAAATGCTGTGAGGAATGAACACAATCTGTATACGTTTTCCACTCTTCACAGAGAAGACTGTGTCTGATTGGCCAGTCAGTCTGAAGGTCCTATTTTGGAAACAGTCAAAATAAACTCTCTCCTTAGCAATAGATTGCATGGTTTATATATTTATACAATTCAATATCTATTTGAAATTCCAACAATATTTATATTAAGTCAATTAACTATGATTACATGTATAAAATATAAAACTTTATAAAGTTATATCCAACTTCATCAAAGCTTCAAAAGGTAAGTTTTTGTAATTAAACAAAACTATAGCGTTTAACTTTGTTATAACCCACAAATGAAGAAGAAATGAGGATTTACTTCCCTGCTTGGTAATATTAGTACAGTCCAGCAGCGGGACAAGCAGTGTTTTCACTGAATTGGCATTGTTAGCAGTGTAACTTAAATTTTTACACTTTGTAAAGTTATTCGGTGGATTAGATTAAACCTTCAGGTCAGGGAATATGTTTGACAGCTCTGCACTAGAATAAGAATCACATATGGAAAAGAAATAGTAAAAACTTACATGATTTACTCATGAAAGTGGCCACTTTGTCATTACTTTCATATATTGTTTTAGTAAGTATCCAAAACATACAAGTTTCATTATATAATTTTTCAGGGGATCTTATATCTGTTTTCACTCTCGTATGCTTTTCATACAAGTTTCACACAAGGCAGATACAAACTTTATAAGATTTATATATATCTTTTCCATATGGTACCACATACCACACAATATACCACAATATCACAGTGGCCCATAGCGAGGGTGGGAGTAGGAGTCAATGCAACTACTGTTGGTTTGATTAGCTTAGCAGCATCAGAAATGTTCATGATTCAAGTGCAAATTTCTGAAGTAGTTTAGGACATGAATGTCTGTTTTCAAAAAATTAGTCACCTTCATTTTTCAATGGACACATTTGAGTTGGTTATGTGTACACATGATTGAAATGAGACAACTGACATCTGACCCATTTGGATAATCTCAAGAAGCCAGTGCACAATTCAAGCAACATATAACTTATAACTAACTGCCATCAGTGATTGCATTGGTAAGGGAACGCCTAAGACTGTTCACTGGTTGATAGACATCAACAGTATGATGTCTGTGATGCCCAACTCTTGGTTTTATTTCATCACTTTATAAACCACTTCACTATAAATTATGTTAAACAGTATCAAGTACATTTAGTGATTAAAACACTGCAAAGTGTTTGCCAAAGTAAATGAAGGAGCGCTTCAGCTCATGGAAAGCTGAATGTAACATGGTATTCGCTTCAATACTGCATCTCCCACTGCATTAAACATGAACGTGCTACTCCGTTCAGACATTTTCTAAACAGGGTTGTTGCCACTAATGAGGTAACACGCAATACACAAAATGGCTTCTCTTGACTCTTCTGTCTGAACTTGAGCACACTGTGGCCTAGAAGCCACAGGCCAGCCTTCCTGTACACAAGATACGTCTCAAGTTTCCACCAGTGGAAACCTGTTCTCACCTTATTCACCACAGGACTCAAAACAAAAGTCAACTGCTATGCGCTGGCTACTTTAAAGGTTGCACCCTCCACTCAAGTCACTGGTTACACGGGAGTATTAATAGATCAGATGGGTTTTTTGTGTTCGTCTTTGTCAGCATCTATTTCTCACCATTACATTACCTTGTTTCTACTCAGTGGTTTTGTTTGGTTTTGCTTTTTTTAACCGTAGTAAACAAACTGTACACTAATTTCTTTGTGTTGTGTCATAACTTTTGCAAAGTGTAAAGCCTCCTGTGGTCGTGGGCGACTGTTTTCACACATTTATTCCTGTTCACACTTCACCAACTACATTTAAGGTGTAGTTGAAAAATACTTTCACCACTGCATTTCATGCTGTTTTGGTTTTGCTTCCTGGAGTTTTGAGATATGCATCTATAAGAGACATCATATTTTAAGATGGTCAAAACTTTGTAAAATTGCATTAGATCTTCCACACAGCTACAGTGGGGCATAAAAGTACTTAGTCAGCCATCAATTGTGCAAGTTCTCCCACATAAAAAGATGAGCGAGGCCTGTAATTTTCATCATAGATATCCCTCAACTATGAGAGACAGAATTAGAAAGAAAAACCCTCAGAAAATCACATTGTCTAATTTTTAAAGAATTTATTTGCAAATCAGGGTGGAAAATAAGTATTTGCTCAATAACAAGACTTAATGTCAGTACTTTATTACAAACCATTCAAATGTTTAAACGTTTTCTTTAAGTCTTCAGAAGGTTTTCACACATTGTTGCTGGTATTTTGGCCCATTCGTCCATGCAGATCTCCTCTAGAGCAGTAATGTTTTGGGGCTGTCACTGGGCTAGACGGACTTTCAACTCCCTCCAAAGATTTTTTATGGGGTTGAGATCTGGAGACTGACTAGGCAACTCCAGGACCTTAAAATGCTTCTTATGAAGCGACTCCTTTGTTACCCGTGCGTTGTGTTTGGGATCACTGTCATGCTGAAAGACCCAGCCATGTTTCATCTTCAATGCTCTTGCTGTTGGAAGGAGGTTTTCAATCAAAATCTGACGATACATGGCCCCCTTCATTCTTTCCTTTACATGGATCAGTCATCCTGGTCCCTTTACAGAAAAACAGCCCAAAGCATGATGTTTCCACCCCCATGCTTCACAGTAGGTATGGTGTTCTTTGGATGCAACTCAGCATTCTTTCTCCTCCAAACATGTAGAGTTTTTACCAAAAAGTTCTATTTTGGTTTCATCTGACCATATGACATTTTCCCCATCCTTTTCTCGATCATCCAAATGCTCTACAGCAAACTTCACACAGGCCTGGACATGTACTGGCTTACGCTGGGGGACACAACTGGCACTGCAGGATTTGAGTCCCTGGTGGCGTAGCGTGTTATTGATAGAAGCTTTTGTTACTTTAGCCTCAGCTCTCAGCGCGTCATTCACAAAGTCCCCCCATGTGGTTCTGAGATTTTTGCTCACTGTTCTTGTGATTATTTTGACCCCATGGGGTGAGATCTTGCGTGAAGGAAATAATGGAAATAATTAGGTTGCTATAATAACATGTTACCATATGTTGCAAGTGCACTCCAGGCCAGCTACCTGTTAACCAGACTGTTGACAGCTAGCCAAGTGACCTTTTCAGTTTCAGCTGACTGCAGGTTTCCCCAACTTCATAAACAGATCATGAAACTGATGTCATTGTTAGTCAGTGGTGCCAGTTTCAGTCATTATGCAAATGTACTGTTTTTACGGTTGGGAAAATCTGCAGTCAGCTGAGACTGAAGAGGTCAAGTGGATGAGTGATGAAACATTTCTCTCATGGCTACGTCCAGATGAACAGAAATAACTTTTTGGGATTTTGTTACCTGGATGATTGAGCATGCATCAAGACATCTGACTTGTATAGTTAAGTTATAATTCTTTTCATAGCTATCGTATCTTCATCTCCTGAAATACAAAAACTTAATCAAAATTACGTTTTGAAAATGTAAAATAGATGGATAAAATTTACAGAATGTTTGAGCCCTCAGACAGACTGCAAATCAACTTTGTGTCAATGATTCCCACAAAGACGACAGTTTACTGTGTTAGCATCCCATCTGAGTGGGGTTTGAAAGTTTTTGTCCTTCTGTGGGAGATGTGACCAAGAATCTGTCGTATTACTAATGATAGCCTGTGCTGTCTGACCTGTACGTTCTTAAAACTATGATGGCAACTTTTCAAACAAATTTTTTACACTAAGGTCTGGACCCTCCTCTTTTGGAGTGCCCATTTTAAAGCACACTTTTGGAGGAGAGATGTAAAATGAATAATAGAAAATAGTTTGTTTTTGTGGACAATGTATCAATCACGTGAGAATAAGTGTGATAACTGCCTATGAGTGGCTTTTTATTTGAAAAGTCAGTAATGAGTGTGCAGTTTATACAGATGTGTTTTCAGGAGCTGAGCTTCACAACCTATTTCTGTCTCTCAGTAATATTGGTATTTGAATGTAACAGTGCAAAGAAGAGCATTTGCCCAACACAGGCAATAATTGCCACGTATGTATTAAAGTTATTTTTTATAGCGAGCAAAGTGGTTTGTAGAGTCACAGCAAACAATTCCACACGTTCACATCTCAGTCACCCACAAAAAGAAAGGTAGCACAGCATTCTTCAGGACAATTTGTGAAATGGAAAGACTTTCATCCAAAAGTAGCATTATTTTAAAACAGTAGATTTTGTTTCTACAGTGCAATGTACAGTAAATAACTGAAGAGAAATACATTCTGTTAGTGGTAAGCAGGGTTTTAAATATGACATTCCATGGAAATCATGCTGGTTTTTGAATCTTAAGTATATAAAAATATAGTTTAGGTGAAGTTGCCGAAATGTACTAAGCTTCAGTGACTGAGAAAGATCTCCAATCAGGAAGAACCTGCAGAAACTCTTAAAGGCGCAAGAAACAAACAAAACAAAATCCAGCAACCACCATGAGCGTTGCAAGACATCCCTTAGCCATTATTTATCATAGCTTGGTCGTATTCCCATGATGAAACTTTGATGTTCAGTTGTCAGGGTTTGAGTGTAGAGTAAATTACAGTGTCTCTATTGGCTTTTACTGTAGGTTGTCTGGGCCTGATACTACTGTGAGCCAAACCCACAGATGTATAGACGACTGTATCACCAGTCTGTGAACAAAGGAAATTCCAATAAAATAATCTATTGCTGTTTGATGACTGGGATAGGCCATCATGGGGTGGATGGATGGATTAAGACAAACTCTCACCTGATCGCCTTCATCGGCCGCTTCTGTGAAAAACAAAAGCATTAAAAGATACCAATAGTTAGTAGTTACTGCAGAATAACAGAATGTGGATATCGTCCTGCATAACTGTTTACACACCTGCAGATTTTTTCATTCTTGTCTTGCAAAATGTCACTACAAGGAGGAGCGTCACAGTTCCAAGAACCATGTTTGACAGCATCAGTGCAATAACGGTCGGACTCAGTGATATGCTTCCAGTATCTGCTGTAAACATGATACATGATTTAACATTTAAAATTTGATTTAGAGAAAGCTAATTGTGACAAATTGGATTTTTGTAAGTTTAGCTACTTACTCTGACCACAGGCATTTCTTTTTCTACACAAATGAGCCAAATTCAAACAGCAGAGAAACAGATAAAAATGAATAAATAAATAAAGTAAACACCATATTTAGAATTCCTTTTATAACGTTCTCTGTGATAACCTGTTGGCAAGTGAAAACCTTATCTCATCTCTGATCTCTTCAAAGCTACCACATTTCTTTGACAAACACTTATCTCGGAGAGGAGGATCTGCCACTTGACTGAGCGGTTTGTGGGGTTTGGGGGTATTGGTATTTTTAAAGGGTTTAATTTGATCTGACATTCTGATAAAAAGGACAAATCTGGCAAAGTTTCACAGACTTGTTGTCTTTGGATCTAATCTACTGGAAACTACACTTTAAAGAAACACATTTAAAAACTGTTGAACCTTAAAGTGGAAGCCTTAAAAAGTTGAAAAAAGCACTGTGTGTCTTACCATTATTGACTGTTGTCCCATTTCCAAGCAGTATTTGTCCACATGCATTGACAGCACAGTAGTAGACCCCAGCATCATCCCGGCTCCTGACGACAAAGTTGTACTCGCAGGTAGTTCGTCCTCTGTCAGTTCTCTGGGAGATGTTGTTCTTCTTGTCAGAGCAATAAATCATCTCTGGAGCAGAACGATCCGAGTTTTTCAGCCACATGAAACTAGTGAGTTCTGCTGTGCATTGAGCAGAGTGAACAGAACAGCTGAGAGTCACAGAGTCTCCGGACCTCACTGACTTTGATTCTGGCTGCTGGACGACAGAGTCGCTGATTGTCTTTGCACCTTGGAAAACAAACCATTTGGAGTGAGATTGTTAGCACTGTGTTCACATTCAATTGAAATTATTTGAAATGCAAACATGTCCAAACATACCTGTCAACATCAGAAATGTTCCTGACCCAAACTGAACCTCACTTATGTGTAAGACTCCACAGAAGTATGTTCCAACATCTTCCCATGATGTTTTATTTATGGTCAGATGATTGTTAGTCATGTCAAATTTAACTGAAGAACGGTTAACAAATTCATCACTGAACTCTCTCACATTATACTGAGAATTAGTTTTTACCACCAGCTGTAGTTTCCTCCCTGTAGTCACCTTGTACCACAAGGTTTTCTTTGATGCGCTCTTTATGAAGCATTTAATAGTAGCTGAGTCGCCAATCTTCACTGTTTTCAAAGATTCAGGCTGAGAGACGTCACTTAACTGTGCTGCACCTGAAATAATTCAGACAGACTCAGTTTCACACAAATGAAGATCAAAAGTTTACACAAGTAAATTTCTTTTACTTACATAATGAGCAGATCAGGAAAACGTTCACAAAGAACATCTTCATCTTGTCTCCTTCTTCAGTACAGCAGTCCACACTTAATGAAGCAGCAGTATACTTCTCAGATTTAAAAACGCCAGCTTGTCCTACATTTTGCCACATCTGACAGGTCTGATTGGTTCATCACCATCACACTGCAAAACATGATTGGCTCTGTCGAGTAACGTGGCGTAATGAGAGAGATTTAGGTCCCCCTGGCCGCCCCCTGCCATCAAAGCTGAGGGGGTAAAAGGACTTGACATTCAGCCTTGTGTGTTAAAAAAGATCAGAGTGCTAAAACAGAACTTTTTCCTACAGTTTTTTGATCATCTTCATTCGTAATCAAAGACAAATCACAAATGTAAGTGATCAATATGCAGAGAAATGCAGTTTGAGTTTTGGAAATGTCTGTTCTAATGTTTAGAGTTTTGTGTGTAGACATGAGCCATAATCAACCTTTTGTATTCATCTGTTGGACTGAGAAGATAAGAACTGTGTCACCAACCCATCATTATACTTTTGAACGAGTGTCAAACACAGGTTGATGGTTCATGTGGTTTTTCCGGGATTGTATTGAGTAAATTGTGATTGAAAAACACAGTTTTAAAGAGAAAAAGTATTTGGATTAAAAGTGAATTTACTAATGAAATCTAAAATGAATGAAACTTGAAGTGAAGAATGATACGGTGTGGCGGAAGATCAGTTGACCTGATTGATTGACTATATATTAGAGAGAGAGAGAGAAGTGGCGAGTCAGCACTTGACAAAGTCTCAACTGGGATGGATGGAGGTGTTGTGGGTCAGTTCTCAGCGGTCCTGTGAGATTAACAGCAGAGTCCAGCCGAGATGCAAAGAGGTAGCAGACTGCCCACAATCTGGACTTCCTGTGATGTCAATAATCCAGTCATTCATAACACAAAGAAAATCCAGGCATATCTTGAGTATTTTTGAGTATTTTTACTGAGCACATTACATACTCCAGCTGTGGTTTGTGTATACTGAGGCGTAATAAAGCATTTGATTTTTTTCCCCATGTTTTTTACACTTAATGTTTCAGTTTGTACTTAACTGTGCTGCACCTGAAATGCGATCCACATTCGTATATACGCAGTTAATCAAGTGGTTGGCAGGCTATGACAGCGTCCTTATGTGCCGACACCGGTGTTTTAGCTAGCAAAGCGGTGTAGCTGATGTGGAGTGAAGCCACGTTAATGACAATGTGTACAACCATTGGAGATGTGAGCAGGACAGACGGAAATTGACGGAAAAATTGTGGACTTTATACCAGTTTTTAAATTGTGTTGATAGACCACGTAAAACCAGAGTTATGATAAAAATATGCAATGTTTTGTTTTCTTCCTGAATACTATCGTTGTTTATATTTACTGCAGGAAGAAACGGTAAAAATGGCGTTTTATAAGGAAAATGCTCGAAAGCGCTCTCCACCCGTGAGCAAAAACAAAACCGAAAAAACCCGACCCTTTCCTATTGGTGGAAAAATGTACCATGTTGACCAATCAAAAAATGATATGGCAACATGGCATTTAGTTGTTTAGGAAGGGGGAAGTTTTAGGAGTGACGGCGGTGTTTTGAGATGTGAGAGATTTGCGACGTTTAGCGCAAATCTTGTGTAGTTAGTGTGTAGTGTAGTCAATAGTTTTGTTGTGTGTGTCAGAACAATGAGGCGACTGCTGAATGTTACAGGTGTTACAGGAGTGATGCATCTCCTGTTATCAGGCCTGCAGGTATCAGGCTGTTGTTCTCCTTTATCTCATAGTGGACAGAAATTATTTTTGGAGTGGCACAAATAATTTGTGTGGCAGCAAATTTGATGCAGAACACCTGATTGTTCTGTAAATAGTTTGAAATGTTTATTTAAAAAAATGCCTTGGCTGCATTTTCAGGTAAACAGCTGCAAAACACTTTGTTTGCATAACTCAGTTACTTTTTTGAAGAAGTAACTATAGAATTAATTGCCCAACATTGGTCATTATATACTGTATTTTGCAGACAGAGAGTTACAGGAATCTCTCCCAGACCACAGACTCATAGTACAAGTCATATATATGTATATATATATATATATTTTTTTTTTTTAGGGGTGCAACGATACACAAAATTCACGGTTCGGTTCGATACTTTGGTGTCACGGTTCGATATTTTTTCGATACAAAAAAGAATGTTCATGCCTTTTTAATTTGTCATTTATTAAAATTATAAATATATATTTTAACTCAAAGGTACAGTTTTTAAATTTAATGTTGCTGACACAACAAAGTAATAAAAAATAAATAAATCTATCTGATCGAGAAATCACTCATGTTTGGAAAAGAGAGTTTATTACAGAGAAATGGCTCTTTCCAAAATAAAAGCTATACTATACGCTTCTTCTGGGCTATATTCTCAGCAGCATATTAAACATATCAGGTCCCCATAAGGAGAATCATGTGCTAACGGCTGTCTAAATGACTCGGGTAAAGTTTGTAGCATGCGTGCTTGTTGTTTTTGTCTGCTTCCACTTGTCTTTGCACTAGGATGATGTCGGAGTAAATGTGCAGTCATATTCGTTTTGTTCCCTCTAGTGCTGTCAGCGTTAATCTCGTTGAAATGACGTTAACGCCACAACACGGCAAATCTCTGTTAACGAGCTACCGCGGATCGCCCCATGCGTGGGGCTGGATGGCGTCAACACGTTAATGAGCTAACTGCGCTAACGCAGTAGTTCCCACCAATGTAATTGAGCATTGCGTGGCACATCCAACATACTGTTTTACTTTTGTCCATGACCCGCTTACCTTCAGGGTCATACGTCACATGAAAACCAAAATAGTTCCAAACGCCAGATCTGAATCAGGGTGGGGGAGGTTCAATTTGCCATGTTGGAAGGAGAGCTTAACTTCTGTCTCGCTAGCTTGCCCTGCGCTCAGTGAATCTGCGTTCGACTACTCCGCCTAGGCTGCACTGTCGAGCGCAGATCCACTGAGCGCTCAACACAGACAGCATCATCAGAAGAAAAGTTGATAAAATAAATTAAAAATTTTGTATTGTTTGATACATATGCGTACCGAACCGAAAGCACTGTATCGAACGGTTCAATATCGATACGAGTATCGTTGCACCCCTAATATATATATATATATATATATATATATATATATATATCCTATTTCAGGTCAGTTCCTCTCGCACTCAACGATCTTTCTCCTATCGCACTTGGGGCTATGTACCCAATCTGTTAGTGCAGCACTACGGACAATACCTACAACCACGATTACCGACACTAACAAGCTGATCTACAATACGGCAGCAGTGATCAGTGAGATGCTTGGGTACAAGTTGAACAGCCACAAGGGGCAGTACCCTCCATGGAGAAGGAGGCTAGAGGGCAAGATCAAAGTAGCACGGAGGGAGGTTAGCCAACTAACGGAGTTGCAGAGAGGTGCGACAAAGAAGGTGCATAAGAAATACAGCAAGCTGTCCATACCTGAGGCCTTGGAAACTGCCAAGCAAAGACTCACAGCCTTGGCCAGCCGCTTGAGGAGGTACACCAGGGAGATAGAAGGCAGGGGAATAAACCAGCTGTTCTCCACAGAACCAGCAAAGGTGTACTCTCAGTGGCAAGGGAACAATAATAATAAGAGAACAGCACCACCAAGGCTGGAGACGGAGCAATACTGGAAGAGCATATGGGAGAAGGACGCAACCCATAACGGCAATGCTCAGCGGCTAGTGGATCTGAGGGCAGACCACAGCGACCTCCCTGAACAGGGTCCAGTAACCATCACAGTGGCAGATATCCAAGAAAGGGTCTCCAGTATGAAGAGTTGGACAGCACCAGGGCCCGACATGGTTCACGCCTACTGGCTAAAGAAGCTGACTGCACTCCACGAGCGTCTGGCAGCACAAATGAACCAGCTGCTAGTTAACGAGAGACACCCGGAATGGCTAACCGAAGGTCGGACGGTCCTGATCCCCAAGGACCCCAAGAAGGGACCGGTCCCCTCCAACTACCGACCAATAACCTGCCTCAGTACTACATGGAAGCTCCTGTCAGGCATCATATCGGCTAAGATGAACAGGCACATGGGTCAATACATGAGCGGGACACAGAAAGGAATTGGCAAAAATACCACAGGCGCAAAACACCAGTTACTGGTAGACAGAACAGTCAGCCGAGACTGCAAGACCAGACTGACCAACCTGTGCACTGCCTGGATTGATTACAAGAAGGCCTATGACTCAATGTCCCACAGCTGGATACTGGAATGCCTAGAATTGTACAAGATCAACAGGACCCTAAGAGCTCAATGGGGATGTGGCGTACAACACTAGAGGCCAACTCCAAGCCCATAGCACAAGTCACCATCAAGTGCGGGATCTACCAAGGAGATGCTCTGTCCCCACTGCTGTTCTGCATAGGCCTGAACCCCCTCAGTGAGATCATTAACAAGACTGGCTACGGATACCGACTACGGAACGAAGCAGTTGTCAGCCACCTCCTGTACATGGATGACATCAAGCTGTATGCCAAGAGTGAACGAGACATTGATTCACTGATCCACACTACCAGGCTATACAGCAATGACATTGGAATGTCGTTCGGACTGGAGAAGTGTAGTCGGATGGTAACAAAGAGAGGGAAGGTAGTCAGAACTGAGGGGATTGAACTACCAGAAGGCAACATTGCAGACATAGAGGACAGTTACAAGTACCTGGGGATCCCGCAGGCAACTGGGAACCATGAAGAGGCCGCTAGAAAGGCTGCAACCACCAAGTACCTGCAGAGGGTCAGGCAAGTCCTGAGGAGTCAGCTGAATGGTAAGAACAAGATCCGGTCCATCAACACGTACACACTGCCCGTGATCAGGTACCCTGCTGGGGTAATAGGCTGGCCAAAGGAGGAAATAGAAGCCACTGACATAAAGACAAGAAAGCTCCTTACCATGCATGGAGGGTTTCACCCCAAGGCAGCACCCTGAGGCTGTACGCTAAGCGGAAGGAAGGGGGCCGGGGACTGGTGAGTGTCAGCACCACAGTCCAGGATGAGACAACGAACATCCAAGAATACATTGGGAAGATGGCCCCAACTGACCGAGTGCTCAGTGAATACCTCAGGCAGCAGAAACCCAAGAAAGAGGAGGGAGACGAGGAACCATCATGGAAGGACAGGCCCCTGCACGGTATGTACCACCGGCAGATAGAGGAGGTGACTGATATCCAGAAATCCTACCAGTGGCTGGACAAAGCTGGACTGAAAGACAGCACAGAGGCACTAATCATGGCAGCACAAGAACAAGCTCTGAGTACAAGATCCATAGAGGCTGGGGTCTATCACACCAGGCAAGACCCCAGGTGCAGGCTGTGTAAAGATGCCCCAGAGACAATCCAGCACATAACAGCAGGGTGCAAGATGCTAGCAGGCAAGGCATACATGGAACGCCATAACCAGGTGGCCGCCATAGTGTACAGGAACATCTGTGCCGAGTATAACCTGGAAGTCCCGAGGTCAAAATGGGTGATGCCCCCAAGGGTGGTGGAGAATGACCGAGCTAAGATCCTGTGGGACTTCCAGATACAGACGGAAAAAATGGTGGTGGCTAACCAACTGGACATAGTGGTGGTAGACAAACAGAAGAAGACGGCCGTAGTGATCGATGTAGCGGTTCCGAATGACAGCAATATCAGGAAGAAGGAACACGAGAAGCTGGAGAAATACCAAGGGCTCAGAGAAGAGCTCGAGAGGATGTGGAGGGTGAAGGTAACGGTGGTCCCCGTGGTAATCGGAGCACTAGGTGCGGTGACTCCCAAGCTAGGCGAGTGGCTCCAGCAGATCCCGGGAATAACATCGGAGATCTCTGTCCAGAAGAGCGCAGTCCTGGGAACAGCTAAGATACTGCGCAGGACCCTCAAGCTCCCAGGCCTCTGGTAGAGGACCCGAGCTTGAAGGATAAACCGCCCGCAGGGGCGTGCTGGGTGTTTTATATATGAAGAAAGACAGTTGGGTTTTCAAAATTGGAGTTTCATGTAAGTGGGCTAAAGCAGTTAATTAAAAGTAGTCTAACATAAATGTAAATGCTGTAATTTGATTATTTTAATAAACCATGTAACTTGGATGGATTCGATGCTGCCGTGACCACAGTGTACACGTCTAATGTTGCTCACAGTGGTCCAAGAGACCGCTCAGGGAGTTTGTGTGTTTGCTCAGACACATGAAAAATTAGAGGGAACATTTCTGAACATTGCCCCCCACCCCCCAATTTCCTGATTTCTAATGTTTTTATTTTGTCAAATTTAAATTTACGAGATCATGAGACGAATTTAAATGTTTGACTTATGTTTAACTTATTGCATGTAATCTTTATAAGTAAAGATTACATGCAATTTCTAAATGATCGTGTTTATTATCAGGGCAAAAAACCCTACATGACCCTGTGTGAAAAGGTGATTACCCCTAAACCTAACAACTGGTTGGGGAACCCTTAACAGCAACAACTGTATTTATGTGATAACTGGCTGTCATGGTCCTGAGGCTGACTCAGTGTTTGTTTTTTGATTATTAGTATTGTTTGTGTCTGTGAATATCTGGTTGTATTTTAGTGATTTTTTTCTTTGTTTCTTTGCCTGTCCTGTGTTACATGTTTCTCGTCTAGTCTCCTCCGTGCCTCCTGGTAAAGTCTGTGTCTCCATGCCTATTTTGTGTTTCCTGTTTTACTTTGGTAGTCTTGCGTCCTGGAGAGACCAAACAGCCACTTCACAAGCGCATGGCACAACATAGAAGAGCCACCTCCACGGGACAAGACTCAGCAGTCCATCTGCATCTAAAGGACACAGGACACTCTTTCGAGGACGCCAATGTTCACATTTTGGACAGAGAAGACAGATGGTTTGAAAGAAGCCATTTATGTCCACTGTGAGCGACCATCTTTGAACAGAGGTGGTGGCTTACGACACCAACTCTCTGCCATCTATAATCCAGTTTTGAGTTCCCTCCCCAGGCACCTTATCACCCACTCACATCCTGGGCCATCTGACATCGAGAAATCACATGATAGGGTGGGGCCAGGTTTCACAATGAGCTCACCCGAAACCCTGGCTGATTGTGACCCACACCTGTTTTCACACCTTGGCTCATGTGATTAGGTCGAGGATCATCAGGGGGTCCTTTGTCCCTCTTTGGGGGGAAACTCCCACTGGGTTTAAATCTGGGACTCTCCACCATTTGACCTTAGAACTGAAGAAGCTTCTCGGATGAGAGGTGAAACGTCTTCAAGTAACTTGAAGAAGTCCAGACGCTTTTCTTTCCAAGCTCCTTAGACTACGATGACCTGGATGACTGAGAACCTTCACAGACATCTTGTGTCCTGTGTTCAGTGGTGTGTTTTGCTTCCCCCTCGTCTCATTAAGTCAGATTGGTCCCAGCTGTGTTTCCCATTCCCTTTTTACTTCCTTGTGTATTTTAGCCCTGTGTTTTCCTCTGCCCTTTGTCATGTTGTACCCTCACAGTGCTGTGTTTTTCCCTTTGTGTTCCTGGCCAATTCTACTCTGAGTTTCTTGTTTTTGGTCATGTGTCAAGTTTAGTTTCATTTTTGATGTTACAGTTTTTTCCCAGCAAATAAAGCTAGAATAGAGCTGTTGAGTTCACCTGTTTGTGTTCGAGTCCTGCACTCCGGTCCTATATTCTATATTGTCTAATGTTGAAATTTTTTTTGATGATCTGAAACATTTAAGTGTGAAGAACATAAAACATTAAAAACTTCTTATTTAATTAACCCACTCCGTGCTAATGATGATTGTGTTCATATCTTTGAGGGAGAGAGAGGTTGGTGGTGATAGGGACTTCCAGCACTGAAGATGTGTTCCACTTTAATGCTCTGTGTTCATTGATATAATGGGAAAAGGAGGACTTCTTGATAGATCCCACAACTTCTCAAAGTTTTAATCCACAGGGAAGGCCTTGGAAGTCTAGAGAAGCTGCAATCCACCTGGAAATGATCCAAGCCACTGAATTGTTAACCTCACAGGCTGCTGGAGACCGACCCAGAACACCTCCAGGCATCCCAATTTATGCTGTCTATTCTTGTGTAAAGCAGAAGAGTGGACAAGCTTTTGGTCTCAGTGTAGAAACACAGGACCTTATGAGAATCTCTTTGAACCCCCAAATCCAAATTAAAATTATTTCAAATTTTCTGATGTTTGTGTGTTTAGCTCAGAACGTGAGTGGAGTGTGTATACAGTGGTTTGAAAAAGTGCCCGCCCCCTTCCCTTACACAGCACTGTAAAAGACTGATTGCCAGCGAACGCTCGACTGCAGTTGTTGTTGTTGTTAAGGGTGGCCCAACCAGTTATTAGGTTCATTAGGTTATTAGGGGCAAAGGCGTTTTCACACAGGACCATGTAGGTTTTCTGTTCTTATAAATAAACACCTTCATTTGGAAAAGGCATTTTTTGAAGTTTGTGTTATCTAAAGTTTTTGATGATCTGAAACATTTAAGTGTGACAAACATAAAAAAAAAACATAAAAAATAAAAGAAACCACAGATGGAGTATGTAATTAGCTAAAAGTACTCAAGATATGCCTGGATTTGCTTTGTGTCATGAATGACTGGATTACTGACATAACAGCAAGTCCAGATTGTGGGCAGTCTCCTGCCTCTGAGCATCTCTGCTGAACTTCTGAGATCCAATCGTCTGAACTGTTAACCTCTTAACATCGACAGTTCTGTTACATTTGAACATTCAGTCATATATGAATAAGCTTTGCTTTATATTTCATTCATTTTAGATTTCATTAGAGCATTCACCTTAGCATATTCCTTTAATCCAAATACTTTTTCTTTTTAAAATTGTGTTTGCCAATCAGAGTTTACTCAATACAGTCTCCGTTTTAACGAAATCATGAACTTGAAATGTCAGATATTCAGAGATCAGAATATACTGTGTGCACTCTCATGTAGTCTCTCTCTCTCCTTTCTTCATATTCATATTAAGCACATGAATACAAAAGATTAATTATGGCTCATGTCTACACAGAAAACTCTAAACATTAGACATATGCACTACTTAAACTGCATTTCTCTGCATGATCACTTACGTTTTTGATTTATTGTTGATTAAAAAGAAAGATGATTGCCATACTAGTAGATCAGGAAAGGCTCTGTTTTAGCACTCTGAACTTTTAAAAAACACATAAGGCTGAATGTCAAGTCCTTTTACCCCCTCAGCTTTGATGGCAGGGGACCTCAATCTCTCTCTACGCCACGTTACTCGAGAGAGCCAATCATGTTCTGCAGTGTGATGGTGATAAACCAATCAGACCTGTCAGATGTGGCAAAATGTAGGACAAGCTGGCGTTTTTAAATCTGAGAAGTATACTGCTGCTTCATTAAGCGTGGACTGCTGTACTGAAGAAGGAGACAAGATGAAGATGTTCTTTGTGAACGTTTTCCTGATCTGCTCATTATGTAAGTAAAAGAAATTTACTTGTGTAAACTTTTGATCTTCATTTGTGTGAAACTGAGTCTGTCTGAATTATTTCAGGTGCAGCACAGTTAAGTGACGTCTCTCAGCCTGAATCTTTGAAAACAGTGAAGATTGGCGACTCAGCTACTATTAAATGCTTCATAAAGAGCGCATCAAAGAAAACCTTGTGGTACAAGGTGACTACAGGGAGGAAACTACAGCTGGTGGTAAAAACTAATTCTCAGTATAATGTGAGAGAGTTCAGTGATGAATTTGTTAACCGTTCTTCAGTTAAATTTGACATGACTAACAATCATCTGACCATAAATAAAACATCATGGGAAGATGTTGGAACATACTTCTGTGGAGTCTTACACATAAGTGAGGTTCAGTTTGGGTCAGGAACATTTCTGATATTGACAGGTATGTTTGGACATGTTTGCATTTCAAATACTTTCAACTGAATATGAACACAGTGCTAACAATCACAGTCCAAATGGTTTGTTTTCCAAGGTGCAAAGACAATCAGCGACTCTGTCGTCCAGCAGCCAGAATCAAAGTCAGTGAGGTCCGGAGACTCTGTGACTCTCAGCTGTTCGGTTCACTCTGCTCAATGCACAGCAGAACTCACTAGTTTCATGTGGCTGAAAAACTCGGATCGTTCTGCTCCAGAGATGATTTATTGCTCTGACAATAAGAACAACATCTCCCAGAGAACTGACAGAGGACGAACTACCTGCGAGTACAACTTTGTCGTCAGGAGCCGGGATGATGCTGGAGTCTACTACTGTGTCGTCAATGCATGTGGACAAATACTGCTTGGAAATGGGACAAGAATCAATAATGGTAAGACACTAGCAGTGCATTTTTCAACTTTTTAAGGCTTTCAATTTAAGCTTCAACGGTTTTTAAATGTGTTTCTTTAAAGTGTAGTTTCCAGTAGATTAGATCCAAAGACAACAAGTTTGTGAAACTTTGCCAGATTTGTCCTTTTTATCAGAATGTCAGATCTAATTAAACCCTCTAAAAATACCAATACCCCCAAATTCAAATTCTGCTTGGAAATGGGACCAAGATTGGTTTTAAGTGTAAGTAACTTTGCAGTAGAAAATCATGCATTTAAAATTTCCAAAATGCACATATGGTGGTTAACTTTTTAAGATCTTTTTTGCTTTTTATTTTATACATTAGAAGTTGCTTTGAACTGAACTTCTTATGCCTCCTTCTGTCTGCATTTGCAGACGGCATCAATTATCATGAGACACCAATACCATGCATCATCATCATCATCATCATGGGTGTTTATCTGGTTTTCGCTGTGTTCATGATCAGTAAGAGAAACTGCTACCACTGTACAGTAACCGATGCTGTTGATCTCTATACTGTATGTTCCACTGAGCATAACACCAATCACTTTGCCTGCTTTTCAGAGTTTAGCTCAGGACTTTCACCTCTGTCCAAGGTGTGTGCTGTTTAGTTGAATATTTATATAATCATTACACCATCCTAAGTGGCTCATAACTTTGATTTCATTCACATTATTGTACTGTTTCTCAGGTTCGAGGTGAAGAAAACCTCGAAATCAAGAGATCAAATGAACAGAGAGATGGTATCTGGAGTGAATGTGTGTACTCCAGGGTGAAGCTACACTGAACTGAAGCCGTTACGACTTTGATGCCACATGTCTAGTTATGAACTTATTACTGTAGCTTTGAAATGTTTAGGCTGTTCTCTCGCTCTTTCTAACATTATCCTGCTCGATCGGTTTAAAGCCTGCTCTTTTTTTCTTTGTTTTGTTCTAAATAAAATTTTTGTTATCTATTCTGTAAGACAGAGGAATGTGAGATGAAAGCTGACATGTTGATGTAATCTCTTGCTCACTTTCTTTCTCTTTCTGTCATTTTTATATGACAGACCAGTTTTTTTTTTTATCAATAATAAGCACAAATCTTGACTTTTAAAGTAAAGCATTTTCATCTTTTCATGCATCGTATCTCAATTTTTTACTGTTAGCACGGAGGGGGTAAATTGGGTGTTTTTAAACTTTTGGTCTGCATCTGTGGCCTTGTGAAGTCTTTCTTCTCTTTGGGGTTGTCTTTTGATCAATTATTAATTAATTCATGTTTAAACTTAAATTTGAGTTCTCATATGGGAATATTTTCAGTTTTGTTAACTAAAATTTTCAAGCTTTTATGTTACAAAACATTGATCAGCAATAACTGCAGGCTGTATCTTTCTTCTTGCTCAACCGGAACTACTTCCAGTTGATATTTTCTGCAGGCAAGTACGTACAAAATGCTTTACAGAAAGGTTCAAAATTATGATTCCCTGACAATTACAGAAGCCCTGAGCAAATTTAAAGTTCATGACAGCAGGTAGTAAACAAATGAGCTTCTATTATGGCTGGTCTCCTGGTGGAAACACACGTTTTCCTATATCCTGCTTAAGGGTATACCTCTCATGGCTGTACACACTACATCACTGGATCTCATTACTGTCAAAAACCAGCCAAGGACTGGTCAGGGATACAAACACAGTCCTATCACTGCCATCTTAACCTTCTGTATCTGTTCATGACTCTGTTTAACTTAAAATATTATATTGATTATAGAAGAAGGGTGTTATCGTTGGTGAGTGTAGGGTTTTTCCAAACATGAACATTTTTGTTGTAAAACATTTTACAGAAAAGATGCTCACTTAAAACATTCATATTAATCTGAAGAGAAAAGAAGGGAGGAATCTACATTTTAATATATTGTCATGTATGATATAAGTCACAACACATTTCTCTGAATTAAAATATTTTTTTTGTTACACTAGTCAGTGTAATTTCTTAACCAATAGCCTTGCTGCCAAATACAAACCTACAGCAAACATCACATAGCAAAGTGTTCTGCAGGACAATTTGTGAAATGGAAAGTATTTCAGTCCAAACATAAAAGTATATCAAAACAGTACATTTGGTTTTCACAGTGCAAGGCAGAGTAAATAACTGAAGACTTATACATGCCATTAGTGAGAAGCTGGTTGTTAAATGTGACAGTCCATGAAAAGCATGCTGGTTTTAAAATCCGAAGGATACAAAAATATGAATTTAGCTTACAAAGAGGTGAAGTTGAGGAAATGTTCTAAACTTCTTTGATTATAGTTTGAATGCTTGTATGCACCACTGAACAGAGATATACTACCTATGAGGGTTGCAAGACATTCGTAATTTGTCATAGCTTGGTCGTATTCCCATGATGAAACTTTGATGTTCTGTTGTCAAGGTTTGAGTGTAGAGTAAATTACAGCGTCTCCATTGGCTTTTACTGTAGGTTGTCTGGGCCTGATACTATTGTGAGCCAAACACACAGATGTATAGACGACTGTATCACCAGTCTGTGAAAAAAGGAATTTCCAATAAATAAATATATAATAAATATAGTCATGTCCTGACGAACAAATTAAAATATGTGAAATAATCTATTGCTGTTTGATGACTGGGATAGGCTGCCATGAGGTGGATGGACTAAGACAAACTCTCACCTGACCGCCTTCATCGGCTGCTTCTGTGGAAAAACAAGCATTAAAAGATACCAATAGTTAGTAGTTACTGCAGAATAACAGAATGTGGATCTCATCCTGCATAAAGTTTTACACACCTGCAGATTTCTTCATTCTTGTCTTGCAAAATGTCACTACAAGGAGGAGCGTCACAGTTCCAAGAACCATGTTTGACAGCATCAGTGCAATAACGGTCGGACTCAGTGATATGCCTTCAGTGTCTGCTGTAAACATGATACATGATTTAACATTTAATAAACACACATTTACTGATTTAGACAACACTAATTGCGATTAACTGGATTTAATGTAGAATTTGGATACTTACTTTTACCACAAGCATTTTGTTTTCTGCACAAATGGGTCAACAAAGTCAGACAGCAGTGAAACAGATAAAGATAAATGAAGTATATGGTATATTTAGATTTTTGTTTTTTTTACCACTTGCTGTGACAACGTGCAAAGTGAAAACCTTATCTCATCTCTGATCTCTTCAAAGCTACCAGATTTTCTTGACAAACACTTACATGAAGAAGATGATCTGCCACTTGACTTGAATGGGTGGTTTGTGGGTTTTTTATTTTTAATGCGTTTAATTAGATCTGACTTTCTGTGGACACCGTACGTACTTCACATTGCCTCAGTTAAAAATAAATAAATTTAAAAAACTGAACTGATCGGTTTTTCACCCTCCCATTTATATATGTTAAGGTAAATACTTTAAAAATATTTTTTACAAATAATCAGGTCGCAAAATAGTTTTTGTAAATTTGGACTTTCTGTTTCAGTGAAGGTTTTCTAACTTTTTAACAATTTGTCAACTGCACTTTGAAGAAAAATATTTCAATACCTTTGAACTTGAAAGTGAAAGTAAAAACTTTAAAAATGCACTGCTAGTGTCTTACCATTATTGATTGTTGTCCCATTTCCAAGCAGTATTTGTCCACATGCATTGACAGCACAGTAGTAGACCCCAGCGTCATCACGGCTCCTGACGACAAAGTTGTACTCGCAGGTAGTTCGTCCTCTGTCAGTTCTCTGGGAGATGTTGTTCTTATTGTCAGAGCAATAAATCATCTCTGGAGCAGAACCATCCGAGTTTTTCAGCCACATGAAACTAGTGAGTTCTGCTGTGCATTGAGCAGAGTGAACAGAACAGCTGAGAGTCACAGAGTCTCCGGACCTCACTGACTTTGATTCTGGCTGCTGGACGACAGAGTCGCTGATTGTCTTTGCACCTTGGAAAACAAACCATTTGGAGTGAGATTGTTAGCACTGTGTTCACATTCAATTGAAATTATTTGAAATGCAAACATGTCCAAACATACCTGTCAACATCAGAAATGTTCCTGACCCAAACTGAACCTCACTTATGTGTAAGACTCCACAGAAGTATGTTCCAACATCTTCCCATGATGTTTTATTTATGGTCAGATGATTGTTAGTCATGTCAAATTTAACTGAAGAACGGTTAACAAATTCATCACTGAACTCTCTCACATTATAGTAAGAATCAGCTTTTACCACCAGCTGTAGTTTCCTCCCTGTAGTCACCTTGTACCACACGGTTTTCTTTGATGCGCTCTTTACGAAGCATTTAATAGTAGCTGAGTCGCCAATCTTCACTGTTTTCAAAGATTCAGGCTGAGAGACATCACTTAACTGTGCTGCACCTGAAATAATTCAGACAGACTCAGTTTCACACAAATGAAGATCAAAAGTTTACACAAGTCAATTTATTTTACTTACATAAAGAGCAGATCAGGAAAACGTTCACAAAGGACATCTTCATCTTGTCTCCTTCTTCAGTACAGCAGTCCACACCTAATGAAGCAGCAGTATACTTCTCAGATTTAAAAACGCCAGCTTGTCCTACATTTTGCCACATCTGACAGGTCTGATTGGTTCATCACCATCACACTGCAGAACATGATTGGCTCTGTCGAGTAAAGTGGCGTAATGAGAGAGATTGAGGTCCCCTGGCCGTCCCCTGCCATCAAAGCTGAGGGGGTAAAAGGACTTGACATTCAACCTTCTGAATAGAATAGAATAAACCTTTATTATCCCATCAAATTTGTTGAAAAATGTGTTGTGTAAACATCAGAGAGCTACAACAGAGCTTTTTCCTCCAGTTTGTTGATCATTTTTATTCTTAGTTAAAGACAAATAAAAAATGTAAGTGATCAATATGCAGAGAAATGCAGTTTAAGTTGTTGAAATGTCTGTTCTAATGTTTAGAGTTTTGTGTGTAGACATGAGCCATAATCAATCTTTTGTATTCATGTGCTGGACTGAGAAGATAAGTGCTGTGTTGCCAATCTGTCATTATACTTGTGAACAGGGTTAAACACAGAATGATGGCTGTGTTCAATAGTAATCAGAAAATATTTGGTTAAAGATAATTATGTTTAAGTTGACAATTTTATATTGTGAAAAACTAATTATTATTTTAAGGACAGGCTGTGCTGAAAGCCTGTGTACAAAATGCCTTCAGACATGTTTGTGTGTGTGTGTGTGTGTGTGTGTGTGTGTGTGTGTGTGTGTGTGTGTGTGTGTGTGAGAGAGAGAGAGACTAAATGAGAGTGCACACAGGACATTCTGATCTCTGAATGTCTCAACTTTAAAGTGTATGATTTAGTAAAAAGGGGATTATATTGAGTAAATTGTCACTGAGAAACAGTTTTCAAGAGAAAACGTATTTGGATTAAAAAGGATTACGATAAAGTGAATGTTAAAAATGAAAAGTGAAGCTTATTCAGATATGATTGAATGTTCAAAAGTAACTGAACTGTCCATATTAAAAGACATAATAACAATAAAAAATTTTATTTAAGAAAGCATCTTTCAAAAAACTCAAGGACACTGTACACAAGCAATAACAAATAGATAAACAAATAAATAGGGAAATAGAGAGAGAATGATAAGTTGTGGCTGAGGATCAGTTGACCTGATTGGTTGACTAGATATTAGAGAGAGAGAGGTGGGGCGAGGTGGGGCGAGTCTAAACCTGGATGTATGGAGGTGTTGTGGGTCTGTTCCCAGTGGTCCTGTAAGATTAACAATTTAGACGATTGGATCGAGAAGAGATGCTCAGAGAGTGCAGACTACATTCTGGACTTGCTCTGATGCCAATTAGCCAGTCATCCATAACACAAAGCAAATCCAGGCATATTTTGAATATTTTTATGGAGGTAATTACATATTCCAGCTGTGGTTTGTATTTACACAGAGCTGTGACAAAGCATTTGGCCACTACCAGATTTCCTGTTATTTTATATATGTCACACTTTATGTTTCAGTTTTTACTTAACCGTGCCGCACCTGAAATAATTCAGGCAGGATACACTCAGCTTCACACAAATGAAGCAGAATACAGTCACACATAGCAAACCTAGGAGCTCCGCCTTACTTTGAAATCTATTTAACATGCACCATGACAGGACGAATTATTAATTAATTCATGTTTAAACTTAACTTAGAGTTTTTATATGGGAATATTTGCACTTCTGTTAAATTAAACTTTTATGTTTCTTTTGTTTAGGAGCAACAGAAAAACAGGAGCACTAGGAGTCCAGAAACAACAAAAACAAAAAAACTAGGCACAAGAGTCAGGGCCAGCTGCGTGAAAAGTGGCAGCACCGACACAGTTCAGCGGGCCGACTGCGTCGAAAGCCACTGTAGCATAGGTGAAGCAGATCCCGACTCAAGCCACATGGAAACCCGCAACGGTGACACAGGTGTGGATGCCGACTGCTTGGAAAGCGCCAACAGTGAGACTGTCCAGGGCACTGGCCGTGAGGACAGTGGCAGCAGTGACGTTACGTAAATGAAGCAGGTCTGGAGGCTGACCGTGGTGGCAACACAGTTCAGGAGGCAGCCCATGACGATCCTAAGCTGATGGCCTGGAAAGTGGCAAGCGACGGTGAGGTGCAGGCCGTGCTGGACGTGCATGTGCAGGCTTGTCTGGACGAGGACGTGGTCATGGCCGTGGGCTCATGGACAGCTTGGCTAACAGCTGGTATGCAGGACCAGACGAGACGGGACCAGAAGAGGCAGGACCAGACGGTAGCATGGTGTTTGCAGGTGGTGGCACGGAAGCCGTGTATGGTGGCGCTGACGGTGGTGCTGATGGCTGGATGGGCTCGCCTGAGCTCCAAGCAGGAACAGAAAACAACTGGGTGGACTCTCCAGAGCCCCCAGTCAACACTGATGGTGGCGTAGAAGTCACGGATGGCTGAACCGACTTCTTGGAGTCCCCACCAGAGACAGAGAGCTGGAGTAGCTCTCCAGAGCCTCCAGCCGGAACAAATGGTTGGACAGACTCTTTGGAATCCACAGCAGAGACAGATGGCTGGTGAGGCTCACCAGAGCCCCCAGCAGAAACAGAAACAGGGCCAGCAGACACAGGGCAAGCAGGTGCAGAGACCCCTGGCTGAGACAAAGCTGGCTGGAGCTGTGCAGGGCATTTGCTCTCCTCAGGCAATGACAGCAAAATGAAGTCCTCAGCTGGCTGAATAAGCTCAGTAGAGCTTCCGGCAGAGGATGGAGGTGGCTGGAGTGGCTCACCAGAGCCAGCGAGAACAGGCAGTGGGCCACAAAGTGCAGAGGCCCCTGCCTGAGGCGAAGCAGAGCCAGCAGGTGTGGAGAACCCTCCCTGAGCTGGCGGCTTAGGAGGTGGATGAGCAGAAGACTGAGCTAGCAACTGAACTGATGACTCAGGTTGTAACAGAGTAGATGTCTGAACTGGTAAGAGCGCTGTTGATTGACTCTTAGCTGCTCTTCTCTGGGGAAGTAAATACTGGATAAATACTTATATTTAAGTTTTTATTGTTTCACAAAAGGTTAGAAATGGAATGTCCACAGTTTAGAGTTTATTTGCAGATGTTTTTTTAAATAAGCTTGGCAGAGGCAAAGAAAAAGCAAAAATAGAAAGAATAAAGAAAAGAATAATGAAATCACGTCAATTCTACTTAATTAACTCTGAGCTAATGATGAGTTTGCAGTGAGGTGGAACACATCTTCAGTGCTGAAAGTCCCTATCTCACCACCAACCTCTCTCACTCCAAAAATAGGAACATAGTGCAGATCAATTAAATGCATCACACTTATATCAGAATATATCAGTTCTCCCTGAGCTGCATCTTCTTAATCTAAATTGCGATGCTGTTGTAGAAACCTACAGTGTATCCAGAAAGTATACAGCGCTTCACTTATTCCACATTTTGCCATTACAGCCTTATTCCAAAATTGATTAAATAAAATGTTCACCTCAAATTTCTACACACCTTACCTCATAAGGACTTGTTGGTGAGGAAGTCTTCCCCCTCACAACGACCAGACTCTGTGTCTGACCTCGGCTGATGTGAGGAAAACTCTTCACAGAGTTAACCCAGGGAAAGCTGCTGGTCCAAATAACATCCCTTGGAGAGTACTCCGAGAACGTGCAGACCAGCTGACAGATATCTTCACTGACATCTTCTACCTCTCCCTGAGCACTGCTGTCATCCCAACATGTCTCAAGACCACCATCATCATTCCTGTGTCAAAGAAGTCTTCAGTGTCCTGCCTCAATGACTACCTTCCAGTTGCACTCACACCCATCATGATGAAATGCTTCAAGAGTCTCCTGATGAGTCACGTTAAGACCAGGCTGCCACCCACACTGGACCCACTGCAGTTCACCTGTCGCCTCAACCGGTCAACAGATGACACCATCGCCACCACTCTACATCTTGCCCTCACCCACCTGGACAATAAAGACACATATGTACAAATGCTGTCCATTGATTTCAGTTCAGCATTCAACAAAATCATTCCTCAGCACCTGATTGGAAAACTGAGCCTGCTGGGCCTGATCACCTCCCTCTGCAACTGGAGTCTGGATCTGTAACAGCATCTCCAACACAGCCACACTGAGCACTGGAGCCTCTCAGGGCTGTGTGCTCAGCCCACTGCTGTTCACTCTGCTGACTCACCACTGTGTAGCAGTGCACAGTTTGAACCACATCATCAATTTTGCTGATGACACGACTGTGGTGGGTCTCATCAGCAAGAACGAGTCAGCATACAGAGACGGGGTGAAACTGCTAACAGACCGGTGTAGAGTCAACAACCTGTCTGTAAATGTGGACAAAACAAAGGAGATGACACTCTTCACCCTGCTGTCTTCTGGAAAGAGGCACCAGAGCATTCATGCCCTCACTGCCAGACTGCGAAACAGCTTCTTCCCCCAGGCAGTGGAGTGTCTAGAAAATTTTTGTTGGTGGGGGCAGATAGGGGCACAGATTTGGAGAAGGGTGGCAGATGTAATTGGCAGATAATGTTAAAAACAATTCTACCAACCGTTAACCATAATTCAATAACCCTGTAAACCTAATAACCGAATGCACTTTTAACTCCTATTAGAATGAGATTTTAACCACTATGGTGCAAAGTTTTTAGATACTGCGTTGATAAAGTACAAGAGATACAATCAGTCAGTGTTTATTCAGCAAGTAAATACTTTCTATGCTGCCTTATGGTAAACTTTGGTAATATTGATGTATAAAGAACAACACTGGCTGATGATGACATACAGTCAGCTGACATGGTGACACTGCCAGTATAACCTGCAGGGCTGGACTGGGACAAAAAAAATTGGGCATTTTCACTACAGACCAGCCCACCAGGTATTAAAGCCATAAAGCCTTTGAATGAAAACAAACGCTGTTGTGACAGTGATGTACACTGTCTTTTTGGTATATGGATGATTTCTATACATTTTACGTTAGATAAAAACTTTGTTCGCAAGATTCAGATAATTATTTAATAAAAGCTAGGTATTTGAATTGAGAATAAAAAAAGAAAAGTATTTCTTGGTGCCCCCCTTTCCCTGTTAATGCCCTACCTGGCCCCCTGGCAACACTTTGCCGCCCCTGCACAGTTACCAGCTGTCAGCTACTTAGAAAAGATCCTGGTGTTATTTGTCTCTCAGAAACAGTTAATAACTTCCCTTCAAGTCATTCATGTTAACTAAAAGGTAAACCTGTTTCTCCATCACAGCTCTGATGATTCAGTAAGGACATCTCCTGGTTTCATCTTCATGTTTCCCTCTCATCACATATACAAACCGACATCATGACCAGCAGCTTTACAGCTGTGGCTCCAGCAAACATGAGCTGATACTAGAAATTAATATTAAATAAATTCTAACAACAGCTGATCAAGCTTAAACGTGCTGCTGTTGTTTACCACAGCATCCGCTGGTTTCCTGTTTCTGGCGCAAAGTGGGCGATAAACAAACAAGAGAGAAAAGCCGATCAGCTGATCACTGATCAGTTTCATGATTGAAGTAGCAATAGAAGAGGCAGCTGTAAAGACAGGATAACTGCAGCTTTGTGTCTTTTTCCATTCTAGCTAAAATCCGGGACAAACTGCGTCTCTTCTCAGCTCAATACGGAACACGTAAATTTTTCTCTGAATGAGGGACCATTCCATTTTTTAAGGAGCTGTTGGCAACTCTACTAACTAACCTTATGAATAAAATAAAGTTCACTATCAGTAACATCATAGCAACCGAACAGCTGTATAGAAACTCGTCATGCTAGCTCACGCAGTATGAGTTATTGTAACTGACTGTAAAAAGTCAGCACAACGAAAATAAACTGCACCTAAACTTGGTTTATATCTGACCCAGATAGACTGCAGGTCGTAACTTCTTACCTGAAGTTCACCTGACACTTGGACCGGCGGCTGCCTCGGCGCTCTCCTCCTGCTTCACCTTCCCTCATCCACCTGTTGCCTCTGTGGAAGCTCCGCCATAGCCACCACCAAACAACTGAGTTATTTTTACACATCGGCCAGCATCTTGCCAATCCACCACCTCTCATTGTTCATGCCGTTACAAAAAAAGTCATCAGCCCACCATGCAAACGTCTGATGGCTAGTCCAGCTATGTTAACTTGTTAATCTTTCGCCGAAAAAATGTTTTCTGCGGTGCCATCTTTCGTGCTTGGCTCGCCTACCTTTGCTAACATGATGCTCATAGTGCAGAAGCCGGTGCTGTATTCACTTACCCTCGGATATCTGAGCTTCACTGTGAAACCATAATCGTACATTTGATATTTCATTAAATTTTATTGTTTTAGCTTCGGGGTGGCACCTGGGGTGGCCAGTCTGGTTGAGCCTGTACCCCCCCAGGCCACCCCGCTGGACACGCCACTGCCCCCAGGCTACACACACACGTATCGTTCTGTTCTGTCTGGTGTTGAACTTTTTTTTTCTTGCAATTTTTGCACCTTGCACATTATGTAGTCACGTGTTTATTGTCTGTTATATGCCATATGTAGCGCCATGGTTTTGGAGGAACGTTGTCTCATTTCATGGTGTACTTTACCACTACACATGGTTAGAATGACAATAAAACCACTTGACTTGACTTGATCACTACCAGCAGCCATGACTGTCGACATGAGGCAAGCTGGATCCATGCATGCAATGCTGAAAATCAGTCAACTCAAAAATAAATTAACTGTTAACAGTCTTTAAATTGTTTGATTTTATTGTCTGATCAACTTTTTTTTATTAACTTTTTTAGTATTTCCGCAATGATTTATAATGTTTCACAACATTTTTTGGCACATGGCTGTGTATTGTAGAACATGAATAACATTACAACAACAGACGGTGCGTTTTTGAAATTATCATTATTGTTTTAGCTTTAGACAGTTCCTTACCTTATCTGATTATAAAATCTGCTTTTAAATATTGTTTTTAAAGGGATATTTATTCTGTTGACCAAATTCAATTTTCCCCCTTTATTTCCATGCAGTACCTGAGGCAACGTTCTTTAACTAGAAATGAAAAAGCAAAAGTCACATCCTCCAGGATTTCATTGAATAATTGAATTTTATCTAACAGTGGAGTGAGTGTGATTGCTATTGTGACAAATGGGACTATTGCTGTGAACCAACAACACGAGGCTGAGAGATCTCAAACCAAGTAACTCTCAGAAGTGTCTGAATCAACAGTTTATTATAACAGTGACACTAATGGATCATTTCTGGATCATCTCTGTGATGAAGAGCCCCTTTACATCAGCCACTGAAATGAAGAAAACTCAGCACGAAACAACAGCAAAGAGTATTACTGAGTATGGATTATAATATATAGGGTCTAACTTACAATACAAAGCACCTTGAGGCATTGTTGTGATTTGGCGCTGTATAAATGGAATCAAATTGAACTGAAAGAGAAGACTTCACAAGGTCACAGATGCAACCTAACAGTTTAATAACACACAATTTATAAACTTACTGCTTACAGTAAAACAGTGAGATATGCTGCATGAAAAGCTGAAAATGCATTTTTTTAAAGGCATGATATGTGTTAATGATAAAAAAGAACTATCATATAGAAATGATGAAAAGAGAGAGAGAGAAAGCAAGCGAAAAATGTCATCAGCGTGTCAGCTTTCCTCTCACATGCCTCTGTCTTACAGAAAAGATGCTAAAATATAAGTAAAATCAGTTAACAAGAAACTTTAGACTTAGAACAAAAAAAACTGGAAAAAAAAGAGCAGGCTTTAAACCGATTGAGCAGAATAATGTTAGGAAGAGCGAGAGAACAGCCTAAACATTTCAAAGCTGCAGTAATAAGTTCATAACTAGACATGTGGCATCAAAGTCGTAACGGCTTCAGTTCAGTGTAGCTTCACCCTGGAGTACACACATTCACTCCAGATACCATCTCTCTGTTCATTTGATCTCTTGATTTCGAGGTTTTCTTCACCTCTAACCTGAGAAAAAGTACAATAATGTGAATGAAATCAAAATTATGAGCCACTTAGGATGGTGTAATGATTATATAAATATTCAACTAAACAGCACATACCTTGGACAGAGGTGAAAGTCCTGAGCTAAACTCTGAAAAGCAGGCAAAGTGATTGGTGTTATGCTCAGTGGAACACACAGTATAGAGATCAACAGCATCGGTTACTGTACAGTGGTAGCGGTTTCTCTTACTGATCATGAACACAGCAAAAACCAGATAAACACCCATGATGATGATGATGATGATGCATGACAGGGTTCTCTCACGGACACAAAAACTCTCGTGATCATTGATGTCGTCTGGCAATACAGACAGGAGACATTAGAATTTCATTTCAAACCAATTTCTAATGTATGAATTGAAAAAGCAAGAAAGAGGTTATAAAAAGATAATCATCATATGTGTATTTGGGAAATTATGAGTTTTAAACACAAGATTTTCTACTGCAAAAAAATCTTAAGTAAATTATACTCCAAAATTACTTATACCAATCTTGGTCCCATTTCCAAGCAGTATTTGTCCACATGCATTGACAGCACAGTAGTAGACTCCAGCGTCATCCCGGCTCCTGACGACAAAGTTGTACTCGCAGGTAGTTCGTCCTCTGTCAGTTCTCTGGGAGATGTTGTTCTTATTGTCAGAGCAATAAATCATCTCTGGAGCAGAACCATCCGAGTTTTTCAGCCACATGAAACTAGTGAGTTCTGCTGTGCATTGAGCAGAGTGAACAGAACAGCTGAGAGTCACAGAGTCTCCGGACCTCACTGACTTTGATTCTGGCTGCTGGACGACAGAGTCGCTGATTGTCTTTGCACCTTGGAAAACAAACCATTTGGAGTGAGATTGTTAGCACTGTGTTCACATTCAGTTGAAATTATGTGAAATGCAAACATGTCCAAACATACCTGTCAACATCAGAAATGTTCCTGACCCAAACTGAACCTCACTTATGTGTAAGACTCCACAGAAGTATGTTCCAACATCTTCCCATGATGTTTTATTTATGGTCAGATGATTGTTAGTCATGTCAAATTTAACTGAAGAACGGTTAACAAATTCATCACTGAACTCTCTCACATTATAGTAAGAATCAGCTTTTACCACCAGCTGTAGTTTCCTCCCTGTAGTCACCTTGTACCACACGGTTTTCTTTGATGCGCTCTTTACGAAGCATTTAATAGTAGCTGAGTCGCCAATCTTCACTGTTTTCAAAGATTCAGGCTGAGAGACATCACTTAACTGTGCTGCACCTGAAATAATTCAGACAGACTCAGTTTCACACAAATGAAGATCAAAAATTTACACAAGTCAATTTCTTTTACTTACATAAAGAGCAGATCAGGAAAACGTTCACAAAGAACATCTTCATCTTGTCTCCTTCTTCAGTACAGCAGTCCACACCTAATGAAGCAGCAGTATACTTCTCAGATTTAAAAACGCCAGCTTGTCCTACATTTTGCCACATCTGACAGGTCTGATTGGTTCATCACCATCACACTGCAGAACATGATTGGCTCTGTCGCGTAACGTGGCGTAGCGAGAGACTGAGGCCTGGCCGCCCCCTGCCATCAAAGCTGAGGGGGTAAAAGGACTTGACATTCAGCCTTATGTGTTAAAAATGTGTTAATAAAAAGTGGTAAAACAGAGCTTTTTCCTATAGTTTGGTCATCATCTTCATTTGTAATCAAGGACAAATAAAAAATGTAAGTGATCAATATGCAGAGAAATGCAGTTTAAATTGTGGAAATGTCTGTTCTAATGTTTAGAGTTTTGTGTGTAGACATGAGCCATAATCAACCTTTTGTTCGTTGGACTGAGAAGATAAGGACTGTGTCACTAACCAGTCAATATACTTTTGAACAACAAAAACAATGTTAAATGTTGTAAACGTCAAACACTCAATTGTCAGTTCATTGTCATTGTGCTGACAGTTAAATGTGCTCAATACTAATTAAAAAATAATCAGTTAACGTTAATTATGTTTAGGTTGACAATTTTAATATTGTGAAAAAAAATGACTTTAAAGACAGGTTTAATCCAGGCTGCGCTGAAAACCTATGTAGAAAATGTCTTGAGAGATATGAGTGTGCGAATGTGTGTGTGTGTGTGTGTGTGTGTGTATGTGTGTGTGTGTGTGTGTGAGAGAGAGAGAGAGAGAGAGAGAGAGAGAGAGAGAGAGAGAGAGAGAGAGAGAGAGAGAGAGACAGAAACTAAATGAGAGTGCACACAGGACACTCTGATCTCTGAATGTCTCACAGTTAAAGTGCATGACTTAGTAAAAAGGGGGATTGTATTGAGTAAATTGTGACGGAGAAACAGTTTGCAAGAGAAAAAGTATTCGGATTAAAAGTGAATGTGAAGAATGGAAAGTGAAGCTTATTCAGATATGATTGAATGTTCAAATGTAACTGAATTATCTTTGATAAAAGAGAGAGAATGATAACGTGTGGCTGAGGATCTATTGACCTGGTTGATTGAGTAGATATTAGAGAGAGAGAGAGAGATGGGGCGAGTGGGCACTTGACAAAGTCTAAACTGGGATGTATGGAGGTGTTTTCGGTTTGTTCCCAGCGGTCCTGTAACATTAACAGTTTAGATCATTGGATCTCAGAATTCCAGCAGAGATGCATAGAGGGAGAGAGGACTGCCCATATTCTGGACTTGCTGCGATGTCAATAGGCCAGTCATCCATAAAAACAAAGCAAATCCAGGCATATTTTGAATATTCTTCCTGAGCTAATTACTACTACAGCTGTAGTTTGTGGCTACACGCATTCAGTGGTGTGATCAAGCATTTGTCCCCTTCCTGATTTCCTGTTTTTTTGTATGTTTGTCACACTTAAAGTTTTAGACCATCAAACACATTTAAATATTAGACAAAGATAACACATATAAACAAACAAGGGACTTTCCAAATGAAGGTGTTTACTATTAGGAAGAAAAACCCTACATGGCCCTGTGTGAAAAAGTGTTCACCCCGTAAAACCTAATAACTGGTTGGGCCACGCTTAGCAACAAACAAAGCGTTTGAGGGCAATGAGTCTTTTACAGTGCGGTGGAAGGGAAGGGGGCGGGCACTTCAAACCACTGTATTCACGCTCCACTCATACTCACGTCTGATCTCAACACACAAACGTCAGAATATTCAAAATATTTTTATTATTTTGGTTGAGAGGGGGGAGGGACTAAAATTCACGATGCAAAAAAAAAGTGATCATTATTATCATGATATTAAAATACAAATGCACATAATTCTTTTATATACATAACAGACACTTTTAATAGTCTGAAATACAAATGTCATTATTGTCCATGTTAAATTGTGGTGTGAGGAAATGAATGAAATAGTAACTTATAAATGTCTTTTATAAGGGAAGTCATGCTTCAAAGAGAACCTCACAAGGTCCTGTGTTTATACACAGAGACCAAAAGCCTGTCCACTTTACTGCTTTACACTAGAATAGACACATTTACTCCAGGTGTTGTCCATCTGCATTTCTGATCTGTTCATCTTCATGTCCCTCAAAGGTTTGAAATAGAGGTAGCCTCCTCCTTGGTCACCCTGGGGATGAAAAACAGTACAACAGCTGAGTCACTTTCACATTTATTAAAAAAAACTAACAAACATGGATGGAACGTAAAACTGTGCTTTTTCTTTCAAAAGAAAATGCACTTACATTTGCTTTGAAAAAGGGGGAGTTTTTTGCTGGATAATCTGGAAAACAGAAAACTGTGTCAATATAATGTCAAATTCACCGGAGGATAAAAAACAAACATAAGGAATACTAAACCACTTGCCTGTGTATGTGCTCCTGTTTTTCTTTCTTGTCATGCACATTAAGGAAGCCAGTAAAACACTCAGGACGCTGGTGAAAGCTGAAACCCCCCTCCAGAAATACAACAAGAGAAGAGTGTCCCCTTCATCTACTGAGATAGTAACCCAACAAATAAAGTTAAAACACAGATGTTGTCTTGTCAGCAAAACTGGCTTGGTTGGTAAAATGCTAAATGGCCTGTATTTGTATAGCGCTTTACTAGTCCCTAAGAACCCCAAAGCACTTTACACATTCAGTCATCCACACATTCACACACTGGTGATGGCAAGCTACATTGTAGCCACAGCCACCCTGGGGCGCACTGACAGAGGCGAGGCTGCCGGACACTGGCGCCACCAGGCCCTCTAACCACCACCAGTAGGCAACGGGTGAAGTATCTTGCCCAAGGATGCAAAGACCGAGACTGTCCAAGCCGGGGCTTAAACCGGCAACCTTACGATTACAAGGCGAACTCCCAACTCTTGAGCCACGATCACCCACTAAATAGACTGATTCTTATAGAGCACTTTTGTACTCTCCAGGAGCACTCTATACAACATGCCTCATACAGACAAGCACATTTTTTTCTGTTTAAGTGTTTTTGAATTTCTGTAACACACTCACTCATTGATGCATCAGAGAGCAGTTTGGGGTTAGTGTGTTACATGTAGACTGAAGCAGCCAGGCAACCACTCATACACCCACCTCATACAACGCAAACTGTGCCATAGACAAACAGATGTCGACCATGTCTGGTAATACTGATGACACTATTTTTTTATTATGGGTCAATGTCTGCTGCAAGTAGCGGACAGAGATTAACAATACTGCATGGACATTTTTAAATGTATTTATAGTTAAACAATTCTACCTAATAACATGTGACCATTTAAATTTACCATTTTAAAGCGTGCTGGATAATAAGCGTATTTGTCTGTACTGTTAGAAAGGCTGTCTCCCTCCTTATGTCAGCATTATAACAGCGTTGTCTAGCCTTATTTGTGTCTTAATCAGTTAAGTTATAAAGCAAAAGGTCATTAAGCTAGGGACCTAATACGTATTTACTTGTAAATGTCTGAACAATATGTTTAAAGGTTTTCCCATGATTATTTTTATGTTGGCTGGAAAGAAAATATTTTTATTTTCCGCTGTTAGTGCAGCTTAGTGCAAGTTACTACAACTTCTGCATGAATGTCCATTTCATGCTTTGGAGAGGCAAAGTGGGAAATGCTTTAAAAAGCAAAAGGTCATTAAGATAAGCAGTTAATATGTATTTACATGGTGGACTGGCCTGCCTTTACACACTTTGACATGATAGTGAGTAGCTTGTTCAGATAATAGAACCTTTCCCAAAATTACTTACCCTCAACATTCAGCTTGGTCCCATTGCCAAACAGTAAGCGTCCACATAAAGCAACAGCACAGTAGTAGGACCCAGCATGAGAGACATTCAAGTTCTTCATTGGCAGGCTGTACACACAGGTGTGTGCTTGTGCCTCAGATTTCTTCTTGCACTCATCATTCCTGCCTCCATGGGTGTATATGAGCCCTGGATGAGATTCTTCAGAGTCTTTGAACCAGTAAACCTTGTGGTCTTCATCACAGGTCCCAGTGCGGACTGTACAGTTCAGAGTCACAGAGCCTCCTGGCTGGATGGTCTCAGATAGTGATTGTAGGACAAAAGTCTGGATGTCCAAACTGGAACCTTTTACATTGAGATATGTTTCTTTGGTAAACTCTAAAATAAAAGTAAAGCTTGTTGCGCAGTAGTAAGTAGCTGAATCTGAGACACGCAGATCTGTTATTTTCAAGTGATTTTTACTGATGCCAGTAACTAACGTAAAGCGTGGATTACTTTTGAATTCATTATAAAATATGCCATTTCCCTCATATCTGTAGTAGGTAGAGATGAGCCTTGGTTTTTGTCCCAGAGTTTGTTTGTACCAGTAAAGTCTTGCAGCTTCACCTTCGTAAGAACAGTGCAGAGTTACTTCATCACCAACATCAGCAGAAACAAAATCAGTCTCTTGATGAAGAGATGAGTGCGGTTCAGCTGGCTGAGCTGAAACAAGATACAAGACAACGCACACACATTTCTTTCATTGCATATATATTTAGTGCAGTGGACATCTGAAACCTAATTGAGAAATGACATCTCAAAACAGCAAAATTAGAACTCACCTATTATTCCTACGCACACACGTATCAGATAAACTACAAATATTAAATGTGTCATTATGGTAAAATAATTTTTCTGCTCTTCAAAGAGGAAATTTCATGTGACCGGCCAACCACAGAATATGTGTAATGTCCCGTAAAGGAAACATGCTCATCGCTGTCATGTTTAGCGCTTGAAAAATGAAAAACCACAGACATCCTTGGTTGTGCAACATTGTGGACGTAAAATGGGTCGTGCTTTCTTTGAAGATTTGCTTCAGTTTCCATTTAGAGAAAGAAAACTACGACGCTCATCTGGTTTGCTTTGTTTCAGATGTGACACTGTGTGGCACTAACATTAAAGTGGTCCTGTCATTACTAATTTCAAACTCAACTCTATCTATCTTCTATTCTTTGACTCACATAAAATAGTTGGTTATTTTGACCACCTGGGATTAGTTTAAAAACGTTGTGGCGCTGCCGTGGTTTAAACTCGGCCTTCCTATTGGTCTTTCTTCCCGTGCCTAACTCATACTTTGCCTTCTGCAGCAGGCTTCTCCCTGTAATGATAAGAGCATTAAAATAACACAAACACACCACACGTTTTCCTCTAGGTTATCCTCACACCTTAAAGTTTCTGTGCCTTGCTGCGTCAGGACACCATCACCCTATAGTCGTGGTGATGGTGGGCAGGCTGTGAGACAAAGCTGTGTGAAAGGTACAGCCACGTTGCTCGGTGATAGCATAATAGCCTGTTTTAGCTAGCTGAAATGTATTGTTTGGGGGCAAATACAATAGTGTTAAAAATGCTTATATATGAATATTCAGTCCAGTACACCTAAAACTATGTTGAGATCGTGAAATGTTGGCATAGAACTATGGCGCAAGCCTGAAAACGTCCCACAAAAACTGAGCAAACAGGTGTTTTTTAACCTTTTTTTTAAACTGTGCTGCAATTAATTACTGCACAACTAATTTTGACTGCATCTCCACCAGAGATGGGCAGTAACGCGTTACTTGTAACGCGTTACTGTAATCTGATTACTTTTTTCAAGTAACGAGTAAAGTAAGGGATTACTATTGCAAAATCGGTAATTAGATTACCGTTACTTTCCCGTAGGAACGCTGCGTTACTGCGTTACTAAAACCGTGATTTTTTTTGCGAGAATGTCTCATGACAGTGACGTAAGCAAGTGCGACGTTGGTGACAGCAGCTGTGTGCAGATCAACAATGGATAATATATCGAGTGCGGGAGAGAGTATGAGCGTGCAGCGTTTAAAGTGTGGAAGTACTGACCTTACTTTGAGTTTGATTCCATAAAAAGTGGCAAAAACATTAGCGTCCATCGTGCGTGGGAAGAAAACTTCTTTTTACAGCGAAAAAAACCCCTAAACTTCCGAGCAAGCACCGAGTAGCTACGACGTGATGGGAAACTCACAGAGACACTCGCGCGGATTCTTCAACTGACCGCAGCACACCTACACCAGGGTAACCCTCCGCCTACCCTGCTCCTGCTTTACAGGTGAAAATAGAGCAAAAGGACCGCTGAGTCTTTGACTTTATTTATTTTCTGCTGTGTTTTACTTGCATCTGTTTGAAAGAGTGAGTGAAAACACAAAAAATATTTTATTTTATGTGCTGGAATGTGTAGAAAATAGGTTTAAATGTTAAACAAGTTTCTTCCAGTCAGAGAATGTTGCATATAATTAAATGTTTTGCTTGATGCATAAAGTTAAAAGATTAAAACTGATAAAACAAGTTTAAAAAAAGAGACTTTTCCATTTGATTACATTTTGTATGATGGATTATGTAGAAAAAGTAGAATTGGGCTGAAAGATCTATCACTTTATCACCTCTTCAGGTTGTAAATCGTGTTTTTAAAAAGTAACTAAGTAACTAAGTAATTAATTACTTTTGAAAATAAGTAATCAGTAAAGTAACGGGATTACTTTTTGGGGGGAGTAATCAGTAATTAGTTACTGATTACTTTTTTCAAGTAACTTGACCAACACTGATCTCCACACAGGATGTGCTTACGAAGATGGAATATGGGGGCGAGCAGAAGTACGTTAAAGTTCCACAAAGTGATGAATGGAGGACATGCATATTGTATTGAAGAAAAGAGTAATGAACATGCTGTCATTTGCATTGACCAGCACACCTATGTCAGACCCTTTGATAAACAATATTCCAATGAGAGCGTGTACACTGTTCCATGTTTTAGAAAATGATTGAAAATTGAGGTTCACAGTTCAAAATAAATGTTTTTCAGAAAAACATTGGCTCTTTTTAATAAATGTGTATTTCCCAAGGAATTTCTGAAAGTTCAGAAGAGTAAAATTTAAACATTTTAGAATTAATTAGAAGATAACTCTTATGTAGTTAAAATAAAATACTCTGTGAGACTTGATATCTAAACTCTTAACACCTAGTTAGCATTGATAAGTGTTAAATTATCAACTCCAGACAGATTTGGTATTTAACACTAAATCTGAGTTAAGATACCAACTCTCCAAAAAGAGTTAAATTCACACTCTTTGGTGTGGACCCATATAGACACTTTAATAGTGTTGAAATCAAAGCTGACAGTGTTAATTTGTGTATACTGGATTTGCTGTGTACTAGGTACTTTTTTAGTACATGCTCGCCCGGGGTTTCCAAGAGTCTGACTAAAAGCCACAGACTGAGCAGCATTTATATTTTTGCGTCAACCGTTACCTTTGTGGTAGTGTTCCCATCACATATTAATTACGATCCCGGACTTGGTAATCTAGAGCAGAATGATCAAAATTTGACAGTTTCAGGCCTGAGCAGAAGAGCCGAGGAGGTGAAGCTGTCGACTGAGGCAGAACGGCGTGCATTGCAAAAGAGAAGCTGCCGGGTTAATAGTCAGGCAGATGTGGATGAGATGATAAATCCTGACTGTCGTCGTTTTATAATAATCATTTAACATTTTAAAACCAGCTGTAAGGTCAGTTTTAAAATAAAGCCATTCAGATAGTTGCAAATAAAATAAAGATGGTATAAAAACAGAACATTTATTGTGAAACAAATTCCACACATTATTCAAAATCAATTTTGAACTTTTCATAATGTTCTTCTGTAAAAATAACATCCTCAGATGTTGGTATACCGTTTATTTATTCTATTCTAATTTTAATGTTACGATCTATAATAGAATGATCAAAATCAGTGATAAAACTAACAAAACCTCCAAATACTTAAGTATTTTTTTGTCAAATATTATAATACTCATACTTATACAAATATTATCATTATTATTATAATAAGTATAAAACTTGTGGAAATCAACAACTTAATGTCGGTTGCTCAGATCGACACTTTAATAGAAACTGTTTGTCTTTGACATTAACTGTAATGATATTCTGTACAACTTGATACAACTCTAACTGAACACTCAAAGCACTTTACACAACTTGCCTTATTCACACATTTACACAATGTAAATGATTTCTATTTAACATTCACACACATTCATACTTCAGTGAATGCATTGGGGAGCAACTTGGCATTAGTATCTTGCCCAAGAGTATTTGTTACATATATTTATGTATGTAGCAAATACTGGATATTGACATAACAAATTTCATATTAAAATGATACCGTTTTAGTATGTCAATAATTTATCAGCCAATTAGGAAATATAGACTCTGTGAATAAAAAAAGAAAACAAGCATTTAATGTTTGGACATTCAGCAAATATTGCGATGTTATAATCAACTTTTCAGTTGTAATTTATATTAGCAATAAATGAGAAAAAGAAGAGAAATACAGCAACCAATGTACTTTTAAACTAGTCATATTTGAGACAAAATTACACATGATACTGCTACGCTTAAGCCCTATTACACAGAAGTAAACATGTAAAGTTTTATTATTTGATACTAGAATACAGACATTTATCCTCTGGATTCTCTCTTTTTCTTGTAGATCTGCTGGTCTTTTTTACCCTCAAAGCAGCATAATGAAGGGTTTCTTCAGGTTCACAATTCTGATAATGAAATAAATCCACAAATCACAATATGGCACATGTTATAAAATTTTAAAAATGACAGATATTTGTCATAATAACAAAATGATTTAGAATTGTATTATTCTACCTCTGTGTTTGTTATAGAGGAAGCTGAAAATTTTGCATTAGACCCTGAAACAAACAGACAGACACACAAATCATATTTCAACCATACTGGATGGTAATTTTATATAAATAGTATATGAACAGCAACATTTACCTGTACACTGCCATCTGCTTATACCATAAATTAAGAAAGCCAGTATAAAGATCAGGATTGTGGTGAATGCCAAGGCAGCAATTAAGAAATACACAGAGAGAAGAAAAGTCTCCTGAGCTGCAGTAACAAATATGACAATAAGATATTATGTTAGCAGCTTTTCCAATTTGTAATAACATTTTAATTGTAAACAGAACTATTCATCAGTAAAAGAAATGTGTGCTAAGCTTCTACTCACACCCAAAATCCAGCTCGGTCCCATTTCCAAAAAGCATGTATCCACACGAGGCAACAGCACAGTAGTAGATCCCAGCATGAGAAACATCCAGGTTCTTCATTGGCAGGCTGTACACACAGGTGTTTGTGTGTGTCTTTGGTTTCCTCTCACACTCATCATTCCTGCCTCCATGGCTGTAAATGAGTCCTGAATGAGGCTCTTCAGAGTCTTTGAACCAGTAAACACTGTGTTCTTCATCACAGGTCCCAGTGTGTACTGTACAGTTCAGAGTCACAGAGCCTCCTGGTTGGATGGTCTTAGATGCAGACTGCTGAATTAAAGGCCGGCTGTTCAAACCTGAACCTTTAACACTCACAGTGATTCCTTCTGCAAATTCAAAACTTACCGAAAAGCTACTCGCGCAGAAATAGGTAGCTGAGTCCGAAACTTGAAGATTTTTTATCATCAAATGGTTTTGAGCTTTTTCAGTAGACAGTGTGAAGCGTGGATTGTTCTCACATTCATCATAGAAAGTGCCATTTTTATCATACGAATAGAAGCTAGAAATGAGTCTTGGCTTCTCTCCCAGTGTTTGCTTATACCAGTAAAACCTTGCTACCACTTCACCTTCATAGAAACACTGCAAAGTTACACTCTCCCCGACATTAGTGGATATAAAAACTCTGTCTTGACGAACAGACGAGAGTTGATGACTCTTCGGAGCTGAAATGATAGAAGGAAAGAAACAAAACAAAGAAAACTGATTTAAAAAAAGTAGAACTCATGTCACTGAGTGACCTTAATCTCTAAAAGATAAAAGTTACTGAGGAAAAAACACAACTCACTCATTTCCCCAAAGAACAACAGCATCAAATAGAAAACAGATGGTGGAGATATCATCATGTTCAAATCCGTGACTTGAATGGAAAGAATCTTTCTGTTCATAGTGTCTTCAGGGGCAAGACTGTATTTGATTGGTTGATTTAAAGTCACACTGTATGCAAGGAAACAGCTTCACATTCACAGCATAGTGTCAAAACGTGATGAGAGATTCACATGGAGAACAAAGTGGCTCTTGAACTTTCCACTGAACTTCAAGTTATTGAAATTTAACTGACCACTCAGTCTTACTCGGATTGCACTTCACGGATCTCACTGATCTAAATATTATTTTTTAATATCTAGTCTAGTACAGGAAAATGTAGCAACTTCAACTTAGTGTAAGTGTTGTTTGTACAACAAATAGCTCAGTGGTGAAGGACACTGCTGGCAGTACCAATTTCCTTCGCCACTGCCTGAACTTATAATCTTTACCCTTTTCTGTGTGCATGTTCTTACATGTTGTTATTGACATTTTTTTGTAACTAGTTCAAATCAAGAGAGGAGGTTCATTGGGGAAAAAATGCATATTAAACAAAAAACACCTTGGATCAAATAAGAGCATAAGGAAACTTTCAGATAAGCATGTCTGAAGTGACTTTGGATTTGCACTAGTGGCTAAAAATAATGTATTTCTATCACCATCTTTACTATATAAGAAAGTGATCAATTCGCCACTTTTACATGTAACCTACATATCAAGGAAGTGTACAGTTTCTTTATTCTATTCATAAGTAAACTGAAGGTTATTTTTAAATGCATTTAAGAGATTTAGAATTTTTTTTCAGTTATTCATTTCCTTGAAAAATGCAAAATATTTCACGCTTTAACCTGCAATATTTTGTGTATCTTAAAACCAGCTTATTTTTAACAGGGTTAAAAATAAATCCATACTGGTTCCAGCAATATAAATCATATTTATCCACAGTTATTCATGATGACCAATTTTATCAATGTTTTTTTCCGATCTTTGATGCATTTGTCAAATATTATATTAATTGACATTACTCTAAAACAGTGAGTATAGTACTGCTAGATGTTAGGAGATGAGTCAAAGAAAGAAATTAGAACGAAGAACTGAAGAAGTGCCATTTGGGAAATGTCACTGTATGATCCTGTGGTTTTTTCTTTGTGCTATTTACTACACTGTAAAAAAAAAATATATAATATAAAAATATAAAAGTATTTTACTGTGTATTTTACAGTTTTGTACTGTTTTTTTTTAGAATATCATTAAAATTACATAAAGAAACTGTGATTTTACATTTCAAATGTAAATTAACATAAAATCAAAAAACAATTTTCTTGTTTTTTAAATGTATTTGTCTGTACATATGCATATTTAGATTGTTAAAATACATTCACGAATGTATCATAATTTCACAAATATTTGTCCGTTATTTCAAAGATTGAAGTGTTAAATTCAAATGAAATGCTATGGAAAAATATATAACATGATTCTAACTGATGATTACATGATTGTAACTTTTGTTACATCAAATAATAATTATTATTATTATTGTTATTTAGGGCGATCGTGGCTCAAGAGTTGGCAGTTCATCTTGTAATCAGAAGGTTGCTGGTTCGAGCCCCGGCTCGGACACTCTTGGTCGTTGCGTCCTTGGTCAAGACACTTCACCTACCGCCTACTAGTGATGGCCAGAGGGGCCGATGGTGCGATATGGCAGCCTCGCCTCTGTCAGTCTGTCCCAGGGCATGCAATCCATTATTATTTAAACCAACTGTTAACTGTATATTTCTGTACATTTAAGTATTATTATTCATATTGCCACATTCATTGACTTTGTTTATAGGTAATTTCATTGTTTAATCAGATTAAAATGTTCCTAATTTAATGTTTAAAAGCACTTGAAAAAGGCAAAATCCCATGTAAAATTAGGGCAACAAACTGTATTGTCATTTCTGAAAATAATCATATTTTTATGAGAAAGTTATTTTCTGTTATTTTCTGGTATTATTTTGGCGCCCCAGCTGCCGGAATATTACTGTTTTTCTAGGATTTTTTTTTTTTTACAGTGTAGTGTAGATCTGCAGAACCAGCACCCCAATGCAACATGCCTGTGTCGGCTCTCTGTTTAAAACATCCCATCCTCTGACCCTATGAGTACTAGCCAAGGCAATGCAGAGTTCAGATGGAACTGGTGTGGGTGAGAGGACTCGCCCAGTTCTCACTGCCTAGAAGTCCAGGTGTGTCTTCCCTGTTTCATCTGATAAGCCACACCGTTAGCAGGAACTCCCCTCTCAGTTGTGGTCCTTGGAATTTCTGGGCTGATTTTAGAGGCCTGGATTTGTATGGCCATGGGACTGTTATTTTTAAAGGGCTGGTGTAGGATTCATAAGATTCACATTTTTACTTTTACTTGGAGCAAGCTTGGAGGAGAGAGCACTAGAGAGCACATCGTTCAATGTTAAACAAAATAATCTAACAGGAAAGCAGGACTTTGTGGATATTCAGCCCTTCAGGAATACAGTGGGATCCCAAATCTTCACATAGTTGGGAAAGGCTGCGAGAAGCTTGGGAAGCTGCAATCCACCATGTAAGCAATGAAAGTACAAATTCTTCTCAGAAATACAATCCAAAACACCAATGATGATGATGAGCAGAGCCAAAGTCCAATTTGGAAATCCAACATCTGGGCAGCGAATGATCCCACTGGCATCTCTGCTGGAATTTCCAACTGCTCATCTTACAGAAGGCGCAGGGAGCCGTTCAAGAATGTCTATGGGTGCTTTAATGTATGCTCTGTCAAGAGCCCACACACCTCTCCCCCTTATCTAGACAGACAATCATGTTGTTTACATGAAATCTTCTGCTGTCCAGCCAAACCCTATCATTCTCTCTCTATTTCCCCACATACATGTTTTAAAACAAAGTTTAAACTTGAAAATCGTTTCATCCCTTTTTTCATCACTACTTCAATTAGATTTGTCTTTAGCACATTCTCACATGAACATTCATTTTAGCATAATTCCTTTTCAACTAAATCACAGAGGAATTCATTCTATTACTTTTTCTCCTTACAACTCTGTTTGACTTCAACCTCTCTTGATGCCACCTTTGATTTGTATTCAAAGTGTAGTCGCCTTCACTGTTCAGGGTCATTTACCTTGTTGTAGTAAAGCTGTCCCTCTGCAGCATGAAATAATTGTGTACATGGGGAAATGACAGTTTGTGCTTTAGATTATAAGGAGAGAAAAAAAGATTTCTAAAAACTGTGTTGATATGTAATACACAACATAACACACAAAAAGAAAGACGGCATGGTGAAAGATGTTTTATGCTGCATTTGAACTCACAACTATCAACATACAAGAGAGAACAGAGTGTGTCAAATCTGCCATTAAGCCAATAGACAGTACAAAATTTTGAAAATCTGAATAGAGACACAGCACACAACTGAGCCAGTCGCTTTGAAGTATGAATGGTCTTTTAGTCGGTGAAAAAGAAGTAAAATGGCAGACGCCAATAACATATACTGGGACTGTTGCAAATCCCAGCCCAGTCACTTTCTATCCCACCTTCAATGAGTCTGTCAGTTTCATTTCAGTGTGCTTTACTGATCTTCGTGCAGTCACTGGTTATTGGTGGGATTGTTGCACTGCAGCAATTCGTGGATATTTGGATGTTAGTCTGTTCTTCTTATTCAATACTGACATTATTACTGTAGTGCAATATTTTTTTGGACCACTTTCTGTGAGTCAGTCAGCTTCTATTCTGTGTGCTTTACATTTATGTGCTCTTCTTCTTCCCCATCCTCATCTCACTCTGGTCCCTCAGAGAGCTACCCAAGCCTTCATCTTTATATCTGAGATGACAGCATAGCTACAGTCTTTCAGTTGTGGTGAGAATGTTAATGGAAGCCAACATCTGGAGTTTACTTCCCAGCCAAATGCCATTCTGTTTGTAGGTATTGGCTATAGCTATTATTAATGGACTACACTTAATTGTGAACAACAACAACAATGATAATAATAGTAATAATGATGTGGGAAGTATTTGCAAATCCCAAACACAGATTTCCCACAGCTGTTTTAAATGCACAGACTAGATAACTATAAGCAAACAGTTTGTTTTCTCTAACTAATGTTGAACTAGTGATGGTAAATTTGATTCTTTTTACTGAATCGAGTTTTAATGAGTCACTCACCAAAGTGAATCGGGTTTTTTGAGTCATTTGATTCACTGAAAATCATTCATCTTAGCAGTGGGATTTACAGAGAGTGCAAAAAATTTACATTTTCACTCAAACTTAATTTGTTTCTCTTTTCATGTAAATCCCACTGCTAAGATGAATGATTCTTAAAAAAAATCCCAACTATTTTATAGAGCAAAAAAGAGCAAAAACATTTCTAAAATTAAGCAATTTCCTATCAAAATTGCTTAATAAACATTTATTTTGTTTATTTTTATTTTATTAGTATTTTCCTTAAATGTGTTAAATATATATTTTCTCATCTAAATGTCCACTGAGCTGTGAGCCAGGGGACGGTAATGCGCCTTAACATTGGTTGCCAACCAAGAAGAAGAAGACGCTGTGAGCCAGGAGGGAGGGGGTGAGTGAGTGAGTGATTTGTTCGTTCGCTCTATGATTCAGCACAGGAGGGAGGGGGTGAGCGAGTCCTGAGTGATTTGCTTATGCTTACGATTCAACACAGGAAGGGAGGGGGTTGTCACTACCCGATCCGTACCGGAAACCCGATCGATACCCCGCATGCACGAAAGGTGTCTACTTCCGGTCGTAGCATTTTACGATAGTTATGGGTTAGAGTATCTGTTAAGACATTAAGAATAATAAGTATATCTTAAAATGTTTGCAATAATGAAGCATTTCAGTACAATGTAGACAAAAAACGAAAAATAAAAAGATACTTAAGGATCGGGACTCCCCGATCCTTACTGCGCATGTGCAAAGTCGGACCGTACAAATCGGGTCTACCCGATCCATACCGCGCATGTGCAGATGTTTTCTTCTTCTTCTGTTCGTTTAATGGCAGTTTACTCCCCAGTGTACGAGGATACTGCCACCTGCTGACCGAGCGAATGAACCCTATTTTAAACTGAATTGGCGTCATTACAAACGTGTGTTAAATTTGATTTAGTGATAGTCGAGTGTGTTTATGCTTGTCTGTTTGGAGAGGATTGACTGGAATAGTGATGATGATGTCTGCTATCACTGTCAATTGTCAGTAAACACTTAATCCGGCTGATGAATCTTCACGTGACACATTCTTCTTATTTTACGGCGCTGTTGTTCAATCGGGGGACGCTCTCTGTTGAGGAGAAAAGCATGAATTTGTTTGTATACGGAGGTGTCCATTGTTTAAATGTCCCGGGCAGTCGAAAAGGAGGCAGAGCTGTTGAGAAATGCTAGGAGCTAACTGGGCGCTAACCGTATCATTCAAATATATTAAATGTCGCAATGTTGGCAAAGAGAGGAAGTGACATAAGATTTGCGCATGCGGGGTACCGATCGGGTTTCCGGTACGGATCGGGTAGTGACAACGGTGAGTAGCTCAAATGTGCTGTTAGCATGTTAGCAGAGCGATGCTACTGTGAACCGAGGAGCTATTTTCTTGATGTGAGCTTCTACTCAGGGTTTTTTCTTCCAGTTCAGAGCAGAAATGCTTTTGTTAAGAAACTGGCTGTTGTGTGTCTCCCCCCCCCAATTTTAATTATAAGCTAGATATATTTCTACTAAGCGAATTAGTTTGCTAACCGAAACAGGGATGAGTCAGTGAGTCAGTTGGGCTTGTGAATCATGATTCACGAGTCAGTAAAGTGATTCTCGAGTATTGAACGATTCGTTCACGAATCGAACATCACTATGTTGAACTGATATTGGTTATTATAGATGGCAGTTAAAAAGGTTTTGTTCAATAAATCACAGCATTTATAGAATGTTCTCTCCAACTTTAGGTAAAATATAATTAAACTATTATGGTTGTTATGTTTTTATATCTTATGAAAAAACAGAACATGAAATTGTTTGAACATAAATGTTTTTCTCTAAAAATGGGCATAAATTAAAAGTACCAAAGAAAATCAGTCTTTCACCTTTCACCTTTCATCTCAGGCAGCGCTGTCATACAGCTCCTCTCCTGTCAATCTTTTACATTTCTACCATCATTTGTCCATAGTCAGATTTGTTGATGAAATCTCCGCTATATTCATAGTGATACATTCAAAATTGACTGTAATGACTGAGGTCAGCAGCTTTTTTCTTGTGGTTTGTGCATGTTCATTGTGCAAAAACCACTTGTCATTCAAGGTAAACTGATGGGACACCAGCATGCTAGGCAAGGTGGGAATGGCTCTGTTTCCAGTGTTTTTCGATCCATGATCTGTGCTTTGTGTTGCATTAGCATTAGCAACTGAGGCATCATCATAACAGATGAGTTTCTTCTTGCCAATCACCTTGGCCAACATGTCTGATGTAAAGAAGCTGGAGGGTAAAAAAGTTGTTAGTACCTCCTTTAGTATGTTAGCAAAGGAAGCTGAGCGTGATGCAGAGGGGATGGCTGGTCTGACTGTGTCCAGTTTAATAAAACAGACACGTTAGATTAGCATCTATGAGAATGTCTGAATGTAAAGTGTTTAACAAGCTTAATTTTTTATTTTGTCCCCTGTAGATTTTATCCATCACACACTGTTCAAACCATTTCATTCAGCTGATTTTGTTGTTATTTATATATTTTAATAAACTCAAAATCCAGGTCTGTGTTTCTGAGCTCATGAAAGCGGTCAGTGGTGGTCCACCTGTAATCATCATGCTTAGCTTTCTGTAAAAGTCACCACACACTAGGATTAATCATACATTTATTCATGTCAGACAGGGTATTTATACATTTTAATTGATCTGTAGCTCAAAATCTGTTGTATACATTTATGAGTCTTGTGAAGGCCTAGAATATAAACAGCATGTAAGGTTAAAGGCAGCTCTGAAGGCAAAAAGTTGTCTCCAACTGACAAGTGAGTGTATATCAGAAATCCACTTGTGTTCATTTTCTTTTGAAAGGTTTGTTTAATAATTTTTTGATGCAAAACTCTACAGTCATCACAGATGTTTGAAAACTTTACCATGATATACTTTAAAATGAGAAAGCATGATCTCTTGTTCTGTTAAACACAGATGAAACATTAGTTTTACTAATTTACACTGAAGTAAACACATTCACTCCAGGTGTCATCCCCCTGTCTTCCTGTGTTGTTGATCTTGTTCGCACTTTCATAGCCCTGGTAAAGAAAAGATGAAAATCACAAATGTGGTTAGTGGGGGAAAAACAACAACACAATTTCCCATCAATCCAAGAAGACATTACCGTTTCATTTGTCATGGTGAGATCTGAAAATCTTCTGTGAGTTTCTGGAAAGCCAAAGAATAGATTTGATATCAAAGTAACATGAAATTCAGTGTATATGCATCTTGTATATATGCATACATTACAGCACAAGTTACCTGTGCAGAGACAGTGTTTTATCTTCTTCAAACTCATTGAGGAAATTAGAAATACAATCAGGATTGTATTGAATGCGACTGCTCCATGTAAGACATACGCCAAGAGAAGAGAGTCCAGCTTGTCTACATATTCAAACAGCAGGAGACATTATGGAGTTTTCAACTTTGTTAAAATATTGACTTCAAAGTGGGAGTAAAAACTTTTCTTAACTGTACTTACCCTTAAAGTCCAGCTTGGTCCCGTTTCCAAAAAGCATGTATCCACACGAGGCAACAGCACAGTAGTAGATCCCAGCATGAGAAACATCCAGGTTCTTCATTGGCAGGCTGTACACACAGGTGTTTGTGTGTGTCTTTGGTTTCCTCTCACACTCATCATTCCTGCCTCCATGGCTGTAAATGAGTCCTGAATGAGACTCTTCAGAGTCTCTGAACCAGTAAACACGGTGTTCTTCATCACAGGTCCCAGTGTGTACTGTACAGTTCAGAGTCACAGAGCCTCCTGGTTGGATGGTCTTAGATGCAGACTGCTGAATTAAAGGCCGGCTGTTCAAACCTGAACCTTTAACACTCACAGTGATTCCTTCTGCAAATTCAAAACTTACCGAAAAGCTACTCGCGCAGAAATAGGTAGCTGAGTCCGAAACTTGAAGATTTTTTATCGTCAAATGGTTTTGAGCTTTTTCAGTAGACAGTGTGAAGCGTGGATTGTTCTCACATTCATCATAAAAAGTGCCATTTTTATGATACGAATAGAAGCTAGAAATGAGTCTTGGCTTCTCGCCTAGGGTTTGCTTATACCAGTAAAACCTTGCTACCACTTCACCTTCATAGAAACACTGCAAAGTTACACTCTCCCCGACATTAGTGGATATAAAAACTCTGTCTTGACGAACAGATGAGAGTTGATGACTCTTCTGAGCTGAAATGATAGAAGGAAAAAAGCAAAGACAACTGATTTAGAAACACGTAGGTACATCACTGACAGTGACCTTGATCTCTAAAAGATAAACGTTACTGAGGAAAAAACACAACTCACCCATTTCCCCAAAGAACAAAAGCATCAAATAGAAAACAGATGGTGGAGATATCATCATGTTCAAATCCGTGACTTGAATGGAAAGAATCTTTCTGTTCATAGTGTCTTCAGGGGCAAGACTGTATTTGATTGGCTGATTTAAAGTCACACTGTATGCAAAGAAAGAGCTTCACATTCACAGCATAGTGTCAAAACGTGATGAGAGATACACATTGAGAACAAAGTGTGTGACCTGAGCGGCGCATAGTGCATGAAGGTTGCTAATGCTCTACATAATCAAGAAGAGTTTCAATCCTAGCAGAGGTGGGACCAAGTCATTGTTTTGCAAGTCTCAAGTAAGTCTCAAGTCTTTATCCTCAAGTCTCAAGTCAAGTCTCAAGTAATGTCAGGCAAGTCAGAGTCGAGTCTCAAGTCACTGGTGTAAAAGTCCGAGTCAAGTCACAAGTCTGAAACTTTGAATTTCAAGTCCTTTCGAGTCTTTAAAAAAAACAACGAAAAAAAGCATGTTGCAGTTATATGCTAAATGTAAATATTAGACCATGTAATTTTTAAATCTGTGTTTTTCTCAACACATGACAAAATAGTGAACTTAGAAAATATACACAAATTGTGAAATTGCACCTCTTTAAAATGCAGCTCAATTAAACCTAGCTCCAAGAATAATTTTCACCGACAGTTCTGAGATAAGCTGCATGTTATTCTTGGATGCGGTTGTAGGACCGGCTTTAAAACCGTATGACAAAAATATCATACATAAATAAATGATATTTTTTTTAAAATATCATTTAAAAAAAAACTGCATCACCAACGTAGCCTGGAAAACATTTGCTAGTTAGATGAAGTCAGCTATCTCATCGTAGCATATTTATATGCATATTTATAATCATACGCTTCTTGGAGTGAGTGCATACACTCATGAAGTTTAGTAACTTCCGGTCACTGCAACAAGCCCAGGTACAGTTTACCGACGGATGGGTGCAGGACCTTGAAATGCACCGTGTAGAAAGTAAAGACCATCGTACGTATCATAAGTTTACCAGTCTCACAAATCGTCGTCATAAATACACATTCCTTAACCGTTTATTAATAGGACCTTTGAGCTCAATGGTAATTAATTAGCAGTGGAAATAATTTCTGGTAGCATCACAGAAATGTAGCAGTGACAACAATATTGTATGCTGTAATCGTACTGGACAATTAGTGATACAAAACAACTGTTTTATCCTGTGAATAAAAGTATATGTTTTTGTCAATGTACCATAATAACAGAAGTGAAACGCAATATTGTGTCAGGACAATTCACTATTTATGCACAATAAACACAATAAATAAAGGAGCATAGCGCGACAATTTCTGTTCAGCGCCAGACTTGCTTGTAACCTATATCACCAATTATGTTAAGAAAAATGACGTATTAACAGAGGTGTGGACTCGAGTCACATGACTTGGACTCGAGTCAGACTCGAGTCATTAATTTTATGACTTTAGACTTGACTTGAAAAAATGTTCTAAGACTTGTGACTTGACTTGGACTTTTACACCAATGACTTGGGACTTGAATTGGACTTGAACCGGTTTACTTGAAAAGACTTGATATTTTACCCCAAATATAAAATTTAACATGCATATTATATAGAGATTGAAAATGTGACGTCATTCACGGGTAGAACCGCAAAGGATTCTGGGAACTCGTGGCAAGCGGTAGTAGCGCACGCAGGCTTTCAATTGAAATCAGTCACACAGCGATAAAAAGAAACACAAAAATGTCAAGAAGCTGTTGTATTATTAACTGCAACAGCCGGTCGCATGACAGCCACGGGAAGCCGACGGGTAAAGAGATCGGTTGTTATCGGATTACGTCGTTGAGGAGAAATTGTTCGAGCCATGTTTCCGAAGTAACAAAGACGCGACGGATGGCCTGGATTGCAGCCATTCAAAGATCAAATATAACGTCCCAGAACACTCCAGCTCACAGGTTAGTCTGCCCCAAGCATTTACACGAAGGTCAGTGTTTTTTAGTAGTTAATACGTCATTTTCATAACATAATTAGTGATATAGGTTACAAGCAAGTCTGGCGCTGAACAGAAATTGTCACGCTATGCTCCTTTATTTATTGTGCATAAATAGTGAATTGTCCTGACACAATATTGCGTTTCGCTTCTGTTATTATGGTACATTGACAAAAACATATACTTTTATTCACAGGATAAAACAGGTTTTTTGTATCACTAATTGCCCAGTACGATTACAGCATACAATATTGTTGTCACTGCTACATTTCTGTGATGCTACCAGAAATTATTTCCACTACTAATTAATTACCGTTGAGCTCAAAGGTCCTATTAATAAACGGTTAACGAATGTGTATTTATGACGACGATTTGTGAGACTGGTAAACTTATGATACGTACGATGGTCTTTCGTTCTACACGGTGCATTTCAAGGTCCTGCACCCATCTGTCGGTAAACTGTACCTGGGCTTGTTGCAGTGACCTAAAGTTACTAAACTTCATGAGTGTATGCACTCACTCCAAGAACCGTATGATTATAAATATGCATATAAATATGCTACGATGAGATAGCTGACTTCATCTAACTAGCAAATGTTGTCCAGGCTACGTTGGTGATACAGTTTTTTTAATGTGTATGATATTTTTGTCATGCGATTTTAAAGCCAGTCCTACAACCGCATCCAAGAATAACATGCAGCTTATCACAGAACTGTCGGTGAAAATTATTCTTGGAGCTAAGTTTAATTGAGCTGCATTTTAAAGAGGTGCAATTTCACAATTTGTGTATATTTTCTAAGTTCACTATTTTGTCATGTGTTGAGAAAAACACAGATTTAAAAATTACATGGTCTAATATTTACATTTAGCATATAACTGCAACATTCTTTTTTCTTTTTTTTTTTTAAAGACTCGAAAGGACTTGAAATTCAAAGTTTCAGACTTGTGACTTGACTCGGACTTTTACACCAGTGACTTGAGACTCGACTCTGACTTACCTGACATTACTTGAGACTTGACTTGAGACTTGAGGATAAAGACTTGAGACTTACTTGAGACTTGCAAAACAATGACTTGGTCCCACCTCTGCGTATTAACTACAACAGCAGACTGACCTTCGTGTAAATGCTTGGAGCAGACTAACCTGTGAGCTGGAGTGTTCTGGGACGTTATATTTGGTCTTTAAATGGCTGCAATCCAGTCGCCTCTTTGTTACTTCGGAAACATGGCTCGAACAATTTCTCTTCAACGACGTAATCCGATAACAACCGATCTCTTTACCCGTCGGCTTCCCGTGGCTGTCATGCGACCGGCTATTGCAGTTAATAATACAACGGCTTCTTGACATTTTTGTGTTTCTTTTTATCGCTGTATAACTGATTTTAATTGAAAGCCTGCGTGCGCTAGTACCGCTTGCCACGAGTTCCCAGAATCCCAGAATATCAAGTCTTTTCAAGTAAACCGGTTCAAGTCCAATTCAAGTCCCAAGTCATTGGTGTAAAAGTCCAAGTCAAGTCACAAGTCTTAGAACATTTTTTCAAGTCAAGTCTAAAGTCATAAAATTAATGACTCGAGTCTGACTCGAGTCCAAGTCATGTGACTCGAGTCCACACCTCTGAATCCTAGTCTAGCATTAATGCTGACAGAACAAATGCGTACTGGGAGTTTTGTGGCATGTATTTCCATGGATGAGCAGCTCCTGCAGCAATGTTTAGTTGGCCCCATATTTGAATCCATATAGTGCATATAAAGCAATATCAAGTCCTAAATCTGAATGTTAATATGGTAAAAGTAATGAGAAAGATTGTAGAAGATTACAGTTCTAAAACACAATGTCAAAAATTTATTACATTCATGCTCTCAAACATTGTGTTTGGCAGCTTTATGAAAACAGTGTTAAATGGAATTTTTTTTTGTTAACTGTATTTTTACATTTCTTTTAATAATTCCACTTTTGAAATGTAAACAAAAACATCAAACAAGCAAAAACAGAGCAGAACAAAACTGCTCACCAGGCTTAATAGAATAAAATGCACATGTTCAATAGCTGATCACATACGACATGCACCAACGCCAATATAATCAGTGCCCAATGTAACCATGTAAAAAAAACAAATCCTAAATTTGGGAAGGTTCTATTTTCATCTATGTAAAAATACAGGTCATGTATAACAGTAATACCTTTAACTCGTCCATGAACTTTTGTAGTGAAAAATTATCATCCTTTTTAAATATATTTTCCAATGCAAATGGATTTAAGTCATGACTATGAAACACTGCCCGATGCAGATTCTCTGCACACATAACAGTACTTTATATTAGATTTTCTTAGTGTACAGAATGCGATCAGTCGATCTGGGCTCCTGCTGCTCTGACATTTACTGCTCTTTGTGAATATACATAACTGAATTTCACAAGATGTAAGCAGATGTTTCATGAGATGTTGTGGCTGATTTGTATCCTCTTGTCTTTTTTTTAGAAATTATAATGGAATAAGGGTGGAATTAAGTGAATGAATCTAAGCATCATCAGTTAAAAGTCATATTAACCTTCGCTACACTTGATGTGATCTAACTCTGACCTCCAGTCCAGCTTCAAAACTCTTACCTATGTTAAAAGCAAAAACTGTTTTGTATTTGGTAGAGACTGATACAGAGCTGGACTGCTCATCTTATGAACAGACAAACAAACAACAAACGCTTTAAAGACATCTAAAGTATTGATATAGATAAGAAACACGTCCACTTCTATTGCTTTATGCTTGAGTAGACACATTCAGCCTTGCTGTTGTTTCTCAGTCTTCTTGGTCTGTCAGCCTTGTGGTGCTTCAAAGCGGCATAATGGATGTTTTCTTCATTTTGAGCAACCTGATTATAAAATATCAAATGCAAAATTATTTAAAATTGCTCAAAATAAAATAAAAAAAATGAAAACAAACTGAGTCCAAAATGTTCTGGTTATGTTAACATTTTAACGTTAACCCCCCCAAAAAAATTACCTGTGCGACTGCTGAAGAAACAAGAATTCTTGAACGAGACTCTGAAGAAAAACAAATAAAATGTTCTTACTGTAAAGCTGTGTCAGTACTGATTAGATAATGTCAATAACAATAAAGGTTGCAGTACCTGCGTGTTTAGTGCTGTTTCTCTTGTGGGTCACATACAATATGAAAGCCATTAAAAGACTCAGAAGTGTGGTGAATGCCAACGCTCCACTCAAGAAATACACAAAGACACAACAGTTCCTCTCATCTGTGGACAGACACCAGGAAATATTATAGATCCTGTAGCTTGCTGCTATGTAAGATTGTAATATATAAACAAAACAGTTACTCACACTCCAGCTTGGTCCCGTTTCCAAACAGTATGTGTCCACATGAGGCGACAGCACAGTAGTAGGTCCCAGCATGAGTCGTATTCAGGCTCTTCATTGGCAGGTTGTAGACACAGGTGTGTGTCTGTGTGTTGGGTTTCCTCTCACACTGATCATTCCTGCCTCCATGGGTGTAAATGATTCTTGGGAAAGAATCTTCAGAGTCTCTGAACCAGTAAACACTGTGTTCTTCATCACAGGTCCCAGTGTGTACTGTACAGTTCAGAGTCACAGAGCCTCCTGGTTGGATGGTCTCAGATGCTGACTGCTGCACTAAAGTTGGGATGTTCGACCCTGAACCTTTTACATCAATGACAGTACCCTCTGCAAATGCAAACATGTACCCATAGCTGCTTGCACAATAGTAAGTAGCGGAGTCTGAAATGTCCAGATCTTCTATCTTTAAGTCAATGTTGCCTTTTTCAGTATTCACTGTGAATCGTGGATCAGTGTTGAATTCATCATGAAGCGTGGGTTGGGTGTCCACTTTGTTGAGAACAAATGAGGAAATGAGCTTTGACTCCTTTCCCAAATGTAACTTATACCAGTAAAACCTTGCCACATCGTTACCTTCATAGAAACAGCGCAGAGTCACATCGTCCCCAGTATTAGCTGATACAAAATGTCTTTCTTGATGAAGAGACAAGGAGAATTTGAGGTCATTTGTGTGAGCTGAAATAAAATGAAAGAACGCAAATGAACATTTTAGACACAAGGAAGGACGGAAAAAGTTTCATGCTCCAGTTTTAAAAAACTCACCCATTTCCCCCAAGAACACAGTCAGATAGAAGACAAACTGTGCTGATGCCATCGTGTTCACACTCTGGTGCTGAATGAAAAGATTCTTCAGCCTCACTTTGCTGTTCAAAGATGACTGTGTTTGATTGGCCAACCACAAACAACACAGAATGTTCTATTTAGGGAGTTTGATCACGTGTCAACTGACGTCTATATGTTAAGCTCAGTGTCTGGACTGTTAGTAAACAACATAAATGACGGTAAAAAAATAGTTTGGTAAAGGAAGACCAATCTAGTCTTCCCTGGCAATCTAAAACCCATGTTCTAGTTGACCTTTGTTTCCATTATACCACCCTATTCCATGTTTTTTGCAGCATACTTTAGGAAAGTGTCATTTCCTGTTTGAAATATGGTGTTCAACACCGGCTGGTTTTCATAGTATGAACTTTTACCATATGACAAACAGCAGTTCCATGGTTTTTCGTTCACAGACAATTTTTGTAGTTTTCCTGTATAGTCCAACACAGTGGATTATTAATTAAACAATTAAGATGTCATTGATTTTCAGCATTACAACTTCAGCTTTTAAACAAAGAGTTTTTGAGGGTTTGTTGCATTAGCTGTAAAGGAATTAAATATATTTTTATAATATACAAATTCCCTATTTTCAAAGGGTCCAAATTCATGGAGTAATTGACTAACAAGCAGTTTCATGTCTGTCTCCTTGTTATATAATTCTAAATTAAGCAGCAATTTAAGCAAGCAAGTGTTTATACGGCAAGCATCAAAGTAAACACTGAACATGGTAGCTCTCCCAGAGCTAAAGCAGACATACAGTTACAACCAAAGCACACTTAAGCTGCCAATATACCCTCACGTCACTCACTGCTGCACTGTCATCACACAGATGCAGCCATTTATACCCACCATCAAGGTTCAAGAAGCCACTTGCAGTTCATTAATTTTTTTATTTATAAAGCGCCAAATCACAGCAACAGTCGACTCAAGGTGCTTTATATTGTAAGGTAAATCACACAATAATACATACACAGAAAATCCCAACAATTATATGACTCTCTATGAGCAAGCACTTTGGCAACACTGGGAAGGAAAAACTCCTTTTTAATGAAAAGAAACCTAATCTTACAAGTAGAGATAGTGTATGCTACCTGAATCCAAACTGGAAGCTGGTTCCATGGAAGAGTGGCCTGAAAACTGAAGGCTCTGCCTCCTATTCTACCTGAAAATACTCTACACTGTTAAAAAAAAAAAAAATCCTAGAAAAACAGTAATATTCCGGCAGCTGGGGCGCCAAAATAATAACAGAAAATAACAGAAAATAACTTTCTCATAAAAATACGGTTATTTTCAGAAATGAGAATACAGTTTGTTGCCCTAATTTTACATGGGATTTTGCCTTTTTCAAGTGCTTTTAAACATTAAATTAGGTACATTTTAATGTGATCAAACAATGAAATTACCTATAAACAAGGTCAATGAATGTGGTATATGAATAATAATACTTAAATGTACAGAAATATACAGTTAACAGTTGGTTTAAATAATAATGGATTGCATGCCCTGGGACAGAGGCGAGGCTGCCATATCACACCATCGGCCCCTCTGGCCATCACCAGTAGGCGAAGTGTCTTGACCAAGGACGCAACGACCGAGAGTGTCTCAGCCGGGGCTCGAACCGGCAACCTTTGATTACAAGGCGAACTGCTAACTCTTGAGCCACAATCGCCCTAAATAGCAATAATAGTAATAATTATTTGATGTCAACAAAGTGTATAGGAATCATGTTATATATTTTTCCATAGCATAACATTTGAATTTAACAGTTCAATCCTTCACATAACGGACAAATATTTGTGCAATCATGATACATTTGTGAATGTATTTTAACAATCTAAATATGCACATGTACAGACAGATACATTTAAAAAACAAGGAAATTATGTTTTATTACATTACAGTGATTTTACGTTAATTTACATTTGAAATGTGAAATCACAGTCTATTGATGTAAATTTAATGATAATCTAGAAGAACAGAACAAAACTGTAAAATACACAGTAAAATACTTTTATATTAGGACTTTTTCTCACAGTGTAGGAACAACAAGTAAGCCTGCAGTGCGAGTGTGAAGTTCTCTAATAGTGTATTATGGTACTATGAGGTCATTAAGATAAGATGGGGCCTGATTATTTAAGACCTTGTATGTGAGGAGCAGGATTTTTAATTCAATTGTGGATTTAACAGGAAGCCAATGAAGGGAAGCAAATATAAGAGAAATATGCTCTCATGATAGCTTTTATATTTTGCAACATTTTTTGTTGCATTTTTTATGTTGCCTGAAATGCAATGGGGTTTTTTGAGCATCTATGAAAGTAAAAGCCTTACGTCCTGTAAAACCACAATACTTGCCACACTGAAAGAAAAAGAACAATGTATAGGGGGTCAGCAGATCTCCGAGTGATAAACAAATCTGCATATTGCCAAAATTGCCATATCTGCAAATGAGCTACAGTATATCAACAGAACTACAGAACAGAACAGAACTTTTCAGAGACATAATAGTCACAAAGCCTGAACAACATTTACAACACAATATCAACAAAGAAAGATGTTAAAAACAGAATTTAAGGTAAAAAAAATAAAAAATAAAAAATAAAGGAATATCAGCAGAAGGCCTGATTGACCAGGAAAGGTTTTAACTTTTTTTAAAAGACTCCACATCTAAACTGAGCTGGAGTGGTAAACTAAAAAGTGACATGGTTCACATTGTATGTTTCATGCATTTCATGCCTTTTTGTAATATTATGTTCTAGTTTGTATAATTTGGCTTTTGTTAGTTCTGTCAGAGTTCTCTGTTTTCCTATTTAGTTCTTGTCTGTCTAGGTTCCTCCCATGTCTTTGTCTTCCCTTCTATGTTGGTTATGGTGTCTTCAGTATGAGAGTCTGTCAAGTCCCCTGTGTTTTTCGTCTGTGCGTTTCCTGTTGCACTTTCACAGACTTGTTTTATGTTCAATGTGTTCAGTTTGCTTCCTCCTGTCTTGTCATTGTGTTTATTCGTCCCAGCTGTGTTTCCCGTGTGTTTCCTTTTCCCTTGTCACCCACATGTGTATTTATTAGGGGTGGGTTAATGTATCGAATTAATTAGATACATTAAAAAAATGTATCAAATTAATTAGATACTTTGTAATTAATTAATCTTGATTAACCACACAAAAATTTTGCCCCAAAGCACAAATGTTTTTTTTTTTTAATTTAAAAGGGTTTTGGTCGGCGACAGAATCAAATAATTTACATGGACATGAATATTGTAAAATCCAGCTCTTTTAATATCTGAAAAAAAAAGCATTTAAACTGCATTTTGATTTGAAACAGAGAAACAGTGAAAGAGAGAGAGTATGAGTGAGAGTATACAAAAGGATAACAAACGTAAACAGAAGTTTTCCCAACCCTACTAATGAATGCTATTGTCATGGTCCTGAGGCTGTCGACTCAGTGTTTTGTGTTTCTTTATGCTATTGTTTATTCTGATTAGATATTCCATTATGATTCGCCATTTGTTAGGTTTCTGCTCTGTGCCTGCCCTGGTCCTAACTTCCCCTGTTTCCCCTGTCTGTCCATGTTGTCATTATGTCTGCTTATGAGTCTGCGTCTGTTAAGTTCTGTGTCTCGTCTAGGTCTCTGTGTCTGTCGTATGCTTCCTGTTTTATTTTGTAGGCCTGTGTCTTATGTCAGTGCGTTCAGCTTTGTGCTCTCCCTGTCTTGTCATCTGTGTCAGCCGTGTCTCCCAGCTGCTTCCTCTTCGCTCCGTTCACCTCTTGTATTTAGTGTCTGCATCTCCCCCTACTCATTGTTGCGTCGTACCCTCACCTTAACTGTGTGTTCCGTCTGCTCGCCTGCCTGTTTAGTTCATTTCTGTATTCCCAATTATAATTTATTTCTACTCAGATTTTACATTTTTTGTCAGAATTTAGATCAATTGTACTAATATAGTATGTCTAAATGAAAAAAAATGGTAAATGGCCTGTATTTATATAGCGCTTTACTCATCCCTAAGGACCCCAAAGAGCTTTACACATTCAGTCATCCACTCATTCATTCACTGGTGATGGTAAGCTACATTGTAGCCGCCCTGGGGCGCACTGACAGAGGAGAGGCTGCCGGACACTGGCGCCACCAGGCCCCCTGAACATCACCGGTAGGCAACGGGTGAAGTGTCTTGCCCAAGGACACAATGACGAGACGTTCCGAGCTGGGGCTCAAACCGGCAACCTTCCGATTACAAGACGAACCGCCAACTCTTCAGCCACGATCGTCCATAAAATAAATTCTATTTTAGATATTTGAGGTTGTGCCAGCTGTTTATCTTGCCAAACAAGGCAAGATAAACAGCTGGCAGCACCTATGGTTGGTACTTGGACTGCTAGCGCTAACAGTTCCCACAGTTTCTGTGTTCACTGCAGCATGTTTTGCATTTAGATGGTACCGTAGGTTGAAGTGCTTCAGTGCTATGGAAACTCCTTTTTGCACAGTTTGCACAAACCCATGCTTTTATCAAGGCTTCTATCGAGTAGTCTTTTGAAATTAAATTTGCCTCCGATTAGTCCTAGCAACGCGCTTTCTTCTGATTCTCTGATGTAGTTCTAATGTGTGCGTCAGTTTAATTGTTATACCAGGAAATTGTGCACTGACAAAAGTTCCCCTTTGCTTGGAATGCAAGGTGCGATAAAATGCGTTATTTTTTAAAAATTAATTAATCACAATTATCATGTTAAACTCCCACCCCTAGTGTTTATGTGTTTAGCTGTCATGCATTCATTGTCTTAGTTTACCTTGTTTAGGTTGTTGTTCAGTTTCTCCTTGGTTCGCCTTTGCCATTTTTGTTTTATCTATGCATCCGCTGACTGTGACAAAAAAAACTGCAAGATGCACAGGACATCTTTGGCAGTATTATCAGATAAATCATCAACATGAATGCTGAAGTCTCTGTCAATGATGATCGCGGACAGTAGAACAGGCAGAATTTGGAGAGTGAATCTTATCAGCTTCATTATATTAAATATGTATTGACATCTGCTATGCTTGATGTAACCTCACAGCGACCATCAACACCACCCTGTTCTGTACAAGCTGAGTATAGTGCATGTCTGTAAACCTCACTACAGTACTGTAATTTAAACTTGCCTGCATAGCTGTCAACCTTTGAACAACACCAAATTAGTGTACTACAGGTTGCTTCAGAAGTTATCTGCAAACGTGTTTCTTCTTAACAGGCAAGACAGACAAATGCCCATGGCCCAAGGCCAGTGTGTGGACCTGAGGACTGACAAACTTAACTAGCACGAAAACATAATGTGTTCAACTCACCTGGCTGCGGTGTGAAAGACTGTGTTGTGCAATAGAAGTGGTGATGCAATGAAACAAGAAGAATGTGTAAGAAGACAATCCTCTGAGACAGGACTGCATCTAACAATAATAATCTGAATAATAAACTGGACTGGAGCCTCAACACTGATGCTATTTACAGGAAGGGTCAGAGCAGACTCTACCTGCTGAGGCGCCTGAGGTCATTTGGAGTCCAGGGAGTGCTTTTAAAGACCTTCTATGACTCTGTGGTGGCATCTGTCATTATTTACAGTGTTGTATGTTGGAGCAGCAGTTTATCAGCAGCTGAGAGGAAGAGGTTGGATAAACTCATCAGGAAGGCCAGCTCTGTTCTGTGATGCACCCTGGACCCAGTGCAGGTGGTGGGAGACAGAAGGACTCTGGCCAAAATCTCTGATGGACAGTCTCCCACCCAATGCATGTAAATGTTGCTGAACTGCAGAGCTGCTTCAGTGACAGACTGCTGCATCCTAGATGCATGAAGGAGTGCTTCCGCAGGTCCTTCCTCCCTGCAGCTGTCAGACTGTACAATCTGAACTGCTCCCAACAAACATAGAGGCTTACATCAGCGCTGGAACTGACTCACACTACAACCTGGATTTGCCTCTTATCTGTATTTAATTTTATTTAATTTAATAACGGGACAGTACTCTGTCTTCGGTAACCATTGCCCTTGATGTAAATATGTAAAAAAATGTGTATGTTTCTGTTCTATGTCTTGTGTACTGTTTGTTTGTATATGTGTCTTTCTGGCTGCTGTTACATCCAAATTTCCCCTTGTGGGACAATTAAAGGATTATTCTATTCTATCTGGGGTCTTAGTCAAGGAGGTGACCAAGAACCCAATGGTCACTCTGACAGAGATCCAGCATTGCTCTGTGGAGAAAGGGGAACCTTCCAGAAAAACAACCATTTCTGCCAGTTCATTGCTTAGACTATGCTGTAATTATATAATATAACGTTTTCATAATTTCACAGAAATTAAAAAAAGAAGACTTTCATAGCCAGAGGTGGAAAAACAAAATGTTATGATTATTAATTATTAATTATTGTGGTTTTGAAAATGTCTATGGGGGATCTTCTAAGAAAAAAATTATGTTTTTTGACCCCTTAAGCACGATTATATAACAGAATAATTAATCTATTTTCTTTCAAGAACATACCAAAAAAAATTGCTCCCAAAGTAAATACTGTTTTGTCACTGTGTATGTGATAAAATCCTCCATATAAATATAAAGCTGAGCTGTATTAGAGGTCAGTAAGCCTGGAAAAACTAAAAAACTAAATAAATAAATGACGCTTAAGCCAAGTGAAAGCAGTGTCAATTGTAAAGGATTGAAGCATTCTGCTTGGCTGGATGGTGAGAAATATATACAAATATATACAAAATTACACTTCTAAAGCATAATGTAAAAAACAACAAAACAGTTTTCTTTTTCTAAATTCACACTCTCAAACTTAGGAAGCATCTTTGCTTAAAATTTGTGGTTAGCAGCTTTATGAAAAGAGTTTGAAAGGAATTTTTTTTCCCTTAACTGTATTTTTACATTTTTTTATTTGAATTTTTTATAATTTCCTTGAAAAAGTAAATAAAGACAAAAGACAAGAAAAAAACAGAGCAGAACAAAACAGCTCATCGGGTTTAATACTGCCTATATGCAAATTATACATTACTATGCGATCAGCTATTGAACGTCTCATTAAAGAGACAACCCAGAAACCAGCAGATAGTCACGCAGAGAAAATCTACAGTCATTTGTAATACTCACACATCTAATTTCAAACTAGTCCAAAAGGGTCCATCCACTCCACAGATGAAGCAAATGCTCCCAATGCCATTTGTGAACACATACAAACCCAGTATAATCAATGTCCGATGCCCAATGTTACCATGGGGAAAACCCGCTAAACTTTATTATATAAATATAATAAAGTGTGTCATCTATTTTCCAGACTGGTAGAAATACGAGTCGTATTTCAGCCATTTTGGAAAAGCCTTATTTATTAGCTTTTGTAGTGCCAAATTATGAGCCTTTTCAAATATTGTCATGGAACTGAAGTCATGAATATGAGACAGCCCAATGCAGATTCTCTGCACAGCATAGTTAACATTGTGTCATGTACTTTCCTTGTTTTACGTCTGAGAGAATAGACAGTTTTAATCACTCATCACTACAACTGCTACAGTAAAAAGTTTTCATTAAAAAAATGAATTTAAAGGTAAATATGGCTTCACTTCTGTGTATTCAACCTCACAATGCACTGCAAATTTTTGAATCCTGCCCAGATTTAAAACACTTACCTATGTTAAAAGCAAAAACTGTTTTGTATTTGGTAAAAATTTAACTAAGGTTAATACAGAGCTTGCCTGCTCATAATATGTACAGACAAACAGAAAGGAAATGTTTTCAAGACATCGAAAGTATTGATATAGATAAGAAACATGTCCACTTCTACTGCTTTATGCTTGAGTAGACACATTCAGCCTTGCTGTTGTTTCTCAGTCTTCTTGGTCTGTCAGCCTTGTGGTGCTTCAAAGCGGCATAATGGATGTTTTCTTCATTTTGAGCAACCTGATTATAAAATATCAAATGCAAGATTATTTAAAATTGCTCAAAATAAATAAAAATGAAAACAAACTGAGTCCAAAATGTTCCAGTTATGTTAACATTTTAATGTTAACGCCCAAAAAAATTACCTGTGCGACTGCTGAAGAAACAGGAGAAATTCTTGAACGAGACTCTGAAAAGAACAAATAAAATGTTCTTACTGTAAAGCTGTGTCAGTACTGATTAGATAATGTCAATAACAATAAAAGTTGCAGTACCTGTGTGTTTAGTGCTGTTTCTCTTGTGGGTCACATACAATATGAAAGCCATTAAAAGACTCAGAAGTGTGGTGAATGCCAACGCTCCACTCAAGAAATACACAAAGACACAACAGTTCCTCTCATCTATGGACAGACACCAGGAAATATTATAGATCCTGTAGCTTGCTGCTATGTAAGATTGTAATATATAAACAAAACAGTTACTCACACTCCAGCTTGGTCCCGTTTCCAAACAGTATGTGTCCACATGAGGCGACAGCACAGTAGTAGGTCCCAGCATGAGACATATTCAGGCTCCTCATTGGCAGGTTGTAGACACAGGTGTGTGTCTGTGTGTTGGGTTTCCTCTCACACTGATCATTCCTGCCTCCATGGGTGTAAATGATTCTTGGGAAAGAATCTTCAGAGTCTCTGAACCAGTAAACACTGTGTTCTTCATCACAGGTCCCAGTGTGTACTGTACAGTTCAGAGTCACAGAGCCTCCTGGTTGGATGGTCTCAGATGCTGACTGCTGCACTAAAGTTGGGATGTTCGACCCTGAACCTTTTACATCAATGACAGTACCCTCTGCAAATGCAAACATGTACCCATAGCTGCTTGCACAATAGTAAGTAGCGGAGTCTGAAATGTCCAGATCTTCTATCTTTAAGTCAATTTTTCCTTTTTCAGAATTCACTGTGAATCGTGGATCACTCTTGAATTCATCATTAAACATGGCTTGATTGTCCACTGTGATAGTGCAAATGAGCTTTGATTCCTTTCCCAAATGTAACTTATACCAGTAAAGCCTTGCCACATCGTTACCTTCATAGAAACAGCGCAGAGTCACATCGTCCCCAGTATTAGCTGATACAAAATGTCTTTCTTGATGAAGAGACAAGGAGAATTTGAGGTCATTTGTGTGAGCTGAAATAAAATGAAAGAACGTAAATGAACATTTGAGACACAAGGAAGGACGGTAAAAGTTTTATAAAGCAGTTTTAAAAAACTCACCCTTTTCCCCCAAGAACAAACATGTCAGATAGAAGACAAACTGCGCAGGTGTCATCGTGTTCAGACTCTGGTGCTGAATGAAAAGATTCTTGAACCTGTCTTTGCTTTTCAAAGAAGACTGTGTTTGATTGGCCAACCACAAATGACACAGCATGTCCTATTTAGGGAACTTGATCACGTGTCAACTGACACCTATATGTTAAGCTCAGTGTCTGGACTGTTAGGAAACAACATAAATGATGGTAAAAGAAGGTATATAGCTCAGTAAGGGACGGCAGGTTACTGCATTTTCGAGGACCTGTGTTTCTTGTTAACCATTTCATTCCATGTTTTTTTGCAGCATACTTTTACTAAGCTTCATTTTCTTTTTTAGATATGATGTTCAGTATTGGCTGTTTTTATATAAGAACCTTTAAGTTAAACAATCAACGTGTCATTAAAGTTTAGACTTTCAACAGGTGCAAGGCCAGGTGCATCTTCTGATGGGCTAACTCTGGCTAACCCTCTGTCTTGTTTTATCACAATCAGTGTTGGTCAAGTTATTTGAAAAAAGTAATCAGTAACTAATTACTGATTACTCCCCCCAAATGTAATCCTGTTACTTTACTGATTACTTATTTTTAAAAGGAATTAATTACTTAGTTACTTTTTAAAAACATGATTTACAACCTGAATAGGTGATAAAGCGATAGATCTTTCAGCCCAATTCTACTTTTTCTGCACAATTCATCACATAAAATGTAATCAAATGGAAAAAGTCTCTTTTTAAAACTTGTTTTATTAGTTTTAATCTTTTAACTTTATGCATCAAGCAAAATTTTAATTATATGCAACATTCTCTGACTGGAAGAAATTTGTTTAATATTTAAACCTATTTTCTGCATATTCCAGCACATAACATAAAATAGGTTTTTGTGTTTACACTTTTTCAAATAAATGCAAGTAAAACACAGCAGAAAATAAATAAAATCAAAGATTCAGCGGTCCTGTTGCTCTATTTTCATCGGCGGAGTATATTAGGCGGAGGTTTGCCCTGGTGCAGGTGTGCCGCAGCGGTCAGTGGAAGAATCCTCAAGTTTGTCTGTGAATCTCCCATTCCATGGTAGCGTACTTGCTTGGAAGTTACGGGGTTTTTCACTGTAAAAAGAAGTTTTCTTCCCTCGCAGTGAACAGCTGACGCTAATGTTTTTGTCACTTTTTACGGAATCAAACTCAGTACTTCCATCATTGTCATGAGACACTCTCACAAGAAAATCACGGTATTAGTAACACAGTAACGCAGCGTGCTTACGGGAAAGTAACGGTAATCCAATTACCTTTTCTAATCCCTTAATATCCTCGTTACTTGAAAAAAGTAATCAGATTACAGTAACATGTTACTGTACTCTGCCCATCTCTTGTCACAATAAGCAATAACATAATTAAAGGTTACATATTAATAATCCTAATCATTAAATCTCAAAACAAGCGGTATGCTTCAACAAGTGCTCATACAGCAAGTGGTACAAACTTCTGATCTAAAAGTTTATGTGTTACATAAAATTAGAATGTATGGGTTAAATGCAGTATAACCACTTCACACCTTCTCATAGAATACGTTACTGTGTTAAGTGTACGCATCTTGTCAGTCTGTGTGTTTCCTGTTTTTATTTTGATAGTCTTTGTCCTCTGTCAGTGGAGTCTGCTTTGCTTCCTGTGTCTCTTTACATCTGATTAGTCCCAGCCATGTTTCCACCTGTTCCCCATCCTCTCGTTATCCTGCCTGTGTACAGTAGTTTAGTCCTCAGTCTGTTGTCGCGTCGTACACTCTGCCCGTGCTGTGTTTTCCCCCCTCGTGTTCCAGGAAATATCCTTGCTCTCACTTCGGGTTTGTTTTTCTCAGGTTTCCCTGATTACTCTGTGGTGTATTTCAGTCCTCCGTCATTCATAGCCTGTTCTCACGTCATTAATCTTCATACCCTCTTTTTGTGCTGTGTTTCAAGTCTGTGCTTCCTTGTGCCTAGTTTCCAGTGCCAGTTTAGTTTATGTTTCACACTTGAGGTTTTGGTTTATTTTTTAAGTGTTTATTTCCATGAAGATCATCATCCGGCAATAAAGCTGCACCCTAAGTTCTATCCTTTGTTACCGAGTCCTGTATTTGGGTCCAATCTCCTGCCTGCCACACAACACACCCTGACAACAGCCAAGAAGAAACATATCAGAAGGCAAATCGTGCAGATGTCATTTTACTCAAACTGCTGTGCTATATGAAGAAATCCTTAATACTTTTTTCGCTTTAAAACTAAGACTGACTGGATAACTAGAATTGACACGATATGCTTTTTATGAAAAAAACCTTGATGATGCCCTTCTGATACTGTTAAGCTCAGACAGACAGGCATAATTCTGCTTGGATATTTGAGCGCTCACACATAATACAGTTTATTTACATTGGTTAGTATCCATGCACCTTTTTCTCAAGCCTTTTTCTTATAGTCCTCAAATGTTTGAGGTTGAGGACAAGACCTGTATAAACTATGACCACAACTGTGTGTTTGTGTGTGTGTAAGTCATAGCTAGTGCTGTCAAAATTAATGCGTTAACACAGATTAAGCCGTCATCATGAAAAATGTTAACACTATTAACGCATTTAGAGTGCAGAATGACTCGAAATCCCTCAAGTGTTTATGTTAACGCGTTTTGGACAGTTTGTCCAAGTAGAGTTACCTATGCACATGCGCAAATGGGCAGCTGATCTGGTAAATGGTAAATGGCCTGTATTTGTATAGCACTTTGCTAGTCGCTAAGGACCCCAAAGCGCTTTACACATCCAGTCATCCACCCATTCACACACTGGTGATGGCAAGCTACATTGTAGCCACAGCCACCCTGGGGCGCACTGACAGAGGAGAGGCGGCCGGTCACTAATGCCACCGGGCCCCCTGAACACCACCGGTAAGCAACGGGTGAAGGATCTTACCCAAGGATGCAAAGACCGAGACTGTCCAAGCCGGGGCTCGAACCGGCAACCTTCCGATTACAAGGCGAACTCCCAACTCTTGAGCCATGATAGTAGTGGTAGTGACGGGCAGGTGAACCAATCAACTCGATATGGAAGATGATAAATGCACATTGGCCCTCTCGATGGGAAATTTGAGTATTAAAAAAATAACAAGACTGAACGGTCGACCGGTATAAAGTATTACGCACATTGTGTAAGAAGGAATTTTCTTTTCACCAAAGCACTTCCAGCTTAAAATATCCCATTGATGCGAAGCATACTTTAGTCGGGCATGCTGCTAGGACTTTGGCTAAGGCGTCACCCAGCTTGCAACAAACCACTCACGGAGCATTGGGGGCTCAATAAGTACCTCAGACATGTTGACTGACACAATTGCCAAGTGGATTGCGACAAACTGCAGCCATGTTAATTTTGTTGAGAACACGCACTTTACATATCTTTGGTTCCACGTTTCTAGGACTTTTCTAGGATGCTTTCTAGGACTAGAAGTGCCTCCAAGAGTGACAGAGAGAGAGGATAAATGTTTACAGAGTTTTTGTTAATATGAATGTTCAAGATGTTCAATAAACATGTTAAGTGCATATATTTCCCTTTTTTCTCAAGTCTGTTTGCTCATGTAAAATGTCATATGATTAATATAGAATAAAAATGAAATGATATTTAATTGTGATTAATCAAAATTAATCCATAGTAACCCAGTGATGAAGCTGTTAAAAAATTGTAATTGTTTGACAGCACTAATATATATTATGCCTATTACCTATTAGTATATACGTTTTTTTAAAAGTTGTATTTCACAGGAGATAACCTGTGTTAAAAGATTAAAGAAAATTATTCAAATTCTCTTTGAATTTAAGCATACATTCTTTGTGTTTATTCTCCATGTACTGCATTATACAATGGCTTGCAAAAGTATTCGCCCCCCTTGAACTTTTTCACGTTTGGAATCATGTATGATTTCTCACGTGTACACCACTTTGTGTTGGTCTTTCACGTGGAATTCCAATAAAATTGATTCATGTTTGTGGCTGTAATGTGACAAAATGTGGAAAAGTTCAGAAGTTCCAAATACTTTTGCAAGCCACTGTATTGCATGAATGTCAGTTACAAGCTTAAGTATAAAGTTGAAAAAGTGTAATTGCAGCCAGGCTATTGATCAAGTAATTGCAATTAATTACGATTAATGATAGAAAATTGTGAGATTCATTAGTTATTTTTTTTAATTTATTGTCAGCACTAGTCATAACATAACTTACCTATATTGCCAAAGATAAAACATTTCAGATTTATGCCTGGCAATGTCACTGTGTTGCTGTGTTGAAAGAAAATAAATTTTACTGCCATTAAATCTTTACACAAGATAGTTAGCTAATCATGCGCCCATATAGAAAATGTCACGAGTTTACTCACACCTCCAGTGAAGCCCCCCCACATCTGCCACACTAACAGAAGAAAACAAAAGAATGTTAAGGCGGTTAGCAGGTCTCAGTGAAACAAGACGATGTTTCTCCAACACCATGATGCTACATATGACATATAACAGACAATCAACACAGGACTGCATAAAGTGCAATCTGCAAAAATCGCAAAAAAACCAAAACAAAGACAGTGCAAAACCACGTGATACAGACACAACAGTGCAGTAGAAATGCGCAAAAGACTGAGTATTGTGCAAAAAGTCTTGCTTTGCGGATGCAGCCGGTGCAATAAGTGTCTGTGATGGAAGGTAGAGAGGCTCCAATGAGCTTCTCAGTGTTCTCACTTTCCATTGTAAGGTATTGCGATCAGGAACTGAATTCTTTGAAAGTCTAAAATTTGTATGAATCTGCGTGGACATGCATAGTAACAGCAAGATGACCACTTCACATTTGGCAAACATCAAGTAGTCTTTTTCTGGCAGCTTTTTGTGCATTCAAGGTAAAACACACATTGGAGGCTTGTTCTTAAAAGTTACTGTATATATTGTTAGCTTAGCAGTCCATGCAACAGATAATCCATTTTTTCCAATCCGCACATTTTCCATGCTCCAACAGTAATGATCCTGCCTAGTTTAATAGTGGAACATAAAGGTTCTTGAAAATCTGAGAGAAAAGAGGTAGCAGACCCAGATGGACAATATTAAAACACTTTACAAAAGCTCATTGCTTCCAATTTTAGTCATTGTCATCCCAAAATTGATATAAGAGCTTCTGAGAACAGTGTGGCATAAAAATGTCTTTTTAAAAATAACAGCAGTTCTGCCTCAAAATGAACTGTCTCCAGGACACAGTCCTAACAGATGTGCAACTTCATTCTCACGCTGCCACATCTTAGAGATAAAAATAAAATCCAACTTCTCACGACAGAACAAGTCATTTAAAAGAAAGGACTTGTTAGCAAAAGAGCATTAGTCATTTTAGCAGAGAAGTACAGTGAAGAAGCTGGAGCGAGGTATGGTGGCACAAAAGCAAAGCTCCGTGAATCTGCTTGCTTGCTCAGCTTTTCTGTCGAAGTTTCTGAAGTGAAGTCGGGATCCTGACTTTTAACAACAGAGGTATACTGAGGTCTGCCGCATGCTCTAACCACAGTGGAAAAACAAACTTGTTTTGATGAGTCTGGAAACTACCCATGGCAAATGTGATTGCTATTAGTGAATGGTACTCATATGTCTAATGATGTGAAGAGGCAACCTTTTCATATCAGTGACTTTAGTCTCTGACACAGTTTTGTTCTATCAAATCAAATCAGGAGTTTTTAAGAAGCTGATGGTCTTGTCTGCATGTGGTCTTTAATTTGAAATATTCTCTAAGACTTTCCTGTGTCCTTCTTTCTGCCCTCCTCACCTGTTTTGTGTAGTTTGGCCCCCGACACTATTTTGTGAAGCAGAGATTTTTTTCTGAAACATTTCTAGTTCTGCAGTAGAGCTGGTAGAGCTGCAAACACTTTCTTGAGTAATACAGTTGCACCCAGTTTATTTCAGAAGTTAGTGTTTATTTCTTCTGTCAGTATCAGAAATCCTGAGGTAAATATAAACTGCAAACACACTTGTATGAATTGTTTAAGAGTTTTATTGAAAAGCAGCAATCTAAAGTCATCACATTTAGCTGAAATCTTAAAAAATAAAACTTTAGAAAAGTCATGATAAACTTTAAAAAGTGAAAATATTAGGTTCTGCTCTGTTATAAAGAAACAAAGATGAACCATTTTCAGTTTTACTGCTTGAAGCTGAAGTACACACATTCACTCCAGAAGTCACCAGTCTTGCTCTTGTTCTCCTGGTAACAACAAAGTACAAAGATTGAATTACACATTCGATGGTAAATGCAGCTGAGAGCGCTTTTTATACAACATGCCTCACTTACCCATTCACACAAGTACCTTTTTTCGATGTTCAAGTGTTATAGTTTCTAACATTCACATCTTCATAATCTGTTGTGACTTATGAAACAAAGTTGTTTTTTAACCCAAGAGTTACCTCTTTGTGTTTCATGGAGAAATTTGAAAAGCTTGGATAACATTCTGGGCAGCAGCAGCTGTTTATCTTGATGATCACACACAAAGTGGAAACCAGTGATATAGTCAGAACGGTCATGAATGCAACAGCTCCTTTCAAGACAAAGGAGTCCATGTTATCTGCAGATAAAGGAGGAGAAATAAAATTGCGTTCAGCTGTATGAATTTAGAGTGGGAGTAGATGTTCTTCTTGAATGTACTTACTTTCAAAGTCCAGCTTGGTCCCGTTTCCAAACACTATGTGTCCACATGAGTCAACAGCACAGTAGTAGGTCCCAGCATGAGACAGATTCAGATCCTTCATTGGCAGGTTGTAGACACAGGCGTCTGCTTGTGGGTTAGTTTTCGTCCTACGATGATCATTTTTGCCTCCATAAGTGTAAATCAGTCCTGGACGAGATGCTTCTGTTTCTTTGAACCAGTAAACACTGTGTTCTTCATCACAGGTCCCAGTGTGTACCGTGCAGTTCAAAGTCACAGAGCCTCCTGGCTGGATGGTCACAACACAGTGAAGGACACTTTCCACCCCTCACATGGACTGTTTCCCTCCTTCCATCTGGCAGACGGTTTCGCAGCATCAAAACCGTAACGACCAGACACTACAAGAACTTTCCGCCCCCAAGCACTCAGAGCCCTCAACTCACTACCACCAAAGGACCGAAAAACACAAACAGTTTTACAAACACGTCATAAAACTCACCAAAAGACTCAAAAACAACACAAAATTCCACAAATTTACTACAAACTGGACGTGGGAACAATATGCTTATCTGCACACCTCAGTCACATAGTTACTGTCGTTGTGTATTGTACATAGATATAGTTAGTAATAGTACCTTTTTAGCTCTTATTTTATTATAGTTTTATATCTCTTGGAGATAATTTGTTTTATATTCTCATAAATGCACCATGCGGGGCTTGGGGTGAAACGGCATTTCGGTACGCTGTATACTGTGTATATTTTTGTACTGATCATAAAGACCTTAAATCTGTCAGGGTTTCTGGGTCTTTGACCCAGTATTCTTAGTTCATGTTCACTGTTTATATTCTGTCTGCTTCACCTCCTGTTTTATCGTGTTAGCCTTGGTCCATGTGCATTATGTTCCGTCCTCTTCCCGTTTATCATTAGGTCATTATGTTCAGCTGTGTACTCACCAGGTTCTAATCTCTCATCACTCAGCCTGTGTATTTATGTCCCTCAGTTCAACCAGTCCAATGTCTTGTCATTGATGTTATTGTGATGTTGTTCTCGCCGCCGTTAGGTTGTCCTCTGTTCAGTTCCGTCAGGTCAGCCGGTCAGTTGTCAGTCAGTCTTTCATTCATCCATTCAGTCAGTCGTCCAGCCGGCCAGCCGTTTCCTACTTCTGTTCTGTTTGTTCACTCCGTTGACAATAAAACACCAATCTTCACCTACCTGTGAGTCCAGCGTTTGGGTCCTCCTTCTTTCGTCCACGACCTCATCCTGACAAAATCTTTAATCCTAAATTAATGACTGAGATTAATGACTGCTTCCTTTGTCCATCCAGTAACCATGGACATGACCAGTGTCCAGCACCAGTCTGCCCAGCTGGTTAATCCCTCTGTTGTCCCTGCTAGAATTTCCAGCAGTGAAATTCTGGGATCCAAACTTCTGAACTGCTCATCTCGCAGAAGACGAAGGGAACAGCAGAGTGTCTCCGGACGTTTCAGTTTATACTTTGTCAAGTGCCCACCTTTCTACCTTAAATATCCAGTCACTGATCTTCAACAACACTTTATAATTTTCTCTCTTTTAACATGGAAAATTTCATTACATTAGAACATTCAGTCATATATGATTAAGCTTCACATGACGATTTATCCAGTTTAGATTCCATTAGCACATTCACTTTAGCATAATCCTTTTAATCCACATACTTTTTCTCTTTAAAACTGTTTGTCAATCACAATTTGAGACTGAATTAAGCTTGTCTTTAAAATCATTCGTAACTTTTCGCATTATTATATTGCTCAACTTAAACATAAATCAGAGTTAAACCATTGCAACATTTAAAACTATTCTTTTTGTTCAAAAGTATGGGTGATGCTAGGGTTGGCAACACAGTCCTTCTCAGTCCCAGACATGAATGAAAAGTTAAACTGTGGATCATGTCTACACACCTAAAATCTAGAAATTACAGAAATCATTTCCACTACTCAATCTGCATTTCTTTGATAACATATTGAGCAGACATATATTTTTGATTTATCTTTGATTTAAAAAAAGATTATCTACATAGTAGCAGATAGAAAAGCTTTGTTTTAGCACTCCTTTTCATTTTTAACACGTAAGGCTAGGTGTCAAGTTGTTTTACCACCTCAGCTGTGATGGCAGGGGGCGGCCACGGGGACTTCAATCTCTCACCCACTCAGCTGTCCAAAAAATCTGGTTAATCATAGTTAATATGTTTGTATTTATTGTAATTTGTTGTATTTACTTAAAAAAAAATCTTTGACTAATGTTAAAAGACTAACGCTAAAAGAAATGAAATCAGGAAAGTGGCAGTTATTTTTTATGACACTGTTTATAAGCATTTAAATCAAATGCAGAGCTGAGTACAGGATCTACTACATATAAACACTGTGATTTTCAGATTCCAGCACACAGGCTAAAAACTGTTTTGTTTGGAACAAAATCAAACTCATCTTAATATAAAGTTGCAAAACTCATATCAGGAAGTTCACAGACAACAAATGTCTTTAGGTCTTTAAATGCTGAAGCCTGTTAAAAATAACAAAAGCACAAAAACAGATAAGAAACTCATCCAGTTCTACTGCCTCATACTAGAGTAGACACATTCAGCCTTGCTGTTGTTACTCTTTCTTCTTGGTCTGCCAGCTCTCGGATCCCTTAAAGCCGCATAATGGATGTCTCCTTCATTGTGCTGATAATAAAATATAAAATATATACAGTTGCATAAAATTACTTAAAAGACTGAAAATAAATTGAGTCAGTTGTTAACATTTGAATGTCAACACAAAAATTACCTCTGTGTCTGCTGAGGAAAGAGGTGACGTTCTTGGATGAGACTCTAAAAAAAACAACGGATGAAGTTCTCTAACTATGATGCTGGGTTGATTCAGTTTATATTGATAGTAACAATAGCAGTTGCAGTACCTGTGCACGTGGTGCTGTTTCTCTTGTGGGTTACACACAATAAAAAAGCCATTAAAACACTCAGAAGTGTGGTGAATGCCAACGCTCCACTCAAGAAATACACAGAGACACAACAGTTCCCCTCATCTGTGGACAGACACCAGGAAACATTAAAGATCCTTGACTATACTATTATGTACTTTATAATAATATTGCCAAGTTACTCACCCTTAAAGTCCAGCTTGGTCCTGTTTCCAAACAGTATGTGTCCACATGAGGCAATAGCACAGTAGTAGGTCCCAGCATGAGCCGTATTCAGGCTCTTCATTGGCAGGTTGTAGACACAGGTGTGTGTCTGTGTGTTGGGTTTCCTCTCACACTCATCATTCCTGCCTCCATGGGTGTAAATGATTCTTGGGAAAGACGCTTCAGAGTCTCTGAACCAGTAAACACTGTGTTCTTCATCACAGGTCCCAGTGTGTACTGTACAGTTCAGAGTCACAGAGCCTCCTGGTTGGATGGTCTCAGATGCTGACTGCTGCACTAAAGTTGGGATGTTCGACCCTGAACCCTTTACATCAACAAAAGTACCCTCTCCAAACTCAAACATGTAGCCATAAGCTCCACAGTAGTAAATAGCAGAGTCTGAAATTTGCACATTTGTTATCTTTAAGTAGATTTTTCTTTCCTCAGTAGCCGCTCTGAATCGTGAATCATTCTTGAATTCATCATGAAGCGTAGCATTGGTGCCGTACTTGTACAAAGTAGAAATGAGCTTCAGTTTGTGTCCCAAGTTCAGCTTGTACCAGAAAAACTTTGCCACATCGTTACCGTTATAAAAACAATTCAAAGTCACACTTTGCCCAGTATTAACTGATATAAAACGTCTTTCTTGATCAACAGACAATTTCAAATCATTTGTGTGAGCTGAAATAAAATGAGAACCAAGTAAGTACACAGGACACAAGAAGGCATGGCAAAAAGGTTCAGACAGTAGTTTAAAGAGAAACTTACCCATTTGCCCCAGAAACAAACATGTGAGATAAAAGGCAAACTGTGTCGATGTCATCATGTTGTGGTGAATGGAAAGAGTCTCAATCCTGTCTTCACTTTTAATAGAGAAGAATGCATTTTATTGGCCAACCAGAGATGACTCAGCATGTGCTATTTAGGGAGCTTGATCACATGTCCACTGAGACCTATAGTGGTAAGCTTTGATTCTGGATTGATGAGAAACAAAGTTAACGCTTTTTCATTTGAACATCAAATATTTTATTTACAACTCCAACTCCTGTAGTGTGATTTCTTTATACAGAATCACACACTAAGACATGCAAAAAGAAGATAATAGTATTTTAAATGAAACACAGGAAGATGTATAGTTATGTAAAGCTGGACAGATTTTATATTTTTACGTGACCACTTTTTAAAAAATTTTTTAAAAAGGCTTTAAATAAATGTTATCTTTACTCTTAATTTGTTGTTCAAAATATTGGTTTTGAATAAAATATTTTGAATCTTCACTTAAAATTCACATCTTTTTGCAACATTATTCATTTTGAATTATTTTACATGAAATACATATGTTTCACATATGTGTGAACTAGAGGACTAATATGGGTGCAGACTACAACTTCATGAGGTGATGGGTGCATACAAATTTGTCTACAGTCAGGACACAGCCATCAGTATGTGGGACACGCTCTACCAGGTGAGTATGCTTGGTGAGGGATTCTTGATGACAATGCTGCAATACCCCCAATTTTCCAGGTATTTTTTCAGTCTGTTCTAAAATTTTGAGTTCAATGACACAGTGTACCAGAAGAAGAGACAATTGTTTTCCTGAATTATCCATTATTCTTTACTTCTTTTCAGAATTTTCATTTGCAAACACAATTCAATTCAATTTTATTTATATAGCGCCAAATCACAACACAAGTCGCCTCAAGGCGCTTCATAGGTACAGAGAAAAACCCAACAATCATATGACCCCCTATGTACAAGCACTTTGGTGACAGTGGGAAGGAAAAACCTCCGGCAGAACCAGGCTCACGGAGAGGCGGGGCCATCTGCTGCGACCGGTTGGGGTGAGAGAAAGAAGACAGGACAGTTGAACTGTCATGAGCAACAATTGTGATGTGGTTATGAAAGCATGCTGATGTCATGATATGTCCATCCATAAGCCAATTCAAGGTCATGGTGTTGCAGGCTGGCTCTCTCAGGGGATGGACCCAAAGGCAGGACTCCAGAGAGAAAGCAAAAACTCTGATGATAACTTTCAGTAATGGGATGTACAGTGGCGAAGCTTTGGAGTGTGTTAAATCCAGGAAGTCTTTAATGAAACATGTATTGACGTCGCAAACAGGTGAGCTTGATTGCTTCAGGTGCGTCCAGGAGGAGGATGGAGATCCCAGAAGGATCCCACCACACATCCATACAGACAGAGAGAGAGGCAGGAGGACTAGAGGACCATGACAGTTGGTGTGATTTATGAACATAAATATATTCCTTCAAATTTTGTGTGAAAAATGCTGACAGGTGAAAGGACATTTACCGTCCCAGGACCTGAAGCTCAGTAAAGCACTCCTTCGACAGCCACACCCATCTGTTCTCTGATTGGATTGTTAAAATTGGGATTGACATTACATTGACCAATCACCAGCAAGGAAGAAAAACTGGGTCAAAATTCATACTTGCAAGTAGTGACGGAATTTCTGGCTCTTTTTAGAGAACCGGCTCTTTCGGCTCAGCTCACTAAAAAGAGGTCTTCTTTTGTTGCTTTAATTAATTAATTATTAACAACAATATAAAAATATGCACAAAAGGAATTACTAATGTAAAAAAGAAACATGGTTTTATTTAGATATGTTTATATATAAATATATGTGGTGGCCCATAGAGACAAAGCACGTACAAACTCCAAAACACATTTGTAGCGTTAACTGAACTTCCAAAACAGAGCTACCGAGATCACTTAAATTACACAATTGAAAGCATATGTGTATGGTTTGTGTATTTATACACAAGCACTCATATATATTCAAATAATTAAAAAAATGTTCATTTACCTGTTACTACCACACACCAAATCCGGTCGTTGGTACTTCGTGGCTTGTGTAGCCGCTAGGTAACAAAAGCTCAACACCGTGCCTAGCATCCTGGAGCACTTCTGTTGTGTTTTGTATGTGTTTTGGAGTTTTTACATGCTTCTGAGTTTTTACATTTTGGAGTTTTTATGTGCTTCGGAGTTTGTACATACTATGGAGTTCGTACGTGCTTTGTCTCTAGCGGCCACAGTAAATATACTTTTATCTATTCACTCCACATAAAATGTAATAAATAAATCTGTCATGATGTGGGATGGACTCAAGCGCAGACGAGGCAGCTAAAATACAGTTCCGTTTATTGGTATACAACACCAGGTGCCCTCTCATACAAGTGAGAGGGCAAGGGGGATCCAGGGCACAGGGGAATCTGGAAAAGGAGCTCTTCACACACGAGGGACTCCACGAAACACAGCACATCACCAATCTTGCACACCCAGGGCTCCAAGGGAAACGGAATTCCTGTTCACGGAAAATAAGCGATTAATCTCATCAATCAGCGACGTGAAAAGACAACAAGGAACTAGTACTCCGGAGATTACTACCGAGGTTACTCAATAATCCAGAAACTAAATGTTTCCAGCCACTGCCTTAAGTAGTCGATGAGGTTACGCGATGAGCCACAATATAATTTGTATCTAAATTATATCTATCACTGTAGCTATGTTTATACATGTTCTCCTTGTTTATTGTGTGGGGTAAGTGATGATGGGAATAGTGGGATTCAATAGAATGTTGAGCATGGGGTAGGGATTAATAAGTATGTTATACTTCTTCCTACTTCATTTCAGACCTAATAATTGTCGTTTTATTTTATTTATTTTATTTTTTTTGTTTTATCTGAGCACATACGTGTGTGTATTTGCATATATATTTGTATTTGTAAATGCAAGTATGTGTACTTGTGTATATATTGTTTTTTTCTGTATATGTCTGAAATAAAGATACAATACAATCTCAGGTGCGAGGGCCAGGCACGGGAGCTTGCAATGAGCTCTGCCCCGGTGAGACAGGGCAAGCGTGACAGAGGCAGATGTAAACAAGAAACATATGTAGCCAACCTGAGTCCGCCGGGCAGACACGGGGAGCATGACAAAATCATATAATACAAAAACCAACTATTCACTAGGGGTGCAACAATACTCGTATCGATATTGAACCGTTCGATACAGTGCTTTTGCATCGAACAATACAACATTTTTAATGTATTTTATCAACTTTCCTTCTGACGATGCTGTCTGTGTTGAGCGCTCAGTGGATCTGCGCTCGACAATGCCGCCTAGGCGGAGTAGTCGAACGCAGATTCACTGAGCGCAGGGCAAGCTTGCAAGACAGAAGTTAAGCTCTCCTTGCAACATGGCAAATTGAACCTCCCCCACCCTCATTCAGATCTGGCGTTTGGAACTTTTTTGGTTTTCATGTGACGTATGACCCTGAAGGTAAGCGCGTCATGGAAAAAAGTAAAACAGTATGTTGGATGTGCCACGCAATGTACAATTACATGGGTGGGAACTAGTGTGTTAGCGCAGTTAGCTCGTTAACGTGTTGGCCGTCCAGCCCCACGCATGGGGCGATCCGCGGTAGCTCGTTAACAGAGATTTGCCGTGTTGTGGCGTTAACGTCATTTCAGATTAACGCTGACAGCACTAGTGGGAACACAACAAATATGACTGCACATTTACGCCGACATCATCCTAGTGTTAAGACAAGTGGAAGCAGACAAAAACAACAAGCATGCATGCTACAAACTTTACCCGAGTCATTTAGACAGCCGTTAGCACATGATTCTCCTTATGGAGACCTGATATGTTTAATATGCTGCTGAGAATATAGCCCAGAAGAAGCGTATAGTATAGCTTTTATTTTGAAAAGAGACATTTCTCTGTAATAAACTCTCTTTTCCAAAGATGAGTGATCTCTGGATCAGATAGATTTGTTTTTTTATTACTTTGTTTCAGCAACATTAAATTTAAAAACTGTACTTTTGAGTTAAAATATATATTTATAATTTTAATAAATGACAAATTAAAAAGGCATGAACATTTTTTTAGTATCGAAAAAATATCGAACCGTGACACCAAAGTATCGAATCAAACTGAACCGTGAATTTTGTGTATCGTTGCACCCCTACTATTCACATTTCAACTTTTAATTATTTACATTTTCAGCTCTTTCCTTTGAAACAAATTTAAAGTGAAACAACACAAAACACTGCAAACCACAACACAATTAAATATAAATGAAAATATGAAAACAAAAAGAAGATGCACATTCTCTGTCATATAGGCCTGCATGAATAAACTTTCTGAATCCTTTATCATCTGCAACTGAAAATAGTTGTGGATGATTACTATACCTTTCTAATGTGACGTTGTTGTCCCCAGTGTTGCCAACTCGTCAGTAAGGAAAATCGCTATTGGTTGTCCTAAAAGTCGCTAGAAGTCGCTAAATGACGTCATCGCCTAATTTGCATAATTGGTCATGCTAATCTAATTGTAACCTACATTGTTGGAGAGAGAAATAACATCGTGGAAGAGACATAAAGTGAGTATAAAACGTCCTAAATGCATTTAGAGTTTATTTAGAACTACAAATTAAATTTCTTTTAGCAATTATTGTTTTTTTTAATGTCACAATTCCAACCCTGCTCCTTTACCCGGGCTTGGACCGGCAAAAGTGACCCGAAATAGGCACTCTGGTGGAGTTACTTTGTGTGTGTGTTTATAAGTAATTTTAAACCTTGTGATCCACAAAACAGCATAAGAGTAAAAGAAGAACTGACTGCGTTACAGCACCCGCTGCTTGTTGAGAGTAAAAGCGATACGCGCTTTCACGTCTTTTTTTAGCGACTCTTTTTAGAAAAAAAGTCGCTAAGGGGTCTGAAAACTCGCTAAATATAGCGACAAAATCGCTAAGTTGGCAACACTGGTTGTCCCTGGCTCTCGTTCTCTCTCTCTCCCTCCCACTCTGTTCCTGTGCTACTGTGAGTGTAACTACTGCCCCTCCCCCCTCTGCCCAGTGCAAAGCACAAGGCTCGTGTGCGGAGTGAAGCGGAAAAAAGTGCGAGAGAGAGGGTGAGAGAAAGAAAAAAAAAACCCACGAGTCGGCTCACATCATTCAGTTCAAAGACCCGGCTCTAGGGCTGTTTTGTTCGTGACCGACACATCACTACTTGCAAGTTGGAAGTCACACACAGCCAGGGAACTAGAGTGTGGAGTTTTACACATAGTTTTTTGCTATGCATCTGTAACCAGACCTTAACAAAAATAATTTGTAACTTGTGTAAATATTTTTTGCAAACACACACACAAAGAAGACATACAAACAGGATGTATGTAGATGCACAAACATAACACTTTCAGTTTACATGGTTACAAAACTCAGTTCACAACTACGCATTTGATTTACAAGTACAAAATATTTATGACCACAATTTGAGCCCATAGAGCGGCACCCCAAGGCAGATCAGCAAATATACTCCATAAACACTCATGAACCATGGATCCCCAGACTAAATCTGTCCTACAACATTTTTCAATCTGAAGAGCACATGATGACCAAACCCCCCCCCTCTCTTTCCTGTTCAGGGTGATGTTGTGATGCACAAAAACAATTTAAATAAACAGGTTGGAAAGCTCGGGCTCATTATAAACATGTCATTATCAGGAGAACTAAAAAGACAGCAGCGGTGTACTCTTTACAGTCCTTTATTTTTATGATATACTGGAACAAGAGGCTTTCATTGACAGCTGATGCAAAGAATTGGAGGTAAAATTTTACTCTCCAGTACTGTTAAAAATATGACTGTTCTTACAGCCTGATATCACAGTTGCTCATTACATTATGGAAAAGTCAAATCATGGATCATCAACTTCATTAAAACATTTAAAGTGTGAAGGCTGATCTTTGTTATCCCGTAATTATTATTTTTATTTCAATTTAATGTTGATGAATGACTACACAGGTATGATGGGTCACATGGAGATAGTTCTTAAAATCTGCAAAACCTCACAAAAAACGATCAAGCTTCAGCTTTTGACACTGAAACAAAGAATGATCCTAACAGCTCTATGTCGTTTGACAGTGTGCCATGCTTAATATTTAAAGTAAGTAGTTGTTTGCCAGTGAATAACATTATTTGTGTTCATTTTTTTCTGTCTATAAAACAGTACCAGAATACCTGGGATGGGTATAAACTGGAAAAGCACTTGCATGTTTGTTTTTAAAAAGCTTCTTCAGTAGATTTATTGGAAAGAACATCTCTACAGTTAGCACGTTTAGGTGAAATCATAAAACCAAAACTATAGGTAAAGGAATTCTGTACTTTGTCTCTGTATATCACAGCGTTTTAAAACAAAGATGAAACATTTTCAGCTCTTCTGCTTTACAGTAAAGTAGATGCATTCACTCCAGGTGTCATCCCGCTGTCTTCTTGATCTGTTTGTTTTGTTCTCCCCTAAAATGTTCTGGTGATCCTAGTAAAGGGCAACAAGTAAATCACAAATGTGCTTCTTTGAAGGATAAAAATTGCTGAACCAAAACAGAAATTACATCTTCATTTTTTTAGTTACCTCTGAAAAGCTTCCATGAGACTCTGAAAAAAAGAAGAAAATCTTTTTAGCACATGACATTCGATGCATGAATCAACTTTACAACAACACTTACCTGTGAAGTGGATGCTTTTCTTTTTGGTCATTACAAACAATGTGGACATCAAACACAAACTAAGGACACAAGTGAATGCAACAATTCCATTCAGGACATGCACCAAGTAAAGAAATCCCACCTCATCTGCAAATTGAAAGAGAAGAAGAACATGCAGAATCTTCAGCTGTGTTATAGGAATGAGCTGAGAATGGAATTGAATATATTTTTGAATGTGACTCACCTTCTAACTTCAGCTTGGTCCCGTTTCCAAACAGTATGTGTCCACATGAGGCCACAGCACAGTAGTAGGTCCCAGCATGAGTCGTATTCAGGCTCTGCATTGGCAGGTTGTAGACACAGGTGTGTGTCTGTGTGTTGGGTTTCCTATCACACTGATCATTCCTGCCTCCATGGGTGTAAATGATTCTTGGGAAAGAATCTTCAGAGTCTCTGAACCAGTAAACACTGTGTTCTTCATCACAGGTCCCAGTGTGTACTGTACAGTTCAGAGTCACAGAGCCTCCTGGTTGGATGGTCTCAGATGCTGACTGCTGCACTAAAGTTGGGATGTTCGACCCTGAACCTTTTACATCAATGACAGTACCCTCTGCAAATGCAAACATGTACCCATAGCTGCTTGCACAATAGTAAGTAGCGGAGTCTGAAATGTCCAGATCTTCTATCTTTAAGTCAATTTTTCCTTTTTCAGAATTCACTGTGAATCGTGGATCACTCTTGAATTCATCATTAAACATGGCTTGATTGTCCACTGTGATAGTGCAAATGAGCTTTGATTCCTTTCCCAAATGTAACTTATACCAGTAAAGCCTTGCCACATCGTTACCTTCATAGAAACAGCGCAGAGTCACATCGTCCCCAGTATTAGCTGATACAAAATGTCTTTCTTGATGAAGAGACAAGGAGAATTTGAGGTCATTTGTGTGAGCTGAAATAAAATGAAAGAACGTAAATGAACATTTGAGACACAAGGAAGGACGGTAAAAGTTTTATAAAGCAGTTTTAAAAAACTCACCCTTTTCCCCCAAGAACAAACACGTCAGATAGAAGACAAACTGCGCAGATGTCATCGTGTTCAGACTCTGGTGCTGAATGAAAAGATTCTTGAACCTGTCTTTGCTTTTCAAAGAAGACTGTGTTTGACTGGCCAACCACAAATGACACAGCATGTCCTATTTAGGGAGCTTGATCACGTGTCGGCTGACACATATATCTTAAGCTCAGTGTCTGGACTGTTAGGAAACAACATAAATGATGGTAAAAGACGGCTATTACATTATAACCTGTTTCTTTTGCAGCACACTTTTAGTAAACGTGAAATATAATGTTCATTATTGTCTGTTTTCATAGTAAGAACTTCTTTGGACGAATACAATTGTTTTGTACTTTTGCCTCTGAATTTTAAATTAATCCTTTAAGACGTACCATAGAACCAAGTCCACGAGAGCTTATATTGTATTTTTTACATGCTGTAGTGCCATTTTTGGGAGTATTTCAAGTTGCTATACATCAATACAACCATTATAGCCCGAATTTTAATAATATGTATTGCATTAAGTGCATAGTAATTACATAAATTGCAAAAAAAGACAATAAACTACAAAAAACTTGAAAATCGTTTTGGTTTTTTTAACATATATTTCTAGTTATAAGAGGTTATAAGAAATCTAAGAGCTTTATCCCTCAAAACTGTAAATACAAAAAAGTTGCACAAAATAGTTTTTATAGTTTTATTTTTAAAATACACCAATTTTTACATACTGCAGGAAAACTTAAAACAACTATTATAATGCAAATTTGCAAAAACAAAACAGCATGTGCAACAAAATAAACTATTTCCAGCAGTGCAATTTGAGTTCTAAGGATCCCAGAAACAAAAACAAAGTCATAAATTCAAACATAACTTTTAAAAACACCAGTACAGGCTTATAGGATCCTGAAGGTAAAAAACTACATTTCCGCGAAAATGACATAACGTCCGGTTTCGGGCAGGTAATAGCGGATATGCGATAGTTCTCGCTGACATCTATTCCAACATAGGAAGTGTTATGAACAGCTAATCGGATCAGCAAAGCGTGTTTCTGTAATATTATGTTTTTGTTACTGCAAGTACTTTTAATACAATTTTTGCAAAGCTATATGTGGAAGGAAACCGTGACCTAGGAAAAGCTGATTGCATAAGATGTAAGTACAGCTCCTCCGGTTTCATATGCAAAAAAAATTATTGCGCTAGCTTACGTGGTTGCAGTTCTACCAGGATTTTAAAATAGTTACACAAAACGGAGCGTGCCCGCTCCGACCGGCTTTAAAGGGTTAAACTTCAGTCAGGGTTTGCATGAACTGTTTAGGAATTAAACACATTTTTCTGTTCACTGTGTTCAGTGTTGAGTGAGTGGAAAAGTACAAATTGTCACCGAGTGGGAGATGGAAGCATGTAAAAATAATAACTAATGCAGCCAAAAAGAGTGCCTGACGAGCGCAGTTGTAAGTAAGCTATTAAGACTCGACTGTACACTGTGTTCGTGTGTTCAATTCAATTTATTAACCTACCTCTGAGATGAAGTGCAGCTGTGAAGAACGCTACAGCAGGCAATGTGGTGCTCTTAATGTGTCTATGTTAATTTGAGCTCCCTGAAACCGCAACAAGCAGGTATTTATGTTTCTACAATTTTATTTGCTGGGTTTAATTTCATAACAGCGTTATTGCAAACGATGTTGCATGATGGTTTAAGTTGATTACTTTCACTGAAGATGTAAGAAAAGCTAAAGTAGCATTATATTTTTATGTTTAAGATACAGTGACGTTCCTAAATGTAACTTCCTTTATTTTAATTTTTTCTCACAATGACGATGCTGAGCAATCCTGTTGGGGAACTTGGATTCCGGTCTTTTAGTCTGACGTGATTTGCCGTTTCCAGGCGTATGTACCTTAATCGAGCCATGTAATAACAACATGTGCCGGAACATAATAGAGTAAAAGAAACATGTTTGTTCAGACAGTGAATGGACTGATTCTTATATAGCGTGCTTCTATTCTCCCAGATTACTCAAAATGCTTTATACAACATGGCACATTCACCGAGTCACACACACTATCTCTAAACTCAGTGCTTCTTAAATCCGTTCACGCTCTTGACACACAGACTGGAGGAGCCAGGGATCGACCCACCAACCTTCCGATCAGTAGGTGACCTGCTCTACCTCCTGAGCTACAGCCACCTAGTGGTAAACATGAGTAAACCCTCACTAGGTTTTGGATAAAGTGTACACTCAAACCTGTCAAAACTGCATTTGTAAGTTGGCTATCATAGCAGTATAGTATTTCAACATGGCATTTAGATCTTCTAACTAAAATAGGAACATAAACAGTGCCATAATTGCCAGCTTGATGCCAGAATCTACCCAGACCTGTTTTCTATAAGCCTGGGCCACATAAACCAAACCACAATCGGGCCAGATATGGCATGCAGTGCCATCAACACCAGGCCTGGCTCCTATCTGGATGACATACTACTTACCATGCCAGAAGTCAGCCAGTAGTGCCTGCTTGACACCAGATCCGGGCCACACCTGTCTGGTATGTGGGAAGTCTGTCATGTCTTAGGGTAGAGGCCTGACAAAGTGCAACCCAATTACATGACAAAAACAGTTATCCAGAGCACCTCACCCAATCCCCACCCCTTACCTGCCTGGATTGCCTCTATGTGCCCCCTTTACATTTCTGTCTGCCCCCTCATATATGCCTGTCTAGAACCAGCCCAGACCAACATGCAGGTAATGTCAGATGAAAAGCTTCTTTCATGTCAACAAATATCAGAAAACACCAAAACTGTGTGCAGTTTGTCGCATAGTATGTTGCTAGTTAAGGTCCAGCTGCTGTATTTCAGAGGGAAAGAAAATAAAGAGAGCCAACTTCACTCAGAGATAGAGAAAGATAATAAAGACAGAACAATAGAGGAAGAAGACAGGTTAGATTTAAAGGTAAGGACTGCACTGCAGCTGCCACACAGTGACGTGTGGGCAAGGCCTCAAGTAAACATACACTAAAGCTACAAGAAATGGATGTTGTTCAGATAAATGGAAGAAAGGGTCTACTGGGTACATAGTAATTGCCAGGGAACTCAATGTGTGTGTGTGTCTGTGTGTGTGTGCGCACACAGATGCATGAATCTTTTCTTGTGTGCATATGGCAGTTTGACAAATGAGGATGTGCCTGAATTCATTTATTTACGCCAATTGTTTCCTTCCCCACTCATTTCTCATTGTTTTTTTTTGTTTTTTTCAGCTAATGCCAAATTGTACAGATTTTGGCTAAAATCAGTGGCATCCTGATGTCATTGCTGTAGTGGATTGTAATTCCATCCATTTTCTTAGTAAAGTAGTTGTAAGCAGCAGTTATAAGGAGGTTTTGAACAGGAAACTGTTAGGTTAGGAACCAATACTTGTACTTAGTGACAAGATATGACCTGTTTGAAATAAGTGATAGAATTGGTTATTCTTTATGGTTAGTCTGTAGAAACAGTAGAGAAACTGATTCGTTTTTTTGTATTAAAAAAGTAAAAGGTCTGCTCATTATTTGTCCGAATTTATTGTCACTGTAAAAGTATTGTGTTATAGAAAGATAAAACACTCAAGAAAGCAACAACTTCCAACAGATACCATCTCATACAAATGCTTCAAAGGTTGAATTCCAGCACACACAGTAAAAAGTGTTTTATTTGGCGAAAAAACTAAACATGAAGTTACAAAACTGCAATGCTTATATCGTGTCAGTGTCTTATTCTTTAGCATTTAAAGGCTTTGAAGAAATATACTAAGTATAAAAACTACCAAGATAACTATAATACACAAAAACACACACTGATTTCTACTGCTTTATACTTGAGTAGACACATTCAGCCTTGCTGTTGTTTCTCTGTCTTCTTGGTCTGTCAGCCTTGTGGTGCCTTAAAGCTGCATAATGGAGGTTTTCTTCATTTTGCTTGACCTAATAATAACATATAATTGCAAAATAACAATATACAACTTAAAACAGGCTAATAATGTTTTACAATGATAGTGTGCAAAAGTCAACACCAAAATTTACCTCTGCATTTGTTGAAGGCGGGGAAATTCTTGAATGAGACTCTGAAAAGAAAATGATAAAGTGTTCTTACTATTATGCTATGTTGGTTGACTAGATGTTGACAATAACAATAGCAGTTGCAGTACCTGGGCATTGGTGCTTGGTGCAGTTTCTTTTGTGGGCCATATACAATAAGAAAGCCATTAAAACATTTAGAAGTGTGCTGAATGCCAAAGCTCCACTGAAGAAGTACACAGCATTCCCATCATCTGTGGACATTAAGACACCAGCAAACATTATATATCTTCCAGCTAGCTCCTATGAAATATTATAATATAAGCCATCCGAGTTACTCACCCTTAAAGTCCAGCTTGGTCCTGTTTCCAAACAGTATGTGTCCACATGAGGCGACAGCACAGTAGTAGGTCCCAGCATGAGCCGTATTCAGGCTCTTCATTGGTAGGTTGTAGACACATGTGTGTGTCTGTGTGTTGAGTTTCCTCTCACACTGATCATTCCTGCCTCCATGGGTGTAAATGATTCTTGGGAAAGACTCTTCAGAGTCTCTGAACCAGTAAACACTGTGTTCTTCATCACAGGTCCCAGTGTGTACTGTACAGTTCAGAGTCACAGAGCCTCCTGGTTGGATGGTCTCAGAAGCTGACTGCTGCACTAAAGTTGGGATATCCAACTCTGAACCTCTTATGTTGATGATAGTGCCCTCTCCAAATTTAAACTTAAATGAATAGCTACTTGCACAATAGTAAGTAGCAGAGTCTGAAATGTCGAGATTTGTTATTTTTAAGTAGATTTTTCCTTTTTCAGCATCAACTGTAAATCGTGGATCACTCTTGAATTCATCACTAAAGGTGGCGTTGGTGTCAAACTTGTAAAGAGTAGAAATGAGCTTTGGTTTCTGTCCCAATGTCAGCTTGTACCAGTAAAACCTCGCAGCAACATCTCCTTCATAGAAACAAGTCAAAGTCACGCTGTCCCCTCTGTTAGATGTTATGAAACGTCTTTCTTGATGAACAGAAAAAGAGAATTTGAGGTCTTTCGTCAGAGCTGAAGTGAAATGAAAGACAAAGTAAACACAATTATGGTCTCATGAAATCATCGTCATTCATTTTAAAAGATTCAAACTGCATTTTATAAAACACACATACACGCACAAACACAAACACACACAAAAACACAAAAAAAACTTACCCATTTTCCCTAAGCACAAACATGTCAAATAGAAGGCAAACTGTGCAGATGTCATTGTGCTCATATCGTTCTGCTCATTGTAAAGAGTATTGACCCTCTTTTAAGAGAGAAGAGTGAGTCTGATTGGCCAAGCAGAAGTGACATGGTATGTCCTGTTAAGGAAACTTGATCACATGTCACCTGCTACCTATAGTGTTGAGCTCAGTGTCTCAGAAATATTGCATGGTGAGAGCTATATAAAATGTAATCTCTTGACATATATACATATCTTACAGTCAGTCACTTTGCTAGCGATGCTATACCTGTGGATTTCAACTGAATGCCAGGTAAGCAACAACGAAGAATCTGATGTTGGTTTAAAGAAATAAATCAACCAGTTTCTTTGTTGATTTAAAGTCAATAAATATTCATCTCTGCATACATGTGCTAATGAAAAGGAACACACTGAAAGTAAATATTGTAATTATGTATTAATTTATGTATTTATTTATTACTTTATTATTTAAACAATAAAGACAAAAAACATACCTGATTTAAATTTGGCCAATCTCATTCAAGGATGAGTTTCTATACTGTCAGACTCTCACATTAAATCTAATATCTACTTGCATATATAAATCTTCAGTGCATGCTAGAGCTCCTCAAGTGCAGCATAAATTATATAGGTCTGAAAACCCTCAGCGAGAACTGGCTACAGATACAGACTACGGAATGGAGCAGCTGTCAGCCACCTCCTGCATACAGCTTGATGACATCAAGCTGTATGCCAAGAGCGAATGAGACATTGATTCACTGATCCACACCAGCAGGATATACATCGGAATATCATTCGGACTGAAGAAGTATAGTTGGATAATAACAAAGAGAGGGAAGGTAGTCAAAGCTGAGGAGATCGAACTACCAGAAGGCAGCATTGCAGATATCGAGGACAGCTACAAGTACCTGCAGATCCCACAGCCAAATGGGAACCATGACGAGAATGATATGCAAGCTGCAACCACTGAGTACCTGCAGAGGGTTAGGCAAGTCCTGAGGAGTCAGCTGAACGGTAAGAACAAGATCCGAGCTATAAACACCTACGCCCTGCCCGTGATCAGGTACCCTGCTGGGATAATAAGCTGGCCAAAGGAGGAGATGGAAGCCACTGACACCAAGACCAGGAAGCTCCTGATCATGCATGGAAGGTTTCACCCCAAGTCCAGTGCCCTGAGGGTGTATGCTAACTGGAAGGAAGGAGGCCGGGGACTGGTGAGAGTCAGCACCACAGTCCAGGATGAGACAGTTTACATCCACGAATACATCAGGAAGATGGCCGCAAGTGACCGTGTGCTCAGTGAATACCTCAGGCAACAGAAACCCTAGAAAGAGGAGGAAGAGGAGGAACCGTATGTACCACAGGCAAACAGAGGAGGTGGCTTTTTTTTAAACATCAGGGACACATATTATTCCAAGCTAATCTCTTACAGCTATTTATTGTAGCATGTATTTATTTCAGTACTTACTTCAGATACACCATAATTATTAATGTAAATTTGAACATATGGGATTCTGTAGTTTTAAGGATGCAGGGATTTTCCATTGTTTAAACATCAACACAAAGACCTAAGCCTGGACGTAATTTGCTTTCCAAAATTCAGCAACAGTGCTGCACGTCGCCCACAGCTCCACATTTTCTCCCTCTGTACCTGGATGGTGCCTCTCTGCAGCACCAAAGGACTCCACGAGCGAAATGCTTTTTATGTTGTTTTTGCCAAGCCATATGTGGAAAGAAACCCTGACTTAGGACAAGCTGATGGCATAAGATGTAAGTACAACTCCTCCGGTTTCATGTGCAAAAAAGATTATTGCGCTCACTTACGTGATTCCGGTTCTACAGGGATTTAAAAATAGTTTTGCAAAACAGAGCGTGCCCGCTCCGACCAGTTTTAAAGGGTTAAAAATGTCTCACTTCTACTATTACTGGATGTCGTCACAAGAGCTGGCTATTCTATGAGGTGCCCTGTGTTTATGTGTTTATGGAGTGACTGTTTAGTTTCTCCAATGTAGAGGTCTGAGCACTCCTCGCTGCACTGCACAGCATACACTATGTTACTTTTAGTTTGCTCAGAAGTAAAGCACAACATAAAGCAACCATCATTGAACAGAGGGGGTGGTTTACGACACCAACTGTTCGCCACCTACAATTTAGTCTTGAGATCCTGTCCCAGGTATCTAAACCCCCACTCATATCTTTTGTCCGGTGACCTCAATGGGTCACATGATAGGGTGATGCAAAGTCTCACAATGATTTCACCCAAGACCTATGGTGATAATGATCCACGTCTTTTTTCACACCTTGGCTCATGTGACAACCCCCACTAGGGTTTAAGTACCTGGAACACTCCGTTTGGTTTTACAACCAAAGAAGCCTGTTGGATGTGAGGTGAAATGTCTTCATGAAACTTAAAGAACCCCAGTCGCTCTCTATCCAAGCTCTTTAGACTGCCATTAGTACCTGCTTCAATCAGCTCAGCACAGCTCCACACGGTTTTTAGGATTTTCCATTAGGCGATAATACTTGATACCAGGTACCACAGATTAAGCAGCAGGTATAAAATCACCGTGACATCTGTCACGGTGCTGCGTCTTTGACCAAGCATTTTGAGTTTATTTTTTCATATTCTAGGCTTGAGGAAGATTATATTGGTTTAAGTTCCGTTTTATTTAGTCTTCAGTTTAGTTCTTGTTATGTCTCTGAGTTTATTTGTACTCTGGTTTATGGGTTCTTGTTATCATCCCCATGTCTCCAGAGAGAGTCTGCCATCTCCTCTGTGTTTATTTGTTTCCCCCCAGGTCATGTGCTGTTTTTCATGTTTGTGTTGGTGTCCTGTGTCGTCCTCCCCCCCATGTTCCATGTTCATGTATCCCCATCTGGGTGTCAAGCTTGTGTGTGTTTTTGAGTCTCTGTGTTTGTGCTACTTCCTGTTTTATTTTGACAGTGTCTCGCCCTGTATTCAGTATTCAGTGCATTCAGTTTTGCTTCCCCTGTCTCGTTATTTGTCCCTCCTGTGCTCCCATGTGCCTCCACTCTCGCCAATCACCCTTTTGTGTATATATTGTGTGGGTTTCCCTGTTGTTCCTTGTCAGGTCATCTGTTCTTACCCCCCTGTGTCTCTATTCCTTCGTGTTTCCCAGTTTCGATTAGCTATTAGTTGGGTTGTCTGATTTGTACTTTTACATTCAACCTAATAAACAGCACATCTTTGGTTAAAACTAGTTCCTGTTCTCTTGTGTTATTGCGCCTTGGTCCTCTCTCTGCTTCACACAATCTGCAGCTGCAGATCATGACAACTCCCACCTTTGTTGTAGCGTTCGTGTCACATACAAGTGACGTTGTGGGACAAGTCCCAGTGTATACTGTACAGTTCAGAGTCACAGAGCTTCCTGGCTGGATGGTTTCAGATGCTGATTGTTGGACGACAGCCTTGATGTTCAAATCTGAATCTTTAACACCAACAGTAATGCTCTCTGAAAATGTTGATGTGTACAAATTGGAACATATACAGTAGTAAGTTCCTGAGTCAGAAATGCGCACATCTGAGATTATTAAGTTGTTTTGACCTGTTTCAGTATCCAGGGTGAAGCGTGGATCACTCTTGAATGTATCATAAAATGTGGGATTGTTTTCATATACATAGAAGGTAGAAATGAGTCTTGGTTTCTCTCCCAAAGTTTGCTTATAGCAGTAAAACCGTGGAGCTCCATCACCTTTACTGTAACAATGCAAAGTCACGCTGTCCCCAGTTTTAACTGATATGAAATGTCTTTCTTGAGGAACAGAAGAAGAGGTACTCAGGTTGTTTGTCTGAGCTGAAGTGAAATAAAAGACAGACCAAATGCAGGTTATGGACTCTTTAAAGCATGAAAATACATTGAAACTTTCAAAATCAAACTGACCCATTTCCCCCGAGAACAAACATGTGAGACAGATGACAAACTTCGCAGATGTCATCTTCTTGAAATAATCATGCTGAATGAAAAGAATCTCAAACCTTTCTTCACTCTTCTTACAGAAGACTGTGCCGGTAAAAACAGCATTTAATAAGGAAAATGCTCGAAAGCACTCTCCGCCTGTGAGCAAAGACAAAACAAAAGAAACCCCACCCTTTCCTATTGGTCGAAAAAGGACCATATCGACCAATCAAAAAATGATATGGCAACATGGCATTTAGTTGTTTAGGAAGGGGGAAGTTTTAGGAGTGATGGCGGTGTTTTGACATGTGAGATTTGCGACGTTTAGCGTAAATCTTGTGTAGTTAGTGAGTAGTGTAGTCAATAGTTTTGTTGTGTGTGTCAGAACAATGAGGCGACTGCTGAATGCTACAGGTGTTACAGGAGTGATACATCTCCTGCTGTCAGGCCTGCAGGTATCAGGCTGTTGTTCTCCTTTATCTCATAGTGGACAGAAATTATTTTTTGGAGTGGCACAAATAATTTGTGTGGCATCAGATTTGATGCAGAACAGCTGATTGTTCTGTAAATAGTTTGAAATGTTTATTTAAAAAATCGCCTTGGCTGCATTTTTAGGTAAACAGCTGCAACAAACAGCTGCAAAAAACTTTGTTGTTTGCAAAACTCAGTTACTTTTTTGAAGAAGTAACTATATAATTAATTACCCAACATTGGTCATTTTATACTGTATTTTGCAGACAGAGTTACAGGACTCTCTCCCAGACCACAGACTCATTGTTCATTGCTCACAGTGGTCCAAGGGGCCGCTCAGGGAGTTTGTGTGTTCGCTTAGACACATGAAAAATTAGAGGGAACATTGGATGTCACCCATAAGATATACTAAATTTGGAAGTGATATGCTGGCCTTTATTTGGGTAACTGTAAGGTGCTTTTAGATATCATTGTCTGCATTTTTTCCATTTGAAGCTTGATATCTGAGAATTACAAAAGAATTAAGAAAGAATCTCTGTCTGAGGACCAATGATCAAACTGTTTGTCCAATATTCAGAAAGGCTCAATAAGTGGCAGATATAAACTAATCCAGTTTAAAGTCATTCACAGATTACATTTTTCTAAACTTAAACTTAACCGGATCTATAATTCTGTATCCTCCTTATGTGATAGATGTAATATCGGTGAAGGTTCCCTTGCACATCTATTTTGGCATTGCCCTGTCTTGAAAGCTTTTTGGAGCCAGATTTTTACGTGGTTTTCAAACCAATTTAGGGAAAAAGTACCACTTGATGGTACACTGGCTATACTTGGATCATTTGCATCTATCAAATCTTTTTCCTTTTCACAAAAACAGATAATTACAATGGGTATGCTGGCTGCAAAGAAACGTATTCTTTTACAGTGGCGGTCTTCTTCGGCCCCGTGTTTTAAAAGGTGGCTTAATGAGATGGTGTCTGTGGCCAGGGTGGAACAGATAAGATTTGATAGAAAGGGGAAACTGGCGAGTTTTTGAATGATTTGGCAGCCATTTCTAGAATTCTTAAAAATTAACTGATCATAATTCATGCCTCACACTCCGCGTGAATTTTCTTATGTTATTTTACTCCTTATTTAGTTAATATTGTTATAATTTTTTCTTCCTCTTTTTTCTCCTTCTTTTTTTCATGCTTATAAGTTCACACATGCTAAATGTAGTAATTGCCCTCAGTTGAATCTGTATAAGCATGTTGTGTTTAATTTAAAAGCAAAAAATAAAAATAATAATAGAATTAAGAAAGAAAGAGGCAGACCAGACCTCATCAGTAATATTACGTCCGGCAATCACAATGAAACCATTTCCTTTTTCACATTCCCCTCCCGAAAGTCTTTTTCCATGGCCTCTCCGAACTCCTCCCACACCCGAGTTTTTGCTTCAGCCACTGCCCGAGCCGCATTCCGCTTGGCCTGTCGATACCTGTCCGCTGCCTCCGGAGTCCCACAGGCTAACCAAGCCCGATAGGACTCCTTCTTCAGCCTGGTGGCTCCCTTCACCTCTGGTGTCCACCATTTGGTTCGGGGATTACCACCGCGGCAGGCACCTTGCGGCCGCAGCTCAATGCAGCAGCTTCGGCAAGGTCCCGAATGACCCGCCAATTTCCGGAGTATGGGGTGTCTGGCCCATTGCTACGGGCCATTCGATCCCTATACAACCGTTGCAAGAGCTTGGTTCGCATTGCCGGCAATAAGTCGGACTCGTTCCCGGTGGGTGATGGGCTCCGCCAGGGCTGCCCTTTGTCTCCGGTTCTGTTCATAATTTTTATGGACAGGATTTCTAGGCGCAGCCAAGTGGCGGAGGGCTTTCGCTTCGGTGGCCTCAGAGTCTCATCTCTGATTTTTGCAGATGATGTGGTTCTGTTGGCTTCATCGGGTGAGGGCCTCCAGCTCGCACTGGAACGGTTCGCAGCCGAGTGTGAAGCAGCGGGAATGAGGATCAGCACCTCCAAATCTGAGGCCATGGTTCTCAGCCGGAAAAGGGTGGAGTGCCCACTCCGGGTCGGGGATGAGTTCCTGCCCCAAGTGGAGGAGTTCAAGTATCTCGGGGTCTTGTTCGCGAATGATGGGAGAAGGGAGCCGGAGATCGACAGACGGATTGGGGCTGCGGCTGCAGTAATGCGGACGCTGCACCGGTCCGTTGTGGTGAAGAGGGAGCTGAGTGTAAAAGCGAAGCTCTCAATTTACCGGTCGATCTACGTCCCTACCCTCACCTATGGCCACGAGCTGTGGGTAGTGACCGAAAGAATGAGATCGCGGATACAAGCGGCGGAAATGAGCTTCCTCCGAAGGGTGGCTGGCCTCTCCGTTAGAGATAGGGTGAGAAGTTCGGCCATCCGGGAGGGGCTCAGAGTAGAGCAGCTGCTGCTCCACATCGAAAGGAGCCAGCTGAGGTGGTTCGGGCATCTGACAAGGATGCCCCCTGGGCGCCTCCTGGGTGAGGTGTTCCAGGCATGTCCCACCGGGAGGAGGCCCCGGGGCAGACCCAGGACACGCTGGAGAGATTATATCTCTCGGCTGGCCTGGGAACGCCTTGGTGTTCCCCCGGATGAGCTGGAGGAGGTGGCTGGGGAGAGGGAGGTCTGGGCCTCTTTGCTTAGGCTGCTGCCCCCGCGACCCGGCTCCGGATAAAGCGGATGAAGATGGATGGATGGATGGACATTCCCCTCCCCTGACACTCCGCTCATCAATGGGTTCCCAGGGTTACAAAAGCACAACCCACAGATTGACTGGGCCAGGAAAACGATTGCTAGCTGGAGTCTTTTTGTCTCGCTAACCGCACTAAGATCAGTCGTTCCCATAAACACAGGGTTCTCCTTCCCACAGATCTCACAGCCACCTGGTCTTTCCCGGGTACCCTCTGAATATCATGATTTACAGGAAGCATTCAGTATGGATAAAATGCTCTAACTCCCACCTCACCGTCCATATGATTGTGCTATTGACCTATTACCCAGAGCACTGCTGCCGTCTGGCTGACTTTACAACCTGTCTCAAATCCATGGAGAAGTACATTCAGGAGTCGCTGCCAGCAGGAATTATCAGACTGTCCTCTTCACCGGAAGGTGCTGGCTTCTTTTTTGTGCCTAAAAGGGATGGGTTTCTCCGGCCACGTATTGATTATAGAGGGATGAATGACATCACAATAAAGAATAAATACCCACTCCCACTCATTTACTCAGCTTTCGAGTCAATCCAGGGAGCCAATGTCTTCACCAAGTTAGACCTCCACAATGCTTACCACCTCGTCCGGATACGGAAAGTAGATGAATGGAAGACAGTGTTTAACACACCTCTGAGACATTTTGAATACCTCGTTATGCCATTTGGGTTAATAAGTGTGCGCGTGTGTGTATGTGTGTGTGTGTGTGTGTGTGTGTGTGGGGGGGGGGGGGATATATGTGTATTGAGAGTGTGGGGAGTGAGTTGGAGGGTGGGGTGGGCTGCTTTTAACTATGTAAAGCACTTTGTGCTACATTTTTTTTGTATGAAAAGTGCTTTATAAATAAAGATTGATTGATTGATTGATTAATTAATTCTCCCGCTGTCTTCCAGGAGCTTGTGAATGACATGCTCAGAGACTTTTTGGATGTATTCGTTTTTGTCTGTTTTAAGGACACTCCTAAGGACATTTTATGACACTGTGGTGGTGTCTGCTATTTTCTATGTTGTGGTCTGCTGGAGTGGTGGAATGGCAGAGAGGGACAGGGGGAAACTCAACAAACTGGTCAGGAGGTTCAGCTCTGTCCTGGACTGTCCGCTGAAGTCCATCAAGCAGGTTGGGGAGGAGAAGATGTTGTCTAAGCTAACATCTATCATGGACAACACCTCCCACCCCCTACATGAGACTGTACGAGCACTGAGTAGCTCGCTCAGCAGTAGACTTTTACACCCACAGTGTAGGAAGGAGCGCTACCGCAGGTCATTCTTACCAGCAGCTGTCAGACTCTATAATGCAGCTTAACATTCTTTTGGTCATCTTACTCACCAGCTTGTTCGTTTACTGTACATTTTATACATAGCTCTGTAGGTTTTATACATAACCCTGTACATTTTAAACATATCTCCATACAATTTTTTTGACATTTTTCTATAGATATTCTGTATATTGTTACCTGTATATACCTGTGCATGCAAACTTCAGTTGCTTATGATTATAGGACCACTTTGTGCCCTCCTTTTACATTTTATTTTCCCTTACTGTAAGAGCTCCGTAACACCGAAATTTCTCATCCGCGGGATAATAAAGGTTTATTCTATTCTATTCTATTCTATTCTATTTCAATCAGGTATTAACCTTCCTGCCTTCTTGGGACCTTTTTGTGCCACTGCTATGTGTTAAATGGCTGCCATTTCCACTGTGTTCAGTGGAATATAACCAAACTTGCCACAGGATAGTTTTTACCTGTCAATGTTAATATTCCAGTGTGAATTCCTTAAATCAGCCTAAAATGGCTGAGCAGCAGAAATCCCCACACCCATCACCCTGGGGACCATTTTCTGCCCATTGACTTCCATTATAAACGCTATTTTTCAACCCCAAATTATCATCATATGATTTTATTTTTTCTTCTTTTCTTGGATGTCAATGAAGACTCAGGGCCTTGAAGTTTTAATTTTTAAATTGCAAAAAAAATGCAAAAAAAATAATGGCAGGTCAAAATGTATGTTGGTGCCAATCTTTGGTCCATCTAAAGGCCTACTTATAATGACAATCACATATTACTTCAACTGGTTTTTTGTGGAAATATTTAGTTTCGTTTTTTGGTTTTTGGGGCTTATAACACAGGGCGCTCATGTAATAACACTGGGATTTGAAGGGTTAAAACAACGAAAATATAATTAAAACTTTACATGAATATTTCAGGGAGAAGTAGTTTTACAAGGTTGGCTAATTTAAAGTGGAATAAAATATGGATATATGGTCTTTTTATGGCGTGGCTGAGAATGGTCCCTAGGGTGATGGGTGTGAGTTTTTTAAAGGATGGCAGGAGGGTTAAAGCACTTCACAGCTGAGTCTGCACTTTTGAGAGTTTTTAAATGATATCTTACTAACTGCTGAATCTGGGAATTCCGTCTTACTTGTGCTTTTGGGTCTCACAGCAGGTTTTGATACAGTAGATCACAACATTTTAATTTCTCGCCTAGAACATCATGTTGGAATTACAGGCACTTCCTTGGAGTGATTCAAGTCATACCAGTGTGACAGAAGTTTCTTTGTCTCAATTGGGAAATTTTAATTATCCTCCGCCCCCTCCCATGTGGTGTACCTCAAGGATCCATCCTCGGGCCCCTTCTTTTTTAGCATTTACTTCAATGTGGCCATATTATTAAAAAACATAAAGTCTCATTTAATTTTAATACAGACGACTGTCAGATTTATCTACCCCTGAAAAACAATGACCGTAAGATAAATACAGTGGTGAGAAATAGCTTCTTTCAGCTGAGGCTGCTCTCTAAAGTCAAACCTTTTATTTCTTTTTGTGACTTAGAGAGTTTTAGATGGATTTGTGACCACACACCTTGATTATTGTAAGGCATTTTATTGTGGTTTATATTATATCAGGCTTCACTATTCAGAATGGTCCAGAATGCTGCTGCTCGCCTGCTGACAGGGACACGCAAAAATGAGCACATTACCCTTGTTCTTGCCTCTTTACACTGGTTGCCTGTCCATTTTAGAATTCATTTAAAAATTCAATTGTTTGCTTTTAAAATTTTAAATGGCCTGGCTCCAACTTACCTGTCAGACCTTCTACACCTATATACTTCGCAACTGACCAGTCACTCCTTGGTGTCCCCATGCCAAAACTGAAACAATGGGGGTACTGAGCTTTTGCTGTTGTGGCCCCCAAATTATGGAATAAGATGCCTCTGCATATTAGGCTGGCCCTAACTCTCTGGGGACATCTCAGGCCCTCCAAGGTTTGGAGGCCTATCTCCCCCCACCACCACTTCCCCTGCCAGTGGCGGACTCCCTCAGACAACGGTGCGTTGGAGGTTCTTTGTGTCTGGGGATGGGCATCCAGGTACACGCCGGCTCACTCCTTGGCGGCCGCTTATCGGGGCCTGGAGCCTGGGGCTCGCTCGGGCCACTTTGGAGGTGGGGTGCCCCCGGCCTCTCGGCCTGGGGCTCGGTCACTCAGGCACAGCTGGCTGCCGGCGGAGCACACGGGCGCGTCACTGCAACTCCCCCTGGCTTCTGCTCCGCGGCTGCTGAGTGAACCCTCATCTGGGACTCTCCTCAGCTCTTTCTGGGACAGTGGCGCAGCTGCCCCTCTGTTAGTCTTCCTTGGTCTCTTGTGTTCTGAGGGCCTCTGGATGTCTGGAGTTTTGATCTCCTCCATACCTGCTTCATGCCCTGGAGGACGGGGCTGTGGCCCCCCCACACCCTCTAGCAGATCATTACATGAAGGAACCTTTTAAAAAAACAAGCGCGTCCATGCTCACAGGTGTCCACACGGGTGATCACACCCACAAACTACACCCCTTTTGGCTCCTACCTCAAAGCACACTGTGTTCTGTTGATCTTATGTGCTGCACAATAATGTTTAATATTTAGTATTTACTGTCATATTCCCATATATCATTGTGATGTTGTTTATTCTATTACTCTTGTTCTCTTCTGCTTGTTTTCTTTTTTCTTTCTCAACAGGTGATCCAGGGGATCGATGTATGCATTTTTTTTTCCTTTTTTATTTTTTTTATTTATTTATTTTTTTTCCTGCCCATTCTGTTGGTTTTTGTTTTTTGCCCTTCTCCCCCGTCCCTCTTCTCAGCTGTTTCTCTTTCCCTCTTTCTTTCTCTCCTTCTTTCTCCAGTCAAGTCTGTCCCGTATTTAGCAAGTGAAAATAAAATAAACAATAAAAGGTGAATCAAATGGACCATTATGGCAAGGCTGGGATGGTCATTTTGGTAAAGTAAATCCGTTGGGCATCTTTCTTTGCCTTTAGACAATAATTCTGATGGCAAAAGAGCCAAACGGGACAGGAAAAAAAAAAAAAAAAAAAAAAAAAAAAAAGGCTGGCCCCAACTGGCCCCATCACTTTTACAAACACATATTTTTTCCAATGCTTTTTAGGAGTAGTACTAGTGTCAGCTAGTCAGTTTTAGTCAGTTTTTGGTCACTCTTAATCATTTTTTATTTTGTTAATTTTATTTATTGTATACTTTATTGTCTATTTTACTCATGTTTTAAAATGTAATATATACTGATTTATTTTTAACTTGTTTTTTTCATTTATGTATTTATTTTATTGTTATTTATATTTATTTCTTTGTCTGTTTAATGTATGGTTTTTACCTTTTGTCACAGTTTTTTGCTGGAAAGCACTTTGGTCAACCATGTTGTTTTAAATTGCTTTATAAATAAAGTGGGATTGGATTGGAATGTTAAACAGGTGAGAAAAAACATGCAGGGGAAAGTCATTGTCAACAGGAACACTTGGGAGACTACTACTCACAATAATATTATACATTTTTACACAAAAACTAAGCCTCATCATGTGAATACAGTAAATACCGCCACAAAAACCTAATCTTATCACAACCATTCAACAATAAAATATGGAATCAAAACAAGTGTCCAAAACTGAACCCACCATAATAAAGAATCAAAACTTCAAATGATTAAAAAAAACCTCAACACAACAACAAATCCAAAAAGACAACTAAAAATTTAAAACTTCAAAAATAAATTAAACCCAAAATCCAAAACAAATTATCTACTGGAATTACATTTATGAGAATTTCAAAAATATGCAAGTAATCAAATTCTGTTAGCAGTTAAATAAAGAGAAGATGCCAAAATCATCACTACAGCAGAAAGGTAATACTAAAAATCATTATATCCGTTGCTCGTCTGTCTCCTTGCTCCTTTCGTCCTAATTTTTCTCAAAGCAGCATAATGAAGGTTGTCCTCTTGGGTGCTCTGGATACCAAAAGAATCAACATAACAATTCAACAAGAAATGTCATTTCCTAAAAACACATGAACTTCCACACTTTAAAACTCACCTCTAAATTTACAGAATCATTTGTGTTTGAGTCTGCTGAGAAAAAAAGGAAATTATTTAAACTTAAATGATTGTTTTACAACCACAAGAGTAAAATATGAACAGAAATTCTAACCTCTGGATTGGCAGTTGTTCCTCTTTTTCATTTTATACACTGACAAAGTTGATAACACGCTGATGATGGTGGTGAGTGTTAAAGCTGCACTTAAGAAATACATCAGGGCAGCAGAATCTTGCCAAACTGTAAATCCTAGAAATGACAGAGCTTTTTAGCTCTGAGTTCATTAAATGTGATCTGCTCCTATTTATAATACCATGTGAGTCACTTCTGATGGAAAAGTGACTTACCCCCAAAGTCCAGCTTGGTCCCGTTTCCAAATAGTATGTGTCCACATGAGGCAACAGCACAGTAGTAGATCCCAGTGTGAGACACATTCAGGCTCTCCATTGTCAAGTTATAGACACATCTATGTGTTCTTTTGTCCTCTTTCCTCTCACACTGATCATTCCTGACTCCATGGGTGTAAATGAGTCCTGGTTGAGAGTCTTCAGAGTCTTTGAACCAGTAAACACTGTGTTCTCCATCACAGCTCAGCATAGTGTGCACCATACAGTGCAGACTTACAGAGCCTCCTGGCTGGATGGTCTCAGATGCTGACTGATGAACTAAAGCTCGTATGTTTAAATCTAAATCATTGACACTGACAATAATGGTCTCTAAGAATGTTGATGTGTACCAGTAGTAACATATACAGTAGTAAGTTGCTGAGTCTGAAACACTTAAGTCTGAGATAATCAAGTCGTTTTTTCCTTTTCCATTATCTAGTCTGAAGCGTGCACTATTGTTGAATGGACCATGAAATTTTACAAAATTGGTTTCTGACTTATAGAAGGTAGAAATGAGTTTTGGTTTCCCTCCTAAAGTTTGCTTATACCAGTAAAACCATGTAGCAACATTCTGTTCATAGTAACAATGTAAAGTCACTCTGTCTCCAGATTTAGCTGATATAAAACGTGCTTCTTCATGAACAGAGGAGGATACATGCAGGTTGTTCTTCTGAGCTGTGGTGAAATGAAAGACAAAGCAAATACACATTGTGGAACATGGAAGCCGAGAAAAAAGAGCTCAAAAGAATTAGACTGTGGTTAAACACAAACTTACCAATTACACCCAAGAACAAACATATCAGGTAGAAGACAATGTGTGTAGATGCCATTGTTCCAAACAGTCGTACTGAATAAAAGAATGGCGACTCTTCACTTTTAAGAGTGATGATTAGATTTTACTGGCCAATCAGAAGTTACACAGTATATGGAAAACTAGATCACATGATCACTGACATCTGTAGTGTTAAACTTAGTAGCTGAGAAAAAAAACAGAAGAACATCATGATTTAGATCAGAGGTGAGATATATTAGATGTCAACTCACTAAATATCCTGTAGACAATGTGTTTGTGTGGGGCAGTGTGAGACCCATAGTTTATCGTTTTGAAATATTTAATGTATTAAACCATGAAAAATAATACACAAGCACACAAAATATACCATTACCTTTTTAATGTTTGTTATGTTAGATACATTTTGGGAAGTTTTGAGTTTGTGTTTAGGATTTTCTGTCATGAAGTTTTGACTCCTGTTTTTGCCAGGTTCTGTTTTGGATATCTGTTTTTTATTTCTTTGTTATTTTACTGTGACTTTCCATCCATTTTCTTCCACTTTTCCGTGACTGGGTCACGGGGGCAGCAACCTAAGCAGAGAAGCCCAAACCTCTCTCTCCCTGGCCACCTCCTCCAGCTTGTCCCAGGAAACACCAAGGCATTCCTAGACCAGTGAAGAGAAATAATTGTTCAAGCATGTCTTGGCCTCCTCCCAGTGGGAGGTGCCCGGAACATCTCACCCATAAACCAACCATAAGTAAAAGTAGGGACATAGAACGACCAGTAAATTGAGCTGTAGCACCAATCTGTCTGTCGATCTCCCACTTGTTTCTCCCGGAATGTTGTCGAAGCTCTGCCAGAGTCAAGAGTTAAGGATCTCGCATATGGGACTTCTGCCAGGCATTCCTCCCCTGCTACATGATCCATCTCACCACCAGTTAGTGATCAGTTGACAACTCAGCACCTCTCTTCACAGTAGTGATAACTACAATATTATTAGGTCTTTCCCTTTCATATATTTACTGTTTTCTAGCAATGAGGCATAGTTTTTTTGCTTTCTTGTGTTTGGGCAGTTTGCACTTTACTTTGATTTATATTGCACAAAAGGATGAGAGCATGATGGTAAAGTTCATATGCATGCTTTAGACTAGAGATGGCATGATACCACTTTTTAATGTCCGATACTGATTCTGATATCATAAATTTGGATATCTGCCGATACCGATATGAATCCGATATAGCGTATTTGGTAATAAATAAAACTGTTTTTTTTTTTTAAATAAATATCTTGCTGCATTTTGTATAAGTTCATACTCAAGTTTTAAAAAACAAGAGAGTGGAGCTATTCTGTTATACCTGCATGCGAAAAATGTACTCCACCCAAAACATTTTATAGTTCAGCAACACTGATCAATCTAATAAATTTAAACCCACACCATCCTCCCTATTCTGGTATTTTAAAGAGTACTTACCTACCTAACTAAAAGGGTTGCCAACTCCCAGCAAAAATATTAGGGAACCACCCCCGCCCTTAATTGATGTAATCAACTTTAATTTAATGCATGTGTAAAACAAATGTACAGAAATCAGTTATTTTTCTACAATAATTAAATAGATTCAGCATCTTTCTTCAAAAGAATTGCAGACTGCACAGATGGTATCTTCCCAAAGGAAAAAGTTCTATAGCTTACTAGGGTATATTAGACTTATTAGTTACTATATACAATAATAGAATAGAATAGAATAGAATAGAATAGAATAGAATAGAATAGAAAACTTTATTTGTCAATTTCTTCAAATGTACTTGCCATACAAAGGAATTGAAATTACGTTTCACACTCTCCCATGCGTAGACATTGACAACAATAAAGTGCAGATGCACAACAAAAACAGCCCTAACAATAAGGTAATATTAAATAGGTAACAGGATAGACAAAAAATAAATAAAATAAAATGTTCCAACAGTGTTCCCTGGAAAATAGTATACTAGTCTACTTCAGGTAGTCCCAGGTTGTGGTTGGTAGGGGTGTTTTGTTTTAATGCAGCATAAGACTATAGCAGCAGTAATAGTAATATAATAATATAAATAGTGCTAAAAGAAATACTAAAAATATATAGCAGCAGGTGTGTGCAATTGCAATGCAGAGGTAGTTGTTTCCAGTCAGGAATGTTTTCCAGTTCTTGGTTCAGAGAGTGTTTCCTTGTTGGAGAGTGTGCGTGGATGGGGGGTGGGAGGGGTAGAGTCCAGTCTGTCTTCCTATACTTCTGCCAATCTGGTGATTCTGCTGGCTGGAAGCCGGGAGGGAAGAGAGTTCAGCAGTCTCACAGCCTGGTGGATGAAGCTGTTGGTAAGCCTGTATAATATTGGATTTCTATACATTTAATCAGATGACCACTTTTGTTGTATGATTCAGATAATTATTTATTCAAAGTTTTTAAATGACATAACAAAGAAAAATATTTATTTGTGCCCTCTTTTCCCTGTTAATGCCCTACCTCGCCCCCCCCAACAAAACTTTGTTAGACCCGCCCCTGCACAGTTACCAGCCATCAGCTATGAAGAAAATTATCCTGGTGTTATTTGTCAGAAACAGTTCATAACTTCCCTTCAACTCATTTGTGTCACCTAAAAGGTAAACCTGTTTCTTCATCACCTGCTCAGCTCTGATGATTCAGTAAGGACATCTCCTGGTTTCATCTTCATGTTTCCCTCTCACCACATATCCAAACCGACATCATGACCAGCAGCTTTTACAGCCGTGGCTCCAGCAAACATCAGCTGATACTAGAAAGTAATATTAAATACATTCTAACAACAGCTTATCACGCTTAAACGTGCTGCTGTTGTTTATCCGCTTGTCTCCTCTTTCTAGCACAAAGTGGGCGATAAACAAACAAGAAAGACGGGACTTGCGGCAGAAAAGCCGATCAGCTGATCGTTGATCAGTTTCATGTTCGAAGTAATAACAGGAGAGGAAGGGGTAGAGAATGAAAGAAGTAGATGCAACTGCGCAGCAAAGACAGAATAACTCCGGCTTTGTGTCTATTTTTTAATTCTAGCTGAAGTACGGGACAAATTGCTTCCTTTTCACCTCAATATGGAACTCCGATGGCCAGTCCAGCTGTGGGTCAATATATCAGTTGTTAAGCTTAACGTGGAAATACTATGCAAACATTCAGGGATGAATTTACACACTTGCTTTACTTCTCTGGGATAGTTTTCGCCGAGATGAAATGCCGCGGTTAGGAAGCATGTAGCGAGGCTCCAAATGCTCCAACAGACCGCCAACAGGTCTCACAGACAACAGCCGCTCTATCACGTGACACATACTGCTCTGATGCGCCGAGCTGAGTTACGCCAAGTAGCGCATTTTGTGAGATGATTTTGTGATACTTCGGATCGGATTACATTTTTTATTTCTCTTCGATATCCATCTCTACTTTAGACTGTGCCACTATTTTCCCATGTTGGCCCCCAGGGTGGGGACAGCCACGACACAACCTGCTGCCGCGCCTGTAACCATTCCTTGGGTGGGAGCAGCTGGTGCTTGGCAGGGGCCTGCACCCATTCTGGTTCCCCAGAGAAGGGTCACTAAGCAACCGCCAGACTTACCAACGTCCCACGCACCTCGCCAGCTGGAGGTGGAGAGAGGGTGGAGAGACCCCGGTCTCTAAGGACCAGGGAAGACCTGGGTCGCCGCCCCAGTGGAGCCTGCTCTGCCTGAGTGTAGACAATGCCCGGGGAGGACTGGCTCAGCGTGAGCTGGCGGGACCTGCCAAGCTGGAGACGGAGGTGGATGTGCTGCCCGGTCTGGCCTCTCTTCCATCAGACACGCGGCGGCCACTTGAATGGACACTTTCCTGTCACTGGGCCAGGGGGCCCTGACTGTCCGGGCAGGTTCACTCTCCCGCTCATGCGCAGGATGGGGGAGCTCAGTCGGGCGATGGGGGTATGTGGCATGGCATGGTCTGCAGTGCTGCTGCAGGGGAGGCAGACGCATCTAAGCGGCATTCGCAATCATACTTCTCCATCTTCAAAGCTGAACTACGTCCTGCAATGTTATTGTTGTTGTTAGTGTGTGTGGCTGTAAGCTGCAAAGCTGCAGCCGGTGTGTAAAACAGCAAACGTGAGAGTTAATACAAGTAAATGCTGAAAAGCATGAGATGGTCGTTGGGTCTGCCGTGGTATGTTTACAAGTAGAAAAATAAAGAAGTGAAAAAGAGTGCAGTAGAGAATACATGCTAACTGTCATGAAACAGCTGTGCAGGCAGGCAGGAAAGGACCCAAATGCAAACTCACAGAAAATGGGATTTACACTCAAAATACAGCTTTATTAGCTGAAAGGGAAAAAAGGCAATACAAAAATAAACTGGGACTCTATAAACATGAATACACAAGGAAACACAGGGAGAGACACACTGCCATGAGGGAGATTGTGACACGAGATTGAGGGAGACGCTGACATAAATACGCAGAAGGATAACGAGGAAATGAGAACACACGAGCAACACAGCTGACACGAATAACCCTAACGAGACAGGGGAAGCAAAACTGAACAAAACATGGAAACACAAGACCTTTACAATAAAACAGGAAACAGAGGAACATGATGCAGGAGTGGAGGAGAGGCAGACGGGATAGAACGAGGGAACACGAGGGAGTGTGAGGGAGGACGGGAGAGAGACATGGCGCGAAGGGAGACAAAACATCATAACATGTCAAATGGACTGGCAAGACACAACACTCGGGAAAACAAGAAAGTCTAAGGAGATAAACATAGATGGGAAACATGGAATGACACACACAAGGAAGGGAACATGGGAATGGTGTGTATGTGTTTAGGACTAACACACCTAAACGCATACACACAGAAGGGGGCACAGAGGGCAAAGACATAAGGGGAGCCTAAATGTACAAAGGTCGACACAACACACAAGACACAACATAGACCACTAAGAATAATAAAGCATAACACACAAAGTCATAAAAACACAAGAAACACAAAATGATGAGTTGCAGAGAATATCCCGACTGCCAAAAGGTGAAAGGAGGGTTACACCCTAAAAAGGTTGCCATTTTTCCGCCAGGTGAACACAGAGCTGTTTTTGGACAGTGAATGATGCCCTTCTCTGAGTGGCAGGCAAACTAGGACGTAAATGAAGGACTAAGTGAACTCAAAAAGGCAGCTTTAATACTGAACACTTTCCAGAAAACAGAACAACACAAAACTCACATAAAGCAAGAGCCACATATTCACAGTGTAGGAACGAGGTGATTTGGAGCAGAACAAAACAAGAAGCATGTTTTGTACTGGCTTATTTCTTCAAAACATTGATTCAGAAAGGTAAATGGTAAATGGTAAATGGCCTGTATTTGTATAGTGCTTTTCTAGTCCCTAAGGACCCCAAAGCGCTTTACACATTCAGGCTGCATTTGTAGGCCGATTACATCACAGTAACACACTAAAGGCTGTCCAAATTCGTAGACTCCTCCGAATGCAGCCAACAAATGCGTCCTCCTTTTCCCGGAATTTGAAGGATGGGTCTGGTATGTCCTTCGTAGCCCACCCAGAATTCATATTGCGGCCCAGCCAAACTCCAGTTTCCGGCAATGGCGGCCGCTACTAAGTTTTAAAATTACTGTTATTAATCTTTCTGGGCTACAAAATAAACTTAACATATTTTCAGGCGAGAATGTGGGTGTGTAAACTTCAAATATCTGCTCGGTTTATCAAGATATTGCATATTTGCAAAAGTGCTTCGACGCTTTCGGAGACGTCTGTTACCCACCAGCTCGATAGCTAGCTGAGAGCTTGAGGGTTACTGAAGCCGCCGAGAACGGCACAACTCCCGGCACATCATTTTCAGATCACCGCGGACTTTCGCTACTCAGGTTAAACGTAATATATAAGTAACTTAGACAACCTAAAAATGTTATTGTTGGGCTTATTTCAGTGTTTTATTTGTTCGTGAGTAAATCGGTTTGGCTGAGATTAAAGTTATTAGATTAAATTAGATAAAATAAAACTTTATTTATCCCTGGGGTGGGTTGTCTTTCGATACAGTAGATCACAACATTTTAATTTCTCGCCTAGAACATCATGTTGGAATTACAGGCACTGCCTTGGAGTGATTCAAGTCATACCAGTGTGACAGAAGTTTCTCTGTCTCACTTGGGAAATTTCATTCATCCTCCGCCCCCCCTCCCATGCGGTGTACCACAGGGGTCCATCCTCAGGCCCCTTCTTTTTAGCATTTATTTACTTCCCCTTGGCCATATTATTAAAAACCACAAATCCAATTTTTATGCAGACAGCTGACAGATTCATCTATCCCTGAAAAACAATGACCTTAACCCCCCCAGGCCCTGGTGTCCCACCATCTGACTTGGGTCCTCTCACATCCTGTGTCAAACCAATTGTCATCAACCTTGGACTAAAAATTCCTCTTTATATTGTTTTATATTATATCAGACTTCACTATCACGCTTGCAAATGGTCCAGAATGCTGCTGCTTGGGAAACGCAAACATGAGCACATTACCCCTGTTCTTGCCTCTTTACACTGGTTCCTTGTCCATTTTAGAATTCATTTTAAAATTTTATTGTTTGCTTTCAAAGTTTTAAATGGCCTGACTCCCACTTACCTGTCAGACCATCTACACTGATACACTCCACAAAGGTCTCTTAGATCAACTGACCAGTCACTTCTTGCTGTCCCCATGCTGAGACTGAAACACCAGAGGGACCAAGCTTTTGCTGTTGTGGCCCCCAAATTATGGAATAAGCTGCTCCTCCATATGGGGGCGATTGTGGCTCAAGAGTTGACAGTTCGTCTTGTAATTGGAAGGTTGCCGGTTCGAGCCCCGGCTCGGACAGTCTTGGTCATTGTGTGCTTGGGCATTTCACCCGCCTCGCCTCTGTCAGTGTGCCCCAGGGCGGCTGTGGCTGCAGTGTAGCTTGCCATCACCTGTGTGTGTTGGCTTCATCTAGGCACAAAACCATCAAACTGCACAAGACCTAGCTCTTTGTGTTTGTGGCTCACAAGGGAAGTCAGTCAAAGTTGAGGAAAAGATTCCTTCACCTGAACTCAACTAACTTTGACTGATTCCTTCACTACAGCCCTTTTTATTGTCAGCAAGCAATCATTCATGAATATGCAATTACAAATACACGTGACATTCTTAAGCAGGATCAGTGTCTATATTCTGTGTGTGTGTGTAGATGCATGTGTGTGTGTGTGTATGTTTCCAGCTATACCATACATAGACATACGACCTTTCAATGAACTTAAACTGTATGCAGAAAAGCATAAGTAAACGTCTTGCTAAAATATAAAAACATGAACTTTCAATAGGACATTTAAAGGTGTGAAGTCTTAGAGTTTGAGATAACGAACAAGACAGTTTGGTTTCTACAGCTATAATGAAAATTATAACGTCAAGGCTGCTTCCGCTCATCTCATGGTACACAAGTGCACATACACTCTTATCAGACCTACTAAGGATAAGATACTTTATCAGCACACAAATGATTATATATATATCTAAGCATAAATGATTATATGTTTCTAAGCACAAATGACAAGACAAAAAATATCAATTCCAACAGTGTGTGTGAATGGGTGGATGACTGGATGTGTAAAAGTTCATCTTGACAGGAAGTTAGGGGATCATTGAGCTTATTATCGTGGCAAATGTGGCTCAAGAGTTGGCAGTTCGTCTTGTAATCAGAAGGTTGGCGATTCGAGCCCCCGCTCCGACAGTCTCTGTCTTTGTGTCCTTGGGAAAGACGCTTCACCCATTACCTACTGTTGGTGGTCAGAGGGCCCGGTGGCGCCAGTGTCCGGCTGGATGTGTAAACACTTTGGGGTCCTTAGGGACTAGAAAAGCGCTATACAAATACAGGCCATTTACCATTTTACCATCCATATTAGGATGGCCCCAACACTTGAAATCTTATAATCACTTTAAAAAAACACACACATTTTTTCCAAGGCTTTTTAAGAGTACTACCAGAGTAAGCTTGAAGTCAGTTTTGATCTTCTTTTTTCATTCATGTATTTATTTTATTGTTATTGATATTTATTTATTTGTCTGTTTTATGTATGGCTTTTAACTTTTATCTGAGTTTTTTGCTGGAAAGCACTTTGGTCAACGATGTTGTTTTAAATTCATCTATAAATAAAGTGGGATTGGATTGGAATGTTAAAAAACAACATGCAGGTGAAAGTCATCATCAACAGGAACACATGTGAGACTACTACTCACAATAATATTAGACATTCTAACAAAAAAACTAAGCCTAAGCATTTTAAATACAGTAAATACCACCACAAAAACCTAATCATATCACGAACACAAAACCATAAAATAGGGAGACAAAACAAATATCCAATACTGAACCCACCATAATAAAGAATCAAAACTTCAAATGATAAAAAAAACCTCAACCCCAACAACAAATGTAAACAGACAACTAAAAATGACTTCAAAACTTCAAAAATACATCAAACCCAAAATTAAATTTTCTACTGGAATTACATTTACAGGAATTTCAAAAATACGCAAGTGATCAAATGCTGTTAGCAGTTAAATCATTTTTCTTTCAGACCAAAGAGAAGATGCCAAAATCATCACTATAGCAGAAAAGTAATACTATAAATCTTAATTTCTACTGTTTACTTTATACTGGAGTACACACATGTATCCTGGGTGTTGCTCGTCTGTCTTCTTGCTCCTTTCGTCCTAATTTTTCTCAAAGCAGCATAATGAAGGTTAACCTCTTGGGTGCTCTGGATACCAAAAGAATCAAAATAACAGTTCAACAACAAATGTCATTTCCTAAAAACACAAGAACTTCCACACTTTAAAACTCACCTCTAAATTTACAGAAACATTTGTGTTTGAGTCTGCTGAGAAATAAAAGGAAATGATTTAAACTTTAATGCCACTATTTGTAAACCACAAGAGTAAAATATGAACAGAAATTCTAACCTCTGGATTGGCAGTTGTTCCTCTTTTTCATCTTATACACTAAAAAAGTTGATGAGACGCTGATGATGGTGGTGAGTGTTAAAGCTGCGCTTAAGAAATACATCAGGCCAGCAGAATCTCCACGAACTGTAAATCCTAGAAATGACAGAGCTTTTTAGCTTTTCTTCCTGAGTTCATCGAATATGATCTGCTCCTATTTATAATACCATGTGAGTCACCTCTGCGGGAAAAGTGACTTACCCCCAAAGTCCAGCTTGGTCCCGTTTCCAAACAGTATGTGTCCACATGAGACAACAGCACAGTAGTAGATCCCAGTGTGAGACACATTCAGGCTCTCCATTCTCAAGTTATAAACACAGGTGTGTGTGCTTTTGTTGTCTTTCCTCTCACACTGATCATTTCTGACTCCATGGGTGTAAATGAGTCCTGGTTGAGAGTCTTCAGAGTCTTTGAACCAGTAAACACTGTGTTTTCCATCACAGCTCAGCATATTGTGTACCATACAGTGCAGACTTACCGAGCCTCCTGGCTGGATGGTCTCAGATGCTGACTGATGAACTAAAGCTCGTATGTTTAAATCTAAATCATTGACACTGACAATAATGGTCTCTAAGAATGTTGATGTGTAGAAATAGGAACGTATACAGTAGTAAGTTGCTGAGTCTGAAACACTTAAGTCTGAGATAATCAAATGGTTTTTTACTTTTTCATTATCTAGTCTGAAGCGTGCATTATTCTTGAATGGACCATGAAATTGAACAAAATTGGCTTCTGACTTATAGAAGGTAGAAATGAGTTTTGGTTTCTCTCCTAAAGTTTGTTTATACCAGTAAAAACGTGCAGCAACATTCTGTTCATAGTAACAATGTAAAGTCACTCTGTCTCCAGATTTAGCTGATATAAAACGTGCTTCTTCATGAACAGAGGAGGATACATGCAGGTTGTTCTTCTGAGCTGTGGTGAAATGAAAGACAAAGCAAATACACATTGTGGAACATGGCAGCTGAGACAAAAGACCGTAAAAGAATTAGACTGTGGTTAAACACAAACTTACCAATTACACCCAAGAACAAACATATCAGGTAGAAGACAATGTGTGTAGATGCCATTGTTCCAACAGTCGTACTGAATAAAAGAATGGCGACTCTTCAGTTTTAAGAGTGATGATTAGATTTTACTGGCCAATCAGAAGTTACACAGTATATGGAAAACTAGATCACATGATCAATGACATCTGTAGTGTTAAACTTAGTAGCTGAGAAAAAAAAAACAGAAGAACATCATGATTTAGATCAGAGGTGAGATATATTAGATGTCAACTCACTAAATATCCTGTAGACAATGTGTTTGTGTGGGGCAGTGTGAGACCCATAGTTTATCACTTTGAAATATTTAATATATTTAAAAAAAAACATGAAAAAAAATACATAACCACGCAAAGTATGCTAGTAGCTTTTTTAATGGTTTTCATGTTAAATAAATGTTTGGAATTTTTGAAGTTTGTGTTTAGGATTTTCTGTCATGAAGTTGTGACACCTGTTTGTGCCAGGTTCTGTTTTGGATATCTGTTTTTATTTATTTGTTATTTTGCTGTGACTTTCCATCCATCCATTTTCTTCCACTTATCCGGGACTGGGACGCATGGGCAGCAGCCTAAGCAGAGAAGCCCAGACCTTACTCTCCCTGGCCACCTCCTCCAGCCTGTCCTGGGAAATACCAAGGCGTTCTCAGCCGAGTGACGTAATCTCTCAAGCTTGTCCTGGTCTCCTCCCAGTGGGAGGTGCCTGGAACACCTCACCCGTAAACCAACCATAAATGAGGGTAGGGACGTAGAATGACCAGTAAATTGAGCTGTAGCACCAATCCATCTGTCGATCTCCCGTTCCCCTCTCCCAGGATGTTGTCGAAGCTCTGCCAGAGTCTGGAGTTAAAGATCACACGGACGGGTCTTCTGCCAGGCATTCTTCCCCCACCACCTGATCCAACTCACCACCAGCTGGTGATCAGTTGACAGCTGAGCACCTCTTTTCACCATAGTGATAACTACAATATTATTAGGTCTTTCCCTTTCCTATATTTACTGTTTTCTAGCACTTAATTATCTCAGACCTAAGTGTTTCAGGCTGCACTCTGAACAGGTTGCCATTTTTCCGCTAAGTCAACACAGAGCTGTTTTTGGACAGTGAATGATGTCCTTCTCTGTGTGGCAGGCAAAGTAGGACGTAAATGAAGGACTCATTAAACATTAAGTGAACTCAAAAAGGAAGCTTTAATACTGACCACTTTGCAAAAAACAGAAAAATACAAAACTCAGATAAAGCAGGAGCCACGAATTTACAGTCTAGGAACGAGGTGGGATACATAAGGCTGGAGATTTTAGTGGGGACCACGTGGACCGGTAGTAGTGCAGGTGAGCGAACTGAGGTAAAATGGAAAGGTAGGCATTTTGATGCCCAGAAAACTTCAGGCTTAGAATGGCTGGACAGTGAGCATCACAAACTGCCAGAAAACCGAAGGTGATCCATGAATGTCCTGCTAATCAAAGTAGTACATAAAAGATGGTTGGCCTGTTACCACTTGAGAATGAGACAATAATCCGACACCCAAGAGCTGTCACACTACTCCTTAAATAGCCTTTCAAATGATGCCTGATGCTCTGCAGGTGCATCAGGAAAACCCTGATGATCACAACCATGACCGCCTGCACTAAAAAAGGAAAAGACACACAAGACAATAGAACACATGCAGTCCCAAATCCTAACATAAACTGATGAAAACATGACGAAAGGCATGGGAAACACAGGAGAAGCATGATAACTAAGAAAAGTCTATAAAGTGTTGGGTTTTTTGTGTGGTTTTTTGAGAGAAGACAAAGGTGCTCAAATGATAAGTTTTCACATTTTATTATTAAATGGTTAGAATGTCAAATTAGTTTTACATGGCATGGTGGACTGCTGTCTCTCTGGCTTGGAGGCAAAAGCTGCCACACGCAAGCAGTAAACACTTTAATTAGGTGTGGTAAAAACAGAGCGTTAACATGATTGGTCAAAAGTTGGAGAAAATCCTTTAGACCCCATGTCCTGCTTATGTTTCATCTCCTGCACCTTTCAGACATCTCCCTTTATGGAGTTGACAGTTCTGCAGGCAACACTCCCATCACCATGGCAACCACCTCTTTTCCTTCCTGTAGAGTTAGAGAAGGGGGAAAAGAGCATTCCCTAATAACCAAAATGTATTGCCCTGTTTTCCTCTAGCAGAGTCAGCCTTAAAGTTTTATACCTTGGTGCCATCACCAGCCCTAGCAGACCCCTCACACATTCCTTAGAGACAGGACTAGACCAGCGGCGTGAACTCAAGGGAGGTAAGAATACACAGGGATTCAAAGAATACAGTATAGACTGAAACTAAGAAAAGGCTAGATATTAAAAAAACAAAAAACAAAATTGGGAATCTAAATATAACTGAGAAGAAGAACCAGGAAATCTCGAAATCAGGTAGACTCGAAACACCAAGTGTTAGAACCAGTGTTTGGAGGCGTTACATTGGTGTTTGACCTTTTTGTTTTTTAGATTAGATTAGATTAGATTAGATTAGATTAGAAGAAATTTTATTAATCTCTCGGGTTCCTCCTGGAAATTCAGTTTCCAGTAGCACAGCACCGACAGAAGTTGCATGTTACAGATACAATAAAGAGGAATGAGAGTAAGGATATGAGCATAAATATACCATATATACACATATACACATATATAAATACAGAATAAATAATAGCGATAAATAGGAATACCAGCGTATTGCACATTTGAGTGAATCTATTGCACAGTGATTATTGCACAGTCGAATATAAGAAAAAATATTGCAAATATTGCACAGTGAAAAGGGCATTACAACTCAGTTGTTCCCGCCCTCCTTTGTCCTCATGTTTCCTCTCTCCTCCAACGAGGAGTTAAACAGTTTCATGGCGTGTGGGACAAAGGAGTTTTTAAGTCTGTTGGTTCTTGACTTTGGGAGAAGCAACCTGAATAGGCTCCTCTGATTATTTATGGCCATGCGCAGAGGATGCCCAGCATTGTCCATAATGTCCAGCAGTTTCATTAGTGTCCTTTTCTCTGCCACTGTCACCAGAGTGTCCAGCTTCATGCCGACCACAGAGCCAGCCTTCCTGATTAGTTTTTCCAGCCTGAATGAGTCCTTCTTTGCTGTGCTGCTCCTCCAGCTCACCACAGCATAGAAAAGTACTCCTGCAACCACCGACTGGTAAAACATCCTCAGGAGCTTCATGTAGATGTTGAAAGACCTCAGCCTCCAGAAGAAGTAGAGTCGGCTTTGTACTTTTTTATACAGGTGCTGCATGTTGCATGACCAGTCCAGTTTGTTGTCCACCCACAGACCGAGGTACTTGTACGTGTTGACCACCTCCACCTCCTCTCCCTCTATCTGAAATGGCACTGGACCTGGTCTGGACCTCCCACAACCAGTTCCTTGGTCTTTGAGGTGTTGAGTTGCAGGTGCAGCTTTGTGTGAGTCCGTGTGACAAAGTTCCTCACCAGACTCCTGTACTCCTCTTCCTGATCATCACAGATACACCCCATGATGGCTGTGTCGTCTGCAAACTTCTGAATGTGGCATAATTCAGAGTTATAGCAGAAGTCATAGGTGTACAGGGTGAAGAGAAGAGGGGACAGCACAGTTCCCTGTGGTGCTCCTGTGCTCCTGACCACAGTGTCAGACGTGATGTCCTTCAGCCTGACGTTTTGTGGTCTGTCAGTGAGGTAGTCGGAGATCTTGTTTTTTCAGAAGCAGACCGGGCCGGATTATATTAAAGGCACTCAAAAAGTCCAGAAACGGGATCCTGACCGTGCCTTTCCCCTCGTCCAGGTGTGTGTGTGCTCTTTGTAGGAGGTATAGAATGGCATCCTCCACTCCGACATCCGCCTTGTAGGCAAACTGTACTGGGTCCTGGGCATGTTGTACCTGTGGTTGGAGGAGGTTGAGGAGGAGCCGCTCTAGAGTTGTCATAAGATGTGACGTGAGTGCCACCGGTCATTCGGCTCATTGGGATGATGTAGGATGTCTTCCAGATGGCGGGCACTCTCCCCAGTCACAGGTTGAGGTTGAAGACTTGTTGTAGCGGCTCCCCGTCACCTTTAAGGTTCTTGTTTCACCAGGGAGTCAAACTACTGTGCTTTCTTTTTCAAATGAAAAGCAAAATTCCTAAAGCTCGTATTTAGATTTGTTATTTGAACTGGAGCTCAACTGCAAATCCCAAAGTCAGGAGAAATTACAGAGACTTTTTGCTTTTAGATATCTATTGCTGTCACAGTTTATCATACAACATCAGTTACCTCTACTGGAAGAAGAAAGCTTCATAATGGGGAAATCCACATGTTTTATCTCTTTTTGCAACATTTTTTTCTTTTTGCTGAGATTTTCTTAAAATGCAGTGCATTTGACCTGTCACGGTCACTGTAAATTCCACTGGTTTTCTTCATTCCCATCCAAAACTCAAGCAACATTGTTTTCTTTTTAAAACCCTTGTATGGTGTTCGGGTCTGTGAGACCCGTTTTCAGTTTTTTTCAAAAGAAAAATTAAACAATTAACTATTTTTTCAACCTAAAATTCATTGGCTTTGGCTTATTTTCTGTGGAGAACATAAATCCGAACAAATTTTCGATGACCGCATACTGTACCTCCCCCCACGCATTTACATTACATACAAGGTGTTGGGGTCCACTGGACCCAGGTCTAATAAAAGTGTTGAAAGTGTAGGTCCTGTGTTCCCACACTCTGTCTTCCTCCTTTCTGGTGCTGCTGATAGTGTTTTCTTCCCCTCCTGCTCCCGCACAAAGTTGCAACATTGTTGAAAATTTAACTATCGACACCGTCTGCTCTTACACTCCCACACATTTTGCCCTCTTTCTTGAGTTATCCAAATTTTATTTTCTCATACCCTGTCCAACCTGCAAATTAGGGGCATAATACTTTGAATGAGACTTTACCAGTGTGGTTCCTTATCACAGCTGATCAAGATGGCAAAAAGATTATCTGCTGCGATGGCCTTGCAATTTGATTTTGGAAGAGAGAGGAGCTTCTGATGATGATGTCGAGGAAGAGGTTTCAGAATATGAGGATCACATTTCTGAAAATTCAGAGTCTGACAGTGACTTTGAAGAAGTGGATGAGGTTGAGCACCATTTAGTAACAAAACAAAGACGAGTACCCCATCATCAGCCAGCTCCAGAACCAGCCTGTCAGTAGCCAGCTCCGGGACCAAAACAAGCCCACCAGACGGCAAGTGAAGAAATATGTATGTCAAAAAAAAGTGAAATTGAATGGTCTTCTTGCCCAAGAAATGAGCCACCCTGCAGAGCTGCTAATGTGATAAGGATGCAACCAGGGCCAACACGGCTGGCAGTTACTCATGTGCAGGACATCAAGTCTTCATTTGAGCTTTTCATCCCAGATTCCATCCAGAAAATTATTCTGGATTGCAGTAATTTAGAAGGATGGTGTGTTTTTGGAGAGAGGTGGAAGAAGATGGACCAAATTGATCTGCAGGCCTACTTTGGGGTTCTTACCCTTGCTGGAGTTTTCAGGTCCAATGGGGAATCCACAGAATCTCTGTGGGATGCAGAAACCGGCAGAGAACTTTTCCATGCATCAATGTCTCTGGAAAACTTACACAAAATTTCCAGGATTATTCGTTTTGATAACCGAGACAACAGACCAGCTCGACGGCAGAGAGACAAGCTAGCTGCCATCAGGACAATGTGGGATAAGTGGGTGCACCGCCTCCCCCGTTTTATAACTCTGGGCCTAATGTCACCATTGATGAGCAGCTGATGCCATTTAGAGGCCAATGCCCCTTTAGGCAGTATATACCATCAAAACCTGCAAAATATGGTATAAAGATATTTGCACTTGATTATAACTGATTTTATTTTTTTTATAACATTTTATTAAAAAAAACGAGAAGCACATTAATTCATAAATGTCATCTAACAAAGGTAAAGGGAAAAAATTAACCATGTTTGCTGTTCACATGGCTCGTAATTGGGATGAAGTAAACATCTGTTGAGTAATTTAACATAAAATTGTTTGATAGTGTTAATTGGAAAGCCAAAACTCTAGCGGGTCCACCAGACCCATGAACACTGGCTGAGTAACAAAAATACGAACACCACACAAGGGTTAAAGAGTCCAGAAGGTGACTATATACTACAAGATAACTACAGGCTTATTTAATAAAGAAACAAAAACCCCAGATCATATTACACACTGTTATATAATGAAAAATGCAGTAAACATTATTGTGTACACAATTTGGATGTCAACATCTAATGAATGTGTGAATTTTTTTTTCCGCTGGATTGGAAAAAATATAACCTGCTGCTTGACACTGGAGTAAACACATTCATCTTGGTTGTTCCTCTGTCTCGTTGAACTGTTGGGTAGGTTAACACTTAAAGCAGTGTAGTGGACGTTGTCTGCATCATGGTGTAACTGACCGGGACTTGACCCACTGTTCTTAACATAGACAATTGGTACCGATTTTTTTTCCACCTTTAAATTCAGAAAAGACCAAAGTTATTGTTATCATAAAAATCTCATACATATTTTGTCTAACCAGGTACTAACTCTAAATGGCATTACTAATACCTAACACATGTCCTAGTTTGGATTTGGGCGACCTCTACTTTTAAAATTAGGTGACAAACTTTCCTTTTTGGTCAAGTTTAGAGTTATACATGGATCAGGTGACACCAAACCATCCCTTACTCATGCTTCTATTTTCATTCCCACGTGGTGATTCACCACTACAGCATGTCATAGTTTGTATGTTGACATCGTCTCTCTGTGCTCTTCCATTTTCTCTTCTCTAGCCCCTCTTTTCCAAAGCCTTCCTCAGCTTGGTTCTGCTGGAGATTTCTTCATTTTAAAAGTGAGTATTGCTGCTCACTGGGGATTATCTTATTGTTGGGATAATCTCTATTAAAGCTGGATTTTTACATTTTAAATATCCAATATCCAGCCAGTATCCAACACTCATTTTTACAGCTTTATTTCTTCAAAACATCAATTCAAAAAGGTGCTGAAAATTTTGCTCAGACATATTGGTCCATACAGCTATGATAGCATCTGCTGCAGATTTGGTATCTGCACATCCCCAATATGAAACTCGCATCTCAAAGATGCTCTGTGCAACTGGAATCTGGTGACTGTGGAGGCCATGTGAGTACAGTGTGATGTTTCCATGTTTCAAGTACTTCACAAGTACAATGTATTCTTCCTTCACATGATTGATGCCAAACCTGTCACAGTTTGAAGAATTAATGACGCAAGTGTAGGACTGAAGGCAGACAGAAAGCTAATCTTTTATTAGGTTGCAAACAGAATTACAAAATAGAAAAAAGCAGGAATCCAGAAATCATTTTAGAGATCCTCAGAAACCAGAGGAAAAAGAGGGTGGAGATATACAGCCACAGAGACAAAGAATAAAAGGAAGACAGGATTATAAATACTAACTGGGAATGTTAAACTGGTCAGAAATAACATGCAGGTGAAAGTCATTATAAACGGGAACACTTGGGAGACTAATACTCACAATAATATTTTACATTTTTACACAAAAACTAAGCCTCATCATTTGAATACAGTGAATACCGCCACAAAAACCTAATCATATCACAAGCATACAACAATAAAATATGGAAGTAACCAATATTAAACTCACCAAAATTAAGAATCAAAACTTCAAATGATAAAAAACAGTCAACACAACAACAACTTCAAAGAGACAACTAAAAATTACAGAACTTCAAAAATACATCGAACCCAAAATCTAAAACAAATTTTCTACTGGAATTACATTTACAGGAATTTCTAAATTATACAAGTGATCAAATGCTGTTAGCAGTTAAATTATTTTTTAAATATCTTTTCTTCCAGACCAAAAAACGAAAAGATAATCAAATCAAGAAAAAACAAAATCATCACTACAGCAGAAAAGTCATACTAAAAATCATAATTTCTACTACTGGGTGTTGCTCGTCTGTCTCCTTGCTCCTTTCGTCCTAATTTTTCTCAAAGCAGCATAATGAAGGTTGTCCTCTTGGGTGCTCTGGATACCAAAAGAATCAAAATAACAGTTCAACAACAAATGTCATTTCCTAAAAACACAAGAACTTCCACACTTTAAAACTCACCTCTAAATTTACAGAATCATTTGTGTTTGAGTCTGCTGAGAAACAAGGAAATGATTTAAACTTAAATGCCACTATTTTTAAACCACAAGAGTAAAATATGAAAACAGATTCTAACCTCTGGATTGGCAGTTGTTTGTCTTTTTCATCTTATACACTAAAAAAGTTGATAACACACTGATGATGGTGGTGAGCGTTAAAGCTGCGCTTAAGAAATACATCAGGCCAGCAGAATCTCCACGAACTGTAAATCCTAGAAATGACAGAGCTTTTTAGCTTTTCTTCCTGAGTTCATCGAATATGATCTGCTCCTATTTATAATACCATGTGAGTCACCTCTGCTGGAAAAGTGACTTACCCCCAAAGTCCAGCTTGGTCCCGTTTCCAAACAGTATGTGTCCACATGAGACAACAGCACAGTAGTAGATCCCAGTGTGAGACACATTCAGGCTCTCCATTCTCAAGTTATAAACACAGGTGTGTGTGCTTTTGTTAGCTTTCCTCTCACACTGATCATTCCTGACTCCATGGGTGTAAATGAGTCCTGGTTGAGAATCTTCAGAGTCTTTGAACCAGTAAACACTGTGTTCTCCATCACAGCTCAGCATAGTGTGCACCATACAGTGCAGACTTACAGAGCCTCCTGGCTGGATGGTCTCCGATGCTGACTGATGAACTAAAGCTCGTATGTTTAAATCTGAATCATTGACACTGACAATAATGGTCTCTAAGAACATTAATGTGTAGAAAGAGGAAAATATACAGTAGTAAGTTGCTGAGTCTGAAACACTTAAGTCTGAGATAATCAAGTGGTTTTTTCCTTTTTCATTATCTAGTCTGAAGCGTGCATTATTCTTGAATGGACCATGAAATTTTACTAAATAGTGTTCTGACTTATATAAAGTAGAAATGAGTTTTGGTTTCTCTCCTAAAGTTTGTTTATACCAGTAAAAACGTGCAGCAACATTCTGTTCATAGTAACAATGTAAAGTCACTCTGTCTCCAGATTTAGCTGATATAAAACGTGCTTCTTCATGAACAGAGGAGGATACATGCAGGTTGTTCTTCTGAGCTGTGGTGAAATGAAAGACAAAGCAAATACACATTGTGGAACATGGCAGCTGAGAAAAAAGACCGTAAAAGAATTAGACTGTGGTTAAACACAAACTTACCAATTACACCCAAGAACAAACTTATCAGGTAGAAGACAATGTGTGTAGATGCCATTGTTCCAAACAGTCGTACTGAATAAAAGAATGGCGACTCTTCAGTTTTAAGAGTGATGATTAGATTTTACTGGCCAATCAGAAGCTAGACAGTACATGGAAAACTAGATCACATGATCATTGACATGTGTAGTGTTAAACTTAGTAGCTGAGAAAAAAAACAGAAGAACATCATGATTTAGATCAGAGGTGAGATATATTAGATGTCAACTCACTAAATATCCTGTAGACAATGTGTTGGTGTGGGGCAGTGTGAGACCCATAGTTATTAATTTTGAAATGTTTCATGTATATAAAAATGGTGAATTAACTACACAACCACACAAAATACGCCACTATCTTTTTTAATAGTTTTCATGTTAAAAACATTGTAGGATTTTTTTGTTATCTTTTTGAATTTGTGTTTAGGATTTTCTGTCATTTGAAGTTTTGACTTTTGTTTGTGTCAGGTTGAGTTTTGGATATCCATTTTTATTCCTTTGTTATTTAATTGTAACTTTCCATCCATCCATTCATTTTCATCCGTTTATCTTTGACTGGGTCGTGGGGGCAGAAGCCTAAGAAGAGAAACCCAGACCTCACTCTCCCCGGCCACCTCCTCCAGCCTGTCCCGGGAAATACCAAGGCATTCTTAGCCTAGCCAAGAGACATAATATCTCAAGCATGTCCTGGTCTCCTCCCAGTGGGAGGTGCTGGGAACACCTCACCCATAAACCAACCATAAGTGAGGGTAGGGACATAGAACGACCAGTAAACTGAGCCACCATACCAAACCATCTGTCAATCTCCTGCTCCCTTCTCCCAGAATGCTGTCAAAGCTCTGTTGGATGATCTCTTGTGCAGAGGCTTCTGCCAGGCATTATACGTTTCGGTGCACCAGGTCTGTCCAGCATCCTTCCCCGCCACCTGATCCAACTCACCACCAGTTGGTGATCAGTTGACAGCTCAGCACCTCTCTTGACCGTAATTATAACTACAATATTAATAGGTCTTTCCTTTTCCTATATTTACTGTTTTCTAGCAATGAGGCCTATTTTTTTTTGTTATCTTGTGTTTGGGCAGCTTGCACTTTACCATCACGATCTCGTCCTTTAGTGCAACACAAATAAAAGTAAAGTTCATATCCATGCTGCACACTGCACCACAATTTTCCAGACAGACTAACAATTCCAAGAAATTGAAGTATTGAACGACATAATTTTAATGGAGTGGTTTTTTTATTCATGGAAACCAGCTGCATCAAAGCCTTACATGATACATCTAAATGCACCGCATCAGATTCATGTAAGGCATGCCACCACTGGATGCCAGAGGAGTGGAGACGTCTTCTCTGCAGGGACAGATCACACTTGTCCGTCGGACAATCTGATGGTAAAGTCTGGACTTCCCAGGTGTGAGGAGAGCAGTACTTGCCTGACTGCCCTCTACCAAGTGTAAAGTTTAGTGGGGGGGAGTTATGATGTGGGGTTGTTTTTCAGGATCTCAACACAGCCTCAGTGATAGAACTGTTAATGCTTCAGCACACCAAGACAAGTTGGACAATTTCATGCTTCCACCTTTGTGGGAACAGTTTAGGATGGTGATCATTAATCACAGTACAGATATGAGATTTTTTTGCCTCATGGGATCTGTACACGTTTTAGTGGTTAATTTATCTCTCATAATAATTTATGCCATGTATACACCACAGAGCGCCTTGGTTCCCAACCAGCGTACTCTGCCAAAATCCCCCAAAATTACACAACGTAATCGGCCACACTCTTCTGCTCTTGTTGCAAACGGAACAAACAAGCTGTTGTCGCAGGCATAGTCTGCAGCACTGGGCTCATTTCCTCATCAAAGACACTTCTGAACTCACTGCTAAACTCAGCACAACACAAATCCTTGCTGTAGTTGAGAATGGCCTAAGCCCATCTGAGAGTCCTTCCTCTGAGGAGGTGAACAAGGTAAGAACTCTTTGATTCATCTGCTGAGTAAGCGAGACAAATGTGTCAAAATACTAGTGAGCACTGTGTGAGGAAACACACAGTGGTTTTTACACACTCACACTGATATATGAGAGAGGGAAAACGTGGAGGAGAGAGAAAGAAAATGGCATGTCAATCCTAGATATACAAGAATATAATTTTAGAGGGAAAAAAAAAGCATACCATAATAAGACAACCACAAGACACAAACTATGGGAAAGAGTAGAAAAATACAGAAGTGGAAAGAGTGTAGTGGAGAAGACATGTTAAGTTCACTATGGGAAATCTCCCAGCAGCTTGAACCTATAGGAGTGTAACTGAGGGTTGGCTCTTGGTCTCTGGTTTCTACATTTCTTTCTTTTCCTTCACTTTCCAATTCATAGTTGCAGAGAATATCCCAACTGCCGTTGGCTGAAAGGAGGGTTACACCCTGAACAGGTTGCCATTTTTCCGCCAGGTTAACACAGAGCCATTTTTATAATAATAATTGTCACAGTTTCACTGACTGTATAGAGTGAGGAGTGGACCTAAAATGCAGACACAAATGAACATGAAACAAAACTTGATATAAACAAAAAGTGAGCTATTTATTGAGGGCTGGCAAAAAAACTACAAACAAAGAGGGCAAGGGAAAAACTGAAACCTAAACTGGGTGACCTAAAGCACAACATAAAAGATCCTGACATGAACACAGATAATCTTGGACATGAATACCTGAGCCGTGGAACATGGAAACCTTGAAGCATGGCATAGAAAACAACAGACAACCTGACAAAGACTGAATGAGAAAACACAGACTAAATACACACAGCTTTTAGTTTTGTTTGTTTGTTTGTAGAGCTCTGGGTAGCTCTCCAGCTGGGTCTAGACTGGGTCTAGAGAGTATTTTAAATCCAGGGAATTTAAAATAGAAAGTAGCTCGTCCGCAGAAGGACTGGTAGCTCCCCTCTTGTGGGTTTAGAGCTCTGGGTAGCTCCCCAGCTGGGTCTAGACTGGGTCTAGAGAGTATTTTAAATTCAGGGAATTTAAAATAGAAAATAGCTCGTCCGCAGAGGGACTGGTAGCTCCCCTTACGATAAGGGTTCGGATTGCGCGAACAGGTGTGAATAACACAACCTAGACTGGGTCTAGAGAGTATTTTAAATTCAGGGAATTTAAAATAGAAAGTAGCTCATCCGCAGAGGGACTGGTAGCTCCCCTTACGATAAGGGTTCGGATCGTGCAAACAGGTGTGAATAACACAACCTGTGCCAGAAACACGACGCTGATGAGCCTCAACTGTCGCTCCAACAACAGTATGCGACACAGGAGCATGCAAAACAGTTTTGAGGCAGCCACCTAAGAACTTCTGGTGGCAGTTTGTTTGTTAATTAGTTAGTTTGTTTGCTTGCTTGTTTTAATCAATTTTAAATCATGCCTTTTATCTGTTTTTGTTTCTAATGTCTCTGTAAAGCACTTTGAATCACCTTGTTGTTGAATTGTGCTATACAAATAAATTTGCCTTGCCTTGCCTAGCAGACTAATGAGGGAAGTGGGAACACAGTGGGGAAACAGCATAAACAAATGACCATAACGATGTCACAGGGGAAGTGTAAAACTAAACACAATGGGCTGAGGCCCAGAAAAATCCATCCATCCATCCATCCATCCATTCGCGTCCGCTTATCCTTTTCAGGGTCGCGGGGGGCGCTGGAGCCTATCCCAGCTGTCATAGGGCGAGAGGCGGGGTACACCCTGGACAGGTCGCCAGTCTGTCACAGGGCCAACACACAGGGACAGACAACCATTCGCACTCACACTCACACCTATGGGCAATTTGGATTAACCAATTAACCTATCCCCACTAAGTGCATGTCTTTGGACGGTGGGAGGAAGCTGGAGTACCCGGAGAGAACCCACGCAAACACGGGGAGAACATGCAAACTCCACACAGAAAGACCCCGGCCTGATGGTGGAATTGAACTCAGGACCTTCTTGCTGTGCGGCAACACCACCGTGCCACCGTGCTGCCCAGAAAAATGAACTGAGGTAAAATAGAAAGTTAGGCAGATTGATGCACAGAAAACTTCAGGCTGGGAATGGTTGGACAGTGAGCGTCAAGAACTGGCAGGAAGCAGAAGAGAAGGCGATCCGTGAATGTCCTGCTAATAAGGACTTGAAGTTTTTACTCCTTTTTTTGTCAGGTTGAGTTTTGGATACCTGTTTTGATTCCCTTGTTGTTTTTCTGTAAGTTTGATAACTGCAATACTATTAGGCCTCTGTCTATATTTACTGTTTGTTTAGTAATTAAACCTAGTTTTGGTGTAATTTTGTGCTCGGGAAGTTTGCACTTTACCATCGTGCTCTTGTCCGTTTGTGCAATACAAGTAAAAGTAATACCCATATTCATGTTGTAGACTGTTCTCTATGTTATTCCTCTGACACATTAATTGAAATCAGCTGATTAAAGTGCAAATACAACTTGATATTTGGAGGTGAAGATGGAGAGTGTAAATAAAGAGTCTTTATTGTTCCCAACCCAGAGCCTGCGCGTGAGTCCGTTCAGTCTCGTTGTGAAACCAACAATTGAACTACTGAACTACTTTTTCAAGTAATGGGTTCCATGCCTAACCAGCTGCATCAAAGCCTTATATAACCTATTTCACTCCAACGTGTTGGATGCAGTGGCATAAGGCACTGTGTAGTGGAGTGGGATTATGATGTGGGGTTGTTTTTTCAGGAGCTCAGCACAACCCCAGTGATAGAACTGTTAATGCTTCAGCACACCAAGACATGCTGGACAATTTCATGCATCCAACTTTGTGGGAACAGTTTAAGGATGGTGATCATTAATCACAGTGCAGATAAATCAGAAGAATGTTTGCATCATGGGATTTGTACAGGTTTTAGTGGTTAATTTATCTCTCATATGAGGATTTATGCCACGTATACACCACAAAGAGCCTTGTCTTCCCAACCAGCATACTCCAGAATGTAATCAGCCACACTCATCTGCTCTTGTTGCTAACTGAACAAACAAGCTGTTGTTGCAGCCATATGGTGCAGCATTGGGTTAATTTCCTCATCAAAGACACTTTTGAAATCACTGGTAAACTCAGCACAACACAAATCCTTGCTGTAGTTGAGAATGGCCTAAGCCCATCTGAGAGTCCTTCCTCTGAGGAGGTGAACAAGGTAAGAAATCTTTGATGCATCTGCTGAGTAAGTGAGACAAATGATTCTAAACACTAGTGAGCACTGTGTGAGAAAACACACAGTGGTTTTTATGTAACTTGCTGTAGACGGCTTGAGGAATTAGAAGAGCTGTCTCCAGAGGCACTTCTGTGATATTTTAGAGAGGGAAAACTTGGAGGAGAGAAAGAAAGAAAACAGCATGTCAATCCTAAACATACAGGCAATAAATAGAAGAAGAAAGCATACAATAATGAGACAATCACAAGACACACTTTCTACCTTTCTTTCTTTCCCTTCGTTTGTTCTTTATTTTCTAATGCTTGTCCATTTCATGGTTGCAGAGCATATCCCGACTGCCATAGGGTGAAATTAGGGGTACACCCTGAACAGGTTGCCATTTTGCCGCCAGGTTAACACAGACAAAAAGACATCATTCACACTTTAACTGTCCAGAAACAGCTGAGTGGTAGGAAACAAATGCAGACTCATTAAGCATTACAGGGAGTGCAGAATTATTAGGCAAGTTGTATTTTTGAGGAATAATTTTATTATTGAACAACAACCATGTTCTCAATGAACCCAAAAAACTCATTAATATCAAAGCTGAATGTTTTTGGAAGTAGTTTTTAGTTTGTTTTTAGTTTTAGCTATTTTAGGGGGATATCTGTGTGTGCAGGTAACTATTACTGTGCATAATTATTAGGCAACTTAACAAAAAACAAATATATACCCATTTCAATTATTTATTTTTACCAGTGAAACCAATATAACATCTCCACATTCACAAATATACATTTCTGACATTCAAAAACAAAACAAAAACAAAACAGCGGCCAATATAGCCACCTTTCTTTGCAAGGACACTCAAAAGCCTGCCATCCATGGATTCTGTCAGTGTTTTGATCTGTTCACCATCAACATTGCGTGCAGCAGCAACCACAGCCTCCCAGACACTGTTCAGAGAGGTGTACTGTTTTCCCTCCTTGTAAATCTCACATTTGATGATGGACCACAGGTTCTCAATGGGGTTCAGATCAGGTGAACAAGGAGGCCATGTCATTAGTTTTTCTTCTTTTATACCCTTTCTTGCCAGCCACGCTGTGGAGTACTTGGACGCGTGTGATGGAGCATTGTCCTGCATGAAAATCATGTTTTTCTTGAAGGATGCAGACTTCTTCCTGTACCACTGCTTGAAGAAGGTGTCTTCCAGAAACTGGCAGTAGGACTGGGAGTTGAGCTTGACTCCATCCTCAACCCGAAAAGGCCCCACAAGCTCATCTTTGATGATACCAGCCCAAACCAGTACTCCACCTCCACCTTGCTGGCGTCTGAGTCGGACTGGAGCTCTCTGCCCTTTACCAATCCAGCCACGGGCCCATCCATCTGGCCCATCAAGACTCACTCTCATTTCATCAGTCCATAAAACCTTAGAAAAATCAGTCTTGAGATATTTCTTGGCCCAGTCTTGACGTTTCAGCTTGTGTGTCTTGTTCAGTGGTGGTCGTCTTTCAGCCTTTCTTACCTTGGCCATGTCTCTGAGTATTGCACACCTTGTGCTTTTGGGCACTCCAGCGATGTTTGCAGCTCTGAAATATGGCCAAACTGGTGGCAAGTGGCATCTTAGCAGCTGCACGCTTGACTTTTCTCAGTTCATGGGCAGTTATTTTGTGCCTTGGTTTTTCCACACGCTTCTTGCGACCCTGTTGACTATTTTGAATGAAACGCTTGATTGTTCGATGATCACGCTTCAGAAGCTTTGCAATTTTGAGACTGCTGCATCCCTCTGCAAGATATCTCACTATTTTTGACTTTTCTGAGCCTGTCAAGTCCTTCTTTTGACCCATTTTGCCAAAGGAAAGGACGTTGCCTAATAATTATACACACCTGATATAGGGTATTGATGTCATTAGACCACACCCCTTCTCATTACAGAGATGCACATCACCTAATATGCTTAATTGGTAGTAGGCTTTCGAGCCTACACAGCTTGGAGTAAGACAACATGCATGAAGAGGATGATGTGGACAAAATACTCATTTGCCTAATAATTCTGCACTCCCTGTAAGTGAACTCAAAAAGGCAATTTTAATACTGAATACTTGAAGAATCAGGCCTGTTTGAAGATCTGGTTTTCTTTATTCACATCCAAAACTTGCTTAGAAGACTACAACCACACATCATTTTCTTTAAATGAGTTCAACAATATTGATTACAAAATAGAAAGAGGTGACTATAATATATAAAACACCCAGCACGCCCCTGCGGGCGGTTTATCCTTCAAGCTCGGGTCCTCTACCAGAGGCCTGGGAGCTTGAGGGTCCTGCGCAGTATCTTAGCTGTTCCCAGGACTGCGCTCTTCTGGACAGAGATCTCCGATGTTATTCCCGGCCCGGGATCTGCTGGAGCCACTCACCTAGCTTGGGAGTCACCGCACCTATATATATATATATATATATATATATATATACATATACATACATATATATATGGCAGGCAACATTGCAGACATAGAGGACAGTTACAAGTACCTGGGGATCCCGCAGGCGAATGGGAACCATGAAGAGGCCGCTAGAAAAGCTGCAACCACCAAGTACCTGCAGAGGGTCAGGCAAGTCCTGAGGAGTCAGCTGAATGGTAAGAACAAGATCCGGGCCATCAACACGTACGCCCTGCCCGTGATCAGGTACCCTGCTGGGGTAATAGGCTGGCCAAAGGAGGAGATAGAAGCCACTGACATAAAGACAAGAAAGCTCCTTACCATGCATGGAGGGTTTCACCCCAAGTCCAGCACAATGAGGCCGTACGCTAAGCGGAAGGAAGGGGCCGGGGACTGGTGAGTGTCAGCACCACAGTCCAGGATGAGACAACGAACATCCAAGAATACATTGGGAAGATGGCCCCAACTGACCGAGTGCTCAGTGAATACCTCAGGCAGCAGAAACCCAATAAAGAGGAGGGAGACGAGGAACCATCATGGAAGGACAGGCCCCTGCACGGTATGTACCACCGGCAGATAGAGGAGGTGGCTGATATCCAGAAATCCTACCAGTGGCTGGACAAAGCTGGACTGAAAGACAGCACAGAGGCACTAATCATGGCAGCACAAGAACAAGCTCTGAGTACAAGATCCATAGAGGCTGGGGTCTATCACACCAGGCAAGACCCCAGGTGCAGGCTGTGTAAAGATGCCCCAGAGACAATCCAGCACATAACAGCAGGGTGCAAGATGCTAGCAGGCAAGGCATACATGGAACGCCATAACCAAGTGGCTGACATAGTGTACAGGAACATCTGTGCCAAGTATAACCTGGAAGTCCCGAGGTCAAAATGGGAGATGCCCCCAAGGGTGGTGGAGAATGACCGAGCTAAGATCCTGTGGGACTTCCAGATACAGACGGACAAAATGGTGGTGGCTAACCAACCGGACATAGTGGTGGTAGACAAACAGAAGAAGACAGCCGTAGTGATCGATGTAGCAGTTCCGAATGACAGCAATATCAGGAAGAAGGAACACGAGAAGCTGGAGAAATACCAAGGGCTCAGAGAAGAGCTCGAGAGGATGTGGAGGGTGAAGGTAACGGTGGTCCCAGTAGTAATCGGAGCACTAGGTGCAGTGACTCCCAAGCTAGGCGAGTGGCTCCAGCAGATCCCGGGAATAACATCGGAGATCTCTGTCCAGAAGAGCGCAGTCCTGGGAACAGCTAAGATACTGCGCAGGACCCTCAAGCTCCCAGGCCTCTGGTAGAGGACCCGAGCTTGAAGGATAAACCGCCCGCAGGGGCGTGCTGGGTGTTTTTTTTTATATATATATATAATACAACATAACTACAGGTTTATTTAAAAAAAGAAACACAAAAGCCCCAGATCACATTACATTGCACACAATTTGGATGTCAACATCTAATGAATGAATGTGTCACAGCTGCAGTGGCAGACATGTGAAGTGATGAGGGAAGGCCCCAAGTGCAGGAACTGATAACTGGCATACACTGAGTGAGCTTTATTTTCAGTGTGGATGAAGTACAAAGAAAAGTAGAGAATGGCAGTGACTTAAACTAAGAAAGACCTAAACTGGGAAAGCTAACAAGAAACATGTAACCTGAGACAAAGAACTAGAAAAAACCTAACCCACAGAGGGAACAACGCAAATGAACAGAGAGGATGACAAGCAGACAAACCATCAACAGAGGACTACACAGGGCTTAAATACATGGGCAGGAAAACAAGAGGATGGGGAACAGGTGGGAAAACACTCAAGTCTAAAAAAAGCATGTTACTACGTGGAGATCTGGAAGGCTGCTCCAAAAATGATCCGATTATATTTGAAATATTTGTTCTATTCTCTTCCAAACACCAGCTGTGTATTGTAGGTTTTGAATGTTTACTAAAATAAAAATAAAAGCATCCTAACCTAACATCTCACTTGTTTGTCTTTATCCAGGCATGCATGTGTACTATGTTTATTAAGAACAGTGTTGGGAAGGTTACTTTTAAAATGTATTCCACTACAGATTACAGAATACATGCCCCAAAATGTATTTTGTAACGTATTCCGTTACATTACTCAATGAGAGTAACGTATTCTGATTACTTAATATATTATCATGCTTTTTACAACTACATGAATGTACTATTGCTGTGTAATTTATTACTATTACTGAAGATAACTCGCCATACCAATAACAACTGGATTTTTAAATCTTAATATAAAATGAGTAACAGTAGGGTGGGCATTAGGTAAGGCTGCACTTTTTGCAGCGATCTCGTATAGAAAACTGTTTCACGCGTATATAAAACAGGTCCGCAGCTCCGAACCGTAGTAAAGGGACCTCTGGTTAATACGTCGGGTTCGTGTCGGGCTCATAGCTGAAAACTAGCTTTACTTTGTTGTCTCGGTCAACTTTGCTAGCGAGAGACAGAGAGAGGAGTTGAAAGGCTGCTTCAACAGAACTTATTGCTTCGGAGGAAAACACGAACACAGTGTACAGTCGAGCCTTAATAGCTTTTACTTACAACTGGGCCTATGAGGGGCATTCTTTAGGGCTATGCCTGTAACACTCTGCATATTGCCTCCATATTAATAAATTTTTGAACAATATTTTTTAAAAGTATTTTGTCACGTCATTATGCGGGCCGCAAGTAGGGGTGACATGGGCCACATTAGAGCCTCTTAATGCCTGTTTTGTTTGGGTTTCCACCGGAGTGGAATTACCAAAAATAGAGAGGACATAGCCTAACACATGAAAGATCCACAAAGATGCAGACTTGACAGACTCTGGAACAGAGGGAATCTTAAGCACAGAGACAAAAGTAACTAGACGTGGAACACAGAGACGACATAAAGACAGAAACTAAGACTAAGCATACAACTCACGGAGAACAGAATTAAACCTTTACCAAGAACAAAGAGGAGGCACAGAAACAGAACAGAAACCTAGAAACCAGGAACTATAAATATATTACAAACAGAAAACCATAATCCACAGAGTATAACTTAAACCAAAAACACAAACCCCGTGACAGTGTGGATTTTTTGTCTCACTAGAGTGGAAAAATGTAACCTACTGCTTGACACTAGAGTAAACACATTCATTCTGAGTTTTTCTCTGTCTTTTCAATCTGTTGGGCAGGTTAATGCTTAAAGCAGCGTAGTGGAGGTTGTCTGCATCATGGCTACCCTGGTAAAAACAAATTTGAGAGGTAGATCAAATTACAGTTTCTGGAAAAAAATATTTCAAAGTAATATGTGCTAAAATATTTTTCAATATTACTTTAATCTGAACAGATGAAACGTACCTCTGCAGAGGGAGTTGAAAGTCTTGTTTGTTGATGGCCTGAATGTAAAATACAAAAACAGCAGTCTCACTTAAAAGTCCAAATCAGTGAATAAAAACTGTCAAATGCAGCACTTTTTTCCAGTACCTGATTTGAAGTGGTTTCTTTTGCTCATCTTGTAGAGAAGAAAAGCCAGTAAAACAACCAGGGTGGAGGTAAAAGTCAATGCTCCACTCAAGACGTACACCAAGACAAGAGATTTTGCCTCATCTGTAAAGAGCCAAGAATTCTGAGCACAGACTTCTCTATATTTTAGGTTTTCTTTTCAGATAGATAATAAAATAACAGTCACAGATATGGGTTCTATACTGCTACTTACCTCCAAACACCAGCATGGTTCCTCCTCCGAACAGTATGTGTCCACATGAGGCGACAGCGCAGTAGTAGATCCCAGCATGAGACACATTCAGGCTTTCCATTGTCAAGTTATAGACACAGGTGTGTGTTCTTCTGTTGGCTTTCCTCTCACACTGATCATTCCTGCCTCCATGGGTGTAAATGAGTCCTGGATGAGATTCTTCAGAGTCTTTGAACCAGTAAATACTGTGTTCTCCATCACAAGCCCCAGTGTATACTGTACAGTTCAGAGTCACAGAGCTTCCTGGCTGGATGGTTTCAGAAGCTGACTGTTGGACCACAGCCTTGATGTTAAAGTCTGAATCTTTAACACCAACAGTAATGCTCTCTGAAAATGTTGATGTGTGTAAATAGGAACATATACAGTAGTAAGTTGCTGAGTCTGAAATGCGCACATCTGAGATTATTAAGTTGTTTTGACCTGTTTGAGTATCCAGGGTGAAGCGTGGATCACTCTTGAATTCACTGTGAAATGTGGCATTTTGTTCATATACATAGAAGGTAGAAATGAGTCTTGGTTTCTCTGCCAATGTTTGCTTATACCAGTAAAACCGTGGAGTTACACCATTTTTACTGTAACAATGCAAAGTCACGCTGTCCCCAGTTCTAACTGATATGAAACGTCTTTCTTGATGACCAGATGAGAAGAACTCCTGGTTGTTCACCTGAGCTGAAGTAAAATAAAAGACAGAGCAAATACATTTTATAGACCCTTAAAAGCATGGAAATATATTCAGACTGCAGTTTCAAAACCGTAAACTCACCCATTTCCCCTAAGAACAAACATGTTAGACAAAAGACAAACTTCGTAGGTGTCATTGTCTTTAAATAATCCTGCTGAATGAAAAGAATCTCAAACCTGTCTCCACTCTTGTTAGAGAAGACTGTGTGTGATTGGCCAAGCAGAAGTGTCACAGTATGTCTTTTAAGGAAAGATGATCACATGTTCAGAGCAGCCAATAGTGTTAGACTTCATGATTGAGGCAAAAATAAAAAATAAAACTGTTCATAAATAAAGAAAACAGCACTGATCAATCAACTCTTTGTACACACTTTTCTTAAAAATTCTAAAGGCCTGTTTTTCATCTGAGTATGTGGACCAGGGATTGCCCCCATCTCTAATCCACTGATTTTCAGGCATGGAGGAACAAATGAACCGTCCACAGGAAAAAAGCAAAGAAGATATCAGACACGGTGGTTGAGCCCTGACTGACCAGTTTGAGTCTTTCCGAACTGCTGACTTAATACGAAAATATGATAGTGAGTGATTTTACCATTCACGTAGATGCTGAAAACAACAGCCTAAACAATGCATTTAATTAGCTAGACTCAAAATCTAAATGAGCCCACCCACCGCTTTAATCATATTCTGCATCTTGTGCTATATGGTGTAGAAACCAAACACTTAACAGTATCCCCTGAAAAGTCAGACCATTGCTTAATAACATTGAAACTTACAAAAATAGGCTACACAGCAGTGGGGAATAACTTTGATTAGAGTAGATATATTTCTGAAAGTGCTGTAAGTAGATTTAAGGATATAATTCTTCCACTTCTTCAATGCCATGTGCCAACACAATAGAGAGCAGCTACCTAAACTTTACTCCCACAGAGGTCAGTGATGTTGTGAACAGTGCTACATTCTCTCTCCATATGACTCTGGAACTTAGAACTTCTAAGTATAATAACATCATGAGGTCATTCAACACCACTCAACCACAAACTGTAGACAATATTTACATAACCTGAATATGAACAACAATATTTATATAACAACAGTTATCTGTTACTTATGTCTGAGGAAGACACTGCATGGTTTAGGTCAGAAAATAGGAATAACAGATGCAAGCTATCTGAAAGTGGTTGGCCACCACTGGTAACACACTATGTAATATATGCAAGTAAATGTTTTGTTAGTCTTTGGGTTTACTATGTTTTTGGTGTTTGAGTAATTGAGTTGGGCGGGGGGATTGTGGTGGCTAAACTCAAGATTCACATTTTTACATTGGGAATGACCAAGATGGACAAGATTAGAAATGAAAACATCGGAGGGACAGTTCAAATAAGTTAGACAAAACTGAGACGGTTATGTCTCAGTTTTGTCTGTCGGCTTTTGTCAAGCCGACAGGCGTGACAAAGTCAGGAAGACCTGGAAGATAATTAATCAATATGGTGAAGAAGGGATGCAGAGGGTTGGTGTGATGGATACCAACAAATAGGAAAATGTACAAAGAACTCTATTCACTAGAAGAAAATCCTACTCACAGAAGCCCAATCATGGACAATAAAGAGTGTAAAGAATACATCAGTACAATGTCACGCCAATTCTACATCTATAACATAATAACTAACGGTGAATTTGCAACTCACAAAGCTCATTACATATACAAACATGGGCTTTTGGTATCTCCATAGTTCTAGTTGTGGCACAAAAGGAACCATAATTGATCTGTGACACCTCAGAAACACTGCTTTAGGACAGGAAATAATACCTCACGTTATAGTTGACACACGTTAGACATCATAACTATTATTGATTTCCAGACAATGTGATGACAATGTGATCCTTAAAGACGTGGATTTGATTATAAGTCAATTAGACCTTTTAAATTTGACCTCAAAACCTTACAGCAATAAACCACTGTGGTATGGAGGACCACAAGAGCCGCATGCTGTCAGGATTTGTGTCGTGGATGAGAGGAGGAGGACCCAAACGCTGGACTCACAGGTAGGTAGGTGAAGGTGGGTGTTTATTGCCGATGGAGTGAACAAACAGAACAGAGGTAGGAAATGGCTGGCTGGACGGCTGACTGAATGAAGAAAGGACTGAATGGCTAGCTGACTGAACGCAGGCGGAAACGACAACATAACATCAATGACACCACAAGGGCTGAAGGGAAGAGAGGGCTTAAATACATGACTAACAATGACAACGATTGGAGACAGGTGAGTGAACAGCTGAACATAATGAACTAATGATAAATGGGAAGAGGACTGAACATAATGCACACAGACCAAGGCTAACACAATAAAACAGGAAGTGGAACAGGCAGTAGATAAACAGTGAACGTGAACTGAAAATACTGGGTCAACGACCCAGAAACCCTGACACATGCATAGAAAGAAAGAATTATCTGCTTAAATAATGAATTGTACAATAAATTATGCAATTGTAAACCTTACTAAAGTAATTTCTTAGTTAATAATGTAATTTAAAAACACTATTTTAAGTCAATATTTTAAAATGACTTTTCAATCCATTAATAAATACTTCAAATCCAGCTCGCAAGAAAAATCTCATTTCAAAAATCATTTTCAATTTCCAAATTAAAAAACTGATTTTTAAAATCTTTTTAAAAACACAATTTATATAAGAGAAATAAGTAAACAGATTAAAAAATCTAAGGATTATTTCTAACGATTCCAATGGCCAATGGCGATTCCACTCCTCATTTCAAAATCCATGTTCCTTTCCTGTTAGCTCACATCTTAGCTATTATTTTAGCAAATAGACTAGCTTTGGGATTAACTATTGGATTACCTTCTGGATTAGCTTTCAGATTCGATTTTAGATTTTTTTTTATCTCATTTATGAGATCCTAAAGCAATGCAAATTAGCCACACAGCGCAATGTAAGGAGCTCTGAGATTGGTTGGACAGACATAGACTTGTTGCCTGGATTTTTCTACACTGCTGTTTGTGCTCATAGCTTTGCTCTGCTAAGAAGTGCGTGTGCTTGTACAAAGGCCATTCGGCCTTGAAATGCCACTTTACACTCTGCCTGACAAAGATTTAATAGAGATATGTGATTGAGGTAGGTGAAGAAGGAAAGGGACCCTGCAGTGAAACAGAGAGCTAAACCTCCGAGTGCGCGCCTGTGGACTCAGCCTGACCACCTGTTGAAGCTAACGTGCTAACATGGCTAATGCTAGCATCACCTCATGTAACCCCACTCTATTAAGGGCCATTTCTCAATACTCACGTACGCAACTCTGTACTCATGTTCTCGCAGACTTCATAAGTTCACACAGGAGTCCGGACTTCCTGAGAACGTAGCACGATTTTTGTACAATTTGAACACGAGTGTACTTGATGATGTTACAGGTCAGCCTAACATGACCCGGCTGGCTCGTCCCACTCAAATATCAGATCAGAATTTTACAGTAAACATATATATAAATGTTACTGTGTCAGTTTTCATTGAAAAATAATAAAGGAAAAATATTTTATGAATTACTTTACCTGTACTATAGCAAGATGTGCTCTAGTACAGAATAGGATGGTGCACATATTTCAGAAATCCAACTATAATTTTACATGCAAGCTCACTTTTTGCAGGTTAATTTGCAAGCGATATTTGTATCGATTTCATACAAATACCAGCAAGTAAGGCCCAATGTATTTTGAACAGACAAGAGCAAAGTAATGCCATAATGAGCAGTGCTAACCAAACACAGCATTTCACACTCTAAGTTTTAGGACGTTGCAACAAAGAACAAAGGGAGAGTCAGACAAACTTGCACCACAAAAATGACCTTTGATGGTGACTGTGCTCTGTACTAAAGCACACGAGCCACTCTACATCACAACTTTCTTTTGTTGACTCTATTATCTTAAAATTAATGGTTTTTAGTTGTAAGATTGAATAACTCTTATCCAGTGTTCATCTTCATCTAAAGTCATAATACAAAACAAATATTGTTAACTAATATATATATATATATATATATATATATATATATATATATATATATATATATATATATATATATATATTCACCAGTGAACAGTGGACACACTCTGAAAAACAAAAAAGAAGCCTACATTTTCAAAGCTGCAGAAGGGGTGTGCAAATCAAGCAACAGGGGTTTCAATTTTTATTTTCTGACAAAATATAGACATGAAAATTCATTATATACACAGCAATGTTGAAACTAGTCTTGTAATGCCACTTTCTGCACTTTCTGTCACTATCTATCTATCTATCTATCTATCTATCTATCTATCTATCTATCTATCGATCTATCTTCTGACAGAGAAATTGTGCACTGTTGTGGATAGAAAACAGTATTATCACAAGGATAACATAATGTCCACCTGACACTACACTTGAGAGTCTTTGTACTTTACATCTTATGGACCATGAAGATTTCGGACAAGTCCTACTGCTTCACACTGGAGTAAACACATTCGGTCTTGCTGTTCCTCTCTTTCTTTGATTTTCTGGAAATGTTAACATTTATAGAAGCATAGTGGAGGTTGTCTGTATGAGCATTCTGTCAAAAAAAGGAAATGTATATCAAAAAATGCCTTCTAATAAAAAGTGCTGTGAAAAATGTGTTTTATGTTATTTAAATTGTAAAATCGTTTAAACAGATGAAACATACCTCTACAGAGGGAGCTGAAAATCTTGCTTGAGCCTCTAAATGTGAAATACATACAATTGAAATCTGATTGAAAAGCCAAATCAGTGAATAAAAGCTGTTAGATGTAAGTAGCACCAATGGTCCATACCTGATTGGAAGTTTTTTCTTTTATTCATCTTGTAGAGTACGAAAGCCAGAGAAACCACCACGGTGAAGGTGAAAGCCAATGCTCCACTCAAGAAATACACCAAGAAGTGAGATTTATTCTTGTCTGTAAAGACCCAGAATTCCAGATAAAGGATTTCAGAATGTTTTTGCACTTTTTAGAGTTTTATTAGCACAATATTGTATTTGTTGTGACAATGTTCCTTACCCTTATATTTCAGAGTAGTTCCTTCTCCGAACAGTATGTGTCCACATGAGGCAACAGCACAGTAGTAGGTTCCAGCATGAGACACATTTATGCTCTCCATAGGCAGGTTGTAAGTGCAGTTGTATGTTTGTTCGTTCTTCTCACACTGATCGTTCCTGCCTCCATGGGTGTAAAGGAGTCCTGGGTAAAAATCTCTAGAGTCTTTGAACCAGTAAACACTATGATCTTCATCACAGGTCCCAGTATATACTGTACAGTTCAGAGTCACAGAGCCTCCTGGCTGGATGGTCTCAGATGCTGACTGCTGCACTAAAGCTTTGATGTTTAAACCTGAACCTTTTACACTGACAGTAGTGCCTTCTGCAAATTCTAGGACTAAAGAAACCCGCCTTGCACAGTAGTAAGAACCTGAGTCTGACTTCTGCAAGTTTGTTATATACAAATGGTTTTTCCCTATTTCTGTATCCAGGGTGAAGCGTGGATTGTTCTTGAAATCATCATGAAAAGTCCCATTTGCTTTAAAAACATACTGAGTAGAGATGGGCTTTGGTTTCTGTCCAAGACTCTGCTTGTACCAGTAGAACCTCGTTGCATCGTTGGCTTCATAGAAACATTGTAAAATCAAGTGTTCACCAACAATAGCTGATACAAACCGTCTCTCTTGCTTATGAGTTACGGAGAAATTCTGGTGAGTCAACTGAACTGATAGAGAATGAGACAACGCAGACACAGCATTAATTTTACAGGAAACATTTCATGAACACATGTGTATAGAGGAGCAATCATAGCCACTGATAGATTAAAAAAATCATAACTCACCTAAATTTCCAAAGATCAGACATGTCACATAGAAAACAAAGTTGGGAGGTGTCATCGTGTGCAAACCTCTGTGTTAAATGAAATGAACCTTGACTTTTTTCCACTCTTTAGAAACAAGACAGCTTTTGATTGGCCATTGCAAAGCCATGTGATCTGCCCCCAGGATGAAATGTGTCTTCTGTGCGTTTAACACAGACATTTGTTGCCTTTGGTAGAATGATATAGCGACAGGTCCATAATGGTTGTGTCATGTTTGTTTTGTTTTTTTAAAAATATATTTTTAGTCTAAAACTGATCATTACATAGATTGTAAACACAACTGACAACATACAGTGGAACTTATTCCTGTTCATCATTTACAGACTCAGTAGAGACTCAGTAAGGCACCCGGCACTTGCTAGATGTTCGCATGATATCGATCTCTTTGTGACAGTATGACTGACACACTTCTCATGCTGTCCAGAGGAGGCAGACTGTAATGAGGTCTGTATACACTTTTTTGATGTTGTGAAAACTGCAAACAGATTTCAACTCACTTTCATCGTAGAAGTGAGAATAAAAGCAAATGTAACATGGTAGGTCTTTATGTTAAAAGGTAGCATGTGTTTTGTGTTCTTATTATTTCGGAAGGTCTGTTGCCATTACTGTTATTTGAAATGGACTGTAGGTAATATGTCTGTGTTACCTAAAGGGTATTGACAGTGCCATTCAGGTAACACTATTGAAATTGACTTTGCTGCTATTTCTCTCAGGTAGCATCTATTTTTGGTCAGACTAACACACGAACATCCTCCCAAAAACCACAACCTGACACAGAGAGGAAAGAGTAAATCATTGCACTGAATGTCTGAGTCAGGACTAAGACTGACAGGGAGTAACAGCAGAGCTAGTAGTACTTCATGCATTGCAAATGAGATAAGAAAAAAAATACATTTATATATATTATATATATGGTACTGAAAACATTTTTTCTAATTCTTTAACATTTTCAGCCTTAAATTAAATCTTTATGGACTGCCAAAGGAGTCTCTCTGCAGCTGAAAACCAAATACTTTGCAATCAGAATACATTTAAGAAAAGACATTGGTGGGCATGGTTTGTGGCGCAGCTGCAGGGGAGTGGAACTCCATCAGCAACCATGGCTCACCTACATAAAAAGAATGAACTGGGTCCTGAGTTCATTGTTGTGTGTGTGTAAGTGCAGCTGCAGCCGAGTGCTGAAAGTAATAGCAACACAATAAAGTTGCCGAAGTGTACGAACTTTGTGGTGGGGTCCGTCATGCTTGCTACAGACATGTCAAGCATGCAAAGGAAAAATCAAATGTTATTTTATTTAGCTAACTTCCCCATTATGTTCAGTCCCTTAGACATCTCTGGATACAGTCTACTTCCTGTTAATAACCACAGATGCATTTAACAAAGATTATAAAAAAATAAGATTAAATAAGTGCCAGTGTTTGTATGATTACCTTTGGGTAAATGCATGTTTTCTATGATCAGATAATTGAGGTCAGCTGTATCAGTCAGCCTCCCCTAACACTACACCCTGAACCCACTGCTTCACCTCTCTGGACACAAAGCCAGGCACAAACCAACTCCAAAAACCACCTCACCTCATTTTTGCTCTTGGGATGTGTGCTTCTTCAGGGCAAAATGTGAGCAGTGCCTAACCAGTGCAGGAGTTTATCAACCTGAGGCATTGGGTAGACATCAAACTCCTTATGGTAGTTGATGCAAAACCTATGGGACTAGACAACACATTGTGTGACTCTTCTATTGCTAATATTGTTAGCATTTTGGCCAATTTTCTCTCAATATTTGTCTCTTATGCTGGGGTAAGCTATAGGGCTGTTAATGCAACCTCACACAAGGGCACATTACAAAACAGTGCTCTTTGACACTGGTATGACAGGTCAGGGGGGATACACATCTGCAAAAGGCTTTCGCAAAGCAGCAACAGCTGCTCTCTGGGCCTGTGTGAGATGGTCATCATAATGGAGGGAGGTGGGAATGGTGGAATTGGGCAACTCCAACTTATTTCTCACCAGGCTTAGTAGAAAAGCTGTTTTAGCCTCTCTCCATGCTTTTAGGAGGTTGAGGTGATATATGTGTGTGGCTCCTCCCCTGTTTGAAGGCACCACATCATAGTCAACGTCATCCACTCACAGTGTGACCACAAAGGTTTCTTGCTACTTGGTGAGTAACTTGGAGCTAGAAGAAGGGAGTAATGCAAACACTTAGGCAATTTTCACCGGGAGACAGAAGCTGCGTCCAAATTCAGGGGTTGCATCCTTCGGACGCTGCATTTGTAGACCGATTACATGACAGCCAGGCGACGCAGGCTGTCTCAGACTCCTCCAAATGCGGCCGACAAATGCGTCCTTCATTTCCCGGGTTTGAAGGATGGGTCGGGTGTATCCTTTGTTGCCCAACCTATCCCAGAATTCAAACAAAGGCGACGCTACTTGGTTTTAATATTACTCTTTCTGAGTCTCAAAATAAACTTTTAAGATATTTTCAGGTGAGAATGTAGCTGTGTAAACTTCAAATATCTGCTCGATTTATAAAGACTTTGCATATTTGCAAAAGTGCTCTGATGCTTTTGCTTTTCGCAGTCTTTTGCTTCTCAGGTTTAACATGATGATATATAAGTCACTTAGATAACTTAAAAATGTTATTGTTTAGCTTTTTTTAAGTGTTTTATTTGGTCCTGAGTAAATCGGTTTGGCTGTGATTAAAGTTATAGTTTTTACACATCTGAATAAATGTCAAACAGAAAACGGATTAAACTGAAGTGTGAGATGGTTGAGAATTTACTCCAGTGTTTTATTATATTTTAGATAGCAAGGAGCAGACAGCTGACTTTATTAAACTCCACAGAGACAGCTGGTTACGCAAATCAGAAGCTAGACCGTCCCATTTTACAGCCTTGCACTTCCGGCCTTCGAAGGACATGTCCCACGGAGTTCCTCAATTTCAAGTCATATCATATATCATATCCCCATAATCATATTAGTGGACAGCGGGGGTTTTGGAGCCTCTACTATATTCTACAGGAACAAATCAATCCTTTCAAACATGCTTTACCTGGCTAAAATAGATTTATTTGATCATCAGTGAATTTGTCCATAATGTCTCCATAATTACATGAAAAGCAATAAGGATAAAAACAAGCACATTGTTTCATATATTAAACTTGTAGAAAAGTATCATTAATATCTCCTACAAATGCATTGGTACATGGAAAAAACAATGAAAGAACAAGAAAGAAAGGAGGAATCCTTGACATCACAAAAACAACAAACAGGGCAGAAGTTCCTAAATTTGTATCATTACAATTTTACCACAGTGAAAGTACAAAAATGTCTATGCTAAGAGACACCAATACAGCATTTCTCTAATAGATAAAGAAAATTGGCCACCTCATTTGCAAATATCTATCTTTATTTGTTTATAGCAGAGTAAACACATTCATCGTCGGTGTTGTTTCTCTGTGTTCTTGATCTCTTGGGGATTTTAATGCTTAAAGCAGCATAATGAAGGCTGTCAGCATGCTGGTACCCCTGTCAAAATGTGTACAAAGTAGATAAGAACATGATTTCAGATGTAAACAATGGCCATAAAACAGAAGACTGTAAAAAGTTTGTTGAAGAGCGCTTTAACAAGTCATTAAAAAAAACGATATTCACCTCCGAACTTGTTGCGGGGCCTGAAAATCTTGCTTGAGATTCCGTTTGTGAAACACAAAGTAATTGATTTAACTGAAAATCCAACTTTAGCTAAAACCGTTCTAAGCTTAAAAGACTCCACTTACCTGTCGATTGGTGTCTGTTTCTTTTGTTTGTCTTGTACAGCAAGTATCCCAGTAAAACACTGAGGATGGAGCTGAATGTCAAAGCTCCGCTCAAGAAATACACCAAGCCCTGAGAATTAAACGTGCCTGCAACACACCAGAAACAGAGCTTTTTCTTGCCTATATCTTTAAATATTGATAAAGTGAGAAACAGGTAGAAAAGGTTACTCACCTTTAGGCTCCAGCTTGGTCCCATTTCCAAATAGTATGTGTCCACATGAGGTAACAGCACAGTAGTAGATCCCAGCATGAGAAACACTCAGGTTACTCATTGGCAAGCTGTAGACACAGGTGTGCGTTTGTGTGCTGGGTTTGTTATCACACTGATCGTTTCTGCCCAAATGTGTGTAAATGAGTCCAGGATGGGATTCGCCTGAGTCTTTGAACCAGTAAACACTGTGCTCTCCATCACAGGTCCCAGTGTGTACTGTACAGTTCAGGGTCACGGAGCCTCCTGGCTGGATGGTCTCAGATGCTGACTGTTGGACCACAGCTTTGATGTTCACACCTGAACCTTTTACACTGATGATGATGTTTTCTAAAAAGGTTAAAGTGTATAAATAGTAAACACAGTAGTAAGAAGCTGAGTCTGAAACTTGCAAATCCTTGATCGTCAAGTGATATTTGCCGTCTTGTGTATCCAGTGTGAAGTGTGGGTTGTTCTTGAGCTCTTCATTAGAAGAGTTGTTCACATTATATTTGAAAAAGTGAGAGATGATCTTTGGTTTTTGTCCCAGATTTTGCTTAAACCAGTAAAGTCTTGCAGACCTGTCACCATCATGGAAACATTTTAATGTCAGGTTTCCACCAACTTGAGCTGATATGAAACGAGACTCTTGATGAACAGATGAGAACATTTGCGACTCTGTCATCTGAACTGTAGTGGAATTGAAAAAAAACAAACAAATGTACATTCAGTTCAATGTAATAACTTCACAATACAAAAATCTGAATTCATGATAATGGAACTTACCCATTTTTCCCAAGAACAGGCACAGAAGCCTGAAGACAAACACTGAAGACACCATTGTGGTAAGATTCTCATGTAAAATGAAGGTTACTGTGCTGCTTTTGAGAGGCAAGAATGTGTTTGATTGGCCAGCCAGAGGTGACACAGTATCTACTGTATGGAAGTCACGATCACATGTTTACTGCAGCCTGTAGTGGAAAATACAGTATGATATCTAAGAAGAATTACACGGTTAGACATAGCCTATATTCAAAAATTATGAATCGTAATCAGATCTAAAACTTTAGAAAATGCAGCTTGGTCTGCATTAAATATGTTATACAAACATGATCATTTTTTTTATTGGACCAGTTTACCTGCATTTCCAGTATACCACACTCTGTAATGAAAACACATTTAATCAAAAACATGTGTTGAGTAATAACTTGAGTATACAGAATATTGATTCTGGCAGTGAGCTCATTGTAGATAATAAAAGGTTAAACAAGAAAACGGCAACTTCTGGGTCCAGAAAGAGATAATCAGGAATATTTGTATTAACACAGGATTTTGATGTTCAACATTCAGGATTAGGAAATCGTTGCTCTTAAGTTGCATAAATGCAATGTCACATTTTTAATTCATATCATTTTTACTGAGTTTCAGCATCTGTGTCAGATTATTTTACTCTCTACTCAACTGCTGTTTGAATAATCACAGTTATACAATAATGGTGTTGCATTCCTGATAAAAGAAGTATTCTGAGCTCATATGAGTTGCAGCATGAAATAAACAAGACCTGTTGAAAACTACAGTTTTGTTGGGTGTTTACAGCAAGTGGTCCTTGGGTCATGAAGTATGTGTGAGCGTAAGAGCACATCCTGCTGAAACCACAGAGGCCGTTGCACTGACACATCTAAATAGAAAGATGGTAAAAGGCACTGTGTTTGACAGGATGCAACCACTGTTACCTTTCTGTGCCTGCTTGTCCTTGTAACACAAGTATAGGACTAGTGCAGCGGTTAGACTTTTCAAAGTGATATATTTAAATGTTTACAGTTGTGAACTCACAACGTATGAACCCTGCTTCTGGGTCCATTAAGGCTGTTGTGTTTTTAACATGTTTTAGTGCTTTGTATCTTGTTCTATTTAATCTGAACAACCCTAACAAAGAGCAGTGATCACTGTCAGTCCTCCTGTTTTTTATTACCACTAATTATTTTAAAGCTCAGTTTTTAAAACCTTACGATGTAGCTACAGCCCAGCCCATGCAGCAGTCTGTTAATGACTAACCTCATATTGTGGATAGATTATCTCAGTTGTTCTCCTGACTAAAGTTTTGTCCATTTACAGCATCCTGCCGTGTGATTGCATTTGTCCCTGACCATTGGGAACCCTCCTGTTAACTTTTATTGAGTGGAAAAAAGTTACATTCATCCTCCAGCTTAACTGTGTTTATATTATGCTAACCATAGCTGTGTAGCTAGCCAAAAAGTAGCACATCATTATATACCAGCTAGGCCAACTTCAGTAATCCTACAAACGTCACTGCTGTTTAGTTTTCTGTCTTCATTTATGTCGGAGGTGATAGCTAGCTGTACATTTTAATTTCTCAAAAATCCCTCAGTCAGAACATGGTATATCATCTTTAGATGGAAACTAGTGAGCTAACTCAATGCTAACCTCATAGATTCTGTTTTGGTAGAATCTAGTGGATGTTAAAATTAATTGTTACACCTGATAGAGCAGCCACACTGTTCATTTTATTACAGATGAAAGGATTTAGACAGTTTTTAACTCTCAGTGATGCCGCAGAGTTTGTTTGACTTTGGGACCTGAAGTGGAGTTTGGATCCAGAAACGGCTAATGATGTCAGACTTAAAGGCCGTATTTTCTTGACTCAGTTTTGTTCCACCTCTTTGCTCTCCGACTACCTACCTGGACTTGGTCAGGATTGAAGTCCATTTGTTGCATTCGGATGTTCAGGACTGAGGATTAACCTGTCAGAAATTTGAGCTAACATTAGGTCAACATTTGACACCAACCGAAAGGGTCATTGTAGATGATATCTGACTGCTTCATCTTCTTCGATCAGACAAATCACTGACATCACCTGCCTAATATTGTGGTAGTTCATCTTTTGCTGCCAACGAGTGAAATGGACATGCATGCAGAAGTCGCAGTAACCTACAGTACCAGTAGAAGGAGTTATTTTATTTCAACCACACAAGAAAAATAATCACGAGAAAGCAACACTGTTACAGCAGGAAATGCCGTTGTGTTTTATGGAAAGGACCCAAAATGCAGACACGGGAGAAATGAACTGGTGTCTAAACAAAAAAAAATTGCAGCTGATACAAAAAACAGAAAAACAAGGCAAAGCAAAACAAGGGTGAAACTAAACTGAAACTTAAATTGGGATAATGACGATGGGCAAGAACATGAAACTGGACAGTAACATGTGAGAACGTAACTATGAAACAAACCAAACACGAAACAGAACATTAACATTAACAAAAACTCTCAGACCTGACATGAAAACAAACAGATGACCCAACAAAGAACAGAAGGAGACAGAGGACTTAAATACACAGAAGGGTAATGAGGGAAGTGGAAACACCTGGAGAGACACAGCTGATACAAATGAACATGACGCCACAGGGGGAAGTAAAACAAAACACACTCAACATGGAAACACTGGTCTCTTCAGAATAAAACAGAAAACATGGAGAGACGTACAGGGAGTGCAGAATCATTAGGCAAGTTGTATTTTTGAGGAATAATGTTATTATTGAACAACAACCATGTTCTCAATGAACCCAAAAAACTCATTAATATCAAAGCTGAATGTTTTTGGAAGTAGTTTTTAGTTTGTTTTTAGTTTTAGCTATTTTAGGGGGATATCTGTGTGTGCAGGTGACTATTACTGTGCATAATTATTAGGCAACTTAACAAAAAACAAATGTATACCCATTTCAATTATTTATTTTTACTAGTGAAACCAATATAACATTTCCACATTCACAAATATACATTTCTGACATTCAAAAACAAAACAAAAACAAATCAGCGACCAATATAGCCACCTTTCTTTGCAAGGACACTCAAAAGCCTGCCATCCATGGATCCTGTCAGTGTTTTGATCTGTTCACCATCAACATTGCGTGCAGCAGCAACCACAGCCTCCCAGACACTGTTCAGAGAGGTGTACTGTTTTCCCTCCTTGTAAATCTCACATTTGATGATGGACCACAGGTTCTCAATGGGGTTCAGATCAGGTGAACAAGGAGGCCATGTCATTAGTTTGTCTTCTTTTATACCCTTTCTTGCCAGCCATGCTGTGGAGTACTTGGACGCGTGTGATGGAGCATTGTCCTGCATGAAAATCATGTTTTTCTTGAAGGATGCAGACTTCTTCCTGTACCACTGCTTGAAGAAGGTGTCTTCCAGAAACTGGCAGTAGGACTGGGAGTTGAGCTTGACTCCATCCTCAACCCGAAAAGGCCCCACAAGCTCATCTTTGATGATACCAGCCCAAACCAGTACTCCACCTCCACCTTGCTGGCGTCTGAGTTGGACTGGAGCTCTCTGCCCTTTGCCAATCCAGCCACGGGCCCATCCATCTGGCCCATCAAGACTCACTCTCATTTCATCAGTCCATAAAACCTTAGAAAAACCAGTCTTGAGATATTTCTTGGCCCAGTCTTGACGTTTCAGCTTGTGTGTCTTGTTCAGTGGTGGTCGTCTTTCAGCCTTTCTTACCTTGGCCATGTCTCTGAGTATGTCACGGCCCAGCGGCACGAGGGAACAGAGATGGACACAGGTGCAGAAACCAACCCGGAAGCGAGACAGTAAGGGAACAAAGGATTTATTTCCGCCCCCAGGCAAACACAAGCAAAACAAAAACGACGCCACCACACTAGTGGCGCGTAGGATAATCTAAGATAACTAAGGGTGACCTAGACACCTCTAGGAGACAGCTGAACAGCAGAGGCATCGGGGAGGTGGAAACAGGACTACGTAGGGGCCGGGGCATTGGTTTCAGGTGGAGGGGACAGGTGGAGCGGAAGGCCCGGAAGCGGTCGAGACGTGGGGAGGCAGGCAAGTGAGTGGTGGGCCGGCAGGCAACGTCGTATCAGCAGCAAGCGGCCCAGGTCCAGGAAAGCGGGAATGAGGGAGACAAGACCTCCACTCCAGGTGCTACCTATGGGGATAGCAGATGCTCAGGCGATGAACGGTTGAGTGCACAGGTCTGATATACTGCTGGAATAATTGCTCACAGGTGGTCAGCCAGGGAGGAGCAACCGAACTCCGCCCAAAGGAGGAGGAGTCGCCGTTGGAGACCTGCAGGTACCCACCCAGACCATGACAGAGTATTGCACACCTTGTGCTTTTGGGCACTCCAGTGATGTTGCAGCTCTGAAATATGACCAAACTGGTGGCAAGTGGCATCTTAGCAGCTGCACGCTTGACTTTTCTCAGTTCATGGGCAGTTATTTTGCGCCTTGGTTTTTCCACATGCTTCTTGCGACCCTGTTGACTATTTTGAATGAAACGCTTGATTGTTCGATGATCACGCTTCAGAAGCTTTGCAATTTTGAGACTGCTGCATCCCTCTGTAAGATATCTCACTATTTTTGACTTTTCTGAGCCTGTCAAGTCCTTCTTTTGACCCATTTTGCCAAAGGAAAGGACGTTGCCTAATAATTATGCACACCTGATATAGGGTGTTGATGTCATTAGACCACACCCCTTCTCATTACAGAGATGCACACCTAATATGCTTAATTGGTAGTAGGCTTTCGAGCCTATACAGCTTGGAGTAAGACAACATGCATGAAGAGGATGATGTGGACAAAATACTCATTTGCCTAATAATTCTGTACTCCCTGTAGACATGACACTCAAGCTTGACAACATGGACACAACACAGACATGAAACTCATGATAAACTGGAAAGGAAACATGACACATAAACCAAGGAGACATAGATGATAATATTGGCTAAACTAAAACTCAACTAGACCCTAAGTAAGAATAACACAAGAACTCACATACTAAACATAAGAAAATACAAAATACAAAACAAACTCAAAATGCTGGGTCACAGACCCAGCCCCTGACAAACACATTTACACGTAAATACATATTAGCCATCTAGCTTAAACATTTCTGGAACAGAAGGAACTTACACTTACTTTACACTTTTGCTGCTCATTAGCAACTTCTTGGCTGTGACCAAAAACTTAGCAAGAGGTCCTTTAAGCTCTGCCAGTTATGAAGTCTAGCCTCAATTAATCAGATTTATTTATCCAGCACATCCTACAGGTGTTTGATCGGCTTGAGATCTGGGGATTTTAAAGGTCAAGTCAACACCTCAAACTCGTTATTGTGCTACTCAAACTATTTCTGAACTATTTTGGCAGGGTACATTATCCTGCCGAAGTAGGCCACAGCCATCAGAGAATACAGTTTCCATGAAAGGATGTGTATGGTCTGCAACAATGCTTAGGAAGGTGGTACGTCTCAAAGCAACATCCACATTAATGACAGGACACAAGATTTCCCAGCAGAACATTGCCAAAGCATCACACTGCCTTCATTTGCTCTCTTCCTTCCCATAGTTCACCTGGTGACAGGCAGAGATGGGCAGTAACGCATTACTTGTAATGCGTTACTGTAATCTGATTACTTTTTTCAAGTAACGAGTAAAGTAAGGGATTACTATTGCAAAAACGGTAATTAGATTACCGTTACTTTCCCGCAGGAACGCTGCGTTACTGCGTTACTAAAACCGTGATGTTTTTGTGAGAATGTCTCATGACAGTGACGTAAGCGAGTGCGACGTTCGTGACAACAGCTGTGTGCAGATCAACAATGGATCATATATCGAGTGCGGGAGAGAGTATGAGCATGCAGTGTTTAAAGCGTGGAAGTACTGACCCTACTTTGAGTTTGATTCCATAAAAAATGACAAAAACATTAGTGTCCGTTGTGCGTGGGAAGAAAACTTATTTTTACAGCGGAAAAAACCCTAAACAAGCTCCGAGTGCACAACGACGTAATGGGAAACTCACAGAGAAACTCGCGGATTCTTCCACTGACCGCTGCGGCACACCTGCACCAGGGTAAACCTCCGCCTACTCTACTCCTGCTTTACAGGTGAAAATAGAGCAACAGGACCGCTAGTCTTTGATTTTATTTATTTTCTGCTGTGTTTTACTTGCATCTATTTGAAAGACTGAGTGTAAACACAAAAAATATTTTATTTTATGTGCTGGAATGTGCAGAAAATAGGTTTAAATGTTAAACTAATTTCTTCAAGTCAGAGAATGTTGCATATAATTAAATTTTTGCTTGATGCATAAAGTTAAAAGATTAAAACTGATAAAATAAGTTTAAAAAAAAGACACGTTTCCATTTGATTACATTTTGTATGATGAATTATGCAGAAAAAGTAGAATTGGGCTGAAAGATCTATCGCTTTATCACCTATTCATGTTGTAAATCGTGTTTTTAAAAAGTAACTAAGTAATTAATTACTTTTGAAAATAAGTAATCGGTAGAGTAACGGGATTACTTTTTTGGGGAAGTAATCACTAATTAGTTACTGATTACTTTTTTCAAGTAACTTGACCAACACTGGTGACAGGTGTTCTCCAGGTAAGCAAGGCACCACCTGGCTGTCCATGTGATATAATAGAAAATGTGATTCGTCAGACCAGACTGTGATTGTTTGCTTAGCCAAGGAGACTCAACATGCAAGGTTTCTTCAGAGTTTAAAGTCAAAATACACAAAGGATGTTTTACATTTAAGACACAAACCCTTCTTACATTGCTTCGTGGTCCAGTTCTGATAACCAGGATCAAGATGGCACCCTGACTGATCTGCGGCTATGCAGCCCCATACTCAAATGAATGTGATGCACTGTGAAATCAGACACATTTCTATCAGCACCCGGATTAGCAGTTTGAGGTACAGTAGGACATCTGTTGGATGGGACCAAAAGGACCAGCCTACACACCCCACATATATCAGTGTGCTTTGACCACCTGTGAATCGTGACAAGAGCTGCAGTTTTGCAGATGCTCTGACCCAGTTGTCTATCACAATTTGGCCCACAACTCAGACTCACTCAAATACTCACACTCGCCTATTTTTCTTGCTTCTAACACATCAACTTTGAGAACAAAGTGTTTACTTGCTCCCAAATATTGTGACACTCACACGTATCACTTCACCTGTTAGTACTTATAATATTATGCATGATCAGTGTATATTATTAATACAAATAGCAGACACTTCCATTTTCAATATGATGAATTATAAACAAATTATTATGTATGTTTTTTTTAGATGCAGATGTTTTATGCAGCCTCAAAGTTGATTTGAACCAGAGTTTTAAGTGAAAAATTTCATTTGAAAAGTGACGTTTTTATATGATACTGGGACAATCAGTGTGGAGGTTGAATGTTCTTCTTGTATTCATGTGTAGGGTAATAGATTAACTCTAGTTTATTTCTTTAATTTGGCACCAGAACAACTACATTTATTTATTATCTAGAGTTAAGCTGAATTCTCTGACACACACGATACTAACTGTCACTAACAGTCACTCGGGTTTGTGTTATCACTGGATTGAACGTGCACTCACATATAAAGTCAAGCTTTGAAGGTCTTTCAATTTTTATTGTGGTTTATCTTCAGTAACATATGATTTACAAAAAAATCTTATAGAACATTTTGTTGAGAGAAGAATTTAGAATACAGTAAAATTACAAAAATCATTTACCAGCAGAAAAATCAAAACAATGTTATTGTGATTATGACGCCCCCCCCCCCAACAAATAAAACAGAAACCACAAATGCAGGTATTATATTTTATCTGCACACCACAAACAGCACAAGTAATCTATGAAAGAAAGAAATGTTCAAATCTGAATTTTATTCTACAGTTAATCTCAAAAGAAGAAAATTGTGTCTTAATAACAAATGAAACACATCCAGTTTTACTGTTGTTTGTACCACTGTAGCTGCACACTGTAGTACGCACATTCACTCCAGGTCTGATCTCTCTGACTTGACCGGTTGTGCAGGTTGACAGTTGAAGAAGCAAAAATGAGCTTCTCTGTTTGAAAACCCTAAAAACAAGAAACGTATTAAAAAAAAAATATTTCCACTGATGGATTTTTCCTTAAGTAAAATCTAACTGAACAGTATTAACTCACCTTTGCATCTGCTCTGGAAGGGATTGCTTGAGGCTCTGCAGCATAGAAAAAAAAATATTAACATTCAAAGTTCTAGAAGAAGTTGTGAGCTAAAAACAAAACAGTTGTTACCTGAAGATTCACAGCCACAGTTATTGCTCATACACAGTAAGAAAGCCAGCAGTACACTCAGGATGGAGGTAAATGCAAAGGCGCCGCTCCAGAAAGTCCAGAAAGAAGCACGATTATCTGCATAAAGTGACACATCAGAAACAGATTTGCATCCATTAGTTTTTTTGGTTTTAGAAGTGTGAATTGGAACAACTTTCACTAAGCTCAGTCATAATGGTATTTACCTTCAAAGTCCAGTTTTGTCCCGCTTCCAAACAGTATGTGTCCACATGAGGCAACAGCACAGTAGTAGGTTCCAGCATGAGACACATTTATACTCTTCACTGGCAGGTTATAAGTGCAGTTGTATGTTTGTTCGTTCTTCTCACACTGATCGTTCCTGCCTCCATGGGTGTAAAGGAGTCCTGGGTAAAAATCTCCAGAGTCTTTGAACCAGTAAACACTATGATCTTCATCACAGGTCCCAGTGTAGACTGTACAGTTCAGAGTCACAGAGCCTCCTGGCTGGATGGTCTCAGATGCTGACTGCTGCACTAAAGCTTTGATGTTTAAACCTGAACCATTTACACTGACAGTAGTGCCTTCTGCAAATTCTAGGACTGAAGAAACCCACCTTGCACAGTAGTAAGAACCTGAGTCTGACTTCTGCAAGTTTGTTATATACAAGTGGTTTTTCCCTATTTCTGTATCCAGGGTGAAGCATGGATTGTTCTCGAATTCATCATGAAAAGTCCCATTTGCTTTAAATAAATACTGAGTAGAGATGGGCTTTGGTTTCTGTCCAAGACTCTGCTTGTACCAGTAGAACCTCGTTGCATCACTGGCTTCATAGAAACATTGTAAAGTCAAGTGTTCACCAACAATAGCTGATACAAACCGTCTCTCTTGCTTATGAGTTACGGAGAAATTCTGGTGAGTCAACTGAACTGATAGAGAATGAGACAACGCAGACACAGCATTAATTTTACAGGAAACATTTCATTAACACATGTGTATAGAGGAGCAGTCATAACCACTGATGGAATCAAAACAAATCATAACTCACCTAAATTTCCCAAGATCAGACATGTCACATAGAAAACAAATTTGGGAGGTGTCATCGTGTGCAAACCTCTGTGTTAAATGAAATGAACCTTGACTTTTTTCCACTCTTTAAAGACGAGACAGCTTTTGATTGGCCATTGCAAAGTCATGTGATCTGCCCCCAGGATGAAATATGTCTTCTGTGCATTTTACGCAGAGGGTTGTTTCCTTTGATATGATGATATAGCAACAGGTCCATAATGGTTGTGTCATGTTTGCTTTTTTAATATTTTCAGTCTAAAACTGATCATTATAAAGAGTGTAAACACAAGTGAGGACACACAGTGGAACTTATTTCTGTTCATCATTTACAGACTCAGTACATTTACAAAAGAGACAGACTAAGGCACCCGGCACTTGCTGGATGTTCGCATGATATCGATCTCTTTGTGACAGTATGACTGACACACTTCTCCTGCTGCCCAGAGGAGGCAGACAGTAACGAGGTCTGTATACACTTTTTTGATGCTGTGAAAACTAAAAAGAAATGTCCACTCACTTTCATTGTAGAAGTGAGAATAAAAGCAAAGGTAACATGGTAAGTTTGGACAGGCATTTGACCTTGCAATCCCCTCACTCTTTATGTTAACATGTAGCTTCTGGAATATGTTTTTTAGCTAATTATTTAGCTGCCTGAAATGGACTGTTGGTACAGCGCATTTCAGGTAACAGTATGAAAATAACTGTTACCTGGTATTTCTTTCAGGTAGCATCTATTTTTGGTCAAACACCCAAACATTATCCTAAAAACAACAACTGGCTACTTAAGGAGGCAGAAAATAAATAGCAAAGGGGTTGAGATGCTGTGTTTTTTCAGTAGTGCCTTGTGCATCAAAAATGAGCGAACATAAATTCAAAAGCAAGATCTTTCTGGAAGCTTGTGTCATGAAAGTTTTCCACAACTCCTTCAGTCCTCAGCCTGTTCTTATATTAATGTTTTGTGAGCTGAAAACCAGGGCGTCATTGCCTTTTAGGAGAAGGAGAGATTATAGGAGTGATCACGGAAAATCAGGATGCCTGTAACTTGTAACTGGCTTACTGTCTGCAGCACTTGCAGTGAAGCTAATGCCCAACATACTGCTTTGCTTTCCCTTGAAACACATCGGTGGATGACTGAGACCCTTATATTTAAAAGCCAGTCTAGGAAAGGCCCTCCAGAATGCTGTAGAATAGCATCAGACAGAATGGCCCATTGCATTAGTAGTAGTGACAAAGACACCCCCAACATAAAGAAAAAGAAAAAGCATGCAGCAGGCTAGTCCTCATTGCCTTAGTTTCATTTCAGCAATTCAAATGTTTCTCAGCACTTTGTATGGCCCTCATGTGCTTGTATGCATGCCTGAAAATTCTGGGCCATACTCCTGATGAGATGATGGATGATGTCCTTCTTCCAGATCACTGGGCTACCAGACTGTCTGTGGTGCAACCTGGTGGTGTCAAAAGTACTGAAACATAATGTTCAAGAGGATTGAGGTCAGGCAAGTGTTGGTGCCTGTCAGTGGTATCAATTCCTTCATTCTCCAGGAACTATCTGCACACTCTCACATTGTTGTGCACCAGGAGGAACCCAGGACCCACTGCACCAGTGTAAGGTCTAAGAATGAGTCAGAGTATTTCATCCCAATACCTAATGACAGTCAGGTATCCAAAGTAACTGGCTGTCTCCTCTAATCTCTTTCTTGCTCTTGAAACTGTGCTGGGAGTGAGCAAGTATTTATGTGCCATCCTGGAGGAATTGGACTAATTGTGCAATCTTTACAGTCCATGTATCACATCATGTTACCATTAGTATAGCATATACACTCAACAAAAATATAAACGCAACACCTTTGTTACTGCTCCCATTCCCCATGGGATGGACGTAGAGACCTAAAATTCATTCCAGATACACAATATAACCATCCCTCCCAAACAGTGGTCACAAATCATTCCAAATGTGTGGTAGTGGGCACATCTGTCATATTGAGATAATCCATCCCACCTCACAGGTGTGCCACATCAGGATGCTGATCTGACATCATGAGTAGTGCACAGGTGTACCTCAGACTGCCCACAACAAAAGGCCACCCTGGAATGTGCAGTTTTTTGCGCTATTGGGGGTCTGGGGACCCAGAACCGGTCAGTATCTGGTGTGACCACCATTTGCCTCATGCAGTGCAACACATCGTCGCATGGAGTCTATCAGATTGTCAATTGTGGCCTGTGGAATGTTGGTCCACTCCACTTCAATGGCTGTGCGAGGTTGTTGGATATTCGTGGGAACTGGTACACACTGTCGTATACGCCGGTCAAGCACATCCCGAACATGCTCAATGGGTGACATGTCCGGTGAGTATGCTGGCCATGCAAGAACTGGGACATTCTCAGCTGCCATCTGCCCTGAACAATGTGAACCATGATTCATCCGTGAAGCGCACACCTCTCCAACGTGCCAGACGCCATCGAATGTGAGCATTTGCCCACACAAGTCTGTTACGGCGACGAGCTGGAGTCAGGTCAAGACCCCGATGAGGACGACAGGCATGCAGTTGAGCGTCCCTGAGACGGTTTCTGACAGTTATTGCAGAAATTGTTTGGTTGTGCAAACCAATTGTTCCAGCAGCTGTCTGGGTGGCTGGTCTCAGACGATCTTGGAGGTGAACCTGCTGGATGTGGAGGTCCTGGGCTGGTGTGGTTACACGAGGTCTGCGGTTGTGAGGCCGGTTGGATGTGCTGCCATATTCTCTGAAACGCCTGTGGAGACGGCTTATGGTTGAGAAATGAACATTCAATGCACGGGCGACAGATCTGGTTGACATTCCTGCTGTCAGCATGCCAGTTGCACGCTCCCTCATTTCTTGTGGCATCTGTGGCATTTTGCTGTGAGACAAAACTGCACATTCCAGGGTGGCCTTTTGTTGTGGGCAGTCTGAGGTACACCTGTGCACTACTCATGATGTCAGATCAGCATCCTGATGTGGCACACCTGTGAGGTGGGATGGATTATCTCAATATGGCAGATGTGCCCACTACCACACATTTGGACTGATTTGTGACCACTGTTTGGGAGGGATGGTTATATTGTGTATCTGGAATGAATTTTAGGTCTCTACGTCCATCCCATGGGGAATGGGAGCAGTAACAAAGGTGTTGCGTTTATATTTTTGTTGAGTGTAACATTATGTATTACTGCTGAGCCTGGCCAAATGTAAAACTAGTGAAAAAACAGTCAGAAAAGATGAGGACATTGCATTAACTTGCTTGTTTGCACATTGTAGAGTAATCCCACCATGTGAATAGAAGCCGTCGGTTCAGCATACGGATGACAAATGGTAAGTAAATGATGTTTATTTTAGGGCAAGCAAATTGTTGTTTATAGTAACAATTGCAGGGCTGCACAGTTTGCAGTGCATTTACACGTTTTGCAGTTTTTAATGTATTCTTTGAAAAGAGAAATGCAGTTTTGCATGTATCGTCTAACATACATAGCTGTCAGTTTGTGCCATGTGTATGCCGATCTAACAATGTATGTTGACTGGACAGAACACCACCTTGCATGTGTCAGTTGTTTCCCAGGTAAGTGATGCATACACAATCTGCGTTATCACTGGATTGAGCTTGCACACACATATAGAGTCAAGGTTCGAAGGTTTTTAAATATTTTATTGTGGTTGAGCTTCAGTAACATCAGCTTTACAAAAAAACATTTTGTCGGGAGACAAATTAAAAATAAATTGAAGTTACAAAAAACATTACAAGTGAAATTAAAAAAAAAAAAAAAGACATTGTGAACATGACCCCACAGGAAAAACAAAACCCTAAAAGTAAGTAAGTAAGTAAAATTTATTTATATAGCACATTTCACAGATAAAAATCACAAAGTGCTTTACAATAAGATCAGACATACAAGTTAAAATTAAAAGCCTGTTTGTATAAAAATGTCTTCAGCTGCTTTTTAAAGGAGTCAGTAGAGTCTAGACAGCGTAAAGACAATGGCAGAGAGTTCCACAGCCTAGGTGCCAGTGCCTGAAAAGCCCGATCTAAACAGAAAAATGGTAAGAGGCCCTGTGTTGTCAGCATCTGAGCCCTGCCGAAAGGATCAATGTACAGTCCCAATCAAAAGTTTAAGACCACTTGAAAAATGGCAAAAAATCATATTTTTCATGGTTGGATCTTAATGAGGTTCCAAGTAGCCTGAAATTTATCAACAACACGCTCTGCTACCTCACTGTGTGGAGCTCTCCCGCTGCCAGTCGTACATATCACCAACAACAACAAACATGGGACCCAGTACAATATTTAAGTCATGATTGCAGATGCAGTGCCGGTGCATCCGCCTTCCCTGCACGGCACCGCATGGAACGCCCCACCACATATGTGTTAAAAAGACCATCTGGAGATAGTGTTACTAGTTGGATCATGGTATTTGAGTCTCTGTGGTTATGGATTTGACTGGGTGTACTGTATCTTTAATTATTATTTTTTTGACCAATAAGTTGCTCAGTACATTACAATGCAGTAACCTTAGTAAGTGACACTTCTGACAAAACATTATTCACTGTCTACAGGCCTCACTTCCACTAATTAGAGTTGCTGAATTAAACTTCTACAAACTGTGTTGCTGGGGGATTTTGGTGACCGTTTTATTTTTTTTACTCTTCTCCCTTTCTATTTTTTAATTATCTGATTAAAAAAAAAAAAGTGATCTGCTGTGTGGTACACTAGTTGATGATGATGTACATTCTATTTCCCTGTTGTTTAGCTATCTGTGCATTTTACCCTGACAGTTTTGAGAAAGAACTGGACCCCACACAGCATTCAGGTGACTGTTTTGGGTTTTTTTTTTTATTTAGTGCACAGAAATGTTCCTTTGTGGTTGGGCACAAATATCTTTTCCTGGCAGTCAGCTTTGCAGCTGACTAAACACTCGACATACCTTCATCTCAGGTCGCCAGCTTCACTAAAAGGAAGGAGGCCTTGCTAACACAATTATCTCCACCTGCCCCATCAGCGTACCTGGCACAGCCCCTGAGCCCACTGCAACACCTCTGCTCTGCAGCGGAGCTAGAGACCACACCTCTGCCACAAGTTTATCAATTACTAACCAAGCTTGTAACATGGCACCACTGTCTTTTGCAAATATGGTCACTGGCTTACAAAAAAAAAACATCCCTGCACTTCTAGAACTGCTATATGTTTAAGTGTCTGTGAAGGTTCTCAGTGATCCAGGTCGTCGTAGTCTATGGAGCTTCGAAAGAAAAGTGTATGGACTTGGCTTGAAAGGAGTGAAAGAAGCCATCAATATCCACTGTCAACGACCATCTTTGAACAGAGGTAGTGGTTTACGACACCAACCGTCTGCCATCTATAAACCAGTTAAAAGATCCCTTCCTAGACGCCTTAACACCCACTCACATCCCGGGCCTTTTGACCTCAGGAAATGACATGATAGGGTTGGACTAGGCTTCACAGCGGGTTCACCGGAAGCCTTGGCTGATTGTGACCTATATCCGTTTTCACACCTTGGCTCATGTGATTAGTTAGAGAGCTTTAATCTGGCACTCGCCACCAATTGACCCTAGAACTGAAGAACCTTCTTGAATGAGAGGTGAAACATATTCAGGCAACTTAAAGTCCAGACGCTTTTCTTTCCAAGCTCTTTAGACTAAATGTGTCACAGCCCAGTGGCACGAGGGAACAGAGATGGACACAGGTGCAGAAACCAACCCGAAGCGAGACGGTAAGGGAACAAAGGATTTATTTCCGCCCCCAGGCAAACACAAGCAAAACAAAAATGACGCCACCACACTAGTGGCGCGTAGGATAATCTAAGATAACTAAGGGTGACCTAGACACCTCTAGGAGACAGCTGAACAGCAGAGGCAGCAGGGAGGTGGAAACAGGACTACGTAGGGGCCGGGGCATTGGAATGAGAGGAGATCACGGTCAGTGGGATCCAGCAGACAACCAACGATCCTCCACAGTTAAACTAAGTTGCCTTACTTGGTTTCAGGTGGAGGAGACAGGTGGGGCGGAAGGCCCGGAAGCGGTCGAGACGTGGGGAGGCAGGCAAGTGAGTGGTGGGCCGGCAGGCAACGTCGTATCAGCAGCAAGCGGCCCAGGTCCAGGAAAGCAAGAATGAGGGAGACAAGACCTCCACTCCAGGTGCTACCTCTGAGAACAAGAAGAACAGGTAAGTCATCACACGGGTTCTGGACAGGGCAATAATGCTCCACTTGACTAACATGGGGATAGCAGATACTCAGGCGATGAACAGTTGAGTGCGCAGGTCTGATATACTGCTGGAATAATTGCTCACAGGTGGTCAGCCAGGGAGGAGCAACCGAACTCCGCCCAAAGGAGGAGGAGTCGCCGTTAGAGACCTGCAGGTACCCACCCAGACCATGACAAAATGTTTGAGTGTTTCTCTGCATTACTATTCAATACATGAATAAACACTTTTCACTCTTCAATTAGCACACCTGTAATATGATCAATATGACAGAACTGACCCAGGTAAGTAGTTGGATCTCTTGTAGCAAATATGATTTAGTCATAATTGAATTAAATTGAAATAATTGAATAGCTGTATTTCATCCTAGTTATAATAAAAGTGAATATTCTGTTTCCCCTGTAGGTAGGCTGTACACCAATGGTTAAAAGGCCTGATTTCTTTGTCAATTTACTTTACTGTCATTTGTGGATGGAGTAGGTGAATGGCATTTGTCCTCCAGTACGTATGTGTGACAAAGCCAGATAAAGCACAAACGGGCCAATTCCTCACACACATCCTCTCAAACTGGCAGTCAGTGCTGCTGCTGTCCTGCATCGCATGTTTGAATCTCTATATCAAACATTTTTGTAAGGAGTCGTTAGTTTGGGGCATCTGCTGCTGTAATAAATCTAATTTAAACCTGAGTTGTCTGACTGAAATAGATTTATGTGATTATCAATGGATGTGCTGGTTAATTACCTGAAAATCACAAAGGAAAAATAATTACCACTTTTTTGTCTTGTGAAATTTGTGGAATATTATCAATGAATCCACCCCACTAAAAAGTAGATGGGCTGGTAATTTCCACTCAAAGTGCATCTTTCTAGAAGTGTCACAGCCGGGCGCGCTGGTGTGTTTGTGGAGTGGACCCAAAAGCAGACACCGGAGAAATAACCTGATGTTTCAACAAAAAGCGACCCTTTATCACAGCTAATACAAGAAAAGAGAACAACAAGGCGAGGCGAAATAAGGGCGAAACTAAACCTAAACTGGGACTGAACACTGGCACAAATAATCATGACGCCACAGGGGAAGCAAAATTAAACACAATGAACATGGAAACAAGACTTTCAAAATAAAACAGGAAACAAGGAGAGACATGAACTAGGACACACAAGCTTGATACAAGAGACACGGAGAGGGAGAGGGACACAGAGGAGAGAGACACAAGGGAAACCTACAGAGACAAGGAGGTAACACATGGCAAACGGAAAAAGACTCAAAAACAAGGAGACATTGACAATAACCTAAACTAGACTAAACTTCAACTAAGATGAACTAATAAAAACCTCAGAACTTAACATTATCTCATAAGTAATCCAAAAAAACCAACAAAATACAAAATAACTCAAAAATGGTGGGTCAGAGACCCAGCCCCCTGACAAGAAGTCTTATACATTTAATGAAGCATATTCAGAGAACACTTTTATCTTCACTAAGGATTCTTCTAGTATTAACACTCTGTAACTCTGTCACACTGTGATGGATACATTGGAGGCAACTCATGGTTCAGTGTCATGGAGAAGGATGCTTCAGCATGTGGACAGGAATACCTGGGTAACTAATCTTTCAATTGGCCGACAAACCATTCTACCACCTGAGCCACAGCAGCAGAAAGAGCATACATTTACAGTATGCCATACAGGTGAAATCACAAATGCAGTTCCTAAGTGGGAATCGCTCCAATTTAACCAGTATGAAACTACAAAAACATCTATATAACAAGATAAGACTGCAGCCATTTCAAGGAGATTCAAAGAAATAACTACATGATTTACAAATGTCCATCTTTATTTTTTTATAGCCGAGTAAACACATTCATCGTCGGTGTTGTTTCTCTGTGTTCTTGATCTCTTGGGGATTTTAATGCTTAAAGCAGCATAATGAAGGCTGTCAGCATGCTGGAAACCCTGTTGAAAATGTGTACAAAGTAGATAAGAACATGATTTCAGATGTAAACAATGGCCATAAAACAGAAGACTGTAAAAGTTTGTTGAAGAGCGCTTTAAGAAGTCATTAAAAAACATATTCACCTCCGAACTTGTTGTTGCGGCGCTTGAAAATCTTGCTTGAGATTCTGTTTGTGAAACATTGATTTAATTGAAAAGCCAACTTTAGCTAAAACCGGTCTAAGATGTAACCTAAAAGACTCCACTTACCTGTCGATTGGTGTCTGTTTCTTTTGTTTGTCTTGTACAGCAAGTATCCCAGTAAAACACTGAGGATGGAGCTGAATGTCAAAGCTCCGCTCAAAAAATACACCAAGCCCTGAGAATTAAACGTGCCTGCAACACACCAAAAACAGAGCTTTTTCTTGTCTATATCTTTAAATATTGATAAAGTGAGCAACAGGTAGAAAAGGTTACTCACCTTTAGGCTCCAGCTTGGTCCCATTTCCAAATAGTATGCGTCCACATGAGGTAACAGCACAGTAGTAGGTCCCAGCATGAGAAACACTCAGGTTACTCATTGGCAAGCTGTAGACACAGGTGTGCGTTTGTTTGCTGGGTTTGTTATCACACTGATCATTTCTGCCCAAATGTGTGTAAATGAGTCCAGGATGGGATTCGCCTGAGTCTTTGAACCAGTAAACACTGTGCTCTCCATCACAGGTCCCAGTGTGTACTGTACAGTTCAGAGTCACGGAGCCTCCTGGCTGGATGGTCTCAGATGCTGACTGCTGGACCACAGCTTTGATGTTCACACCTGAACCTTTTACACTGATGATGATGTTTTCTAAAAAGGTTAAAGTGTATGAATACTGAACACAGTAGTAAGAAGCTGAGTCTGAAACTTGCAAATCTTTGATCGTCAAGTGATATTTGCCATCTTGTGTATCCAGTGTGAAGCGTGGGTTGTTCTTGAGCTCTTCACTAAAAGAGTTGTTCACATTATATTTGAAAAAGTGAGAGATAATCTTTGGTTTTTGTCCCAGATTTTGCTTAAACCAGAACACTCTTGCAGAAACGTGAGCATCATATAAACATTTTAATGTCACTTTTCCACCAACTTGAGCTGATATGAAACGAGACTCTTGATGTTCAGATGAGAACATTTGCGACTCTGTCATCTGAACTGTAGTGGAAACGAAGAAAAAAACAAATGCACTTTCAGTTAAACGTAAAAACCTAACAACACAAAAATCTGAATCCTTAGTAATGGAACTTACCCATTTTTCCGAATAACAGACACAGAAGACAGAAGAAAAACACTGAAGACACCATTGTGGTGAGATTCTCGTGTAAAATGAAGGTTACTGATAGCTGCTCCACTTTTGAGAGGCAACAATGTGTTTGATTGGCCAGCCAAAGGTGACACAGTATCTATTGTATGGAACTCACAATCACGCGTTTAGTGCCGCCTGTAGTGGAAAATACAGTGTGATATCTGAGAGGAATTATACGTTTTTTGGAATTACAAACAGATCTAAAAGTATTGAAAGTGGAGTTTGGTCTACATTAGGTTTGTTATACTATATAAATGGGATCAAAGCAGAAGCTGCTCTGATCCAGTTGCATTTGATTTTCAAGTTTAATAATGATGTGTTTTTCATTGTAATGATTGATTGTCATTTCTAGCATATCCCATGCTGTGAAACACTTTTCATTTAAAAGATGTGATGAGTAATAATTTGAGTATACAGAATTAGGATTCCAGCAGTGAGCTCATTGTGGATAACAGTAGGGCAAACCAGAAAACAGCAGCACATGGGCCCAGAAAGAGATCATTAGGAATATCAACATGAATACATTCACACAGGATTTTGGTATTTTATGTTCAGGATTATAATATCTTTGCTCTTAAGTTGCAGGAATGCAATGTAACATTTGTAATTTATGTTATTTTACTCTTTACTCTACTGCTGTTTGAATAATGATTATCATACATCATTTTCAATAATGGTTTTGCATTCCGGATAAAAAGTTTCTGAGCTCATGAGTTGCAGCATGAAATAAACAAGACCTGTGGAAAACTACAGTTTTTGGGTGTTTACAGCAAGTGGACCTTAGATCGTGATGTATGTGTTAGCGTAACAACACATCCTGCTGAAACCACAGAGGCCGTTGCACTGACACGTCTAAACAGAAAAATGGTAAAAGGCACTCTGTTTGACAGGATGCACCCACTTTTAGCTTTCTGTGCCTGTTTGTCATAGACTCAAATGTTTACAGCAAAGACTTTTTAAATTTGTGTCAAAGCTGTCTGTCAACGATGTTTTGCCAAAACAACATGACCATTGGGATGGGATTTACTTGTTGTCATCCTTCAATTGACAATAATTTGTCAGCTCTCCTTGTCCTATTTTAACTGACTCTGCTGTCAGACCACATGACTGAACTTGGGTCACCTTTTAAGGCTACAGGTTTGTTGCTTTTCTTCACACATCAGTATCCAGGCATTCCCCATCCTCTATTAGCCATAAACAGTTTAATCTTTTTTAACAGTCAAAGCACTTTAGACTATAAGTTACATTACTGGAAGTGCTTCACTCTTTTTTATGCAATTCCACCTCAACATGGACTTTCCCCCCCTAAATCCATGCTAATGGTCCTCACTCTCGACTAGCCCTACTTGAAAAATGTTGTCCCCTAATGCATCGTCCTATTCCCCAAGTTCTTGCCTCATAAACAAATCCTTCTCTGCCCAAACAAAGCAGTCATACCAATTCAATTCAATTTTATTTATTTATTATTATTTATTTATAAATTTATTTATTTATAGCGCCAAATCACAACAAAAGTTAAAGGTACAGGTACAGAGAAAAACCCAACAATCATATGACCCCCTATGAGCAAGCACTTTGGTGACAGTGGGAAGGAAAAACTCCCTTTTAACAGGAAGAAACCTCCAGCAGAACCAGGCTCAAGGAGGGGCGGGGCCATCTGCTGCGACCGGTTGATACCACTTCATAAGAATCTGGCTTTTTACCTGCCAGTAATAATAAGCATGTCGTTTCCCTAATGCAAAATTCCAATTTGATATCTGCAAATACTTGCAATCGACATAACTGGTAAATAGTTCACATTATTCGACTGGGTATATTCTTTTGCTGAAACAACCCCTCCTAATTTCAGCATATTACCCCTGATCATTTGTTCTGCAAGAGATTCAGTAGTGACCTCTCACATGGCATACCCTCCTAAATCTTGATGAGGATATCCTGCAGCAGCAGTGGCAGCAAAAAGTAGTTGTATTGACAACAAATATTTACCGTAATCCTCCTTTACACACCCAACCCAGTACAGGCTTCACTACGATTAAAATCAGTGAAGTTGAGAACAAGAGACTTGGTGTTAGTGAGAGTATTCACCATGAGATCTAGAGAAAAGGTTAGGTGCTATCTATTTAATTATTTTTGCAAGCTAAGTTGCAATCTAAAGCAAAATGGAGGAAAAACTGAAAATACAATGTAGTTGTACTTTAGGACTTATTAATATTAAACACAGCTCAGAGCTAGTTATTACTTTATGACGGGCATTTAAATTAACTATCCTACACGAAACATGTGCCGTGCTACGTATTGGCTGCATTTTGGGGGCAATAGTTGTATAGAACTTAAAATTTGAGCATAAGTTTTTAAAATTTAGATTTATATCAATTGTGCTAATACAGTATGTCAAAATGAAAAGAATAACAGCGGATTCAGACATGTGAGTTTGTGCTGAAAAGACTGATACCAAACAAGGGAATATAAATAGCTTTTAATGGTGAAAAATGAAGGTAAAATTAAAAGTAGTCAAAAATGGCCAATTATACCCTGGAACCCAATAAATCATGAAAAATTTGGTTTAAATTTTCGGTCAAAAATTTCTTCATGAAAGTGCAGATTTGTGCAATTTTTTGTAAATTATTTCTAAATTTAAAAAAAACTACACATCTGTATGTGTAAAGAAATGACTTTCATTTTGCCATCCCATTTGATTTCCCTGCCACTCTAAGAAAATTTCTCTAGATCCACTCCTGCTTGGGACCTTTTGTATTTAGGATAACAGATTAAGTCTAGTTTCTATACTTAATTTGGCAGCAGAATGACTGCATTTCATGATCCATTCTCTTGAAGAGACAAGCTTGGCTTAATTCTCTCATACACAATAATAATAATCACAATAATGAGACATGTTATCACTGAATTGAAATGGCACACAGATATTGTCTCAAGCTTGAAGGTCTTTTAGTCTTTATTATGTTTAATGAGCTTCAAAAACATTAAATTTACAAAAAAAAAAAAAAAAAATTAAAAGGCTGTTGGCAGAGAATGAGGATTAAAAAAGAAGTGAATACTGACATTTGTCTCTCATGATTCCTTCATTATTCCATCTTTATCTTCAAACTACACTGACGTTACAAATGTGATTAACTAGCAAAAAAAATTATATTGTGAACATGACCCAACATAAAAAAGAAATACTACATTTTTAAACACCGTGTCTTCTCTGCGTACTAATGCTTTACACTATAGTACACACATTCACTCCAGGTGTGATCCTTCTGACTTCTTGATCTGTTGCGCAGGTTGACAGTTGAAGATGGAAAATAGAGTCTTTCTGCCTCTTGGAAAGCCTGGCAACAAAATACTTATTAATAAAAATATGTCCACAGATTGACTTTTGCGTAGAAAAATGGTAACTGAATAGTTACTGGTAATACATCACCGTTGCATCTGCTTTGGGGAGACTTGCTTGAGATTCTACAAGAACAACAAAAGTTTCTTATATTTATAATTCTGGAATAATTGGCAGGTTAAAAAAACCCTAAAAATTAGTTACCAGGAGATTTGCAGATGCATTTCTTGCTGATCACACACACTGAGAAAGCCAGCAATACACTCAGGATGGAGGTGACTGCAAAGGTGCCGCTCCAGAAAACATTATCTGCATGAAGTCAGACAGTTTAGACAACTGGGTGGGATCTACTGTGATTTTAGTAAACTCAGTCTTAATGTTACTCACGTTCAAAGTCCAGTTTTGTTCCATTTCCAAACAGTATGTGTCCACATGAGGCGACAGCACAGTAGTAGGTCCCAGCATGAGACAGATTCAGGTTATTCATTGGCAAATTGTAGACACAGGTGTGTATTTGTGTCTTAGCTTCTTTCTCACACTGATCATTCCCACCCCAATGTGTGTAAATGAGTCCAGGATGGGACTGAGAATGGGATTCGTCTGAGTTTTGGAACCAGTACACACTGTGTTCTTCATCACAGGTCCCAGTGTGTACTGTACAGTTCAGAGTCACAGAGTCTCCTTGCTGGATGATCTCAGAAGCTGACTGTTGGACCACAGCTTGGACGTTTGACTCTGCATCGTTAACAATAACAGTAATGCTTTCTGAAAATGTTAATCTGTATAAATAAGAGGTCATACAGTAGTAAGTCGCTGAGTCTGAAATTTGTAAATCTCCGATCATCAAGTGGTTTTTGCCATTTTCAGTATCCAGTGAAAAGCGGTGATTATTCTTAAATTCGCCAAAAAATGTGTTATTTTTTTCATATATGTAGGAGTAAGAGATGAGCATTGGCTTCTGTCCAAGAGGTTGTTTATACCAGTAAAGCCTTGCAGCAACCTCACCTTCGTAGAAACATTTCAAAATCAAGTTGTCACTCGTTTTACGTGACACAAAAGCGCTCTTCTGATGACCAGATGAGGACAGCTCTAGATCAGTCAAATGAGCAGAATTGAAATATAAAATAAAGCAAATGTAAGGCAAAAGTGAAAGAATTCAATATTCTTAGAGAGGAGAAATGAACCTACAAGCACACAACTCACCCAGAGTCCTCGATAACAGTATTGCAAAATAAAAAGCCAGCAGTGAAAAAGCCATTGTGCAGAAAATTGCTGTGTGAAAAAAAGGAAGGAAAAAACCCTCTTTTCTACTCTTTATAGGCAGGACTGTGTTTGATTGGCCGACTAACTGTGACGCTGCGCTGTATGTCCTACTTAGGAAATGCAACGTGCTCACTGGAAACAATAGTATCACGTTTTGTTTTTTCTAATAATAAATACTGACATTGTGAGATGCCTATTAAGCACAACATTTTTAAAATGGGTGAAAGAGCATTGTAACTCTCATTTACGTTTTACAGCCTAGAATAGATTAATAAAAAAGTAAAGTGAAGGTGGTGGATTTTGCAAAAGTTGCCAAATTGAATTTAATGAAAATTGGTGGATTTTTTGGGACAATATCTGTATCACTATCAAACAGGCCATTGGCCTTGGGGAAGCATATCCTTAGGAAATTTATATACAAAAACGAATTACTCATATAGTGTAGTTTGCAGAATAAAACAAGTAGTTTGTTTAAAAACTCCAGAATTTGATGTTATACTGCTGACATAATAATCTAAATGTGAACTTATATTCACTTTATATACTGATGTTTATATTGCCGTTTTTGAGTGTTTCCTTGGTCATTTTTGTGTCTGCATAATACTTAACATCCTGTCAAAAACAGTAAATGGCTGTGCACTGACAAAGGAAAGAACGTATGATTTCAGTCAGTTTCTAAAAATTTTTTTTTTCTAAGTCAGAATCAGGTCATTTCCCGCTTGTAACCACAAAGATCACACAATAGATAATACAGCCAAGTAGTTACACAATACTAAAGCCTGTCTAAGCTTAAAGAGATCTTATCTTTAGACCGAAAACCGCGATTTAAAGACCAATATCAAAAGAATATTTCTAACTTCACAAAGCATCTTCAATGAGATTCTTAACAACAACAAAAAAACATAAAGCTCTGGTTTGAATCTTTGCGCTAAAATCCGATTAGTTGGATGACTTGAACTCAAAGCTACATTACAGAGGTTGTTTGAACTTTGACAAATAGTAACAGATATGTCTGAAAAAGAAAATAATATGTGCAATTTGTCTTGTATTGGGGAAAACCTGGGGTAGTCACACAACTCTTTTTAATCCCTTTTGAGTATCTCAAATCCAACCCGGTCTTCACAGCAAAACACACCGAACTAAGAGGGAATTCATTACAATGTTCCTTAAATGTGAAGCCTAGCGTTGGTCTTCTCTTGCAGCTGGTTCAGTGAATTTAGTTCAGAAAGTGATGAAACCAGCAGTTTATGAATCTGTGAGATTTCTGCTTTCAGCACCCTGACGCATGATCGTGTATCGTGGCATGATCGTGTGATTTGTGCTTTGTGTTTACATCCTTTTACCTGCTCTTTAACCATTTACTGTTTTACAGTAGCTGTGTTTTGTGATTTTTTTTTTAGCTTTTAGTTGAGATTCTGACGTTTCTGTGGATATCAAACAGCTATATTTAAATAACAGATCTGGTGGTACATTCCAGATGTTCTCCCTCTCTCCCCCATTACTGGGGGCATTGCGTTTCAATAGATTAAGTACAGAACTAAAGATGGAGTGAAATACAAAATAAGCTTTTATCACTGTCTGTTCAGGATAAACGTTCAGAATAATCCAAGGGAAAACAGAAAAAATACAAGGAAAAAACAATAAACACAAAGTAATGAGGTTAGGGGAAATAGGATGAATGCACAGCAGGGATAATGAGACATGGGAAGTTATTCAGTAGAAGGTACGTACGACTATCAAAATAAAACAGGAAGTAACCAACAAGGGAATATCTAACACAGAGGCTGAGATTTAATGGGAGAGGCAGGGAATCAAATAAAAAAACAAAACTCCAGGAATTATTACAATTACTTAAAAACCCATAATAGTAAGATACAAGAACTAAAGTAGCCACCCTTTGCTTTGTTGACAGCACTGAAAACCCTTGGCCTTATCTCAAATGGTTTCACTTCACATTTGTGCCTTGTCAGGGTTCATTTGTGAAATTTGTTGCCTTCTCAATGTTGTTGGGACCATCAGTTGTGTTGTACAGAAGTCAGGTTGGTACACAGCTGACATCCCTATTTGACAACTGTTAGAATTCATATTATGGCAAGAACTAATCAGACAAGTAAAGAGAAATGACAGTCCATTATTACTTTAAGAACCTAAATTTGGTCAGTCTGGAAAATTCCTAAAACTTTGAATGTGTCCCCAAGTGCAGTCGCAAAAACCATCAAGGGCTAGGATGAAACTGGCTCACATAGAGAGTCAGCCAGTTTCATCGTAGCCCTTGATGGTTTTTGCGAACTTGGTTCTATGATAGGTCTTAAAGGGTTAAAAGCAACTCATGTATGTATAGATATAGACATGCATACCAGGAGCCAAGCTATTGGAGAGATTAAAAATCAACTAATAGAACCTTAAACTCAACTCTGCATTTAACTGTCAGCCAATGTAAAAATGCAAATATCAGAGTAATACTCTCTCTCTCTCTTTTTGGTACCTGTCAGTAGCTGCAAGTACTTCTCTTGCAGCTGCAAGGTGGGATAGGCCATTCAGAATCAGAATACTTTATTAATCCCTATGGAAAGTATGTATTTACAGTTGCTCCAAGACAATAAGAACAGTAACATGCTGAACATGTGAGCATGCTAACTTAAATAATACAATATATTACAAGTTTACAAAATATAAGAACTAGCTATAATAAATAGAAATAGCTAAATTATAAATATCCAGAACATAGAGAGAAACGACATGTATATGATTGACATTTTACTTTAAAATGAGAACTTTGTTATTTGTTATTTTCACTGTAGAGACCTCAGTCGGCTTAGAAGATAGAGACGACTCTGGAATCCTGTCGAGCTTGATCAAAATCAGAGGTCAGATTTACTGAAAATCTAATGAACACAATAACTCATTTCTACTTAAATTCTTGGATGACTTTGAATATCTGTGAGGTCAGGGGGAATATGTTCTTAAATTCTTGTGAACACCATAAATTAAGAACTTAGGGTTTTCAAAGTGATAGCATACATTTATATTTTAGAATTCAGTGAGCTTGACCTACAGGTCAAGGTCAAAGATCAGGTTGGTTCTAAGTGTTGGGAATGTGACTCAAGAAGAATGTCACTTGATATTTTCAAATTTATACAACACATCTAGTAGGGGGCTGAGGGATTGCACTAGTAGCCACCAGTATATTTATTTTTAGAAAAAGGTGTATATAACCATTTTACTGGTTCATCTTCTATTTGATGTGACCTATCTCATGACAACGCTCTGCTATAGCTTCAAATTGATTGCAGCAAATTCCTAGATTGGCTCTGGTACTAATCTGTATAGTACCTGAAGTAGTCACACTGGCTCAAAACACAAGATCATTGATGTTGCACTGACAGAGATACAATGAAAAAGATCTGCAGCCATAGCCTAGCAGCTTTATTTAGTCACAGTGCTGGTTTTTTACTAAATGTGAATGCATAAACTCCAACAAAATGGTTCAAAAAAAGAGAATAAAACTGAAACCTTGCAATTTGTTTGTAGTCTGGCACGAAAACTTCATTCATGCAGTTTTTTTTTACAACCTTGAGATCAAATGTTTAGTAAAACGAATATATACTGTTCAGAAATGTATATGTATTTAAAAGTAATCATTCCTCAAGTAACAGCCAAAGAATCCTGTTGGAATATGGATGGGAGACAAGCAGGACATGCATTCGCCTGATTTTCCAGTTGCAATTGTGCTAGAATGTTAGTACTGGTCATAAATTGTATTGAACAGAATGTAGAATTGTTTTGTCTGCTCGACATTGAAATGTTGAAATGTCCATATTTACTGCTTTATGCTGGAGTACACACATTCACTCTTGGTGTTGTCTTTCTGTCTTCTTGACTTGTTAAGTTTCTTAGCACTTAAAGCTGCATAATGGAGGCTGTCTGCATCTTGACAAGCCTGTCAAGAGAATATGCAAAAGTCATTTGAGATATTTCCTTTACAGAAATTTAGCATTGTTTTATGAGTAAGTAACTGGGATTTGATTTACCTCTGAATTTGTTGTTGAAGGAGTTGGTAATCGTGCACGAGGCTCTAATAGTCAAAGACAAAAAAATACTCAGATCCAAAGGCTAAAAGATAAACGTAACAAATTTAAGCTATCAGGCACAAGCAGTACCACATACCTGGGCAAAGGCAGTTGTTTCTCTTCATTGTCTTGCATACTGAGAAAACCAGTAGGAGAACCAGGATGGTACTGAATGCCAAAGCTCCACTCAAGTAGTACACCAAGACAAGAAAGTCTGCCTCACCTGCAGTTAGCCAGTCATCGGAAAGAGGTTTTTAGCTTATATGTATCTTCTCACAAAAAGTGATCAGAATTGACTGTAAATGACTCTTCAGTACTCACGGCTGAGATCCAATCTGGTCCCGTTTCCAAACACTATGTGTCCACATGAATCAACAGCACAGTAGTAGGTCCCAGCATGAGACATGTTCAGATCCTTCATTGGCAGGTTGTAGACACAGGCGTCTGCTTGTGGGTTAGTTTTCGTCCTACAATAATCATTTTTGCCTCCATAAGTGTAAATCAGTCCTGGACGAGATGCTTCTGTTTCTTTGAACCAGTAAACACTGTGTTCTTCATCACAGGTCCCAGTGTGTACCGTGCAGTTCAAAGTTACGGAGCCTCCAGGCTGGATGGTCTCAGATGGTGACTGATGGACTAAAGCTGGGTTTTTCAAACCTGTCTCCCTTACTTTGACAATGGTACCCTCTGCAAAAGTTAACACAAATCTATAGCTGCATGCACAGTAGTAAGTAGCTGAGTCATTGATTTTCAAATCTGAAATGTTCAAGTTATTTCTTCCGTTTTCTGTATCCAGTGTGAACCGTGGGTTGTTCAGGAATTCATCATGAAAAGTGATTTTTGTATCGTACACATAGAACGTAGAGATTAGCCTCGGTTTCTGTCCCAGAGTTTGCTTATACCACAAGATCCATGCTGAATCGTCACCTTCATAGAAACAATGCAAACTAACATTTTCTCCAACATCAGCTAAGATAAAATCTTTTTCTTGATAAACAGATGCCTGTGGTTGCAGATGGGTCTTCTGGACTACAATAAAAATCAAAATAAAAGCAAATGAAAAGTCAGTTCAACATATTCATTTCCTTAAGAGGTGAAAACTTGAAGAGATGTTAAAAAGAACAGAAACACAACTTACCCATTTTCCCCAGGAACAAACATGTCAGATAAAAGACAAACTTTGCAGGTGTCATCGTGTTCAAATCGTTGTGTCAAATGAAAAGAATCTTGATGCTTTCTCCACTCTGAAGACCCAAGACTGATCTTGATTGGCCAGTCTACAGTGACACTGTACGTCCTACTGTGGAAACATAATCACATGTTCACAACCACCTATGGTGTAAAGTTCATAATATCATGAGTATATATGAAAAGCATTGAGGCTCTTGACTAGTGCAGTATATGTTCACTAAGGAAAATTACATTAATGTCATTAGTTTACAGCTTAGAGACTGGTGCCACCTTAGAGTGGATTCTGCTCAGTATTTGTCACTGAAACATGAATGTTTAGAGTGTGCATTGTAATTGTCCAAACGGCTTATTAAAGCAGAAAGACCAACATATTTGAAAATTTTAAATCACAAATTGAAATCATTGCATCCCAAATACTTTTCAAATTAATCTTTTATTTCACTTTTAAATTTTATGTGAAATTCAATAATTTTTATAGAAATGCTTTTTTTGAAATGTGTTGTTTTTTCTTTGCTTTGAGCAGCAGGGAACAAAAAGCTGTGTTAGGGTAGTAAGATAGTGGTACAAACACAACCCACACACAAAACCTCCAAATGTGCATAGGTATAATGGCAGTAGTCGTAATGGTAATGCAATTCAAGTGATGTGATTTCATCAGCTGAATAGTTTTAAATTATCTGCCAAGGAACTTGGATGTTATGTTCGATTTATTTTTGTTGGTTTTTTATTTTATTTTTGCTCATTGGAACACAAATACCCCTGTTCAACTAGTCTGTTCTCTTCACTGATGTAAATATTACTCTAAATATTTCACCCAAGTAGTATTACGATACCTGAAAATCCACCACTTTTGGTGGCATGTTTAAAGGTGCTAATGGTGTATTTATGTGGGTGTGGAACTACCTTTACATCCTGCACAAAAACCACACGAGCTGCTGCACAGACAGAGACAGACTTCTTCTTTTCTGCATTCACACTGATGCAAGTCAAAGCTTGTAGCTGTAGAGCACTTGACTATTATGGCTCATCTTAAATGCTATCCAAATTGAATGAGTAGATTTTATCTTGTGTTTCCTCAGCCCAGCAGCCAGAGCTGTGTGCCTTTGTTTGTCAGATTCTAGAGATTTAGTTATGGACACTTTGTTCTACTTCTTAAACACAGAGGATCCGTCTCTCATGAAACCCTTCTGCAGCCAGTAAACATCGTCCTGGGCTTCCAACCTTCTTTTTGAATGGAAGGTTCTCTTTACATGCTTTTTTAATCGTATACCCAAATGTTAATAGTATTAAGGTGCGACAGTGGCACGCTCAATGGTTTCTGTCATACTGGTACTGGGGATGATGAGTAGAGCTGTGTTAATGTCTGCAAGATTTTCTTCTGGTAGAAGTTTGTCAGTGAGACAGTTAAGTCTTGGACATTTCTGTAGAAGAAGCGTTATTTATAAGAGGTGGTTGGGTTTCATCTATATCAGGGGTCTCAAACTCAATTTAGCTGGCCCGCTGAAGGCACAGTCAGCTTGAGGCTGTGTTGCACAAGGTTTTCCACAAGAAAACTATTGTTAAAAAATTCCCATAGTCTCAAATCTATTATCTATAACACAAAAATAAATGAACAAATTAAGAGTTAATAAGTTGTGGTTTCTTCAGTCTTCTATATTTGCTGTATTCAGATTCAAATGTCTGTATTAACAGTTCTTTAACCTTTAACCTTCTTTTGAACATGAATGGAACAGTGAAGAACATGAGCTGTTCATCTGAACGTGTCTCGCCTACTCCTTGCAGCTAGAGACCTGGCAGGGCTTCCTTTCGCATAGCCCAGCCACATTTTCAATCAATCCATCAATCACCTTTATTTATAAAACACTTTAAACCAACCACAGCTGACACAAAGCGCTGTACATTGGAACCATAAAATAAAATTACAGAACATATAAATAAAAGCCAAATAAAACAAAGAAAAAATAATTAATTAAATAACTAATTTCATTTCAACTGAAAACTAAGTCTCACTGAGATTCAAAGCCAAAGAATAAAAGTGGGTTTTGAGACGCGATTTAAAAGTGGACAGTGAAGGGCCCTCTCTAACGTGCCAGGGCGAATTATTCCATAATTTTTGAGCCACGATAGAGAGTTTCCAGGATCTCAGTACCTCCAGGAGCAGCTGGTCAGCTGACCTGAGAGACCGACAGGGCCAACCAAGCTTTAATGTCATATAGGCATGTCATGAGAGGTTTGGCCTGAGGGAGGAAGCAGTTGAGATCCTCAGTATGTCTTAAAGATGTTCATCAGTAAGTCTGGTCTTGTACTTGGACTTATTGAAGTTCAAGGTGGAGAAGAGCTTTTCGCTGAAGTACATGCTTCTAAAAAGGCACATGGGCCGCTTGAACATTCAGGAAAGCCGAAGGAAGCTAGGGGTCAGTTCTCTCAAAAAATGCCCAAGCTAGTCGGCTTTTCCACTCACCTCCCTGATCTTCACTTTGAGTTGCACTGCAGTTTAATGAGCTTCATCTGAAGCACACAAGGGGCATCATCATCAAAGGAGATGGGGCTAGCAAAAATTTGAAATGTGACTCTGTGCGTCTTGAAGTCTGCAAATCTGTGATCAAAACCTCTTGTAGCCTCAAAATGACATCAACATACTTCTCACCACTGAATGGTGTGCCTGCATCCACAAGTGCCTTGCAATGCTGGGAAATGTCAGGAACGTCTGAGAGAGCTGGGTTTTCCAAAACACATGTTTTGTGGAGAATGCTTTCTTGTTGTCATAGGCAGCACTGACAAGTTGCCCCTGGCCTTGTAAGTTCTTGTTCAGTGCATTAAGCTTATATCTGATATCAACAAGAAAAGCTAAGTCCATGAGCCATTTGGGATCACTTAGCACAGGAAAAGCCACTCCATCTTTCTCCGTGAAGGCTTTCACTTCTGCTATCAACTCCAAAAAATCTTTTCAATACGTTTCCCCTGCTAAGCCAATGTGCTTCAGTGAAGTAGAGCACATCCTATATTGTGACTCCACTTCCTCTAAAAAAGCACGGAACCCTTCAGTGCTTTAAGCTCCTGGATCTGATTTGGTTGATGCATTTTGAAATGTTTACATCACTTTGTCAAACTTCAGGTGTTTGCTGCAAAGGACCTGATGATGGATAATGCAGTGCAGAGCAATAGCCTCCTCCACACCCTCCTTACCAGTCCATTTTTCCTCCCCGTCATTGATGGCGTTCCATCAGTTGTTATTCCAACAAACCTCTTCCATGGCATCACACAGCTTGTGACATATCTCCTGAGCGGTGGTCTGGCCATGCATTGGAATTGCTGTAAGCAAGTACTCCATCACCTCAAAGCAGTCAACAACACCTCGGACATACACTGCGAGCTGAGCAGTATCGGTGATATCTGTGGCCTCATCAAGAGCAACTGAAACACTGAAACATTTGGCTTTCTCGCACAGTTGCTCTTAAATGTCACTTGACAGGTCAGAAATGCTGATGTTGGCAGAAAGGCTGATGTTGCTAAACTGACCTTTCTTTTCTGGACAGACTATATTTGCAGCCTGCAATATGCACTTTTTGACAAATTCACCTTTGTGAATGGCTTTCCTGCTTTAGCAATCATCTCACTAACCACATAGCTAGCTTTCACTGCTGCATTATTCTTTTTGGTTGCTTTCTTGAAGAAATCTTGTAGCCTCAGTAGATGTTTTAAGATTGGCAACCTGGTTGGCTTTCTCGTCTCCCTGGTATTTTGCATACACCGCAGCATGTCTAGTTGTGTAATGACGATTCAAATTGTATTTCTTGTGCACTGCAACTTTCTCTGTGCAAATATGACACGCTGCTGTGCTCAACAAAGAAATATTGCATTTCTCACTTTTCCTGATATTGTCTGTGCTCATCACCAACCTTTTTCTTCACTGCAGGCTTTGAAAAAGAAATGTTTGGGGCTATGCAATATGTACGTAATTCTACTTGGTGTCATTGTCGCATTGAAGTTTCAATCCAATGTTTAGCCAAAGCACAGGAACGTCTAAATGCATAGAGAACGTAATTTCAGCGTCTTTTTCTTGTAACCGCAGCATGGCGATCGGCGGATTAAAGCCCGGTAGCAGTCTCCTTTGTTTTTACCCTCGATGTTCATATCTTTCAGGATGACATTAACACCATGGCAGTTGTAGATGGTAGAATGTAGAGGGTTAGCAAGAACAAAAAGGCGACTGTTCACGGACTGTTATCTGTCGTGCTGTTGTTACAGGGAAAAAAAGCAGAAATGACACCGTGCTGTTGTTGATGTCATTTTTTTTGACTACTTTTACAATATATATAAATATATGTAATGTACATTGTATGAGGACTTGTACCTATGCCACCGGCATGTTGGTTAGCACTGTTGCTTCACAGCTAGAAAGTCCTGAGTTCAATTCCACCATCAGACCAGGGTCTTTCTGTGTGGAGTTTGCATGTTCTCCTTGTGTTTCTGTGGGTTCTCTCTGGGTACTCCAGCTTTCTCCCACAGTCCTACAACTTAAGTAAGCTCCAAGACTCACAAAGAGCAATAGCTTGAAGCAAATGCTTTCTGTATCAGTCTCTCACACTGTTGTAGAGAAATTTTAGCTAACTCTTCCTTACAATTTTGCTTTAGTTCATCATAGTTTGGGGTATTTGGGCATGCACTTCTCTCTTGCAAAACCTTGATTCTTTTATCATTTAGCGGTTCCGCTGTAGATTTGCTATGTTTGGGTCACTGTCCTGTTGCATAATACAGTTAAAGCCAAGCTTTAGCTGTTGGACACGCCTGACATTGACACCCCCCCCCCTCCCCCTCTCCTCAAATAATCAACACCCCTTCGACTTGACAATTATTGCCAGGTGTTTTGTGCTGATGCTATGTTTGGTTTTCAATGACAGTGGTGTTGTGCCAAACATATCCATTTTGATTTACTCTGTCTAATAGACATTATTGAACAAGACATGTTGTTTATTCTAATGCAACTTCCCAAAAAATATCCCACGCTGATGGGTTCCTTTTAAAAAGGACTTTTTTCCTGGCAACCCTTCAAAAAACCTAAACTTGGTCTGTTTTTTGTGATCATGTTCTCAAGAACATTTCGTATGCTAACTGAAAGTTTTTGGCTTTGTAGAGGTGGTCACACTTACTGATCACCTAATGAAGTGTGTTTCACTGTCAGCACCTGGCAGCTACTTCCCCTTAGTTCCTATGAAGGCAAAATCCGAGACTAGTGATAATAACCTATAGAGAAACTAAATCTCAACAACAAACTTTTAATGTTTAAACTACATGCCCAGTATTTAGAGTTGTTAAAGTGTCAAAATAATTATTGGCAGCTTTTCTGGTCACAGCCACCTCCTAATTCCACTGCTGGTCTGGGATAAGTGAGGACTGTCACATGTACTGTACGATACACAGGGAGCAACCAGATACCCAAAAGAAGTAAACACGCATTTGCTCAAGTTCTTCATAATGACATTTACTTTATTTTGTGATTAAACACATGGCAAGAATTCCAGAGCATTAAACGAAATGCATCAAAATCAAGAAATATGTGATATATTTCATCTGTCAAGTCTATAAATCACTATAAAGGAATAATATTAGGATATCCATCATGAAATTCCAAACAAAAACAAACAAAAAAGACCCAGAAACCGTTTTTAAAATCAAAATTGTACAAGTACTTCTCTGTAACAACTATAAAGAAAGCAAAAGACAGTCATTGCTTTACACTGGAGTACACACATTCACTCATGGTGTCATCCTTAAGTCTTCTTGATTGTTTTCTCTGGTTTACACGTAAAGCGGCATAATGCAGGCTGTCTGCATCGTTGTAACCCTGCTAACAAAATAATATATTAATACATTGTAACTGCTTCTCATGTGCATTGTACTGGAAGATTTGTGCTTGTGAAAGTTACACTCCAGTGATATTTACCTCTGCATTGGTTGTGTGAGGAGATGACTGTCCTACATGAGACTCTGAAGGTAAAAGTTGAAGAAAAAGTTATTTTTTTACCAAAAAAGAAAATACAGATTAAGCTTTTAACAATGAAAATACACTGTACCTGAATATTGGCTGCAGTTTCTCCCATTCATCTTGCATATCAGGAAAGCCAGAAAGCCAGAAAGAATCATGACGAATATCAAAGCACCACCCAAAAAATACACCAAACCCAGTGAGTCCACGTCCCCTGTAAAACGTGAAAACAAGTTCACAACTTTTTTTACAAAGTTAAAATAAATACTATTGAGTAAAAACAGACCATTCCTGGTAGAAAATCTGCTCACTTTGAAAGTCCAACTTTGTCCCATTCCCTGTTGGGGAGGATCTACAGTATTTTTAGTAAGCTTAGCCTTGACGTTACTCACGTTCAAAGTCCAGTTTTGTCCCCTTTCCAAACAGTATGTGTCCACATGAGGCAACAGCACAGTAGTAGGTCCCAGCATGAGACAGATTCAGACCGTTCATCGGCAGGGTGTAGACGCAGGTGTTAGTTTGTGTTTTAGTTTTTCTCTCGCACTGATCATTCCCACCTCCATGGGTGTAAATAAGTCCTGTTTGTTGAGATTCTTCTGTTTTTCTGAACCAGTAAATGCTGCGTTCTCCATCACAGGTCCCAGTGTGTACTGTACAGTTTAGAGTCACAGAGCCTCCAGGCTGGATGGTTTCAGAAGCAGACTGCTGGACTAGAGCTTTGATGCTCAAACCTTGACTCTTTACAATGACTTTGGTACCCTCTCCAAATTCAAACACAAATGAAAGACCACTTGCACAGAAGTAAGTTGCTGTATCTGTGATTTGTACGTTGGAAATTTGTAAGTGATTTATACCCACATCAGTTTCCAATGTAAAGCGTGGATTGTCCTTGAACTCATCATAAAAAGTTCCATTTTTGTCAAATTTATAGGTATTGGAAATAAGCTGTAGCTTCTGTCCCAGTAGTTGCTTGTACCAGTAATACTTTGCAGCATCACTGTCATGAAAACATCGCAAAATCAACGAGTCTCCAACATTAGCAGATATCAATCCTTTCTCTTGATGTAAATTTCTGGGTTGTTTTAAATGATTCATCTGAGCTAAATGGGGTAAAGAGCAGAATTATTTTTAACCAGAATGATACATTTAAAACATAAATAGTTGTTCTTGTTTTTTAAATAAAATGCAACTTACTAAATTCCACCAAGAAGAGGCATGTCAGATAGAAGACAAGCTTCGGAGGTGTCATCTTGTTGAAATTGCCGTGTTGAGTGAAAAGCACTGCTCTACATCCTCACTCTCTTCAGAGACAAGACTGTTTTGATTGGCCAGGAGGGTAGATGATCACATCCACCTACAGAGGCAATCTTAGCTCTATGAGAAGAATCAGTTGGGTGAAACTATTTGACGTACTTTAAGGCTTCTGACACTTTTTCAAATCACTTATAAATAATTGAGCTTTATGCAACATATTAGAATAGAAAGCAGAGTTCTTTGGCACTAGAATTAACATCATATTTTTCTACAGAATAACTGCAGTCAGTAATTATATACATGGCTTATCCTGTGAAAGTATATTTCCGGACATCAGCAACACATTGAAAGGCATCAAACAACCCGTCTGTAAAAGTGAACTAAAAAAAACACAGTTTCCAGTTTTTCATAGATTTTATGTAAAATATTGATTTAGCTAGCGTGACATTATCCATTAGATAGCAAAGTCCTATTGTAAATTCTCAAGTTAAGTCTTCTAAACACACAACTGAGCCAAGAATTCTCCAGACTTCATGTAACAATGTAAACAATGGCTAGTTAGCTATCTTAGTTCTCACCAATTCCAAAACAAATTCACTAAACCAGCGGCAAAAGAAAACCACAAATGTGCTAAGACAGAAATTTGCTTACCGGACAGGTTTCCTCCGCTGTAACCAATAGCCGCTGTAGTTCTGGATAATGGCTGTGGTAACCAGTGTTGGTCAAGTTACTTGAAAAAAGTAATCAGTAACTAATTACTGATTACTTCCCCAAAAAGTAATCCCGTTACTTTACTGATTACTTAATTTCAAAAGTAATTAATTACTTAGTTACTTAGTTACTTTTTAAAAACACGATTTACAACCTGAAGAGGTGATAAAGCGATAGATCTTTCAGCCCAATTCTACTTTTTCTGCATAATCCATCATATAAAATGTAATCAAATGGAAAAGTCTCTTTTTTTAACTTGTTTTATGAGTTTTAATCTTTTAACTTTATGCATCAAGTAAAAATTAAACTATATGCAACATTCTCTGACTTGAATAAATTAGTTTAACATTTAAACCTATTTTCTACACATTCCAGCACATAAAATAAAATATTTTTTGTGTTTTCACTCACTCTTTCAAATAGATGCAAGTAAAACACAGCAGAAAATAAATAAAGTCAAAGACTCAGCGGTCCTGTTGCTCTATTTTCACCTGTAAAGCAGGACTGTGGTAGGCGGAGGTTTACCCTGGTGCAGGTGTGCCGCGGTCAATGGAAGAATCCGCGAGTTTCTCTGTGAATTTCCCATTACGTCATAGCTACTCGGTGCTTGCTCGGAAGTTTAGGGGTTTTTTCGCTGTAAAACGAAGTTTTCTTCCCACACACAACGGACGCTAATGTTTTTGTCACTTTTTATGGAATGAAACTCAAAGTAAGGTCAGTACTTCCACGCTTTAAACGCTGCACGCTCATACTCTCTCCCACACTCGATATGTGATCCATTGTTGATCTGCACACAGCTGTTGTCACTAACGGCGCACTCGCAGTAACGCAGCGTTCCTACGGGAAAGTAACGGTAATCTAATTACCGTTTTTGCAATAGTAATCCCTTACTTTACTCGTTACTTGAAAAAAGTAATCAGATTACAGTAACGCATTACTGCCCATCTCTGGTGGTAACACAATGCATCAGAGCAACTTCCATCAATAATCGCCATCTTAGGCCCAGTTAAGGACACGTGACTGGACAGATGCCGCGTGTCATAAATTTGGGGTCACGTAGGGTCTGGTCTTGCAACTTCTGGCATCATCAAAAGGTGTAAATCAAACAAATCGTCCAATAGAGGCCGAAGCTACAGCTCCTCAGAGTTTAAAGCACCAGAGGCTGTTTAACCTTCCCATGCGCATGGCAGAAAGGGCACGCTGCCTGTGAATGTGTGTTTAATTCTTCAAAAATATATTTTTTAAAAACAAACATTTTTAGGCATGTAAATGAAATTATATAATTTCTGCTGTTCCATACTTTTATACGGTATCCAAGGTGTGCCAAAATTGGTCAAACCAGGATGATGTTTATATGTTGATTGAGGTCTTCTGGAATCTGGTCCTTTGAAAACAGCAAACAATCTTTGTGTAATAATAATAATAATGAAATAATAATAATGCTGAGCATGAATGCTGTTTTTGGAGAAAACCCTTAGGAACTTTTCAAAAGTTATGACAATATCCTTTGTTAGGGAAATGCCATCAATTTCCAGCACTTTCTGGCAAATTTGAGTGATGTCTCAAACAGTCAGGTGACTTTCCCATCTCATGCAAACAATAAAAAGCAATGAGGAAATGCCAAAAACTTGAGGGTGTCTTCAAAAGTAGTCGATTTCTGTAGACTCCCTGTTAAAATGCCCAATTTAACTGATGTACAACATTTTAAAAAACAGTTTCATGGTACAAAACACTGCATTTTTTTCTCCTTAGATAATTTGCTGCTTTATAATAACTATATGGGGAAGACATTTGCTTACTTTTTAGGCCTAAAGTTTGGACAGATGCCCTAAGAGTGGCCAACAGGCCTCTGTAGTCTATACAAGGTCTCATCTCCACGTTTGTCAAAGAACTGCAAAGAATTCTATTGGCTGACATTTGACATAATGCCTTCTCTCTTTGGATTGTTTTATGGTCTATAAAGGTTTATTGGTTATTTGCATGTGGTCTTTAGGGCGTGCATTTTAACACCTCAGAGGTAAATTAGATAATATACCCACAAAGTCCATTTACTTTGTGGTTTAATGCAGTTTTCTTTAAGACTGACTCCCCACTAAAGTACTTACACCTCTTCATTCTTCTGAAACCCACAAAGACCACTACAGTTTAACTTGGCTAACATAAGTCTCACTGAAATGATTGCTTGAGTTTGACCTTGTGTTTACAGAAGAAACTATGACGGGGTGGAATTTTTTGTGAACACATTTTCTTAAGCATAATAAATCTATGCACATGTGTATGCATAAAAAGAGGTGTGACTATATTGAGTGACAGGTATTTATAGTTTTTTCTTGTTTAATGTTTACTTCAAGATTTTGGGTATTCAGTTTGTTCAACCCCTTAGACTTACTAAGCTGGTAACTCCTGTTAAGGTTCAAAATATTGGGGATGGAGACAAGAGAAAAAAACCACAATAACAACACTGGTCCGGCCGGGTTGAGTCAAACGATGATTTTAATGAACACACGCGTGGGAGATGGACACTGATGCAGACAGCCTCAAAATCTCAAAATGGTGGAGCATTGCTCAAACTTTTATAGCCTCTGGTGCCTCCACCTTATCATAAAAAGCCTAAACATTCACATGCTTTCTCTCACACAGCGCCTGAGCTACGACCTTGGCTCCCTGTTTATCTGCTCCTGCTGAAATGGGGCAGAAAACTCCAGCACACTCTGTTCTCTTCTACTCAGACAAATTAGACAATAACCTTCTGCGAACAGTATTTCTTATAACTCAGCAATATAATGCATCATAAAACAATATCATTCATTCACAACAAGTCAGCAATTTAATGTAATGCAAATCAGTTTAACTAATGTAATAGTTATCAGCTTCTTCTAATTCAGGAGAATAATGCAAACTAAAACTACATAATAATTCACAATCTTTAATTAGGGGTATAACATGGCATAAAATAATATTATAATCTAACAATTCCCCCTGATGAGGTCATTAGAATAATGACCTCACAAACACCCTTCAATTCAGTGTGGCCGGGTTCATCTCTTCTCACTCCTGAGGTCCTTTGTCCCCCTGAGGGGCGAACCATATGTGGGATGACCTCTGTGTTTGCGCAATTCAGATGCAAGAAAAACTATGATTCCAACAGTAGCAGGTCCAGATGACACTCTCCTTGTCTCCCACTGCTTTCAGCCTTTATTCTATTGCTGCAGCTACCAGTGTCGTCCAGTTGGGTGATCCTCTGCTCTTCATTCTTCAACCTTAGGGGTTAGACAACCCTTCAGTCGTAACACAGATCAGGGGATTATTCTGCCCCGATTTCAAACAACGATCTGTGTATTCTCCAGAAAAAGGAACAGGAAGGTGTCCCCTTTTTGCCCAAAAGCCTCTCGAACTTCGTTGGTCTGGTGTTCCCGGATTTCCGCCAAACCCTTCATGGTTATTGCTGTGTTTATGGGATCCATCCTTTTGTGGTGACTAGCTGGAGCCCAAACGCCATGACCCTTGGACCCAGTTAATGTCTCGGCAGTCACTGTGTCTGACTCTGCTACGGAGGATCCTCGCATCTCTGTGACCTCGTCTGGTGTCTGTTCCTTTCTCTGTAAGAGACAGAAAACCAAAACACCCCTCTTCCTAACCCTAATAATTGAATGTTGTTATCTACTGACCTTCTAGTGATTCAGAATTGGTCTAAACATTCAGAATGTCCCAGGGACTTATTCTAATCATATCTTATGTGTGTGTAAGCGTGTTTGCATTTAGCACTCTGCACTCAAGGCATTTCCTACACTTTATCAGTCCGGACAGTCACGCCGAACGAAGCTTCTGACCTTCAAAAGGCCGAGTGCCAACTCGTTATAAGCACATTTGCAAGGTGTGTCTGAAAATTATTGAAACCCCTCTTTTTAACAAAAGACAAAAAATTAACAAATCTTCTAAACGCTATTCAGTTCATTTCAATGAGTAATGATTAAACATGAAAGTGATAGTTTATGCTTTTTCACTGATTCTCTAAAAGGTCCGTCTTCTCGGACCGCTATTAGCTTAAGCTTTACCATTCCTAAGGTATTAAAGACACAAATGAAGTTATAAAATGTTCAAATAATCCTTGTTTGATGTTAAAGCTCAACCTTCCCCTCCTTTTTTGACACATTCCAATGTGTCAAATCAACGGAGCTAGAACATTCAAAAAAAAAAAGTTAGGCAGCTACAAAGTTTCCCAGACTCTTAAGGTGATCCGCGTGTAACGTTCTGACTCAGGTATTTAATATTTTAATAAATCTCGTTTAATTAACTGCCACTATTTAAACTAACTTTAAAGACATAATTTAAGAAAAGATCACAAAGAATAACATGATATCAGTGTTTTGTAAGCGCGTGCGGCCCTCCATGCTCGAAGCCTTTTCCCTCAAAAGCTCTACTCTCTGGTCTCTGGTCCAAATATGTGTTTTGATGTTTTAAAAAACATGGCAACATCCAAAATACCAAAGTAATCCACACAAGCCAGTGGGTAACATCACTGTAACACACAATCACTGCTTCTTAAACCAAGAAGTCTTGAGTTCTATGTCTTTGTTATACAAGATAAGATTTGTAAGTTATGTAGAATTTAAAAAAGACCATTTTGGTGTGTTTATGAGGACAGGCAGCTAATGGGGAAAAACTAAGATTTAAGACTTACCAAGTCTTGTATATCAGTTATTTCAGTCATATCAGGGTGGAGTGCTGAATTGCCAGCTAATGTTAGCAAGCTGTATTCATAAATTGTACAGGTGCAACACAAAGACACAGATATCTTCCAAACAGTCAGCAGGAAAGAAAATAACCCAAATAAGCATCTTGTATGGTGTGTAATATATTTTATTTGTCAGAAAATTCCATTAAAACCGTGCAAAATACACCAGCACAGCAAGAAGGCCCTTCATAGAGATCATGCTACTTTTGGCAGATCATTTATTCACAAGTAGGTAGCTCCATTTTAATTTTTTCTAACTTTTGCAATTTCAGAGAAATACTCCATTCATCTCTCCTCCTGGAATCGAACCGGAAATCTTTCACCCGTTGAACACGTAAACCACTACACTATGGAAAAATAGCCGTGCTGCAAACTTTCAGCAGAGTTAGTTCAAAAGTGCTAATTGCATTAACCTTGTTGTTTTAGCCAGTATACGGCTGCAATGGTGGAAAGGTAGTGGAGGCTTCCTGTTTGCAACTACACAGACACAAAAACAAAAGAGCAGATGGTTTGTTTTTGTTGTTTGTTTTATCTTTGAATTTGCTCACCCAGACATATAGAGATTTAACTTTATGACTTTTTTTAAACTTCAGACCTTAATCTAAGCTATAAAAAGATTCTTAAATATGTAACCACAATATGAAAAGATAAACAGATATTCCCCAGTAGAGAGCACTCATTACATTGTACATTGTATTTCTTGTGACATAAACTGGCTTATATTTATGGTGATGTGGCACAGTGTGTTATGCACATGTTCAGAAAGGTTGTCTTCGTAAAGTAACATGTTTTCTCACTGTTTTTCTTACCCCTGAGAATCAACAAGTATACTGATAATGGAAATGTAGCACCTTTGTAACCAAGGCTTTGTACTGATTATCTTCACAACAGATCTCAAAACACACGCTAACAAAACCACATCTTACGCTGAAACAAAGTCTAGATGAAACAGGTTCAAATCTGCTGCCTTACACTGGAGTACACACAGTGATTCATGGTGTCATTCATCTGCCTCCTTTGCCGGTTGGACTTTTGTGTCTGTACGGCAGCATAGTGAAGGTTGTCTGCATCTTGGTATCCCTGGTACAAAAATACACGAGTCAATAAATGTTACAGAAAAAAAATCAAGTGCTACAGTGTAATATATGTATTGGTAGCTGTTCAAAAGATAATTTGATATATATCAAAAAATATAGTCACCTCTGCATTAGCTGCATCTGAACATCTTGCTTGTGACTCTATTGTGAAACACAAAAAATATAAAAGCCTTTGTCTGTAAATACACGCTGTTCAAGAAAACAATATTATAGTTTGGTACTTATATAATGTGTATCCAGTCTTACTAACAAATCAAAGCACTTTACACTGTAAGCCGCATGTGCCCTTTCATACACCCTTGCAACTGTTTTTTGTGCACTATATCTAACCATGTTTGGACTGACTGCAAGTGTAAGTGACTGGTTACCTTTATTCATCTTCCACACTAGAAAACCCATTAAAAGACTCAAAGTGGTGGTGAATGCCAAGGCTCCACTTAAAACATGCACAAGAAAGTCAGGAAAGGTCACCTCATCTGTAGAGAACCAAACATCCATCAACCATCAGTGTTGTTAATATGTTTCCATTAAAAGCTGAATGAGAGAGTATTAAAGACTGTTTAGCAAATGTGAGACAGGCTACTAGAATGCCACTTACCCTCCGAGCCCAGCTTGGTCCCATTACCAAACAGTATGTGTCCACAAGAGGCAACAGCACAGTAATACATCCCATTATCCGACAAATTCAAGCTTTTTATTGGCAAATTGTAGACACACGTGTTCGTTTGTGTATTAGTTTTCCTCTCGCAGCGATTGTTCCTGCCCTCATGGGTGTAAATGAGTCCTAGATGGGATTTTTCTGAGCTTTTGAACCAGTAAACACTGTGTTCTTCATCACAAGTCCCAGTGTGGACTGTACAGTTCAGAGTCAAAGAGGCTCCTAGCTGGACGGTTGCAGAAGACAGCTGATGGACTGAAGTTTGAAGGTTCAAATCTGAACCCTTCACATGGATTGTGGCGCCCTCTGCAAATTCAAACTTGTAAGCATAGCAGCTTATGCAGTAATACGTTGCTGAGTCAGACATTTGTAAATTCGAGATTGTCAAGTGGTTCTTTCCATTTTTACTGTCCAAAGAAAATCGTGGATTGTTCTTGAAATCCTCGCTAAAAGTGCCATCTTTGTCATGTTTGTAGAAGCTAGAGATGAGCTTTGGCTTTTGTCCCAGGGTTTGTTTGTACCAGTAAAACATAGCTGCAACGTCACCTTCGTAGAAACATCGCAAAGTTACATTGTCCCCAACATTAGCTGATATAAAGCCGCTCTCTTGACGAACATTTGAGGAGAGCTGAATATTAGTTACCCGGTCTGTAAAGAGAACACCATGAATGTTTGCACTTAAAATCACAATAAAAGCCTAATCACTCTATAAGTGAGATTTAATTTATATTTTTAAGAATTTAAGGTATTCCCAACTTACCAATTTTCCAGAAGACCAGGCAAATCAAAGCAAAATTCAGAGATGTCATTGTGATCAAAAGGTCTTGACCAATGTAGAAAACCTCCATACGTCCTCTAGTCTTAGAGACAAGGCTCCGTTTGATTGGCTAACCAAAAGTGACTCTGAACTACTTTTGAAACAGGGTACAAAAGTTTAACGCCCCCTTCATTATGAATTTTGGTTCTCGCAGCAAGAGATATGGAAAACAATACCAGAGTTATAGTATTACATTATTTTAACCATTAAAACCCCAAAAATCAATAATGTGAGTGAGAGCAAACTTGGCCAAGGTTAGGATGTTTCCGGTTAGTGTGAAAATTAATTTAGCGCTACTTATTGTCTTAAGAACAGTGAAATGAACCAAGATCTGATTGAAAGACGCCACAGACATTAGTTATTGTAGTGACTGTGTGTATGCCATATCTGGTGATGCAAGTTTTCTTACTTCAGTGAGCCATATCCTTTTTAAATGCTCTATGAAAAGATCATATTGCTTATTTTTAACTTCCCGTCATTCATACATTTGGATATGTTTCAGTGTTTCTCTTGCTGGTCCCACCTTCACATTTCTAATTGTCTAGCATGCTTAGAGAGAAATGCTGCATCATCAAAATTCGATTTTCTAGGCTTCTGTTCTGTTAGTAGTTTATATACATCTTTTCATTGTCTTTTCGGTTGCAATAATATGAGTGGCCACTGGGGAAAATTAGGGCAATAATCGTAAATGGACTGGTTCTTGTATAGCGCTTTTCTACTCTTCTGGGCACTCAAAGTGCTTTACACAACTTGTGCTTTTACACCCATATTCGCACAAGCACATTTTCCTAGGTGCTTTCTAAGTAACATTCACACACACACTCATACTCTGATGCATGCAATTTGGTGTTAGTATCTTGCTCAAGGATATTTGGCATGCAGACTAGGGGAAGCCTTCTGATCAGTAGATGACCTGCTCTACCGCCTGAGCTACAGCCACCCCCACATGAGGGCATCATGTGACTTACTCACAATACAACCATCAATGTCCACCCAATGGGGGCCATAAATGGACTTGCTGCAATCGTTGAGATATATGAATCTGAATCAAAGTGGTGCGTTTGGTGATAAAAAAAAAAACTTAAATAACATGAAAAATCCAGAAAATTAATGGAAAATCTGTGAAAATCCAATTGCCCAGACCTGAAACTTGCTGTTTAAACATTAACAGCAATGTCATGAAAGTGACGCTATCCCACACTGAGAGCCATGAGTTGAAGCTTACATGTTGACTAGATGTAAATTAAATAATATCAAGCGTACATTCCTTGAAAAGACTCAAGGACTGAACATTGCGCGATAAAAAATTTAATTTTGAGTATAGGAGAGAAGGAAGTACTGCAGCTGCAAACAGATCTGCTTTCGTCCCCATCACTGACTTTTCCACCCTGGTGACACATTGGTAGGTGTAGTGGTTGGTAGTTCACTCTTGTTGTCTCTGACACAGCTGCCTCCTACAGCTACTGTCACTTTTATTGAACTCTCACTCACTAAGTCTCAGTCATTTATGTTAATTGGGATCATACTGGATCTCAATACAGTTCTTCTGGTTAAGGAGGTCAAAAACGTCCTGCATCCGTATTCACTGTCCTCTAGTAAAGGCTAAAAGCCAAAAAAAAGGATATTAAAAAAGCAGTGGGGCCATGGACATAACGGTTTTTGATATTTGGTTCATGTTTTAGCCATAAGGAAATGTTTATATTGCACCAAATTACATTTATTTTTATTTACATTTCATTTACATTTATTTTATTTTTCATGTCTGTCATAGAATTGTGTTAGTTAAAATGTGTGTGAACCTTACTGACTGAAAGGCCACAAGAGCTTGGGCTTCACTGGTTTTGTGTGGGTAAGAAGCAATATAGTTATAGAGTGCATCCTATTTGAATAAAATGAATAAAACAAAGACAATGTGATTGATTGCATTTTGATTTATTTTAGTATTTTGATGTAGTCTACTGAAGAAACTTGAGCATCATTAATACTGCATGGCTGCAGTCCATAAACACACTGCAGACACTTCCTGTCTGAAACCAGAAAGACAAAGTGAGCTAGGTGTTCTTCAAAGTACTTTGAAAGTCAGTCATTTGACTGTTGACCACACAGAAGCTACATACAGAGTCTCACTTCTCTGGTTTCAGGTGTGCAAACAACACCAAATGGAACAACATTCTGCAAATGCAGTTGTGAAAGATGTATGACATGTCTTAAATTATCAGAAGATTATCACTGATAAATTGTTTCCTGTCATGTTCAGCGTAACTGCATATTTAGAAGTTAAGTGCCTGCTTACCACAACACTGCTATGAGAAGGCACAGGCCTGCTGTTTCTGTGCGTGCAGTCTCATCTCTGAAGGCCACACTTAGAGACTGCAGAGACGTTCTGTTTATGATCCTTTTGCATTACTGAGTTTGTAATATTTGTAATATGAGCTTGCTAGCTTATGTTCCTCACAGTTCTACTGGCTTTTATGTAGCAATCTTTCTCTTTTACCTTTCTTTATCTCTGGCTTGTAGTTCTCTTCTTACCATACACAATATATTACAACAATGCTTCAACAATCAACAAATCGAAAAAACAAACAAAAAACAAATGCTTTAAAGACACAGTTTTTCTTACAGGACAACATGGCTACAAATGAAATTCCAGGTTTACTGTTTGACACTGGAGTACACACATTCGGTGTTTGTGTTGTCTCTTTGTCTCTTGGATCGGTTGACCTTGTGGTCCCTCAAAGCAGCATAATGGAGGTTGTCTGAATCTTGGTTACCCTGATAATAACATAACAATTTCAAATTAGTACTTTATTAATCTTTATTGCCACTACAACATAATGGCACATTGCTAAGGACATCTACACACCTGGAAGAATAAATGCATCATCAAATGTGCTGCTTTACATTCAGTAGCAGGCAGGTGCAGTTGATGGTGGGAATCTCACAGTTCATACCAGACTTCATTTGCAATATGTATACATTTATATTGTGTCTCACGTCTCCTTGTACCACAGAAATGTGTCAAAGTTGCCAACTCTCTGCTGACCTAATAACTGCAGAGTTTCAAACCTCCTCTGGTATTTACATCAACACAAAAACTGCACCGGGAGCTTCATGGCATGTTTTGTTATAGCCGAGCAGCTCTTCTGGTTCTAATGTTTAGATGGCCCAGTACTTTTGTCCATATACAGTATTACTGATATCTTCCACTTTGTCAAACTTGATAACTTCCAATGGTTGGTCATTATGTTGATGGAAGCCATAACTGTATCTACCAATGTTTCCTCTTATTTGTTTTTAAAGATTATTTTTAGTAAACATAGGTCCAAACATAATTTTCTGTTGCTTAAGATAGTAGAAATGCAAAGATTGCAACATCACAAACTAGAAAACTGGTGTACCCTACTTCTGTCTATCTACATACAGTTAGACTGGCAGATTAGTACTCACTTCTGTATTTGGAGTTGAGGCATTTGCAGATCTTGCTTGAGAGTCTGGTTATGAAGGTTGGAGACAAAGTTGCTTTTTAAGTCTTTATGACTGTATATGCTACCTAAACATGGGTGAAAAGTAACCACAGCCTACCTGAACTTTGGCGTTTCATTTTGATATTAATTCTCAGTGCTGCATATGACAGCATAAGCAGCAGGATAATGGTAAATATCAACGCTCCACTCAGGAAATACACCAAGACAACAGAGTGCTCATCTGCAAGTTAAGATGAGTAAAGCAAACATTTTTGAACATGCTTTGTGTGTAAAACAGTCACAGTCATGCAAATATGAAACGGATTTTGTATTGCTACTTACGCTCTAAGTGGAGCTCTTCCCGGTCTCCAAACAGTATGTGTCCACATGAGGCAACAGCACAGTAGCTCGAAGCATCAGAGAGATTAGGACTTTTCATGGGTAAGTTGTAGAAGCAGGTGTGTGTTTGTGTCGTAGGCCTCTTCTCATACTCATCACTCCTGACTCCGTTGGCATAAATGAGTCCAGGATGAGATTCGACAGAATCCTGGAACCAGTAAACTCTGTGGCCTCCATCATAGGTATGTTTGTGTATAATACAGTTCAGAGCAGAGCCTCCAGGCTCAATGGTTTCGGATGGAACCATCGTCTCAGACTGATGGAGCAAAGTTTGGATGTTTATCCCTGAACCCTCTACACTGACAGTAACACCTTCAGAAAATTCAAAATCGTATACATAGATACCAATGCAGTAATAAGTAGCTGAGTCCGAAATCTGTAGATCTGAAATGATCAAGTGATTGTTACCATTTCCAGTGTCTAGTGAGAAACGAGAATTGTTTTCAAACTCACTGTAAAACGTGCCATTTTTTTCATGTTTATAAAATTTAGACACAAGCTTTGGATTCTGTCCCAGAGATTGTTTATACCAGTAAAACATCACTGCGTCTTCTTCGTAGAAACATTGCAAAGTCACTTTGTCACCAACGCTAGGTGACACAAAACCACTTTCTTGACGCACATAAACTGAGGATTTCAGGTTAGTCTTCTGAGCTGAAGAGGAAAAAAAACACTGATTTTAAAAGATTGTGTATATCAGTATATATATGCGTTCTATACAGCTGTATTTAGAAGAGACAACTTACCTACACTACCCAGTGCCAGGCATGTTAGACACAAAGCAAACTTTAAAGGCATCATCGTGTCCACATCGTATCCTGTTGAATGTACTGACTCTCACCAAGCTCTTTATTCCTCTGAGTGGACTGCATTTGATTGGCTAACGAGAAGTAACGCCTAGGAGCATCAAGACTTGTGATGTTCCACACCGATTTCTGTCCCTTTAATTTCAACTTAAATGTAATCAGGTACACTATGACATTGCTTTAACTATTGTTACTTTCATTACTTGATGTTCTGTAAATTGCTGTTTTTGATCACAACATATCAGAAAATGACAAACTGTAACAATGAATGGTACGTTAACTATTTTCATGTATTGCACCTCTGCATAATTATACCCCTGCATTATCTTCTCCAGTAACAAAAAAAGTCTTGGTCCATAAAGAAAAATCTGATTTTATATTAAATGTATTAGCAACAGCTGGGTGTGTCTATGTTAGCTAATTGTGGGCAACACTTTCTTTTAATACTCTGCACAAGTGCCAGCGCTAACACAGACAGAAAACCTGAAGAGGTAACCAATGAGTCCTAGAAGAATATGGTAATATGAATATGAAAACCGTTATGTCAAGATAACATTAGTAAATATATAAAATATATATTTTTTACATTATGCAAATTTTACAGGGGTATTCACTGCTTCATATATGAAGGACTCATGTTTAAGAGCTGATATATGGGGCGGAGCACAAATAGATTTGCTGGGAGTCATTAAAAGAAGCTCAGGCTAATCTCTAAATAGCTGATATTTGCAGTTGGTGGTAATGTTTACTTATATTATACATGCACAGAGTGTGCAGTATGCACAAATGTTAGCTATTAAAATGACTATTAATAATATTAGCTATTTTATTAGTACAGGGCACTTGCTCATCAGGGAAACTGCAAACAAACTATTGTAATTACCAGATTGTTGTCTTTTTTTAACTACCTAAAAGAGTAATTGGTAAGCCGAGTTAAACTGTGTGGCTGCAATGTACAAAAACAATGCAGAGACTTCCTGTTTGAGACCACAAAGAGTGCAAAGGGTCCTACAGGAGTGCATGGCTGAAGTATACTGACAGCTATGTTTTTGCCTATCAACCACACAGACGCTAAAAAAAGACTCCCTCAGCTCTGCTGTGCGCAGACGACACATTTAGAGTAAACAACCTGCAAAGGCTTTCAGATGCCATCGATACATTTAGGGCAGATAATCTGGAAGATTTGTGTATGTCACATAATCATTTTAGACTTTGCAATAAGGCGGGATTTGTTGTTGTGAAATGGTTGCCGCTTTGTGTGAGCAACCTACCACACCTGGAAGAAGACTGTGTTGTATGCGTCACATCTGCAGTGCCATGCCGGTTGTTTCCTCCTGACTCAGATTGTGTTAATGAGAGTGTTTCATTCAAAAATAGATCTAGAATCAAATAATGTGTGTTGAACTAGAGGGTGAAGTGCTAATTATGCGCAGGCTTTGTGAAATATAGAGGGCTGTTCAGATCTTAAGCTCTGCAACACAAAGGTGCATTGTGTGCATACACACAACTGTGTGTATGTCGCTTGCTGTACATCGTGAATGCAATGTAAGTACAGCGACAATGGAAATATCACACCTTTGACAAAAGAACCTGGCTCAGCTGCAGTTAAGCAAACATGTCTGTTTATTTTGTAAGGCACAGATTTACATTTAGTTTAGGAGGAGAAAACCACACAAACAAAAAAGCAAAAAATGTGTAATTTTTCTCACAGAGACTACAAAGAAAACATGTCCAACTTTATTGCTTCACACTAGAATAAACACATTGGCTAAGGGTGTCCTCTTGCTGCCTTCTTGATCTGGTGGCCTTGTTTACCTTCAAAGCAGCATAATGGAGATGGTCTGCATCTTGAGATGCCTGTTTAGAAAAAAAGAAAGAAAAATGTTACCCTCAAACCAGCGAGCATAACCACTGGATGGCACATTAAAAGAAAACCTCACTTATAATAAAATTAATTTCAAAACAACAGAACTCCAAGTGAAAACTGGACATTGTGACCTTCGCAAGAATATGTAATACTGCAATGCATCGAATTGTTAAGGTGCTCTTCATTCTGTGTTTTTTTCCTTCCATTGTAAGGTCTCAAAAAACAGTTAATTTATTCACTGATATTTTTTTAAAAATTAGAACATTACACAAAACCTTACGTCTCCATTTGGATCCGAGGTCCCTGAAGACTCCGCGCGAGGGTCTGTTTATAAAAAAGAAAGAAAAAAATGATCATTCTTTTAACTCAGTTGGCGCAGTCACGACAAAATGACTCTCCATATGTAGTCAACACAGAATTGCAGAGGACACTTTAATATACTGAACAACTGAAGCACTAAGATTGTTTCAGTAAACCACCGATGACTTAATAATAAATTAGGTATGTCCTGAGCTAATTCATTTCATTCCAGTAAACAAAATAAATAAATAACTACATTTAAGAAATTTTTTTTACATCTTTGCAATTGACAATAAGAAAAGGTACAAATTGCATTTGTGTAGTAAACATATTTATGAAATGACTTTGTTAAAAAGAAAAATGAAAGAAAGAAATGTACTTGTTGTACACATTATCTGGACTTTAAGCGAGTCGACCAAAAATTTCAACCAAGTGTGCTGAAGAAACACCAGTTGATGTCTTCAGTTAATGTAACAATGAGCATTATGACTACTTAACAACTTATTAATGTCTTTCTTCCTTGTTATTGCATTCAGTAAAATGTAAAGAAGTCAGTTAACCCACCTGTGCATTTGCAGTTTTTTCTCTTGTACAAGGTATAGGCTGCATAAGCCAGGAAAACCAACAGACTTGAGTTGAACGCCAAAGCTCCGCTCAAGGCGTACACATAGATAAAAGATTCCCCCTCTTCTGTAGAGAACCAGACATTAAAAGACACCACATACATCATATTTGATTAGAAACTATTGTTACTGTTTAACAAAAGAGGCAGGAGCGGTAGCTACCCTCAATGTTCAGCTTGGCCCCATTTCCAAACAGTATATGTCCACATGAAGCCACGGCACAGTAGTAGGTCCCAGCATGAGACCGATTGAGACTCTCCATTCGCAGGTTGTACACACAGGTTTGGGTCTGTGAGCTGCGATTCCTCTCACATTGATCATTTCTGCCTCCGTGGGTGTAGATGAGTCCAGGGTGAGATTCTTCAGAGTTTTTGAACCAGTAAACACTGTGTTTTTCACTACAGGTTCCAGCGTGCACTGTACAGTTCAGCATCACAGAGCCTCCAGACTGGATGGTCTCAGGTGTTGATTGGTGAACTGAAGCTTGGAAAACCAAATCTGAATCCTTCACTTGGATGATAATCCCCTCCAAAAATTCATACACATATGAATAGCCACTTATGCAGTAGTAAGCAGCAGAGTCTGACATTTGTGCTTTTGAGATCTTCAAGTTGTTTTTATAGTTCATAGTTTCCAGTTCAAAGCGAGACTCATTCTTAAATTCATCAGTGAAAGTGCCATCTTTGTCATGCTTATAGAATTTCGACACCAGCTGTGGTTTCTGTCCCAGAGGTTGCTTATACCAGTAAAACATCACTGCAACAGTAGTTTGATTGAATGAACAGTTTAAAGTTAAATCCTGACCAGCTTTAACAAATGTAATATTGAATGATGGTGATAGCTTCAGAGCTGCCAAATGAACTGAAAATAAAAGAAAATACACAGTGAACTTAATATAATAACTGGATAAGTATTGGAATGTATGAGAGACATTGTGTAGCTGTCAACAAAATTATTTAAGTTGCAACTTACCTATTGATCCTGAGAGTAGATATGTCACATAGAAGGATAACAGCGGGGGTGTCATTTTGTTCAAATTGCTGTGGATCATTGAGAGAAGGTCTTTACGTTCTCTACTTATCAGAGACAAGACTGTTTTTGATTGGTCACTCAGAATGACTGAAAGATCACATGCTCAGTGCCCCCTGTAGGGTTCATTTAGGTCTATGAGACGATCTACAAAGGAGGTAATCAAAGCAGATTTGAAAAACTTTACTTCAAAGAGCAAGTTATGCAGATTTACTGAAGAAAATGCACATCCAGTTTACATTATGGCAGGCTCTGCCTGTACATGTGACCAATCACATGAGTACTACTGAATAATTTACTCATCACTCAATTAATGTTATTCTACCAGTAAAGGTGCTTTGCAAGCTGCAGCATATGTAAATGTTCACCATTAGCATTGGCTAGTTAACATTAGCATTCTTTGAAGGTCTGACTCTATTATGCATGTTTGGTAGCCAGGTCTCACCTCTTGAGTTTGTCACCGTAATGTTTATGAACAAGAATAAACTTGCAGACGGAGCCTTCACAGACTTTACAATAAACGTATCTTTGGTCATATTGTATAATGTTTAGATTGGTGTTTTTTTTGTGATTTTTTTCAGTGTTCATATGGATAAAAACTGAGAGATTTAGTGCTTTATTTTGTACAGCTTGTGTCGTTATGCAATGTCATGCAAACAAAACAGCATAAGGAGATCTATTTAATCATGGTAGAGGTGTTTTGTTTTTAATTAACACCATATGGTTCAACATGTAGAAAAGGAAGAGAAAGCATAACAGAAATGTTTCATGTGGTATTTTTAACATAGACTATATATGCATGTAACCACTGTGATGTCACCCACTGTACTACCAGAAATACACTGTCACATAGCTGACTGACACAAATCTCTGTCATGCGCATGTCCAGTCTTTTAAAATACAAACAACAACACAAAGATGCTTCATAGCAACTGTGTCTGTTATTAAACTGCAGGAACGTGCAGAAATAGAAGCTACAGTGAGACAACTCTGTTGATGACTGCATTGATTTTTTACTCTTTGAAGATCGGGCTCTGGCTCCTGGGCTGGCGTTGACATACATTCACTCTGGGTTCTTTGTTAGCTTTGTGTTAGCACGCTGTGTGTGCGGATACTTGCAAAGAGCCAGTGTAATGCCGGTGGCTGTTTCTGTTCTAGATGCAATGTGCACTTTACGTAGAAACTCGTGTCCTTTTGTGCAATAAAGATAAAAGTAATATCAATATCACCACTCCTCAAACGTTAGACTGGACCACCTTTTTCTGTCTCCCTGCACATAAACGCAGGATGAAAAATACACGTTTGATGTTTTTTCCCCCCTTACTATCTATTGATTGTGCAGATAATTGAAAAACCTAATCATATCATTCTTATTGTAACTTCCTATTTCTGAATTTAGTAGAGTAATCTGCATTATAATATATCACATTCTATTACTGTGTTAACAAAAAGTGTCATTTTTGACATAGTAACATATTATGTTATGGCACATTGCCTCCAAGTCTGTATACTATATATTTTCAGTGTTAGCAGTTTGAAAATATGGATGTTTTTTAAGTGATCACAACTGATTGTATATGGCTAAACTATATTACCATGCTTGGTTCATAAATTAGCATAAACCAGTAGAACAAAGAAACGTTGTAATTAGTAACACAAATAAGACAAAATAGCATCACTTTGCTCACAAAACTGAGGCCTAGCAGACAGCTATTAGCGGGTATTGGCTAGCACACCTATCAATCTACCGCGTGAGTGAGCCTAAATGACATTCAAACATCTTACTCATTTAAAAACAGATCATTTGTAATTATGGTAACAATTACCTATAATATCTCTGACAGAAGTTAGGTATTTCAAATTAGGAGACTATGGAAATGACTTCACTTTTGAAGTGGCCATGGAAGAATTGCATTATTTTGTTCTTTTTCTAAACTATTGAAAGTTGCTGCTTTATGTGGAAATACTATTTGTGAGGATTCTTGTCACAGTAACAAGGAGGTTGCTCGGTGCATGAATGGAAGCCCCCAGCAGACGAGGCCTACTTTAGAGTAACTAAAGGAGAGTTCAGGGTTACATGTTCCAGCTATATACTTTATCAAAAAGGAACATTTTAAGCCTAACCTTGAGAACCTAAAGTAGAGAGGTTGTCCCTCTCCTGAATCCAAAGTGGGAGCTGGTTCCACAGATGAGAGGCCTGTCCCAACAGCCCCAAGTGGTCACGGCAGATCACTAGCTGTCCCTGAGCCTGGTTCTATTGCGGGTTTCTTCTCATTAAAAGGAAGTTTGAGCACTTAGCAACAACTAAGTGCTTGTTCAAAGGTGGTTGTCGTTGGGGTTTTGTCTGTATTATTGCAGAGGCTTAGACCTTACAATAAAGGGCCTTGATGTGGCTGTTGTTGTGATTTGGCACTATATAAATAAAACTGAACTGATTTGAAAAAGTAAGCCTGCAGTCTGAGAGCAAACTGTTGTACTGGGTCGAGATGCTACTGTTACCCACCATTTAGTTTGAAATGTTAGAAACATAAAACATGTTTTTGTTTTGTTTTAATGAATGGATGCTCAGTTCATTGCAAATAATGCAGGGCCACAACTCTGGCTCTGGGTTTTATTTTTTAATATTTTATGTATTTTACAAAAACAACTAAGCAGCAGATAACTTTAAACTATAATGACTTTCCTAAAAAGTGAAGCTTTGGGTCAAGCTTCTGTACTTTTAGGGAACTGAAACTGTTCAGCAGTTATGGATGACTGCTGTTTTTACAAAGGAGCAGCTTCCTGTGCAGCAAGAAATGCATTCACACAGTTGAAGCTGAAGGTATGTAAAAGAAATCCATCTCCTTCAATCTTTTTTTCATAATCGTAGTTTATTGCCGATTGCTTTTAGTTTTTCACGTACACAGCAGGTCTTGTGAGAGTGGGCTTGCAAACATGAGAGGTTATGTGGCCAGGGGGCAACAGCCGGGTCTTCCTGTGTTTAAGCTCTCGTAGGACTTGTGTTTCCACCAGTGGAAACTTATACTCTGTCGCTCACATCACCTTGACCACAGAAGTGAAAGGTAAACAGTGAGAACTTACTGTAGCTGTGACCTGCATTTACGAAGGTATTAATAGATCGTGGGGGGGTTATATGCTTCTCTACACTACATTTGGGTTCAGTTTGATAGTCTATGTATAACAATGCTGAGCTATGTGATTTTGCTGAGCTCACAAAAGTCATTAGTCATCCAGCTGGTACATACAAAATATATTTTATTTTACATGATTTTACATTTGGCAGTGTGTATCTTTGCATCCATTCACACTTTTCTGCTCTTTACTCTAGAGTACACACAAATATTATCCAAGTTTTCTTCTTGACGATGTTGTTTACTGCTCCTCTTCAGACTCAGAGCTGCATAGTGGAGGCTGTCTGCATCTTGGCTCTGTTAGTGACGGACAAATGGGGGGATTGTGTTAAAATATAACTGGAAACATATCATATCTAATATAAATATAGCATCTGCTTCTATTAAAAACATGTGAGCAGATTATATAGGCTTTTTCACCTACCACTGCATCTGAGACTGTACAGGTTTGATGAGGAACAGCTCCTGCTAATCAAAGAAAGTAAATAAGCATGCTAGTCACATAGTTAGAGGATTATTATCATTAGAGATGGCAGAGACCTCACCTTTGCAGACAGAGCACAGGTTTTTCCTAAGCTTGTACATGATGAAAGCCAAGACAAAGAGCACAATAAAGGAACCTCCTAATGCCGCGCTCAGGAGATAAACTAAGACAGGGGAACCTAACACACACACAAAACAGATGTTACACAGTCGGTGTTTCACAGATTGCTTGAAACAGTAGTATGAAGTCACCCTCCTGCAGTATCACCTACCTGCAATCTCAACCTTTGTTCCATTTCCAAAAATAATCTCTCCACAGGAGGCCAAAGCACAGTAGTAGATCCCAGCATCAGCAGAGCTCACTGACTTTATTGCAAGATTTAAAGTGCAATTTCTCCTGTGAGGTGTTTCCTGTGAGATGTCTGCACACACGTGTCCCTCGCTGGGATACATGACTGTAGACTGAGAAGCTCCATGCCTGAACCAGTAAAGGTTCAGCTCTCCTGCACATGGTTCAGCTTCCACTGTACAGGTCAAGTTCAAAGAGTCCCCCAAGCGAAGCGGCTTCAACGTTGGCTGGTCTATTGCAGATCCAATGCTGGTCGCTGGTGATTTGACATGAAGGAAAACTCCTTGTCCAAATTCAATAGCGTTAAAGACTAAAACCCCACAGTAATACGTCCCTGAATCTGACAGGCTGAGGTTTGTGATTTTGAGATATTCTTTTTTACCTTCTACAAGGACTTTAAACCTGTCTTTATACTGTGCATAGATATCAGCTTCTGGGCTGTGCTTCATCCGAGTTGATATGATGTTAGGTTTGCCACCCAGGCTTTGCTGGTACCAAGAAAGGAAAGTTACAGCATCATCTTGACAAACGCATGTTATTGTTACATTCTCCCCGACTTTAGCAATCTTGATTCCACTCTCCTGAATTACACTTGAGGTCTTGTGAGCAGCTAGCACCTGACCTGGACAGAAGTGCATACAATTGTTTTAATTATATCTTTAACATCTCATCAGTCTCTTTAGAATTTACATCCTTGAAAAAAGAAACTGTGAAAAAAATGCAAAATACTCACAGATTTTATAGAGAATTGCAAGAAAAACACAAAGAGGCATCATCTCTGAAGCTCTGCAGTATGTATCGTGTGCCTTTACGGACGCACCCAACTCTTATAGGAGACGAAGACTGATCGTGATTGGCTAAGCTCAATGGTTGGTTTTCAATTCAGAACTACAGTTTGTTTCTTTCCAAAAGATCAGACTGATCAGGTGACTGGAGGTGTGATTGGGGTCAAGTCTTTTTTGGTGACATCATTGTTGCTGTGTTTGTATTTGTTCTGCAACACATCTAGGGTGTTTTTTAATATCTGATCTATAGATGTATTTTTAAGTCACAACACAATTTTTCATAGTTGCATGAATTTGTATGGGGAGGTGTGTTTAAACAGTTACGTGGGTTAAGAGGGAGTGTTAGTGGGGGGAGACAGAAAGTAACGCAGAAATCAGGTCAAGAAGTTTAAACCATCTAAAGCGAATATTGACATGTTATGGTTAATGGCAAAATTGTCTATGCTGTGATCCACTTAATGAGCATAAGGGCGGAATTCACATTTGTTCCTGTACTTGTAGACATTTTAAAAATCTCAGATTTATATGGTCATATGTGAAGAAATTGGTGTACAGATGTTTTCCGGATTGACAATGGTTGGAGTGTTTGGCGATAATTTGTGGACAACCTGAAAAATGAAGCTAACTTGGAAGTGACAAAAACTGCAGTTCCCCTGGGAACCATCTGAGGCTGTCTGAAAGTATTTCAAATTGAAAAGTGATTAAAAATGACTTTTAGGTTGCTCCTGGGTCTCCAACTCAGCATTTTGAGTTTGTTCTGGACTTTTTAGCTACATCGTAGTTCTTGTTATATTCTTATTTATAGTTCTTGGTTTCTTGTCTCATTATGTTAGTTCCCTTTTGTGTCCAGTTTGTGCTAGTTTCATCTCTGTGACTTGTAATCAGCGTCTCCTGTGTGAGTCAGTGTTGTCTCCATGTTTGTTACTGTTTTTAGCTCACCAGTTGTGACCCCGTGTCTGTCTGGCCTCTCTGTGCCCTGTCTTTGTGGTTGTCTGGTTTTCCCTGTTCTTTCTGTCAAGTTCATAAATATTTAATCTTGGTTCCTGTGTTAATCTCTTCCTGTTCCTGTAGTCATCTCTTTGTGTTTCGTCCTTTTGTGTCCTCTTGAAGTTTGTCATCTCTACATGTTTGTTTACATCTTGTCAGCTAGTACCTACCCTGCTCTATCAGTTTTTCTTTTCCTGTTTGTTTTCTGCCAGTTGCCAGCTAATAAAGCTGAGCTTTGAGTTTAATTCTGCCTGCTGAGACCTACATCTGGGTCTGATCTTAGTCAGCCACATGCCTGTTTCATAACACTTGGATTTGACTTGGACTTGTCTGCCCACACAAAGAAAGGTATTCCTAAACTATATTGATGAAAGTATTCCCTCACCCACTCAGAACATTAAATTCAGGTGTTCCAATCACTTCCATGGCTACAGGTGTATAAAATCGAGAACCTATACATGCAAAATGTTTCTACAATCATTTATGAAAGAACTGGTCGTTCTCAGATTTCCAGCATGGTACAGTGATAGAATATCGGCAACAAGACCAGTCATGAAATGTCTTTGCTACAGTAAAGTGTTTTAAAAAAGCAGGACTGGTTGGGAATGAAAGCAACTCATAAATGAAGTGTTAGGTCACATAAAACCACAGAGTTGAGTAGGCGCATAGTGCGCAAATGTCACCAACTCTCTGTAGAGTCAATCACTACAGACCTCCAAGCTCCACGTGGCCTTCAGATTAGCTCAAGAACTGTGCATAGAGAGCTTCATGGAATGGGTTTTCATGGTCAAGCTTCATCCAAGACTTACATTACAAAGCAAAACTCAAAGTGTCCGATGCAGCACTGGACTCTAGAGCACTGAAGCCGTGTTCTCATGCTTGTCTGTCTGGCAATCCAATGGGCGAGTTTGGGTTTGGTGGTTGCCAGGAGAACAGCGCTTGTCCAACTGTACTGTGCTAAGTGTAAAGCTTGGTGGAAAGGGGATTATGGTGTGGGTTGTATTTCAGGAGTTGGGCTTGGCCCCTTAGTTCCAGTGAAAGAAACTCATGGTGGTTCAGCATACCAAGACACTTTGGACAATTTCATGCTCCCAACTTTGTGGGAAGTTTGGTGTGGAAGAACTTAAGTGGGCTGAGTCCCTACCTCAACCTGATGGTTGGTTTGATTACACAGCGAGGTTTAACGTAACATTGCTTTTGCAACGCTTGTTTATTTCCTGTAGTTTCACAGGTTCTGTGCACATATGTTTGGTCAAAGATCGCACTCTGTGGGTGGACAGGGCAGTGACAACTGGAGGAGAGACAGATGCTGCTGTGTTTTTCTTTTCTTTTTCTTTTTTTTGCTGACAGATGTTGATTTCACTTCATGCCACTGCAATAAAATGAACTAGAAATTCATAGAAAATTGCAGGAAATGTGCATTATTCAACCCTCCACCCATCCATCCACTCACCCACCCGCCCACACACACACACACACACACCATTGTTCTCTTCTTTTTTCTGGGTTGTTTCAGTTTTGTAATGAGTGGCAATGTACTTTCAAAAGGTGACAAAATATTCTGGTCCATTCCCACAAATGTTTTGGATGTCAACGTAAATGCACATGACTGCGAAGTCCAGACATTTCACCAGTAACTGGCAAGAGTACATTGAAGGTTCACTCTGACAAAAATGACTCAGGGTGCCAGATTAGAGCCCCTGGTAAAAGATTCCAATGCACACTTACATGCACTTACATGTTTTTGGTGGTGAAAAGGGAACAATCTTGACTGTTGTCAGGTATTTTTATCCATTTTCATACTTTTAGCTAACGTAGCATTTTCATTGGCTCCTTTCAGCTTCGCACTTGTCACATTTAGTTGCATTAGAACTTCACCAGGCAGAAGTAGACTACTGCGTGTGAATCATATAAGTCTTTTTGATCTTTGTGGTCAGGTACTGTTTTAAGAAAGCTGCGGTGAAACTTCTACGACTGTTGACTCAGAACAGATGCTGCTTTACTGACCAACAGTCTTCTCACTTTAACCCACACTTCCTGAGTAGTGCAAAGTGACAGTAAGCTGTGCAATGCTCACGGCTTCTTTGACAAGCCAGAGCTACAATGGAAACATTTTGTTGTCGTTCTTTTACGAACAGTTGAGAGGAAGTCGTGTTGCAGGTTAAAAGCGACAACTTAAGGACCACTGGTAATGAAGAGAAAAGGTGTTTAGGTAATTTTGGCTTGGTGGACAAGACTTTTTCTTTCTCTCAGTTGTCATTTTATTGTCTTCTGTTCTCATGTTGAACTTCTCCAAAAAGCATGGCCAGATGACATTTTTCCACTTGGGTCATCTGGCCATGAAGTCTTTATTTTTCCAGTCAGTTCACAAAAAATCCAAAGCAGCATACTTTATTTAAATAAACTGCAAACATGTTATTATGTATTTTCCAATTCCTTTCACTTAGAGTGAGCAGGGTTAAAACAGAGATATTAAGAAGTTGCTCTTTGAAGCTATAGGTTTAGACGGCCAATGCAGTAAGAAAAAAGAAATGAGCGGATGTTTTGTGTATTTGGCTCTTCCGTGTTCAAATCATAAAAACCAAAGTGTAGCTGATGTAATTATGCTTATTCTTTGCCTTCAGTTTTAAAGGGTGCATGTAAATAGATGAACATGTGCAGTTTAAAAGCTCCAATTTTTTATTGGGACTGTGTTAAAGTAGCTTTGTGTGAATATACTTTAAAATTATTGAATACTGAGCTTTGGTGAGACCACCCTCAGTTCATCCTCTGGTAGAAACAAGCTGTTTTAGCTCCTCCCGCTTTAGGGGTACCCGCCCTTTAAACAAACTCTTCTGATTGGCAGCCTGTTGAGCAGCATGTAGGTGGTGCTTCTGCGCTTGCAGCCAGAGATGTGTGGCTGAGATGACCATATAAAGAATAATCTCTCACAGTCACTCTCACTTGCTGTACACAGATAGAAGAGTAGAAAAACACAACAGTAATGGATTGTTTTGTTTCGTGACTTTAAACTTTGGCTGTGTTGAAATCCTCGTATAAGCATGTCTTGCCACTTGGTAGTTATTGTGAAACAATTTGGTATTTTTTTAAAGCCTTGAATTCTGATGGTCATTTGAATATAAAAATCATATAGCATCGTCAGTCAAACCGGATTTTAAAAAGTATTAATGACACAACAGAATATAGGGGAAAGCACCGTAGGTACATGAGGCTTGGTCAGCAAACGTACTTTGTAGTTTTTTGTTCATATATTTGCAGTACTTGCAGAGTTTCAGTAGACCCAGAGAAAGCTAGAAGCTATCGTGGTTTCCTAAAACAATATTAACTCATCATTTACCAAAATGTTTTAAAACCATCAAAAACTATGAATGTAGACTGAATCCATATTCCAAATAGGTCAAAAACACTGTGAACACCACAATGGGGAGGAGTATGTATGTTTTTCCACTGTGCTTCAAGAAGTAAATTCAGGTCACTCTGGGGCATTTCCATTATCACAGTACATATGCGTGCCTGCAGTGCTGGGCAAATATCTCATTTAGTGGCCCACACTTGAAGCACTTTGCTTAAATTAGTTTATGAAAATGGATCAAAAACAGGAATATAGTAGCAACTTAAAACCAAATGAAATGTTTTTTGCAAAATAAATTAAAATAATTATAAAAAAAAACATGGTAACAGAGAACAGAAAGTAGAGCCAGGCCCCTACAAACCTTATCATATTGCTCCTCCTCCTTCCTCTATATATTCAAACAGGTTCAGCTCTGCATCACTTCACTACTGTTTTTTCTTTGTGACTTGACTGTGGGGAGGTTTTGAACTTATTAATAGACATAAGTGTCAAAGCATACGTGAGAAGGAGAAGTGACAGGTCACAACTGTTACTGTGAAGCAACTGGAACAAACAAACAGCATAAAAAAACAACCACATAGACATCCTGTCAGGACGGAGGAGCGGTGGGTTGTTTGTGTGGGGGGACTGGTGAAAAAACCGCTGGGCTTAAACTCGCTGTTAGATAGGTTGACCACAGTGGGAACTCAGTAGCGAGATGTGTTTTTGCATTTCTTATTACTCAGCCGGCTGAAAAACACATCCGTCTCAATAGGAAACAAGACCAAAGTTGAACAAACATCCACTCCTTACGACCCTCTGTTTGTTTGTTTGTTTGTTTGTTCTTTCTGGATAAATAACATGATGTCAAATGAAGTCATGACAGTCATATTTCATCATGGCACCAGGTTAAAAGCATAACTTCCTGACTTACTCACTTATGAAATTCCATAATTTCAGAAAAAAAGTAGCACTGTGCTCCAGCAGATTGCTCCACTGCTTCTTTGCTACCTTTCTTACACAATAAAGAAGAAAAGTGTTTGTTTTAAGACATCAGACGTTGTCATGATCGTGGGGTTTCGGGGGGTTGAACAAAGGGGGCAGCGAGTAGCTTTTTATGTCAGTCAACCACAACAACACATCTAAACACCTCACTGTGTGGGTGGATTGCTTTGTGTTTTGAACAAGACACGTCTCACAAACATCAGTCTTTGATATGTGGAGACAAGTATCTTGCCTTTGTGGTGAGCTTACCTGAAATAACATATATCTCACCACTTAGCTATCTAGTGGTCACGGCCACATCTAAGCGTTGTGTGATCGCTTGAGCAAAATGTTGATCTTTTCACAAGTTTACCAAAGCATAATAATGGTGGGCTACTGCCCTCTGCTGGTCTAAAGCGTAACTGATATTAAATTGCAGGGTCCACCCAGTTTACATATTAGTTTCTATCTGATATGTAAACTTTAAACTGATCTGTACTTCCATCCATTGTTTTAACATTTATTATGTGACTTTTGTTGCCATGATGCCAGGTCTCTCTTGGAAATGAGATTTTTAATCTCAGTGAGATTTTTACCTGGATAAATAAAGGACTAATAAATTAACCATTTTGTGCAAAAATAGTTTATATAGTTTTAATGGTTTAACAACTTTAATCTTTTATTATGCATTGCTGTGCTTTGATCTTAGCATATATATAGATTTAGATTCACAAATGCAAAGTTAGGTAAGGGTTAAAAGAACAAGAAAAAATAAAAAAGATTTAAAAAATTTTTTAAAAATAGATAAAATAAGGATAAAAAATTAAAAATAATAATTAAAAAAGTACAAATAGGTAAGTGAAGACAAGTGTGGTATGCAGATGCCGATGTAGAGTCTGATAGCAGTGGGGACGAAGGAGTTGTTGAGTCGGGATGTTCTAGATTTCACACTTCTGAACCTTGGTCTATGAAGGTGTAACCTATGTTGGGGGTGTGTGGGTTCTTTGAGGATGGAGGCAGCTCTCCTCTGCTCTGCAGAGAGGGCAGCGGAGTCCTGATAATCTTCTCCACAGTTGTTATCACTCCCTGCAGGCGTTTGCGGTCCATAGCAGTAGTGCTGCTGTATCATGAAGTGATGCAGCTGGTCAATGTGCTCTCCACAGTGCAGCTGTAGAAGCTGCAGAGGATCTTGGCCGACATACCAAATTGCCTCAGCCTGCTAAGGAAATACAGCCGATGTTCACCTTCAAATCAAAAGGTTTGCCTTTCTACTGAAACCAACATGGTTCATAGGGTGACACTTTCACTTTGAAGGTGAAATTCACTTGTCTGGTTTCAGCTTGGTGGTAAGCTAGTGAGTGGTGTTCAGTGTCCAGGTGAGGTCCTCACTGATGTGGATTCCCAGATATCAAAAGCTGCTCACCCTTTCCACTTCACGCTCCCGGATAAACAGCGGCTGGTGAGGCCTCCTCTTCTTCCTTGTGTCCACTATCATCTCCTTTGTCTTATCAGTGTGGAGGTTAAGGTTGTTGTCCTCACACCATGACCCCAGACCGGCCACCTCTCTCTTGTAGGCCACCTTGTCCCGTCCCGTGATGCGCCCGATCACTGCAGTGTCATCAGCAAATTTCAGTATGATGTTATCTTTGTTGGAGGCGACACAGTCGTGGGTGAACAGGTTACAGAGGTTGGGGCTGAGGAGGCAACCCTGTTGGACACCAATGTTTGTGGTAACACTGGCTGAAGTCTTGTTGCCAGCCAAGAAAGTCTAAAAATTCTTTCCACACTATGCAGGAACTGAGTCCCTGTTGTCATGAGAAGAAGGGTTGGGGCCTAAACGCAAATCTCTCAGACAGACTAGCTGAGAAAGAGGAAAACAAACCCAAGAAAGGATTTAAAATAAAGTCTTAAGGCTTCAGCAACGGTCGGCAGAGGTTTTATGTAAGACACCAACACGTCTGAAAGGACTCACTAGCTTACCACCAAGCTGAAACCAGACAAGTAGAATGTTCACCTTTAAAGTGAAAGTTTCACCCTATGAACCATGTTGGTTTCAGTAGAAAGGCAAACCTTTTGATTTGAAGGTGAACATTCTCAGTTTTCAGTTTGTGGCACACTTTTCACTCTTTCTCTACTGATTAAGAAACTAGTTGGCAAGTGTTTGCAACCAAGTCAGCGTCTACTGTGCACACTAAGAGCAACTGTTTCTGCTTGTGACCATAGGTAGGTTAAAGTGCAGCACCATATACTTCCTGGCAATCATGAGGTCACTGGCAGACTGTAAATTTGGATCTCTGTGCTTTAGAAAATGAGGTCCCAGTGACTGCCAGCAACTACATACAGGATTCCAAAACACTGAAACATGTCTTTAGGGCTTTGTAACTGGGGCCAAAGAATCAACAGGGAGCACAGGGTGAACAGGACACTCCAACATACCGAGTGCCAATCACTGGAGGTTTTGGAAGGGAAATGTGGAACATAATCAGAGTAACTAAAATCAGACAAAAAGCCCACAATAAACAAGACATGAGTGTCAATAACTAACAAAATAACCACACAAATATGCTTATAAAGTGATAAAAAGTCATAGTGAGAAGAAATGTGATCCCCTAATAATCCTCTGATAATTGTGATAATTTTGTCATTCTTTTTCTAATCCTTTATGTGTAGAGTGCTACTTAAAAAAAGTAAAAGTAAAAGAGGAAGTCCAAAAAAAGTTTAACTTAAAAAAAAACAAAAACAAATTTAATCACTCAGATGGTCTAAAATTGAAAGTGATTCACATAAAAATAGCTGTTTCCTGTGGCACATGACGGAAACCCACATCCGTACGTGATTCTCGCCCAGAGATCATATTCAGCGAGTGTGTATTTTTTCTGTTTTTCTAACAGTCACTGTATAAAGGCCTGCATGTGTTGCGTTTAGGCAGGGGTGTCAAACATAAGGCCCGGGGGCAGGAATCAGCCTAGTAAAGACACCAATCTGTGCCACTGGATAGCTTCAGAAAATGTGAAGGCGTACACAGATTTAAAATGTCAAAACATTTTTACTAATTTAACAGCTTTATCCATATCAGTAACATTACATTCAGTGGTCGAATGTTTGTGGATGCTGGAGGCATTTCCGCTCTTTGTTTTGATCATTGCTGAGGTCATTACTCAAAACTTAAAAAGTAATGCATTACATTACTTAATTACACGCAGGAGAAAGATGTTCTTTATGCTACTCGATAAGTTGCTTTCATGTTACTGTGTAAAATTATCTGAGAGTGTAAGAACCAAGAAGCAGGATCGATATGCAGGCAGACTAAGGATTCTGGGGAATTGGACTACTGGGAACCAGTTCTCTACAAGAACCGGTTCTCGATTCCCATCTCTTTTCATACTGCATACCAAGTAATTAACTAAAACAGAAACAATTAAAAGACAGATTTATTTATTTTTATTAAAAAACAAACACATAGAAAGCACACATTTAACATGTAGTTTTACTGTTTGGGTTGCTTAATGTCAAAAATGGGCTGTATGTGGCCCACGATGTAAAATGAGTTTTACATCCCTGCATTTGGAGGACATTTGTCACATTTTTCTAATAGGGGTAATTCACAAGTACAATAAATATGGGGATTCAGCCAGTAGATAACTGACTTACCAACTTTTACTTAGCTATTATTAATATCTGGTTTTCTTCCACACTATGAATATCTCCTGTCTTCCTCTCCACACCCCAACGTGACAGATGTCTGCCACTCTTTTAGCCTGGTTCTGCTGGAGGTTTCTTCCTGTTAAAAGGGAGTTTTTCCTTCCTACTGCTGCCAAAGCGCTTGTTTATAGGGAGTTGTCTGATCGTTGGGGTTGTCTCTGTATTAATTTAGGGTCTTTACCTTCCAATATAAAGCACTTTTTCTCTTTTTGCTTGCCTGCCATTAACTCTGCTCCCTTAGCTGAACAATAATGGAAAGTTAAACTTAATATTTCCCTGACACACATATGCAATGTGGAGCAAAGCCTCACAAAGTAAAAGAACAGATAAATTTAGAATAAAAACAAAGACACAAGACAAGCACCACAAAACCCTCAAACAAAATCTCTAGACCCTGGAATCTAGTAAGGTTTGTTTCAACATCAAGACTGTTTCTCTTAGTTTAGAAAAATAAAGTTCATATATACACTACAAGTCAAAAGTTTGGACACACCTTCTCATTTAATGGTTTTTCTTTTTTCTTTTTTTCCCTTTTTTCACTGAAGGCACACTGAAGCAGCATGGCTACCACAGCATCCTGCAGCGATATGACATTTCATCTAGTTTGTGTTTAGCTGGACGATCATTTATTTTTCAACATGACAGTGATCCCAAACATACCTCCAGGCTGTGTGAGGGCTATTTGACCAAGAAGGAGAGTCAGTGCTGCGTCAGATGGCCTGGTCTCCACAGTCACATGACCTAAACCCAGTTGAGATGGTTTGGGATGAGATGTGAGAATGAAGGCAAAATAGCCAACAAGTGCTCAGCATCTCTGGGAACTCCTTCAAGACTGTTGGAAAAACATTTCAGGTGACGACCTCATGAAGCTCATAGAGAGAATGACAAGTGTGCAAAGCAGTAATCAAAGCAAGGGGTGGCTATTTTAAAGAATCTAAAATACAAAACATGTTTTGAGTTATTTCAAACTTTTTTTTTTACTTGTCCAACCTCTGGTAAAAAATTTATGCACAGCTTAAATGCTCACAAACAACTCAAACCCACAGGAAAAGTTTTAGAAGTGAAATTTAGTTGGGTCACCAAATGTAGGCTCATAAATTTTAACGTATATGCTGAGTTTCAGTAGAGTTAAGAGTTGAGTTAAGCTAGATTCCACTGTGATTTCACTCAGTGTGCACAAATGAATACTGTCTGAAAGTAGTTTTGTTCCAAAGACATGAAAGAGTGTACATCAAAATGTGTTTCCTGTAATAACTTTTTTCCTCTTTAAAATAGGCCAGGAACACTGAGTTGGCTACTCGTTCACCACTTTGGGCAGCAGTGGCATTGTGTGGTGAAACTGGGCGGTTTTGTTTTGGGGGTTTTTTTCCACTGTGTTATGAAAAAGTGAATTTAGGTCACTCAGCCACAAACAGTCCTGCCCCTAATGTCTGCACTGTTGCACTGTTGATCAAATAACTCATTTAGGTGCATTGCATTGGAAACATTTTTGCAATCCACCCACCCAACCCTCCATCCATCAGTACATCTTGAAATTTATTCCACTTGGAGCCTAATCCTCTTTTTTTTTTAAATAAACAACCAAAACTAATCGAACAACCTTCTTTGAGAAGTTAATATTAACCAACATCACAGATGTAGGAGAGACAGTGGCCATAATTTTGACTTGACTGAACAAAATCACTCCACGTGAGACGTTCTAATTGCAGAGTAGATTGGGTCGTTGACTGTGTCCTTTCTTTGTCTCCTACTTGTCTCAATCTTTTTCTTGAAATTCACAGTTGCATACTGCACAACAGCACAGTCTTCATTCTGTGGGAAATACAAAAGCCATATGATAGAATTTGTCCATATACAGTGCAATGCAAAAGTCTTCATCCACCCCTCATTTTTTATATTTTACTAGGAAAATGTGAAATGTGTGGAAATACAGTTTAAAAGACAACGGCAGGCTTTGCACAGTTCCAACAAGTTTGAACATTTTTGTATGGACACTCTAACCCTGTTCAACACAGCCTTAACTCTTAATCTTTTTTTGTAATTTATTTAGTAGTCTTCAGGAATAGTTCTCCAGAACTGAAGAACACAAAGCTCTTCTTTGAACGTTGGCTGGTTTTTATTCTGTTCTCTGTCAGGATGATCGGGGCTCTGGGGCCAGTTCATGACTGATAGTGTTCTACTGTTTCTTTTTCTATACATATAGGCTTTTACTGGACTAGCAGCATGTTTGGGATCATTATTATTAAAAATGAAATGGATTAAAATCTCAATCTACCTCTTTATTCAATCAATTTTGACAAAATGCGCAACATCATTGGCTAAATGCAGCCCCAAACCATGACAGAATCTCCTCTGTGGTTGATAGATGGCTGTAGACATTCACTGTCATGTTTCTATCCTGACCTCCTCCATACATACTAACGATGATGTGAACTGACATTTTCTCATTTTGATTTTTCACTCCATAAAACCTGCTGCCAGTGGTATACTTCAGGTTTTTCTCATCTGATGGATTAACTGAAAGACCGGATGCATCTCTCAGGAGCTGTGTCAGGTCTTTGCTGGTGATTTTCTTATTTCTTAAGAACACGATTCTCATTTCCTACTCATGCATGCAAATATTTATAGACACGCTGTATTGAGATATACCAAGTATTTGGCTCACAGATCCTTTTGTCTTGTTGGTGCAAAGTTGCTATTTTATTTCTGTCACGCTGTGCTATCTTTGGCATATTTGGAAGCTTCAGCTAAAGAAATAGGAAGAAATTATGTGCTGTGCCTAAAGATACAATTTAATATTAGTTCATTGTCAGTTTTGGGGAGTAACGGAAATACAAGATATGAGTAACTATTCCGTTACAGTTACCGTTTAAAAAGGTGGTATTCAGAATGCAGTTACTTTGTTGAAATAAATAGATTATACGGAGGTCTTTTCCTGTTTCATATGTTAGGCTATGCTCTCTCTATTTTTGGTAATTCCACGTCGGTGGAAACCAAAACAAAACACGCATTAAGTGGCTCTAATGCTTGTGTCTCAGTCTCGCGGCCCATGTCAACTCTCGCATAATGACGTGAATAAATATTTTTAAAAAATATTATTAAAAAAATGATTTAATATGAAGGCAATAGGTATAGTGTTACAGGCACAGCCCTAAACAGTGTAGCCTCATGGGCAGTGTAGTCCGTGCTGCTGGGAGAATGGACTGCTATACCCGTTATGTGTCTGTGAGCGAGGGAGCGAGAAAAAGGAAAACTACGAGCTGTCACCAACCAGAAAAGTGAGATGGAAGTGTGTAAATATAATAATAACCACTGCAGCCAAAAAGAGTGCCTGACGAGCCCAGTTGTAAGTAAGCTATTAAGACTCGACTGTACACTGTGTTTGTGTTTTCCTCCGAAACAACAAGTTCCGTTGGTGCAGCCTTTCAACACCACTCTCTGTCTCAAACTTGACCCAGACAACAAAGTAAAGCTAGTTTTCGGTTACGAGCCCGACACGAAACCCGACATATTAGCTAGAGGTCCCTTTACTACGGTTCGGAGCCGCAGACCTGTTTTATATACGCGCGGAATAGTTTCTATCCGGGATCGCTGCAAAAAGTTCAGCCTCATCTAATACCCACCCTACTGTCAGTGGCGGTCCTAGCCTGTTTGGCGCCCTAGGCGAACACTCCCTCTGGCGCCCCTCCCCACACACACACATAAAACCATAAAACCATACCGAACTTCACCAGAGAAATATACACACACATATGAAGAGAGAGAGAGTATGCATAGTATGCAAACGGCTACCAAACAGCCATCATAATTCGTCATACAATGAGAACAGGAGAAATCAACAATTGACAATGACTAATTAATATTAAAATATGTAACATAATGTATTGTTTGGAGTTTAGTCTGTTACTGTTACCGTTTTTACCATTTCGTTTTGGAGCAACTGTAACCCACATTATTTCCTTAAGGATTTATAAAGTATTCTGACTCTGATTGTTTCAGGATGACCTGCCATTATCCAATGACACATCTGCTTACCTGTATCCTTTGCTCGTTTCTCCTCCTCTTCTTTTCTCTTTTTCCTAAACTGAGCACCTGATGGCTTTGAACTTTTCTTGTCCATCTTCCATTGGTTTTAATTTTGCACTCCAGTATGAACACCCATCCCCCAACTCGAGGATCACCACAACATAACCTAACAGGCCTACACCTTAGTTCACAGATTTGCTTTGTCTAAGGTGTATTTCTGGGATTTCACACAACCCAGGATTCAAATAATGAATACATAATGGTCTTGGAATTACATCATTATGAATGAAATGTGCTCTATTTGGAAGCAGCCGGCCCCCCTCCCCTTTCCACAGGTTGTGTGTGAGACTTTAAATCATCAAACTGTAAATTATAAATTGTTATTGATCCCTTTACCCCTAGTTTATTGTTTGTTTACTTGCACTGCTGTAACTGGAGCCTCGTCGTCTCGTCTCTCTAATTACTGGACTGTATGTAGCAGAGATGACAATAAAGTTTACTTTGACTTCAGCAGCAAGCAGGCGCCCCGAGGGCTCTCGCACTCACTTTACGTGTATAGAATTTCGAAAAAACATCGATGCAAATAAGTCTGCATCAGGATGTCTGGTGTTTTCGTGTTTGTTGGTTTGTTTTTATTTTGTTTTAATTTGGTTATTGGTTATTAGATGCTGCTCCAACCAGCCAGAGAATCCCCCGCCGCCCCGCCCTCTCCTCCCTGTGGAGCAAGCAGCAGGCGCACCTCGCAAACGGAGGGCGCCCTTACTCCCAGCAAATGGGCGGTAGAAAACCGATCGGTGCCTATGCCATTCCCAATATGCGCTGGCATGACGTCGGGGCAGCATGAATACGAGTAATTTTTTTTTATTTGTTTTGTTTTTTTGGGGTTGTTTTGCCGATGCCCATGATGTTGCCCCCCACCCAGGCAACCGCCCATGTCGCCCGTATCAAAAACCGCTACTGCCTACTGTTACTCATTTTACATTAAGATTTCAAAATCTAGTTGTTATTGGTATGGCGAGTATTCTTCAGTAATAGTAATAAATCACACAACAATAGGACATTCATGTAGTTGTAAAAAGCATGATAATATATTAAGTAATCCAAAGTACATTTTGGGGCATGTATTCTGTATTCTGTAGTGGAATACATTTTAAAAGAGACCTTCCCAGCACTGTTCATTGTTAAGTTGCGTGTTATGTGTTGATACAGCACTGGTTCATCCCTTGATAATTATTCCCCACAGTGATCAGGCACTGGACTGAAAATGACTGAAAAAGCCATTCAAGTCCAAAGAAAAACTCTTGAGAAAGCCTGAAGAACTATTGCTCAAGACCATTTAACAAATGACCACAAAGTCTAGCTGCTTTGAAAATGTAATGTGAAAATGTAAGAAATCAGAGGTGTTTCAAGACTTACTGTACTGTGCTTTTTCTCATTTACTAACCTCACAGTTCGCAGTGTATTCTGAAGTATTAGGCTGTTGAAGTGACCCTTATGAAAGAAATAGAAAGGAAAGAGAAATTTAACTGCTGACATGTTTTATAGTCATCAGAGTGCTTTTATGATAGGCAATAGTTACCTTTAGAAGGACACTTTTTTCTCTGGACTATTTTGCAGAGGGTACCACAGAAGATTACATTGAAAATAACTGAGACAACCAGAGCTGCAACCACAGTCTTAACCAAGACGGGGACAGCTTTGTCCTGTTTCACTGCAAAGACATAGAAAGCAACGTAGAGTAAGCAAAAGAGGAAAATAAGAGGGTGAAAGAAACTATAATAGGTTTCAGTTTTAACACATATGTTCCTCACCTACGACATCCAGCCTCGTGCCTTTCCCAACAAGCACCTCGCTGCATGAAGCCACAGCACAGTAGTACGTCCCGACATCAGACCGGCTCACGTTCTTCTTTGTGAAGCTGTAAACGCATCTCTGTGCAGAGCACCTGGACTCAGACCTCTTCGCACACTGGCTGCTGCTATTTGTGTGGCTGTACATGATTCCCAAGTGAGAATCTACTGTATCCTTTTTGAACCAGTAAACGTTGTCTTCTTCGGCACTGGATCCTTTGAGCAGCGTGCAGTTCAGTGTCACCGAGTCTCCTTGTTGCACAGAGTTTGATTCTGGCTGCTTTAGGAAAGTCCTGTGACTGGGCTCTGAAAAAGTGTTAAAACACATGTTAAAATAGGAAGTGCAAGAAAAAAAAGCAGATTTGTTTTTATATTGTTAATATTCCCAAATCTTAAAAACTTTCCACATTACCTCTCAGGACCAAAAACGTTCCGTCGTCAAATTTAGTGACTGAGATGCTGGTCTGTCCACAGTAGTACATGGCCGAGTCAGAATCCTGAACATTAAAAATGTTCAGACGATAGAAATCTTCTCCACTATCAACTGAAATGCGTTGATTGTTTTTAAACCCGGGGTGGAAGCTGTTGGAGTTGAGTAAATGTTTGTAGAAAGAGGATATGACTCGAGGTGACTCTCCTATGACTTGCTTGTACCAGGAGAGATATTTGGCCCTGGAGGCAAAGGAGCAATGAAAAGTCACATTATCTCCAAGGTTAGCGTAGAGGAGCGCACCATCTGGAACACAAATCAAGATTAGTTAGAGACTCCACAAACACAAGATAGAGAGATTTAAGACAATTGCAACTCATTTACAGCATAAATGAATAAAAAGTGAGTGTGAAGGACTTACAGGCTCTAAAGAGAGGAACCAGGAGCACGTAAAACCTGAGCATCCTTTACTCTCACTTCACTGTTCAACCTCTTCCAGCACGAGTGCAGTTTGAACAAAGGAGCCACAGAGAGAAGTTACAACCTCAGCAGAAAAGGTGTAGCCGTAACAGAGGTGTGGGTGTCAGTGCTCATCCACAGAAGGAAGTCAAAAACTCTGAGCTGACCTTTTTCTTAATGAGAAATAAAAGTACATGCATATATCCATATGCGTTGTGTACATACTTAATTCACACATCCTGAATCCAAACTGCACTTTTATCAGCTTCTCCATCAAACACCTGCTTCTGCTTGAACTGCGTTGCTGTCTTTATGGTGTAGATGGTTTTTCACAGCTATAGAAGCACACAAAGCCCACTGCAGTGACGTTTGTGTGCTTTGACTTTGCATCCCCGTGTGATGCATTTGATGCTTCTTCTTCCTTTGATGACTGCTCTGCATTTGACCTGAAGAGGGCAGCAAAGAACTGTATTATCCTCACTGCTGATGTTTCCCCCCCACACACATGATCTAAGATTTCTTGATGAGTCACTTTGTTTGTATTCTGGTTCTCAAACTTTTAAGTGGTTCACAAAGTGAAACAGTGATTCAAAGCAAAAAATATCTAACTCTCAAGATTAGTTAGAGGTTGAGAGAAAGTGCACAACGTTTCAAACATTCCTAAATGCATTTTATTTGCATTTTACAGATGTGGAATATCAGCATTATATTTGTTTTCATTTCTAAGTCCCCCTGAGATGTAAGTCATCTAATTTTTAGTGTTTTAAAGCAGCGGTCCCCAACCCCCAGAAAAAAAAAAGGTTGGAAGCTGCTGTTTTAAAGAACGAAAAAGGATTATTAATTATTATTGCATATTTTATTTATGTTGATGACTGACTCAGATTACCTATTTTAAAGAAAACTGTATTTATTATAGTGAGTGACAATAAGGGAGCAATGTAACAGACTGATATTACACCCACACACAGCAGTAGTAAAACTGTTGCTGTCAGAGCACAGATCCTAAACAAAAAGAGGTCAGAGCAGGTCTGGAGCTTTGGGGGGGATTCCACTGGTCTTTTTCCTTGGTTGCACAGATCAGACAAGAGGAAGCAGTCTGCTTTCAAAAAGAGGAAGGTGAGCATGCATTTGCATTGGGGCATTAGATATGTACATGTAAATGTATGTGGAGATAAGCGCAGATGTGCTATTTTGGGTAAATGTCAGGTCATCAAGTGTGTTATACTGACAGATAATGCAAACATAGTAAACAAAGCAGTTTTCTCTGATCAGAGAGCTTTCTTGGGTGTTTTATGATTTGACAGATGAATCTTGGTTGATGTCATATGCTAGTATTTTATATTTTAAGATTTAGCGCTGTTCAGAACTACTTCAGTAAATGTGTTGCTCAGTCGGGTGTGGTCAGGGTGGTATGGCTATAAGCTAGGCTTACTGGTTCCCTCAGCTGGTGTCTCATCTAAGTACTAACCAGATCTGACACTGCTTAGCTGGAAAGATCACATGAAACCAGGCGAGTCAGACTGTCAATCAGTCCATGTAAGTGGTGTGAAGAATCTGTCTGTCTGATCAGTTGTAAACTCTTATCTGATTCAGATTTGGTGTATTGCAGAAGACCTCAATAAGTGCAGTCTCAGGTTGTTTGTTGCATGAGCAGCTATGGTATTTTGTCTAAAGTCACATCTGTGGGTGACTATGCCCGGTCCACTCCCCGGGTGGGGAGGATTGCACAAACACACACATAGAGTAGTTTGGCTATCTTTGTGAGGACACTGATGAATTTAAAAGCCTCTTTCTAATAATTAATCCTTAACCCAGCCTCATCATACCAGAAGGCTTCAATCATTCACTCATGTTCTTTGGATAAGTGGTTCTGGAGAAGACTGCAACCCCACACCCTGTTACTGTTTAAAATGCAGTGAGTGTGTGCTTGTAGCTGTCATCGTTTCCCACAGTAACCTAATAACTGCTATGTTTACTCAACACCTCTAAATTATAGTCTCTCGCAAACAGGAAGCATACCAATCATTTGAATACAGAGATGAAGCTGTAAAGTCTTAAATGAATTCAAATCTATTTATTTTGTCTTTTGAACAAGCTCCAGAGAAACTTGTGTGACAAATGACTAACCTCAGAAAAGGTTTGCCAAGATGTTATTTGCTGAAGCAAGCATGCAGAGGAAAGTACAACAACAGCTCTAGAGATTCACACTTCACTGCAGAGTGAGGGAAAACAATCGTAGTTGTAAATGACTTGTCAGCGACGTGCAGTCAACTATTTTTTTTTCTGTCTTGTCACTGTATAATTTTCACGTCAAGAAACGTAGACCATGCCCTGTGCTCTCTCCTTATCACCCACCAAATATAGAAAGACAAAAAGCAGAAGTTATAACTCAGCACTTCATTTGTCACCATATTAAAAACATGTTTGCTTTGTAATTGAGAAAACTCCCTGTGATAAAGTCTGTAATTAGGAAATTTGTATTATGTTCCCGATCAGTTATCATGCATAGGTTTGATAAAATTGAGCAACTTTAAGGGGCTTTCTTGGAGGGACGACATTATCATTGGCCAGCAGGTGTCAGTGTAGACCCAGTGCACTTATAGAGGAGGGCTGGATTCACACTTTCAGGTACTTTGTACTTGGTGACAGTGGGGCAAACGAACTCCCTTCTGTCAAAGGCCTCGTCTGGTTAAGGAGAGAGCAGAAGGTGAGCAGTAAGAAAAACAGCACACAGTAATAACGAGAGGTTGGTTGCACAAGTGAGATGTTCAAGTCCAGAGCTAGAGAGAGAGACAGAGAGAAGGCACTGAGGACAAAACACAATATATGGGTGAGAGAAACGATCCAAATTTAACAGCATGCATGAGACTCGGTGTTAACCAAACAGGATGTTTACCAGAACTGGCTGAAATGCTCTCATTTTCTCCAATGTTTTCATCCCCAAGATCTGAGTCTACGATTAACACGGGCTCATCAAAACTGGACAAAAAATGTCACTCGGTCTGATGAGTCTCATGTTCTGCTGAAACATTTGGTTGGTAGGGTGAGAATTTGTGATAAATGACATAAAAGCATGGATCCATCCTGCCTTGTATTGAAACTCAAGCAGATCGTGGTGTAACGGCGTGGGGGATATTTGCGTGGCACGTTCTGTGTCCCTTAGTACCAACTGAGCACCGTTTAAACACCACGGTCTACCTGAGTACTGTTGTTGCTCATGTCCGTTCCTTCATGACTACAGTGTACCATCTTCTGATGGCTACAATAATGCACCAGGCCAAAAAGCTTGAATCGTCTCAAACTGGTTTCTTGAACATGACAGTGACTGTACTCAAATTGAGTCACCAGATTTCAGTCTAATAGAGCACCTCTGAATAGTGGTGTAACGCGAGATTTGAATCACAGATAGGCAGTCGACGATTCTGCACCAATTGTGTGATGTTATCTTCTCAACTCTGCGCTAACAAAATGTACTTGATATAGTGGCCAGTTGGTATTTATATATTTTAAAACAGTGACCAGTGACTTTTTGAACATTTTAGCAGATAAAAATACGTGAGATTACAGGATATATATCACACAGGAAATGCATTAAAAGCAGATTCTGTGTGATATCGTGTCAGTTATTTGAGTCTTCAACAGCTGTAATGTCTGCAAAAATGAAAGCAATGCTGTGTGAATGCTTGTAGATGTCAGTGATAGCGTCTGGCCTTTTTCCTGTAACTCAAATGATACTGTGGTAGTCTATACTGACTTTATATACTGGCAGTGTATCAATCTAAAAATGACTATCTTCATTTAGTTACAGACTGGTGACTTTATGTGTCTGAACAGCTTGGGCCTCTTTAGAAACTGGTGTCTGGTTTGACACTTGGCTATAGTCTACTTCAATCTTGTGAAGACTTTAGGTTGATTCTGAGGTTTGTGACTTCCTACTTCACAGTACTTATACATCCATGAGGCTAGTGCTGTCTAGTGTCATCTAGTAACACAGCACGACAGAGACCACATCAGACCTGCTGCAGGCAAAACAGAAACAAAACGAACCGGTAAGAATTTTGTTGTTGCATTTTGTGAATCCATTGTCCAGTTTCACTTTCAAAGAGCAGGTTTTGATGACTCAGATCCATATTCCCTGGAATCATGAAATGTACTGGAAATGGGTAATATCTTGCCAGTTTAATATGAGCATGAATGATGTGGCTTGTAATATATCTTTCAGATAAAGACTTACTTTAATAAAAGCTGCAAAACTACTTTTGATAGAATTTTTAGAAGATTTTGGCACAGTTTCCATCAGCAGCAACACAGTAACCAAATAAATCAATGAATGACAAAATATATATATTCCAAATTGTTCATGCCAGTCCTCCTTCCTAATTTAGTGCTTTTAGGTGTTATAGCTGTCTTTGTTGTGATGTAATAATGTTAGCCGTTGAGTTAATTAATGTCATATTTAATTCATTGTATATGTGTGTGCTACATCATTAGGTCATGTTACACATCTGCAGTTGAAGTTGTGTATAGAGGATGTGGGGAACAAGAGCAATAAGTGTGAAAGACAAAGAGATGCAGAGATACTGCCAACAAAATTATTCAGCTTTCAGCTATCAAGCTGCTTTCAAATAATGCTGTTTTGTTCTGCAGTGTCACTCTAAATATGCATGCTGGAGGTGCAGAATAAAAGCGTTGTTCTTCTTCTTCTTCTTCTTCTTCTTCTTTTTTTTTGGGGGGGGGGGGGGGGGGGGGGGGGCAGTAGTGTTGATGACCACTAACTGTGAAAACTCACACAGGCAGGCTGACCAGAATGACAAACAAAAGAAAGAGAAGAAAAGAATAGAAAAGGCAGCAATAAGAGCAGCCAGTTTGGCAAAGACAAACAGAAACGCTGTTGACAGAACCATAATTAACATGACTATTTACATCACTGTTTACAAGTTTATACCAATGTGGTTTCTTAAAATAGGACTTTATGGCAAGCCTGGAAGTTTCCCACACAAATGTACATGTGTGTGTAGTGTATCTGTATGCAACTGCTGACATTTCTTCTTTTCTTGTTTTTATGATATTATTGTAGAGTATCTACCTTAAAATGTAAAGTGCTTTGAGGTGACTGGTGTTGAATTAAACTCACTTGAATTGAAATGGATTGAATTATAGTTTATATCACCAGATGCCCTGGTTACAAGTGTTTGGCCTAATTCATACTTTAAATCCAGAGTTTTTGTGCAGCTATGCCCTCATAAGTTGAGCCCTTTTTTTCTCCACGTTGACATATGCACTGTTGCGTCTTGTGAGTTTACATAAATGTATGACGACTGCCGCAGTGTGTAACAGTCTTCTGTATGAGTGAGAGTAGCTGTGCCCTGTAAACTCTAATGATGTGGATTCTGCTTTTTTAGCCTGTAATTTCACTCTTTTGCGACTGAGTGTGTTTATCTCTTTTTCCCTCCTTTCATCACTGTGTTCTCCAGTCAGACAGGCTTTATCGCAGGTGGGTATCAAATGTAATAGTGCATTATAGACCAAATATGGTGCGTGTGAACTGTTGTCTGTTTTATCTTCTGGACTCTGATAGGGACTAAATGCCTTCATTGTTTTTGTTTGTCCCTGTTGTTGTACCTCGTTCCCTACTAGTCTCCACTTGCCCATTACTATGGGCAGAAACTCCTCTTGGTCCTTTGTCAGAGCATCTGTGATTCTCCCCTAATGTACTCTCAGTTTTCCCCGGATTTCTCTGATTCCTGATGCCTGGATTACGAAGCTAACTTCAGGATAAACACTGGGTTTGCTGAACTACAGAAGTGATTCACTTCTTAAAGGAACATATCACCATGGTAACTTGTGCCGTGAAGCAGATTAGATATCAACAGGTATGAAATCAATACTTCAGAAAATAGCGTCGCCATTCCTGGTTCTTTACTTTTTTTTGTTTGTTTGCTTTCTGTGGTCAGTGAAAGAACTTTACAGCAGTGTTATTATTCTAAACATTATTCTCTGCAGACACTGCAGTTTAATTTTTACTCTCAAACCCTTAAACTGCACCGAGTTTGCAGCTCAGAGAAGAACAGGGAGCAGCTGATGTTTCAAAGTTTAGTTTAAAAACGCCACATTTTTTTGTTCAGCATTATTAAAGTGCATTACTGATTCTCTGCTGGGTCAACGCGTTTCATAGGTGCAAGTTGTTAAAGCGAACGTACTAAAACCACTGACTGAAGCGCAAACTATGCATCACATTCTTACAGGAATTACACACATTCAGTTGGTGATGCAGAAAGTGTGCAAATGTTGCACGCTTGATTCTAATCTGCTGATAGGTCTCTTTTACACTACTGGAACTGCAAAAACTAGAACATAGAGCACACTCTTAGACTACCTGTTCAGTCAGGGGAATAACTTCACTTGATCTGCAGACAGACTGCAGCAGCTCCTTGACCATGGTGCATGGGCATAAGCTTTAATGCATAAGTTTATAGTTTTTTTTTCCTTAGAAAAGTTCAATTTTTTGTCTTCTTCTTTTATGTTGATAACCATTTTATCAGCATCTGATAGAGTCTCTCGAGTAGGTGACGCTCATAGAGAGTCGTGTGACCAGTGAACCGGTCAGATGATACCCAAACCATACCTACTTCCTGTGAACATGCAGGGGAAAACCCTGGTTTAATTTAGCAAGTTTGTAACCAGCTTCGTATGACTGCTAATCCTGACTGTCAGCGGTCTGACGGACAGATGGCCTGAGTATGCTCAACTCGCGTTGTAGTGCAGGGCCCTGCAGTTCGAGCTTACTCTCTTCACCTTCACCTTAAGCTGAAAGCGCCCATGTAAACACAGGCACAGTTACAACCCCTTAGATTGCAGTCTTGTGTACACTTTTTTGTTGTTGTTGTTGTTTTGTTTTGTTTTGTTAAAAACACTGTCTGTGATTGACACAGGAAACTGACTTAAGGGTGTAACAGCTGTTGAAAAAACTAAACGAGGAACAAGGTAGGCCTACTTTAGAAAGTTTAACTTGTTTGGTGTCATACTATCAGAAACGAATATTCTGAGACACAACAACCTGTAGTCTCCTAATTACCCACTGTGGAGAAGCTGACAGCAATCTATGTTGACATATATTCCACTTCTTTTTTTTTTTTTGCTGGGGAGGGGGGGGGGGGGGGGGGGGGGGTGTGATTGTGAAATTATTTCAATTGCCCTTCATTCTGTCTATTGAACCATTTACTCACTATTAGGCCAACCATAAGCCAAATCATACTGCTAAGCCTAGATCAGGGATGTCAAACATAAGGCCCAGGGGCCAGAATCGGCACAGCAGAGAGACCCAATCTAGCCCGCTGGACAGCTTTGGAAAATATGATGGAAGGCATACAGTTTTGGCATTTTAAATGAATGTATTATTTATTTATAGCTTTTCAGCTTATTAAACTCCCCAAAGCCAGTTACACTACACTAAAGTAGTTAAGTATGTCAAGGCTGCGGCAGCAGTGTGTGTGATGTGTGGGAAAGTGGACTCAAATGCAGGCACTTACTAAGATGCAAGTGAGGTTTATTGTAAATAACAGAACACAAGGCAGGGATGGCAAAAACAAAACTAAAGAAAACCTGAACTGGGAAAAACTATTGCATTTTTTAAATCTTATATTAACATATGCCAGGGATTAAATGTGTAGTTAAATGTCCTTACACTGAAATTATTCCAAAGGTTCTTCAGTTATCTGCGTGCTGGGCGGAGACAAACAAACAAACAAACAACAAATGCAACTCAGTCCTACAGCAAAGTGTGAAATAGGCACTCCTGTCCACTGTGTTCATCATGCTTTTCTCCTTCCTAGTGTAAAATGGGCACACATGTAGAAGCTGCATCACCAGCAGGAGGAGACTTTTAAAGCCGCGAAGTCATAGTGAGAGGCAAACGTGAAATGGACACAGTGGACTGGCGTGTCTATTACATGATACTGGGTTGAAAAACGTGTCTTTTTCTTTCGGCACATTTGTGCTACAATCAACTGACTGTAGTTCATATGCATGGAGAGGGACAATGGTGGAGGTGTATACAACTTCTGAGAAGTGGAGATAAGAATACTCCAATGGCCCAAAACAACAAGGTAAATTGGTCAAGTGCAAAGTTTAGGACAGAAGTAAGTACAAATGATTAACATGACATCAACTCTTTGCAAGCATCTCCACAAGCATGCTAACACAATGTGAAGAACCCAGACTGATGTTAAACCTGAGTGTGCAGTCAGTCTCGCAGCCAAGGTTTCTTCCTGTGTGGTTTTACAGTATAATCACTGTGGCAATCACTTTGAAGTCTCTTTGAACCAGTTTTCAGAAAAGAATGATGACTTCTACTCACGTGTGGCAAAAGATTTATACTGTTAACTGGTAATTGGCAGCGGAGTTTAAGTAATAATTTAGTTTCTCTGTGGGGGTACTCAAGTACTGTTCAGCATTACAGCATTAAGAAATGTAACAAGTAACAAACCCAATATTGACCAGTTTCTGGGCAATGTCTTTGTAAGCCACTTGAAATGTACAGTACCTATGGAATCATCCCTAACTCCCTAACTGTGTGCACATAACAGAAAACGTATTAAAGAACTCATTTTCCTTCACAAAAGTATAGAATTTTTTCCCATTTCAAATAACTACTTCAGCAACTATCAAATATAACACAGTTTGAGAGGCATAAAATGGTATTTTTGCACCAACAATGTGATTCCTAATGAGTCATTAGTCAAAAAATGGCATATCTCAGGATGGTGTGCAGTGTGTCCTTAAAGAAAACTGGGCCAAATTGATAAGTGAACGACAAAAGCAGTGGCAGACCAAGATAAAAATGATCTGCAGCAGATGAAAAGTATCTCCAAGTCATGATCAGAAAATGGTCTCAGCGGTTGTGTATTTTGGCATATATCAGCTCCATCCTGAAGAATGCTTTTTTTCACAAGTACTGGACTGAAAAGAAGTGACAACATGTCCTATAAAGTGATAAATCCAAATTTGAAATCATCATCAGCACACAGCAGCTTGCCCAACCTCAGCATTACCGAAGCAGTTTGAAATTATAACAGACAATGGAATAAAAACCAATCAACATCCAAAGAAAAGCTTTGATTGTCCCCCAGGAACCCTGGAGAACTGTTGAAGTTGAAGACTACTCAAAGAAATGACAAGAAAGCTTACCTAAGAGAGTTCAGACTGTGAAAAATAAGGATACCAAATAAAATAAATGTACCAGATCTGTATTTCCAATTTTACTAGAAAACAAGAAAGAAATAAGGGGTGGTTCAACACTTTCATACAGTGGCTGTAGCTCAGGAGGTAGAGCAGGTTGTCTACTGATCGGAAGGTTGGTGGTTGGTGGCTCACCCTAGTTTGCATGCAAAATATCCTTGTGGCAGGATATCTCTGATGCATCCATCGGAGTGTGAATGGTAGTTAGAAAGCACTTCAAAGCATAGAATGTGTGTGAATCTGGCATGTTGAATATAGCGTAGAAATATACGAATCACTCCATTTACTGTAGCTATACTAAATAGACCAGTAGCCATATACTATTACTGAACAAGAACAGACAAATCAGATTTGTGCTGAGCCATTCCTCGTAAAGTAACCACATTTAAACAATAACAACAAAATGTTTTCTTAAAAAAAAAAAAAAAATTAGATATGACTTTTCTCTTTCATAACAGATTCCACTAACTGAACTGTTTGATTTTACATGTTATCATCTCTTTCTCTTTCAGCTGTGAAGCACGTCATCTGAACTGCAACCACCCGACACGACGACAAGAAATCTTTCATCCAAGATGACTGAAAATAGCAACCATAATGTATCCAGCCACCCTGTAGGGTCCCATTCTTTGAATGTTTTTACCATTACCCTCCATGGCATTTTCTCTACAATTGGCATCGTGGAAAACCTCCTCATCGTTGCAGTGGTGGGCTTCCATGTCCGTCGCTCCATCATTAGCATCTGGATCCTGAACCTCGCAGTCTCTGACCTTCTAGCCACTTCTTCACTGCCCTTCTTCACCCTGTACATGGCCCGGGGCAAAACCTGGACACTGGGGACAACTTTCTGCCGCATCCATTCCTCCATCTTTTTTCTCAACATGTTCGTCAGTGGCTTCCTACTGGCGGCCATTTCTCTGGACCGCTGCTTGGTGGTGCTGAAACCTGTCTGGGCCCAAAACCACAGAAACATCCAACTAGTTAAGAAGATATGTGGGGTAATCTGGGCCATGGCTCTGATCTGCACTATCCCCTTCTTCCTGTTTCGTGACGTCATCCCTGTAGAACATGGCCGGAATCTCTGTTACTATGATTATGCACGATTCCTGCCTGAACCAAAGAATCAGACAAATAATAAACCTATAATTAAACAACGGAAAGAAGGACTGGCAATAATGAAGCTGTTTTTTGCCTTCTTAATCCCTTTGGTCATCATCATAGTGAGCTATGCTGTTGTACACTCCATAATAGCAAACAGATGTAACCGTCGCCCTTTCCGTTTTGTTCGGCTTGTAGTGTCTGTGGTGGTGAGCTTTGTACTCTGCTGGGCACCCTACCACATATTCATCGTCATGGAAGTGATGGCTCCAAACTCTCAGTCTGTTCAGGATTTTATAAGACAGGCCCTCCCAGTTGCAGCGACGATTGGCTTCCTCAACAGCGTCCTCAATCCTGTTCTGTATGTGTTCAGCTGCCCTGACCTGTGCAATAAGATCCGACATTCTCTCGGTGCAGTGATGGAGTCTGTTCTGGCTGAGGATCTTGCAGAGTTCGCCCGGCGCCGCAGCACAGCTCAGAGCTCTATCGGCAACTCTGAGATAATGACGAGAAAGAAGCATTCCCTTGCAACTCAGGAAGAAAGTATGAGTACTTCAGTTTAGAAGTAAAACATACCATCTCTTCTTTAGTAAGTGCAAAGAAGGTTTTATTTACCTCAACTGCACATAAAAAAGTTCCCTGTTGTCTAACACATATCACTCAGGCAATACTTTTTCACAAGAAGCTTACCTGTTTTGCTATAGCATTGTATTCTCCATCCATCAATCAAGTTATTAGTGCCCCATCTAGGATTAAGAATATGTTTTAGTATAAATGAACATCATCGGGAGTTCATGTTTGGAACATGTGGATAGACTAAAATCCAACCTTAATCCTGACACTGGATGGAGCACTTGTGACCTGATGGATATTATGAGGTTTCTGTTGTTTTCATATGCTTCTTCTTTGTTTTGTTTTGTTTTTTTGTTTGTTTGTTTTTTTGCCTGTCCCGTTTGGCTCTTTTGCCATCAGAATTGTTGTCTAAAGGCAAAGAAAGATGCCCAACGGATTTACTTTACCAAATTGACCATCCCAGCCTTGCCGTAATGGTCCATTTGATTCACCTTTTATTGTTTATTTTATTTTCACTTACTGAATACGGGACAGACTTGACTGGGGGAAAGAAGGGGAGAAAGAAAGAGGGAAAGAGAAGCAGCTGAGAAGAGGGATGGGGGAGAAGGGCAAAAAACAAAAACCAACAGAATGGGCAGCAAAAAAAAAAAAAGAAAGAAAAGAAAAAAAAATGCATATATCAATCACCTGGATCACCTGTTGAGAAAGAAAAAAGAAAACAAGCAGAAGAGAACAAGAGTAATAGAATAAACAACATCACAATGATATATGGGAATATGACAGTAAATACAAAAAATTAAACATTATTGTGCAGCACATAAGATCAACAGAACACAGTGTGCTTTGAGGTAGGAGCCAAAAAGGGTGTAGTTTGTGGGTGTGATCACCCGTGTGTACACCTGTGAGCATGGACGCGCTTGTTTTTTTGTTTTTTTTGTTTTTTTTAAAAGGTTCCTTCATGTAATGATCTGCTAGAGGGTGTGGGGGGGCCACAGCCCCGTCCTCCAGGGCATGAAGCAGGTATGGAGGAGATCAAAACTCCAGACATCCAGAGGCCCCCAGAACACAAGAGACCAAGGAAGACCAACAGAGGGGCAGCCGCGCCACTGTCCCAGAAAGAGCTGAGGAGAGTCCCAGATGAGGGCTCACTCAGCAGCCGCGGAGCAGAAGCCAGGGGGAGTTGCAGTGACGCGCCCATGAGTTCCGCTGGCAGCCAGCCGTGCCTGAGTGACCGAGCCCCAGGCCGAGAGGCCGGGGGCACCCCACCTCCGAAGTGGCCCAAGCGAGCCCCAGGCTCCAGGCCCCGATAAGCGGCCGCCAAGGAGTGAGCCGGTGTGTACCTGGACGCCCACCCCCGGACACAAAGAACCACCAACGCACCGATGTCTGAGGGAGTCCGCCACTGGCAGGGTTTCATATGCTTCTTCATGTATTTAGACAATGACAGCAGACATTTGTCTTCAAAATAATTAAATTTTAGAAATGGCCTTTCTTTTTCATAACACAAAGAGCAAAGTTCACTCCATGTCCTTTTACAAACTTTCTTTGCTTCTTAATGGTATCTTTTCAGATTAAAGACATCCAGTAATTGGTCTAATCTGCTGCAGACGTGTAATCTAAAACTTTTGCATATTCTTAGTGAAATTATGTGTGGGGATGATTGTGAAATAAGTATTGCAATGCCAATACAACACTTGTTACAAAATATCCATCCGTCCCTGTTTCAGTAAAAATATCTATCAGTGCTTCCCTGTGCTTGACATAGAGATATTGCATAAAAATAGAGAAAGATAGCTTTATCATTTAATTTTAGCTTTTCAGTACAAAGTCCTAGACTCATTTGTATTCCTTATATTTAGCGAATTATATGTGATGTAATTTCTGTACTCTAGCAAGAAAAAACAGTTTAGTTAGCATTATTATACAGTCATGTGCAGTATGTCACTAAATTTGCAAAAACTTCCCCATTCTATGTACCTCTCTTGTTTTGAGGGTGTTTGATGAAAATGTCAATTTAGTTTAAAGTAATACACGCTTTTTTGCTTTGTAAATAACCGAGCCTTAGACTTTTTAAGAAATGTGTAATGTGTTTCTCACTAGATGTTATCACCAGCTGTAAGTGCCTACACCAGCGTTCTTTTTTCAGATGCAAAACATTCGGTTTCCTTTTATGATGAAATTGCTCAAGCTGTTTATGAGAAAAAGTGTATTGCACGTTTACTTTAGCGCTCACTCATATGCTGTCAATACCTTTTAGCAGTAAAATGACATTTTAGAAAATGAATAAAAGAAAAGAAAAGCATTCCTGGCACCTTCGTATGACTAGTTGCTTACCGTTATATAACCACAATCTTGTGTTTCCATAGTGATTCACACCTTCTCTATTTTTAAAATTACTGACAGCACACGTGTGATTAAATGCAGTTTTTAATGATCGTAAACTGAGCAGCAGAAAACAATTGCTTCATAAACTCACAGTAGTTATGGATGTGCGCTTTTGACAAATATGAAACTGAATTTCCATATTTCAGCTGAGTTACATGTAAGCTGAAGTCACTGTTTGCGCAAAAATATCTTTTTTCTCTCCTACCTTTAAGCAGTATCTAGATGAGAAACTGTGAATGCCCAAATAATTCTTTAGATGAAAAGGTGGAAACACTGCGAGGCATAAACTCAACATATGTCTTCCCACTGGGTGGTGCAATTGCTTTGATTGTGGTCAAGTCCAAACTATATTGCTAGAAGGTTACTCTGTCTATTTTCACTCACCCTCTTGGTGTCTGGGTGAGCTCTGGTACTAAGAGTCATGCTTTTGCTTGGGTTTTGCCCTCTTCCCAAACAGGGCAGGGACCTTTGCAGCTCTAGCCGAGCATCAGGGCAGAGGAAGATGTAGAAGAGGGGATCCAGCAAAGTGTTCAGACTGGTCAAACCATAGCACAGGCGATAGATGAGGAAAAGTGAATGCTCCAGTTCACATGGATCATCAGTCAGCAGCAAGGATACAAACCTGTATCCACCTACTAGGTGGTAGGGTCCAAAGACAACAATGAAGTTGACAGTAATCACGACCAGAATTCCTACGATTTTGTGCCGTTCATGGGCGGAGAGGGATGGAGATTGCCTGAGTGTCACCCCAATGTGGGCTGAGGTGTAGCTGAGGGAGGAAACAGATTTGGAGATCAGAAACCAGCCTTTAATCTAATATACAAAACGTTCCAAAAGAACAGGGAAATATCCGATTTATCTAGAAAACATTAAATCAGAAACATATGTGCACATGTAGATTTTGGTATTAACTCACCCTAGGATGGCACATGGCAACAAGAAGCCTAGAACCACAGTGGCAATCTTAAATTGAGCATATCGGCGGCTGACGGGGTACTGCTCCAAGCACAGCAGTCTGTCAGAGTTGAACACAGATGGCAGCAGCCCACTCAGACAGAACAGGAAGGTTAGGATCCACACCGCTACACCTGACACTGCTGCTACTCTGACTGTTCGCACCCTGCGGCTGCTGAATGGGTAAACAATAGCCAGGCAGCGGTCTGTAGCTATCAGACACAGGAACATGACACTTGCATAGACGTTCACGTAAAACACGTAGCCAACTAGCTCACAGGTTAGCTGGCCATAGGGCCACTGGTGTGGACCCTGGAGGTAAAGAATCCATAAGGGCAGTGTGAGCAGTTGGAGGAAGTCTGACAGCAGCAGGTTGAGGATGTAGACCAGCTGACAGCCTCCGCCACCTGAGCGCCCCAGGTGGTACAATCCCCAAAGAGACAGCAGGTTGCTGGGGAGACCCAGAGTGAAGATGAGGCCATAAATACAGGTCAGTCCAAATATGTCCGTGTCTAAGGGGAGGTTGCAGGTATCGTTGGACATGTCTCTGAGGGTAAAACACGTCACATGGGAAACTTGAGGTGATCTCAATCAGACGTTGATTCACACTCACAGAACAGTGAGTTAATATAGGAAAGCCCATCCATTCACTCAAGGCAGAGAGGAAGAAAGGAAGACTCTGTTCTCAGGTGCATTCTTCCTAATCACACGTGTCCACTCTGCAAGATTCATAAAGCCACTCTGCTGTGGAAAAAATCACCCTCATTTTTGAAGCTGTCACTCAACCAGGCTTCAGAGCATCCCAGATCCATTGGTGGAAATGAAAACCTGCAAAACAGATGCCATGAGTTTTTAAGTGCATGAAGACTGAACCCATAAAAAAGCTTAAATCCTTTGTACTCACCCCTCAGAGCTTTGAGACTGACTTTATTCCACAAATAGTGTGCAGCCCAGTCTGCAGCCGGGTGACCTGTGCTCAAGCAATGTTGGGAACACGTTGCCTCGACCCAGCCTTGTCTATTCTGTGATCGTTTCCTCCACAGGAAACCCACTTCTTCAGCTTTAAAGGCAACATCCTGAGGCAGGAGAACGCCTTTCTGTCCCAGAACAAAAACAAACTCCCACTTTTTCTGAGCCTCTGTCTTTCTTGCTTCTACAGCAGCCACAAAGATTAGGCATGGACAGGCACAGTGAGTGCAGGGATCGATGTGTCCGCTGATGGGAATTCCCAAAGAATTCTTTAGATTGTAGCTGGTCTCCAGCTACAATCCATCAATCATGTTAACCCATATGCTGTGATACCTCTAAACATGCTGTTAAACAACACCGAACGAACTATTAGGTATGTCGTGTGGAATTGTATTCATTAGCTACAGTTCTTTTTCATGCCTTAAAAGAGTTAAACTCTTCTCTTATCAAAGCACCACGTTTTGTGGTTTTAGATAACGTTTAGGGTGATTTTAGATCATTTATAACTGATCAGTTAAGGAAATTTTGGTTGAGGTTAGTGTTTATCTAAGTCTTCAGGAAATGAATGAAAGCCAACATATGTCCTCTAAAGACATGAAAATATAACTGTGCGTGTATGAACTTACTTCTGCTATTGTGAGGGCCAGAACGTTTTAAACTAGAGACGATATCTAAGCTCTCATTTTTGGACTCACTTTTAAAAGGTTAATTAAGTGTTAAGACTTGATGTGATGTCTAAGACTGGAATTACTATAGGGCTGGAATAGAAATAGGAATAGAAAGTTAGAGTGAAGAGAAATGTTCTCACAAATATAGTCAAAACAGTAAGTGTGCGTAGGTTTGTGTATTCTGTGTAGGTTAGAGAGAGAAGGTTGAAACCACAGCAAAAAAGGTGCAGATAGACAAACCTACCAAACCAAACACAATACTGTGGTAAAATTTATTGCAGGGTAAAAGAAGAATAAGCTTCTTCCCCAACTGATTTAATTAATAATTTGTAGTCAGTAAATGTTTTACACTTTGGCTCCGAGGAACTTTTTTCATACAGTGCAGACCGAAAAAAAAGAGTACACAATTGAAATTGTTTGACTGAAGAATGGGCGTATTGAAACAATAGGTATTACTCGGTATTTTTACCACATGGGTTCAGAGGGAGGGGAGCCTAATCACTCACTTTTGTTTCTTTTAAATGTCACAAAACTTTGATTCATCAGATAACACAAGTTTGTTATTTATAAATTAGAAAGTACATAGGTTCTCCAGAGCTCCAAATAAAGATCTTCATATTTCTTTGTACATGACTGGCCATAAAGACAGATGGGAGCCATGTACTGTACAGATTGTAAGTCAGAAGCAGTCACTCTAAATAGTCCTCCATAAACCCTGGTAGGCTGTGTATTTCTGCCAATCAGAGCACTCAAAGTGCTTTTTGATACAATTTGTCACATTCACCTATTCACACACACACACACATGAACACACATAGTATGGTCTTGCTATCCTTGTGGGGACATCTCATTGACATAATGCTTTCCCTAGCTGCTTATCCTAACCCTAACCATCAAAAATGAATGCTTAACCCTAACCGTTACCCTAAACCTAACCATAACCCAATTGTAACCCTGACACTAAAACCACATTCTGAGTGTGAAAAATGCCTTCAACCCCATGGGGACCTGGATTTTGGTCCCCACAAGGGCTGTTGGTCCCCACCAGTATAGTAAATTTCAGATTTTGTTCCCCACCAAGATAGGAAGAACCAGAACACACACACACACACACACACACACACACATATTAATATTGTGTTTTAATCTTTGGTTTTCAGGTATTTTTATCACGTATACACTTACATGCCACTGCATGCATTAGGGGAGATTGTTTGCTCAGTAGCTTGCCTGAGAATACTTGGACATTAGGGCCGGAGAAGAGAAGCCACTGATCTTCCAACTAACAGAGTATCTCTGGGCAAGATACTTATACCAGGTTGCTCCTGATGTGGTGATCAGCATGTGAATGTCAGATAGATCACTTAGTCATTGTATGAATGTGTCTGAATGGGTGAATGATGCGCGTTGTATAAATTGGTTTAAGTGGTGAAGTAGAGTACAAAATAACTACCGTAACTGTCGGGCTATAAGCCGCTACTTTTTGCACAAGCTTTGAACCCTGCGGCTTTTAGTAAGGTGCGGCTTTTCTATGGATTGTCCATGATTTTTGTCATATCGTAAGACGATTTGTTTTATTTGTTCCGCTGTTGTACAGCTCTGTGGTGGCCATCTTGTTTTCCCAGTAAAGAGGAGGCCTGCCTCAATTGCAGCTCTTTTATAGGCCAGTCTGTATTAAGAAGGCGTGTCTTTAGAGTATTTAAAGGGAGCAGGAAATGGATTGGGAGTCATTTTGAGAAGTTGCTGTCTGTATGTGCATGATGTTGGCAAGAGACAATAAAACAATTACTTCAATTAAGATTGAGTGAAGTCTGATGTTTCCCTCACCGCTCCTCGCGGCATAACAATTGGTATAAGTACAGTAGAGGCCCATAAAGTGTTGCAGAACAGTTTAACAGCATATGTTGGAACATGTTCTCCTCTATCGAGCAGTGTCTCTACCTGACTTGGTCTGAGGGTATTTCCAAATTTAGAATCTCAAAGAAAAAACTCAACAGACATTGATACAGTTGTCTCACTGAAAAAAACAATACTACAAGTACTATACTACAATCTGATTACGTATAATATAAGTGTAGTATTTTGACTGTTAATATAAGTTGCTTACATTTGTCAACATGATGATGGCGTTATGATAGTGTAACTCATATTGAATCTGAAACCCTGCCTGTGTGTCTGCATTTGTCTGAGATGTGACTCAAAGAGAGAGTATGAATTTCACACCAACTGCTGCCACATGTAACGCTCTCACGTACACTGCAGTTTGCAGTCCTCTAAACTTCAGCCTAAAACTATGCAAAGAGCACAACTATGTCAAAAAGCTCCTTTTCACAAAAGCTTAAAGCTTGGAAAGAGTTCATCTTGTTTGCTTTCATTGTTTAACCCTTTAAGACCTACCATAGAACCAAGTCCACCAGAGCTTATCTTTATATTTTTACATGCTGTAGTGCCATTTTTGGGAGCATTTCAAGTTGCTATACATCAATACAACCGTTATAGCCCAAATTTTAATAATATCTATGCATTAAGTCCATAGAAACTACATAAATTGCAAAAAAAAAGTGCAATAAACTACAAAAAAATTGAAAATCTTTTTTTTTTTTTCACATATATTTCTAGTTAGAGAAATTTAAGAGGTTTATCCCTCAAAACTGTTAATACAGAAAAGTTGCAGAAAATAGTTTCCAACCACAGGAAATTGATTTTGAGTGTCTCCATAGTTTCATTTTTATATACTGCAGGAAAAACAAAAATAAATATTATAATGCAAATGTGCAAAAACAACAGCATGTGAATCAAAATAAACTATTACCAGCAGTGCAATTTGAGTTCTAAGCATCCCAGAAACTATTCAGAAAAGCATAAAGTCAAACATGACTTTTAAAAACACCAGTATAGGCTTATAAGGCCCTGAAGGTAAAAAAAAATAAAAAATACATTTTCCGCAAAAATGACGTCATTTCTGGTTTCGGCCAGGTAATGGCAGACATACAATAGTTCGCACTGACGTCTATTCCAGCGTGGGAAGTGTGGTGAACAGCTGATCGGATCGGCAAAGCGTGTTTCTGGAATATTATTTTTTTTGTTGCTGCAAGTGCTTTTTATGCAATTTTTGCAAAGCTATATGTGGAAGGAAACGGTGACCTAGGACAAGCTAATGGCATAACATGTAAGTACAACTCCTCCGGTTTATATGCAAAAAAATGATTGCGCTAGCTTACGTGGTTCCAGTTCAACAGGGATTCAAAAATAGTTACGCAAAACGGAGCGTTCCCGCTCCGACCGGTTTTAAAGGGTTAAACCCTCTGTTTATGAGGGGCAGCCAATCAGAATGAATTTGGCCTAAAGGGAGTGAAAGAAAGACAAGAGTCAAGTTAGTGAGTGGCACCCTTGAAAAATTTGCCAAATTTCCTCTGCTGGTCAATCAAGATGTATTGAGAAGTTTAGGTTTAGGGAGGTTTAGGTCCCCTTTAAGTTTTGAGGATATCTTTGGATATAAAAAGATATCCTATGATGTAAAGTAAAAGTATTCACCCTAAATGACAAATTTCCGTGGGGGTAATTCAAATCTTCGCTGTTCTAAACTGTTTGTAAATTTCTGGCAAATGCAGTTTTAGTCAAAGCAAAAATTTAAGGGAGAAATTATTGTAAAGACTAATCATGTGACACTGACTCTGTCAAGCTAAACGTTGCAAAGACTGCATCATGTTTGGCTCATTTACTCTGGTTTCATTTTTCTCTTTGACCTCCGGCAGCAGAGGAGCCTACAGACAAAGACCACAGCCCAGATGAAAATTCCAGTTATGGCTATGGTTAAAGCAGCCACATCCAGACAGAAGTAGGAATACCAAGGCAGATGAAAACCTGCTGACTGTAGGTGAGGTGCTCCTTTGTTCCTGATGACATATTCAATCCAAAAGATGGCAGTGTCCATTGGAGTCATTGGTTTGTCACGGTGTAGCTGGGACAGATGCTGCATGTTAGTGTGGAAAGAGGGATTCTCAAGAACATCCTTGAGAGCGCCCAGGAAGTCTTCTTTGGTCAGTGAGTAGGCCTCCAAAACCCGAGCTGCACCACGCACCTTCAGCCGGAGTAAGTTGTCAAACTGGTCAAAGAGGAGGGGGAGGCCCACAACAGGAACACTGTGGTAGATGGCTTCATACAAGCCATTGGTGCCTCCATGGGCCACAAAGGCACGAGTCTTGGGGTGTCCCAGGAGGTCGCTCTGAGGTAGCCACTCCAACAGCAGGGTGTTGTTTCCGAGAGATGAAGGTTTTTCACCCACAAAACGCCAAATCACCTTGTGAGGGAGCTCAGCAAAAGCAGCAGCGATGGCCTCTGTGACCTTCCGAGGTAGGGCTGATATAAATGTCCCCAGAGACATGAAAACCACCCCGTGATCTCCGGAGCTTTGCATGAATGCTTCCAGCTTAGCGGGGAGTGGCTGGGCCTTTTTGCAGTGGAAGCCCCCTATATATACTACATTTGGTATTGTGGGCCGAGGGAACTCAAAGACAGAATCTGCCCTGAACAGCCAGATATCAGCTCTACGCTGTAAAGACAGCAAATCAGTACCTGGAGGGAAGTGTCGTTGGAGCAGGTCTGAGTAGGCAGGATTTATGATCAAGTGCTGTTCAATGACATTATAAAGATAATGCAGCATATTTTTGATTCTTTCCAGAAAGTCCATCTGATCATGGAGCTCACTTCCTGGCACAGGGACATATGAGATAGGAGAGGGAGCTATGGTGAAAAGACCTTCTCCAGTATTAATCCAGCGCACATTAAAAACTATAGGCAGCTCGAGGTAAGTTGCAAGAAGCATCCCTATTGTCATAGCAGGGTCAGTTAACATTAAATCAAACTTGGTATCCTGTAGCTTCTGAATAAATACTGTGTCTTCTATTATTGTAGCAACTGATCTGGCAAAGATCTTGTGAACCTGATCAAACAAGGGTGTGATCAAGTACTGTTGGCAGAGCGTGCGTATAAATGTAGGATAAGTGCGACATTCCATAACATCTTGTAACATTTTGCTGTAGTAGTTAATGTCTGTCTCATCCACAATCGTGCTTATATTAATAGAAGTATAAATGGAAGAGTTATTAGGGATGTACCAGCTCTTTGCAGAGCGCAGAACTGTGATGTTGTGGCCCCTGGAGTGTAACTGTTCAAGGATAAGTTTCATGTTTATCCAGTGGCTACCATCGACAGGGACTACCAGAATGTTGCTGCTGCTACATGGAGGGGGGCTGAGAAGCAGGAAGCAGAGCACTGTCACAAACAGAGGGATGGAAAGACCGGACATTTCCTGGAAGAAATAATAGAAACAAAGAATCAGACTTGTGACCTCAGTAACTTATAACCTTTTAGCATTCACTAAAAGGTTATTTATCCATCTGATAACCAGCAGACACCTGGATGAAGGAGAAGAAAAACAATAATATGTGACATATTTAAAGCACAACCACAGAACTCAGAGTTACCTCTCGTCTCCATACTGACTTGACCTGGCCTGTCTGTTTAAAAGGTACAGGAAAAAACTGAGTCACTGGTGAAGGACCTAAGATTCAGACTGGTTTTTGTTTGAACCCCACATTCAATAAGCAAATGTTCGTAAAGTAATTAGAAGCTGATTATCCGCTCAGTTTACCTATAGTGCAATATAATATAATTATATAATTACTCCAAGAGTCTATCCAGGTCCCAGTTAAGGTTCATGACTTACCAAGTCACTGGTGAAGCATCTAAGATTCAAAATGGGTTTTTTGTTGTTGTTTTTTAGCAATATGCTAAATAAGCATATGTTCAGAAACTAACTAGGGCCAATAATTGAAACTTTGTCATGTCCTTTAATAGGCTGTTCATGCTCAAAAGCCATCCAATGTGGCTGAATTAAAACAGTTTGGTAGAAATGGGTTTGCTACTTTAGCAATTTACCATTATTATGCCATTTTTGTTGCATCCAGGGTCCTCAGTTTAAAAAGAACTCTGCAGGAGACCCAGGTGGAAGCTTTAGAATCCTTTACTTTGGCAGAGTCACCATAGGCCAGTCATATTATTATAGTAATTCTGAAGCAACTCTTTTACTCTCAGGATTTTTATACTTAAGATAAATATTCTGTTCATCCCTGCACTCACGTAAGATACTTAGTCATATTTTGCCTATTACTCAGCTTTCTGACTTTCTCATGGATGAAGAAACAATAAACAGACATACATGTCCGTGACAGGCTCTGAAGCTACTCGTCATGTTACAGATCAGAGTTTCTGAGTTTGGGGCTGTTGGGATCTTTCCAAGACAAAAGAAAATATTGTATGTAAAAAAAAAAAAAAAAAGATAGATCAATGCAACTTTCTCCTCAGAAGTTGTTCCATTTTCCAACTTCGTCAGAAGTGGCTCATGTGAGCTTTTTGCTACACAAGTGTGCAGCGTAAAGGCACCTTTGATTTTTTTTTTCATGCAGATAATTGAGGAGCTTACTCTGTGTAAAACAAGTAACACATTATTAGTTACCTGTGATCAGTAATGCATTAGATTACAGCGGTACAGAAAAAGTTCCTGCAAGTAGTTTGAGATGTGTTACATCAAGGGATGGGAATCAAGACCAGGTTTGCAGTAGTCCAGTTCCTTGGAACTGTAAGCCTGCCTGTCTGCTGATCGGACATATTGGTCCCCCTTGTATTTTTGCTACAATCAGATTTCAGTTTGTGTACTTAGGAGGAAAGTAATGACAGAGTCTGCAGCATGGATATTACTTTTGTTTTTGCCCGTGTATTCTGTGTTCCTTTATAATCTGAATCATAGTTTAGTTTAGCATTTTGTACAACTCAGGCTTGTTAGAGTACAGCCAAAAAGCTGCCTTCCTGTGTTACGCCTCGCCTCTAGAGCTCTGAATTTTGAGTCCATTGCCTACCACACAGCAGCATCATGAAATCTTTTCAAATCCCATTCCTAGTTATTCCTGACACTAATGTCCATATAGCAAAATGAGTATTCAATCATATAAGACATTAATATTAAACAGTTTATTAAAGGCGCTATTAGGGGGCTATACAAATATATAGTCCCTCAGACTTCACTTTTCCAACAGTCTATAATCGGTGGCTGGAATTCTTCACACATCCACCCTCTAATCTTTAAACATATTTCAAATAGTTGCGTTCACCTTTGTGCATTACACTGTATAAAATCCCCACTGACAGTGACATGTAAAGCGCTAAAATAATACACAAATAAAGTTGTATTATGGCTGACATATTGTTAAATTATAATAGAACTTACCTATTTCTTCCAAAAGTTTGACTTCCAAAAACACGTTGTACCTTTTAAACAAACAGGCCAGGTCAATTCAGTATATAGCCGAGAGGTAACTCGGAGTTCTGTGGTTGTGCTTTAAATATGTCACATATTATCGTTTTTCTTCTCCTTCATCCAGGTGTCTGCTGGTTATCAGATGGAATTTTGTTTGGTTTAGTACAAAATTACCCCTCACCTTCTCTCCTGATTTGCTCAACATTATTAATCATTTTCTAGAGGACGGTTTAGTGACAGTCTTATCCATGTGAGAGCCCAATTCAACAGGTTTCTATTCTGATTCTCAAAGTCTACTGAGCAAAATTAACTTTTTGTACAAAACTCTAGTCACTTATGAGACAGGAGTTAGGTCAGTAGTAAGACATTTTTTTAACTGTCCTAATGGAATTGGGTTGCCATTTAATTAGTGCATTCTGAACTTACTGACCAGTCAAAACACTGGCAAAAAGCTTTGCTCTTCAAATTACACAGAGAGTTGGGGAAACCTGCAACAAACCTTATAAACAGTACATTTGCACTGAATGAATGTTTGAACCCCACATTCAATAACAACCACAGAACTCAGAGTTACCTCTCGTATCCATACTGACTTGACCTGGCCTGTCTGTTTAAAAGGTACAGGAAAAAACTGAGTCACTGGTGAAGGACCTAAGATTCAGACTGGTTTTTGTTTGAACCCCACATTCAATAAGCAAATGTTCGTAAAGTAATTAGAAGCTGATTATCCGCTCAGTTTACCTATAGTGCAATATAATATAATTATATAATTACTCCAAGAGTCTATCCAGGTCCCAGTTAAGGTTCATGACTTAGCCAAGTCACTGGTGAAGCATCTAAGATTCAAAATGGGTTTTTTGTTGTTGTTTTTTAGCAATATGCTAAATAAGCATATGTTCAGAAACTAACTAGGGCCAATAATTGAAACTTTGTCATGTCCTTTAATAGGCTGTTCATGCTCAAAAGCCATCCAATGTGGCTGAATTAAAACAGTTTGGTAGAAATGGGTTTGCTACTTTAGCAATTTACCATTATTATGCCATTTTTGTTGCATCCAGGGTCCTCAGTTTAAAAAGAACTCTGCAGGAGACCCAGGTGGAAGCTTTAGAATCCTTTACTTTGGCAGAGTCACCATAGGCCAGTAGAGGTCATATTATTATAGTAATTCTGAAGCAACTCTTTTACTCTCAGGATTTTTATACTTAAGATAAATATTCTGTTCATCCCTGCACTCACGTAAGATACTTAGTCATATTTTGCCTATTACTCAGCTTTCTGACTTTCTCATGGATGAAGAAACAATAAACAGACATACATGTCAGTGACAGGCTCTGAAGCTACTCGTCATGTTACAGATCAGAGTTTCTGAGTTTGGGGCTGTTGGGATCTTTCCAAGACAAAAGAAAATATTGTATGTAAAAAAAAAAAAAAAAAGATAGATCAATGCAACTTTCTCCTCAGAAGTTGTTCCATTTTCCAACTTCGTCAGAAGTGGCTCATGTGAGCTTTTTGCTACACAAGTGTGCAGCGTAAAGGCACCTTTGATTTTTTTTTTCATGCAGATAATTGAGGAGCTTACTCTGTGTAAAACAAGTAACACATTATTAGTTACCTGTGATCAGTAATGCATTAGATTACAGCGGTACAGAAAAAGTTCCTGCAAGTAGTTTGAGATGTGTTACATCAAGGGATGGGAATCAAGACCAGGTTTGCAGTAGTCCAGTTCCTTGGAACTGTAAGCCTGCCTGTCTGCTGATCGGACATATTGGTCCCCCTTGTATTTTTGCTACAATCAGATTTCAGTTTGTGTACTTAGGAGGAAAGTAATGACAGAGTCTGCAGCATGGATATTACTTTTGTTTTTGCCTGTGTATTCTGTGTTCCTTTATAATCTGAATCATAGTTTAGTTTAGCATTTTGTACAACTCAGGCTTGTTAGAGTACAGCCAAAAAGCTGCCTTCCTGTGTTACGCCTCGCCTCTAGAGCTCTGAATTTTGAGTCCATTGCCTACCACACAGCAGCATCATGAAATCTTTTCAAATCCCATTCCTAGTTATTCCTGACACTAATGTCCATATAGCAAAATGAGTATTCAATCATATAAGACATTAATATTAAACAGTTTATTAAAGGCGCTATTAGGGGGCTATACAAATATATAGTCCCTCAGACTTCACTTTTCCAACAGTCTATAATCGGTGGCTGGAATTCTTCACACATCCACCTCTTCACACATCCACCCTCTAATCTTTAAACATATTTCAAATAGTTGCGTTCACCTTTGTGCATTACACTGTATAAAATCCCCACTGACAGTGACATGTAAAGCGCTAAAATAATACACAAATAAAGTTGTATTATGGCTGACATATTGTTAAATTATAATAGAACTTACCTATTTCTTCCAAAAGTTTGACTTCCAAAAAGTGTTACTCAAACCGAGATACTGTGTGATATATTTTTTCCTGTACCTTTTAAACAGACAGGCCAGGTCAAGCCAGTATATAGCCGAGAGGTAACTCGGAGTTCTGTGGTTGTGCTTTAAATATGTCACATATTATCGTTTTTCTTCTCCTTCATCCAGGTGTCTGCTGGTTATCAGATGGAATTTTGTTTGGTTTAGTACAAAATTACCCCTCACCTTCTCTCCTGATTTGCTCAACATTATTAATCATTTTCTAGAGGACGGTTTAGTGACAGTCTTATCCATGTGAGAGCCCAATTCAACAGGTTTCTATTCTGATTCTCAAAGTCTACTGAGCAAAATTAACTTTTTGTACAAAACTCTAGTCACTTATGAGACAGGAGTTAGGTCAGTAGTAAGACATTTTTTTAACTGTCCTAATGGAATTGGGTTGCCATTTAATTAGTGCATTCTGAACTTACTGACCAGTCAAAACACTGGCAAAAAGCTTTGCTCTTCAAATTACACAGAGAGTTGGGGAAACCTGCAACAAACCTTATAAACAGTACATTTGCACTGAATGAATGTTTGAACCCCACATTCAATAACAACCACAGAACTCAGAGTTACCTCTCGTATCCATACTGACTTGACCTGGCCTGTCTGTTTAAAAGGTACAGGAAAAAACTGAGTCACTGGTGAAGGACCTAAGATTCAGACTGGTTTTTGTTTGAACCCCACATTCAATAAGCAAATGTTCGTAAAGTAATTAGAAGCTGATTATCCGCTCAGTTTACCTATAGTGCAATATAATATAATTATATAATTACTCCAAGAGTCTATCCAGGTCCCAGTTAAGGTTCATGACTTAGCCAAGTCACTGGTGAAGCATCTAAGATTCAAAATGGGTTTTTTGTTGTTGTTTTTTAGCAATATGCTAAATAAGCATATGTTCAGAAACTAACTAGGGCCAATAATTGAAACTTTGTCATGTCCTTTAATAGGCTGTTCATGCTCAAAAGCCATCCAATGTGGCTGAATTAAAACAGTTTGGTAGAAATGGGTTTGCTACTTTAGCAATTTACCATTATTATGCCATTTTTGTTGCATCCAGGGTCCTCAGTTTAAAAAGAACTCTGCAGGAGACCCAGGTGGAAGCTTTAGAATCCTTTACTTTGGCAGAGTCACCATAGGCCAGTAGAGGTCATATTATTATAGTAATTCTGAAGCAACTCTTTTACTCTCAGGATTTTTATACTTAAGATAAATATTCTGTTCATCCCTGCACTCACGTAAGATACTTAGTCATATTTTGCCTATTACTCAGCTTTCTGACTTTCTCATGGATGAAGAAACAATAAACAGACATACATGTCAGTGACAGGCTCTGAAGCTACTCGTCATGTTACAGATCAGAGTTTCTGAGTTTGGGGCTGTTGGGATCTTTCCAAGACAAAAGAAAATATTGTATGTAAAAAAAAAAAAAAAAGATAGATCAATGCAACTTTCTCCTCAGAAGTTGTTCCATTTTCCAACTTCGTCAGAAGTGGCTCATGTGAGCTTTTTGCTACACAAGTGTGCAGCGTAAAGGCACCTTTGATTTTTTTTTTCATGCAGATAATTGAGGAGCTTACTCTGTGTAAAACAAGTAACACATTATTAGTTACCTGTGATCAGTAATGCATTAGATTACAGCGGTACAGAAAAAGTTCCTGCAAGTAGTTTGAGATGTGTTACATCAAGGGATGGGAATCAAGACCAGGTTTGCAGTAGTCCAGTTCCTTGGAACTGTAAGCCTGCCTGTCTGCTGATCGGACATATTGGTCCCCCTTGTATTTTTGCTACAATCAGATTTCAGTTTGTGTACTTAGGAGGAAAGTAATGACAGAGTCTGCAGCATGGATATTACTTTTGTTTTTGCCCGTGTATTCTGTGTTCCTTTATAATCTGAATCATAGTTTAGTTTAGCATTTTGTACAACTCAGGCTTGTTAGAGTACAGCCAAAAAGCTGCCTTCCTGTGTTACGCCTCGCCTCTAGAGCTCTGAATTTTGAGTCCATTGCCTACCACACAGCAGCATCATGAAATCTTTTCAAATCCCATTCCTAGTTATTCCTGACACTAATGTCCATATAGCAAAATGAGTATTCAATCATATAAGACATTAATATTAAACAGTTTATTAAAGGCGCTATTAGGGGGCTATACAAATATATAGTCCCTCAGACTTCACTTTTCCAACAGTCTATAATCGGTGGCTGGAATTCTTCACACATCCACCCTCTAATCTTTAAACATATTTCAAATAGTTGCGTTCACCTTTGTGCATTACACTGTATAAAATCCCCACTGACAGTGACATGTAAAGCGCTAAAATAATACACAAATAAAGTTGTATTATGGCTGACATATTGTTAAATTATAATAGAACTTACCTATTTCTTCCAAAAGTTTGACTTCCAAAAACACGTTGTACCTTTTAAACAAACAGGCCGGGTCAATTCAGTATATAGCCGAGAGGTAACTCTGGTTATCAGATGGAATTTTGTTTGGTTTAGTACAAAATTACCCCTCACCTTCTCTCCTGATTTGCTCAACATTATTAATCATTTTCTAGAGGACGGTTTAGTGACAGTCTTATCCATGTGAGAGCCCAATTCAACAGGTTTCTATTCTGATTCTCAAAGTCTACTGAGCAAAATTAACTTTTTGTACAAAACTCTAGTCACTTATGAGACAGGAGTTAGGTCAGTAGTAAGACATTTTTTTAACTGTCCTAATGGAATTGGGTTGCCATTTAATTAGTGCATTCTGAACTTACTGACCAGTCAAAACACTGGCAAAAAGCTTTGCTCTTCAAATCACACAGAGAGTTGGGGAAACCTGCAACAAACCTTATAAACAGTACATTTGCACAATCACTGAATGAATGCTCAATGGTCAATGGTAACTTTATTGTCTCTAACGGGAAACTGATTTGCAGTATGTCCATACAGAAATATAAAAAACACAAACAAACAAACACATCACATACACACAAAAAAATAATATAAGCCCTGAGAAAATAACCTAAATTTTATCATCAAAAAAGTGCAATGTGCAATGGCAACAACACTTACGGTTTAGTGCTATTAACCATGATAATAGCAGTAGGGGCTTTAATCAATGTTTGTTTTTACAGTGCCATGACCGTATGATGAAACTCTATATAATGCAACTATAGACCAGTTTTTTTTTAAATTGTATTGACTTACCAAGTAAAACAAGGGTTATGATAAATAATTTACGTGATGCATTTTCCTGAATACTGTTAGGCAAGTAAACAGTTTTTAATGGTGAAAGAAAGAAAAAGAAAGAAATAAAGAAAAAAATCAAAAGTGGTCAAAAATGGCCAATTATATCCTGGAACCCAGAGGTTTTCAGTGCACTAACTGTCACGGTCTGGCTGTCAGACCGTGGGGATATGGGGGAACAGTGCACTTTATTTACAGTGAAGGCTGTAAACACAATAACTCCCCGTTGCACCCTTGAATCCCGTGTGTGTGTGCTCCCCGCTGTTGTGTTCTAGCACACCTTGTGCGTGCTGCTGTTCTGGTCCACTCTTCCACTTGGGGGGAAAACCACAAAAACAGCCATCAACACCAACTCTGGCGGGCATACACAAACTGCACCGTCGTACGCTGACACACACTAACTTGGGTAGACAACTCAATGATCCCGTGCCGGTGGGAGCTCCAACACTCTCCTAAGTAGCTCCCCCGACAAGCCCTGATCACCAACAGGTGTGTGGCAGGAACTTCACGTGTGGCCAGTCCTCCTGCAGGGCCACACCCATCAGGCCTGAATGTGGCTGTTCTCCATCCTCCAGCCACACATGTACACACCCACACCCTGCCTATACATATAATGAGTGGAACACAGACTAACAGAGCATTGTGCAGAAAGACACACACATCACCAAATAATAACGATAATAATAATAACAACAACAGTCAAAACTGCTCACGGACCCCCAGTCCTCCAGAGCTGGGTCCGTGACACTAACTTGTCATCATTAAGCAGCTTTTAAGCAGTCTGTGTCTTTTGTCCAATGTATGAGCTCTCAGAAACTGCCTTTCTTAGTACTTAATTGCAATTATTTCTATATTGGCTGAAAGATCAAGAAAGAAATATCAGTTCCTTAAAGTGAGATTGAATGGTAATTATGTGAGAAGCTCACATAGGCTCACATAAGCTCAATGGAGCTCCAGTGGAGAGGGTGCAGTCCTTCAAATGGTAAATGGCCTGCATTTGTATAGCGCTTTTCTAGTCCCTAAGGACCCCAAAGCGCTTCACACTACATTCAGTCATTCAACCATTCACACACTGGCGATGGCAAGCTACATTGTAGCCACAGCTGCCCTGGGGCGCAGTGACAGAGGCGAGGCTGCCAGACACTGGTGCCACCGGGCCCTCTGACCACCACCAGTAGGCAAACATGGGGTTAGTATCTTGCCCAAGGATATTTGGCATGCAGCCAGGGGGCAGCCTGGGATCAAACCACCGACTTTCTGATATGGCTGACCTGCTCTGCCACCTGAGCTACAGCCACCCCAGTATCTTGGTGTCCGCATCTCCTCAGACCTGACATGGGCTGCCCACATTAAGGTCCAGACCCAAAAGGCTAGGCAGCGCCTGTATCACCTACGACAACTGAGGAAGTTCAGGGTCTCTCCAAAGATCCTCAGGATTTTCTATACAGGCGCTGTGGAGAGCATCCTCACACAGAACATGACGTCGTGGTTTGGGAACAGCTGTGTGAAGGACCAAAAAGCTCTCCAGAGAGTGATCCATACAGCAGAACGCTGCTGCTGGATACTGCTCTCCCCCCGCTTCAGGACACCTACACCAGGAGATGCCGAACTAGAGCAGCGCAGATACTGAAGGACCTGTCCCATCCTGGCAACAAACTGTTCCAACTTCTGCAATCTGGTAGAAGGTTCCGCATCATCCGGGCAAGGACAGAGAGACTCAAGAGGAGCTTCTATCCCCAAGCCATCCGGGCCCTAAACACACACACCCGCCCTCTCACATCATCTATAATTGACTGAGACAGGACTCTCTTCCAAACACTCTAAACCCAGGCACAATGTTCATTCCAAATTCCTTTAATTTTAAATATGTTTATATTGTCTATTCTGTAAAATAGTCAGATGTCTATTCATATTAACGTACAGAATTCACCTGCTTGCTGCTACTACTGCACATTCACCCAATGTATATATATATATATATATATATATATATATATATATATATATATATATATTTTTTTTTTTTTTTTTTTTTTTTTTTTTTTTTTGCACATGTCGAGGAGCGTGTCAGGTTACATTTCACTGCATGTTATACTTGTATAACTATGCATGTGACAAATAAGGAACCTTGAACCTTGAACCTTTAGAATAGAATACAGAGTCTCTGTATTATGGAAATATCACATTAAACATTTTGGTACCAAATTTTTCTTTGATTACCAAAGACACTGTGTGGACTGACGAGGAACAAACATATGCAATTAACTATTTTTCATTACCGTAGCTTCTGTGGCTGTCTCCACCGTGATGTACACACACATTACATTAATAGGTAGGATTATTTCATTTGGGTGACGTTGTGAACAACTGCAAGAACCACAAGGACCAACAAGCCTCAAGGTCTCAGAAAATGTCAAAAAGCCATTTTTTCTGTTTGCTAGCAGCTTAGTTTTCAGATCAGTTTACATTATAGAGCCTTGTACGGTCATATTATCCAGTTCACTAGATCAATGTGGCACAGAGTTTTACATTCTTACAGATTAGGTTGCAAAAGTGTTTATTTTATTAACCTATTACCATATCAAATGCATGTCATCATTATATCTGCTGAAATTCAATCTTTGACACTTCAATGAGTTTGTGTCCAAGGCTTAAGTAATCACCATGAAAAGAAGAAGCAAAATAATGTTAGAGGGAAATAAATAGTGACAATTTCTACTCAGTATGCTCTGGTTTGTTGCTATCACAACACAATCGCAGTGTTTCTCTCGTAATATAAAGTTTGCACACTAGAGCAAAGTTAGCACTTTCACAGTTTCACAGGTTTTGCGTGATAGTTCGTTGATGTTTGCTTCAAAAGAAAAGCAAACTTATTTTCACTGCGAACAAACTGTCTGATTATGTTCACAATTTAAGTCTGCGAAAAACTAGAGGGACTGCACACAACAGTTTATAACCGATTATCACGAAAGATAATGCTTAGCATGCTTTCCATTTCTAGCCACGTGCATAAAATTTGGTCAACACCGAATACCACTGGCACAATGAGCTGATATCAGGGCATTTCCACGTAACGTTCATTGCCACACTTAATGAGAGCAGAATGAATTCTCTCCGTAGTACCTGCTGCTCCGTATTGTAACTGACTTAAAAACACCTATGCACCCTCAGTATCATGGTAGCAGGAAAGTTTTGGGTTTAAGTTATGGATGCAGAGGCCATTCCTGCCAACAAACACATGCAAACACCACCATCCCACAAACACCCACAGAGATATGACTGAAGTGACGTGTGATTCTTTTGGTGCTAAACTAACAATATGCTGCCAAATACACTATTGCAGAAGTATGATATTAAATACCAACATGTACAATACAAATTAAAACTTTTATTTGTGACCCACATGTAGAAAAACATTACAATAACACCTGATTGCTTACTACAGTGTTGGGGAGTAACGGAATACATGTACCGCCATTACGTATTTAGAATACAAAATATGAGTAACTGTATTCCGTTACAGTTACCGTTTAAAAAGGTGGTATTCATAATACAGTTACTTTGTTGAAATAAATGGAATACACTGGGGTACTTTTCTGTTTCATTTTGTCGCGGGTCAGGACTGTTTGGGTTTTGTTTGACAGCTACGTTCTTTTGTTCCAGGCGGCAGCGTTACGGTTGCCATGGTTACAGGGCGACGCTCTCTCTCTCTGCGACTGTATGTTTCCTGGGTGAGAGAGCGCCTTTTCGTTGTTGTTGTTGTTGTGCTAAGCTAACAGGCAGAATGCTACAAGCATAGCTCTAAAGAATGTAGCATCATGTTCAGTGTAGTCCGTGTTGCAGGGAGAATGGACTGCCATACACGTTATGTGTCTGTGAGCGCTAGGAGGGAGAAAAAGGGGAGTGGAAAGGTACGAGCAGTCATCGAGCAAAAACGGGAGCTGGAAGCATGTAAATATAATAATAACCACTGCAGCCAAGAAGAGTGCCTGACGAGCCCAGTTGTAAGTAAGCTATTAAGACTCGACTGTACACTGTGTTCGTGTTTTCCTCCGAAAACAACAAGTTCCGTTGGAGCAGTCTTTCAACGCCTCTCTCTGTCTGTCGCAAGAAAAGTTGACCCACACAACAAAGTAGAGCTATTTTTCGGCTACCAGCCGACAGGGACCCCGCCGTATTATGCTGGGCTTACACTGTGCGATTTTTTCAGTCGCGCGATTCAGCTCCTGCTCAAACTGTACGATTGACTCGCAGGGGTTAGAAGTTCATAGGTCACGATGCAGGGTCTCACACTATACGGCCCGATGCTCTGATGCGACCTGAGTGCTCACACTGTGCGTCCATAAAAATGAAGGTTATAACAGAAATTCTGTCGCTCGCTCTCCCTCTCCGTCTTTCACTCACACAGACACACCACCACCATCAACTTTGCTAAATTGCTAATGAAAAACATTGGTCAGGCAGCTGTGATTGAGCAGCAGTGTCGATCCAACTATTTTCACGGTTGTTGTGGTCGTGATAATTTTGTGAGGCCACATCGAAAGGGCTCGGATGGTTCTACAGGTTGTGCCTCCATCGCTTGTGTCCAGATCACACGCTGCACTGCCGTGCTACGCCGTCTTTTTCGCTGACATTTGTGTTTGCGCGTGCGCAGTGTGGCAAACTGCGGTGACACCCTCAAGACCAAGCGATTGATGATCGGGAGCTGGTCGTGAGGTGTCAATCGCTTCTCGTTACCCCACGTATACTACACGATGCACGACGCACGATGAAGGCCAAAATCGGGCCGATCGCCAAAACGATCGCACGACTCAAAAATCGGCTCAAAATGGGCCAAAAATCGCACAGTGTGAGCCCAGCATTAGTCAGAGGTCCCTTTACTACAGTTCGGAGTCGCGGACCTTCAGTAATAGTAATAAATCACACAGCAATAGTACATTCACGTTGTTGTAAAAAGCATGATAATATTGTAGCGGGTCAGGGCTGTTCTGCTTGTACAGTTATGTTTTGTGTATGTTGCCATGGTGACGGGTGACGCCCTCTCACTGCGACGGTGTGTCCTTCCGGGGTCAGAGGGCGCCCTATGTGTGTTGTGGTTGCCGCGCTGAGCAGTTAGCTAGTGGCAGTGTGTTCTTCTGCAAATGTAATAAACGGCTGTGCTCCCTGGCTAGCTCACGGGAAGCAAGACCAAACGATACCTCCGTCTCCTCCTTGTCTGAACTCGCCACAATATATTAAGTAATCCAAAGTATTCAGAATACGTTACTGTCATTGAGTAACGTAACGGAATAGGTTACAGAATACATTTTGGGGCATGTATTCTGTATTCTGTAATGGAATACATTTTAAAAGTAACCTTCCCAACACTGCTTACTACAATGGGAAATCTCAAAACTAGCTAGCTTGACCTTGATGTTAGCATGACCTGGCGATAGCTGGGCTGACTCAGTTTAGTACTTCAACAATAAAATGCAACTTATTTAGGAAAGCCACTTGATATCTAGCTCCCTAAAGTACTTTCCTGTTGAATTATGGTTAGTTGTGATGCCAAGAAAATAGCACAGTTCAAAATGCTAAAGTTGTGGCTTTAAAATTTGCAGTACAAAAACCAGTGGGTGATGTCTCAGTGTTTAAATCCACGTTTCATTTAGATTATAGTATTAGGATCCTGGAAATATGGTCTGTTTGTCATGTTCCTTTCCTGAGAGGTTCTGTCCTATTGAAGGGGCATTGTCCTGCTGGGAGAGGCCACTTCCATTAGAGAATATACTATGAAGGGTGCTTGGAGCTCGAAACAATGTTTAAGTCGATGATATGTGTTTCTAAATGTATGACCCAAGGCTTCAGAAACAGAACCATTACATGGTAAAAATTCTGTAAAGTTTACACACACAGACACATTCACACATGCATGCTGTTTATCTTTGAGGCACAATTACTTTCATTCATTTTAATCCATGTATTCCATGTTCACACTTGTCTTCTCACAAATGACCTCCTAACATGTTAGGGCAGCACTACATATCTCATACCATGGAAAAGTTATGATGATATTCCTGGATTAGGAAAGCTGATAAAAGTAGAACCAAATATGCATCAGCTTGAGAATGCTGAGCAAGCCAGAACTTATTTTTGAGATGAGATATCCAGACAAAGACATCCAGTAATGTGTTTTGGATATTTTAATGTCATAAAAAACCCCAGAGGTCTAAAATACTGGAAGGATTGAGCAGGATTAAAAGCAGGATGTGGCCTCCTGCCTGTATTGTTGATCTCTAACCACCTGGCACAATGAGCAGATGCTGTAGATAGCAGATTTGATATATTAAGCTGTCACGTGTCCCTAAGTAGAGACACAAAATGTCTCAAGGGAGAAAAGGTGCAAGGCATCTGTCTGAATATACATTGAATTATGCAGAGGGTGCGATGGGACGAACAACATCTGGCATCCGCAGCACGCTGCAGCACATCCAGCAGATGGAGACAGAAATGCTTTCATGTGTGGTTTTGCAGACAGAGAAGCAGCTGGAGGCAACACAACCTGCAGAAGGTCACATGGCTGTGATGGGAAAACAGGCCTTATCTGAGAAGCTGTATCACATTCTTTATCTTTATTTGTTCGTTGTAAGAAGTTAGATATATCAATATAATTTTCTAAATACAGACTTTAGTCTACATAAGGGCAGGTAGAGAAAAATGCTCTGGATATTCAACATGTTTAATTCAGTAGTATACTTACCTACTTTTTAGCTCACGGTTTCTATTAAGTTGGCTAATGTTTTTTTGTGTGTTTCCATAAACACGCTAAATACTGTATATACAGATGTGGATAAACCTATTAGCTTGGCTACGGCATTTAAAGTTTTTGTCAAAGATTTATTAACAGAGCAATGGATTTTAAACATCATATTTCAACAGGGTCAGTAGTATTAGCTCTAATGAAAAACTGAACTTTTTACTGAGCCACAGCACAAACCACTGCTGTGCAATTATGTGTTTTAACTTTGTAATCCCCAAAGCTTGTAAAATCAAGTTGAAAGTGACTTTAGTACAAGCTTCAAATTTACATGTGATATAAAATGTTTAGGGAGGGTTTAAGCTCTCACTTTTTAAAGCATCATGTCCAAAGGAAAATAAATCAGTGTAGACTACTGCTAGCAGGAGATGGGTATACAAAGTTATCACAAGTGTTCCCAAGAGTAGTGTACTAAAAAATATCTTCAAGAAAGTAAGAGAATCACAGAATACGGAACAAGCCTGGCAGAGGCAAGAAGAGAAATATTTCAAAGACTCTGGAAAGAACTGGTGAGAGATGTGTTTAAAGACAGAACAACTGACAATGTATGAGTGACTGACTCAGCCAAGTTGGGATGTGTAGTCTCAAAGAAGACACTCACTAGAAATGTGCACAGGAATTGACTGCAAAGAAAACTTGAAACACCTGACCCCAACACCTTCAAACCAGACTGAACTAAGAACAGCCCAAAGGAAGTTTAAGCATAGTGGAAGTGTGTCTCTTGTGCGACAAAAGACACACAGATGAGACAAAACTAGAGGTGTTTGTCCATCCGGTCTTTAAGTCTAATGTCGTTAGCCGTGCCTGGGCCCAAACAGAGTTAGAAGTTAGCAGGAAGTTAGCTCACTAGTTTCCATCAAAATATTATATACCACGTTCTCACTTAGGGATTTCCGAAACAAATTAAGACGTACAGCTCTGCTATCACTTCTGACATAAATGAAGACAGGAAAGTAAACAGCAGCATTTGTAGGTGTTACTGAAGTTTGACTAGCTGGTATATAATGATGTGCTACTTGTTGGCTAGCTACACAGCTATGGTTAGCATAATATAAACAGTGAAGCTGGAGGGTGAACGCTAACTTTTTTCCACTCAATAAAAGTTAATGTGAGGGTTCCTGAAGGTTCTGGACAAATGCAATTGCATGGAGGGATGCTGTAAATGGACCGAACTTCAGTCGGGAGAACAACTGAGATGATCCATGGACTGTAGTTAATTCAATTCAATTCAATTTTATTTATATAGCGCCAAATCACAACAAAAGTCGCCTCAAGGCGCTTCATGTAGGTTTTTAAAACCTATATCGTAAGGTTTTAAAAACTGAGCTTTGAAATGAATAGTGGTAATAAAAACTGAGAGAAGCCAACAGTGATCACTGACTGTTTTTAGGGGCTTGTTGAGATTAAATAGAACAAGTTACAAAGCATTAAAACATGTAAAAAACATCCATCCATCCATTCGCTTCCCCTTATCCTTTTCAGGGTCGCGGGGGGCGCTGGAGCCTATTCCAGCTGTCATAGGGCGAGAGGCAGGGTACACCCTGGACAGGTCGCCAGTCTGTCACATGGCCAAAACAGGGACAGACAACCATTCGCACTCACATTCATTCACACATTCACACCTAGTGGCAATTTGGATTATCCAATTGACCTATCCTCACAAGCTTGTGGGGATGTAAAAAACACAAAAGCCTTATTAAAAGTGGAGTAATTTGGACCCGGAAGCAGGATTCATCACATCATCACTTAAAGAGCAGATAGAGACACTGTTTATGTTTGGAGAAAGAAGGGAGAGAAATACAATCCAAAGTACAGGGAGTATTATGTTGTGGCGGTGCTTCATTGCATCTAGAAATGAAGACTGAAGATTTTGAAAGACAATCTTGAGACTTTCGACAGAGAACAATGAGCCAGGCTTGCTCAGGAGGTGAGTGTGAGACTTGTTGAAAGCAACAACTGACTACAGGCGGTTAGCTAACAAAAAGGATGCACAACTTACTATTAGCATTGGAGAGCTTATGTTTGATCCTGGTAGGTTTTTTTTTGTTTGTTTGTTTTTTGAGGGGGGGGGGGGGGGGGGGGGGGGTCTGTGTGCAACGTAAAATAATGTAAGCATCCATAATAAAGCTTGGATGTTTGGAAAAGTTGTGTTAAAAATTCTTTGCTCTGTTTAACAACACTTGAAATATACTTGTAAAACACAACAATGAATTTTCATAGGAAGGGCTAATAATCCTATCTTCATCTGTATATTGGCAATACAACAAAACATTCTGCTAGTATTAATTGAAGACCGAGGCTGCTGTTTGCATAAACACATTTGTTGTTAGGGTGATTACTTCAATACGTAAGGTCAGCAAATGAAGACATGCATGGCTATGTTTCTCGTGGGACTCTTTCTACATTCACTGCACCTTTTCAAAGTTGACCTCAAACCCAAAACATGTGAACAAAGCTCCTCGAGGCACTCGCTGGTTCAGAACTTTTCCTTCCTTCAATTGTTTTGCGTCATGATATGGCTCATTTCAACCCCCATGACACCATTTACTCAGACGCCTGGCATGTACTGACAGCTACTGTTTACTATTCATCGCACAATATTTTTGCACGAATTTCACTACAGCATAAACTATTAAAAGAAAACCTCTTCACACTATGTCAGAATTTAGGTTGGCAAATCTTTTGCATATGTAAACTTCCAAAGTCATTTGAATGCACGAGTGCTAGCAAGAATATTGTAAGCAGGTGTAGGATTGTAAGACCAGCTTGGAAAAAATGTATATAAACAGTTAATTAACAGATTAGTTTGGTCTGAATATGTGTTTGTGACAAAAATGACCGACCCGACCACACAGTTCACATGTTTCAAAACTTTTTATTTAGTTGTTCTTTCTTCCAACCCTCGGCCGCAGCTTTTCAACTGCCAGCCACACACAAAACACCAACTTAGGTCCCGGTACATTCTTTATAGGTGAGACATAATCAGCGGATGGAGCTCAGGTGTGTCTCAGGCTCCCCTGACACCACCCTGAGCCCACTGCTCCACTCCTCCCCTGCACCTGAGCCACAAGCCACACCCTGTCATAGTGTTCTATGGGAAAAATGGACTCAAATGTTCATATCTCAATCTCGTGTCTCATAATGATGTGAAGAAATATTTTTTAAAATGATTTAATATGAAGGCAATAGGCAGACTGTTACAGGCACAGCCCTAAAGAATGTAGCCTCATGGACAGTGTAGTCCATGCTGCAGGGAGAATGGACTGCCATAGCCGTTATGTGTCTGTAGTGAGGGAGGGAGTAAAGGTGAGTGGAAAAGTACAACTTGGTGACAAGTTGTACTTTTCCATGTGAATATAATAATAACCACTGCAGCCAAAAAGAGTGCCTGACGAGCCCAGTTGTAAGTAAGCTATTAAGACTCGACTGTACACTGTGTTCCTGTTTTCTTCCAAAACATTAAGCTCCATTGGTGCAGCCTTTCGACGCCTCTCTCTGTTTCTCGCTAACAAAGTTGACCCTGACAACAAAGTAAAGCTAGTTTTCGGCTACGAGCCCGACACGAACCTGACGTATTAGCTACAGTTCGGAGCCGCGGACCTGTTTTATATATGCGCGGAATAGTTTTCTACACGAGATCACTGCAAAAAGTGTAGCCTTACCTAATGTCCACCTACTGTTACTCATTTTATATCATTTTTAAAAATCTAGTTGCTATTGGTACGGTGAGTAGCCTTCAGTAATAGTAATAAATCACACAGCAATAGGACATTCATTAGTTGTAAAAAAGCATGATAATATATTAAGTAATCCAAAGTATTCACAATACATTACTCTCATTGAATACATGACAAAATACATTTTGTCATGTATTCTGTAATCTGTAGTGGAATACATTTTAAACGTAACCTTCCCAACGCTGGATATATTAGTCATTCAGTGAGCATAAAATTGTGAAACAAACACAGCTGCTCATGTTTTTCGGCTCCTCTGCAAACATGTCTGTGTTGGGCAGGTGGTCACTTACAAATTACATTGTTATATTCAAAATCCTACTAATCAGGCCCCATCTTATCTTAATGACCTTGTAGTACCATATCACCCTATTAGAGCACTTCGCTCTCGCACTGCAGGCTTACTTGTTGTTCCTAGAGTATTTAAAAGTAGAATGGGAGGCAGAGCCTTCAGTTTTCAGGCCCCTCTTCTGTGGAACCAGCTTCCAGTTTGGATTCAGGAGACAGACACGATCTCTACTTTCAAGATTAGGCTTAAAACTTTCCCTTTTGATAAAGCATATAGTTGGGGCTGGATCAGGTGACCCTGAATCCTCCCTTAGTTATGCTGCAATAGGTGTAGGCTGCTGGGGGATTCCCATGATGGATTGAGTTTTTCCTTTTCAGTCACCTTTCTCACTCAACATGTGTTAATAGACCTCTCTGCATTGAATTGTACCTGTTATTATTCTCTGTCTCTCTTCCACAGCATGTATTTATCCTGTCTTCCTTCTCTCACCCCAACCAGTAGCAGCAGATGGCCGCCCCTCCCTGAGCCTGGTTCTGCAGGAGGCTTCTTCCTGTAAAAAGGGAGTTTTTCCTTCCCACTGTCGCCAAAGTTCTTGCTCATGGGGGGGGTCATATGATTTTTCATTTTTTTTTATCTTTATGTATTATTGTAGGGTCTACCTTACAATATAAAATGCCTTGAGGCGACTGTTGTTGTGATTTGGTGCTGTATAAATAAAACTGAATTGAATTGAATTATGTACTCTGGACATAATGGTGTGTTTAGCCATTTTGCAAAGAATAAAAACTATTTCAAATGCCACTTTATATGATTTTGGTTTTTCTTTTTCCCTGAAGATTCTCCTCCACACAATAGAGACCCATAAAGTGTTAAAGAACAGTTTTATGCTGACACATGTTCATCTCCATCTACCGAACACGTTTTTTGGGTTTTTTTTTTTTTTTACTAATGTGTGAGTCTCTTCCTGACTTGGTCAGAGGTTATTTCCAAATTTAGCATCTCAAAAAAAAAAAAAAACTGAACAGACACTGACCACCTTTGTGCTGTTTGCAGCCCTGAAGTAAACAATCCCACAATTGCCACACTACAATCTAATACAAAATAAGTGCAGTATTTTGACTGTTCAGTAAATATCATAATTTGCTCATGTACATCAACATTTATAAGAAATAACCAAGGAGAAGAAAGAAGATCAGTCAGTTTCATAAATGATCAATTGTTATTAAATCTAAGGCCTTGAGAACCAATCACAGAGAGTTGGGGAATGGCTGCAATCAAAGCATTGTAAGATAGTGAAAGATATACCCTTAGGCCCCCGTCTTTATTCAAACCAGTGTTCCTCCCTGTCCAAGATGTGTACATTCTCATCATTGAAAGACTGGCCAGCGTCTTTTGAGGATCACAGAGATGGTCGACCCAAAGGAGATGAACAGACTCAACCTTTTGGGATTTCCTTACCTGGATGATTGAACATGCATCAAGACACAAGCAAACATCACATGAATACAAAAAAACCCGATACCATTGGTTTTACATGGTCTTTTATTGAAGGTTAACATCTTGTTTTTAGAGTACAGTTCTCTGTAAGTTCTGTTTCATGCATTGTAAACTCACAGTTTGTATGTCATAACCTGTGATCTTGCATTTCTCTGAGCTGTGACTCAAAGATAGAATATCAATTTCACACCAGCTGCAGTTTATGCCAAATGTAACACGCTCACACCCATCCTCTAAACCTCAGCTTAAAACTATGTCAAAAAGCTCAAAAAAGCTTCAAGGCTTGAAAAGAGTTCACCTCTTTTGCTTTCCTTGTAGTCATTGCTGGCTGGCCATATTAAACATGGCCAACCCATCAAATAACCAGGACAGCATGTGCAAGTAAGTCCAATGAGCCAAAAACTTTCTTCCTCCCATTTATTGTTTAAACTTACTGTTTATGGGGGGCAGCCAATCAGAATAAATTTGGCCTAAAGGGAGTGAAAGGGAGCTCTTTCAAACAGTTAAAGCACATTTGTAGCTAATTGTAATAAAGTTAGCAAAAAAGTAAAGAAATTTGTGTTTAGTCAATTATTTCATTGTCGTAACGATGCTTCCTGTCAATATATCGTATGTGTTGGAAAGGCTGTTTATTTTCCCTTAATGCATTTGTAGGTTTAGCAGCAGAGTTGAGCTTATGGAGTGCACCTTCTCTGACAATCAACCAAGAAGCATTATTACAACAAACAAATAATGGATCGAAAACAAATTTCCTGACCTTTGATATCATATCAAAAACCATGTTGTACTATATGGTGCCTATATGAAGTAAAAGTATTCCCCCTGAATGACAAATCTCTTTTGGGGTAACTTTTTCGAAATCTCTAGCAAATGCAGTTCTAATTGCAATGATTTACATCTTCTTTGGAGAAATATTTTGGGAGAAATTATTGTAAAGACTAATCATGTGACACTGACTCTGTCAAGCTAAACGTTGCAAAGACTGCATCATGTTTGGCTCATTTACTCTGGTTTCATTTTTCTCTTTGACCTCCGGCAGCAGAGGAGCCTACAGACAAAGACCACAGCCCAGATGAAAATTCCAGTTATGGCTATGGTTAAAGCAGCCACATCCAGACAGAAGTAGGAATACCAAGGCAGATGAAAACCTGCTGACTGTAGGTGAGGTGCTCCTTTGTTCCTGATGACATATTCAATCCAAAAAATGGCAGTGTCCATTGGAGTCATTGGCTTGTCACGGTGTAGCTGGGACAGACGCTGCATGTTAGTGTGGAAAGAGGGATTCTCAAGAACATCCTTGAGAGCGCCCAGGAAGTCTTCTTTGGTCAGTTGTCAAACTGGTAAGTTGTCAAACTGGTCAAGGAGGAGTGGGAGGCCCACAACAGGAACACTGTGGTAGATGGCTTCATACATGCCATTGGTGCCTCCATGGGCCACAAAGGCACGAGTCTTGGGGTGTCCCAGGAGGTCGCTCTGAGGTAGCCACTCTAACAGCAGGGTGTTGTTTCCGAGAGATGAAGGTTTTTCACCCACAAAATGCCAAATCACCTTCTGAGGGAGCTCAGCAAAAGCAGCAGCGATGGCCTCTGTGACCTTCCGAGGTAGGGCTGATATAAATGTCCCCAGAGAAATGAAAACCACCCCGTGATCTCCGGAGCTTTGCATGAATGCTTCCAGCTCAGCAGGAAGGGGTTGGGCCTTTTTGCAGTGGAAGCCCCCTATATATACTACATTTGGTATTGTGGGCCGAGGGAACTCAAAGACAAAATCTGCCCTGAACAGCCAGATATCAGCTCTACGCTGTAAAGACAGCAAATCAGTACCTGGAGGGAAGTGTCGTTGGAGCAGGTCTGAGTAGGCAGGATTTATGATCAAGTGCTGTTCAATGACATTATAAAGATAATGCAGCATATTTTTGATTCTTTCCAGAAAGTCCATCTGATCATGGAGCTCACTAGCTGACACAGGGACATATGAGATAGGAGAGGGAGCTATGGTGAAATGACCTTCTCCAGTATTAATCCAGCGCACATTAAAAACTATAGGCAGCTCGAGGTAAGTTGCAAGAAGCATCCCTATTGTCATACCAGGGTCAGTTAACATTAAATCAAACTTGGTATCCTGTAGCTTCTGAATAAATACTGTGTCTTCTATTATTGTAGCAACTGATCTGGCCCAGATCTTGTGACCCTGATCTAACACGGACGTGATCAAGTACTGTTGGCAGAGCGTGCGTATAAATGTAGGATAAGTGCGACATTCCATAACATCTTGTAACATTTTGTTGTAGTAGTTAATGTCTGACTCATCCACAACCGTGCTTATATTAATAGAAGTATAAATGGAAGAGTTATTAGGGATGTACCAGCTCTTTGCAGAACGCAGAACTGTGATGTTGTGGCCCCTGGAGTGTAACTGTTCAAGGATAAGTTTCATGTTTATCCAGTGGCTACCATCGACAGGGACTACCAGAATGTTGCTGCTGCTACATGGAGGGGGGCTGAGAAGCAGGAAGCAGAGCAGTGTCAGAATCAGAGGGATGGAAAGACCGGACATTTCCTGGAAGAAATAATAGACAGAAACAAATAATCAGACTTGTAACCTCAGTGAACGCTATCACCACGGACTGCCATTTGGCTTTTTCTACCTTTAAAACCCGGAGAGCAGCCAAATGGCTTTTAGCTAAGCTTTAGCTTCAGCCAAGTGGAAGCTAAATTGGCCAGTCATTCATATGTAAATTAGGTTGTTAGCTGGGAATTCTGGAGGGAGGGGAGTGGGGGTGTGTGGATGAGGGGGTGGGGGAGCTGCTAAAAGCTGTGAACTTCCTTTTGTGTTTCATCTTGATGCATTCTCAATCATCCAGGGAAATAAATCTCCAAAAGTCACCAACTTGGAGTGTTTCAGTTTGCCGTCTTAGGGAGAAATCAACACACATGGGTGTAGGTCCTTTGTTGCTGAGATTTATTGATAAAAACAGTACAAAAAACCAACCATTTGTACACATATTTACAAATAATAAAAAGTGATTCTGTTCATTCTAATTTCGTTGTTTTCATTCAAACTCTGTTCTGTATATTCTAATTCCGTTGTTTTCATTCAAATTCTATTCATTCAATTCTAGTTCCGTTCTTTTCATTGAAATTCCATTGTTTTCATTCAAATGCTTTGGTTTTTAATCAAATTCTATTGTTTTCAATCTAATTCTATTGTTTTCATTCAAATTCCATTGTTTGTTCTCAAATTCTGTTCGTTTCATTAAAATTCTGTCGTTTTCATGTTAATTCTGTTTTTTTCATTCTAATTCTGTTGTTTTCATTCAAATTCCGTTGTTTTCATTAAAATTCTGTTCTTTTCATTCTATTTCCATTGTTTTGATTCAAATTCCATTGTTTGTTCTCAAATTCTGTTGTTTTCTTTCAAATTCTGTCATTTTCATGTTAATTCTGTTCTGTTCATTCTAATTCCGTTGTTTTCATTCAAATTCTATTCATTTCATTCTAATTCCTTTCTTTTCATTGAAATTCCGTTGTTTTCATTCAAATGCTTTTGTTTTCATTCGAATTCTACTCTTTTTATTCAAATTCCATTGTTTGTTCTCAAATTCTGTTGTTTTCATTCAAATTCCGTCATTTTTATTTTAATTCTGTTGTTTTCATTCAAGTTCCATTGTTTTCATTCAAATTCTGTTCTGTTCATTCAAATTCCGTTGTTTTCATTCAAACTCTGTTCTGTTCATTCTAATTCCGTTGTTTTCATTCAAATTTTGTTCTGTTCATTCTAATTCCGTTGTTTTCATTCAAATCCTGTTCTTTTCATTCAAATTCCATTGTTTGTTTTAGAATTCTGTTGCTTTCATTCAAACTCTGTTCTGTACATTCTAATTCCGTTGTTTTCATTCAAATTCTATTCATTTAATTCTAGTTCCATTCTTTTCATTGAAATTCCGTTGTTTTCATTCAAATGCTTTCGTTTTTAATCAAATTCTATTGTTTTCATTCAAATTCCATTGTTTGTTCTCATATTCTGTTCGTTTCATTAAAATTCTGTCGTTTTCATGTTAATTCTGTTTTTTTTCATTCTAATTCTGTTGTTTTCATTCAAATTCTGTTGTTTTCATTCCAATTCTGTTCTTTTCATTCTATTTCCATTGTTTTGATTCAAATTCCATTGTTTGTTCTCACATTCTGTTGTTTTCATTCAAATTCCGTCATTTTCATGTTAATTCTGTTGTTGTCATTCTAATTCTGTTTGTTTTTATTTAAACCTCCATTGTTTTCATTCAAATTCTGTTCTGTTCATTCTAATTCCGTTGTTTTCATTCAAATTCTATTCATTTCATTCTAATTCCTTTCTTTTCATTGAAATTCCGTTGTTTTCATTCAAATGCTTTTGTTTTCATTCTAATTCTACTCTTTTTAGTCAAATTCCATTGTTTGTTCTCAAATTCTGTTGTTTTCATTCAAATTCCGTCATTTTTATTTTAATTCTGTTGTTTTCATTCAAGTTCCATTGTTTTCATTCAAACTCTGTTCTGTTCATTCTAATTCCATTGTTTTCATTCAAATTCTATTCATTTCATTCTAATTCCGTTGTTTTCATTCAAATTCTGTTCTTTTCATTCAAATTCCATTGTTTGTTTTAGAATTCTGTTGCTTTCATTCAAACTCTGTGCTGTACATTCTAATTCTGTTGTTTTCATGCAAATTATTTTGTTTTTGATCAAATTCTGTTGTTTTCATTCAAATCCCATTGTTTTCATTCAAATTCTGTTCTTTTCATTCTATTTCCATTGTTTTGATTCAAATTCCATTGTTTGTTCTCAAATTCTGTTGTTTTCATTCAAATTCCGTCGTTTTCATGTAAATTCTGTTGTTTTCATTCTAATTCTGTTGTTTGTTTTAAACCTCCATTGTTTTCATTCAAGTTCCATTGTTTTCATTCAAATTCTGTTCTGTTCATTCTAATTTCGTTGTTTTCATTCAAATTCTATTCATTCAATTCTAGTTCCGTTCTTTTCATTGAAATTCCGTTGTTTTCATTCAAATGCTTTGGTTTTTAATCAAATTCTATTGTTTTCAATCTAATTCTATTGTTTTCATTCGAATTCCATTGTTTGTTCTCAAATTCTGTTCGTTTCATTAAAATTCTGTCGTTTTCATGTTAATTCTGTTTTTTTCATTCTAATTCCGTTGTTTTCATTCAAATTCTATTCATTTCATTCTAATTCCTTTCTTTTCATTGAAATTCCGTTGTTTTCATTCAAATGCTTTTGTTTTCATTCGAATTCTACTCTTTTTATTCAAATTCCATTGTTTGTTCTCAAATTCTGTTGTTTTCATTCAAATTCCGTCATTTTTATTTTAATTCTGTTGTTTTCATTCAAGTTCCATTGTTTTCATTCAAATTCTGTTCTGTTCATTCAAATTCCGTTGTTTTCATTCAAACTCTGTTCTGGGCCCTGTTTCAGGAAGCCGGTTTAGTGGAAAAACTGAGTAAGTATACCCTGAGTTAACGAAAACTCTGGGTTTTCGGTTTCACAAAGCGAGTTCAGCTGAAGCCTGAGTGAGTCACTATGACGACACACGCCGTGAAGCTAACCTGCCCCCTAGCAGGTTTACTACAACTAACCCTGACTGTCTCCGCCCCTCTGTCGGAAACCTGACAGTAGGAAGTGTCAGACATGGCGTGCTCCTTCCTTGAAGAGCCAGTAGATCGTGAAGCCCAAATTCTCCGCAGAGCTCTCCGCCGGGAGAGAGTGATCAGAGCGCGTATGGACATCTTATCATTTCCTGATGATTTTCTGTGTGAACGTTACCGTTTCTCAGCACAATCTATAAGTTATTTGAATAACATCCTCAGGCCATATATTACGCATGTGACACATCGCGGACATGCTCTCAGTTCTGTACATATTATTTGTATTGCACTTCGTTTTTTTGCAAACGGGAGCTTTCTGTATAATATTGGTGACGCTGAGCACGTTTCCAAGTCTGTCGGGCAGTCAGGAATGTTACAGTTGCACTGAAACGTCTCCTGTACACGTTTGTGGTGTTCCCCGGTCATAGACCCACAAGATTCAACAAAGAGGGATTCCACAAAATTGCAGGTATCAGGATGACCAAAACTTAATTTATGGTGTGGTGATACTTGAACTACTACTTAAATTTTACATTTATTTTCAGGGTTCCCAGGCGTGATTGGCTGTATAGATGGCACTCACATTCCAGTCATTGCTCCTTTAGTAAATGAAGGAGACTATGTGAACAGGAAGTCTTTCCACAGCATTAATGTACAGGTACATAGTTCCCTGTAGCATGTCAAACTAACAAATTATTTCATTATAGTAATGGATGCTAATTTGTGTTCTCTGCACTGTGAAGATCATATATGATGCTGCCAACATTATCACAAATGTGGAAGCCAAGTGGCCAGGCTCTGTCCATGACTCACAAATATTCCGTGAATGTACACTGAGCACAAAATTTGGACATGGTGAGTTGAGAATACTTTAAAATATATAAAGACCAATTGCTTCAGGGACATTTGAACTGAAGTGTATCCTTCTGTCTTAGGAGAGTTCACTGGCTACTTGCTTGGTGATAGGGGGTATCCATGTTTACCCTATTTGCTTACCCCTTACCCTGACCCTGAACCGGGCCCACAGCAGCGATATAATCTGGCTAATTGCAGGACAAGAGCCAGAATTGAAATGACTATCGGAATGCTTAAGGCCCGGTTCCAGTGCCTGCAAAGACTCAGGGTCACCCCAGAAAGGGCATGTGACATTATTGTGGCATGTGTGATTCTTCACAACATTGCCACAATTAGAGGAGAACACTGTCCTTCTGAACCAAACATCAGCAGTGATCCAAACCATGAACATCCTGACCCTCCCACGGACATACAAGATGGAAGAGCAGTCAGAGACACCATATGTCACAATCATTTCTTTTGACCCATCACCTCAACATGTTGAAAGAAGAATAAACAGATTTTTTGTTCAACTGGCTTTATTGGTCGCCTGTATTTCCTGTACACAAAGTATTAAAAGATGTACACCTCATAAAGTGTCTCTGTTGCTTCCTCCTCTGTAACAGCTGTCAATGTTTCTTCATTATTTTCCTGTAGTAAAGAAATAAACAACATTGCTGTTCTACTGTACACTCATATAATCTGTGGAGTATTAAGAGTACTCACAACTGCATGTTGGTCTGGCTCAACAGGAGGCTGCACCAGATGCAGTACACCACCACCATCAACTGATAGAATATGAGGTTTATACAGGTCACTTATAACTTACAAGGGACCAAATGGCAATTAACAAACATACCAATCACCTTACACTTCATTGTCATTATGCTCTCAAAGACAACCAAGCCTGAGGGAAGGCAAAATCAGTAGGAAAATAACTTCACTACAAAATAATCCATTATGGTAAAGAGTTTATCAAATGAATGAGTAGCACTGCAAAGGTGACTGTGAAGAAAGGATGTATGCACATCATGTATTATTTTGGATTTACCCCCTATGTAGGCACTTGTGTCTTGCGGGGTTATTGCCTCAGAGGATGTCCCCGCAGAGATGCCTTCGGCCACAGGGCGCCCACTGTTTTGGCTGAGGGCCAACTGCTCAGCCTCTGTGAGTGGTGGTGGTGGAGGACCCCCACCTGTTTTTCGGGCCTCCGCTTTTTTTCTGTTGGCTTTAACGGGCCACATTTGAGCATACAGAGTAAGCAAATATGTACTTGTAATGTGCTCAGATAATTTCAATAAGTGCTTACAGAAAGAAAATTAATGTAGCCTCTAACTGCAATTGATTTACATCGGACAAACAGACCAAGCACTATGGCTCATAATACAATTACACCTTACCTGTTTGGACTATATTTTTATATTTCATTTTTACTTGCTGCCAGGCACGTTTGGGGCCTGTTGGGTTGCACCTGCGCTCACATCACAAAATGTATAAAATAACAAATAAAATAACATATGATAAAATAACGTGTTAAATGGGTGGAAATCCCTAGATCAATGTTTATATTAACACTCACGCATTGACTCTGTCGGCTATGTTTTGCCATGCATGCTCCCTGTCTTTCGCAGCTGTGGCTGTGTTACTTTTTTCCGCGGAATTTGCGTGTTATCGGCATATGCTGCCATCAGAATTTCGGCCTCAAGCGCTGTAAAATACATTGACCACGCCTTCTTTCCCTCCGTCTCCATGGTGACTCGCTTAATCTGTGCTCCGCTTATCAGGGCTTCATGTATCCTCGTCCGCGCGCTTCACTTGGGGTTAAAGCAACTCCGCGTTGACTGAACTAATTGTTATCAGCCTTTCTGAAACCGAATATTCCGAGTTGGACAGTTCGGGGTTAATCAACCGTGAGTGTCGTTTTTCACTCTGAGTTTTCCAAACCGGCTTCCTGAAACAGGGCCCTGTTCATTCTAATTCCATTGTTTTCATTCAAATTCTATTCATTTAATTCTAATTCCGTTGTTTTCATTCAAATTTTGTTCTGTTCATTCTAATTCCGTTGTTTTCATTCAAATCCTGTTCTTTTCATTCAAATTCCATTGTTTGTTTTAGAATTCTGTTGCTTTCATTCAAACTCTGTTCTGTACATTCTAATTCCGTTGTTTTCATTCAAATTCTATTCATTTAATTCTAGTTCCGTTCTTTTCATTGAAATTCCGTTGTTTTCATTCAAATGCTTTCGTTTTTAATCAAATTCTATTGTTTTCATTCAAATTCCATTGTTTGTTCTCAAATTCTGTTGTTTTCATTCAAATTCCGTCGTTTTCATGTTAATTCTGTTGTTTTCATTCTAATTCGGTTGTTTGTTTTAAACCTCCATTGTTTTCATTCAAATTCTGTTGTTTTCATTCAAATTATGTTCTGTTCATTCTAATTCCATTGTTTTCATTCAAATTCTATTCATTTCATTCTAATTCCGTTCTTTTCATTGAAATTCCGTTGTTTTCATTCACATGCATTTGTTTTCATTCTAATTCTACTCTTTTTCTTCACAATCCATTGTTTGTTCTCAAATTCTGTTGTTTTCATTCTAATTCCGTCATTTTCATTTTAATTCTGTTGTTTTAATTGAAGTTCCATTGTTTTCATTCAAATTCTGTTCTGTTCATTCGAATTCCATTGTTTGTTCTCAAATCCTGTTCGTTTCTTTAAAATTCTGTCGTTTTCATGTTAATTCTGTTGTTTTCATTCTAATTCTGTTGTTTTCATTCAAATTCCGTTGTTTTCATTCAAATTCTGTTCTTTTCATTCTATTTCCATTCTTTTGATTCAAATTCCATTGTTTGTTCTCAAATTCTGTTGTTTTCATTCAAATTCCATCGTTTTCATGTTAATTCTGTTGTTTTCATTCTAATTCTGTTGTTTGTTGGAGTGGGTTTATATAGCGCTTTTCAAGGCACCCAAAGCGCTTTACAATGCCACTATTCAGTCACTCTCACATTCACACACTGGTGGAGGCAGCTACAGTTGTAGCCACAGCTGCCCTGGGGCAGACTGACAGAAGCCAGGCTGCCATATCGCGCCATCGGCCCCTCTGGCCAACACCAGTAGGCGGTAGGGTAGATTTATCATATCACACTATATTATCCAATATTATATTACATTATATTATATTATAATATGTTATATTATATCCCCTTTCACATTAGAGCCACAACAGGACCCACTAGAACATGGGAACAGGTAAAAGTGAAATATAAGAATATTCTACAGAATGGTAATATTTATCACTTATATTGCTTTTCGTCTCTTGGAAAGAGACCCTGAAATAATCTGTTTGTTTATAACAGCAACCAAGAAAAGGGCAGAGCAAAAAAAAGACAGGTGGTGGTCCTGCACCCCCTCGTCAACAAGTTGGTTAAGTAAATAATATCCTCACGGGAAAATCGATATCTCTCTATGAGCACACTGTCGCGCTGAGCTAAAGGATCCTGTCTGTCCCGCAATATACGCTGAATTCTGAAAACTCTCCTTATCAATCTTGCACCTTCCGCAATGGGTGGCTCGCGTATACGGACAGGACATGGCTGCGACAGGCTTCCCAAATCCACCTTCGCTTTTATAGCCGTGGTCTCTCATCTTGATTACACAAAGTAATTTGCAATTACTACTCTGAAATATGAATTACATCTGTAATAATCACATACATGTAATAGAATGTTAATAGTACATTTCCCTTTTTAAGGAAATGACCTGTATCTATCTGTGTGAAATCAATAAATGGATCAAGTGCTGCATTGTCTTTAGTTACATTGATGTTATTTATTTATGGTGAAACAGTGGTGGAATATCGCTGTTGCTTTCGTATGAATGACGCGGGCATACCTGCGTGGCCGCGATCTAATCCTGTTTACATAAAGTAAACCTGCTCCCCAGCAGGTTTACGCTTACGGCTCTGTTGCTATGACAGCAAGTCCCGGATGGGCTTCGGGGAACCGAACGATCCAGGATCACGCGAAATCGTCAACAATCTCATCCAGCTAACTCACTTAGCGCGGTACGAAGAACAGGCCCCTGATCAGTGGAGCACAGATTAAGCGAGTCACCATGGAGACGGAGGGAAAGAAGGCGCGGTCAATGTATTTTACAGCGCTTGAGGCCGAAATTCTGATGGCAGCATATGCCGATAACATGCAAATTCCGCGGAAAAAAGTAACACAGCGACAGCTGCAAAAGAAAGTGAGCATGCATGGCAAAACATAGCCGACAGAGTCAATGCGTGAGTGTTAATTTAAACATTGATCTAGGGATTTCCACCCATTTAACACGTTATTTTATCATATGTTATTTTATTTGTTATTTTATACATTTTATTTTGTGACGTGATGTGAGCGCAGGTGAAACCCAACAGGCCCCAAACGTTCCTGGCAGCAAGTAAAAATGAAATATAAAAATATAGTCCAAACAGGTAAGGTGTAATTGTATTATGAGCCATAGTGCTTGGTCTGTTTGTCCGATGTAAATCAATTGCAGTTAGAGGCTACATTGATTTTCTGTCTGTAAGCACTTATTGAAATTATCTGAGCACATTACAAGTACATATTTGCTTACTCTGTATGCTCAAATGTGACCCGTTATAGCCAACAGAAAAAAAGCGGAGGCCCGAAAAACAGGTGGGGGTCCTCCACCACCACCACTCACAGAGGCTGAGCAGTTGGCCCTCAGCCAAAACAGTGGGCGCCCTGTGGCTGAAGGCATCTCTGTGGGGACATCCTCTGAGTCAATAACCCCGCAAGACACAAGTGCCTACATAGGGGGTAAATTCAAAATAATACATGATGTGCATACATCCTTTCTTCACAGTCACCTTTGCAGTGCTGCTCATTCATTTGATAAACTCTTCACCATAATGAATTTGTTTGTAGTGAAGTTATTTTCCTACTGATTTTGCCTTCCCTCAGTCTTGGTTGTCTTTGAGAGCATAATGACAATGAAGTGTAAGCTGAGTGCTATATGTTTGTTAATTGCCATTTGGTCCCTTGTAAGTTATAAGTGACCTGTATAAACCTCCGTGGGAGGGTCAGGATGTTCATGGTTTGGATCACTGCTGTTTGGTTCAGAAGGACAGTGTTCTCCTCTAATTGTGGCAATGTTGTGAAGAATCACACATGCCACAATAATGTCACATGCCCTTTCTGGGGTGACCCTGAGTCTTTGCAGGCACTGGAACCGGGCCTTAAGCATTCCGATAGTCATTTCAATTCTGGCTCTTGTCCTGCAATTAGCCAGATTATATCGCTGCTGTGGGCCCGGTTCAGGGTCAGAGTAAGGGGTAAGCAAATAGGGTAAACATGGATACCCCCTATCACCAAGCAAGTAGCCAGTGAACTCTCCTAAGACAGAAGGATACACTTCAGTTCAAATGTCCCTGAAGCAATTGGTCTTTATATATTTTAAAGTATTTTCAACTCACCATGTCCAAATTTTGTGCTCAGTGTACATTCACGGAATATTTGTGAGTCATGGACAGAGCCTGGCCACTTGGCTTCCACATTTGTGATAATGTTGGCAGCATCATATATGATCTTCACAGTGCAGAGAACACAAATTAGCATCCATTACTATGATGAAATAATTTGTTAGTTTGAAATGCTACAGGGAACTATGTACCTGTACATTAATGCTGTGGAAAGACTTCCTGTTCACATAGTCTCCTTCATTTACTGAAGGAGCAATGATTGGAATGTGAGTACCATCTATACAGCCAATCACGCCTGGGAACCCTGAAAATAAATGTAAAATTTAAGTAGTAGTTCAAGTATCACCACATCATAAATTAAGTTTTGGTCATCCTGATACCTGCAATTTTGTGGCATCCCTCTTTGATGAATCTTGTGGGTCTGTGACCGGGGAACACCACAAACGAGTACAGGAGACGTTTCAGTGCAACTGTAACATTCCTGACTGCCCGACAGACGGTAGCCTTGGAAACGTGCTCAGCTTCACCAATATTATACAGAAAGCTCCCGTTTGCAAAAAACCGAAGTGCAATACAAATAATATGTACAGAACTGAGAGCATGTCCGCGATGTGTCACATGCGTAATATATGGCCTGAGGATGTTATCCAAATAAATTATAGATTGTGCTGAGAAACGGTAACGTTCGCACAGACAATCATCAGGATATGATAAAATGTCCAAACGCGCTCTGATCACTCTCTCCCGGCGGAGAGCTCTGCGGAGAATTTGGGCTTCACGATCTACTGGCTCTTCAAGGAAGGGACACGCCATGTCTGACACTTCCTACTGTCAGGTTTCCGACAAAGGGGCGGAGACAGTCAGGGTTAGTTGTAGTAAACCTGCTAGGGGGCAGGTTAGCTTCACGGCGTGTGTCGTCATAGTGACTCACTCAGGCTTCAGCTGAACTCGCTTTGTGAAACCGAAAACCCAGAGTTTTCGTTAACTCAGGGTATACTTACTCAGTTTTTCCACTAAACCGGCTTCCTGAAACAGGGCCCTGTTCATTCTAATTCCGTTGTTTTCATTCAAATTCTATTCATTTCATTCTAATTCCTTTCTTTTCATTGCAATTCCGTTGTTTTCATTCAAATGCTTGTTTTCATTCGAATTCTACTCTTTTGATTCAAATTCCGTTGTTTGTTCTCAAATTCTGTTGTTTTCATTAAAATTCTGTTGTTTTCATGTTAATTCCGTTGTTTTCATTCTAATTCTGTTGTTTGCTTTAAACTTCCATTGTTTTCATTCTAATTCTGTTGTTTTCATTCAAATTCCATTGTTTTGATTCAAATTCTGTTCTTTTCATTCAAATTCTGTTCTTTTCTTTCAAATTCCATTGTTTGTTCTCAAATTCTGTTCGTTTCATTGAAATTCCGTTGTTTTCATTCAAACTCTGTTCTGTACATTCTCATTTCATTGTTTTGATTCAAATTCCGTTTTTTTCATTCTAATTCTGTTGTTTTCATGCAAATTATTTTGTTTTTCATCAAATTCCGTTGTTTTCATTCAAAGTCCGTTGTTTTCAATCTAATTCTGTTCTTTTCATTCTATTTCCATTCTTTTGATTCAAATTCCGTTGTTTGTTCTCAAATTCTGTTGTTTTCATTAAAATTCCGTTGTTTTCATTCTAATTCTGTTGTTTGCTTTAAACTTCCATTGTTTTCATTCAAATTCTGTTGTTTTCATTCAAATTCCATTGTTTGTTCTCAAATTCTGTTCGTTTCATTGAAATTCCGTTGTTTTCATTCAAATGCTTTTGTTTTCATTCTAATTCTACTCTTTTTATTCAAATTCTATTGTTTGTTTTAGAATTCCGTTGTTTTCATTCAAACTCTGTTCTGTACATTCTCATTTCGTTGTTTTCATTCAAATTTCGTTCTTTCATTCTAATTCTACTCTTTTTATTCAAATTTCATTGTTTGTTCTCAAATTCTGTTGTTTTTATTCAAATTCTGTCGTTTTCATGTTAATTCCGTTGTTTTCATTCTAATTCTGTTATTTGTTTAAACCTCCATTGTTTTCATTCAAATTCTGTTGTTTTTATTCAAATTCCATTGTTTTTTATTCAAATTCTGTTCTGTTCATTCAAATTCCATTGTTTTCATTCAAATTCCCTGGTTAAGAAAGCCCGTCAGTGTCTCTTCTTCCTCAGAAGACTTAGAGACTTCCATCTGCCACTGAAGGTGCTCAAGAACTTCTACTCCTGCACCATCGAGAGCGTCCTGACGTCAAACATCTGCACCTGGTTTGGGAACAGCACCAAGCAGGACAGACGAGATCTGCAAAGGGTGGTGCGCTCGGCAGAACGCATCATTCAATCAGAGCTCCCTGACCTGCTGTCCATCTACACCAAGCGGTGCAAGTCCAAAGCTAGGAAGATTATGATGGACCTCTCCCATCCCAACAATGGACTCTTCTCACTGTTGAGGTCTGGGAAGCGCTTCCGCTCCCTTAAGGCCAAAACAGAGAGAATGAGGAGGAGCTTCTTCCCCCAGGCTATTCGGGCCCTGAACCAGGTGTAGGACTGGACTCTCCCAAACACGTCACTATAAGACTGGACTCTCACACACGTCACCACACGCACCACCACACATTTCCTATAATCCTATAATTCCTATAATTTATAATCCTTATCTTTATAATCTCTTCTGCTATTTGCACATTCTTTACTGTAAATTCCTAAGTTAATTTGTAAATTTTTGTAGTAAATTGTAAATATTGTAAAACTTTTCTTCTGTCATTTAATGGTCGGGCATTGTACAGCTACAAGCATTTCACCCCCATGTCATACTGTGTATGGTTGTGTGTGTGTGACAAATAAAATTTGAATTTGAATTTGAAAATTCTGTTCTGTTCATTCAAATTCTACTCTTTTTATTCAATTTGCATTATTTGTTCTCAAATTCCATTGTTTTCATTCAAATTCCATTGTTTGTTCTCAAATTCTGTTGTTTTCATTCAAATTCCATCGTTTTCATTTTAAAGAAGGGTATCAAAAAAGCCAAACACCATTACAAAAAGAAGGTAGAAGAACACTTCTTCAACTCCAGCCCCCGACGCATGTGGCAAGGACTCCAGACCATTACAGACTACAGGATCACCAAACCCTCCCCCGCATCCTCTGATGTCTCCTTCCTCAACGAGCTCAACAACTTTTATGCTCGTTTTGAGCGAGGGAACCCCACAACCACAACCAAAGCAGACGTGACGCCAGACCACCAACCTCTGACTCTCTCCCCCACCGATGTAGGAGCGGTGCTGTGCAGGATCAATGTCCACAAGGCTGCAGGCCCTGATGGCATCCCCGGGCGTGTTCTCAGAGCGTGTTCTGGGGAGCTTGCAGGAGTGCTCACAGACATATTCAACCTGTCCTTGGCCCACGCTGTGGTACCGGCCTGATTCAAATCCACCCCCATCATCCCGATACCCAAAAACTTCAACCCATCTAAGTAAGTAAGTAAGTAAAATTTATTTATATAGCACATTTCACAGATAAAAATCACAAAGTGCTTTACAGTAAGATCAGACATACAAGTTAAAATTAATTAAATTAGTTAAAAGCCCGTTTGTATAAAAATGTCTTCAGCTGCTTTTTAAAGGAGTCAGTAGAGTCTAGACAGCGTAAAGACAACGGCAGAGAGTTCCACAGCCTAGGTGCCAGTGCCTGAAAAGCCCGATCCCCACGTGTTTTAAATCTAGTACGTGGGACCACCAGTAGCCTCTGACCTGAAGACCTAAGTGCTCGGGATGAAGCATGAGGTTTCAACAGGTCAGAGATATACTGGGGAGCTTCACCATGCAGAGCTCTAAAAGTTACAACTAAAATTTTAAAATGAACCCTAAAATTTACAGGCAACCAATGAAGAGAAGCCAAATCTAGCCTCAATGACTACCGCCCAGTAGCACTCACCCCCATCATCACTAAGTGCTTAGAGCAGCTGGTCCTAGCACACTTCAAATCCTGTCTCCCACCCACCCTGAACCCCCACCAATTCGCATACCGCCAGAACAGGAGCACAGAGGATGCAGTCTCCATCGCACTGCACTCTGTCCTCTCACACCTGGACAACAACAACACCTACGCCAGAATGCTGTTTATAGACTTCAGTTCAGCATTCAATACAATCCACCCCTCACAACTCATCAGGAAACTGACAGACCTGGGCATCAGTTCCCTCATCTGCAAATGGTTACTGGACTTCCTGACCAACTGCCCCCAACATGTCCGGCTGGATAAGCACTGCTCATCTACAATCACAATGAACACTGGTGTACTTCAAGGCTGTGTGATGAGCCCTTTCCTCTACTCCCTCTTCACCCACGACTGCAGACCTGCTGATGGTTCTAACACCATCATTAAGTTTGCAGATGACACCACGGTGATTGGCCTCATCACTGACAACGATGAGGCTGCCTACAGGGAGGAGGTGGATCGTCTGGCTGAGTGGTGCGACAGAAACAACCTGCTGCTTAACACCGAGAAGACCAAGGAGCTCATCGTGGACTACAGGAGGAATGCTGACCCACATCCACCCATCTACATTAAGGGGACGGCCGTGGAGTGTATGAGCAGCTTCAAGTTCCTGGGAGTCCACATCTCCGAGGACCTCACCTGGATGACCAACTGCTCCAAGCTGGTCAAAAAGGCTCACCAGCACCTCTTCTTGAGGACTCTGAGGAAGAACCACCTGTCCTCAGACATCCTGGTGAACTTCTATTGCTGCACCATCAAGAGCATCCTGACCAACTGTATAACAGTCTGGTATGGGAACTGCTCTGCCTCGGACCGGAAGGCGTTGCAGAGGGTCGTGAAAACTGCCCAGCGCATCACCGGAGCACCACTTCCTACCATAAAGGACATCTGCAGGAAGCGGTGTCTGAAAAGGGCTGGGAAAATCATCAAAGACCCCAGTCACCCATCACATGGACTCTTCACCCTCCTGCCCTCTTGGAGGCGCTACAGGAGCCTCCGGACTAAGACCACCAGGTACCGGAACAGCTTCTTCCCCACAGCTGTCAGACTCCTGAACTCTGCCTCCTGACATCTGACCCACGTTAACACATGGACTGGACATACACACACCCACAACCACCTACACACACACACAATGGACAACTGTACCCTCAAACACACAATAATAACATGGACTGAACCACCACTCACAACCACTAGCACTTTACAGGGAGTGAAGAATTATTAGGCAAATGAGTATTTTGTCCACATCATCCTCTGCATGCATGTTGTCTTACTCCAAGCTGTATAGGCTCGAAAGCCTACTACCAATTAAGCATATTAGGTGATGTGCATCTCTGTAATGAGAAGGGGTGTGGTCTAATGACATCAACACCCTATATCAGGTGTGCATAATTATTAGGCAATGTCCTTTCCTTTGGCAAAATGGGTCAAAAGAAGGACTTGACAGGCTCAGAAAAGTCAAAAATAGTGAGATATCTTGCAGAGGGAGGCAGCAGTCTCAAAATTGCAAAGCTTCTGAAGCGTGATCATCGAACAATCAAGCGTTTCATTCAAAATAGTCAACAGGGTCGCAAGAAGCGTGTGGAAAAACCAAGGCGCAAAATAACTGCCCATGAACTGAGAAAAGTCAAGCGTGCAGCTGCCAAGATGCCACTTGCCACCAGTTTGGCCATATTTCAGAGCTGCAACATCACTGGAGTGCCCAAAAGCACAAGGTGTGCAATACTCAGAGACATGGCCAAAGTAAGAAAGGCTGAAAGACGACCACCACTGAACAAGACACACAAGCTGAAACGTCAAGACTGGGCCAAGAAATATCTCAAGACTGGTTTTTCTAAGGTTTTATGGACTGATGAAATGAGAGTGAGTCTTGATGGGCCAGATGGATGGGCCCGTGGCTGGATTGGTAAAGGGCAGAGAGCTCCAGTCCGACTCAGAAGCCAGCAAGGTGGAGGTGGAGTACTGGTTTGGGCTGGTATCATCAAAGATGAGCTTGTGGGGCCTTTTCGGGTTGAGGATGGAGTTAAGCTCAACTCCCAGTCCTACTGCCAGTTTCTGGAAGACACCTTCTTCAAGCAGTGGTACAGGAAGAAGTCTGCATCCTTCAAGAAAAACATGATTTTCATGCAGGACAATGCTCTATCACACGCGTCCAAGTACTCCACAGCGTGGCTGGCAAGAAAGGGTATAAAAGAAGAAAAACTAATGACATGGTCACCTTGTTCACCTGATCTGAACCCCATTGAGAACCTGTGGTCCATCATTAAATGTGAGATTTACAAGGAGGGAAAACAGTACACCTCTCTGAACAGTGTCTGGGAGGCTGTGGTTGCTGCTGCACGCAATGTTGATGGTGAACAGATCAAAACACTGACAGAATCCATGGATGGCAGGCTTTTGAGTGTCCTTGCAAAGAAAGGTGGCTATATTGGTCGCTGATTTGTTTTTGTTTTGTTTTTCAATGTCAGAAATGTATATTTGTGAATGTGGAGATGTTATATTGGTTTCACTGGTAAAAATAAATAATTGAAATGGGTATATATTTGTTTTTTGTTAAGTTGCCTAATAATTATGCACAGTAATAGTCACCTGCACACACAGATATCCCCCTAAAATAGCTAAAACTAAAAACAAACTAAAAACTACTTCCACAAACATTCAGCTTTGATATTAATGAGTTTTTTGGGTTCATTGAGAACATGGTTGTTGTTCAATAACAAAATTATTCCTCAAAAATACAACTTGCCTAATAATTCTGCACTCCCTGTATATAGCCTCTTAACTATACTACTGTATAGTTATGTGTAAATAATCATACGATATTTTTTAATTATACAACTGTTTACAACTTGCATAGTTCCCATTTCTGTATAGCTGCATATCTCATATTTCTGTATAGTTCTTTATTTCATATTCTGTATAGTTTTTTTCATATTTATATCCTGTTCATAGCCTGTACATAGTCTGTACTCACTACAGCCTGTACATACTTATAGTTATAGCATATTCATAACATACTTTATACTGTGTACATATTACATACCGTAATAGACCCATTTCTGTAATATAATTACATATCTATATTATTGCTAATATATATTGTAATATATCTATATCATGGCTAAAGCACTCCTGGATGGATGCAAACTGCATTTCGTTGCCCTGTACCTGTGACATGTGCAATGACAATAAAGTTGAATTCTATTCTATTCTATTCTATTCTAAAAACGGCCAAATCTTGTGCCCAACCATTTGTGAATTAGATGTACGCCTCCAGGGATTTATAATTCCGAAAATGATTCGCCGTGTATGCGCTGACTCCACAGACAAGGTACGAAAAGGTATCAGGGTAGGACAATGGCGGTAGGTCTTTAGGGTTTCTACTCCACTGCCGTATTTCATACGGGTCCACATTACCGATGCATGCTATTTTTTCCAAGTACCGTCTCTTGGTGCAATCGGTCTCGAAACAGTCCTTTGACTTTTGAGCTGATTTTAAGCATGGTTCTGGCAGTTGTCCTTCCAACACAGTGTGTTTGTTTTGATTTGTGGCCTTCTAAGATGGTGCTGTGAACCCACAATGCACTGCAGCGTTACGTCAACTCCAAAGCCCTATGCCTGTAGCATTCTGCCTATTAGCTTAACACTACAACAACAACAAAAGGGCGCTCTGTCACTACCTGATCTGTACCGGAAACCCGATCAGTACCACGCATGCGCAAATCTTATGTCACGTCCTCTATTTGCTAATATTGTGACAGTTAATGTATTTGAGTGACACGGTTAGCGCCCAGTTAGTTCCTGTCATTACCCGATCCGTACCGGAAACCCGATCCCATGCGCGAACGGCGTCTACTTCCGGTCGGAGCGTTTTACGATAGTTACGGGTCAGAGTATCTGTTAAGATGTTAAGAATAATAAGTATCTCTTAAAATGTTTGCAATAATGAAGCATTTCAATATAATGTAGACAAAAACAAAAAATAAAAAGATAGTTACCGATCAGGACTCCCCGATCCTTACTGCACATGTGCAAAGTTGGACCGTACAAATCGAGTCTACCCGATCCGTACTGCGCATGTGCAGATTTTTTCTTCTTCTTCTGTTTGATTTAATGGCAGTTTACTCCCCGGTGTACGAGGATACCGCCACCTGCTGACCAAACGAATGAACCATATTGTAACCTGAAGCAGCGTCATTACAAATGTATGTTTAATTTGATTTAGTGATAGTGTGATGTAGCATAACTTAAGCAGCAAGGAAGGTGATAAGTAAATAGCATTAGCAGACAATTGAAGTTCTTTTTAATCATACTTTATTGCTAGCATCTCCCTTTTACCATAAAACAATCAATCAGGCATGCAAAAATCCCACTGGCTTTATACAAGACTTTGCCCACACCTGACCTCGTTAGCCCCTACCATTGAACAAAATAGGTCAAACCAAATAATACAATTCTAAACAAAGAACAGGAATAAAGTCATGCATGAAACTGACAAACTCATTTACTCAACTAAATGGTTTGTAAAGTAAAACACTGCATACAATATAACTCAAAAGGCTACTTTAAAGAAAACAAACAATACTATACAAAATGAAAACCCTCCATTTGGTTACACCCAGTGATCCAATCATTGACCTCATGACCCTATATAAACAGGAAGTAGTGGGCGGCCCTTCCCATACACCCGTCTCACATACAGGACCTGAATGCACAACATGGACACCATGGTAAGTATAACCAAAGCAACATAAAGAAACATAATTTACTAGACATGTGCCTGTAAACAGAAGAAAATTCAGATGATCTGATGGTTAGTAGTGTTTGCTTTAAAACACATGCATGGATGTAAAGAATGTAACTACTGCTACCACAAACAAAACCCGGGATATTGTGTGTTAAGAGAAGTTACACCAGCACTGTCTAAATTAAAGCATTATGGCTGACTGTAAAATAACAGAACACAGAATAACAATATACGCAAGTGACAAATGGCAAATGAATTCTGTCCTAGCCACTTTGTCACATTCCCCCCCCCTTAAGTCCGTTACTCTTCATAGGAACGGGAAAGAAAGTCTGCCACAACATTCTTTTTCCCTGCCCTATATCGAATCTTAAAACAATATGGCTGCAATGAAAGATACCACCTCGTGATCCTTGCGTTGGTGTCTCTCATTCTGCTCATCCACTGTAAAGCTCGATGATCAGTTTCAAGCACAAATTCACCTCCCAGTAGATAGTATCTCAGAGTGTCCAAAGCCCATTTTATTGCCAAAGCTTCTTTTTCAATTGTGGAATACTTCATTTCTCTGGGGAAGAGCTTACGGCTTATGTACTGCACAGGTCTTTGGTCCTCTCCATCACCTTGCAGCAACACAGCTCCCAGCCCAACTCCTGAAGCATCAGTCTGTACAATAAACGGGCACGTAAAGTCTGGACACTGCAACACAGGCTCATTACACAAACAGTTTTTCAAATCCATGAATGCAGCCTCACACTCTGGAGTCCATTTAATTTTGTTGGGGCATGATTTACGAGTTAAATCACTAAGAATAGCTGATCTGGTAGAGAAATTAGGGATGAAACGACGATACCAGCCAGCTAAACCCAGGAAGGATCTCAACTTTTTCTTTGTAGTCGGAGGAGGACAAGAGGCAAGGTTCTCGACCTTACTCACCTGAGGGCGGATGACCCCACCCCCAATGACGTATCCCAGGTACTCCACCTCGGTCTGTGCAATGTGGCATTTCCCAGGGTTGATGACTAGTCCAGCTGTTCTGATGCGTTGCAGGACATCAGCCAGATGTTTCACATGGTCCTCCCATGTCTCGCTGAACACCACAATGTCGTCAATATACGCTGCTGCATAGCCATCAGCTCCTTTCAGAACCAAGTCCACCAGCCTCTGGAACGTGGCTGGAGCTCCATGTAGTCCGAAAGGCATAGTTGTGAAACGATAAAGTCCGCTGGGAACCCTGAATGTAGTTAAATCCCTTGAGGACTCTGTTAGGGGGACTTGCCAATAACCTTTACAAAGGTCGAGTGTTGTGAGGTACTTGGCATTACCCAAGCGCTCAATCAATTCATCCACTCTTGGCATAGGATATGCATCAAAAGCAGAGACAGCATTAAGTTTTGAGAAGTCAACACAAAATCTCTGTCTTGCATCATTTTTCTTGGGGACGAGTACCACAGGGCTACACCACTCACCTCTAGATGGCTCTATAATCCCTGTTGCAAGCATTTCTTCCACCTCCTGTTTCAATGCTGGCATTAGCTTTGCTGGAACTCTGGAGGTGGTATCCCTGATGGGTGGTTGATTCGAACAACGCAGGTGTATGTCATGCTGAATAAGATGGGTGTAGCCTGGCTTTGTGCTGAAAAGCTCCTGTGGCATTATGGCCGCGAGCTCCTCCTGCTGTTCTGGTGATAGATGGCTCAAATCCGGAAATAGCTTTTCTTCAGTACTGGTGGGAAAGAATTGCTCTTGAGGCTCTTCTTCCTGCAGTACAACACGAGCCCACAACTGAAGTGATTGCTCTGGCTTCTCAATCCACTCCCTCAACATGTTGACATGAAACACCTGTTGCTTTTTCCGACGATTCGGCATGTTGAGCTCATAAGTGACAGGACCTGCTTTCCTGTTTATCACAAATGGCCCCTGCCATTTGGCTAAGAGACTGCGTTCAGTGGTTGGCAAAAGGAGCAACACTTTTTGTCCTTCTTTAAAGGTCCTCCTGCGAGCTGTCTTATCATAGTTCTGTTTTTGACGTCGCTGGGCACTTACTAGGTGACAATGAGCCAGTTCCTGAAACTGTTCAAGCTTGTCCCTCATTTTCAACACATAAGAGAGGGAAGAGCACTGTTTTTCAGGGCTAGCTTCCTCCCAAGCTTCCCGAAGTACATCCAGTGGACCTCTGACATTATGGCCGTACAAGAGCTGAAACGGAGAAAATCCAGTTGATGCTTGTGGTACCTCTCTATAGGCGAAAAGCAAAAATGGAAGCCATTGGTCCCAGTCTTTTCCCGATTCTCTTACGAACCTCCTCAGCATTGATTTCAGGGTTTTATTAAACCTCTCAACAAGTCCATCAGTTTGTGGATGATAAGGGCTCGTTTTGATTCCGGTAATTCCCAGAAGTTTGTAGACTTCTTTCAACAGGTTGGAAGTGAAGTTTGAGCCTTGGTCTGTCAAGATTTCTTTGGGAATACCCACCCTTGAAAACATCTGTATCAGACAATTAGCTATTTGGCGGGCTTTGACCCTTCTCAATGGGAAAGCTTCAGGATACCTTGTTGCATAGTCACAAATCACTAGAATGTACCTATGCCCTGAACCACTTCTCTCCAATGGGCCGACAATATCCATGGCAACACGAGAAAAGGGGACGTCTATTACAGGCATAGGAATGAGTGGGGCTCTGTCTCCTTTCCTACTTGGGGCTGTCAACTGACACTGTGGACATGATTTGCAAAACTGGGCAGTGTCTGAAAATTGCTGTGGCCAAAAAAAACGAGTTACCATTCTGGAAAAGGTTTTAAGATGTCCTAAGTGGCCTGCCCAAGGAACTGAATGAGCCAACTGCAAGACTACAGGTCTTAAGCTTTTGGGAACAACCAACTGGTCACCAACTTTGCTACGACGATATAGTCGTTCATTCTTAACAATGAATACTTCCCGTACTCTGTCTGTAATCTGTGCTGATTCTTGGGTGCTCTTAGCAAACAGAGGTGCTAAAGAGGGGTCCTCCCTTTGGAGTTGGACAATATTGCTCGGGACAACCAGGAGCTCATCGATCTCTGGTTCAGGAAGTGACTCAGCAATTTCTGTCCCCCTCACTTTTTCCTGTCTTCTCTGCATTTTACTTTTCTTTATATGCGGCCTACTTGGTCTGTCAACATCTGGAATTTCACTGTCTGCATAGGGCAACTCACTCAAACCTGGCTCTGACTGAGAAGCTTTATTACCAGACCTAGTGACTACTAGCAGACCTTCACATGCAACATGCAGATTCTTCTCTTCTCTGTCCTTCTCTGTCTTTGCTAATAACTCCCCAAGAATTGGCATGTCCCGGCCCAACACAATCTGGTAGGGAAGTTTATCCATTACTCCAACTGTAAGTACGTACTCCTTTTCATTAACTTGAAGGCAAACATTGGCAATAGGATAATCAACATTATCACCATGAACACACCAGACTTTAACTTTACCACAAAATGTGGTGTCGCTAGGGAGGCAATCTTGCCTGACAAGTGTGCGGTTACTGCCTGAATCCAAGAGGGCAACACACGGTTTTCCCTCAATGAAAACACAGATGGTGTGCTCCTGATCACTGGAGGGTACTAGAGACTCTGTTTCTTCCTCTAGCAAGTCAAAACACTGTGGTGAAAGACACATGTAAGTCTTACTGACTTGCTGACCTGGGCAATCTGCCTTAAAGTGACCTGCTTGACCACAGGCATGACACACCAACGGGCCTCTCTGCTTTACTTCTCTAGCGCGGCTACTGCTAGTGATTGGGGAACTTTGTTTAGGGCTTTTAGCTTTGTACCCATTCCCACCCCCTGACCTACCCACAAAAACATTGGCTGAACTGGGTTTTCCTACCATGTACCCTTTTTGTGGGCGTCGGGCTGCAAGAAAAGCCTCTGCCATCTCTGCAGCTTCTTTTGAAGTGGTGGGGTTGCGCTCTTTCACCTCTGCCATCTCTGCAGCTTCTTTTGAAGTGGTGGGGTTGCGCTCTTTCACCCAGGTCCTCAGCTCTGGGTTAAGAACTCTGAGAAACTGTTCCATCACTATGACATCTCCTATTTGGTCCTTTGTCTTCTCCTTTGGAAGCATCCACTTTTCATATAGGTCTTTAAGGCGGGTTCGCAGCTCTTTGGGTGTCTCATCGTCCTTCACCGTCATGTTGCGAAATCTGGTTCGGTAAGTCTCAGCACTTATTTCAAATTTTTCAAGAACGGCGGTTTTTACCTTATCATAGTCCATTGTTTCTTCAGTGTCCATAGCAACATATGCCGCACGTGCTTTACCACTAAGAAGTGGAGCCAGATGCAGTGCCCATTCTTCTTGTGGCCACTGACATCCTGTTGCAATCCTCTCAAAAGTGGTTAAATAATGTTCAATATCTTCATCCACACCATAGGGCTGCATCTTCGGGCCTTTCCAACCGCTTACTCTGCCCAGATTGGATGAATGTGGTGCTGCGGAAGATTCAGGGGGGTTTCCTCGCTGTTGAACAGGTTGCTGCACCTTTTGCCGCACTGAGGAACTCAGAGGCACTCCGGAATCAGCTACTGCACCTTCCCACAGCATCTGATGCTCCCGGCGCTCCGACTGGACCTCCTGCTGCAGTTGGCTGAACTGGTGTTGCATTCTATGCCACCGTTCATCCTGGCGTTGTCTGTCCTGCTCCCATTTTGCCTCACGGTCAGCCTGCTGTTGCATCAGGCCTTTTAATAAAGTTGAGAGCTCTGAGAGACTTTGTGCTTCCGTGCTGTGCTCACCTGTAGCTTCTGGCAGGTTGCCATCATCTTGGGCCTCCTCTGGGGGAAAATCTGTTGGCCCTTGAGGTTTCCTTGACTTGGCTGATTTCTGCATTGCTATAACCTATTGGCCTGGAGCCACTGCTGCCACCATTTGTGATGTAGCATAACTTAAGCAGCAAGGAAGGTGATAAGTAAATAGCATTAGCAGACAATTGAAGTTCTTTTTAAGCATACTTTATTGCTAGCATCTCCCTTTTACCATAAAACAATCAATCAGGCATGCAAAAATCCCACTGGCTTTATACAAGACTTTGCCCACACCTGACCTCGTTAGCCCCTACCATTGAACAAAATAGGTCAAACCAAATAATACAATTCTAAACAAAGAACAGGAATAAAGTCATGCATGAAACTGACAAACTCATTTACTCAACTAAATGGTTTGTAAAGTAAAACACTGCATACAATATAACTCAAAAGGCTACTTTAAAGAAAACAAACAATACTATACAAAATGAAAACCCTCCATTTGGTTACACCCAGTGATCCAATCATTGACCTCATGACCCTATATAAACAGGAAGTAGTGGGCGGCCCTTCCCATACACCCGTCTCACATACAGGACCTGAATGCACAACATGGACACCATGGTAAGTATAACCAAAGCAACATAAAGAAACATAATTTACTAGACATGTGCCTGTAAACAGAAGAAAATTCAGATGATCTGATGGTTAGTAGTGTTTGCTTTAAAACACATGCATGGATGTAAAGAATGTAACTACTGCTACCACAAACAAAACCCGGGATATTGTGTGTTAGAGAAGTTACACCAGCACTGTCTAAATTAAAGCATTATGGCTGACTGTAAAATAACAGAACACAGAATAACAATATACGCAAGTGACAAATGGCAAATGAATTCTGTCCTAGCCACTTTGTCACAGATAGTCGAGTGTGTTTATGCTTGTCTGTGTGAAGAGGATTGTTGGAATAGTGATGATGATGTCCGCTATCACTGTCAGTTGTCAGTAAACACTTAATCTGGCTGATGAATCTTTACGTGACACATTACTAAGTCAGTATTATTAAGTCTGTAATTCGGCACCATTCTTCTTATTTAACGCTGTTCAATCGGGGGACGCTCTCTGCTGAGGAGAAAAGCATAAATTTGTTTGTAAATGGATTATCCACTGTCGAAAATGAGGCAGAGCTGTTGAGAAATGCTAGGAGCTAACTGGGTGCTAACCGTGTCATTCAAATACATTAACTGTCGTAATGTTGGCAAAGAGAGGAAATGACGTAAGATTTGCGCATGCGGGGTACCGATCGGGTTTCCGGTACATATATTTTTAAATATGCAACTTTCTACAGGACTGAATATAATATCTTTATGTAAAAGCCTGGAGCCTCTGGGGAGTATCCGAGTATTTATAACATTACACAAACCAAAGGTCTCCATCACAGTATTCATGAAATGCTGGGTTTATCCATCTCCTGGGGCGGGCCTACGGAGGAGTGCAAAGATTTCCCTGTGAGGGAGCTGCTGGTGAAGATGATGAGTCCTGCTTGATCAATGCGATGAGCTTCAGTGTTCCTGGTGTTTCTTAAATGAAGCCTCTCTGAGTGGGTCAACAGAACTTCTGGTACAGGACAGCTGTGATGAAAGAAAGGCAAGAAGTTTCTCCAAACCTCTGGACCCAGGAAACCCAGCTTGGTCCTGATGGTCTCCCTCACCAGTTTCTCTTCAGGGTGAATGTAGCTGTTGATATAATGTGGACTCTATTATTAAACGAAAAGAACAAATTAGACTACACTACTGAAACGTTCTGCTGATGTTTTTAAAGTTTCCATGTTACCAGGCTGTAGAGATTTAAACAGTTTTAGATCCATTACACTCACAGTCTTAAATGTTAAAATCTCAAAGGACAGAATTACATTTTTAATATAAACAGTAACTCTGGGCCTCTGTGGAGTGTGCAGATGACCTCATCGCTGTCTAAAAATGGATAAAAATCAAACTAAGATGTGCTGAATCCTTCAATAATACAGACTATTAGAGTAACAGGTGTGTAGCATCGCTAACTAGCTAGCAACAAGCCTCCAACACAGTGCGTATGCTTGCGGCTAATCTAGCAAACGAATTAACAACAGAGTGATTTTAGATGTTTTAGAACTATAAGATGATAAGCTGTGTGTCTTTTTTTTTTTTCTAATAACAGTGACATGGTTGTATTTACCTTAATTAAACGAGTCGTCAGTCGCGGTAAACCAGCAAAAAACTCGAGCCGCCAGGCTACGTAAAAAGTGTAGAGGGGCGTGTTTGCGGTCATGTCCAGCGGGGGTGTGGGCGGGAGCGTTATAAAGTCGCTCCACCTCAAGTCACTACTGCGCAGACTCGGGCTCCAAATTTGCAAGATAGCAGCCTCCACAAGCGGGATATTTTGGCTTCATTTTTCATTTTTGCACAGTGGTAGGAGGCGGCGCCGAATTACAGACTTAGTAATGTGTCATGTGAAGATTCATCAGCCAGAATAAGTGTTTACTGACAATTGACAGTGATAGTGGACATCATTATCACTATTCCAACAATTCTCTCCACACAGACAAGCATAAACACACTTGACTATCACTAAATCAAATTAAACATGCATTTGTAATGACGCTACTTAAGTTTACAATACGGTTCATTTGCTCGGTCAGCAGGTGGCGGTATCTTCGTACACTGGGGAGTAAACTGCTATTAAATCAAACAGAAGAAGAAGAAAAAATCTGCACATGCGCAGTACGGATCGGGTAGACCCGATTTGTACGGTCCGACTTTGCACATGCGCAGTAAGGATCGGGGAATCCTGATCCGTAACTATCTTTTTATTTTTCATTTTTGTCTACATTATATTGAAATGCTTCATTATTGCAAACATTTTAAGAGATACTTATTATTCTTAACATCTTAACAGATACTCTGACCCATAACTATCGTAAAAGGCTTTGACCGGAAGTAGACACCGTTCGCACATGTGTGGTACCGATCGGGTATCTGGTTCGGATCGGGTAGTGACACGCTCTCTCACCCAGGAAACACACAATCACAGAGAGAGCGTCACCCTGTAACCATGACAACCATAATGCGTCCGCCAGAACATAGCTGTCAAACAAAACCCAAACATTTAGTTAGTGCATTCTGGACTTACTGACCAATCAAAACACTGACAAAACACTTTATTCTTTAAGTCACACACACATTGTTCTGTTTTATACATGCAGTTTATGTGCAGCTGAAAGATGGGACGCAGGTATTGAAATACTGACCTTGAAATTTACCGACAACCTACCCTACTTCTTCAGTCTTAACTGCTAATCTATGTCAATATTGACATTTCAAGGTGTTCGAGGTATATAGGGCCTAAAAAATTGACCAAAAATAGATTCAGATTATATTATTGATGATGATAACAACAGTTTGATAGAAAAGCTGGCTGAGATTGTATATTTTGGTAGTATGGACACTGCTCAGGTGAAGCAAGAGCATAAACTCTGTGAGCCTGATTCTTTAAGGTCCCTCAAGCTCATCCCAAGCTGATTGATTAGACAGCCAATGTGACAGAGTTACGCACATTTACAATCACAAATGTCTGCAAGTACTCTGGATCATTTTCACAGGGAGAGGAACAGGACTGTTTGAATGAAGCTGTGAGGAACATTAAAGTAGAAGAGACCCATGTTTAAGGGACAGAATAATGTTTCTTTAATGTTTGCAAAGGCAGCAAAGTTGTAGAACACAAGAGTGTGACTGAGTGTGAGATGGGTGTTTCAGGGAACGAGGGAAGAAGGAAGCAGCAAGGTCACACACCGGAGGGAAAATAATAAAGTAGTTACAATAACAGCCTGATTCAGTGTTCAGCAGTCATATCAGTGAAACACAGCCTGCCCCACCTATCCTCTGTCTCTGTGGAGTTACATAAACCTGGGCCAAAGAGCAGGAGTCAGTTGGAGGTATAGGCGGCCCACAGACGTACAGACGTATGCAGCTTTGAAGAATTGAAAAGAACACAAATTCATTCAGCTGAGGAGAGAACTAGCTCCAAGCTCCGTTTCTGTGCAGATCAGGCTTCAGCAGTTATCAGAATCAACCTCCGAAGTCCACAACAGAAAAAGCTTTGCATAAAGCAGCAGATAAATCCCATTACCAAGCATGTAAATTCTACTTACACCAAAGCATAGCATTAACCTGCAAGCACTGCTCCAATGTGATCACATGTGGTTCGTCATGTGTACGGCAGGAACAACTAACGAGGCACTGGGATTCGGTCTCTGGTTAGCTCAATCTGCGAAAACAAACCTATGCATTCTCCAAGCAATGCCTTTCCCACTGAAATTAATAAAGTTAACGTCAGGTGTGAAAAGCGTTTGAAACTTGCGGTTGTGAATACAGGTCCTTTCTAATAAGTTTGTGGAGACGAATGTTAGGAATTATATCAACCTGTATTTCCCGACCTTGGTTCATGTCATTTCTTGTCATCAAGCGGGCAGGTTCACCGTTTGTGGTGTTGGGATTTATGTGGCAGTATTATTGTAAATAACATAGTACACTGTGTGCTACAAGTGGTTTGTGCCTTGGGTTTGGTGAGTAATTTTTTTAACTGTAATTAGCGCGGATGCAGCTTGCTAACTAAGTTTTCCAGTGTTAGCTGATAAATTAGCATGCAAACACATGCTGTTTATCTCTGAGGCACGATCACTTTCCTTCATGTCTGTGAAGGTTCTCAGTCATCCAGGTCAAGTCTAAGTCTAAGGAGCTTGGATTTAAAAGCATCTGGACTTCTTTAAGTCGTTCATAAAGAAGTCAGGTGAACCACTCCAATACACAGACTTAACAATGTGGTGTATGCTGTACAGTGTAGCGGGGAATGCCCAGACCTCTACATTGGAGAGACCAAACAGCCACTTCACAAGCGCATGGCACAACATAGAAGAGCCACCTCCACGGGACAAGACTCAGCAGTCCATCTGCATCTTAAGGATAAAGGACACTCTTTCGAGGATGCCAATGTTCACATTTTGGACAGAGAGGACAGATGGTTTGAAAGAGGAGTGAAAGAAGCCATTTATGTCCACTGTGAGCGACCATCTTTGAACAGAGGCGGTGGTTTACGACACCAACTGTCTGCCATCTATAATCCAGTTTTGAGTTCCCTCCCCAGACGCCTTAACGCCCACTCACATCCTGTGACCCACACCTGTTTTCACACTTTGGCTCATGTGATTAGGTAGAGGATCATCAGTGGGTCCTTTTGTCCCTCTTTGGGGGGTTACTCCCACGGGGTTTAAATCTGGGACTCTCTGCCATTTGACCTTAAAACAGAAAAAGCTTCTCAGATGAGAGGTGAAACGTCTTCAAGCAACTTAAAGAAGTCCAGACACTTTTCTTTGCAATCTCCTTAGACCACTTTCATTCATGTTAATCCATGTATTCCGTGTGCACGCCCGTCTTCTCACAAATGACCTCCTAACAGGTTTGGGCAGCACTACATATCTCATACCATGGAAAAGATAGGATGATATTCCTGGATTAGGAAAGCTGATAAAATTTTACTTTCACATCCAAAAGTAGAACCAAATATGCATCAGCTTGAGAATGCTGAGCAAGCCAGAACGGATTTTTGAGATGAGATATCCAGACAAAGACATCCAGTAATGTGTTTTGGATATTTCAATATCATAAAAACCCAGAAGCCTAAAATACTGGAAGGATTGAGCAGGATTAAAAGCAGGATGTGGCCTGTGGATATAGTCAGCTGTCACGTGTCCCTAAGTAGAGACACAAAATGTCTCAAGGGAGAAAAGGAGCAAGGCATATGTCTGAATATACGTAGAATCATGCAGAGGGTGCGATGGGACGAACAACATCTGGCATCCGCAGCACGCTGCAGCACATCCAGCAGATGGAGACAGAAATGCTTTCATGGGTGGTTTTGCAGACAGAGAAGCAGCTGGAGGCTTAGCATACAGGCTCAGAGTGCTGGACTTGGGGTGAAACCCTCCGTGCATGGTCAGGAGCTTCCTGGTCCTGATGTCAGTGGCTTTTATCTCCTAGGTAATTAAGGTGCTATGGTTACTACATGGCTATGAAAAAATGTCTCCTCCACATAAAATAACACTAAAGTATTATTGTTTTGCTCATCTAAATTCCATTTCATTTGTTGCATGGTGAACTTAACACACTAGACTTTTGCAGTTATCCAAGCTTTGTTAAGATCATAAACTCAGGAATGCTAACACTTAAACATGAAGTCATTTAGCTCAGCAAGACAAGTGAAGCATCAAAATCTTTGAAGTACTGTGTTTGAGCCACTGAGTTTGTGCATGTTTGTTCTTTTCATTTTTTTTCTTTAGACACTTTTACATTTTTTTTGTTTATTTATTTGTTTATTTGTTTATTTTCTCACTGATAAATAGGCATAAAAAGCAATCCTTGAATGCAAGGATTTCTCTTGCTAGAAGGTCTAATAAGAATCCAGGTGTCGGACCTGCATCTGCAACTGATGTCAAAGTAACATCACTGATTTTGATCCAACTTTCATTTTGGAATCGTTATTCAGTTATAACAAGACATTGAGCAGAGACCACAAGCTGAAGGGCATCCATATACTTTTAAAGAATGCAATAAGAATCAAGCAAATACAAAGCAAAGCAAAAATACATAAAAAACAACAATAACTGCAAATGTGTGCACATAAATAGCCATCATCAGTTTACCAGCATGCCTCCATAGGCTGTATAGGTGTATATAACAGAAACCCAGTGTCTGCTGAACCCCATGTTGATGATTTATGGCTGTCATGTGCTGATCTTTAATCCTTTTCTTAGAAGTGTCATGCTTGAAGCAGAATTAGAAATCCATCTAAATGGCCCTTGCTTTTTTCAAATAGCATGAATGATGGTAGTGACGTCTCTGTTAATGATTCATATTGGGACATGTTGACAAAAGTGATGGTATTCTTCCTCATTTGGCTCCCTCTTGCTATCTGGCGCCATGTACAAGGCCCGCAGAAAGAAGTGGTACATGCAGTTATTGCATACCGTTCCCTGTGCAGACACGAGCTAGGGGCAAGGATCAAGGGAGTTAAATATACAGAAGAAACAAATGTTATCAAATAGTTCATGTTCAAAGCTATAACAGCTCTATAACACAGCTGATTGCTTGGCTGTGGTCATTAAACATAGTCCAAGTCAATCTAAACAAAAACGCCTGGAACAAAAGTAGAGTGCAGAGTGGAGTACGACCCTCTGAAACAACCACGAGCTTTCTCAGACGGAATCTGAGAAAGTAAAAACAGACTGAACACGTCGAAGCTGATCCCAAATCAGATAAACCGTGAAAGCAGCTGTGACTTTTGTGATGGTTTGCTAAGTATTGACGCAGTTACGGTGCCATTTATTTATTTTAAAAAAGCCTCAGTAATAATAAATGTCATATGAACTTGCGCCTCAATACTGTATCACTGGCATGTCAACACCCTGACAACTGTGGTCATCCATGGGATGAGTCCAGAAGGATCCAGGGCAGGTAAACGCAGATACTCCCAAACTTTTCCTGCTATCTTACAGGTAATGCATGAAAGGCATTACCTAAGGCACCAAAAAACAAAGCAGTCGGTACACATCAATGAGATTTTAGCTGTTAGATATGTGCAAATGCCTCTTTTTGATCTTTTACACCTTTTAAAAGTAAACACAGTTATTGTTTACCTCACTCAGTTGCACTCAGTTTATGTCCTGATCCTGTATTTATACTGAACCGTAAAACAGCTGCAGATGCCAGAGGCTCACAGGTTGGTTATAGAGGTCATGACAGAGGCCGGGGGATGTAATGACCATCTGGCCATATTTGGTGGATGCTTCACATGATGGCAAAGGTGCCCTCAAAACCTCAATGCTATGTGTTCACACATGGCAGTGGCAATGTGAGTAAATCAGAGAAATACACTAATTCATACCCTCCTCATCATCATAAATAGTTAGAACTTAACGTTAACATCTAACAAATCGCCCAGTAACCCATTTAGGGTAAAGGTTAGGTTGGAATGTTCCTCTTAAATGGAACTGGTGTACCTAAATAGAAACATGTGGTGTGAATGAGACACGGCGGGTCCAGGGATCATAGGTTTGAGCCATTTTATTCAATATTTGTCACACCACAACACACACCAGCCCCTGAGTCCCCGTGTTTTTAACCATGCGGGCGTGATTAAGGATGTTGACAAAACATTAAGACAGAAAAACTTTAAGGTCAAAATGCATGAACGAGAGTTGCTAAATCAGCAGCTTCTCAAATTATGCTGATTTAGCATGTGGGTAAAATCCAACTCAAAGTTGATGCTTACGCGTAAAATGCTGATAAAAATTACATGTTTAAACCTTTAAAGGGATATAGAGTAGAACAAAGGAGTACTGCGGAGCAGTGGCATGTGGCTCCGTGCCCATATTTTGAATACTGCAAGTGTTCTTCATCAAATTCACTGACAAGTTGTTGACTTGGGCATTTCCTTGGATTCACATCACACTATTGTTTTAAAATCAGCTTTACAACATTTAGCATTTATTACGAGTCACTGAAACAATCCAACACTAAATATTTAGCAGCGACACAGAGATCAGCTAAATAGATATGCACAGGAAATGGAATATTAGCGGTGAAACAGAATATTTACAGTGAATAATCAAAGAGTTTACAGAAGCAAAATGGAAATATTTGACATTCTTCAATTCTTCCCCAACAGCCCACTCACTAAACCAAACTGAACTGGATAAGAAGACACAAATATGGATGACTGGTTTCATCTCAAAATCTTAATTTGATATGTACATTCAGTATAAACAGCATTGCCATATAATCATTATTAACCAAAAACAGATGCATTTTTGCTCATAAATAACGTTCTGTGTAGTTTGTGTTTCCTTCATTCTTCTAGAAGGTGAGCACTTAATATGAAGATGGTGTCAAAAATAGCATTAAATTAGGACTGTAGATAAAAGCTCTCTTCTCTTTGCATGAAACCCATAATAACAGTTTATAAAGACATTTTCTCAAGTGATAAAATTCATGTCATTGTACATAACATTGCGACGTAACATTGCAGCATGGTGTTCATTTTGTAAATTATGGCCCGATTTAGAGTAGAATAAATAATAAAGTGAAGCATGCATTAGCGTGTGGCTACCTTGTGATTCACAAGTGTCTGTCACTTAAAAAGGTTTAAAGAAACAAAGATGCACATTGTGAACTTCTCACCTCGAATGAAACCAAATGGTGACGTTATGATAACAATGTCCAGTGTTTACATATCCATATATGTATTTATAGTGCTTACACCATCAGTATGTTGTAGTGTCTTGCATGTATAGAACAACAACAAGTTTCACTTCACTAAAAATGCTACATTAATACAGCAATGTGCATAAATAGTACTCGCTATGTGCACAGAAGTACTGCCAGCTGAACCCTGAAATCCCTGAAACCCCCAAATCTACCTTATCATTAGGAAAGAGAAGAACACTTTCTTACATACACTTATCATCATAAGAGAAGCTATATCTTCCAAGGTTACTGAAAAGAAATTGTTTGTAGAGTTGAGCTCTATTAGTTTCCACCAGTGAAAGAATATAATCTCACAATCAAAGTAGTTACTTAAAGGAACACAAAGCCCCGGCTCTGATATTGAAATGCCTTTTTATCACAGCTCTTTCACTTCATCTTGGGACAAACTGAACTTTCCTCTCCGCAGGACGCATTGTGTCCCTGCTGAATTCTCTGAGGTAACCGGGAGTGGCTCCAGAGCAGAGGAAATGTGATTAAATCAACTCCTGTACTCTGGAGGACACACTGTGGGGAGAAAGTCAGTTTTAGATGTGTCTAGACCAAGTGCGCCCCCTGCAGGGATGTTAGATGGGTGTATCTGGCTGAAGAAGAAGAGGCGTGGGATGCTGCTCTTCTTTTCAGCTCTCTGGAGATCTGGAGCCAAGATAGCGGATAGCAGCAGCAACCATACAGACAGTCGCTCCACACACTCCCCTGTGAGACACACGAAGAGAAGCCTGAACGCAAGTGGGAGGCTCAAACAAAAGGTGAACATTTGCATTTAGGTGTGAAAGAAACGCCATGCAGCAGATTGGTACTGCAGTAAACCAGCACGATTACTTAAAGTTAGACTACAAATAGAGTCAAATATTTACATTATAGTTTTGCAACATTTCTTTTTGACAAAGAAGGCCAGATTTCAAAAATGCATGTAGTGTGGATAAAAGCAGGCAGTATCTTTGTCAGTGCATGAGTACTAAGTGTTCTTGTGTTTCAGTGAGAATCCTTTCTCTGAGGACATCGGCTTTCTTGCAGCCAAGTCTTTGCTCATAGCAACAGAGAAAGGACTTGTCAGTAATGTCAGGATGAAAATGCTGGTGGGTGAGATTTGATAAATCAATAAAGTCTGAGAAACAGCAAAACAGCCGATGTTCATTCCATGCACAGCTACGGCATGTGATTTTTCCCTTCATGATACTGAGTCAGCAGAGCAACTTTGAGGCCAGTTTCTGTCGGTTTTCTTTCCCTACTATCACTCCTCACTCTAGAACAGCAGGTCTAGCCTTGTGTAAGTTAAACTTCTAACTTCATTTTGGCTTGATTATGATGTAATATGACCTTTACCAACAGACAGACTGCATTAGGCCTAATTGGAAGTTTTGTGTGGGTCTGGGAAGTTTTGACAAATGAAGTCCTGTTCTTCTGTTTTCATTAACAGATACATTAGTCTGTGCACTGCACCTCTGTGGTTTATGGATACAGCTAAACAAGTTTTTGCTTTGTAGATCATCAAGTGATCTATTAGTTGCATGTGCTCATAGATTAGGGCCAGAATTCTTGAAGTCCAATGCAAACCTTTTGTACAGAACTGACAAAAGGAGGAAAGTACACTGTACTCCTACAGAAAAACTCCAAAAGAGCATTTGTCTTCCCTTCAACTCTTTGTTTCTAGCCAGCAAAGCAGACTAAACCTTTTTAACACTAAGACACTGGTTAGAAGACTTGCCAGCTCATGCTCATGCCAGCCATAAACTGTTACCGACATCTGATAAACACAAATTACAAACACTTTCAGGGTACACATCAGACAGATTTTTCGCTATAAACTACGTCAGTGTCATGCTAATGATAAAAGACAAGTGAAAGAAAAACTGGAGAATTCAACAGCTCGGCCACGTTTGATGTGTTTCCGCAGTTGAAAGACTTTTGCGGGTATTTTGACAAGTCCCTGGCAATACATCAGATAAAAATTAAGATATTTCACTTTCAAGCCCAAAAAATAATGAGAACAAGTTGTACCAAATTCCATGCGAGTCCATTTATTAGACAGTTCATCTAAAATGCGAATCTCATAGTAGCACTACAAGAAATCCTGCTGGCCTTGGCAATCACCAGTGTCTACTCCAGTGATTCTCTGGGAACCATGAATGTCTATGAACAGTGAAACTGGGGGTAACTGAAGAAACATAGCGGGATAAATATATTTAATTTTTTAAGAAAGATGGCTCTGAACGTCAGCGTATGTAAGGAAGTTTTATTTTCATGGTATGTACCGTTAAGGCCTTATCTCTTTTCTCTTATGAGAGAATAGTTGCCTTGTTTCACAAACAGCCTACATGCTGGGACTTGTTTTCATAAGAATTTTTGGCACCCTCCTAGCTCATGCTCTGCGGTATTGACAGCCACTGACAGCCCACTCCACCTCCATTAAAGCCAACATTACCAACCACCTCCTTCTCTCCGATGGCAGCGCTCCAGCATCTGCCTTGCTGGCCTTCAACCACTCCCACCATATCTCTCCTTTTCTTCACTGTCCCAGAAAGGACAGGCTGGCCTTATCCCACATCAAACTGAACATTTGTTGTTTGCATGGGAAACAGCTGTTTCATATTAGCTGAGCACTGATCAGTGACGGCGACCTGATGTCTATCAGGAGTCTGTGTTCACACATCCAGGTGGATGAGTGCACAGTGTGGACAAACACAGCAGTGAGGCAGTAGGTGGGTGCCGGAGCAATTCAGTACTTAGTTGTTTATTCATTTGTTTATTCATGGCAGTTATGCACGCTTATTTATTTAATAATTAACAAATATCTAATGTTACCGCACAGACTAACAATGATGTTTGCGTTGCTCAAGTAATAACTGGTGTCATTACGATAGCACGTAGTGACGTTGGATCTATTTCTCCTGTGTGCTGTTATTGTGATTCATCACTTATATACCTCAATCTCCTCAGCTACAGTCAGAATTATGCAAAGGCCCAGCAGCTCTGTGTAATTGAGCTGGGGACACAATGCGCTGCATTGGGAAGCAATCAGTCACATTCTGTTTATCATGACATCAACTACAGCTGCAGGGATAGATTCTTTCATTTGAATGAAAGACTTTATAATCGCTAACAGTTAGAGTAAAGTTTAACTTGTCTTCCAGACTGAACATGGAAGAGCCCTGTGGTAAACGGCTCTATCATTTATTCACTGAGGAAACTGTGACAAAAGCTTTAATCACATCAGTGTCCAACACTGAATTTAAACAGAATATGCCTACATCCTGTTAAATACGGCCAACAGAAGAAGTGAGGGAAACACTGAAACCCGCTTATACAACAATACAGACCCACATATGTTTTGCAGAACAGCTAAGTTTTATTAATACATCTGTGAAGGTTCTCAGTCATCCAGGTCATCGTAGTCAAAGGAGATTGCAAAGAAAAGCGTCTGGACTTCTTTAAGTTGCTTGAAGACGTTTCACCTCTCATCTGAGAAGCTTCTTCAGTTCTAAGGTTAAATGGTGGAGAGTCCCAGATATAAACCTAGTGGGAGTTTCCCCCCACAGAGGGACAAAAGGACCCCCTGATGATCCTCTAATCGCCTGAGCCAAGGTGTGAAACTGGGTGTGGGTCCCAATCAGCCAGAGTTTCGGGTGTGTTCATTGTGAAACCTGGCCCCACCTTATCATGCGAATTCCTGAGGTCAGATGGCCCAGGATGTGAGTGGGTGTTAAGGCGTCTGGGAAGGGATCTCAAAACTGGATTATAGATGGCAGAGAGTTGGTATCGTAAACCCCCGCCTCTGTTCAAAGATGGTCGCTCACAGTGGACATAGATGGCTTCTTTCACTCCTCTTTCAAACCATCTGTCCTCTCTGTGTGAAGTGAAAAGCAGCTCCCCAGGTTCAGATAGTAGTTTCGAATATTATCACCAGTGAAGCACATGGGAAAATATATTTTGGAAGACATGGAGTCAGTCTTTTTAGGGGAATTTAAAAAACTTGTAGTGTCCAGGACAACGAGACATGTAGCCTTTCTATGTGATTGTTAGCCTTATTAGCATTAGCAAAATGTTACTTTTCATTAACTAACCATTTGTGTTTACTAAGCAGCAACCTCTGGAGCTCTGGACTCACTAAAATGTGAGTATCGAGTATTTTATCTGTATCTTAGCAGTAAATAGTTACTGTCTCTTTGAAACCAAAGCTTGCTAGCACTGAGTTATAACTTTAGCTTAGTACTTCATCTTGTCAGTCAAAGACAGTCATTTCTACCTCAAAAAAAAGAAAGAAAAAACATTTGCCACCACTCCATTGTCCATTAAAAATTGATTTGGATAGGATTTAAGCCCAAACACTGGAAGAAATAAGAACTTGAATCAAATAATTACAAAACTGCTACAAAGACCCACCTTGGAACTTTACAGTCTAAGGCACAATTTCTCCAGCGCCTTAGGCTATAAAGTTCCAAATTTGAGACTGACTGGAAGACATGAACTAAAATATCTATTTGTGCATATTTCTTTAGGTTGTATTATGTAAGTGTTATGTGAGTGTTACTGGAGGTTTACTTATTTCAAATATACATATACTGAGATTTTTTTTGTCATTAATGTTTAATTTTATTATTAATTCTATTATTAATGTTTTGGTGAGGCTCAGAGAAGCTAGCTGCCCCTACCAACATAGCAAAATTGGTATGGGCCGGATCTGGCCCACACAATGTGCTTACACATGGCCCACATACCGCAAAGAATGACGGCCCTTTGGCGGCCCAGACCTGGTTTGCCAGAGGTGGCCCACACATGGGCCAGCACAAGGCCAGTTGCAGACACACTGGTGGTCCTGTGCTGGCCCATGTGTGGATTACCTCTGGCAAACCTGATCTGGGCCACCAAAGGGCCATCATTCATTGCAGTATGTGGGCCATGTGTAAGTTGTGTGCAGCCACGGGCCAGTTGCAGACATACTGCTAGCCCTGTGCTGGCCCAGAACAATTTCAGTTCTGGCCCCAGATGTCAGCCTAATGTTTACCTTAATCAAGCCATCTAATAACAACATGTGCCGGAACATAATAATGCAAAAGTAACACAATGAAACTCTATTCAGACAGAGTAGAGTGGACTGACTCTTACGCAGAGCTTTTCTACTCTCCTGGATTACTTTCTAACTAGATTCATACACATTCACACTCTTGACATGCAGACTGGAGGAGCCAGGGATCGAACCATTAACCTTCCAATCAGTAGGCAACCTGCTCTACCGCCTGAGCTACAGCCACCAACTAGCAAAGATGAGTAAACCGTCACTAGGTTTTTGATAAAGTGTACACTCACAAACCTGTCCAACCTGCATTTGAAACGTTGGCTACCGTAGCAGTACAGTATTGCAACATGGCATTTGGGTCTTCTAACTAAAATAGGAAAATAGGAACATAAATAGTGCCATCATTGCCAGACCTGCCCCACATCTGGTTGACATAACATCCTGCCATAACACTGATCAGTCAGAAGTGCCAGCTTGATGCCAGATCTGGGTCAGACCTGCTTGCTATGTGGGTAGTGCGATTAGAGATGCTTAGACCTCACAGGTTTTATTTTAAAATCTCATGTGAATCTCATGTGATTTGAGTGTGGTATATCTTAGAATTTCATCAGGAAACAATTTTATGGGTTTGTTTTTGTTTTTTTCTAAAAAAAAAAAAAAAGGCAACAGTTATGCTGTTTTCTAGTACCTTTATGCCATATCGCTGCCTGACAGACGCCCTCATGGCAAGAGAGGCTGGTGGTACACAGCCTATACAGTCCAGCAGAGGTAGGCAGGGGCAAGCTCCCACTGCACTGGTCACTTTACAGGTAAAGACTGGGAGGCAGCACAGGGCAAAACAGCCTGCATAGATTACATAAATACACTATATTAAATCACTGACAGGTAATAAGAGTTCAATCCAACTATCAGTCAATCACTGGGGATCAGCAAAGACAATGTAATAATTTAATATACTTACAGTCGCCCATGTCTTTGTAGCACTCACACAGACCAGTGCTCCATTGCCCTTCCTCTTGAACCGTGCTCTGTGGCTGAACCTGTACCACCTGTCGCAACATTATTGAACTATTCAAAAGAAAAGTGGATTAACATTAGAAGATAAAAGATAAGAAGAGAACTATATTATAATTGCAAATAAATTCCTTGACGATGCTCATTACATGATGAAGTTTAGTCCATCTATCCATTTTCTGTTGCTTATTCAAGTTTGGGTCAGAGCAGAGATACCCTGATATTTCCTCTCCCAAGATCATCTGTGGGGACACTGAAGAAGCATTCCCATGCCAACCAAGAGATTTAATCTTGCTAGCGTGGTGGAGAGATACTATCCTGAATCTGCCCTCTATCCTTCTCCCGGTAGCACATGGTAGGAAACACCTCACCTAGGAGGCATCAAGGAGTCACCCTGATCAGATGCACTAATTACCTCAATTGGCTCCTTTCAGTGTGGAGGAGTACTGGCTCTACTCTAAGCCCCTCCCATATGACCAAGCTACAAAGGGTGGTTGGACTACATTGCTCCTTCTGAACATGAGGTTCAATTCATCTCCCTTTGTCCCGGACCACTGCAGAAGGTGTGTAAGTGGGATTGAAGACATCATTCTTTCTACCACCAAATTATACTCTCTAATTTGAGGTTAGCTGTCCTTGCCCACTCTATGCAGTGTGAGGAGGAAGTCACTACCCCTTCCTCTTTCATCTGATGATTAGCTAGAAATACCTTGAAGTTGACCAAGTCTTTGCTTTAGCTACTGCCAGGGTTATATTGTCAACTGCCTCCAGAGTCCCACGCTTCACAGGACTCCTTCTTCATCTTAGCTGCTACCTTCACCTCTGTGGTCTATCTGGTTTGGGGTTTTACTGCCACTCAGACATCAACTATCTTGGAGCCACAGCTCCATAAATCAGCTTTGGCAACAGAGGTGCACGATATGAGGGACTCATTGTGGACCCTTGGAATGCTCTCAAAGCTTTACCAAAGCTGGGATTTGAAGATCCTGTGGAGCAGGTTTTTCCCAGACACTCCTTAAGAGCCTTTACTGTACATAGAGTAAACCAGGTTTCTCCAGCATCTCCCACTGCCGCCTGATCCAACTCAACACCAGGTGGCAATCAGCTGATGCCTCTGTTTCTCTCTTTACCAAAATGTCTAATACATACATGGTCACAGGTTTAATGATAAGATTACAAAATCAATCCTCAAACTGTGTCTTAGGGCATCCTGGTGCCAAGTGCACATATGGACAGTCTTATGCTCAAATACAGTGTTTGTAATTGACACACTGTGGTTAGCACAGAAGTGGAACAAGAAAACACCATGTGAATTCAGATCACTCAGGTCTTCCCTCCTAATCACACTGTCATTGTCCATGTGAGCACTGAAGCAGTACAGCCGAACAATAGTGTCCCCATCATGCGTACCTTCAAACATATTGCCCAGGGACTCCAAGAAGGTTGAGTACAAACATGATATGGCACATGAGCACAAATGACAGTCAGGACCTGTTCCAGGATCCAGGTCCAAGGCACACAGAAGCAATTCTCTAATCCAGTGGGGGTGAAAAACCCAATCTGCAGGTACCAAACTGGACAAATACAAGTCTACCTACTCCTGCTCACCACCTCTTCTACCAGAAGTCATATTTCATACTCCTAAAGCCAGATCTAACCAGAAACCAGGCTCAGGGTCACCAGGATTTCCACCCCGACCCCTGCCTGATCCACAAAGTATAAAACTCCCTGAGTCGGGAGGTCACCACAGAAATGAGACATTCCCTCATTCAAAAATGAAATTATATTATCAATAGCTTAGGAATTAGGAAAATAAACACCTGTGAACATTTTTGCAGTTATTGTAGCAATGAGTTATTTTTTACTTTGTTTATTTATGCCCCAGCATAAACCACGCAGATTAACTTCTCTACACAGCAGCAAAAAAAAAACCCCAAACAAACAAAAAAACAGGTACAGATGTACAAACTAGCAAACTTTTTGTTTGTGACCTCAGGAGCAAGCTGTCCCTCACTCATTAAAGTATTAAACACTGCTGTCTTCTAACATAAGCTGTTATTTAGCTTTATCTCTTCAGCCACATTTCAGTCCCCGAGGAGATAAAATATTCCACTAGAACTCTGCTCAGGAGCAGACTGGGTTACAGGCAGCCTTCCGTCTGAGGAATAATTCACATCGCTGTTCCAGAGAGTGTGGAAATGTTCAACCAGACATGATAGAATAGATGACTCACCTTATCCAAACCGTTGTAAGCCAAGTTTTGTGCTCTACTCTTTTTCACTTTTTCTTTCTTTTACTCTTCCCTATTTTACTTACATATCTGAATGCTGCTCATAAGTCACCACCTGACTGTAATGTTTTGGTGTAAATATGGGTGAAACGAGACAAACAGGCCTTTTTGCTGACCTGCAGTGTGCTGAGTCCAGTGAGAGGTTGGTTAAAGTGTAAAAAGTAGTTTAGACACGAAAATTTGTAGGAAGCTGTGTAAAATAAAACGATTGCATAACTCAACACCTCTAATTTAGAAAATTAGTAGTTTGGAATTTCACCATCCGAACAGGGTTTCCAGTGATTCTTCTTGGTAAACCATTTCACCACAAACAATGTCTCCACTATGATATCTGATTTCTCATTTCTTGTTGAAGTGTGCAAAACATTTAACAGGAAAGGCCCATTCACTAACGCTTACCCTTATCACACAGAACCTGTTCTTCTCTTGCATCAGGGCTAAAGCTGAGACGAATGATCATAAAAGAGATTAAAAGAGGTGACATTCCTCGTAGGCAGTAAACAGGTGGGTATGAAAAATATAAGAAAATGGAGATTATTGACAGCACAACTGACAAGAAATAGCTAGAAAAGAAGAGAGGGGGATGGTGAGAAGGACGTTAATATTTTCATAGAAGATAGAAAGCACTAAAAATAACTCAGTCTCATATTGTGTTTTATACTGTGGTGATCTGTTGTAATACTGTACTTAATATTTCACAGGCCCACAGAGTAATGTTCTCATTTCACAACCAAAACGCAATAGTTGTGAAATAAAGCAAAGCTAGACTTTGTCATTTTGGGAAACACCTATTTTCTTAGTTTAAACTTAGAAAGCAAAATTCCAGTAAAATCCCCAATTTCATGGTGTTTATATCAAATTCTGACTCTACCATCTAAATGTCACAGCAAAAACTGTCCAATGTAGTTCAACAAATGCAACAAAATTTTTAGCATGAACAGAAAAGGGAAGGAGAGGCACAACAGGGTTTTACAGCCATCTGTAAACCATGGTTGTCATGGTTTGGAGCTGCATTTTAGACAGTGGTGTTGGTGCTATTCAAAATTGACAGAATTATAAACATTGAAATTTACTGTCAGTCTTTAATCTAACATGCAAGAGCATCTAGACACTCTTGATGCATGCTCAATCATCTAAGTAAGTAAATCCCAAAAGGTTGATTCTGTTCATCTGGACGTAGCGTTTTCAGTGGGAGAAACATTTCTTAAATGATCCAATTGACTTCTTCAGTCTCAGCTGACTGCAGGTTTCCCCAACCTCATAAACAATTCATTGGATGCTACATCCAGATGAACAGAATCAACCTTTTGGGGCCATCTGGAAAGAAACTGATTGATAATTTGCAACATGATTATGATCTAATCCAGTCAAAGCCTACCTGGACAGAAAGAAACACACAATGGAAGACTATCAGTCATGAATTGGCCTCTCCAGAGCTTGGACCTCAACATTACTGAAACAATGTGGGATCATCTTGACAGAGAATGGAACAAAAGGCAGCAAACATCCAAAGAAGAGCTTTGGATGTCATTCAAGAAGCCTGAGAACTATTCCTGAAGACTACTTAAAGAAATTACAAGAAAGCTGCCCAACAAAGTTCAGTCTGTGTTGAAGGATAAAACCAGCCATACCAAATTCTGACTTTCAAGCTCATTAGAATTGTCATCTGGTTTTGACTCATTTAGTTTGACTTGTATATTGTATACAAGTATATATTGTGTTCCCACCTATGTTTGAACATATTTCAACTCACTATGACTATTTCCTTTTTTCCTTGAAAAATGTAAAGAAATGAGAGGAGCCTCAAACCTTTTGCATAGTCGTCTCTTTAAAAATATACGACCTGACTATTAACAGTATGAACTGACAAGAAGAAACAAGATGAGAACTGAAAAGGGGGACAGGCTGGAATAATTCTATATCCTGTTATAAAAAAGTATAAAGCTCCTTGAGACAACTTTGTGGCACTATAGAAATAAAATAACTGAACTGAATAATTAGAAAAATGAAAAAGAATGCAGTGTGGAGACAAAAAGGCATAATTCTATGTAACAGTGGCGATTGTTTCATTGAGACATAACCACAGTTTCATAACCATCACATGGCTTCAAAGCTATACGTGCTTTAATGACATCAGGGAAAATCCTTCCCTTTTCCTTTAACTTTAATGTAATTTTGAATGGAAGAACTGAAACTGATCTCATTTTTTGTAAATATATGATGGAACCAAAAAAATAATATAATAATACATACAACAATATGAACACAAAACTCTGATGAAGATCTGTTTTTTTATTTACAGCAGTAGAAAATTCACAAACATATAAAAAGATTAATATCATACAAAATGTAATTTTATATCAAGTTCGTTTATAATTCCACTGATTTATGTCAGAGGGGTGTAGCAGCTCCCCCAAACACACTTCTGTGGCAGAATCGCAGAAGGTCTGGACGCTCTACAAAAGACAAAAATTAAACAACACCAACTTAAATATCTTTACTGAACATTATTACAGGAAACATGAACCTCAAACAAACATGACTGCATTTCACTTACTGCCTTGTTTTCCTGAGCTGCAGAGGCATTTGTTCAGAGCCTGTTTCTCTTTGCTGTCTATGGGTAGGAGTGGTTGGGGACACCTAAGTTTGCCCCTGAAAGACTCTGCAAGAGAGAATAGAGGTGGTCACTGAAACCATTTCACTCCAGTCATTGCCAGTTAACCAACTTTATGTGGCATCATGGTAACGTTTACAACGGCACAGATTTGCAGTCGATCTTTTCAAGATAGGACACACTTCAATGTAGCATCATAGCAGCCCTGAGGACTGCAATGTTGGTGTTTGTGTGTTTTGTTGCAGTTACAACTGCAACAATGACATTACCAAACAAAACTGTAATGGGTTTTGTAAAAGCGCTATACAAATACAGGCCATACAGGCCAAAACTGCTGGTAACTTACTTGTGCATCTGCATCTGAGAATATCCTGTTTGGTCACACCAGACTGAGCAGCAGACTCTGCCCTCAGTGAAAAAGAAAAGCAAACAAGTGAGAAATCATTTATACGAACGTAAAACATTATCCATCAACCCCGTGTAACATTTCCTCTCAAACTCACGGGCAGTGGTGCACAATAGTTTACATTTAAAATGAGTCAGTTAGTTATCGTCCCGTTGGTGAGTAAAACAGCAACATAACCATCCATGCATATAAAGTTCAAAACTAATGATCCTCGTATGTACCTGTGCTATCACACAGGCTGCTGACCAGAATGATGAGCAGCAGCGTCATCCCTGTGATCCTGGACATGGTGGCGAAGGTTCGTCTGTTCCGTCTGACGTGTTCAGATTCTTCTGCAGAAGACGAGGATCTGAGTTTTATACCCCCGCAGTGAGTCCACGCTGACACGGTGTGAGGAGCTTGAACTTACAGATCAGTCCTGACATGTTTAAGGGGGATGTTTTCTTGTTTGTTTGTTCAGATGCTATCTCAGCTCTGCATGGATTCATCTGTAAAATCTTAGAACTTATCCAAATCGTTGGAAAACTGAGTGCTGGCAACAATTTTTGCACGGTGGCATCACTGAGGTGTAAATTTAAAACCAGGCTTCATCAGAGAGAGACTCAATGGATCCTGAACAGATGTGTGTAGGAGAGTTTAGTGTAAGACCCACTAGACCCAAAGAATCATTTGGTAGTACATTCTAAATGATAATGAGCCAGACATTTTGTTGCACTGGACTGTTTATTGGTTAATTTATTTGTTAGATGTGATTGGACGCTCCATACATGGAGTTTTAATGTTTTAATGCTCTGGATATGACCCCTTCTTTTTTGTTTAGCTGGAAAAAACTACATGAAATTGTTGCCAAGATGGCTACCGCCAAGTGGACTTGCTTCTACAAGCCTTTGATGAACATTAGAGACAAAATGGTGCTTTGCTTGCAGAGTTCTGCTACAAATCTGAAATCAGATAGATCGTATTGTTTGGAAAAACAAGCCTCTGTGTTCCCATGACTGCTATCACTGCTGACCTGCAGGATTTGGAGTTCACAGATAAAACTCTAAAAGGACTTATAACCCACAGGTTTTACTTCACTATTCAGTGACAGAGAGTGTGCCTGTGTTGGCACAATGGGCTAATGTCATTTGTTTTCATTAGTGCTTTCAACTCAAGGAAATAATGACTATTAAAGTTTGAAAGTTACACAAAATGATTTGCAAAGGCAGGTCCTATTGTCCACATATGCAGCGCTGGTGTGCTGATATCTGAATTTCTCTTTGTCTTGGCAGATAAAGTTGTGAATCGATGCCTCCATCAAACAAAGGTTTTGTCTACTTCTTCAGGGGCCACAGCTAACAGAAATCAGCTCGAGTAGCATTAAAAATACTGCAGCCTGAAAATATATTATGTCTGCTCAGAAATGTAGGACCTGATTATTAACAGTAACTGACAATAAGACAAGAACAGGACATGTGAGGCTAACATGTGAAAAGTGATTCTGTGTCTTGATTTTGTTGTTTTATTGTTGTTTTCAGTTGAAGGCATAAAAAAATAAACCTTTAAAAAAAAAAAGAAGATGAACATTATCATCAGTTTATATATCAGTGGACATTCCTGCCTGTGTGGTGAGGGTTTTGTAACAGCATTGAAGAAATGAGTCATTTATTTCACAAGCATTCCTGCCATTAAAGCAACACACACTTTGATGATATTTAGGGAAAAATGTCCATTTAATGTCTTGTTTAACTCTGGGTGACATAGAAACCACTCTCACTTTTGTGCTGAACTTCTTTTACTATAGTTCAACATGAAGATTGGAGGCCAGGCAGCTGGGAAACAAGTAATCCTCCATAGAAATGATTCACTATTAATCAGTGTATTTATGTCATTGTCTCTGTGAAATCTATGAACACATTTCAGAGTGAGACCAGATCATATATAACAATAATTGCTTCTCTTTCATGTTTTTAAAATTTCAAAATACTAAAAAAAGGACAAAAAATGAATAATAGGATATTAAAAATGTTCATTTTATTTGTTTTCAAGGTTGAGGGCTTTTTCAGTTAAATATGTGGAAACACAGAAGGAGACGAGACTCTATGTAATAAAAAAAATAACTGTCTTTATTTACAATTTCAGAAAAAATCACAACCATCTACATAACAAGATTAATGTCATACGTAATAGGATATTAAGTTTGGTTAGTCAGTGTCTGGACTTCTTTATCTCAGAGCAGATCAGCAAGGTTGTATTTCTTGATCACACGGCAGAACTGCAGAAGATCTGAACGCTCTACAAGACAAAAAAAGAAAAAAAATGATGACAACTTCGTATATTTACTGAATATTATCACAGGAAAGAGAAACATCTCTCTTGACGGGATTGTGTTTCACTTACTCTCTTCTTGTATTTTTTTGCAGGCGCATTTAAACACATCTCGCTGCTTGTTGTAGTTTGTGGGCACGAGCGGTTTGGGACACTTAAACCTGCCTGTGGAAATCTCTGCAAGAGAAGACAGCTGGTCACTGTAACTGTCTCCACATAAAAAAGGAATGTTTTTAATAGCAGAGAACTTAGGAGAAAATTCCCTAAATGTTCAATTGGAAACACCATCACATACGCCCATAGCAACACAAAGAACTAAGATATTTGTTTTGTGTCTTTAAATTTGTTTTTGTTTGTTTTGCATTTTTTTACGCAAAGAAGATGAAAGTGGTCACTGGTCACTCACCTGTGCATCTGCACTTGCGAATATACAGGGATACTCCATGGGAAGGAGCTGCAGTGGAAGAAGATAACAAATAAGACATCAGTCATGTGGAGCAGCGATACCTTACCCATCAGCTCTGTATAACACCAGTGTCACAGTCTACAGTTTAACAGAGTCACCTGTTTACAGCCATGTTGCAGAGTAAAACTGTGACATCTACATCTCTGCAGAACAAGTGAAAAAGAATAATCGTTGCGCACCTGCGCTGCTGCACAAGCTGTTGACGAGAATGACGAGGAAGATCGTTACCGCGGTGATCCTGGACATGATGCCAAAGGTGTTTCTTCTTACTCCGAAGTGTTTAAAGTGTTCGTTGGGACGACGAGGAACTCTGAGTCTGGTGATTGCTTATGCCGACAGTTATATAGCTGCCCAGACGGTGTGCATCCACGTGGGGTCTACAGTTTGTGTTTCAGATCAGTCTCGGCATGTCTAAGAATTTTTTACTTGGATAATCTCTCAACTGTGCATGGGCTCACCTGTAAAATGTGATAAACATGGAGATAACACCCTCTCAAAAACTGTGAGCTGAATGCAAGTGACCCGGAGTATTGTTTTCTTTTCTGCACTGGGGTTAATCCTCACCAAACATGAGCTTTAATGCATTTAAAACCACAGAATTGTTAGTTTACACCACAGGAGGCTATTTGGTCAGATTAAAGATTAGTATGGGTGTTTAACAACCACTGCACTATTACTGACATTTCTAAGCAGTACATAAACATAAACTGTTTTTTACCGCTTTCATGTAACAGTCTTGACTTCTGGCTTTACACAAATATGGCTGATACATTAATGACATGAAATGTTAGCAGAAATTGCAACAAATAAACAAACAAACCCCTGTTAACTGGTTTGCAATAACAAACAGAGAAAACAAACTAACCCTACTATTCATGGGAATGTAAACTCCAACTCCAAACAAGTTGGGTTATTGCATATAAGTAAATAAAAACAGAATGCAATGATTTATAAGCACATATCTTATTAACAACAGAATACAGAAAGCAGAGATTAAGATTCTCGAATCTGCCATAAAACAAAAACTGTCTGTTTAGAAAGAATTTGACTTAATGTATTTGAATGAAAAAACATACATTATTTAAATACAGTATATATCATCTATATAATATATAAAGATTCTGAAAATCTGGAGAAACCTCTGTGCGCAAGGAAGAAGGCCAAAGAAGACATTCAACATTAGATGTCTGTGATACTCTGGCCGTCGAGCAGCACAGCATTGAAAATAGGCATGATTCGCTCGTGGAAATCACTGCATGGACCCAAGAACACTTCTAGAAATCACTATCTATGAATGCAGTTCACCGTGTCATTCATAAATGCAGGCTATGCCGTTTTAGGCAGGCACATCTAAAAAGGCATCATCAATGCTGAAAAGTATTTGCATATTTTAGAGCAACATATCTTCACAGCCAGATGCCGAACTGCATACTGCATCTACTCCAACAACATGGCTTCATAGTGAAAGATTCCAGGTGCTGAACTGATCTGCCTGCTACGGAAGAGGATTAGGGCCACTGGAAAAAAAAAAAAAAGAATTCTGACTTTAATCTCAGAATTCTGAGATTAAAGTCAGAATTCTTTTTTTTTTTTTTCCAGTGGCCCTAATCCTCTTCCGTATCTTCCGTACCCTGCAGTGCAGACGACTGTTAAGAGGAATGGGGCAACGTTCCTCTGCCAAAAGTCAGTTCCTAGATTGTTATGGACTGCCTAAGTAGGAGAAGGGATGCTACACAATGATAAACATGAACCAGCACAAACTTTTTTGAGATGTGTTTCTGTCATGAAATTTAAAATGAATTCAGTTTTCCATAAAATGGTAAATTTTCTCCATTCAAACATGTGAATAAAATATGGGTTTTTGGGATTTACAAATTACACATTATGTTTTTATTGACAGCTTACACTGCATCCAAACGTCTTTGGAATTGGGGTTGTAGAAGAACCTTTGTGTTTGCTGTCCATCAGTAAAATTTGACCAAATCAGAACCAGTATTTCAATACATTTTACAAAGTAAGGTGATTCACAGTTATGCAAACGTCTCAAGCAAAACAAAACAAAACTTTATCCATCGACTCAATCTAAAACTAAACATTTATATTTTTGTTTTAGTCAGTTTTGCAAGTACTTAATGTCTTTTTTTTTGTTGTTGTTTTTATATTTTTTTTTAAGTTGGGTGTTTATTTTTCAGTTAATTAATATATGTTTCCAAACCTATTTTTAGTCTTTGGGACAGGATTCTTTCATCTATAATAACCTAACTGCTCAACACTGATTATTAAAACAAAGTATTTGTGCTGCATCTACACCAAAGTGTGTACTTGGTAATATTTCCCCTGGTTGAAAACCAATGATTTTTAGTTGATGGCTGATATGAGCTTAATTAAAGAAAATGGAAATGGTATCATACTGAAGCCTAGTCTGCCTTTTCTTCACTGAACTTATGAAGTTCCCACTGAGTCAAAGATGTATTGTCAAAATTAGCATAACATTTTTGGTGTGTTTGGACTCTCTTGAATTTCCATTGTACTATAAACAAAAGACCACTTGAGTTTGATCCAAATGCAGGGCAGTGAATTTGTAATCACTGACAGTGTTGTTTAAGAAGTTAAAGATTTGTTTTTGTCTGTTTCATTTAGTCAATAAGTGGCAGAGGTAAGTGGCTGGGGTTGAGTCAGGTTGCTTAGATAAGTGAAGGTGAACTCAGACATTGCCAGGGGCACTGACTCAAGGCCACAGCATACTGCAGTAACCTGAAAAAAGAACAAAGTGTCAAAGCGGACAAAAAGTTGTGTACTTTTGTGGTAAATAACAACTTCCTGTAAACACTTTCATGTTCCCCATATAAAATGAAATGAAAGTCTCTGGAAGAGGGGGTTGACGTGAAGTACCCGACATGAAGCATTCTATGTGGTGTGTATGGGGTGGGTGGAGGGGGGGAGGGGTGTTATTGAACACCGTCCGTCATTGGTTGGCTCTAGAGTCACTCTCTCATTACAAGAGGTGCGTAATTACGCTTTGAGCCCTCGGAACTTTGGCACACCTCCACTGTATAATCTGAAGTTCAGCGCTGTCAACCGCACGGTGACGTCCGCAAGACGCTATGAGTCAAGACACAATACGAGGAAATCCCCAAGGCCGAGAAAACGCTGAGAGGCCCCTTTAAATCGACGCTTCCTCAACGCCGTGCCAACAGAGGGAGAGAGAGAAACAGCGCTGATAAACAACAACACGGTTCTCAGAAGCGGCTTTTACCGAATTCAGCTCTTTACTGCGGCCTCAAAGAAACGAAGGTGAGGCCGTATTTTTATATTTAGTCATATTTTAAGCGTATTGTAGAGAAACCGCTGAGTTACTGTTGTTTAGAGACGGGTGGAAAAGCTTTTCTTATTCTGACTATAGCGAGTAGAATGACCGAAGACACGCTTTGTGTCGCTGTGCTGTTGTAGTGGGCAGGAAGGGAGCTGCTACACCTGATAGTAGTAATACAACTGAAAACACGTACGAGTACACGGCTTATTGTAGTGTAAACAGCCGAGAAGTGTTGGGAGACAACTGGCAGAGCTTTTCGCTCTCTCACTCGCGTTTTTTGACAAACGTGTTCACTTTGGTTGACAGGTTTGGCGGACTTCCCTTCTGTAATTTCCAGTATTTAGTCGTCTGTTGCCCATACATTCATCGGTTAATACCATTGCGGAAGTGCGAAGCTTTCCATCACGACACAAAGCTTGGGCTGTGCGGACATCTAGCGGTCAGACACTAAAGGACGCCTCCCAGAGATGTACGGTGCTTCAGGTATCCCCGAGCTCATCCCGCCCAGCGGGCCGCCCAGGCAGCCCGGCCCGGCGGGGCAGTTCAACCCGGGACACCCCCAGGTCAACGGTCACGGTGGCGGGCCCAACCCTCAGAGACTCGGACAGAGGGCACCCAAACTAGGCCAGATCGGTCGGTCCAAGAAAGGTGAGGCTCCATATAGAAGTATGAAGTGATGACCCCACCTACACAGTTTACAATTACACAATGACAGTATAGCAGGCAGCATATGCATTTGTTCTATGCACATATGTAATAAAACATAACAGTAGCAGTAGATATGTCAGAGCTCCTTATTGGCTGTTGAACTGTATTGGATTAGTCATAAATATTTATAAGGTGGATAAAATGTTGCTATTATATTTGTATGTGTGTTTCAGTCAGCAGTGATGTATACAAATAAAGATGTCTCATAGATAATGCAGAACAAGTCAATGGGCAGACATAAGCAAGGTTACAATTAAAGAATTAAGTAAAAACAAATCAAACTCCACTGAAACAAAATCAAGCAACTATAGAAAAAAAAAAACCACAAGTAGGCGTGCAGCGATACACTGATTGTGCCTTTCACCGTGATATCTGTAAATGGAAAATTAGGTGTTACAGATAAGTAACTAGTTAGATAAAGAAAGTGACATCACCCTTACGTCTTTAATACAGCGTGACTGTAGCTTAGCCTGGCTAAGATAAAAAGCAGAAAACGTAGCTTAGTGGAAATGGCTAGCATGTAACCCTGTGTCAAACAGCTTTTAGGAACATTTGTTTTTAGAGGCAAGCTAGCTGTTTACCCCAATTTCCAGTGGTAATGCTATGCTAAGCTAACTGGCTACCCACAGTGGCTTTATTTTTAACATATAGATACAAGGGTGGTCAATCTTTTTGTCAAATTATTTTAAAAAAAGCAATGTTTGATTTGAACTTACCCTTCTTGCCCCTTTAAATTTCATTTTGCCTAAGTAGCTAATCTCCTGTTTTGTTCTTCTCACCGCAACCGGTCACAGCAGATGGCCCTGCCCCTCTCTGAGCCTGCTTCTGCCGGAGGTTTCTTCCTGTTAAAAGGGAGTTTTTCCTTCCCACTCTCGCCAAAGTGCTTGTTCATAGGGGGTCATATTTTTGTTGTTTTTTTTCTCTGTATGTATTATTCTAGGATCTGCCTTACAGTATAAAGCGCCTTGAGGCGACTCTTGTTGTGAGTTGGCACTATAAAAATAAAACTGAACTGAATTGTAGCTAATATGTGATTATTATAATAACTGCTTGTTTGCTTTTTCCTCCTCAGTGGACCTGGATGATGAAGACTTGGATGATATCATGAACAACAACGGGCAGTGCCCTGTATCCCTGTCACCCATCTCCTAAGCTTCACCAAGAAGTGCCAACAAAGAAAACCCCTGGGTCGCCAAACCCACCCCCACACCCTCTGACAGTGATCTTGTCCTTGCTCCTGTCAAGTGTCCTACTGAAGCTTCTTCAAGGCTAAAAAACGGCTCATTTATCGCCTGTTGAAGCCCTGACTGTGTATATAGCGCTTATTTAACTTAACTTTGGTCAGACTGTGAATGAATTCGTATTGCATTGCTCTCTACACTATACCTCGGTAGGTAGTGGACTATCAGGATTTAAGAAAGATTTGAAGGAAGTGTCTATATTTTTTTTCAGAGCTTCTTCTCAAGGGCTACATTTTTAAAGTTGCACTGAGCAAACGGTTAGATGACAAGCATCCTCTCGCCTGCCTGTTTACTGGTGAGGGTTACTGATTACCCGTGGGCTGCTTGTGTTGGAACACAAGCCTGTTAATGTGTATCGGACAGGTGAATTGTTAAGCTTTGGTTGTGCAATGACTATCATTCTCTACTCTCTCACTGATTCAAGTGGTGTACTATTATCCAGTGGATGAAAGCTCGCTAGTTGCTTTAAAAAACAAAAAACAAAGGAGAAAAACTAATGCTAATAATTTATTATTTAAAAAATGAGACACTTTGTTGTGATGTTACGGCATCTGTTTGGTTTTGTTTTTTTACTTGTTTCTGAGCAGGTAACGCTTCAGTCTGTGGGATTTTTATTATGTTTCCAAATGGTGCACTTTGTGGGAATGCCTGTTATGTGCAGTGACATGTTGCAGAATTCTATGCATGAAGCATCAAAACCTGTGACTGGCATCCTGTTATTTAAGGGCTACGTAGTAGACTTTGATAAACCAAACCACCGTTTTGCTCTTCAAATCTGGTAGAGTCAGCGTTTCCCTGAGCTCATTGGTGGTTTTGAGCTGCTGACTCGGCAGTAAACAACAACGGCTTCATAGAGCTTTGTGTGTGTTTCCTAATGCAGGCTTTCCCAGTTTGGCTACATGACTGTGAGGACAATAAAAACAAAATGTGTACAGTAAATGACTTTGATGAAATTGCCAAATGATTCCTGATGCTACATCAGATTGATGCTTAAAGAAATTGACTCTGATTGGCATGCCGACGTGTAAAGGTCAAACTTAATTGTATTTATGTTTATTTATAAAAAAGCTCTAATCTGCTTTGTGAACTACACCCACGTGGTGTGGTAATGTCTTTCAGGTTTAGGTGAACTATTGTGTCAGACTTTATAATTACAGTGTGAGGTCACAGAAACGAGCACCCTCGCTGCAGAGACAATCTTTGGATTTTTTTTTAAGCTGGCAGTGGCTCTCTCGGGTTCAGATGGTGTTGTCTATAAAAGGCGGCTCATGTTGATGTCATGTTCCTGTTTTTTGCTGGCTCGTTACTTAATTTGTTGGTGTCATGGGAGCACTGCACCTCACAGCTTGCTCTCTGACTCAAAGATAGTTGTTTTGATCTTTGCATGGAAATAACTTTTCATAAAGCATCCTGGGAAATAAAACATGAATCTTTGTGGAATCTCTGTGTTTCTGTGGTTCAGCTGACTCTGAACTCCTTTTATCACACAGATAAACTTGCAGCCACTTTATTAGGTACACCTGCTCAACAGCATGTAGACGTGATCAAGATGACCTGCTGAAGTTCAAACAGAGCATCAAAACGGAGAAGAAAGGTGATTTAAGTGGCTTTGAATGTGGGTTGGTTGTTGGTGCCAGACAGGCTGGTCTGAATATTTCAGAAACTGCTGGTCTGCTGGCATTTTAACACAACCATCTCTATGGTTTACAGAGAATTGCCAAAGAAGAGTGAGCAACAGTTCTTTGGGTGACAATACCTTGTAGATGTCAGAGTTCATAGGAGAATAGCCAGACTACTTCAAGCTCAAAGGATGCATACAGTAACTCGCATAACATCACTCTAAATGTTTTCATCAATTAGGTGTCTGTAGGAGTAAATTAAGACTCTAAACAACATACTTAAAGCATTAAGAACTCTGATAAAGTTACTAACATTTAGTATCGACTAGTTCATTACTAATAAACTGCTCCCTGAAGGTTATTTAAAGGTTCCACTTAAATGTGTTTTATAAAATGTTCCTTTAAGGTTCTTTAAAAGTTGAAAATGACCACATTCAGAGAAGCTTTGGAAAATGTCACCTCAGGGTTCCCTAAAGGTTCTGAGAATCCTAGCAGATTTTTTTTTTTTTTAAAAAAGCTGCAAACACACTTCAAAGAACCATTATCCAGTCTTCCATGAAGGTTCTCTAAAGGTTTTACACAACATAAGCTTTGATGAATGTTATGAATGTCTTCAAAAACATTCATGAAATGTCCCCTAAAGGTTACTTTTACTAGTTCAAATGAAACAGAAAGTGCAAAATCTATGAAAAGACTGTCAGTAGAAATGTTACTGTGCTACTGCACTGGAGAAAACAACCATATAACCAGTTTGATGGACCATGACACAGTTAACAATGTTGCATTATCTTTATTATTTAAGTACTGATGGACATGTTAAAAATATTCTTTCATATATTTTCCATGGTGCTGTTATCTGCTAAAAGTATATAAACCTATGGCATTTACAAACATAGAACCAACTGTTCAGAACATTTAAAAAACACTAAATTGTGAAAGCTACAAGAAGCTACAGTGAACTAACAATCGTGCAAATCTACACGAGTAAAGACCTACAGTTGACAAAATAAATAGTTGCAGTTTAACCTCAGTGGCTGATAGAAAGGCCAATAGAGCGATAATGGCGTGATGACTACAACATCAGATATTTTATATCTGAACAGGCTTTGTAACATGCTGGTATGAAAAGCTGTGGGGAGTCCTGTAGCAAGTGGCCTGTGTCATCGCAGTGTGTGAAATCACACCCTGCTCATTGTGACATCTATTTTGGTACTAACAGTTGATATAAAATGCTGTATTGTCACCGTGTTCCTGTGTTGGACAGCGTGTTGACTTGCAGACTACTCACCAAACTGTAATTGATTACTTTCAATTACATGGCAAATGCTAATGAATGCTGGTTCTAACATGAGGGCGCAAGTATTGGCTATAACCCACCATTTAGGTTGCAATTCAAGAGCTAGCCCAAGAGGGTTTGTCTATTAAGTCAGGACATCCAATTATAATGTATTTGTGAAGACTACTTGTAAACAATGGAGGAATGTATGGATTGGGTGAGAGACATCCGTCATTAAACAATTGAGGGTGCTGCTTAATAATCAAAGGGTCATCAAAGGCCTGAACACAAAGTAAAGAAAGTCTTTTTTCAGTACTTCCTGCCTCCATGTGATTCACAATCATCCATACATCTTCGGTTTTCCGCCTCGCTGATGCTGAAGAGGATCATTCTCCTCAGCTTCTTTTAAAGTTCCTGGCTACATGGTTGGGGAATCTCAGACATATTCCTTAGTGCTGCTTGGAGGGCCTGAGCGGGTACTGCCGATGGCTGGGTACTTGGACACTTGCTTCTTCCTTGGACAAGAAGCAGCCAACATGGCCCCACCTAAGACATCTAGGAGAGAACCGCCCCACGCGATGAAGATGGCCGCACCAAACTCAAACCTGGAAAGACAAGGCAACCCCAATCCTCAGCTTCAATATTACGAACAAAGGCAAAACTGATGTGTTAATAAAGTAACCTGCACTGGTGTCATTTATGCAGTTGTTATGTTTCAAAAGCAAGTAGTGCATCAATGCAAAGAGAGTAAGAGAAAGAACATATAGTATGAAAATAGCATTAAATCACAAGATTGGCGTTTTTAAGGGTTTTTTTTAAGGGATAATAGACATGGACTGTCCCCAGAGCTCTATAAGCCGGAGTGAGAGATAAAAAAAACAAAAAACCTTTTCTACTATGAGCCTCATTCACCCAGTAGCATAAACACAGATTTAGTTTGAGCTGATCAGATGACATCCAGATTTTTATGTCACATAACTAGCTTATCACTGCTGTAAAAGAATAAAATGCACTGTTCTCTCACACCAGTTTTAGCTACAGTACTAAAGGAAAAACAATTTTTATGCATAATAATACATAAATAATACATAAATCATAATAACAGTAAAACAGAAAAAAAGAAGAAATGGGTGCTTTTAGATTGCTTACTTGGTGTTGACTGGAGTGTAGGGATTATAGAAAGCCCTGATGACATTGTGAGCAAACCAGGAGCACGCTACGATAGCACACAGCCCTGCAAGATCAAAAGTCGATCAACACATCGTCAAAGCCAGAAAAAGCCCAGCCAGGCTTTTATTCCCTTTATACAGTCACCAGGCGGCTAGCTATTGACTCCAGAACAATTAGCTTTTAGTGTTTCTGTTCTCTTCAGAGCCAGTTAGAGCTCTGATCTTAGATTCAGTGCCAGGATTCATTCATTCTAATGACCTCTGGAGGGCCAGAGAAGATCAGTGGGTAGAAAGCTTTTTGGAGTGGGGATCAAACCTCCTCCCACCTACTGTATGATGTGCAGGACATCTAGGCAATTGTGCTTTGATGGAATTACATAAATGGATTCCATTATTTATTGGATCACAGGAAGCTATTACACTGAATGTGTATGTTTTATACAATATAGTGATGAAATACTTACAAACACAAATCAGTGACAATCATCCCTTTTAAATATATTTGGAAAGGAAGACAACAATATTAGCATGTTCTTCCAGCAAGCTCGTGTTGAGTGTTGCTTTGAGTTATTGTAACATATCTACTATTTGTAATGCTTCACGTCAACCAGGACATGGATGGAAAGGTAAATGTTAAAATGTAGTTTTTCCCTGAACATTAACTATAATAGTGTCATTCATTTCTTGGTGCAAAAACAAACGTTTGGGTTTAAACGGGCTATTTTACAATTAGCCGTCTCATATGGTAGCTAGCAAAGCTGCAGTACGTTATCTGGAAAGCTAATTCAAAGCTAATTCACCACACATTCACCAAATATCCAACAACTGTCTTCACGAATATTAGCATGCTCTTCACGAATATTAGCATGCTAACTGGCTAAACCAAGATAGTTAATATGGTAAAGACTCTACCCAACATCAGCATTTAAAACGTTTGCAACGTTAAAAATATTTAAACGTTGTAAAAAGTACACTTTTTCCTGATCAGACGTGTTTCACAAGGTTCTGTAAATAGCTTTAATAACTGACACATGTGCTAAAGCTCAGAAAACACAACAGCAAGCTTTTAAGATAAAGGTTTCTGAATAAAATTAGCAAGTCGTCTGCATTATTGGTAATGCCAAAGTACTCTGAAGATTTAGTTTTCTCATCAGGTAATGCTGTAGCATGACAGATTACTTTTTATTGGAGGTAATCTTATAATGTAACAAGATATTTTTCAAAGCTAAATTACCCTGCACAACATCATTGTATTACCATACATGACCCTATGTGAAAACCTTTGGATGATATAACATTTTGACAGTTTAAATCTTACACCAATCAGTCATATATATCTATATACCTATATTATTATATTATTGCTAATATATATTTTGTAATATATCTATATCATGGCTAAAGCACTTCTGGATGGATGCAAACTGCATTTTGTTGCCTTGTACTTGTGACATGTGCAATGACAATAAAGTTGAATTCTATTCTGTTCTATTCTATTCACTGGTCTTTGCCAAATTAGGTTCTTTGGTAAGCTCCCTCACCTCCCACTAACAGGATGATGCCTCCTGTCATGGCAATGCGGGCCTTGCGTAGTCTGTCACTTCCTCCACAAGTGGTGCACTTCATTCCCATGCAGGCTACACCCAGACCTGCAATGGAAACAATGATGCCAACTATCATCAGGGCACGAGTGGCCTGGAGCGAACCTGGAGCAGAGGAAGAGAAAGAAAGGCAACAGAAAACGATGAAGCAGAGGAAATGTAACAGAACAGTGTGGAGCCTGAGAATAAATGACCTTTTGTGTTGTGGAATGTGGGTGTGCATTTTAAGAAAATAATTTGTTTTGTTTCATACAGTAATGTCTAAAAAATACTAAACTAAAATGAGACCATTTATAATAATCCTGTTGTTAAAGTGCAAATGAGGAGTCACAAAACAGAACATAATAAAGACTAACAAACAGCCTCCAACATATCAAGGAGGCTTTATGTGGCTGTCCAGGTTGTGAATTACATTTGCATTAGCCTGTGAAGACATTTTAATGTGAGCTTTTCCTGGAAGGGAAACCATGGGATACACATGAGCACACATAAACAGTATGAAGGAACACATCTTACACCCTCGAATGTCTTCCCTTTGAGGAGGCCCGTGGAAACATTGCTGTCATGATTCTCATCTGTCAGTGCCCCCCCCCCCCCCCCCCCCCCCCCCCCACACACACACACACACTATAAACCTATCACAGGGTGAGACCCCTTTTGCCTCTCCCCCCTGTCCACCTACGGTAGAACCAGTCTGTGCCAGTCTAGGCCATCCCTGCTCTGCCCAAACAAACAAAACCTTTTGCAGTGAGGGAGTGATGGGTGGAGAGAGGCAGGGGAGAGGAGGATGCAGAAACAGAATATAAATCAGTGGGAAATGCCAAGCAACAGGGTCATTATACAGTAAAATGAGAGCAGAGAAGGATACACTGTATCCTGGCTTGGAGTGTCTGCTGTTTCACATATGCTAATAATGTTTGGCCGTGTGATTACACTCTACAATGGGACGCTTGTAGGACACTGTAGCTTTTCTTGTTCTCAAAAAAAAAACCCAGCTAAATTATCTCATAATAAATAAAGTTGTATACCTTTTATACACCATGTACAATGATAGATTTTGTATAAGGCCATTATGCATTTGGTTAGCTCTGTTTTTATCTTATAGGTTGCGGTGGGTGGCTGTAGCTCAGGAGGGAGGTAGAGCAGGTGCTCTGCTGATTGGAAGGTTCATGGTTTGATCCCTGACTCTCCAAGCCTGCATGCCAGTGAAGGCCGCTAACCCCAAGTTGTTCTCTGTCACAGTGTTCACATAAGATGCACATGTGTTTTCTATGCACATAAGAGCACAGAAAACAGTGAATGAGTGAACACTGAGTGCTCCAGGAGAGTAGAAAAGTGCTATATAAGAATCAGAGAATTTATCCTCTGGTATTTTATTGTGTAGGGTGTTTATCCTGAAAGGTGTCTTAGAAATAACATTTTAATTACATAGTAAAAATGGTAAATGGCCTGTATTTGTATAATAAAGCTTTACGCTTTAGTAAACCAATTCAGGCCACTTTTCTCAGTGTTGGTATAATTAGACAAACCATTTTTCTTTCTCTTTCTTTCTGTTTTGTTGTTGTTGTTTTTGTTTTTTTGTTTTTTGTTTTGTGTTTTGTGTTTTTTTGTTTTTTTTTTTGGGGGGGGGGGGGGGGGGGGGGTGCGACCTCAAAAACCGATTCAGAGACAGATACAGAGAACAGCCTGAGGCCATCATCATTTCAGCTAATACAGCATGACAGCATTACAACAAACCACTGAAGTGGGCCAACACACACCCATCACGCACAGCTTTAGTATCCACAGTGTGTTATCCTTCATTTAAGAATGTGTCCTGTACTAACTATAACAGCAGATGTGAAAACATTTACATTTTTCATCATCATCAGTAAAGAAGCAGCACTGTCTGTCAGTTTTTTGCTTGTTTTTTCTTTTTGTAGCCAGCTTACAAACAGAGGTCACGTCTCTTCCTGTGAGTTTGAAGATATCGAGTATTTAAATCATTTTTTTCTGTACTTGTTCTTGGGAAGCTACAGTTGAGGTATGAAAGAGATTATTTTGGCAGCAGCCACTCCTGCACTGTTTGCACCATATGTGATATTCTACAGCTGGGGTGTCGGACTCAGTTTCACAAAGAGACACGCTGGGAATTAAAAATGTAATTCATAACTGTAATAAATAAATAAAAAAATAAAAAATCCCCTCATTATATCAGTAATTAACATCCTTCTTGTATACAATTGGAGTCACATCCATTTATTTGACATTAAAGTCAACATGTGAATACAAAAACTTGATATGACAACTATATTCAAAAATAAAATAGAAATTGGATCATGTATTTTACATGTATCATAGCGCAAAGGTATACCTTTCAGTGTGAAAAACCTTTAAATTTATTGTTTTGTGACCTGAAGCAGCTGGAAAATTTGCTTAAAATTAGCATCTGGCTGGATTTGGCCCTCCAGCCATGAGTTTGACCACATGTGTTCTAAAGGATCTCTGTGGTGATGCAGGGCTCAGGTTCATTCCTGGAGCAAATGGCATGTGGTTAAAAAAGGTTTTCCTAGAACGTGCCAGTGTGTTGTTTCCTTTTAAAAGTTAAAGTCATTTTCCTCTTTTTTAAACTTTCCATATAAAATGATGACTAGACAAGACAATAAACAAGGACTACTTAATAATGATTTGTGATGAGCAGGTTGCACCTGCAGGAACTAAACCTGTTCAGTGGTTTTTTTAAACCAAGGGGGTAAAAATGCGCCACTTACTGTCGAGCTGAAGGATGGAGTCGTAGATTTTACACTGGAGCTGCCCGGTACTTTGGAAAGCGCACGACATCCAGAGTCCCTGGTACATGGCTACAGCTGTGATGATGTTGTCTCCGATGTACGCGGACATCTTCCATTGCGGCAGGATAGTCCCGATGATCAGACCGACAATACCTATTAATGATAGGAAAAATCCCAGCAGCTGGATCCCGGAGTTGGCCATGCTCTTAATGAACCTCTAACAGGATCCGGTGTTCGTTTCACTTTGCTCGAGTTACAGAACTTCTAAAGTGTCTGTTCTTATTAGTCAGGAAATGATGCAAAAGTCGCAGGTAGTGTCCGTGTCCGTGCAGAAGTGTGTGGCGGGGGTCTTTAGTTGGGGATGGGCATCTAAGTTGCTGGTGATGATGGAAGTGGGTGTGTAATTATCATCCCCGCTGATGCATGGAGTCGCAGTTTTCTGTGCTCTGCTGGGAAATGCCCCCACCGCTTCCAGCAAAGCCACAGGTCGTCTTTCAACCCGACAATTCGTCTCTGTGAATTCCTGCGCTGTTCAGCTGCCATCACTCAGGATGAGTAGTCTGAAGTCAACGTTAGTTTTGTTTTGTTTTTTTGTTTTTTTTAAACCTAACTTCTCAACGTTAGTATGAGACTGAAAGGACATATTGAAGCGTCAAATAACATAAAAAACACTGTTGAACATTTTCTAAGAAAGTTATTAAAGATCAAAACAGGAACAAATATGTGACAGGCTGCTGAATGTGCTCTTTCTGCTTATGTATGTCAGTGTGTGCAGGTGTATGTTGGAGACACAATTTGATGATATGACTCAAACCTATAGTAAGTTTAACTGTAAGAGTTAAATGTACCATTGTGTAGCAGTTGTACCTGAAGGTGTCTTGGCCTTGCTTTATTTAAAACAATGTTTTAAGTAAATTCTTTACAGAAGTATGCAGTGCATGCAAGAAGTACCAAAACATACCCAAAGAGGAACCTTGCTCTCACTCAACAAAACAATTAAAGCTTCATAGCGGCATCTACTATGTCTGAAAAAAGGAAGCCTTGAGAAATGTGTGACCTTAGTCTGAATGACGAGAGAAAATTATGTTTCTTTATTGATGAGGATTTCCCATCTCGCTGTATTTATCAGGTCTTTCCTTACTGCTGTCAGACCCCAAAACAAGGACTTCACTGCTGACCAAACACACAGATCCACACTTGTGCAATAACACTAAGTGCAATTCTCTTTTTTTTGACAACTTTGTATTTCATTCTATATATAGTATATATATAGTATCTTATTCTTGTTATCTTATCCTATTCTAGTGTTTTAGGTTATCTTATCTTATCTTATCTTATCTTATCTAAAAAGGGCAAGAACTGCAAATCCTAAACTTCAATTCACTGCAGTCTGTGTTGACATGTGGCTCACCCAAACGTTTAATCACAACTCATATCACCACAAAAGCGGAAAATTAAGTATTTTCCTTAAATTTACATGACTTCACTTTGATTTTTAATCTTGTTTACGCGATTCTCCATCCACAGCTTTGACTTCCAAATTAACTTCTTTCCTACTTACAGTGAGATAGAAGCTTATCACAGCAGGTAGCTGTACATGATTGCCCCAGATGTCCTCACTGACACAGCCCCAAAGGGATTTGTGTTTCCTGCTGGAATCAAACCTTTTACTTGTTAAACTAATGTGTTCAACACCACGCTAATGAGGTCAGGATTGAAAAGAAGCTAAAAAAAAAAGAGGAATAACCAGTAGGTTAAGAATATAAAAAGAAGAAAGTCCACATGGGGCAGTTTCATACAAAAAAGGAAAATTCATCGAAACAGAAGAATATCTAATCAGAAAAGTTAGCAGAAGAGCATGCACTTCATGTTTGGAGAACTTCTCAGGACTTTTGTAGCCTTACATGTTAAAGATAATTACTAGTACAATTATAATAAGTAATGAAAAAATCATACATATAAAAAACATTAAAAACTGGCCTTTTAATTACTTCCAACAATGGCCAATCCAAACTTTGTTTGGACTCAAATAATGTCACAAATGTACATTTATTAAATTTCAAAAAACTTTTCATGGGGGTTCTTAATAATATATCATAATATATGTATTCTCTTAGGTCCACTTAACATACCAGTTTTAGCCACTTCCTTTTGTGAATGGACAGAAACCAAGAGACAATAGCACGTATTGTCCGGGTCAGATGTCAGGGTCAGCACTGCAGTGTGTATGACTTCAAGCTGGGGATAAACAATAGCCCTACAGTAAAGGGAAAGGAAGTAATAACCCATAAGCCTGGAGGAAGTTATTCCCACTGCCAGGTTAATGGGAATGTGCTCACCTACTGGCTGGATTACCTATTTAAGATGTAATGAGGCTTTTCAGATTGCTCTCGCAGCTCTGTTACCCCCCTTACTCGGCCTTCCTCTGAACTTTACATTTTGTCACGTTCTCGCCCTTTCTGCCCACTTTAAACCACCTCATAACTCTTTTCTTCTCTACTGTATCCTGGCCTCAGGGCTCTGCTGTTAAGACCACCAAATGCTTCACTGTTGCTGGGGAGGAATGAACACATAAAGAATCTCTCTGTTTCTCTCTTCTATACAGTAGAAGCTGATGAGGAGGAGGAGGATGAGGCAGGAGGTTTTTAGGGGTGGAAGACAAACATCTGAAAAGGTGAGCGCTGGGTGATACGTGGAAGAGGAAGATGAGCGGGAAGACGGTTAGGGGCTCAGCACTAGCAGTGCTGTTGCTACTGGTAACCTGATTTATATGATGTCCTCTTGGCTGCTTTTCCACCCAGGTCTTGGACTGCAAAGAACAAAAAATAAAAGGAAGAACATTGCTCTTTCCACCCCTCTTCTCTATCTCCTCCTTTCTCTTTTACTACTTTCTTTTTTTAAAAGCGTAAACACACATTCGTCTTGCCGGTTTAGCCGTTGCTCAAAGCTCAATAGGAGGTGAAGAAGAAAACAGCTAAATCAGACCAACAAGGGGCACTAACAACATTCTCTCAGGGGCCCTCCCTCCTGTTACTGAGGCCTTGCTTGGGTCTGAAGTGAGCAAGTGGAGTGCAAATCCCATGATTAAACTCTAAGTGCCCTTGGAAGTCACTGAGGCATTAGCAATAAAACACAGTGGGCCCACAGCTTTTCCCTGAAAGGCTCTCAGTGCATAAATGAGGGGATGGCGCCTGTCTCTACATGTCCCCTCTCTTCTCCACCTTCAGTTTCCTTATACAAGAAGTCTCGGCTTTTGTGCAACAGCAGGACAGGACAAATAGATTGTGTTCTTGGTCTTGTGGACTTCTATTTTGTCTTCCCTTGTAGGTAGCACGACATGAAAGAGACACTGTTTTCTCTTAGGAGCTGCATTCTTAACAGAAACATTTTCAGACAGTTATCTGCAGGATGTACAGAGCCTTATCAGCAGGAGGATTTGAAGAAGAGGGGCATCCTTTTCTCAGTTTTATATCTCTCCTGTGCATTTTAGGTAGAACACATACGTGGTCACTGTTAACTGTGTAATGTGTGCACTAAAGTTTTGAAAAATTCTTGACAATGAATGACAATTGAATGATTAGAAAGCTAGATTAGTTTGTCTTTAAACTGTACTTGCAAGATCCAGAATGTGCTGATTTTCTAAAAGTACACACTGCTATATGAAAACTGTAAGCTGTGTTTCCAGTGGTTTTGCCTTTATTTTATTACTACAAATATACTACAACAAATTTCAGGAGAAGTTAACTGAAGGGCATTCTGATACTAAAACTGAATCCAACAGGCTAAAACCTTCTCAACTGCCAAATCTTAGTCAGCACGACCATGAATTTAAAACCGACTCTAACATATTTTTAGTTGAGGTCATATTGGCAACAGTACAACAACAACAAAAAGCTATGCTGAGTTGGGACTGTGGACTGAGCAAACTCTCCTGTTAAAGTGAAACTAACTCTATACTCAAGTCATGTTTATAGCCTCTACACTTCACTTTATTCCTTTACAGAATATGTCTTGTTGACTGTGGAGATGAGTCTCAGTTTTAAAAGGTTTTTTTAAAGGCACATTCTTATTGAATATGATTACAGTAGTTCAACTTGAAAGTAACTAAAACTTGATTATCAAACAATCTGTCCAAAACTGAATTAGTAGGACGTTTCTAAGGAGACATGCATTGGAAAACTGCTTAACTAACATTATCTCAACAATAATCATTAGTTGTTGGTTTAACCCTCATCCATCTGTCATATATATGTATGTATGTGTGGGGTCCATGGGGGCGTTTGCTGTGAGAAGCAAAATAATAACAAAAGCAAAACTTATTTCTTCCCAAAGCATCATTGATAATGCAACTAATGTCATTAGTTTTGCCCATTATGCAAAATGAAAATATATTTAATGCAACTTGCAGCTTTTTATCAGGCAATGTTACCACTTCTGTGGTTTTCTGTCATTTTAAATATGTTTGTGATTTATATGATGAACCAGTCGAGGTAATTTTGACCCCAATATAAAATAACTGAAATAACCACAGAAATTAGCAAAATAAACACCAGGCAGCGCACATATGTAATCTTGGTCCTGGGTCTGTCCTGGAGCTGTCTCACCACCTCCTGGGACATGGCCAAAACATCTCACCCAGGAGGCATCCTGTGCAGATGGCCATACCACCTCAACTGGCTCCTTTCTATGTGGAGTAGAAGTGGCTTTACTCTACTCTGAGTCCCAAACGACCAAACTCCTAACCCTCGCCTACTGCCCCAGTGCAAGCTAGAAGTCATGACTTGACAAAGCCAACGGAACCACATCATTTGTCTGCAAATATTATGAACAGAGTTTTTATTTTCTGTGGCTGTAAAGGGACAAGAAACAATCTAATTAGACTAAAGCTAGCCAGACGGAATGGGCAGTTGTAGTATTTTCCGCATGCTATGCTAGCAATGAAAAAAGGAGCAAATAGTTTCAACCTTCCTGTCTGTGAATCAGGGGCAAAGGAAACTCTTTGGTTAACTAGATCTTCCAACAGCGTACTTGTCAGTCAGCAGGTGGAGGTTTCCTAACTCCTAGAAAGGTCATTGCTGCTCAGAGTAAACATGCAATGTAGCAGTATCTGCTCTCCTTTTCATGTGTGGTATGACCGAGGCATGCTGCAGCTCTCACAGGTACAGTAGATCCAGCATTGTCTCCCACTTCCCATCCAGGTAATGAAGTCAGCAATGAAGTCTTTCTTTTTTTAAAAACGACTGTCAGTGTGCACCTAGTCCCCTGGACACGGTGTGTTAATTTAGAGCCCATGACAAATATTAAGTAAACAAATACTTCCGTTTATTATAACTGCAGAGGTGGAATTGGGTGCTTTCAACCGGGGTCCCCTGGCACCTCAAAACATTTGTATTTGTAAAAAGCACTAAGCAAAGCAGGAATAGAAAACAATGATTTCACGGCACTGACAAAATCATAAAAATCGGAATGATAGAAAAAAAACACACGTGCGAGATATTACGAAAATATTCCTGTAGGGTTTGGGGTGTATGGACCCCAGTGATTCGGATTAGGGCTAAAGAAATATGCTAAAATAGTTAAACTCTTTGCATCTAACCCTTCCTCCCTTCCTTCCACAGAGAACATAATAAACTGAGCATTCTGTATTTTCTATAAATATGTTTTCCTTCTTTATCTAGTCTTATGAACCTTTAGAATATTAAAAGTATTAAAGTGACATACTCTTTCTCTTCACCAATATAAATTAGTCATACATTTCTGGTTAAGGTAAATAAAAAAATACAAAAATTATCATTAATGCTAGATAAATGATTTAAACACTACAGAGTCAAATGTACTTATTTGGGTTTTAGGAAAATTGCACTGTGTTAAAAGCATAGTTCATAAGTACAGAGCACATATATATCTTAATATTTAGTTGTAGTTAAAAATTAAATATTCTTAAATTATACATGCAAAGGCATAAGCAAAAACACGCCTCTTTAAAAATACCTTTCTTTCCTCAGCAGTGACTCTATCTTTGAACATTATGTCACTGCCCTCTACTGCTAAAAGTTCAACATTACAGTCCCAGAATCTGACCACAGATACATGTCAAAGGGCAACAGAGTCAAAAGCTAACTACTGTATTTCAAATTACATTAAACATGAGTGTTACAAAAACCAAACAAACAAGTATTTCAAGTGTTAGACTAAAAAAAATGAAAAAAACTATCACACATTGTTATATAGTTATTTGGATCATTTAGAGAAATCACTGTTTTACACGATTTCTGTGGTATGAAATCACAGGCATGCTTCTACTTGTTAAGTTAATTACAAAGCATTTCAGAGGCTGACTACACACCTATGGAATAGATATTATGGAAAGTTAGATCCGGGGATCTCGGAAAGCACCAACAAGAAGTAGAAGTAAAGTGGCAACAATGAATCAAACTCCAGCTGCTGTGCATATGGAATCCACTATGGGAAGGGGTTGTCAGGTGTGTAATTGAAACTGGCATCCAGGAACATAGCCAGAGTTCCCAGGGTGGTGATGATGACAAACAACCACAAGAAGAGACGGTCCACCACCAGGGCGATGAACTGCCAGTCTCCTGTCAGCTGCAGAGAACGCACACACGCAGACACAAAACTGAGTCAGCAATGTACCGTAAGTAGGTAATGACACAAGAACATCGCTAGGGCATGTCTGGAACAATCTGTACTCAGGAACTGTAGGCAGAGTGAATAACAAGCTGCTTGACACTCACCGAGTCATCCGTGTCCTGCTTCTTCAGCTGCTCGGCCATGTATGTCACAGCAGCGATGGCTGACTTCAGATTGGGAGGGAGGATCAGACAGAAACTGTCAGTGTTGGGGACTCTCTGGAGCTGTACTGTGCTCTCACACCTGAAACACAGAGAGGGAGAACGTCAGCAAAGAAGATGCAAAAACAAAAATGAATAAAAGTAAAGTCACTGCAACTTTGTGGACCTTTTCTCATAACCCCCACAGGAACTTCTCCTTTAGAAGACTTTATTATTGAAAGATGAGACAATAATCATTTTATTTCTCAAGGAAACACATGTCCATTTCAAGATCTTTAAATAAAGCCTGCAGACGAGCGGTGAGCGGTAGCTAACATTCTTTAATCAAAACACACAAAGAACAGACAAGCAAGCTTGATGAAGTCCCTGCATGACCGCGGGACAGACGGTCAGCAGAGTCTCCCTGAGCCTAGCATGGCTCTCAGTTAAATACCTTCTCCAGGAACAAAAGGCAGTACACAGCTGTTTCACACCTTAAGGTTCACACTCCCTTGCTTCCTACCAGAGTCCTCAAAGACACAAAAGACTCTTCCTGTGGAGTTGTCTGCTTCCCCCAACTTCCTTACTAGACCCCCAGCATTTGTCTTACTGTATGAGTGTGAGACATGTTAAAATCCAGTGGCACCAAGGTATCATACAATAAAATAATGTGATTAATGCATAAGTAAAAGAAATTCCTATACATGCCCCTTCCTGATTTCTTATGTTTTAACATGTTTGTTACACTTACATGTTTCCAATTTCAAATGTTAACACAGATGTTCAGAGTAAATACAGATTGTAGTTTTTCAAATGATGATTTCATTTAGTTTGGGGAAACAGCTCTCCAACTTTACCTCATGTAGAAAAAGTCATTTCCTTCTAAACCTAATAAGTGGTTTTGTCATCTAGCAAGAACTGCAGTCAAGCATTTGCAATAACTAATAAAAAAAAGCACTTGGGACAATTGTGTTGGTGACAGCTTTTGTTATAATATCAATAATATTTCTATGAATATGGGATACTGTTACATGTTTGCATAGACTTTTGTGGAATATGGAGACACTCCTGGCATTATATGAGCAAAGTGAGACTCATTTTTTAGGGTTGGTGGAGATGAGTGTGAAGATCCAAACAATCCCTGTCAGTGATGGAGAAGCTTTGATGAAAATATTTGGTAAAAAGTTCACCAGCATGAAGGAAATGAAGTTTCAAACTTTCCTTAGGAGGAGCCCAGCACGCCTGCTTAAAGAATAGTAAGTGTGGCGATGTGGATGCTTGCAGCGACTGCTGTATAGAGGCCATCCTGCTACACATGAAACACATCAGAGTCATAATTGTTATTTTAGTCACGTGTTTGTTTATTATCCTTATTGTTTTATCTGGGACAGTTTGCAGACATCTCAGAGAGAGGAGACACCAGCATCTGAACAGAGACTCAAACCAGCAACCTGCAGCTCCCTGCTTGGCTGCTCCAGTTTTCTCCTCACTCATGTTGCCCACCAGTGATTTCTAGCTGCCCACCCACACAGCAGGCTAGAATATGCGCTGAGCCTCAGCACCCAATACTTGGACATGTTTTCTTTATTAAACAATGAACCAGACCCCAAAAAGTAAACAGCTGTTATTGCTAGGCAACGGGAGCAGCATTTGGAGATGCAGCACCTGACATTCCTGACCATGTGGGCGGAGCATGCATGAAATGGAATGTTTAGTAGAACTGTGCAACACAAGCACTTAGTTCCAGCATGTTTCATTGTATCCAGACACAGCTAGAGACACATCTACAGCAGCATCTCTGTGCAGGACAAACGACAGTTGACGAAGAAACATCGAAAACTTCACTTCACTCCTCTACAAAACGTTGGTTCCTTTGTTTAAAAGGCCAAAATGAATCAAGGGAGATCGAGAAGAGGATCGGCGAGTGCTTCACCTCACAATACAGTACAGCTGATTCATTTTAAATTTCAAATGATACAGGCTGAAAATGTCAAATTAAAAGAAGAGGCAGAAAAATCAAGAGGAGAAGCTAAAAATTCAAAGTTTGAAACTGAAGTAGTATTGCAGGAATTACTGGATGTGGGTCTCAAACTTAAAGGAGAGAAGATAAGAAAACAACAGGCAGAAAACGAGAATGAAAACATGAAGAAAGAACTGTTGCAAGCTCAAAAAGCATTGGAGGAAGAGAAAAGCACAGCACAAGAAGCCAAAAATAAATATCAAACTGCAAAGAAGGAGGCAGGAAATGTGATGCAGGAATTACAGGAGGTGCAGGAAGCTTTTGAAGAGGAAAAAAGCAAAATGCAGTTGGCAACACAAGACGCTGCAAATGTAATGGCTGAAGCTGAAACACTAAGGAAGGAATTACTGCATGTGAAGCAACAACTTGAAGAGGAGAAAAAATGTAAACACGAGACAGAAAATGAGATTGAAAATATGAAGAAAGAATTGTTGGAAGCTCAAAAAGTGTTGGAGGAAGAGAAAATTAAAATACAGGAAGCAAAGAAAGAAATGGAAGATACAAAGAGTTACACTCAAAACATGAAGGAGGAACTGATGAAAGTGCAAGAGGAACTTGCAGAAGGGAAAATTGAGTTGAAGGTATTCAAGAAAGAAACGACGGTGACCAAGAAAGGCTGCAAAGATGAACTTAAAGAAATACAAAAGCACAAAAAGGAAGCTAAAGAGCTCCTCAAACACAAAGGGAAACTGGCCAAACAGCAGCTGAAAGAAACATTTAAAGATGCCGAGGAGCAGCTCAACAAAACCTTAAAAGAGCTGAAGGCAAAAGAAAAGCAAGCCGAGGACAGGAGGGGATTCTGGAGCAGACTGCTGAGAAAGAACTGACCCAGCAGCATCTTCCTCCTTCCCCCTCTCTCAACCTTTCTTTCACAAAAATCCCCCCAAACTTTACTTGGGACGTTTGTTTGTTTTTAAAAACTCTATTCTGAATGCATGTACTGACATACAAAAATAAAATTGCCATAACTTGACCTCATGTTGCCTGCTTCTTTTCTTGTGTGTCTGTGGATGTAAAACAGTAACACACTTTCTGCTCTGTGTGTTTTTAATTGCAAATAAATGCAATATGTTTTCATTTTAAAATGCAGTGCAAAAAACTTCTGCTTTAAATATTTTTTTTTTAGCAAAAAGCTTTTTTTTTTTGCCTGTTGTGGAAGTTTTCCATTTAAATAAAGCCTGCAGACGAGCGGTGAGCGGTAGCTAACATTCTTTAATCAAAACACACAAAGAACAGACAAGCAAGCTTGATGAAGTCCCTGCATGACCGCGGGACAGACGGTCAGCAGAGTCTCCCTGAGCCTAGCATGGCTCTCAGTTAAATACCTTCTCCAGGAACAAAAGGCAGTACACAGCTGTTTCACACCTTAAGGTTCACACTCCCTTGCTTCCTACCAGAGTCCTCAAAGACACAAAAGACTCTTCCTGTGGAGTTGTCTGCTTCCCCCAACTTCCTTACTAGACCCCCAGCATTTGTCTTACTGTATGAGTGTGAGACATGTTAAAATCCAGTGGCACCAAGGTATCATACAATAAAATAATGTGATTAATGCATAAGTAAAAGAAATTCCTATACATGCCCCTTCCTGATTTCTTATGTTTTAACATGTTTGTTACACTTACATGTTTCCAATTTCAAATGTTAACACAGATGTTCAGAGTAAATACAGATTGTAGTTTTTCAAATGATGATTTCATTTAGTTTGGGGAAACAGCTCTCCAACTTTACCTCATGTAGAAAAAGTCATTTCCTTCTAAACCTAATAAGTGGTTTTGTCATCTAGCAAGAACTGCAGTCAAGCATTTGCAATAACTAATAAAAAAAAGCACTTGGGACAATTGTGTTGGTGACAGCTTTTGTTATAATATCAATAATATTTCTATGAATATGGGATACTGTTACATGTTTGCATAGACTTTTGTGGAATATGGAGACACTCCTGGCATTATATGAGCAAAGTGAGACTCATTTTTTAGGGTTGGTGGAGATGAGTGTGAAGATCCAAACAATCCCTGTCAGTGATGGAGAAGCTTTGATGAAAATATTTGGTAAAAAGTTCACCAGCATGAAGGAAATGAAGTTTCAAACTTTCCTTAGGAGGAGCCCAGCACGCCTGCTTAAAGAATAGTAAGTGTGGCGATGTGGATGCTTGCAGCGACTGCTGTATAGAGGCCATCCTGCTACACATGAAACACATCAGAGTCATAATTGTTATTTTAGTCACGTGTTTGTTTATTATCCTTATTGTTTTATCTGGGACAGTTTGCAGACATCTCAGAGAGAGGAGACACCAGCATCTGAACAGAGACTCAAACCAGCAACCTGCAGCTCCCTGCTTGGCTGCTCCAGTTTTCTCCTCACTCATGTTGCCCACCAGTGATTTCTAGCTGCCCACCCACACAGCAGGCTAGAATATGCGCTGAGCCTCAGCACCCAATACTTGGACATGTTTTCTTTATTAAACAATGAACCAGACCCCAAAAAGTAAACAGCTGTTATTGCTAGGCAACGGGAGCAGCATTTGGAGATGCAGCACCTGACATTCCTGACCATGTGGGCGGAGCATGCATGAAATGGAATGTTTAGTAGAACTGTGCAACACAAGCACTTAGTTCCAGCATGTTTCATTGTATCCAGACACAGCTAGAGACACATCTACAGCAGCATCTCTGTGCAGGACAAACGACAGTTGACGAAGAAACATCGAAAACTTCACTTCACTCCTCTACAAAACGTTGGTTCCTTTGTTTAAAAGGCCAAAATGAATCAAGGGAGATCGAGAAGAGGATCGGCGAGTGCTTCACCTCACAATACAGTACAGCTGATTCATTTTAAATTTCAAATGATACAGGCTGAAAATGTCAAATTAAAAGAAGAGGCAGAAAAATCAAGAGGAGAAGCTAAAAATTCAAAGTTTGAAACTGAAGTAGTATTGCAGGAATTACAGGATGTGGGTCTCAAACTTAAAGGAGAGAAGATAAGAAAACAACAGGCAGAAAACGAGAATGAAAACATGAAGAAAGAACTGTTGCAAGCTCAAAAAGCATTGGAGGAAGAGAAAAGCACAGCACAAGAAGCCAAAAATAAATATCAAACTGCAAAGAAGGAGGCAGGAAATGTGATGCAGGAATTACAGGAGGTGCAGGAAGCTTTTGAAGAGGAAAAAAGCAAAATGCAGTTGGCAACACAAGACGCTGCAAATGTAATGGCTGAAGCTGAAACACTAAGGAAGGAATTACTGCATGTGAAGCAACAACTTGAAGAGGAGAAAAAATGTAAACACGAGACAGAAAATGAGATTGAAAATATGAAGAAAGAATTGTTGGAAGCTCAAAAAGTGTTGGAGGAAGAGAAAATTAAAATACAGGAAGCAAAGAAAGAAATGGAAGATACAAAGAGTTACACTCAAAACATGAAGGAGGAACTGATGAAAGTGCAAGAGGAACTTGCAGAAGGGAAAATTGAGTTGAAGGTATTCAAGAAAGAAACGACGGTGACCAAGAAAGGCTGCAAAGATGAACTTAAAGAAATACAAAAGCACAAAAAGGAAGCTAAAGAGCTCCTCAAACACAAAGGGAAACTGGCCAAACAGCAGCTGAAAGAAACATTTAAAGATGCCGAGGAGCAGCTCAACAAAACCTTAAAAGAGCTGAAGGCAAAAGAAAAGCAAGCCGAGGACAGGAGGGGATTCTGGAGCAGACTGCTGAGAAAGAACTGACCCAGCAGCATCTTCCTCCTTCCCCCTCTCTCAACCTTTCTTTCACAAAAATCCCCCCAAACTTTACTTGGGACGTTTGTTTGTTTTTTAAAAACTCTATTCTGAATGCATGTACTGACATACAAAAATAAAATTGCCATAACTTGACCTCATGTTGCCTGCTTCTTTTCTTGTGTGTCTGTGGATGTAAAACAGTAACACACTTTCTGCTCTGTGTGTTTTTAATTGCAAATAAATGCAATATGTTTTCATTTTAAAATGCAGTGCAAAAAACTTCTGCTTTAAATATTTTTTTTTAGCAAAAAGCTTTTTTTTTTTGCCTGTTGTGGAAGTTTTCCATTTAAATAAAGCCTGCAGACGAGCGGTGAGCGGTAGCTAACATTCTTTAATCAAAACACACAAAGAACAGACAAGCAAGCTTGATGAAGTCCCTGCATGACCGCGGGACAGACGGTCAGCAGAGTCTCCCTGAGCCTAGCATGGCTCTCAGTTAAATACCTTCTCCAGGAACAAAAGGCAGTACACAGCTGTTTCACACCTTAAGGTTCACACTCCCTTGCTTCCTACCAGAGTCCTCAAAGACACAAAAGACTCTTCCTGTGGAGTTGTCTGCTTCCCCCAACTTCCTTACTAGACCCCCAGCATTTGTCTTACTGTATGAGTGTGAGACATGTTAAAATCCAGTGGCACCAAGGTATCATACAATAAAATAATGTGATTAATGCATAAGTAAAAGAAATTCCTATACATGCCCCTTCCTGATTTCTTATGTTTTAACATGTTTGTTACACTTACATGTTTCCAATTTCAAATGTTAACACAGATGTTCAGAGTAAATACAGATTGTAGTTTTTCAAATGATGATTTCATTTAGTTTGGGGAAACAGCTCTCCAACTTTACCTCATGTAGAAAAAGTCATTTCCTTCTAAACCTAATAAGTGGTTTTGTCATCTAGCAAGAACTGCAGTCAAGCATTTGCAATAACTAATAAAAAAAAGCACTTGGGACAATTGTGTTGGTGACAGCTTTTGTTATAATATCAATAATATTTCTATGAATATGGGATACTGTTACATGTTTGCATAGACTTTTGTGGAATATGGAGACACTCCTGGCATTATATGAGCAAAGTGAGACTCATTTTTTAGGGTTGGTGGAGATGAGTGTGAAGATCCAAACAATCCCTGTCAGTGATGGAGAAGCTTTGATGAAAATATTTGGTAAAAAGTTCACCAGCATGAAGGAAATGAAGTTTCAAACTTTCCTTAGGAGGAGCCCAGCACGCCTGCTTAAAGAATAGTAAGTGTGGCGATGTGGATGCTTGCAGCGACTGCTGTATAGAGGCCATCCTGCTACACATGAAACACATCAGAGTCATAATTGTTATTTTAGTCACGTGTTTGTTTATTATCCTTATTGTTTTATCTGGGACAGTTTGCAGACATCTCAGAGAGAGGAGACACCAGCATCTGAACAGAGACTCAAACCAGCAACCTGCAGCTCCCTGCTTGGCTGCTCCAGTTTTCTCCTCACTCATGTTGCCCACCAGTGATTTCTAGCTGCCCACCCACACAGCAGGCTAGAATATGCGCTGAGCCTCAGCACCCAATACTTGGACATGTTTTCTTTATTAAACAATGAACCAGACCCCAAAAAGTAAACAGCTGTTATTGCTAGGCAACGGGAGCAGCATTTGGAGATGCAGCACCTGACATTCCTGACCATGTGGGCGGAGCATGCATGAAATGGAATGTTTAGTAGAACTGTGCAACACAAGCACTTAGTTCCAGCATGTTTCATTGTATCCAGACACAGCTAGAGACACATCTACAGCAGCATCTCTGTGCAGGACAAACGACAGTTGACGAAGAAACATCGAAAACTTCACTTCACTCCTCTACAAAACGTTGGTTCCTTTGTTTAAAAGGCCAAAATGAATCAAGGGAGATCGAGAAGAGGATCGGCGAGTGCTTCACCTCACAATACAGTACAGCTGATTCATTTTAAATTTCAAATGATACAGGCTGAAAATGTCAAATTAAAAGAAGAGGCAGAAAAATCAAGAGGAGAAGCTAAAAATTCAAAGTTTGAAACTGAAGTAGTATTGCAGGAATTACTGGATGTGGGTCTCAAACTTAAAGGAGAGAAGATAAGAAAACAACAGGCAGAAAACGAGAATGAAAACATGAAGAAAGAACTGTTGCAAGCTCAAAAAGCATTGGAGGAAGAGAAAAGCACAGCACAAGAAGCCAAAAATAAATATCAAACTGCAAAGAAGGAGGCAGGAAATGTGATGCAGGAATTACAGGAGGTGCAGGAAGCTTTTGAAGAGGAAAAAAGCAAAATGCAGTTGGCAACACAAGACGCTGCAAATGTAATGGCTGAAGCTGAAACACTAAGGAAGGAATTACTGCATGTGAAGCAACAACTTGAAGAGGAGAAAAAATGTAAACACGAGACAGAAAATGAGATTGAAAATATGAAGAAAGAATTGTTGGAAGCTCAAAAAGTGTTGGAGGAAGAGAAAATTAAAATACAGGAAGCAAAGAAAGAAATGGAAGATACAAAGAGTTACACTCAAAACATGAAGGAGGAACTGATGAAAGTGCAAGAGGAACTTGCAGAAGGGAAAATTGAGTTGAAGGTATTCAAGAAAGAAACGACGGTGACCAAGAAAGGCTGCAAAGATGAACTTAAAGAAATACAAAAGCACAAAAAGGAAGCTAAAGAGCTCCTCAAACACAAAGGGAAACTGGCCAAACAGCAGCTGAAAGAAACATTTAAAGATGCCGAGGAGCAGCTCAACAAAACCTTAAAAGAGCTGAAGGCAAAAGAAAAGCAAGCCGAGGACAGGAGGGGATTCTGGAGCAGACTGCTGAGAAAGAACTGACCCAGCAGCATCTTCCTCCTTCCCCCTCTCTCAACCTTTCTTTCACAAAAATCCCCCCAAACTTTACTTGGGACGTTTGTTTGTTTTTTAAAAACTCTATTCTGAATGCATGTACTGACATACAAAAATAAAATTGCCATAACTTGACCTCATGTTGCCTGCTTCTTTTCTTGTGTGTCTGTGGATGTAAAACAGTAACACACTTTCTGCTCTGTGTGTTTTTAATTGCAAATAAATGCAATATGTTTTCATTTTAAAATGCAGTGCAAAAAACTTCTGCTTTAAATCTTCTTTTTTTTTTTTAGCAAAAAGCTTTTTTTTTTTGCCTGTTGTGGAAGTTTTCCATTTAACTAGCTTTTATATGCTATATGTTATGCAGCTTAAAAAGCAATACTAAGAGTCTGCAGTCATGCTCGTAGTTGCCTTCGTGTTTGCTAGTTTATGCTAACATGCGCACACTGACAATGCTAACACGCTAATGTGTAGCAGCTAGAGCTTTTTTTGACCCTTCACACTGTCTTAGGCTACGTTCACACTGCAGGTCTTAATGCTCAATTCCGATTTTTTGATCAAATCCGATTTTTTTGTCTGCTCGTTCACACTACAAATAAAATGCGACAGCAAACGTGCTCTAGTGTGAACGCTCAAAGCGGCCTGCATGCGCAAAAGAAGACGTCACACACAACACGCTCTGTTTAGACCCAAAGCAAACAGTATTGTTTGACTGATGGCCCTTAATATAAAGACTTCGGACTTTACGTTTCCAATTTTTGCATACATAATAATTACATTACATAATAATGTAAATAGCCTAATAATTATCCTTACTGCTGTTTAAGAGAGGAGCGGTGCTTCAAAGGATAGTTGCAGATTTCTGTCAGAATCTGAAGATTATACAGTACAAATAAAATGTTCACGTTTCTCCAACGTTGTCTTCCCAGCAGTTTCACTGACATCTACACGGGATGGCCAGGAAGCGTTCGCGATGTCTTCTCGGGCGCTTCTCCGGAGCTGATAATTGGCATCTGTCTTGTGTCAGTTACGTAAAAGACGGATTTAATGCGACTTGACCGTTCAAACAGCAGTCGCTTTCTAAAACATCGGATATGTATCGGATTCAGTACCACATACGAAAGTGACCCAGATCGGATTTGAAAATATCGGATTTGTGCCGTTCACACTGTCATACCATGATTGGATATGGGTCGCATAGGGTCAAAAAAATCGGATTTGATGCGCTTTCGCCTGCAGTGTGAACGTAGCTGGCTACGTTCACACTGCATGCGAAAGCGCATCAACGCAGTGTGAACGTAGCCTTAAGCGTTTAGCATGTTAATGTGATAACATTTGGTAATTATAGCACAAAGCATTAACCCTCATCCTCTCAACATATTTAACATACACAGACTACCGACTGGGCTCTGTGTAGATCTCAACAATCATAACAGTTGCTACTACTAATCTGGACCATTTTGATTCCAATATAAAATAAATTGAATAAACACACAACCAGTCAGCCCAGCATGTCCTAGGTGGAGTTGTGTGTTGTGTTGTATTTATTATAGCAATTACAATATGAGATTCAACTCAAAACCCCTCTTACTGTATAAGACAAAGAACAATGTGTTTTGCAAAGAAAGCACCTTCTAACCTGGAGGATATCTTGCCGCTCGAGTTTGTCACAAAAACACTTCTGTGAGAAGTTAAAAACTGTAGTAACAACCTCATAAATGTTTCAAAACCTGAGATTTATGCTGCGTATGTCACGAGTCACTGTGCAGCGTGGTTAATCTCTGCTAAAACAAAGCATGACTCTGTTTAGACACATCTGTCTTGACTCTTTATAACATACAGAATGTGTCTTTGTGTGTCCTTGACCCAGGCAGGCTTCCTGCAGCTCCTCTAAACACTGAGTGACAGCAGCAAACTCCAAGCAGAGGGGTTAACGTTTACGTGATGCAGTAACATTTGACTTCTTCATTCTTTGTCTCACACAGCTGTTCCATGAAGCGAAACACATGTGCTGACACAATCTTTATATTTATATTAGGCCTCTTTTATTTTTGTGATAGGACGGTCGAACAGACAGACGGAATAACATGCAGGAAATGGACCAGGGAAGAGTCAAACCGCTGTTACAGCCATTCGGCATAAGGGTCAAACCACCAAATTATACTGAGACCCAGGCAGGATCTTTCTTCTTTCTTCTGCTCTGTAACTCACTTGCTTCGTAACAAACTAAACTTCATAATTAAACCAAAAGACTAGATTATGAAATGACAAATTTGAGGGATTTATGCAATCTATCTATGTCTATAAAATTAAGATTGTCACCTGTATTTTGCACATCCTTTGTATTAAATAAAGCATTTCTATTTGAGTGTGATGTATCCATGCCTTTTATCCCACTTATTAAATTTGGGGATGGAAAATGGTGGAGAGAGTTCATACCTTTCTTTTGAGAACAGTTACGCTGTGCTCCAACTTTTCTTTGCACCCACTAGATTCACATTGTTTTCATTCTTCATTATATGAAAACATGTAGATATCATGGATGCATATCATGTAACAGGCTGGCTGGGCACCACAGTGCACCTGTCACACTGGCACCATCACTACATATGTGCAGTCTATGTATATGGTCTATAGTTGTTCAGTGTGAGAGTCGATAACTAGCACCAGAATGAGGACGGCGTCAGTAAGGAAGCAGGACGTGTTACAGAAAGACAGCATGACAACAGATGGATAGGACAGTAAAAATGAATCAACTCCCATAGGAAGGCTGGTGCTGGTGTATGCATCCGTGTGTGTGCGTGTGTGTGTGTGTGTGCGTGCGTGTGTGTGCGTGTGTGTGTGTGCGTGTGTGTGGTAAGTAGTGGTCCACACGCCACCCACATTCCACAGCTTGTATTCATTACCTCAGATTCACGGAGTCCTCACTGTGACAAACACACACAGGCACATGTATGTACTGTACATTGGGACTGTAACTATACCATCATGTAAATATATCTATATTGAGTTTAACTCTTATTAGAGCGGAAAAAACATAAAAAACAAAATAAAAGAAATTTGCCCAAACTGCATGCTTGCTTCAAGATGTGGGAATAGAACATGTATGCATATATGTATGCATATGTATACTCTCTGTGAATGGTACTCATGGCCATTGATCAGTGGTTGTTGATCAATGGTCATGAGAATTTGCATAATTAAGATTAAGGAACTGACCTCCCAGCCCATTGTTCCTTCAGTGGGCTGGTTTCAGTCATTATGCAAATGTGCTGTTTATAAGATTTGGGGAAACCTGCAGTCAGCTGAGACTGAAGATGTCACTTGGATGAGTGACGAAACTTTTCTCCCACAAAACGCTACGTCCAGATGAACAGAATCAACTTTTGAACATGTATGCACTTTATAACAAGCACACAGAGTTTGGAATAGTATAAAGTTGTCTCATATCACCAAACATCCACAAAATTCTTATTCAAAAAAATTCTTATAAGCAACAAGTCTGATAGTCAACTGATAAGTGAAATCAAGTTACAGTGTGTTGCCTCATTTTTCACAGAACCGGATGAGGCAACAGACATATAGATGAATCATGTCTGTATTTCTATGATAGCACAGCCACCATCTCTCCCACATCTAACACGACAAAAGCCTCCTATGCCTCTATCACTCAGCACCAGCTTTCCCTTCCACTCATCTATTCTTCACTGTCCCTCGAGCTCCTTTCTGTGGGATTACCCCCTAATGCCAAACCTAAACAGAGGCTTAGTGGCTGGCGACTGTGGATGTGGGTGTGGGGCTTAGCTGGGGCTGAATGTGATGCTTTTGGAACAGGATGAGAGCTGTCCAGCACAAGATCTCATTCATGGGACTGTGAAGCTGGTTATGAGGCAAGACCCACGAGGCAAGGTACCAGCTGATTAGCCAGAATGAAGCAGGTAACATAAAGACATCATGTTTCTAAGCAACTACACTCTTTCTGGTTATCTTGAGTAGCTTATCTCACCCATTCTTAACTACTACCAATGACAGTATGAAGCAAAACATGAACAACCCTAAAACTGCATTATGACACGGCTTTAACATGCACACGCACATTCTAGTCATTTTATTAAAACAGTAAGCTGAGCATCTGGATTGAATTGTTGATGCATTTCAGAAAACATAAAATAATTACCAAAACTTGCTCAAATTCATCATCTGACAGTGATTATCATTGCACGTTCTGCAGTTCATCAGTGGTAATAGGTATTATAATGTTTCAGTCAGGACTACAGAAGCAGACCAGATTAGTGGAATCTCAGTCTCAACTCATTTGTATAGCGCCAAATCGCAACAACAGTTGCCTCAAGGTGCTCGCTAATGGAGATTTGCTGCATAATGCGGTTATGGCGTTAATGTCATTTTAACGAGATTGTTATAATGTTATAATCCAACTTGTGGAGATTTGAATATATATTCTGCATTTCAGTCATGCCTTTGAAGCATCCAATACATTCTGAATTAGTACGACAATTCAATTCTTAAAAACACCTTTAACACAATCTTATTAGATATGATATCAGAAGGCTCAAGGAGATGTGTTTACTGTTGCAGCCTTGACAGATCCTCTGAGCTTCTGCAATGATGGCTATAACTCTGCCAACTCCAGCACACAGTGTACTTTACTATAATAGCTGATCTGGCACCAGATCCAACATTCACACTTTGGCACACTCTACAAAGGAGATTCATGCCCACACTGGCTTTTATTAATGTTAATAGAAATAGCTTTCCCCATCAGGATCTGCACATCTCAGCTTAGAAAGAGGCTGAATCAGGATGAATTAGCCTCAGGGTCAATACTTCAGCTCTGTGGTTCTTAATATTCGTGACAGGCGCTAGAACTTTTTGGCAGTCTGTCTTTATTTGATGATATAAACCAATACATTTAATCCCATCAAACATGTTACATTTTTGCCTGAAGAAAAATGAATATTTGTAAAAGTTTTCTGCTAGTGGAAAACTTTGTGTGGAGTCTGTCTTACCAACTTTGCTGATGTGCATAACACAAACTCCACTTATTTCTATTTCTTAGTTATTTAATGCCTTGAAAAAAAAACTGCCCGCTCATTTCTTTCACAACCATTCACAGACCTATTCGCTGGTTAAGACTTGTTTTAATAGTTAAAGTTAGAATTTAGCTTAGGGTTGGGGAAAGGTTTCACCTTTATAGTTGTGATGTTTTTTGTTTGCTCAACCTGTGGCATTCAACCCTAACCCTATTCTGGTGCAATATGTCTTTTTTTTTTTAACTTATATTAAAAACAATTCACTTAAATGTTGGTTTTCAGGGAAACAGAAAATATTAATTCTAGCTGGCACCCATCAAAATATGTTCATATTCTTCCCAAAAGTACGTTTTGGTTGCTGTCAGAATGGAGTCGGGGTTGAGGTTGAGGATCAATGTCAGTACATTTTGATTCAGAGAGAGCCTTACAGCCATACCTGTACATTTATATATATGTGGGTTAGAGTTAAGCTTCTTCCACAAACACCAGAGCAGGCAGTATCCACATGATTTCTGCACAAAATCTGAGATCTGAGAGGAGCTAATCAAAATGACAACAAGCCAACTGCTGTTTCCTGGCAATAAACCAAAGAAGTTTGAAGTATATTGGCTCAGCGATTGTCAAGGAAGGTTACAAATAGATGAACAAAGCTTTTGTGAATTATTAATACGAAGAAAATGAAGTAGATATTTTTGGATACTCATACAATTTCATTTAGACACAGTCACACCTCTAATAGATTGCTTTTTTTCTTTGTCATACCTGCCTCGCCAAGGTAAGACAAGATCAGGGTTGATCTTGCGAATGAAATACTCTCCTCCCGGCTGTCGCCCATTGTAGCTTTGAATAGGTGTGTCATCAGAAGATTCCTCTTCCAAAAAGGGTTCCTCTGGTTTTGGCCTCATCATGCCAATGTATTTAGGCAGGAAATGTATGAACACCTGAAAAATCAAATGGAGGAATTCAGTGGTTTCACAGAGGTTTGTACTTTTGTTTCAAGCTGACCCAACTTAACCCAAGCATAAATTACAACTTTATAGAAGGTATCTGTTTTACTCTGTGGCTTTACATGTAATGTCACTTTTCAAACAATGAATTCAGACAAACTACAATCAACAACTACTTAATTTAACACACTTTTGCAAAGTGCCTAATCATAAGAGTCAGCAAAAATTCAGAAGCTAATTGCTATTAGATTGTTAACTTTGAATGTCAACACTCATTCAATTGTATCCATTTTTGCCATCTGTAAGTGGTGCATTTTTATGTCCTATCCAACCAAATTTCATACTGACCTTTGTATTTTTATCATATGCTTACATACTTTCAAATTATAGAATTATAATGTGCACAAAACCCTTTTTAATGAATCTGTGGAACGTGGTTTAGTAAATTCTCACCTGCTTATTCTGCTGTTCTGCTATTCTGGTAATGCAGTTAAACATAATGAACCTTTATTCATTAATTATCAATCACATTTCATGTGTATAATAATAAATTAACACTATACACCTCTGCGTTTTTTGATAATATTAACGCTCTAAAGTTTAAGGCATCATATTTAGGAAAATTAACCCAGTATTTTTTGGGAGAAAGACAAAAGTACTACTTCTGGGGGGGAAATGTGAAAAGTTGTTTTTTGTTGTCTGTTTGCAAGACTTGAAAGAACAATTTTCTAAAAACACAAATGAAATATTCTGATTGGCTAAAATTAGGGTTGGGCGGGGCTAGGGCAGTCACAGATGGCCCAGCAGTGTAAATGTGAGCTTACAGTTAGAGAAAAATAAACACTAAATAAAGTCTTCTTAACCCTCCTGTTATGTTGGCTGTCAAATTGACCCATTCTGGTGTGAAATGGTCTACAGTATATTGTGTACTACAACGTCTCTGGAGACTCAGTATTTTCTCCCATTTCATAATGAGTGCTGTCAGATGGGAGACAGATACGGTGACAGTTATTATTATCCCATAAAAAAAAAAAAATGTTAAAGAGGTTTTTTTAATAATTGGTGTCATGAAAAACTATTATATTTTATATATAGGTCTTTCCAGCGTACTTTTAAAAAAATGATTTACGTTTTTTTGTAAAAATATATTCTCATTGAACCATGACCTATAAGACCGTAACTAAACATGCCCTGGGTCAGGAACACAAAACACATTGCTGCACCTGAGAAACTGACATCACAGGACAGTTAAATTACATATAAAGTAACCTTTATGATATCCTCAAAGTTTAAGTATATTCATAAAAAAAATTATATGTGATCCATGATTTCAAATTCTTACATAAACATTTTAGATGATTATTAAATACCTTTCGGACCCAGCTTGGCATGATGTGTGTGCTGGGTGTTCGGTGATGCAGGTTGAGGACTACCACACTTAGGATGACAGAGAAGGTCACCAAGATCATAGTGAACATGACGTAGTTGACAATAATTGGGATGCCGAGGGAAGTCTCTGGGACCTTGTCAGCCAGCAGCAACATGAAGACAGTCAGAGCAATGAGGACGGAAATGGAAAGAGTCATTTTCTCTCCTGTAAAGAAAAGGGACAAGTTGACAAATTAATTATGACAGTAAGGTAGAAAACATTTTGTCTGTACACAGTGTTATACTAACAAGAGCAGAATTCAAGACATTAAGGAACTTGCTATCAAGAGACTTGCTGATATTTATCAGACTCAGGCTGATTTCCATCAATTTCAGGGTTTAGCAATTGGCTCTAATCTGGTTATACACTGAGGTACTATATCAAACTGCTATCTTTTAGCAGAGCGTTCTCACTCCCGAGGCGTAACATGTCGACGTTTTGTCACGTCCCGCGGCGTTCCTGAGGAACGCGAAAGGAGACCTTCGGCGTTCTTATGGTACGCGGCGGGCTATGGCTGGAATCCAGTGCAATGACGCTCCCGCGGTAGTAGACGTTCCAGCCCTGTATTTCAGCCCTAAACCTAACCTTATCCCTAGCCCTGACCATAACCTTATTCCTGACCTTAACCAGGACTTTAATGATGTTAAATAGCGTGTTTCTAAGCGATTTGAAGAAAAAGAGCGAACATGTGTAGGTTCAGTCCAGACGGTTCTCATATTTCCTCTTTTTCCGAGGTCGTCATTTAGGAACGTGGTGGGTAGCCGAAAACGTAATATGGTGACGATTTGTCACCTAGCGTAAAATGTTACGCTTTGGGAGTGAGAACGGGTTGCTTTTAGTCAGTGGTATCTTAGGCCGAGCAGCCTGCTAGGTTTGTTATACACTTGTAAAAACCCTGAAGCTTTCCGTTGAATATGTTCTGCTGTTTTGTTTGTTTTTTCATTGGCAGTGAAGCATTATTATGAAATGTGTCTGCAAAACGACAGTTAATAACAGTGATCCATCATTCACCTTCAATGTATTGTAGATCAATACAGTTCTTTAAAGGTCGCCCTGACTTACAGAGCAGCTCAAATTAGACACATGCTTATTGTCATGAGATTAGGCAGTTTTTCACTTCCTATGCTTGCTCTTGGCAATGATGTGTAGTCATAATGTCACAACATGTCACATGTGCTGACCTGCTCCAGGAGGCAGGTAGAAGACAAATATAGCCAACACGCTGGTGAGGATACAGGGCACAATGATGTTGATGATGTAGAAAAGAGGCTTCCTCTCTATGATGAGATAGAAGGTGATGTCCTCATACAGGTCCTCCTTAACGTTCTTTCTTGTTGGTTTGTGACAAATGGCCCATTCACCATTCTCTGTCCAAGGTGAGGCGCAAGGAGAAGAAGTTAAATGTAAAGAGGATTTATTCTAAATCAGACACAGTCTGGTAAATAAAAAATGAAGCCACTTAAAAAAATGTACGTACAGAACACGTAAAGCACAGGTGTCAAACTCCAGGCCTCGAGGGCCGGTGTCCTGCAGGTTTTAGATATGTCCTTGATCCAACACAGCTGATTCAAATGGTTAAATGACCTCCTCAACATGTCTTGAATTTCTCCAGAGGCCTAGAAATAAACTCATCATGTGATTCAGGTGTGTTGACCCAGGGGGAGATCTAAAATCTGCAGGACACCAGCCCTCGAGGCCTGGAGTTCGACACCCTGTTCACAAAAACAGGACAAATACTGAAAAGCATCACTACGTGCACCAACCAGTGAAAGCGTTCTCATCTATTACAATCTCTTGGATCTCTTTGCCGTCATGATCCAGAAAGTATTGCAGGTCAACCTCAGAGGAATCATAGGTGTACGAGCGGAAAATCATGCTGCAGTTTTGCCAGTCAAATGGGAAGTACGCCACCTATAGATTGTTAAAGTCAACATATCATTTTGAAGATGACTCTCAAAAAAGCTCCAAGGAGGAACCGTCTATGCACTGGTACTGTTTCAATGGAAACGAGCTTAGACTGTACCTCTATAGAGCAGGAACTGCGGTAGATGGCGGGTGGAAGCCAGTTAACAGTGCCGTCACTGTAAACCAAGACGTTGACGTACAGAGCCACATCAAACTGGCCGTCATTACTGAAGGAAGAGAAACGTGACATTTATTGAGGCAAAGTATCTATCCTATCACAGCATCAAACAAATACCAATGTTGGTGCTGATCAATCTGACACGATATGGCGTGTCCAAACAAATACTATGATTGGTTTGATTATAATCCAAATAGACAAATTAAAAAGTTCATCTTGACAGGAAGTCAGGGGATCATTGAACTTATTATAAATCATCCAAGAAGAAACATGATAGTACTACTCACTACTTGAGATATTCTAAGTCTTGGCCAAATGTGGTGGACCAACCTCGTCTTTAGGGCAGGCACTCTGTTAGTCATGATGCAAGATGTAAGTGTGAGTGCAGTCAGGACACTCACTTGTTTATGAGGTAGATGTCAGGTCGCCACACCTTGTTGGGAGGAATTCTCAGAACATTAATGTCGTCATATTCAGCTGGGTTCCAGGACAGCCTGTAGTCTGTCCATTCCTGCAGGGATGAACAAAAGGAGAAAGGCAAAGTGAATCACGAAAAAGAGTAAACAGCTGAACAGACAACAGGTGATGTCCCTGTCATTCCCATCTTTGATTCTCCAGCGTTTGGCAAGTCATTTAATCCCACTGACATAAACATTCACAATCAAGCACACATACTGTCACAAACAGAGCAGCCATCCTGAAATCTAATCAGCGAGGGCGAGGGAGTGAACTGAGACAGTGAGTCAGAGAAAAAGAGAGATAAAACATGAAATAATTTGTAGTTATGAAAAGTGACAAGTCCGTTTGAGGGCAGAGCGAAGGAGCACAGGAGAGAGGCATCAGAGCAAGGCTCACTAATGAAGATGAATGTTTTCATGCTCATACCAGATTCATGAACACGTTAGTCGTCATCTCGCCGTTCTTCTCATTCTGCAGTGGGATAATAACAGGGAGAGGGGTGGACGTATGTACATTAGTGATGCCACTATATCTTGTTGTGTATGACAGTACCATTACTTTCAGACCTCCTCTATTGAAACTAATCGAGACAGATGAGTGTGATCCTGGTTCTATTCAAACTCAGCAATCAAATTACATTTTAGGTAAAAGATAGAGTGCGAATGTATTTTAGACATGGTGTAGAAGCATACAATGCTATGAAGTAATTGTTTCCTTCCTTTCTTTAGCATATTTTTTTTCACAGTTACATATTTCCAATCATTAAAATAATTATATTATTAGATAAAGAAAATAAATACAAATTGTAGTTTTACCCGGTGCTATGTAAAGAAAAGTAATTGCCCCTTAAATCTAATTAAGCTGCTGAGGAGGTTATGCCCTCCTCAGCAGCATGAACAGCAATCAAGCGTTTGTGATAACTGGCAAAGAGTCTTTCGCAACACTGTGTAGAAATTTAAACCACTCTTCTTTGCAGAATTGTTTTGACTTGGCCACAGTAGAGGGTTTTCAAACAATGCATGGCAAGTTTAAAGTCTTTCAAAAGCATCTTAATTGGAAATAAGTTCAGACTGCTTTCTTTGAGCCAGTCAGAGTTGGACTTGGATGTATTCTGGATCATTATCCTCAAATATGCTTCAGCATTGGACATTGTTCCACCAATTACAGCAAGTCATCCAAGCCCTGAAGCAGCCCTGGACCATCACTTTACCCCTACCATGTTTGACTATTGGTACGATTATTTTCATGAATTCTGTTAATCTTACAACAGATGTAACTAGACTCAGACCTTCCAGAAAGTTCCATTTTTGTCTCGTCAGTCTACAGAAAATATGTTTCAAGGACAATGTGAGATGAGCCTGTGGTGTCGTTGTTGTTGTTGTTTTTGGTCAGCAGTGGTTGTTGTCTCCTCAGAACTCTCCCTGGATGCCAATTTTTGCTCATTCACTTTCCTATTGTTGAAACATGAACACTAAACTTAAATATGACAAGTAAGGCCTGCAGGTCTTCAGATACTGTTCTGGGTTCTTTTGTGATCTCTTTGATGAGTTGTCAGTATGGTCTTGGAGTAATTTTGTTAGGTCAACCAGTTAGAAATGGCTTTGATGTCAACGACTTTGTATGTCAATGGTTTCATTAGATCCTGGCATGTTGTGCTGCTGTTTGAGATCTTTTAGCTTACTTCATTTTGTCAGAGTTTCCATTTAAGTGATTTCTTCATTTGAGAGATCACGTAGGGCCAAGTAAGTTTGGATAGTCTTGTTACAGATTAAGAAAGGGATTTGGCATTTCATTTATTGTGCTGTAATATTTTTGGATTTGAAATAGCTAAAAATTTAGTTTAAACTGGTACATATAAAGCCAGCCCTATCCGGAATCCTTAACTGGTAGGATGTAGAATATTTTGTTTGCATGTCTGAGGGAATATTTATGTTTATGTTGTTCATTTACCAAGCTGACAAGCTGAGAGAGGGTCATCCCCACCCGCACCGTCACCTTATCCTCCCAGTAACGAGCTGGTCTCACTTTCATGTTGTAGTTTTCAAATAGCTTCTGATGAAGCCTTCTCTCTGTTTCAGAGGCTCCTGCAAGAAGGCATGAATGCAGACACATAGTATAATGAAGAGAAAATGATAAAAAAAAAAAAAACATCTGCAAAAGGAACAGCAGTGATATTAAGAACAAAAATGCAACAAAGAAAAAGGAAGGATGAAAATCTGGTGAAGGGAAGAAGTGGTAAAATAAAGAGAGACAGCAAGGCCTTAGAGATCCTATAAAACAAATAGATCTTTCAATGTGAAATTTTGCATTTTATACATGAAATCACAAAAAAAGAAATGGCACTGGAGTCACAAATGAAAATTCTGCAGTGGCATAGATGGCAGTTATCTCACCAATGCCCTTAAAGAGTCCGTCATCAGGCCTGTTGTTTCATATTTAACTATGCAACTGTAGTAACTGTGCAGGCTACTACAGTTACATAGTTGTAGAAAATTAGAAATGCCTCATCCATGTTTTTGCGTCTTCCAGATTTGTGTTTTACTCTAGTATTAGCAAGCAGAAGATGCAGAAATCTGAGCTCTTTACTTTACATTAGAAGAAGATGACCGGACTTTTTCATCTATGTTCTAAAGTTATCATTCTGTTCTGTCACATAACTACAGTGATAGATCCTCATATCAAACCTGGACAAGTCTCAAATAATGATGTCAGTGTGTGTTTAAGTGATCTCTGTGTGCCAACAGCTCTGTCTCTCATCCACTAGTTTCAACTGTGAATCTTACAAAACAGCAGAGCTGGGAATTAGTATAATGTCTATAAATGCATGTAAATGTTGTATAGCCTATTTTATTACAAATTAAAATAAAACATTGACCTTAGATCTATTACCACTTAAAAGTTTTACGTTTGTTAGATTGTCAGTCACTTGCATACTTTTGGCATGTTCAAAGGTGCTATAGAAGTAAGGTTTAATTGACTAAAAAAAAAGCGAAAGGCTTGAACAATTCTTAGTGTATGTGAGTGAGATAAAGTTCAACACAAGCAAGTCACATGTTGATTTGTGGATTTGAGTCACTGACACCAAACCACAGCATGTTTGCTCTTCAGGAATCACTGAGTCAGGCCTGCAGTGGTTTGAGGTTCAGTTCCCACTGAGATTAGCTACGCTAAAAATATCATCTAATCTATATTGTGGACAGACCGCTGCGCTGTTATGTTGTTCATACTCAAACACGTATCAGCAGGCTACTTATTATTATTAGTTAGAATTTACAATTATTCTGAATATCAATACTGCATTTGTGAGATATGGTCGATTTACATGAGCAAATAAAAGTGATAGATCTAAAGTTTATGATTATAAAGGGGCAAAAGACATAACAGCAGTGTGAGATAAGGCAGGATAGGCCCCAAAACACAACTTTATTGCTGGAATTACAGAACACAAACTTAAACCGGGAATATGCTAGGAGTCAAACTAACACACAGGCAGAACACACAGCCAGGGAATGAGGGAGAGCACGACAAAACACACAAGGAAATGCAGACAGGATAAACACAGGGAATCAAGGCAGAGTGGAAACACCTGGGAAACACAGCTGGATAATAATCTAACAGGCGAGTGAAGCAAACCATGAACCATCAGTTTTACTTCATGAGGATGAAGCACACTGTCAAAATAAAACAGGAAGCATGAGAAACACACACTGAGATTCAGACTGACTAACTACAGGGAACTGGGGAACGAGGGAGCAAGACAAGACATGGAGACACAGAGTGACGGCAAGAGAGCGAGGGACAGAACTGAACATACATAACAAGACATGATAGACTCCACAGGTAGGCAGCACAAACGCTAGGTCAGAGACCCAGGACCATGACAATCATATTTTTAACTATGCTTTTTAGGAAATCCATCCTTCTACTTGTGCCATCACAGATCTCCAGGTAAAGTTTGCAGAAAGTGTCTAAAACTGTCAACGCAAATCTAAGCTGAAGATGTAGGATCTTGATTTGTATATGCATGTCATGATGTGTACTTCTTGTATACTTGTGCCCAGGCACCTAAATTAGTATAATGTCATCATACAAACACATTACACAAGTTTTACAAATACTGTATACTTAATGAACCGAGGCATAAATTAAAATTTGTAATCAACTTAATTTATTTACTGTCATACTGTTATACTGTATCCAACATCTGTTGAAAAGAAAGGATATTTGAAAACTGGAAATCAGCCTATGCTGGAGCTCAAACCAAGACATGAATGCATGTGTCAGATTAACACACATAAAGGAGATTTCGCTCAACCCAAAGCTGTTTTGTTCTTAGTTTGTGTCCGTGAGGAGACAATTATGATAAACATGAAGAAATATTAATCAACATCAGTTTCTTAAATGCCAAAAGAATTGTTCTGAGGGAAAAAACAAACCAAACCAAAAGAAACACAGATAAAGCCATGTTAAACTTTCCACTAGAAAGGAGAAGATATGTAAAAAATAAAGTTTTCATAGGTTTGGTTCTTGAAAACAAAAATATAAAGAAATTAGGGGCGGCTCAAAACGTTTGCGCAGTACTGTAAATTAACTGCATCAGTAGAATTGTACTTAGACATTATTATTATTATTATTATTGTCATTTAATCTCTGTCAAGTTATAATGTTTTAAAAAGACAATGTCTTAGAAGTCATGTATCACAGAAAGCTCAGCATTAGGGACTCTTTCTTTCCAAATATGCGATTAAACAGCATGTGGCAAAGACAGAGGACAGACGGGACACGCAGGAGAGGCAGGGCAGGTGCTGGTGGTGTACGATGGGTAGCAAAGGTGACTGAGCTAATGTAATTGATATGTAGTAAGGGAATAGGATCAAAGGGATGGCTGAGATACCAGCTCCATTGGGGACAAAATTAGATTCTGATTAACAAACAATGATGTGTTAATGTGATTCATTATATGTTCCAGAGGAGAAGAAGGAGGCCACTCTTGTTTTCAAGTGGACAACATCTGTGGAAGGACATAAAATACAGGCTTTGTTCCCCTGGGACTGCAGTTTTATCGCTGATGAAACAAACCTGTAAATTCTCACTGGCTGTGTGACAAAAGGTCAAGAAAGGGCCACAATCATGGTGGAATTCACCTGTGCAGCTTTTTTTTTTTTTGTCATTCATTTATTTCTTTTGCTTTTCACTCACATTATGGTGTCAGGAGGTCAAGGTTATTGTAGGGTCTTTACCTTACTATAGGAAGCGCCTTGAGGGAACTGCTGCTGTGAATTGGCACTATATAAATGAAACTGACCTTGAGCTGAACCTGGTTAAATCAATTTTAATCATGATTTTAACGCCTAGCCTTTCCCACTCAAAAATGGGGGAATTAAAAAAAAGAACATCAAGAAAAAAAACAGGAGATGGAATCAATAGCAATTTAACTGGAGTGACAGGGTGAAGTTGTGGATGTGAGATACTTGTGTGTTATCTGATTTGACTGGAGCTGTCTGATTCAAATTATGCCTCGATTCCTCCACATGAAAACAGATTCCCTTCGATCCCACCAGGAAATAGTTAGCAGTTAGGACACATAGACGAATAGGAACACTGCACCGCAGGTCACCAGCAACCATGGTTGTTTGTTTTTAGTTTTCCATTTTTTTATGTTGTTCCTTTGTTTGTTTTTTAGTATAATGAACATTTCACTATGTAGGTTTTGATTTAGATGGAAGAGAAACATCATGTCTCTCTTCTGAAAATACTTATTAGTAAACATGCTGCTATTAGTTCCAGGAATGCTCATTAGCCAGATTTATGTGGCCAGATTATGCGACATTTAATCATCTTAGCATGATTCATCTTAAAATCTATTTTTAAACATCCTCAAACCATGAAAACTAGTGTCACACACTGGCATTCCTAAAAACGTCCTTACCAGTGAAAGTAAGGCAAAAGCAGCCACACACGAAGAGAAAGGTATTCATCCTCATGCTAGTGCTCAGGTACATCTTCATTTGTCCAATAATGGCAATCATATCATCTTCTGGACTCTTGTTAGCCAACCAAAGGCTCTTCTAGCAGCCACAGCCAGTCACGTCCCACCTTCACCTGGATACAAGATGAATGGTCACCCCCTAAAAGCTCAGGAAAATCAGTGCCCTGCTCCAGCTGGGTTACAGCTAGTTAACACCCCGAACGGCACACGCTCTTCAGCTAACGACCCTGTCTCCTGTCCTTTCGTCTCTTTTGTGGCCATGACTCTCTGGGTGAAACCATGACCTGATTGGATGGATGTGCTGGGGGGGTGCGCTTGTACTAGGAACTCTGAGGGGCAGGCACCTGTTGGTGCTCACCAATCTGAGGTTAGCACTGCGGGGATTGTGTGTGGGAGTAAGAGGAAGTGGAGGGGGTGGTATGGCTATGTGCTGTGGGTTATGACAATGGAGATATTTTTGGGAAGTTGATTGGGGGGTTGTCGGTAGGCGAAGGATGATTGGTGGTGCTGTAAAGCTGACGTGGGTCATGCTGTAGGTGGCTTCTCTGGCTCTCTTAACTTTAAATGCCTGCTTGATCCCTTCAGCTATTCATCTTCCCTGGTAAATCAAATCTTCTCTACCTCCTTCAGGCTTTAAATATTCATTTTCAGCCTCCCACCTTAGGGGTTGTTGCAGTCATACCCATTGCACTGTGCTGTGTGTGGTATCATCTGGCTGTTATATCCCTGAGTTAAATTGGTTTTCAAATATTAAGCAGTTTTCTGAAAAGGTGGACAATGAAAAAATTATTAAGCTCATTAGTTTTACAGGAATAGCTTGTCATCAAAGTTTTATTTTATGTCCTTTAAACAGGTGTGCAAAAGTATCCTGGGGGGAAAATGCAGTAATTTAAAGGCACTATGTGTGGAATTTTGACTTCCCAGCTGCTGCCCCCTAGTGGTGTGACACCAATAAGAGCAGTTTATATCCACCAAGACTCAAAACTTCATCCATATCATGCAGGAACTGAGCCCCAGGATCCAGAAGGTCAGTGTTTTTAATTTCAGCTTAATATTGTCTGTGTCCTTGCATTGATATAGAATCCTTCCAAGCCCATCTTTTACGCAGATCCACCATTTTTTGAGTAATCCTGAATATAAAGAGAGAGACAGCGACGAACCACCACAAACACTGAATTTATTGTCTAATTTTCCTACAAATCAAAAGTAGCAAAATCGATTATGCAATTTAAAAATAAAAAATGATTTTAAACCAAAACAATATTTCAAGGCCGTGCCTGTCAAAGACGATTGTTATTTCCATGTGCGTCAACGTTTTTTGCGTGACATGGCGTACAAACCCATCAACATTTAGAAAGGTCATCTCCACACAGAAGAAAGGAAGTGGCACAGAGATACAGACAAAAGCAGGCATTCACAGATTTGACACTGATTAAGTCAGCTACAACATGAAGAGGAAGAGCAGGAGTGGAGGGGGGCTGCAAAGCAACTTGCAGTGTCACAGCAACCATAGACAGGCTAAAGTTTAATCCCTACAATATATGAGATTTGCAAAGTTGGGTGCGTAGAACAGTATCAGCTGATCTGCAGGGATTGTAGACTAGGTTTGACTTTGTGACCTCCATCAGTTAATGCTATGCTTATTTATATTTATGTTCATAGAAATAGTGAAATATATTTTTTTTTACTGTTTAAAACAATGTTGATGTTCTGGTAAAAAAAACCTAAATTGATTAAATTATGAAATAAACTTGTTTTGAGAATCTTTCTAAACAGCACAAGTGATGGGGTTTGTCTGTTCTTTAGGTACAAATTCCTATAAAAACTATGGCTTTAGTCACACTGTGATTTAAGGAGCTGAAAATGAAAGGCTCTGCTTCACAGATACTGTGGCGTGATGAAATCTAGAATTACCAAACTTCTTGGCAGGAGCAGGGAGGTGATGCCAATACTGATGGAGAGGTCTTAGTAAAAAGCACCTCAGCATTGCTGATTCTGAGTTTGATGTGAGCTCGAGGCAAGAAAAGATGTGGATGAAAGTATAAAAATGGAGATGGATGTTTTTTGCCATAGAGGGCTGCGAGGACTACAAGCGTAATGATCGATGAAGCAAAGGCCCCCGAGTGAACTCCGGATTCTGCTCTATCTCTGATCCTTCGTGTTGCTTTTTACGAAGCTGATGTCTATATTTCAAGCCTCATAAAGTTCATCTTTCCTCCATCCCCTACTCTCTGTCTCTGCCTTTAAATTTCTCTCCTCTCAGTTGGGTCATTCCATCCTCTCTCCCTCATGCTGGTGAGCCTTTCCAGTGTGAAAACATAAAACTATAAATCAACAGCAGATTGAAACTTAAGTGAGGGGAAAATGCCTCTGACTTGACCTCCTCTGAGCTGCCATTCTCAGCGTGAATACATCATTCAGAATGACCTCTGTGTTTGTTTTTGTGCAGCCTGGCTTCTCAAAGCTACTCTTTCATAGAAGGTTATGTGTTAGACGGGAAAGGGAACAAGTGCAATTCAACCACTAGTGTAGCGATAACGTCACATATGGTGGTCTATAATACTGAGGGGCTATCAGTGCTGTCGCCAAGGTGGGCTGCCGTGGACTGGCAGAATTTCAGCCCCCAAATACTTGCGCTAATAGATCTCAGTGAGAGAGTGTATTTACACAGAGAAATAACAGGGAAGCCCATGCAGTAGTGTCCGGTGACCAGTGCCAACATGTGGGGATATTAATAGCAGGGTGGGCAGGTGATAGCATTCTGAGAACAGATGGAGCCTTTGATATTCTCCCCTCAGATCTCTATTTAAAAGACAAAAGCAAAATGAAAGCACAAGACCAAGAGGACAGGTGTGGTAAAAGGGACATGCAGCATGCGTGTGTCCAGACAAAACGAGGCACCGAGAGGCACGAGTCTTCTCTATTATTGGGAATTCCATTGGCTGTTGGTGCAGCAGATGAATGGGGTTGGTGTGCTGCTCCGTTACATACACCAATGCCTGAAATGCAGAGGATTACTGTGTCTGCAGAAATATACCGCAAAGCATGTGCCACTCTCCAGCACATTCTGACATGGGCTTGCAGCACGCTCATTATAGGGCCTGGTTTGTCTTGGTGTTTATGTGTTAACACCACATATGAACACCCAGTCCTGGAGCCACACTTCAAACCCTACTACAGCTAATAACAAAATAAAAAAATCCCACGCTGGTAGTTTATATTGTAGCATTTATACGCATGTATGGTATGCTAACATTGGTTTAGTAGTTACATTTCATGCAATTTCATCAATGCATTTATTATTTTTTGTTATTTTAATTATTTTAAAAATTTAACATACAAACTGTCACTGGCAACACATCTGGAATTAGGAGAAGGCTTTGGGCCAGATTAATCTTCTGAGGTAAACCTACCCTGACTAAATAGTTTGGAGACTTGTGAAATGTAAGTAGGTTTTCATGTGATGTACATCAGAATTGTTATTTTCTTTGTTTTCTTTTACAAATTCTGGTTGAGTCAGGTAGAGTCAGCATCGATGAAAATTATCGCCCCAAATTAACTAAATTTCACCATAGGATGATGGGTGTGTCCATGTCTGCAACAGAGTGTAACCCTGTTAACATTCTGGTATCCAAGTCCTTACAGTGGAAACCTAGCCATTTATTTTGGTTGAAGCCAAAACTGTTTGGGGTTTTTTTTTTCAGCTGTTTTTGATTTCTGTGTGTCCGATTATTGTCTTTGTTTCTATAATGAGAAAACTTGGAAAGCAATTATATAAACACAAAAATTGCATATTGTAATTGCCTATGAATGGAGCTAGGGTTGGGGTTATCTAGACCATAGACCTTATTTAGTCCTAACTTATAACCCTAATCGTAGGCTTGCAAAGTACATTATATGAATTTGGGGTTTTGAAAGCTTTTCTCCCAAATCTAACAAACACAGTAAAAGTTTAAAATTCTACAAATCTAAAAAGAACACCATAAAATCCATATGGTTTGTCAGTTACTGGCCCTTTAAGTACTAGTACAGCTATAATTTAAAAAGGCATTGTGTGTTTTGTGATGAGGCAATGCATTGGAAACTGTACTTATTTTAACAGTTACAATTGTCTTCCTCTACATGTACATCAAGGGATTCGTAACTTCCAGCAACATGGTTCATGAAAATCAGACACCCCTGTGCTTCAGAAGGGCTTGAAGGGGTCCGTAGGGGTATGGTTGAAGCTAGCATCGGCGAAGATGGCCAGCGTGCCCACAGTGGTGAAAACGACGAAAATCCACAGGAACATCCGGTCCACCACCATTGCCACATATTGCCAATCTTCTTTCAGCTAAAAGAGGCCAGCGAAAGACAAGAGATTAAAAAGAGAAAGAATGGGTACAATAGAAAGAAAATGAATATAAGGAAAGGAAAACAGTGGGAAAATGGCAAAAGACAGACAGACACAAGAGACAAAAAGACAACAGTACAAACGTCAGAAATAAAGCCATGTTGTTCAGATAAAAAGTAGAGAGGAAGAAAAAACTGGAAGGACAATAAACATATTAATGCTCTAAGGTTTAAGTAAATGATAGCTCTAACCCTAACCCTGTGATAATATGTTGGTTCTCCTCAAAAATGTCATCTCAAATCTTGACAATTAGGGGACAAAGAAAACTGTCATTCTAAGTGATATGCATTACAAAAACACTTTTGCTTGGTTTATGTTTAGGGTTAGGGGTCATCACTTTTTTTTTTTTTTTTTTCTTTTTTTTTTTTGAAGTGACATCAGAAACAGCAGCATGTGACATCACGTGATGGCGGAGCTTCAGTTCATCCTTTGTCATCCTTTTTTTTTTTTTTTTTTTTTTTTTTAATAGGACAGGGGGAAAGAATGAAAGAAAGAGGGGGAGAGGAAGAAAGAAAACCAAAGGGGAGAAGAGACGGTGAGAAGGGGGGGAAGAGAGAAAAAAAAAAAAAAAAAACTAAAGACAACTTAGATATTCAGTGATTAAGCTTTATCTGTTGAATGCTCGAAATGATCAAACCCTGCCCTTCACTCCAGATGTGACCTTGTGGATCTTAGAAGGTTAAACGTGCTCAAACATTCAAACTTACCGCTTCATAGTCTTTTTCAGCCTGCAGAGCCTCGGCTATGTATGTGATGGCCTCTATGGCTGACTTGAGCTCATCAGGTAGTGCAAGGTAGCTACTGGGGCCATCAATGAACTTCCTCAGGTCTGTGCATATGCCATCCGGCTGGTACCTTCATGACAGCACAATTATAATAATGTTACAGAAAAGTATCAATAATAAACAAAATATTGTGATGGTAAATATATATGTCTGGACGGATTCAGGAAAAAGACAGAGTGTCAACACCCAAAGACAACAAATGCACACGAGCGTGCAGAATGTAGCGATGTGTGAGCAGGTGTCAGCCCACGCTAATTAAAAGCTGTAAAATAGCTCAGCTTTTATGAGCTGGGCTGCGCGTCTCCTTTGCACTTTACTGTCAACCACAGAGGAATAATGAGAAGGTCAGAGGAGCTCCCCGGGTCCCCCTCTGCGAGTTTGTACAAGGCGCTGCCCTTCACATGCTGACCAAGCTGCTCTGTGTGTGTGTGTGTGTGTGTGTGTGTGTGTGTGCATGTTTCTGTGTTTAGTTGTTGCCCTTAGTTACCAACTGTCAGCTGCTACTGGGTGCCAGGAGTTATTGGGAGAAGCTAGTAGAAAGGTGTTGTGTGTACCTGTGTGACTCTGCTGTCAGTTATAAATACTGTATTAACGTGACAGTTCTAACTTTAGAGGTCAAGTTATTTTTCATTTCTTTATTTTCAAAACATAGAAAGTAAAAAATGTGTTACGTCAGTTAGTTACATCGCAAAAAGACAATCTTCGAAGGCACTATTATTGAACTTTATAATTTGCAATTATTATTTTATTTTATTTTATTATTATCATGTCTGCTTTCAGACTAGTTAAAACAAAATATCCAAAATGCTTTTTTACAATTGTTTACAATTACAAAACATTTTATATTTATACAAATTAATACATATGTAGTTTACATATTTAAATACATGTATTTATGATGTGAGTAATTTATTGTTAAAGGGTATTTAACATTGTTTTGAATAAATAATGCATGAAATTTTATGACTCTCACCAATAACCTCAGACAAGCCTGTTATTAGAAGTTAATTCGTCATCAGCACCATAACAATATGATCAAACAAGTCGTTAAATATGACCAAAATTTGTAATATATAGTTAGATTAGATCATGCTAACTGCTAACTGAAGCCTGCCTTGTCATTGATGAGTTACCGTTGCTATGACAATCTGGAAGTAAATGTGCTCAACTAAAAATCAAGAGCTCCCGCCATCCAGCCAAGAAGTAACGTACACATGTGAATGCCCTGTTACTACTAGCACTATAATTATGAATGTTAGCCAGCTTTAACATCTGGTCAAACAACAGCAAGTGTGTCAGTCTAGTATCAAAAATGTTAATTGTACTAAAATGGGCATTGTGGCATTATTTCTATCAGTCTGCTCTCATGTGTCTGGATTTAAAAGCAAGAGAAAGACCGTGTTTCTAAGTTAGTCAGCACACTCTCGCACTAGCAACACAACAAGTCTTACACTTTCCTTCTTTTTCTACCCCCCAAAAATGTATGCTCCTGGAATGTATTACTTTCAAATATGTGCTCAATACCATGAAAAAAAAACCATAACTTAACAATTCATTGTCATGAACATAAAAACATTTTACTTTTTCTTGGCTATTTCACAAACCTCTGTTCAGATCAGAACGTTTCTTATGAATTCAACTTGTTATCATCAGGAGGATGGAATTCAGACTTCTTGTTGAACACTGATATAGTCTTGCTTCACACAGTTGATCATTTACATTACATAACTCATTCTATAATTTTTCGGTAATAATTCTTGCACGGAATCATGCAGCATGTCCTTCAACAATGGCACATTAATTATGTCCTTGTTGCCTTCAGCAGAAAGACACACTAAGACCTCCTATACTTCTATGAACTTACGAAGTCATACAGCATGCAAGCACATCACAGCTGAAGTGCTTTTCTGAGTAGCATTGCTTAAGTTCCAGCCTAAAACTTTATGGATTTTCACCTGACATTCAATAACCTCTACAAAGGCAGAGCAGCTGGTTTTCTTATGAAACACCTCAAATATTAAACACCTCCTTTAAAAAACATTGCAAAAAACCAAAAAAAACCAAAAAAGATTGACAAGATAGGCAGGTATCCACCAGAGGGCAGTGTAGCACAACGTTAAAAGTGGTAACCTCTCAGGCAGGACAGAGGAGACAGCTGCTTGGTATTCTTTGCATGAAATTAGAGGTTTGCAACGCAGCGCTGCCACCGCTGCTCATCCTGCGAGTGTGGCAGGTGAAGAATCTGTGACCTAAGAAGGATGAAGTCCTAACAGGTTGAGAGAGAAAGGAAAAAGGGAGGGGGAGACACAGTGTGGCCTCTTAACCCCCTCCTCCCTTTTCCCTCCTGTACGGCTCAAAGCAGCACTTCATCAGCGAGAAGTAAATGAGTATTCAGGAGACTAATTCAACTAAAACTGGCTGCATCTGGTGCCAAGACATGCACTAAACCCAATTAAGAGAGGCGCGCGAATGTACGTGTGGACCCAAGAGAGATACTGCTGTCTCATCAAATTCCTCTAACAGAGCCCCTCCCCCCTCACTGTTCATTCACCTAGACAGTGACTCTAATGTGTCAGAGTCCATTTGGGTGGGTCATTATTGTTTTAGCAAAGATTCTTTCCCTCTAGACATATCTAATTTCTCCCAGGAGTAGAGATTGAGGGACAGCTACACTGTGAAGCAAACTTCATGGTGTATTGTGAGAGAAGCAGGAATCTACGTTAGTTGACAGTGTCGTATGGCTGATTGGGAAGACATACAGGTCCCCACCCTATGTAACTACTTAAGGAAGGTCAAAGAATTTTCATGCACAAAGGATCGAGACTGGGGTTACTGTAATTCAATTTGTTGCCAAATTGTGCAACACTGGCCTGCATCCAGCTCTTTACTCAACATCATCGGCAGCCCTCTGTGGAACTTTTGATGTAAACCTGCAAACTGCGTTTCAGTGGAGGTGTTTGGGTTTATAAAGCTATATATATATATATATATATTGTAACATCTCAGAGTACTTTAAATAAAGATAAGACCTTGGCAGTAGTCATTACTGACACTCAGACATCTGTCACTGAATAAAACAAAGGTCAGAAAGACCTCACAGAAGGAGATCTTAAACAGCCAATCTGTTCCTTCTTTGCAACAGCTCCATAAATGATGATTTGACAGTTTAAGCTTCAGTAGAAAGGGCATCGATACAATATGTGACAATATGAGACTTCAAAGAAGATATTTTAGTGCATTTAGTAAAATATTTTGGCATAGCAAAAGTACATAAAGTATAGTGGATGAAGTAAAGTGCATTTAAATACAAACACACACAAACTGCCTGGATCTCTCAGTGTAGATGAAAATGGAGATGCAGGAGGAGAAGGAACAGATGTGATGTGATAAAAGTTTATTAAGAGCAATGACAGATGGAGGCTGGGGAAACCAGGGCTTCAGACATAACCTACTATATGAACTTGAGCCTTAATTAATGCATTTAATGTGGAATCAACCAGTAACACTGGCAGCAAACCAGCCCCAGAGCATGATGCTACCACCACCATGCCTCACAGCTGGTACAGTGTTACCTTTAAATCCTCACCTTTATTCTAAACATGCCTCCTGTCATTGTACCAAATAGCTCAGTGTTTGTCTCATTGGACCATAAAACCTTTCTGGCTCGGCTTGTCCAAGTGAACAGCTGCAAATTTTAGTCGAGCCTTGTTAAGTTAAAAGACAATGTGGAACCTCCATCTCCGTTTATTAAACAATTTAAGTGTTTAATTTGAGTCTGTATGGAGACTTCTGACCGTGTGGAATAGAGAAACCTGAAAATAGTTTTTGGACCCAATTCTTTTTTTAGTTAGTTAAACCTTGTATTGGATTATGGGATGATACAGGCGTTTCACATGTGGTTATATACGTTGTCTTTTCAATTCTCTCATCAGGAAAACTGCCACAAAAAAATTAAGTATTTTTGTAAAAAATGAGTGGGCTAAAGTGCATCCATAACTTTCCTTTACACATATTTTGGTTTTGATTTTGTTAAATAAATAATGACACTGTGTAATATGTTGTATTTTTGTCATCTGAGCTTGTATTTAAATATTTCTAGAACCATTTATAATTATGTCCTGATATATAGAACCTTAGAATTGAAACGGGGTGTACCTTCGTTTTCACATGACTCTAAATATGTGAGAATGTGGAGATGGTTCTCATATTCTGAATAAATGTTCTCAGGTAGTGTAGAAAAGCCCTTATAGCTAATGAACAGGGATCTTCTTTCTTCTTCTTCTTCTTCTTCTTTTTCCTTATTGTGAGCCAAAAAACATTGGATAGATTTCGTTGGCCTCACTGAGAGAATATATTATGCAGCACAATGTAATAAATGTGTGCACGTATAGGTGACAGAAGAGGAGAGGAATTACTTCTTGTGCTGCAGCTGCTGCTATTATGGTAGCATTTGGTATCTTTAAATATGGTGTTTGTCTGTTCAAGAGGCTCTGTGCTTTTAAACACTGTTGAATTTAATTCAAAGTGAAAAAAGCACCTAAAATATAACAGAATTTTAATTCGTCTTAAGTTGAGGTGGTAAGCGCTAAGGAGGAAACCTGAACTTCTATGAGTGCAAGGTTGTGTAGACACTAAAGTGATATATATTTGAATCCATTTCGACATGACATCAAATCAAATTTGTTTATTCTTAATGTATTTGATCTTATTTTACTGCACAAGTATTGTTTCTAAAGTAATATTTGGAAAACGCATCTAATGATATATATATATAATGGAATTAAACTTATATACCAGTATGTGATTCACTTCAAGAATCCCATAAGACATAACAGAGACAAGAGCAGTCGCTTCTCATCCTACTAATGATGAATGGAATCTCTTCATATCCATCTGTCCGGGTTTTGCCTGAATCAACAACTGTTCACCTGCTCCACTTCACACATGCTGTTTCTGGGTTCATTTGCTTTTTCTTCAAACATGCAGGCTAAACCAAATCCAGGCACACTCACAACCACGAGAGCAAGCATGTGCACGTATAAGCCTGGCTTTACCTGTTGGGTTTGGGAAATAAAATGGAAGAGTCAGGTTTCCGGATGAAGTATTCGTCAGAAGCTATGCTAATTGCAGTGACTTTTTTTTCCCGGCGGGGTACGGTCTCCAGAGACAGGGGGGTCTCCACCTTTGGCCGCAGCATGCCCAGGTAAGGAGGGAGCATGTGGATGAAGATCTAGGTGGAGAGTAAAGGCAAAAAAGAACAGAGATACTTTTACAATTCCCATTAAAGACAGTTCGGCCAGAAGACTGTTTCCATGTGGAGAGATCCCCAGGTTTTAGGAACAACCTCACCTACTTCCAAGACTGCGTGGAGGGGGACAATGATCTGGTGAGGTGAAGACTCCAGCAACATTTAAAACACAAGGGAACAGCTTTATTTGCAGACCAACACTTTCGGCTTGTGGCCTTCATCAGGGTTGCCGAAACACCATGTTTCCATGCGCAGTCATTTATATATAGGCATGTTGTATACAGCGCTTTGAGTACTCCGGGAGAGTAGAAAAGCACTATATAAGAATCAGTCCATTTACCATTTATCATATTTGTCAGCATGGCTCTGTTCTAGGGTTTTCCTGCTCTTCCACACATACATGCAAAGTATAAAGTGATAAATGTAGAAGCAGGAGCTGGGGTGGAGGCGGTGGCAAAGCAGCTTGCAAATGTGATACTGGGATTTCCTATTCCTATGAAGTTACTTAAATTTGAATTTCTGACTATGTAGACATTAACATGTATTTGATTTTCTACAATTTATCACAGTGAATTGCTGTATTATCAGAAAAAGACTGCATGCAATTGCCAACATGCAACATTTCTGGCAGGTTTTTGGTTGGTATGCTTAAAAATCTCATCTCAGTAAGATAACTTTTGTCTGATTGGCTAATTGATTAGTTTAAATTTAAGGGCATAAGTTGGACTAGAAAAAGTTGATAACTTGCAATATATGTTATTTCAATACACAGTAAAAGTCACATTAATATCGAATCATGAATGAAATATTGTGTTAATATCATATTGTGGCATGTCTGGTGATTCCTGCCCTCTCTAGATTAAATAGTGCACCCTATATAAGATCAGCTTAGCCTTCAGATGCTGTGGACTGGCTCTGAGATTGGTTCATTTGCTGGAATTGTTGCTAGGCTTTTCTTTGTGGCCTGTCTGAGCAAACTCTATGCTCATCTTCAGAATTTAGCAGTTTCGAGATGTTAAAAAACACATTTCATAGCATTCATTTATGAATGTGTAGATGTGCATTTCTTTTGCTAAAAAAAGACCACAGAAGGTTATTTGCTGTATATTTTCAGTCAATAGCTTGTTAGCACTCACACCTCATGGATCCATCATCTTTGCTGGCATTAAAAGTCCATTTGTTAGGATTCTTGTTTCATGATTAAGGGGACAGCTGGAGTGCACTTGCCCTGTATTTGCCTATTAGAGATGACAAATAGTTCTAAATATTGAATTTTGCAGTAAGATAACCTTTGAAAGCAGTTGCTGCTGAATGATGTGGGTGGAGAAACTAAATGGGTAATGCTTTCCAGTTCTTCAAAGTCTCCTTTCGAGGTTTTCTTCGAACACAGTACATAAGTCTGTGTGCTTCAGTGAAGCACTTCAGTAAAGGATTCAGGCTGTCCTGGGCACAAGGGAGTGTAATTAAAACAGAAAAAACAGTTTGATAGGACATGATAAAAATTAAGTGCGTTGAGTCTTCATCAGAAGCTGTCGGACTTGGAGCTCCTTTGATATCAATATCAAGGGAGTCAATGATAAAACAGCACGTCAGGGTTGAACTTTAGCCTTGATCAATATCATAAATGCTGTAAATGGCTGCTCTATCTGCGCTTTGAAGTGCTTTCATATTCTTTTTGTGAAAGAACTCCTGGCTCACCAGTATTGACAGATGGATGTCAATAATAGCCCCCTGGCGAGGAACATAAACTGGCAAAAACTCAATAGCGAATTTAATAGTGATTTTGAGTTCATTTACAACCAAACGTCCACGCCTTTATACAACTTCCAGTATGCGTTAGTTTCACCTGCTGTTTCTGCCATGTTTCCTAGCTCTCAGTCCGAGGCAGCACATCAGTGAGTCACTCGCTGGAGCCTGATAGACTTGACTGAGAGCTCTGAGACATGATGGAGGGTCCTTTTTTAATGTAATTTAAATAAAATTTAATAAACTTTACTATTTTTGTTCACTCCCACAGCAGCAGTAAAGAGTAGATGGTCACAGACAGTCGTTGGTGAAGAAAATGGAGCATTTATAGGAAAATCTTTCTCTCAGGAGTTTGTTCAGGCCAGAGTGGAAGTGGAATGTGTGAGATTTCAAGTCAGAAATGCCGAAAGAAACAGACGGACTGACTGGGACATTTATGAACATTTTCCATAGAAATGATACAATGGCACTATCAATTAGACATTCAAAATATTGTTAGTAATTATCATAGATCAAGCAGAGAAATGTCAGAAAATCCCCAATTGTCTCTCAACTTTCTTCCTTACTGATACTGTGTGACATCTGTCTGATTTCCCACAGCTTGGCTGACAATGAGCAGTGAAAATAAGAGAGGAAACAGCACCTCGGAGAGCAGCACTTCATCTACAAAGACCGTATTCCTCAACAATGGCTGCTAAAACTCTGATAGTATTGCTGTTGAGTGTGTGTGGTGCTCGGGCAGACACCACAGAGAGACGTAAGCTCTGCACTCGAGAGCATCTAAAGCATCACCTGGTGATGGAACAGAAGGAGGAGGTGTCCTAGTCGTCTGTAGTGACTGTCTGGAGAAAGAAAACGAAACACTGAATTCAGCCACCAAGATGGGGGTGGAATAAAGAGCAGCACAGTTAATGTCTACCTAGAGATGGGCTGAAATGCTGAAATAGGATATGACCATATTTGGAGTGTCACTGTTAGCTGTGTCACCAGGTGCATCAGTAATTAACTGTGATATTAAATGTGCAACAAATTTTAGCAAGCAATAATGGGATTAAACAAAAAGCATACGTAGCAGAAATCTGAAGAGCCAGCTGCTTTGTGTCTGAATACAAGCAAACGCTGAAGGAGAAACATAACTTTAGGCCATAAAAAAATTACCCCAGTACATTTCATACTAGTCATTAATAGGGATTAATATTGAAATCAGATATGGAAACAAACACCATTTAACAGGCTCTAGACAGCCTACTACATAAATTTGGTCATTTTCTCTGAGACACACTCACTTTAGGACTGGTGGCCATTACAGGAAGTTTTTTTCCTTAAACTTAAATATTTGTTCTTTTAGTGGCTGATTGACCAGCCTTAAATTAGGCTTTTGAAACACAGAAACAATAAATACAAAATTAATCATTCGTTTCTTTCTAATGTTTTGCGTCCAAAAATGTCTTCCTTTCACATTTTATTGTTTCTTTAATTACCCACGAGTAGGAGTGAAACAGAATCTATGCTCCTCCTTTTCCTCATCAATCCGGCGCCAAGCAGTTCAATCTGCCCAGTGTGTGGGAGCCTTTCTGTGGTGAATGTACCCTGAAACCATGACAGAACTTGGACCAAAGCACAGAGCTGCTACTTACGCCTGTAATTAGCTTCACACAATGTACACTGGGGGCAACAGCAACTGATGGAGGTTAATGGTATAACATGACGTTTAAAGTGTCGAGAACTATGTGGACCTAATTGAGTAGTCTGCCTCGACCCACGCTAACACAGCTTTCAAAGCCAAATTAATGCCAAAGTTTAATTTATGTATTTCAGGTGCACAGTCTTTAACATGATGACCCATTAGCCATTTGAATATACAAGACAGTGACCATTTTCAAGATGCTAACAACTGCTGGTAAAATATAATTTTTTGAGGTGGAGTCTTGATTTTAGTTTTCATGCATGTTCACAATGTAGAAATATACTTCCTAACCCTCAGGTTACTCATAAGCTTCTTTGTATCAAATTAGTAAATTTTTTTCCCCAATTAATTTACTAAAGGGGAAGTAGAGGTACTATGGAGTAGAGGTAGTACTTTTTCTGTGAGCCACATCTCATGATTGGTCTTTTCATGTACAATCTAGTGTCTGAACTCAGCCTGACCCTGTAGCCACCCTTTGCTTTGCACACTCTTGGCATTCTCTCAATGAGCTTCATGAGGTCGTCAGTCTTGAAGGAGTTCCCAGAGATGCTGAGCACTTGTTGGTCCTTTTGCCTTCACTCTGGGGTCCATCTCACCCCAAACCATCTCCATTGGGTTTAGGTCACACATTAAGAAGCCAACAAATTCCACAAATGAACCCCGAAAACCATTTCAGCTTCATCATCAAGCTCACTGAGACGAGGCCAAGGGTTTGCAGCGCTGTCAACAAAGCAAAGAGTGGCTGCTTTCAGGAATCTAAACTATAAAACACATTTTGTTATTTATCACTTTTTTCTTTGCTAGATAATTCCATACATCTTGCTTCATATCTTTCATGTATTCAGTTTGTATCTACAATGTAGAAAGTGTTAAAAATAAAGAAAAACCATTAACTGAGAAGATGTGTCCAAACTTTTGACTTGTAGTGCATTTACTGTACATATCCTAATCAGGAGTTCAACATTTTAACAGCTTGTATGAGGAAGCTGTTGATCAGTCTGGAGATTCTGCCTTTTATATTGTCATGATCCTGAGTCCGTGACTCAGTGATTTTGTGTTTGGTGTATTTATTGTTATTATTTTCATTATTGTTTGTGGGCTGTTTTTGAATGGTTTGTGTTTTGTGTTTTAGATAGTGGGTTTCTGGGTTTGTGCTCCCCCTGTTGGTCCCTGGTGTTAGTGTTCCCCTGTCTCGTCAGGTTAATCAGGTCCAGCTGTGTCTCCCACCTGTGTGTGTGATTTCCCAGTGTCCCTCTGTGTATTTATAGTGTGTGTTTGCCTCTGCATTACTCTGTGAATCCCCTGCGTGCTCTCCCTGCTGTCCTCCCTTCATGTTCAGGTTTGTTGCTCTTTGGTTCAGTTTCTCCCAGTTTAGGTCATCCTTAGTTCTGTTTTGCCATCCCCACTTTATGTTCGGTATTCTTAATAAATCACCCTCACATCTGAATAAGTGCTGCATTTGAGTCCTCCTTCCACACATCACATGGCTGCTGCCCCAGTCGTGACATATATTCCATGACCATCTGACTGAGTACAAAATAAAGTTAATTCACAGAAAGTTAATTCTGTTGATCTGGACGCAACCTGCAAATGGACTGAATCTACTTTCTAAGATTTGTAATAAAAGTGTCCTAAAAAGATCATTGCTTGGCCTGTGACTATCAGGAGCAGTCATGCTTGAAGGAAGTTGGTAGGTGTAGCTTGGTTGTATATATGATTCACTACATTCAACCAATTTCTAATATGGAAAAATGTGTGTCTAAAAATATGGACATTACATTAAAGTCTCTTTAGCATTCGTGCAATGTCTTGTTGCAATTATCTGGTGTTTTTTAACTGTAATTTAAACAAAACATATAACATATTGAAGTCTTGTTGAAGTTGGAAATGCAACTCACCTTGGAGTTGCATAGATAAGATAGATGGTCTCTTGGGTCACACTAATTAGAGTTGATGGTAGTGATGGTGAGATGAAGCCTCATGATGAACTGAAGCTTCCCATCCAACTGGTCGACTCATGGTTCGAAGCATTGTGATGATTCATTTGCTCTACTGCGCCATCAAGTGGACAATTCAAGTGAAACGGGCTCAATGATTATAATGATGTGATGTGTAAACCGCTAAACCGAATAAATAAATTGTTTTTCATGGTTATTTATCCCGAATATTGTCTCAGTATGTCTGATACAAAAGAGAAAGTGGAAACTATCAGTACACAGTTTTTGGGATGATTGTGTAACTGCGTAATCATTCTTATGTACATCTCAATAATGACACAAACTAGTGTGTGGCACTTCAAGTTGAATGAATAAAGGAATTACTATTGTTCATGACACCAATAACTGAACTCTAAATATTAGTTATATTTAATATTATACTAATTTTATATTATATTAATTTAATTAATATTTGTGTATAATAAATTGGCAGCTTAACACAGGAATGTACATGGAAACAAAAAGGGAGGGAGTTGTGATGTGAATGTGCTTGTATAACAGTGCTCATGACACTAGGGAAAAGTTTTCATTTGTTTTTATTCAAAAATAGCAGCTTTCCCACAGTGCTGGGCTTAAGACGGTTCCTCTTTTTTGAGAGGATTTCTCCTGCTTTTGAAAATATCCTCTCACAGGGCACAGATGAAGCAGGGGTTGCAAGAAAAACCACAGCAAGTTTATACAAGTTTGGATAAAGAAATTTGTGTCCAGTACTCCAGTAGCTATGTACGTAATCCAATTCCACAACACGATGTGATGAGGGAATCAGCTGTGTTTTGCTGCCCATTTTATTTCGAATCTGGCGCGAACCGGTGAACCAGTTCCCGAATCAGTCACGTGATACGGACTGCCCGCGAGGCCTCGAACGTCACTGCATACGTAATCAACGCAAGCCTCGATACGCGCTTCAGAAAAACGCCCCCGCGATTACCCGACGCGCGATTCGAAGCTTCGACACACAGGACACATCACTAGTTGATGGTCCTAACCTACCGCTTGCTCTACTTCCTTGCTGACAGATAATTCAATGTTTAGAAGTTTTTTTCATTTATCACATAGCCTCCCAATATCCCCCTGTCCTTTCCAGCTCTCCTCACAGACATGCTGGCCACTTAATGACTTGCCTTAACGTATTTTCACAATGCAAATGAAAGGTGGTATTCTGACAAAACCTCTGACAACAGAAAGAAAGATTGCTTGTGCTTCTGGGCTGTTCTGGCACAAATGAACAACCTACAGTATATATGCAAGACACTGTAACAACACATGCTAGAAAGACAAAAACTATTTCTTAAGAGACACAGATATTATTTCCTTTCAGAAGTCTTGTATGATGATGTGCCAAGCAGGCAAAAATTAAGCTTGTGTGACCCTGAAATGTACGCTCACCTTGCGGACCCACATTGGCATCATGTGGGTGTTGGGAGAGCGATGGTGGAGGTTGAGGACAACCACGCTGAGGATGACAGAGAATGTGACCAGGACCATGGTAAACATGATGTAGTTGACGATGATGGGAACACCCAGCGAGGTCTCGGGGATCTTATCAGCCAGCAGCAGCAGGAACACGGTGAGGGTGAGCAGCACATTAATTGACAAACCCATCTTCTCACCTTGCAAAGAAAAAAAAAACACAATTATTTAGGAAAGTCAGAAACAGCGCATTTCTTGTTCCTGTGTTACGACTCATTAAGCTTTACCGGGCCAAGGTTTGTTCCATTTTCAACTCACTGAGATTCGAGGAGCATCTGGTGAATGTAATTTACTAGCAATGATGCTAATGAAAAATTCATCTCCCATTCTAAGTGAGGCTGATTGGGTGACACAGCATTGGCTCTTTAGTTCATTCCGTGGTCACGTACAAACTGTGTACGAACTGTGTTTGTAAATGACCACAGGCCTGTACTACGAGGCCAGATTTCATCACCAAGGTAACTTCGGGGTTAACCTGCAGTTTTATCTACTGCAAAAGTGGTTCACGTCTTACCTGGGTGCATCACATGATAATTTATGCTTTATGCTTATCTAATCTCCTGCAAAATTAGAGATCAACTTAGTTCTCCAATAGAATTGCGTTACCAGTCCTGGTGGATCCCTCAGACCTCTGTGCACATGCAATAGGAAGATTTAAGGTTTTCCAGTAGTATCTAATGTCTCTTGGTTTCTTAGAGACAACTTTTTTATTTAAATTTAATGTATTTCCGTTTCTGTGTGTTGGCCCTGCGACAGACTGGCGACCTGTCCAGGGTGTACCCCACCTCTCACCCTATGACAGCTGGGATAGGCTCCAGCGCCCCCCGCGACCCTGAAAAGGACAAGCGGAAGCGAGTGGATGGATGCATGGATTTCTTTCTGTTGGCTGCAAACGATTTACACCAAGACCCAGGGTTAATTTAGCAAGTTGCTAACCAACTCCGTGTGACGGCTTATCCTGACTGTCAGCGTTGGGGTAAATGAATCCAGATAACAGAAAGGCATCCTGGGTATGCTGAACTTGCTTCATAGTACAGGGCCCAGAAGGGTTGAGCTGGTATGTTAAGAGAGCAGTTTGTGGCCTCTCACTGAGAAGCAAAGCATCTCTTTCTGCATCACTGGAAAATTAATGTAAAACTGGAGGAGATTAAAAAAACAAACCCTACGATTCCCTGTGCTGTTTATGTGTCCCTTTACTGCGTGTTCAAATCAGTCATTTCATATGACCCTGGTTCAAGACTAGTAGGAGACACAAATCCCTGTGAGGGTTGCATCAGGAAGGCGATTCAGCAGAAAGTTCCGCCAATCAAATATGCAGATACATCTCTGGTGGCGACCACTTGTGAATACGGGAGCAGCAAAAAGAAGCTTTTGCTTGATCATCCCAATAAGACTCTTAGTGGTTGTTTTTAAAGGTCACTTGCCTGGTTGCTTTTTTCAGTGAACAAAGCAGATGGCACACACTGGTCAGTAAACTATGATACGTTTAGCAGTTATCCTAATCAGACATTTTCTGCAATACTTTTTTCCCACACGTTCCAAAAAATTTAAATAAAAATATTACAGAGTGTTAAAATGACTTTTTATAGCTATTTTAAACTCCTAAAAATAGGCCTACATCATTGTTCAAGAAAATAATAACTTTATCAATGTTTAATATATTTATATACTAAAATACATGCCTACATCAATGCATAATGACAGTATCATGTCAATGAATATTAATGCAGCTATGCAGGAATGCAGTATGTTATGTTCCGATCTGTGTACCTTATTGAGGTTCATGCATATTTGCACATCTGTGGGTTTTGTACTAAGTCAAACTTTAATATCTCAGGTTGTATTTTGCATATGCGTGTCCTAATCAATCAATGTACCCAATGAGCAGGCTTGTCCAAACATAAAGGTAAGCGTATAAGGGAAAGGACAGAGTCAAGCCGATTGCTCTAAGCTGTTTTTCTACCTCCTTCATTTTAAAGGTTATCAATTCAACTGTGTTCCACGAAGCACCTATCTAATCTGAAATTGGATCCGTTTATAATTAGCTAAATGCCTGATTGCCCATTTTAAACCGACCACACAAACTCAATTGGGAAATGGTATTAGCAGTTTTACATCAAGGTGGAGCTTGTTTACGATAACATAACGATAACGATCACATAAAGAGAGCTTTAATTCATAGTCATCAAGTGATCTGAAAGCAATTTCTGTAAAGTGTTTACCTGCATCGGGAGGCAGATAGAAGTTGAAGATGGCGATGATAGTAATCAGGATGCAAGGGATGATGATGTTGATGATGTAGTACAGAGGCTTCCTCTCGATGATCAGGTAAAAAGTCATTTCCTCATATTCGTCATCAAATGTGTTCTTCCTGCTTGGCTTGTGTCTTACGTACCACTCACCACTCTCTAGAGAAACATCCACAGCTTAGATTTCTATTAATTTTAGCGCATTTAGTAATCGTATTACACTAGCAACACATTTGCAAACCACAAGAAGGGGTTATGCAAAAATGCGATGCTTTGAATATACAGTAACATGAAAATACATCTGAAGTACTTCTACTTAAGAATATATGTATCACGTCATGAGTGCTCACCACTGAAAGACTCGTCCAGCTGGATCTCCCGAATCTCCTTGCCTTTTGAATTCAGGGCATACTGCAGGTCGATTTCTGTTGAGTCATATGTGTAAGAGCGAAACTGCATGGTGCAATTCTGCCAGTCGAATGGGAAATATGTTACCTAGACACAAAAAACTGGCATTTAAACGAGTTGGAAACAACGTCCAAGCTTAGACGAAACTGGATGGAAGATAAATACATAGTAGATCTGTGTAAATTACCTTGACTCCACAGGAACTGCAGTACAGAGCAGGGGGAGTCCAGGTTACCCTGCCATTACTGTAAACCTGAACATGGACATGCAGGGCCACATCAAACTGTCCATCATTACTGAAAACAAAACATGAAATACAAATTAGCCAGTTTTGGTTAATAAATCAAACTATATCACATGTTATATGTTGAGGTAATCTGTAGTATGTTATGGATGGTGACATATCACAGAATTCCATAACATATCTTGAAACATAGCACAAATTGTATTGTGTCAAATGAATTGCATTTGTTCTGTTGTCTAACAGTTAAATAAGACTCTTCGTAGACGAAAAGTCCCTGCATTTGTCATTAGTTTCACTTATATGTGTTGCAACAATTGCTTCTCTAAGATCGTTGCTGATGTTTTACCTCCTTGGCATTGTGTTAACACACAGCTGAATGCTCCAGACCTGCAAACTGCCAAAACTTCTACTTTTTAGAGACACGGTGACACTTGCTGATGATCAGTTCCTCAATTGCATTAGGCTGGTGACATCTGGCTGCTATTTACTGTCTTAATTTCTATAGATGCACTAAGAACATACTCCACAAAGTTCTGTGAAAACTTTTTCTTTTCTTTATCAGAGGTCTGTATTTATATAGTGTTTTGCTCCATGTATGATCTGCTTTGGAAAATGTGTTTTTAAGAAAACTTCAAAAATGTGACAGAGCAATTGAGTAAAACTGTAACAAGAAATGACTTTTTGGTTTCACTTTTCTGTAAAGGTCAGAGACACCCCCCCTCCCTCCGTACTATGGGAAGTAATCTATTTTGTGCTGGAGATGGATGGTTTATTGTGACTTTGCTTTTACAAAGATAGCTGAGAGGGCTTGGTGAGGAAATCCAGGCAGCATAAACTAAAATGTGACAAACAGTGAGGTGTCTCTGTTCCGCAGCTGCACCACCAAGGCATTATTAGAGTACTGAAGCAATAACAACTCTCTATGCTGCTGACTTAAGTTATAAAGTTGCAAAATAGCAGCAATCAAAGTTTGCATCTCAGTTGTAGTCTTTGTTTTGTTATCATCTCAGTTCCTCTGACAAAGCTTAGAAAGAGACAGACAAGGCAAAGTCACGGCTGTGTAGAATATGAACATTTATCTCCACTCCCACATCTAAACATTGTAATTGGCATTAAATGGAGATTGCACACTTTTTATGGAGCACTTTGACTGTAAGTGCAGCGCTAATGTTGTTCCTATACTAAGCTGTCGGGCTCATAACACAATGCACAACAAAGACATCAAGTCAATTAGACACAGATTTAGCCTTCTGTCAGTGTACAGTGTTTGAGTTTTATGTCTCTGATAATTGAACAATGAGAAGCTTGTGTCTTTACCCCGGGCCCTCCTAAAAATCTGTCCCTGTGAAAGTGCTGCTGCTAAAATGGCCGGCATTGAACAACCCAAGAGAAGCACGCGCAAATTTGCATTTGTGTGGACGTGCATATTTGTGTGTATCCGTGCGGTTCCAAATGAACGCCTCACAAGCTGAAGTAGCTGAGCGGTGCTATCAGCTCAGTTATTAGGGAGCCATGCTGCTTAATTGCCTATAAAGTGTTGATGAATGGAGCAGTGGGGATATTTACAGTGGTGTTAATGGGAGCGTGTCTGCGTGAGCCAATATGGGGAAAAGACTAAACTTGCTGTTCTGAGTATCTAAATCTTTAATTTAATGCTGTGTTATATAGTTTTTCCAATACACATGAGCACTACTATAATTTACCTGGCCCATCACCTAGTCTCCAGTGGCCTGCAGCTACAAGCTACAGGGGTATGCAATTTGTCCAATTTCAAAACAATATAGTACGATGGATACGGATTTGATATGAAAATATTTACTATATGGCAATACTTGTTTATTTCACTCAGGTAGGGGTAAATTAGTAAGTACAAAAGGTTGCAAACACTGCATACAAATACAAAAATGGAACAAAGAGATCAAAAACGTTCTCCTTTCAAGTCTTTGTTAATGTTAACGTTGATGCTAATGCTAATGCGAGTTGCAATGCTGATACTTACTTATTGATGAGGACGATGTCAGGAAGCCAAACCTTCCCAGAGGGGATGCGTAGCACCTGAATCCCATTGTGCTCCTTCGGTTTCCATGACAACCGATAATCTGTCCATTCCTGTTTGAACATTTTTATAAAAGCTTGTTTTTTTTTAATACGTAGGGATGTTATTATCCACAAGTCCATGAAAAGAGTTGGGATTAAAGCAGAAAATGACAGCAAGCAGAAACTTTTCTTTAACAAATGCAACCAATTTGTCATTGTATCACTTTATCTTTCATTTCTCCACTTCTGTAATTAGATTCCACAGGGATGGCTTCCCTGTGCATTTGTCCTTGCATAACAAAACACAATTTGCATATTTTTTCATTTTGCCTGCTATTATGACTACTCCAACTGTTCTACTGATTATATGCACAGTGTGCATTGGCACTGAGCTGTACTCGAAAGACGAGGCCCTGTGTTAATAAACATACTGCCACTGGAGTAGGAGTCACGGATGAGCTGCTCAGTGTGATGTGAAAGAGTTTTTCAGTTAGAGTACACTCAGAAAGCTGTTGGATAATTCATTCTATCGGCTTAAGATTTACTTCAATTTGCAAGTATGACGAGCAGGCATGCAAATAGACTCACCAGATTCATGACAACAGTGGTGCTCATTTCTTCATTTTTCATATTCTGTTATAAAAATGCGAAAATATGCATTTCAGTATGTACTTCATAACTGTTTGCTTCAGATCGTTTTTCATTTTGTAGGGATACAGATACAGAGTTATGCACAAAGAACACCCTAATGGCATTACAGGTTTTGTGGTGGTGAGAGTTTGAAAAATGGTATTCAGGGCAGCTGTGGTACAGGAGGCAGAGCAGGTTGTCTACTAATCAGAAGGTCAGTGGTTCAATCCTCAGTTTCTCTAAGGTGCATGTCAACGTATCTGTGGTTAAGATACTGAATCCTAATTTGCCTGCAAAGCATTCAATGAAATGTGAAAGACAGGTTTTAAAACAGCTCTTAGGTGTAGAAATAGGTTTGTGAATGGGGCTTATAATAAGAAAGCACTTTGAGTGCTCAGCAAAAGCAGAAAAGTGCTGTAAGTACCATTCCCACCAAACACCATCCATCAGTTTAATGGACTAAATCCGGTTAGTCAATCATCAGTCTATGAAAAGCCTTCCATTTGCATGAAAAGTTAGGTTGTTGCAAGCATTTAATTGCAAGAATTGGTTACCACTGTTGCCTCATAATAAGAAGGTTTTTGGTTTAGACCAGGGGTGGGGGATCTCCAGACCTCAAGGGTCCTGCAGTTTTTAGATACGTCCTTGATCCAACAAAGATTATTTAAATGGCAAAATGACCTCCTCAACATGTCTTGAAGTTCTCCAGTGGCCTGGTAATGTACTAATCATTTGAGTTAGGTGTGTTAACCCAGGGTAATATCTAAAACCTGCAGGACACCGGCCCTTGAGGCCTGGACTTCCCCCACCCCTGGTTTAGACTATGCTGCCAGCTGAGGGCTTTCTGTGTGGAGTGTGCATACTGCATGGACTTCCCCCCACAGTCAGGATACATTCTACTGAGGTTAATCGAACCTCAATGTGATTCAAAATTTTTTATTTGTTCGTCTTTCAGCCTTAACCTTTTGATGGAAGGACAGCAAGTACAGTGTGATGTCTAAAAGATATCTAAATAATACATACAGTTCAAAGTTAAAACCAGGTTAAAAGTTAAGTTTTAGTAGTTCATACTGTTAATGTTAATACCTGTGTCATTTTTTGCCTCTGGAAATGTGTTTGTTACATCACTGTGATCAGACAGCCATGACATACACTCAGTGGTGAACTTTGTAGTAAGCGCCTTTATATAGTTAAAACCATTTGTTCCAACAGGCCAGGCATAGCTGGACTGGCCATCGGGCATCATTTGCGTTTGATTTTTCGTTTTTATGGGCCGATGTTTTTTTTGTTTTGTTTTGTTTTGTTTTTGTAACGGCATGAACAATGAGAGGTGATGGATTGGCCAGATGCTGGCTGATGTGTAAAAATAACTCAGTTGTTTGGTGGTGGCTGTGGCAGAGCTTCCACAGAGGCAACAGGTGGATGAGGGAAGGAGAGGCAGGAGGAGCAGAGACCCGAGGCGGCCGCTGGTCCGAGTGTCAGGTGAACTGAACTTCAGGTAAGAAGTTATGACCTGCAGTCTATCTGGGTCAGATATAAACCAAGTTTAGGTGGAGTTTATTTTCATTGTGCTGACTTTTTACAGTCAGTTACAATAACTCGTACTGCGTGCTAGCTAGCATGACGGAGTTTCTATACAGCTGGGTGGGTGCTTTGATGTTACTGATAGTGAACTTTATTTTATTCATAAGGTTAGTTAGTAGAGTTGCCAACCGCTCCTTAAAAAATGGAATGGTCCCTCATTCAGAGAAAACATTATGCGTTTCGTATTGAGCTGAGAAGGAACACAGTTTGTCCCGTAGTTTAGCTATAATGGAAAAACACACAAAGCTGGATTTATTCTGTGTGTTTATGCTGCACAGCTACTTCAATCATGAAACTGATCAATGATCAGCTGATCAGCTTTTCTGTCTTGTTTGTTTATCGCTCACTTTGCGCCAGAAACAGGAAACCAGCGGATGTCGCGGTAAACAACAGCAGCACGTTTAAGCTTGATCAGCTGTTGTTAGAATTTATTTAATATTAATTTCTAGTATCAGCTGATGTTTGCTGGAGCCACAGCTGTAAAAGCTGCTGGTCATGATATGGTTTGGTTATCTGGTGAGAGGGAAACATGAAGATGAAACCAGGAGATGTCCTTACTGAATCATCAGAGCTGAACAGGTGATGGAGAAACAGGTTTACCTTTTAGGTGACATGAATGAGTTGAAGGGAAGTTATGAACTGTTTATGAGAGACAAATAACACCAGGATCCTTTTCTAAGTAGCTGACAGCTGGTAACTATGCAGGGGCGGGTCTGGGCAAAGTTTTGCCAGGGGGCCAGGTAGGGCATTAACAGGGAAAGGGGGGCACAAAGAAATACTTTTCTTTCTTATTCTCATTTAAAATGTCTCGCTTTTAAAAAATAATTATCTGAATCTTACAACCAAAGTTTTTATCTGATGTAAAATGTATAGAAATCATACATATACCAACAAGAGGGTGTACATCACAGCGTCTGTTTTCATTCAAAGGCTTTATGCCTTTTCCTGTAATACCTGGTTGGCCCGTCTCTAGTCAAAATGCCTGGGCCGATTTTTTGTCCCAGTCCAGCCCTGAGGCCAGGGGACATGATGTTGCAGCGATAGGCAATACCACTTTATTGAAAGAAGGGTTTGGAGTTGAATCTATTGGTTGAATGAGTAGTTTATGTTTGTGTTTAGGCGCGACCTCTTGTTGTTACAAAGGTGTCTAAATGACTTATTAACTAAATCGCAATATTACTCAGATTATTATTTTTTTTTTTTGCAAGACTTTATTGGAATTTTCTTTTATTGGACTAGTTAACATTATTGCAGAGGAATTTTTAATGTTTTGGGAATTTTTGGAACCACTGGGATATTAGTTTAGCTTAACAAGCAGGGGACACATGTAGTCTCTAAACAACTCTTTTACAAAAGGACTAAGAGGCAGAGACATGAGGGGATTTGCTGCATGAGTGGCATTTTTGCATGTACAAAATGTGACATATTGCATTGTGGGACTGTTGTACCCATGATGTGAAGGTCAAGTCATGAATTCTGGCTAAGCTTCTCTGCTCCTCGGCCTGCTATTTAAAACCCCAACTGGGACAACTGGGACCAAAGCATGAGTGGGGGCAGCAAACGTTGGATGTCTTCCTCATGCAAACACATCTTGCTACTGTTAAGATTCAAGAATTGAGAAAGGGTACAAGAGGTGATCGAAAAATAACCACACTGGTCCGGCCGGGTGAAGTCAAACGAAGATTTTAATTCACATGTGGGAAGATCACTGAACACAGCAATTGATCTTCAACTTACTAAAGCACAAACAATTATTTTATAACATCAGGGTTTGTTTACTGACGCCCCTTCATGCGTCACAGATACATTTTATACATAGATCAGATCAACATCATCATGACTTTTCACCTAGAAAATCATCTTCTATTTTCATGGCTAGCCCTTCCTGTCTACCTTTCAGTTCTTGTCTTGTTCCTCTTTCTTGCCGAGACACCAAGAAACGGTTCCTCTTTTACCAAGACAATTTTGCAGTTACAGCCAAACATAACTAACCTCTCCTCTAAATAAATCTAATTTAAAGTGTGTGTGTGTGTGTGTGTGTTGACCTCACATGCTCTTTGTGTCACCTCTTCACCTACTGTCTGTGTCTCGTCCTCAAATGCTCTTTCTCAATTCACCTGTTGCACTTCTGACCTTTTACCAGACCAGAAGCTCACTGAGACTATGTGTATGTCTTCTACTAAATAAATGTTTTAACCAAGAACCTCTACTAAAACCTTAATACAAGAATATGAACATATAAAAGATAATAAAATAAACTGATATAAGTGTTTTGTAAGCATGTATTGCAATTCCTTCTATGTTCTAGTTTTCCCTCAGCATGTATCACCTGAACAGTCACGTCAGTGAGGCTTACGACCTTTAAAGAACCTGAACATCAACTCAAATAAGCACAGATATGCAATATGTATAAAATGGTTATAACTGCACCTGAAATACAAAGTTAGCATCATCATAAACATCTTAAGGCCATCTTAAAGCTATCTATTACATTGTTAAAGCAATGATCACACTGCAGATTATATTATGCTGGTAAAATACTTTTTGTTCATCCCCACAATTCCCCCTTACGACCTCTGGCACACCAGAGGTCGATACACAGGTTGTTGTTCACTCCTCAGTCCACTCGGCTACCTCCAGATCCATCATCGGCATCATGGACATAGGGGCCACCGCCCCAGGGTCCACTGCCTTTACAATCACTTTCTCTACCAACCTTCGGGCACAAGGAATGAGACAACAACCACAAGTCACCAAAATACCCACCAATACAGATAGAGACAACATAATTGACAGAACAAGCCCCTTCCACTTTCCCTTTTTTACTCTTTTTATTTGAACCACCCCTTTTCAAACTCTCAATTTGTTACCACTCCTTTCTGTAGGCGCGGCGATCTCCTCCTAGGCTGCTCTTCTTTCTTCGGCCTTCCAGGTGGACTACTGGTCGGCCCGTTACACAGGTGAAGAGGTTTATTCTGCCTCTGTTTCTTGACACCTGCGTTCCTTGAAGACGAATTTTCCTCCACCAAGCTCTCGTGTGCGGGTGCACACTGCGACCAGTGGTACCAGGTGTCGCCTTTCCCTTTCAGCTGGACTGCTGTAGCCGTCCGGGCGGTCACCTCATACGGACCAGTCCAGCGGGGCTCCTTCCTCTTTCGCTTAATGACCTTCAGCCACACTGCCTTTGCGTCCGGGACCTCTCCGTTCCCCGTGGGTCTCTCACAAGTGACCTGTTTTGTAAAGCTGGACACAAGAGCTTTCAACTCATTAAAATATTCTGCATGAGACCTGTTGCTTGTCCTGGGCTGCTCCACCGGGACCACTGTCCAGGGTGCTGGAAACTGTCTCCCAGTCAGCAGCTCATAAGGGGTGAAACCTGTGGATTGGTTAACAGAACATCTTATGGTCATCAAAGCAATGGGCAGGGCTGCGACCCAATTTAGCCCTGTCTGCGCACAAATTTTAGCCAACTTGTTTTTCAAATTTAGGTTCATCCTCTCTACCTTTCCTTGAGATTGAGGATGATAGACCGTCCCGAACTTATGTTGCACTCCCAACATCCTCTCTACCTCTTGCAAATCTTTATTCTTGAAGTGAGTACCATTGTCTGATCTAATTCTCTTGGGAAACCCATGCCTTGGAATGTAATGATTGATTAAGCACTTAATCACACTTTTCGCATCTTCACATTTGGTCGCCCATGCTTCGGGCCATCCAGTCAGAACATCCACACACCAACAAATACCTCACCCCACCTGGGCCTGTATCAATCATGTCGGTATAATCAATCACGACCTCTTCTCCTGGCCTTTCTGGCATGAGAAACTTACCAGCTTCAGGTTTTACTGCTGGCTTTGGGTTGTGTGCCCCACAAATTAGGCACGTTCTGGCCTTTTCCAGTATCATCCTTCTCAAATCAGGATGCCACCATCGGCACAAATTTCTCTCCATCTGTTTCACTCCCACGTGACCAAGCCCGTGAGCCTCATTCACCTTTTGTTCCGCCATTTTGACCGTTAAAGCGGGACGCCCATCTGGCCCCCTCCACAAACCGCCATCTTGCCAGGCTCCTTTGTTTTCCCACACCCCCTTTTCCTCTGGGGATGTCTCCTCCTGAGCCTTTCTAACTTCTTCCATGCTGTTAGTGCTAACCTCCTCTTCTGGGGTTACCTGCACCAGTTGTCTCTGTCCTTTGTAGCCCGCTGCTTCCTTTGCGGCTTCATCAGCTTTCTGATTTCCTCTTGCCACCATACTGTCTGCTTGTGAGTGGCCTTTGCATTTTATAATACTTACCTCGTCTGGGTCCTCCAGGGCCTTTTCCAGTTCCTCCATTTCCTTTTTGTGACAGATGGGTGCATTAGTGGCCGTCCTGAACCCGGCTCTCTTCCACTGAGCCAGTTCCACATGAGCTGCTCCAAACGCATATGCTGAGTCAGTGTAGATGTTCACTCTCATGTTTTTAGCCAACCTCAGGGCTCGAGTTAGGGCTATCACTTCAGCTCTCTGGGCCGACTGTTGTCCCTCGATTTTTCCTGCTTCTTTCACCTGAAACTCAGTTCCTACTCTACAGACTACTGCATAGCCGGCTTTCAATCCTTCTTCATCTCTGTGGCAGCATCCATCTGTGAACCAATCCTCAGCTCCAAGTATGGGCTCTGCCTTTAGGTCTTCCCTGATTTTTCCTTCAACTTGGGCTTTCTTAATACAGTCATGTGGTTCTCCTGACCCCATTAGGTCCGCCATATTTATTCCTTCATGTGTGAATATCAAATTTGGCGCCTCTAAAATTTTGCTCAACCTTTGTTGCGTCAATGGAGTCATTGTGAATACCTGTGAGTTCACATAGGCCACTACACTGTGTGTAGTAAGCACTTTCAGTGGGTGTTCCCTCACTATATGTGCTGTTTTCTGAATTATCTTTGCTACTCCTGCTGCGTGTTGTGTGCATGTGGGATGCCTTGCTTCTGTTGAATTTAATCTTATGCTGACATACATAAGTACATCCCTACCTCCCCCTTTTTTCTGAAACAACACACCATTCACAACTCCCTTTGTTTCTGAAACATCAAGATAAAATGCCTCATCATAGTTAGGTGTGGCCAGATCTGTGGCTCTTGACAAATCCTGTTTTAGTGAAATGAACGCTGTCTCTGTGTCCGGCGTCCAAGGCAATTCAGCCTTCAGATTTCGAACACCAACTTTCTTGATCATGTCCCTTAAAGGGGCCGTTTTACCCGCATAGTTCGGAATGAACTGCCTGCTGTAACCTGTCAAGCCAAGAAAGGAAAGCAACTCCTTCACAGTACTTGGTTTTGGATGTGTCAGAATTTGGTCTCTGTGTGTGTTCATTAGCCCCACTGATCTGTGTGCGATCACCCGGCCCAGGAATGTTACCTCTGGCCGGACCAACTGCAGTTTTTCTTTGCTCACTTTGAAGCCACACTCCGCCAATCTGTTCAACACCACGAGCGATGCTGCCGTACAGGCCGCTGCTGACGGGGCTGCAATAAGAAGATCATCTACATACTGTATTAATGTACAGCCCCCTGGCAGTTGACATGGGGACAATGCCTCTTTCAACACCTGATTAAAAATTCCTGGTGAGAGTGCAAAGCCTTGTGGTAGGCGTGTGTACCTAAATTTGCGGCCTCTGTATGTGAATGAGAAAATGTCCCTGAGTGACTCGTGCAGTGGGAGACAAAAGAATGCATTCGCTAGGTCAATACATGTGAACCACTTTTGGTCCCCAGTAATTTCGGTCAGAGCCGTGTAGGGATTTGGTACAGGCACAGTGTCAGTCCTCAGCATGGCATTTATTGCTCTCAAATCATGTGCCATACGGTACTTCCCTGTCCCATGTTTTTCCACTGGCAAAATAGGTGTGTTCCAAAATGACCATGAGGGCTCAAGCACTCCTGCCTTCCACAGTCCTTCAATGGTTTCAGCTATACCTTCTTCTGCTTCAGTTTTGTGCTTATATTGTGGTCTGTTAATTGGTATGTCAGACTTCAGCTGGAACAGGACAGGCGAACAGTTAGCTAGACCTACATCTGTGGGCCCTGCGGACCACAAAGTACCAGGCAATTTTGAGAGCTCCGCTACTGCATCAGGATGATCCATTCTTTCCCTGCCATGTATTCTGGAGATTTCTTTATGTTCTAAGATCACTGCATCGTTGGACAAACAAGTTATGCTATATATTTTACATTTTGGTGCATACCAGACATTTGGAATTTGGGTGCTTTGCCAGCATGCGTTGTCCAGCGCCCGCTTGACCATTGGTCCCAGATCTCTTGGCCCATGACCCTCGTGGACCGCCAATGTAATGTGAGGGGCTAAATCCTCTCCCACATTGTACCAAGGCAGTTGTTCATCAGTAAATTTCACAGCCGCGGCCACACCTTCTGGTCCAACATAAATGTTATGTGTTTGCACATTCCACGTCTGTCCCTCAAGATCAGACTGGAACTGTTCCCGATAGATATCGTTATCTTCCCTATCATAAAAGAGTGTAACGTGAAAAGGATCTCGCGGAGGGGAATAGACGGCCAGGCTCATTATCCAGGGTTTCCATAGCTGATAATGTCTCAAAATGCCTTCTTCCACTAGCCTCCCCCAGTAGATTTCGGCAGTGGGTTGTTCAGAGTTCTGGACTAGATATTGAGTCTTTGAAGGTGATCCCAGTTTCACAAGCAGGTCCCTGCCCATGAGATTTTCCAGGCACCTGTGAGGACACCACATATTGGTGCTTCAAAGTCTGTTTTCCCAGCTGTGTCAATGCTGGATCTGTCAATGGCAGTGTCATTGGAATCCCGGAAAAGCCTACCACATTAACTGTGTGACAGGAGAGTGTTGCACTGTCTGGTGTGTCTTTCAATGTTGAGTATGTTGCTCCAGTATCCACCAGGAAGGGCAATTCAGTGCCTTCCACGGTCATCGACAGCATGGGTTCTGCCGTTCCCACGCTGTTCGGTTTCTCCGGGCTCCGTCAGTATTGCTCCCCCTCCCAGCCCCAGTCAGCTACTGGGTACTGGGCGGCTGGTGCTGCATTCAGGTTTGGAGCTTGATGTGCTCCCCTGTAAGCAACTCTTTGTCTTGGGGCTCCTCGTGCCTGGGGCTGATAGCCTCGCCTCTGATAATTTCGCTGCGATTCAGGGCATTCTCGGGACCAGTGTCCTTCTGCTCCACAGCTGTAACAGCCAGTCCAAGACACATTATTAGGATTCCCTGGATTCCGAGCCCTTTGTCCTCCCCTCACGGATCCACCACGCCCTCTCTGCGGTCCACCGGTCCCCCGATTCCCTACGGGTTGACGCTGCCTTGGTGCATTGGCGGGCCAACGGTCATCAGGGTAGAGACCCGGATCCTGATCTGGCCAGTCAGGCACAGGATCGGGCTGAGACCTTGCCACCATTATAGTCTTATTTAGTTCTTTCAGTTCTTTTCTCTTCGCATTATATTTTTCGCGAGCCTCACCCAGCTGCAGCCTAAGCAGCCGCGCCTGTACTTCATCTAACTCTTTCTTTTGTTTGTTCGTCAAATCCTGTTCCCGCTGAAGTCTGTGGGTCACATGTCTATCCCACTGCACCGAGTCTGCAACGGCAAAATCTGGGTTCTTTTCCAAGTCAACTGCAACCTGGTTGGGCAGCCCTGCCAGCACTGCCGAACGAAACCACGCTCTACTTTCACCCTCCTTCCCCGGATGTATTCCTGTTCCTAACAACCATTGTTCCTTTGCTTTAGCTAAACACTCTCTGGGTGTGTTTTTGGGATCCCAAATAATTTTTGGAATGGCTCCAGAGTTAGGAGTTGGGTCCTTCTCCCGGACTGCATCTGCTAAGTCATTCTGCACCTCATGATATTTCAGGTCATTTGCATATCTGGTTGTTTGAGCTATCTGCTCTACATCTGCTAACCCACCACCCAGCATACAACGTCCGGCCAAAGCGCGAAAATCGCCCAGCGCTAATTCTTCTCCTTCCCAATGTTCTCCCTTGGTCATTGGTGGAAGTTGTTTAACCAATGCTTCCAAATCTCTCACCTTATAGGCGCGATAAACTGGTTCGTTCTTTGGACCTGCTATTAGAGGCAGACTTAAACCAGGGTCAGGAGCTCCTTGTTCAAAACTCACTTTTCTACTCTTTGAGCTCTTAAATATGGGCCGTCTCTGTGCTTGGTCTCTCTTCACACTTCTTTTCCTCAAAATTAGGCTTGTACTTGGTTGAGGTTCAGCTCCTCCATCTTCGTCCTCCTTATCATCCTCTTCTTCTGATGACGTCGCACGGTCTTCATTCTCCTCTTCTGGCCCTCCCTGCATTACTCTCTGCTTTATAACCTCCAATGCCGTTAATGCCTCTATGGACGCACGTAGGGCCTCATGCATTTGTCCGTACACTTCTCCTTCAGTTTTTAACACCAAGCTCAGAGGTATTTTATCACCCAGCCCTTTCTGTTGGGATGTAATAAGTTTACTTACCTCAACCTCCATCGCTTGGCACTCTTTCTCTGCTGCTTTTAATGCTCCAGGTGAAGCCAAACGAATAGCTTTCTTAAGCTGTTCGAGCTGATCCTTCAGAGGTTTGCATCCCCTTTTCCCACTAGGTGTCGCACCCAAGCTGTCAGCCATTCTCTGAAACACAGACTTACCTCTTCCAATGGCGTTGGTCGACTCTACCTTCTTGGTCTAGGTCACCCAGACACGCTTAACTTTCGGTTTCAGTCTTCGTCTCGCTGTTCTCGCAACCACTGGCTCCTCTTCCCCTGCTCGGTGATACACAAAGTTTAACCCAGCACTTTAGACGCTGTCCTCGCGTTCTCAAGCGTTGACACTCAATCAAAATTATTCGCCCTCAAAGTGTTAATATATGACACCAGCAACCCTTATGCGCAACGCGCTCACCTCCGTATACTTACCTCTCCAATAGTTCCTCGGATTAGTGTTTTTTCATTTATTTTAAACCCATTAACGGCGCTGCGCGTCCCTTATATACTTTACAGCAACACACCCTCAAGGGTCCCTCAACTTGTCCCGTACTAATAAGTCTAAAACCAAGAAATCACCTTTATGACATTATGTCAAAGCTTTCTCCATGTTGCACAGCCTGCCACAGGTTTAACAAAAAAATCGCTGCCCGAGAAGGGTCCCACATATCAAGGTGGTCGTTTTCACAAACTTCCAGCAGACCCTCAAATAAACAAAAACAACGACCCAGGCAGGCTTCCAGTTCAGCCTCCTCAATTTCTATGCACACTGAAAACTCATGGGGAGATTCTTCTGTCTCCCCGTGTCCTACACAATTCACCTCCAAATGATCCCCTACAATTGAAATTTCAGTGTGGAATGACGCAGAGATTAACATTTCCTTATTTATTCACTATATGTAACCTGAATTTTCTCTCTCTTATCAAATAACAAAGGTTATCTTTACAATTTGTTATTGAACTACTAATTAAGTTGCTTTTTATGGTGTCAGTGATAAACTGCCCCTAAAAAGTCCACTTTATTGCGTGCTCATTGAGTTACTCCTATCAAAACTATTTAACAAGTTCAATTTACACATACTCATTAATTTGTCACGCTTATTAGTGGCTCATGGTTGCTTAAAACCTATGTCTGACTTGACCACAGAGTTAGGGCATCATTCAATCCTCCCAGGATGACCACTCCACTTACTCTGCATCCAGTCAGCTCATGAATTAACAACACTTGCAGACTGTAACCCTTTTATTTTTTGTTTATGCCTTCAAATCCACCTTAAATCTTCTTTACCTAAACGTTGGTTTTAAACACAAACAATTCTTATATTCTATTTTGAAACGTTGTCACCATTCATATATTTACAATGTTATTATTTACTAAGCCAGCATTTTAATCGCAGACATTTATCCACATTTGCAAACAATAGTTATAGAGCTGAATGACACACAAAACCGAAAGCATAGTCCTCTCATGCGCTCTGCATCTGCTGCCTCATTTGCATGCACACACACTCTTCATCTAAGAATAGCAGCAGGCAGTCAGTGCATTGCTGACTCGACCCACAGAGATCTTTTTTATTACAGAGACGTCTTATATTTACAACTGCACAGATTTTAAACCTTTTAACACCTATCGAATTTCGACAAATTTAACATAACAGTTTAACCGATAAACTCCCTGAGTTTTTTGCGATCAATTAACCAGTATCTGTCCAACAGTTTCTGGCCTCATCTCTAAACTCCCTAACTCAATTTAAAAGTGTCCAACACCCAAGGTCCAACCTTTGCTGCCCAAAAAAGCGCAGATACCGTTCCAAACGGTAAGGAGATTCTAACTCCTAGTTATTCTGGAGTGCCCCAAGCTCCACAGTGACCAACTGACTATCCCTCTTCGAGGACAATGCATAAGCGTCCTTTGCATTGGCAAGCGTTACCTCTGAGCACTGCGCTTCCTACCAGTCCAACTGGCGTTCTTGAGTAATTTATAATACTTTGGAACAACAGTAAAACACCCAACCAAGTGTAAGACTGAAGCAGGTCCAACCTTATAACCAAAAAATAACCAAATTCCCTAACCTACTAAACGGTCCAACCGCATTCAATCATTACCAGCAGTCCAACTGCTTTAAATCCTCAGATTCTTATCAAAATCAAAACAGACATGCACCAGTAACTTCAGTGAGTAGACTTAAATTTTATCATGTCCAATTTGGCACACTTTGGAAATAATTCAACAGGTAGTGCCTTACCTTTTGGATAAGCCGGCTTATGCCCACTCACTTCAACCACTGGAATTCATGTCTGCCCGTCTGACCACCTCGGACCACCGCTCACACCTCCACTTTTTTCCCTTACTCAACCACCGGACGAAGCCCCCAAATGTTAAGATTCAAGAATTGAGAAAGGGTACAAGAGGTGATCGAAAAATAACCACACTGGTCCGGCCGGGTGAAGTCAAACGAAGATTTTAATTCACATGTGGGAAGATCACTGAACACAGCAATTGATCTTCAACTTACTAAAGCACAAACAATTATTTTATAACATCAGGGTTTGTTTACTGACGCCCCTTCATGCGTCACAGATACATTTTATACATAGATCAGATCAACATCATCATGACTTTTCACCTAGAAAATCATCTTCTATTTTCATGGCTAGCCCTTCCTGTCTACCTTTCAGTTCTTGTCTTGTTCCTCTTTCTTGCCGAGACACCAAGAAACGGTTCCTCTTTTACCAAGACAATTTTGCAGTTACAGCCAAACATAACTAACCTCTCCTCTAAATAAATCTAATTTAAAGTGTGTGTGTGTGTGTGTGTGTTGACCTCACATGCTCTTTGTGTCACCTCTTCACCTACTGTCTGTGTCTCGTCCTCAAATGCTCTTTCTCAATTCACCTGTTGCACTTCTGACCTTTTACCAGACCAGAAGCTCACTGAGACTATGTGTATGTCTTCTACTAAATAAATGTTTTAACCAAGAACCTCTACTAAAACCTTAATATAAGAATATGAACATATAAAAGATAATAAAATAAACTGATATAAGTGTTTTGTAAGCATGTATTGCAATTCCTTCTATGTTCTAGTTTTCCCTCAGCATGTATCACCTGAACAGTCACGTCAGTGAGGCTTACGACCTTTAAAGAACCTGAACATCAACTCAAATAAGCACAGATATGCAATATGTATAAAATGGTTATAACTGCACCTGAAATACAAAGTTAGCATCATCATAAACATCTTAAGGCCATCTTAAAGCTATCTATTACATTGTTAAAGCAATGATCACACTGCAGATTATATTATGCTGGTAAAATACTTTTTGTTCATCCCCACACTACCTCACACATGTCATTGCCTGCATATCAATACCCGTCAGGCCCAGTGTTAATAATAACTCTGCAGTTACCCAGCTGGACTAGTTACTTGTCAAACTAAGAATCCAAGTGGGTTAGTTTTCAAGACAGGTCAACTCCACAGCTTAAGATGATCCACGTGACGAGAGAGGAAGAGAGAGCGTGACCTTGAGTGGAGGTGTAAGGAGTGTGGGTGTGTGGATGCACTATGTGTGTTGGTTTTTGATTGCCTAGGAGAAGAGAGTAAAGGGGAAAATAAAAAGCTCATAAAGTGACCGTGTGTGAGTGTGTGTGTGTACGGCTTATCCTTTAATGCAGTCACACAGGCAGCAGCCCAATCAGTGCATGCCACTAAACACTATTTCCCAGCATGAATGAATAAAACTATAGTACTTCACTACACCTCAGTAGTAGTACTCATTTTTGCCATCTGGTTGTGAATTTAAATTCAGATGGCACTGGGATTCATTCATGGTGGAGAATATGGAAGATAAGCTTTACATTTACATTTCAGAGGCAAAGCCACAGAAAAACCATCGTCTCTCTGGCTAAGAGTTCCAGCATGAAGTTACTGTAGCATGGTCACAGACTTTGATGTGTCCGATTATGACAGATTCATCTTTTCAGATCTTGGAAAAGATATTAAAGGAATGTAGCTTCTAGGCTAGACAGTTTGAGTTCTTTATGATTAGGCTGTTCTACAAGCTCTCTGAAAAGCCGTCAGTCGATTCAGAACACTGCATAAAGAGCAGTAACAGCGTCTAGTAGTATTAACTTCTCTTCACTGGATTTCTGCTAAATCCAGACTAGAAGTAAAATCCTTCTCATATATAGTTCCTTAAATAATTAAGCTCCATTGTATCTTCATGACCTCATAACGTATTAGCCAACGGAGTGCTTTGCTCTCTTCATTTTGTTCAGACTGCAGTCTTACTTAAAGGACAGGTGGTTGGGAGTGGTTTCTTCCTGTTAAAAGGGAGTTTTTTCTGACCACTGTCACAAAGCAGATGTTCATAGGCAGTCATAGTTTGTTGAGGTTTTCTCCCAAATGCTGTAGGGTCTTTACCTTACAACATAAAGCACCTTAAGGCGACTGTTCTTGTGAATTGTCAGCTAATGGCAAACATTTTGGTGATGGGAATCAGCATTAAACTGGTCGAAACTTCTGTTACATCATGCTGGGTTACAGTCAGTCCTGGGTTCTCGAAAGGGGTCGATGGAGACCTGGCTTATAATCCATTAGAATCAGCCCTTGTTTAAATTTATTCTACTATGCTAGAATTTAGATTTTTTTTAAATCTGCAGTGACCTGCTGTTTACTGTGTGTACTTTTGTGTTGGGGTTTTGGGCCTCACCAGTCCGACGAAGGATGTGAGGATCATGCCCACGCGAACCACCACCCTCTCTTCAGGGGTACGAGCTGGTCGGACCTTAAGGTTGTATTTGGAAAAGAGGCTCTTCATCAGAGTATTCTCTGATTCAGTTGCACCTGTAATACACATTGACAGAGGTCAGTTGTGATGGCAGGCTTCAAACTGAAGTCCTTTAATAATTGCTAGTCATTCACTCAGATTTAGCTAGATATGTCCCTCCAAAAGCCTCAGCAGCTGCTGACTGCATTGATGCACTGAATTAATAAAGGAGTTCACTCACTAGATACACACTGGTGACACTGTGTCGCCGAGCAAGCTGTGCTGTGCATCAAAATATAATCAATCGACGACTGTCTCAATACCGAAGTCAATAGTGTGCAACAAGTGGATGTTTGATAAAAAAAAAATGATTGATTATTCATTTTGATGATTACTATAATGTTTCAATGTAAAGTTCCTGATTGTTTAATACCAAAAATTCTGTTAACTGCTTTTACAGACCAATTTCCTAGGTCCAGCCAAGGGGTGAAAGGTCAGCTCTATGTCTTTCTGCTTTTTGCAAATTATGCTATGCTGTTGACTTCACTGACCAATGACCCCCCCAAAAAAGTGACTAGATGACAATTACCACCTTCAAGTCCAGAATCAATCAGTCAGACCTTTCAGTCAGAAAAGCTGTACTGCTATTGGATGTGGATAGACTGCTTTAAGTGGAATTCAGGATTGACAGATGGATTGGCTTACCATGTGAAGTAGTAGTAGTGCATTCCCACATTATTTTCTCTAATTAAAACAAGTAAAAGACATGTATTTCAAATAGGTTCCTGAGGTTCTAAGGTCCTGTTTTTATATCAATGCTAAATGTTTCACTTCAGGTCTGCATAATCGCAAACCTACTCAAACACTTGCATTCCATTGCATTTTCATGCGTAATCCCTGATTTACTTGCAACATTTTCCTCCTTGGTGTTGGAAGGTTAGAAGCATTTATAATCAGCAGCTCTTGTGACGCAGCATTCATCACGTCTGGCATTGCTGTGGCCCCAGCAGGATCTGACCTGACAGGAATAAATGATGACGATCACCCAGCAAGGCAGCCCATTAGCTAGGCACAAGGAAGCATGGCTGCTGATGGAACGGGAGGTGACTATCGAAGGCCAGAATTTAGCATTTTTTATCTCACTACCCAGCTGAGATCACTTGGTAAATAACAAGACTGACTAAAGAATTAGCTAAAACTAAAATACTGGATGGTTGTATAACCAGTTAAAATTAAAAAGATTTTGTACTATATTTTTCTTTTATGGAGAGAATATGTGAGTATCTGCTTGAAAAGACCCAGTTATTCAGCTTTTTTCTCATAAACTCACCGAGTGAGTAGTGGCTCAGCAGTGATAAACATGGTTTAAAATTGAAACTGACTGCAATAAAGTTCAGTATACACTACATCCTTCTCAGAGTGGTTTGAGCGCACTGTCCAGTAACCACCGGGCAACTTACCAAATAAGTTGTATGAAAAAATGAAGTTATTGATTTCTCTGAAGAAATGTGTTCAACTTAACTGGCTGTGATTCTCTGCGACTGTCGTGTCTCTGATCGTATTTTCTTTAGTTTATAACTGCTGTGAACACAAGTCCTTAAAGATGAAATCTGCCATTGTGTTACAGGTATTTTGTTTCGCTATTTCATCATTTCTTGTTATCTTTCAAAAATGTCTTCGGCATAAATTCATTAGTGAGTTTTATTAGTTTGTTGATGCTATGAGATGCAATTTGAATGAGAGGTACATATCATAAATCTGTCATGGCTCCCTACGTGATATAATCCCTGTGCTTAACTGTCCCTGTATGCCACGTTTGTCACTCTGGAGCTCGTGTGGATGCTGCACCTCGATCCTCTAAACTCATCAACTTTAGCTGTACATCAGCTCCTGTCTGCTAATGAAATAAGTTTGTCACTTGTCTCAATAGCAGACACGTCTTGGCCTAATTAGGGCTACTTCCAGAACGCACAGCACGATTACTGTACAGTAATGGTAAACTCGTATGAGCCAAAGTTCTTGAAGGGACCTAACATGGGCTACAAGAAGTGTAATGTGGCCCAAAAGCTACAACATACCTGCAACAGTACCTGCATGTGACCCACCAAAGGTAACCCTGTGACTAAAGGCAGTCAGACTTACCCGATGAGCCAATGCCGTCATTCACGACTTGTTGTGGCCCAAAGAGGTTTGCAAACGTTTGTTGCTATCTGAGTACATTCCATTACATGCTGCTCCACAACACTTCTCACAGTTTTCTTCCCTCACCAATCAACCAAAGACTAGCCTCCTCCTGTTGTCAATCTGGAAATAAACTCTTACATCTTTTAACATTTATTGCAACCAAGAGGGAAGTAATGTTTAGCTCAATGTTTCAAATTGGGACTTCAGAAACCAGTGAGCGACATCACAATAGCCACATCCATCTTTTATATTGTCTGCTTTTCAAATGCTAGCATGCTAATGTTAACAGATCAAAGAGGTACAGCCTCACAGAGCCACTGAAGGTTCTCATTTTTATGTTTAATGACCATGTTTCTGTGCTCTTTCTGTGCTCTTTACACAGTTACACCAGCACGATATGCTACATGTCTCTCTTGATAAATGACTCACTGTGATTTCTGCCATTTTCTAAATTAGATAAGATAAGATAAGATAACCTTTATTAGTCCCACACGTGGGAAATTTGTTTTGTCACAGCAGGAAGTGGACAGTGCAAAAGTTATGACGCAAAAATTAGAATACAATAAGAATAAATACAGTACACAGCTGTACAGAATAGAATAAAATAATATACTATATACAGTAGAATAAAATAGAATAAAAATATACAATAAGATAAAAATAGAATACGAATGGGAAAAGACATTAAACACTCAAACCAGATTGATAAGCTAAAGAAACATGAGCAGAAGAAAACACATAAACTGCTGGGCCTGTATTAATGTCTAGCCTACGTCGAAACGTGCTAATAAAACATTTTTATTGTACAGTATTCCAATAGGAACTGACATTGTGTCAGAGAAATCATATTCTCAAGTATTACTGTAAAGTTTTCTATTATGAATTTGTTCTTTTCTGGTACTTTCCATTCTATGATCTTATTCTACATTAGATACTACACGAGTATTCATGTTGGCCTTGCATGACAACTAACGCTTTGTTACATGAGTATACTGTGTCAGCCTGTACTTACCTCCCAATGTGCTCAGGCTGTATAAGCAACATGCCAGCAGGAACAGATCCAGGCTTTTCATGATGAGGCCCAAAACCAAACTCTTGTCCTCCCCGGAAATAGATCTTGAATGAGTGAATCAAACTTCTTCCCTGCTTAGCTTTCTTTACCAGTTCAGCTCACTGGAACTCTACAGCTAAACTTTGACTTGGTCAGTACTCAGTTTGTACTGTTGTTGTCTGTCAGTCAGGCAGCCATGCCAGCTGCTGTGTACTCCAATTACCTCCAGGAAGGGGTGGGGCTTTGGTGAAGGGGTTGGGGATACACACAAGCATCAAACTGGCAGAAATTCTTGTGAGGTTTTATATGCAAAAAAATTGTATAATTTTTTCTGGTATATTTCCTCTTCCAAAACCCTCCCCAAAAAGTTAGATTGCTGTTTATGTAACTGTGAAGCTAAAAGAGATTCTGAGAATTTTGGGGGGAAAAAAGAAAACCTATGAAATGATAGTTGACAGAATGACAGTTCAGCTGTTTTGGCTTTCTGCTTCAGAAAACCATGAAGCCAGTTCTGTAGCCACATTATAAGATAAAACTCTATAATTCAGAGGAACAAAAAACATACATAAACAAGGTCCAAAATTGCATGGGCCTCAAATAATCTGAAATAATCTGACTATTGGATAATAATTTAAAATTATTTTTTTTGGAAAGGGAACAATCAGGTTATTATCAGTCCAAATGGCATGGATAACGTTTGTACCTGTAAAGTTCATATTAAACAATATTTACAGGTTTTAGAGCAACATCCAGTCCAAAGGTGACACGATGAAACACAATGTCAAACCGCATTCTGCATGTATTATTATATAAAGATGAAATAGGTGCTAAACTAAGCTGCCTGCTGACCAGACCTGTCACCTAACAAAAAACATGTAGTGCTTTATGAAATTAAAATATTAGGCCCAAAACTGTTGAGATGCTAAAATCCTGGAGTATATCAGACATTAATTGGAAAACATTTGGATTTGAAAGCTGTTTCAGTAAGTGCTCTCCTCAGCTCCAAAACTCTTGAATGCAAAAACACGCTGGCAGCTGCCATCTTAATAATAATAACTTCTTGTTCTCAAGAGTTTTCACTATCAGCTCATTTGATCTATTTAATGACTTTCTCTTTTCTTTTTCTAATCTCATGACCCTTTGACCTAAAATCCTATTTTGTAATATGTCACTGAGACATTACCTCCAGCTGAGTCTTCTTCCCCAGCTTCCTCTTGCCTACACCCACATGCTGCGATCACTTCCTTTAATTGCTTAACCTATTTGCCCAACTGAGGGGTTAAATGATCCTATTTAAACTGTATTTCAACTTTTTGTTCATTCAGTTCTGATGTATGTTTTGGTTCTACAGGACACATGCAGAACCAACAGACCAGACATTAGCAGCTGTTATTCTCTCAGTATAAAGTCAAGTTGATGAAACACTCCAGACACTGCTGTATTTTCTGATTTGCCCCTGCAGTAAAACATCTACATCCCCGTCTTTATGTCCCTCCTCTCATCTCTTCATGCCAAACTGCTCTTGCACACATTCGTCGACCATCCACGCCACCATAATTTATGACACACTGTCACTGCCATTTGGCCTGCTGCCAATTTAATTACCATAGAAGCTAACTATTAACAGCTAGCGCCCGGTGTCAAGTCACACATCACGTCACCGGTCAGGGGAGAGTGCATAAAGCTTTTTTTGGCAGTAACTCAAACTAGGACTTCATGAGAGATGATTATTTAATTCTGAAGTAGTTAAGCTAAATTACATTGATTGTTTATCTACAAATATGAGTAAAAAGAGATTATGTGTTAACCTGTGTTGTGTAACTTTATTCTAAATGTTTGGGGAAGTCATTATAGTTTATTCACTGAAAGTGTCAACTTTCCTCCTTTTTGTTCATCTGTATGTATATTAAAAAGCATCAATTTAATCATTTTCTTTTTATCTTGTTTTATCCTTTCAATTTTTGCATTTTCTTAGAGTTTCAAAATAAAAGTCTGCCAACTGCCAACCGAGGTCAACTAAAAGTGCACTGTAAAAACATTGGAAATTTTTTACAGTGCAAACAAAGTACACGATGTGATTTTCTTGGCATGTTGAAGCTAAGCTGCAACCTTTGAAGAAGAAAAATGAAGCCAATGCAGATCTTTTTGCTACTTACTTTCTGTGCTCGAGTGAAATTCTAGTTACCTCTGCCAAGGAGGTCATGTTCTTTGGTAGCATTTGATGTGTCTCATTATTCTGTTTGTAAATACCATAGCCTGAAAAGTGTTGAATAAATTATGATGAAACTTTTTAGGGGTCTAGAGTAGGGTCATGTTAACAGTAGAGATGGACCGATCCGATATTACGTATCGGTATCGGTCCGATACTGACCTAAATTACTGGATCGGATATCGGAGAAAAATAAAAAATGTAATCCGATCCATTAAATATCACGAAAGCACCTCGCAAAACTTGCAACACGCCGTAACTCACCTCAGAACATTAGCACGTCGGAGCAGTATGCATCACGTGATAGAGCAGCTGTGGCATGCCGGACCTGTCGGTGGTCTGGATAGCATTTGGAGCTTCGCTAGCAACCTGGCATTTCATCTCCGACAAAGTTATCCCCGACAGAAGTAAAGCAAGTGTGTAAGTCCATCTCTGAATGTTTGTAAAGCATTCCCACGTTAAGCTTAACAAGCGACTGCCTCTCGCTCTCCGGCTGCTACTTCAATCGTGAAACTGCTTAAATGATCAGCTGATCGGCTTTTCTGTCGCGAGTCCGTGTCTCTTGTTTGTTTTTGGTCCACTTTGCACCAGAAAGAGGAAACCAGCGGCTGAACAACAGCAGAACGTTTAAGCTTGATAAGCTGTTGTTAGAATGTATTTAATATTACTTTCTACACCAGGATCTTTTTCTATGTAGCTGACGGCTGGTAACTGTGCAGGGGCGGATCTAGCAAAGTTTAGCCAGGGGGGCCGATAGGGCATGAACAGGGAAAAGGGGGCACAAAGACATACTTTTCTTTCTTATTCTCATTTAAAATGTCGAGCTTTTAATAAATAATTATCTGACACCCAAAGTTTTAATTTGATGTAAAATGAATAGAAGTCAATTACTGTATATAGTGACTATTAAGTCTAATATATACCCTAGTAAGCTATAGTACTTTTTACTTTGGGAAGGTACCATCTGTGCAGTCTGCAATTTTGTTGAAGAAAGATGTTGAATCTATTTAATATTTCTTGAAAAATAATTGATTTCTGTGCATTTTTTTTCACACTGCATCAAATTAAGGTTGATTACGTCGATTAAGCATCATGAGGTGGCGCGTGAGGGGTGGTTCCTTATTTTTTATTTATTTATGTTTGTTGTTGCTGGGAGTTGGAACCCTATTAGTTAGGTTGCTTAATATTTACGCTAAGTACTCTTTAAAATACCAGAATAGGGAGGATGGTGTAGGTCTAAGTTTATTAGATTGATCAGTATTGCTGAACTATGAAATATTTTTTTTGTATACAGGTATAACAGAATAGCTTTAGTGTAGTTGTTGTTTTAAACTTGAGTATGAACTTGCAGACTTGCAAAATGCAGCAAGATATTTTAAAAAACAGTTTTGTTGATTAAAAAACACTATATCGGATTCATATCGGTATCGGCAGATATCCAAATTTATGATATCGGTATCGGTATCGGACATAAAAAAGTGGTATCGTGCCATCTCTAGTTAACAGTCCATTAAAATTTGGCTTACATCCACTAAGGTCATCCAAAGCAATGATGTATTGGTCAAAAACAGACAAAAAGCCTTATAACCTATAGCTAGCGTCTTAATAACTGTAGTGTGTATTATCAACATATGCTGCATAAAGATTCAAAAAATCATATCACATTTGATCTCACTTGTGCGTTTTAAATCTGGCTTTCTTTCAAGCTGAACCCAAAATGCTTTATATCTTTAAAGAAAGTATTGTCAAAAGAAAGAGTGCCCAGTTAGTTAGAAATATATTTTAGAATAATATTTAATAAGCGCAAGTTATTCATGTTATCCATTACTACTCCTACAGAATGTCTGTGGAATCAAAGTAACAGTTTGTCATGCTCCTTTTATCTGATTTTTACAGCACTGAAATTTTAAAGTATTTTTAAAAGCAACAAAATAAATTTACATAAATAAAATGTTGTTCCCATAAAAGTAAGTATTACCTTGGCAGAGGTTTGTGCTTTCCGAGTTCTTCTTGTGTTTTATTAGTCTATTACTTCGACTGGCTGTGACTGTGAGTGTTAGAGTTTATGAAGACAGCTTCCTAACCAAGCTGATAAATTCACACTCTACTCTTCCATCAAATATGGTAACATTTAGCTCCCAAAAATGGCTAATATTGAGGTTTTAACGTGTGGATTACATAACCAGGGGGCATTTACATCCATCTTCCATACTATATCATATTGTAAACTGTAGTGGAGCCATCTGCTGCAGTCTCACTTTGGGAAATAAGGGCACATCCAAAAGTATCTTCTTGCTCATTAAATGGACATTAAATTGACTTGGTTTGCATGTATTGAATGTATATGTATGTAGATATTTAGATGTTTTTTTAATAAATCAAACATAGAGCTAATAAGCAGATGTAATGATACAGAAGACCTGATTAAAAAGAGAAAAAAACTCCAGAGACCAGTGTTACAATCATACAAATATATTAGTTTGTTTTATTCAATTATATCCAATAATATGTCTCCTTTGACTTTGGGTAAGTTATTATAGAAATAAATACAGATCATATAGCAAATGCAGAGAGAAGAGTTTGGGATAGTAGAAGTGTTGAAGAGGGGGAGGGTCAAGGGGTTAAAGGGTGTCAAAGAGTAAATATTGGGGAAGGATTGTTTCTTTGAAGGTGTCCAGTAAATGATTGGCGCATGCATGCTTGTAGTCAAGCCCATCTGTGATCCTCCATCTCAGCCCACAAGTCTGAGTCTCCGAACTCCCAGGGCTCTCTGTAGTCCTTTTCAGCTCCTTCCTCCAAGCGATCCATGGGTTTGGATGGTGTTTCAATGTTGTGTTGTTCCACCTTGCCAGCAACAGGGGGAGTTACTGCACCCCAACCACATTTGCGTGTATATATTTATATAGAGAGATATATAGATATATTTTTTGCCCCATTTTGAATACAAAAATAGTGTCATTGTGGCTTTGATAGCTGGAAGACTGAAGCACTCTTTTTGCATTTGGAAGACAAGAATATGTCTAACATTAAAATAATGTTAAGATGATTTCCTTAAAATTCTTTCTGGAAGACTCACAATAAGTTGGATCGTCCATAAAAACCAACAGAACGGAAAAAAAACGAGTGACAGATTGATCAGAGAATAACACACAGACACAAGCACACACACACACGTGAAATGTGTCCGTGTGCATGTTTGAAGGACAGATGACAGTGAAGGTCAGAGGTTGGTCAGTCAGGCGGTACGTGACAGACAGGTGGATTCTGGGGGATCGGAAGGAGAGGGTTTGAAACCCCACAATTCTCATTCTTTACAGATCTAGCTTTTTAGTTCCACAACATGAGAGTAAAAGACACAGATATGTATTTAAACAGCAACAAAACCACATCAAATCAGCAAACACACGTGAATGTGACTAACCAGGAGTTACGTGGATCACATGTGACCTCACATCATATCATTATAAATCACAGTAATTCCACGAGAGTCACCCAAAGTACTTAGATTGACAAATGACACTTTAGAAAACGGGTAAAGAAACACTACAGAGTAAAGTCACCACTAAAGCGTGGATGGTGCATTAGCTTGTAAGAGGTGAAGTCCTTCCATGATCTGCTTGTAAAGGTCACCCGATTTAGCCACATCTGCGCTGGCTATGCAGGGGGTTTTGTGTGTGTGTGTGTGTGTGTGTGTGTGTGTGTGTGTGTGTGTGTGTGCGTGTGTGTGTGTGTGTGTGTGTGTGTGTGTGTGCAATGCAGATGTGTTCAGAGATCGTGGGGTGTGCCTTTAAAAAAAAAGAAAAAAAAGCAACAACAAAAATGCAAAACTTTTATAGCTGAAGTTTCATTAATGCTTCTCAGGGTGTGACATTGAATACTCCAGCTCTCAAATTTAAAAGCTTTTTTTTTTTTCATTAAAAAAAAACACCCGAGGAAGGCGTCACTCTTTTGTCAGAGCACGTGAGTCTCTCTCTTCCTCCCTTTCTCTTTTTTTTGTGTTTTCTGCTGCATTGCAGATGTGGTGAGGGGACTCCACCTCGAAGTAATGCACGCACGCACGCTTAAACAGCTCTGCTAGCTCACACACACACACACACACACACACACACACACACACACACACACACACACACAAAAGAGGGCAAAGTGTTAGAAAAATAAAAGCTCTAATAAAACACGCAGTTGTTTTCTCTATATCAATATTTCTCCCCTTTTTTCCACACCCTCCCAGATAATGTGGCTGCACCTTGTTAATAAGAGTTTATTGCTTTCTGCCCAAGGACTCATGCTTATTGATTTGGCCTCTTGATTTATTCTCTCTCGCTCTCTGTACTTTATTCTCTCTCTGCTTGGATACACATAAAGGACACACAGAAATATTCAGTAACAGCTACACAAACATTACATACGATTACCAGAATTGGCAGGTGGGATATCTGCACACACACACACACACACAAACGCACTGCCTCCAGGTCAAAGGGAAGTCATATTAGCTGTATGCAAAAAAGGCTCGCCGAGAGGAAATGGAACTTCAAAGAGAGGCTTTGAGGCGCGAGGTAGCCACTCTACAGTATGTGACACATGCCTCTCTCTTTCTCTCTGAGTCCTTCACAACCCCAGATGACCCTCTCACTCTCACTGCAGTTGTAATTCGCTCAGTAAGCAGGGAGGGCCCTGACTCGGGAGAAATGGGAGGGAAGGGAGTCCCTGGGGGGAGAGGTGTGTGCGTATGTGTGTGCGTATGTGTGTGTGTGTGTGTGTGTGTGTGTGTGAAGGGTGCAGCTGCATCAGATAGACATCATTTAGCTCCCTTCGATATCTAGGCGCAAGCTGGCACACCTTCCCCATCCCTTTCATATATAAAGAAGCAGTGACGCCGAGCTCACCAAAGGGCCAATATTTAACGCTTAGAGCTGAATCCAGAGACATTCATCAGCCAGTTAAAAGCAGTAAATTCAGCCATGGGAGGGGAGTGGGGTGTCCACTAATCAAACATGTGCTCAGAGAGACGGCCGCCGAGAGAAATGGCAAACTTTACATCCTGTAATTTACGCAGAGTCGTTTGAAGTGAAGCCTGAAGGCTGAGAGCGGACAGGCTGATTTCAGGCTTCACAAAAGACTCGCAGGACAGAGACGGAGGGAAAAGAAGGTGTGTACGAACACAGCATAAAACACACACACACAAACCGGTGCAAACACGTGTGGCCACACAAACCTTCCACCCGCTATAAATGATTTAGTAATTCTACTTTTCTGCCACCGCAAAAGTAAAATCAATAAGACTGCAAACAAAGCAACATCCTCTTTAAGATCACCACCATAGCTTGAAATAGACTAAAAATAACAGATAAAACCTTCCAGGATTAATCTGATTACTTCTCAGTTGAGCTTAAAAAATCACAATAATGACGATGATATTATTAACTGGAAATCTGAGTTGTTACTTAAAAAATATGGGTACTAACATCAGTAATCAGGCTGCACCTAGTATTTAAATAACAGTCGGATAAAAATCAAACGTGTCTACATATTTTACAGTGGGACACTCAGATGTCTGATCCAGCTTTAAGTGGCTGATGGATCATTTCTAATGGATTGCATTTAATTGCTGAATCGACACACACACACATGCAAAACACACCGAAGTTTAGTTAGCTTTGAATCCATCATTCACTAGATGTCAGTGTTGACTGACGTGGGGTCAGTGAAGTGACAAAGATGGACTGGTTTAACAAAAGTTTGGCTTTAAAGTCACTGTATGACATGACATGAGGCATGACACAAAATGTTCACAGCCCTACACTTACTCCATAAAAATTTAATATTTTTTTCCTTATTTGCTCTCATGCAGCTTTTATTTTGAAAGTTAAAGGGCCCCTCCAGTGATTTTCTGTATTTAAGAGTCAGGAAAGGATTACAAAGGGACTAAAAAAGATATTCTCACTCTCACGAGACAAGATCCAAACTAGCAGGACCCCACATTTCCCATATTGACACCTCTCCACTTTCATTGCTTCTTACGTTCTTTTTAGCTTTGTATCGAAGGTTTTCTGTCAAAAGACCACAAACCTAAAAATGTGGATCAAGACTTCATCACAGTCACTTTACCCTCAGAGGTGTGTTCAGACAGGACACGGGGCACCTTTTTGATGAGATGAGGACTGGTTTAGCAAATGAAAACAGCTGTGGGCTAAAAAAAAAAAAAAGCCACTTTTATAATTACCTTTATGAATGTAGCAATATCAACAGTATTCTAGAATAGAGGGTGACCGCATAGTTCCTGGCAAGATGAGCTAATGGCTGAGCTCTCACATAAACATAAAGAGATGCACTGGCTTGCCCTTAACTGGTATATGCTTTTTACTTGTTTGTAGAATAGTGCTTTATAGTTAGTTTTGTAAAATGCTTGAGAAAAGATTATTTCATTTTTCTTATCCACTGATTTGAGCTTTAGCATTTTTTCTCTCTACATGGGATTAAATCTTGGAACTAGCAAACGAGACCGTCATGGAGTGAGGTTTTGGGTCATTGTCCCAAAGGCTTTTATAGAATCTGACGTTTTCGTGCAACCAGATAAGTCGCCCCCTGCTGGCCATTAGAGAGAATGCAGGATTAAAGCACTCCTACAGCGGCTTAACTTTGCACACACGAGCCAAGTTTGTCATTTATCATCGTAACACCAATGCCTTTGGTGGTGCTCTGTCTGAACACACTTTCAAACGTTTGTTTATCTATATGGTAAAAATAATCTGTGCGAAATCCGTGCTCCTTAAACTCTTCCACAAAGATTATTTAAACTAAAACTTTAGCCCTTAACCTCCTTTTAAAACCCAAAAACAACAGTCATGAGACATACATAAAAAAATATTGGAACATAGATTTCCCAGCCCTTAAAATACATAATATAGATGTTACAAAAGCTCTGTTTGTTGAGTTACTCCTCTCTCCATCTAAGAGAATCCAGTCTCAGACAGACTTGCTTCAGTTCTGGGAGGAGGGAGCCTCTTTTAATTAAACACTAATTACTCTGCAAATAATAGTCAAACACTGTGTTCTGGATCGTGTGATCCAGGGAGGGTGTCTGGTCAAACACATCAACCTGAATGTCTATTTAACAGTTTAATTAAGGTCTTCAGTGTGAAAGTGAGGTTTTAACAGTAGCTTAAGTACAATAAATTAAAAAATATATATTATTTTAAATCATATATGTATTGAATCACCTTCCTTTATATCCTTCACCCCCTCTTTTATTTATTTCCTCTCTCTCAGACCACTTCCTTTCCTTTAAGTATTCACTGGATTGCTCTTTCCTTCCTTCCTTTCTTCCTTCAGGAAAGCAGAGGTACAATTTGCTTCAATTCTCAGGTAGAAGATTACATTGCTCAGCACCCTCGCCTCCATCCTGATTGGGTTATCAGCTATTATTATTTACAACCACAGGTTGCATGGGGGCAGAGGATTACGCGCATAAGGAGAAGCGCTAGTAAATGTGTGTCTTCAGGCAAGAGTGTCCACCTTAGCATAATTCCCTTTTAAATCTCTTTTTGTTGTGCTCATCATCATAATTATCCTCCCTAAAATTTTCTCTTCTTCTCTCGCTCATTTCTTTTGTTTCTCTCTCTCTCTCCCTCTGCCCTGATCATCAATCTCGCCTCGCCTTTACCTCCCGAACACAAAGGACTCCCTCGCTTCCCACAGTACATAAACATAAGGCAGAAACAATTACCCTGCCTGGCATATTGTAGCAAGTTTGATATGAAAAATGATTGCTTTTTGTGTTCAATGGAAACAACAAATGGAAATGCACCAAACAAGGTCTCCGGAAAGAAAGGAGTGAAATATTAAATATGCTAGTGATTTTCTTTACCAGGACAGGCTAACAAATAAACACTGGCAAAAAGATGTGAGACGCTTAAGTTTCCTTTTTTCAGAGCCATCATTCTTGTACCATCATCTATGCTCATACAACTTTAATTATTTTTGCCTCAGTCATATCATGGGATCACAGTATATAAGCTCTAAATAATAACTGTAAGGACGTGACAAGTAAAGAAGGCTTGAATTCCTCTTTGCATCAAAATCAAACTCTCTGGGAGAGATTTACTATAAAACCAAACCCCCAAAAAACTGCAGAGTTCATTTCTAAAAATGTTAAAAATTACATTAACAAATGATTCCCCGGCATTAGTTTCTTTAGTTAATGTTACAGTAATTTAACTGAGTACCCTACACTAATTTATGTATGAAGTATGGGAACTTTATATGAAAAATCAGTGCAGAAGAAGCTGAAGAAATCCTGACTTTGGTTCCAGCAAAACAGATCATTAGTTACTACATTTCCCATAATGCAATTTGGTGGCATAGTTCATTTAATTGTACTCTTTCAAAGTACAATCTGCTTCCCAAACTGATATCTGGGAATACATGCAAATAAAGTCTCTGAAAATGTAACTTTTGAAACTCCCAAACTTATACCTGAAAACTACAAGTTTAAAAATTAAAATTAAAATTTTTAAATCTTTCTAAAATCAAAGGTTTTTATTCAAATAAGGATCACCTTGGTATAAACCGAAGGTATATCAATCAACTAAATTTCATTTGACCATTAAAGTGAACCTTTTACATTGTACTTACATGATAAAATAAATAAATAATAGATGGAAACTTACATTAAATCAAATTACTTAAAGTCAGCATTTTGGGCATTTTTTTATTTTTTGAGTATTGCTGCCTCATTGCTCAGGGGGAACTGAGCTTTTTCCACCAGAGCTGCTTTCCATAATGTCTTCTAACTTTATCTTTATCTTTAAGGAATAAACACGGTTTATTTGAACAATGCTATGCAGCGCGAAAATTTGGGGAAGTGTAATTCTCATACGGATGCAAGATAACTCTTAGTGTATGACAAATTAGTGAAACAGCTTAAAACTCAGAAAATGCAGACACTTTCAGACTACTTTACTCACAGCGCTGCGTAGCCAGCTGTCATATATTATTTATCTTTAGTTTCAAGACAGCCACTTGAGATTAAATCCAATTAAAAGGATTACTGATTGTGATTTATATCCAATGAAAGGTTGTTCTGTTAGTTTTAGCCTTTCACTGGAATATCAGTGTATGTGTGAATATTGACTATTTCACACAAAATTAGGTCAAAATCTCAAGTCAGACCCCCTGAACATGATGGCAGAGTATGATGAAAAAATACAAAATTGGCATTTCTATATATATGTGTGTGTGTATTTGTGTGTGTGCAGTGAAACAAAAGATGATTTGCACAGATAGTGTGTGGCCCTTGAGGGTTTGTGCAATGCATGGCCGGCCACAGTGAAAACAGCTATTGCAGCACAATCACAAACCGCACAGCCAGGCTCCATTACCAACCCATTTCGCTGATGATATCCTCATCATCTCCCAGAACCCGTACACACACTCACCACTGTGTCATGTTAGTGGGCGCAGTCACGAGCGTGCGTGTCACTTTGCTAAGTGTGTTAAGGTGTGAGATGGTTTTCAGCGGCCGATGCTCATGGACATCTGGGCTCTAAAGTGTGTGCACGTGCTGCACAAACCACAAACATGCATGTGTAGATGTAAGTGTATAAATGAGTGTGGGTTATGCGGTTACGCAATGTGCCGGGGGAGCTTTTGACCCCTCGTTTAAGGGTCGAAAGATTCTGATCAGTCCCAGACTCCATTAACGGAGCCGCAGAGGAGGGAGGGGCTTTCTTGTGCCGCAGAGTGGAAAATTGAGTCCATGTCACGAACTAATAAAATCGTAGCAAAGGTGAATGGAAGAAGGGAACACACACGCGCATATAGGACTGACTCATATTCAGGCTATCTCACAAAGTTGCTGACGCACACGCTGAAGATGTGGAGTGAGCAGATGGCTTTAGAACCAAAGGGTCTGTGTGACAGCCTCACATTAGCATGACTCTTTGTCAAGCTAACCTTAGCATTAAACCCCATAGGGGAATAAAGACGTAACCCAATTGTGGAGCATGTGCAGCAGAGGGACAGATTTACCCAGTGCACTCTTTGTGTTAAACCCAGGAAGACTTTGTTTGGATATTTGGTTGACTGGAAGGATCTCAATGATGATGTCTAGAGGGTGTGGGGGGTTTTCCCTTCCAGCTGGTTGAACACGCTGTGGTGACATGCTGTACAATGTTAGGCCACTTTTCACCTCTTTGCGGAGTTATTGCTTTTAGATCCCAGGCTCTGCTAATCATAAAGGTCATTAAATAAGAACATGGTGGGCTGGTGTGAATGGGCTTCTGTAAAGGTAAAAGGGGCCTCCCACTGGCCAACTCCACTCTGCCTGGACTTGCTTCTGCTTTTTACCCAGTTTGTCACCAGTGCATTATGGGATCAGTATTACAGGCAGCATGTGGGGGGGAGGGTAGCCCTAACAAACTTGTTCAGGTGTCCGCTGGTGCCCATTGTCCACGTGTTGTCTACCACTCCTCTCTCCTGTGTCTCTGAGCGCTAGGAGGAGGAGGTTTTGGTTTTGGATTGAGGATCTTTCTTGCCGTTCTGGAGCACAGGCGAATCACTGGAGGTCTTGGGCGTTTTTCTGGGCGGACTCTGTTCACCAACGTCATGTAGAGAGGGCTCCCTGTACATAGCCACTGGGCAAGGCAAGTTTATTTTGGGGAGGGAGAAAGAAAAATTAGAAAGATTGGACACATAAATGCATACAGTATATTATATCAGTCTCTGGCTCTCTTCCACAGCATGTCTTTTATCTTGTCTTCCTTCTCTCACCCCAACTGGTAATGGCAGATGGCCCCGCCCCTCCCTGAGCCTGGTTCAGCTGGAGGTTTCTTCCTGTTAAAAGGGACTTTTTCCTTCCCACTGTCAAGTGCTTGCTCATAGGGGGTTATGTGATTGTTGGGTTTTTCTCTGTATGTATTATTGTAGGGTCTACCTTACAACGTAAAAAAAAAATCCTAAAAAATCAGTAATATTCCAGCAGCTGGGGCGCCAAAATTATACCAGAAAATAACAGAAAATAACTTTCCCATAAAAATACGGTTATTTTCAGTAATGACAATACAGTTTGTTGCCCTAATTTTACATGGGATTTTGCCTTTTTCAAGTGCTTTTAAACATTAAATTAGGAACATTTTAACGTGATTAAACAATGAAATTACCCATAAACAAGGTCAATGAATGTGGCAATGTGAATAATAATACTTAAATGTACAGAAATATACAGTTAACAGTTGGTTTAAATAATAATGGATTGCATTGATATAGCGCTTTACAATTCCCCTCTGGCCATCACCAGTAGGCGGTAGGTAAAGTGTCTTGCCCAAGGACACAACGACCGAGAGTGTCAAGGCGAACTGCCAACTCTTGAGCCACGATCACCCTAAATTGCAACAATAATAATAATTATTTGATGTAAAAAAAAAGTTTATAGGAATTATTTTATATATTTTTCCATAGCATTACATTTGAATTTAACAGTTCAATCTTTCAAATAACTTACACATATTTGTGAAATTATGATACATTTGTGAAAGTATTTTAACAATCTAAATATGCACATGTACAGACAGATACATTTAAAAAACAAGAAAATTATGTTTTATGACATTTACAGTAATTTTACGTTAATTTACATTTGAAATGTAAAATCACAGTCTATTTATGTAAATTTAATGATAATCTAGAAGAACAGTACAAAACTGTAAAATACACAGTAAAATACTTTTATATTACTTTTTTTTTTTACAGTGTACAATATAAAGAGCCTAGGGGTGACTGTTGTTGTGATTTGGGGCTGTACAAATAAAATTGAATTGAATATATACAGTATACTGGCTAATATGGATTACTTTTAATTCAATTTAATTTTATTTATACAATCACAATAAGAAAATCGAGTCAAGTAAGAGTCGCCTCAAAGTCCTTTATAGTGTGAAGTAAAGACCCTACGATAAGACCTACAATAATACAGAGAATAAACACACAATCAGATGACCCCATAACACGTGAATTATACTAATACTAATGCGGCATAGAGTAACTGACGCCATAACCAGAACCCTATTTTAACCCTACGCTGCAACCTTCTACGTAACCTTGAGTGCTTCTTCTGAGAAATGTAACTACACGCTGGGATGACGTATACCACAACAAGTCTAAAGGCATGGAAGGTTGTGGTGTAGGGATTAAAGCAGTTTCTGGTTACCAGCTAGGACGTAGGTTTCCTGCAGAAGTCTAAATTTAGCTTAAGATCAAACATTTGGCGACAGTGGGAAGGAAAACCTCCCTTCTAACAGGAAGAAACCAGATCCTGGCTTAGGGAGTGGACATTATAACATAATAGAAAAGCAGCAATAGATCCTCTATTATTCATTTTTGCCACTTCTGCTGGTGTTTTTCCTTGTAGGTTGCACTGTCTTAGGTCAAATCAAGTCAAAGTTTATTTCTACAGCATAACACATTCAAAACAATCTCAGCTGACCATAGTGCTGTACAGGTTATACAAAATATAGACTACACACAACAGTTAGAAAATCAGGAGTAAATAAACACTGAAAATCATCAAATAAAGCCTTAGTGGGCATGGGTTATAAACCCCACCATCGCTGAGTGTGCACTGATCCATGCTCACTATCTGCAGGTGCAGCACCTGTTCTGTGCCGGGCAACGAGGAAATATCATGCACTATTAAATGGCTTTTGAAAAACGTTGTAGGTTTTTATTGTTGCTGTTATAAATTCTACTCATAAAGCATAAAAGAGAAGAAAAGGATGATAACAAGTTTCAGCGGTATGTTCTCTAATAATTGATGATATGATCTCAATACATGCATCTAATGTTCTGCACTAAAACTCATTTACAGAAAAGACATGATTCACATTTGTGACTCAGATTATGATGATATAGTAATTTCCTGGCATGCTGATGTGTTCAAACTTTTCAACAATGGATTGAGGTCATGAGTAGATTATGAGTGTTACTTTATTCATGGGGGTTTGAAAAATGATCAACGTGAAGTGATCACGTTGATCATTTTAATGTAACTTTTAATCTCTATAACTTATCCTGTATCTTTATTATTTTCATATCCTGCATGAAGGTTAAGGAAAGTAAAAAGTTTTCTGGACTGATGAAATTTCTTGCTTCCTTTGTTACAGTTGCTATTTTTTGTGTTATCCTTGGTTTTCCTTCTGTATGACCTTTTGTCTTTTTATTTTAGATCTTTTTCTTTGCCCCCTTGTTGAAATTGAAATTTTTATTGTTTTATGATAGAGAGCAACATGCTTTACATGTACATACCGTACAAGCTTACCTTCAATAAGCTTGGGCAGGAAGTGAGCAGCTCCCTTCGTCTTCTTGACGCGGTTCCCCTTCATGACTTGGCCGTCCCGGTTGATGCCGATGTACCAAGCCCGCCCTGACTGGGTCTGTCTGTACAGGATGGACGAGTAGGTGACGTAGTAGTTCTCAAACACACACTCCTTAAACTTACACTCAGGTGTAAAGTGTTCCTGTAAGCAACACACACACACACACACAAAAAGACACGTCAGGTCAATGGAGAAGAATAACACATTTGGAGATTGCATCATTTTTTATCTGTTCTATTATTTATATATTTACTCTCCGGTTCCACTGGCTCAGCTGGGAATGGGAGGAAATGGGTTCCACATTTCATTGTGACAGGTTTACAGGAACATCTGTGGCATGCACACAGACACACAAACACACACACACAGACAAACTCAGTCCCAACATGTACATGCCTCTTTGCCACACGGACAAAGTGTTTTGTGAGCCAGCAGGTCATAACTCAGTCTCTACGGTTTACCTGTAACAAACAACAATCAACTGGATCCTTCACCTCCTTCATAGTTTAATGACGTCGCTGTTGGCCTTCAGCTCACACACACACTCAGACACACACATACACACACAGAGCCCCCGCATTAGGCAATACGTCAACAGCGGGACATCCCCACCCTCCTCCCCTTCATCGTCCTCCCCACAATCTCTGGTTACAGCTCTCACATATTCCTTCTCTATCTCATATTCCGTGTCTCCTCCACTTCATTCTCTCCATCCCTCCGTCATTTGGTAACCTTGTCCAGGAACAAACCAATTTGCAGGATTGATTTCGAGCCTTGATGTGACGGGTGAGCAGAAAAGGCCTGAATAAGGAGTTTGCTCCCTCTCTTTCTCTCCTTCCCACTCTCGCCCCTCCTCGCCGTCTCCTATCTCGTCTCCCTCTCTCCGTCTGCCATTCCAGGCCCAGATCCTCACGCCTGCCCATATCCATTGTACCACACATAAACAAGCTAATTACATCGACTGTATCGCCCATTCTTTAATTACACATCCATTCACTTAGACAGCCATTCATTCCCTTGCCCACCCATTACCTTAGCTCTATTAGCACAGAGTGAAATCCAAAGGTCTGCAGTGTCTCTGAAGGTGTAATCAGATTGCTATCATTAACTTCGTTTCGCTGCAGTGTGATGTGTCTCATCTTCTCTGTGCAGTGTGTGTGTAGGAACTTTAAAGGATTGTAAGGTAACTTTAAAGCTGATCAGCAGCTCATTACCACCCCACCACCACCATCATCAGACATGCATGCTCAAGACCATTAATTGATTAATTATGTGAATTAAACTGAACCTGAAACAGATAAGCAAATTTAGGAGATCCTCAAAAGTAAGCAAGTGTGGTAAGATGCAGCATCTTTTCTGTGATAGGCTCTGTTATTTTGCAGGCTACAAAAGGTCACATGATTAGGAGAAGTAACACAAAGTGATCACATTGCATTAAATTGTGTGCTTTAAGGATTTTAAAGATAACCCTGGCTTATTTTAACTTGTTATAGTTTTCAGTGGATGTTTCATCAGCTCTGCTGTTTTGACATTTTTTCTGTGCAGGATCTTTAAAGACTTTATTGCAGGGTTGTGAACACAGATGTATAAACTGACTGTATTCTAATACCCAGTGTTCTTGCACTCCTGTCAATGTAATTTCCTGGTATAATTTTCACATGGAAACTCTTCTGCTTTACTTTTTCATTTTCTTGGGACACCCCATTTATTACATTTTTTGAAAAGTGGAACTGGCCCACATCACAGTTTCCAACAAGGACCATGTTTTCAACACAGGGTCCTACTGTGAAGTCCTCAGTTTCCTCAGGGGAGAACGTTTGATGGAAATGACTTGAACTGCTCCAGAGTGCCATCATGTGCAGGCACATCTACATTTGAAGATATATGATGACATATATGATGACTTCAGGTGCATCAAAGCAATCCTCACTCATTGCCTCTCCGACAGTCTTTCCACTTCCAAAAAGTTCTAAATCATTTTGAGCGACCAGTGTGTTGACGCAGTGCTCCCTACAGCTTTCTAACAAACGTCATTTTTAAACTGTTTTAAAAGGAGCACTTGGATTGGTGGTGCATTTTATATCAGGTAAAACATAAAACAGCTCCAAGGCCCTCACTCTTCACGTACAATTAACATGCCTTTATTCTCACGGCATCACTATAGTTCAGCGGTCCCCAAACTTTTAAGCACCACGGACCAGTTTAATGTAAGACAATATTTTCATGGACCGGCCTTTAAGGTGTTGCAGATAAATACAACACAATAAAATGATACGCCCAAGACAAAAACTGTGGTATTTATTATATAATAATAAACGCAAATTCGCTGTGTAATTGTGTAACTTTATTAGCAGCGTCCTCCTGAAATCTGCCAACAACATTGAGAGTAACATCCTCCTCTCTGCCCCTTAATTAATCTCTGGTCACTATAGTAACACGTAATTATTTCTTTCAAAATAAGACACAACTGCAACACGAGAAAAAACTATAAATTTCACACCCGAGGCTCTACTCTCGTGGCCTGGTACCAAACGACTCACGGACCGGCCCCGGGGGTTGGGGACCGCTGCTACCCATATGGAAAAGATATATATAAATCTTATGAAGTTTGTATCTGTCTCATGTGAAACTTGTATGAAAAGCATACAAGAGTGACTCATGACATATTCCTGTTCAGTGTGTTGAACCATACAGTACAGTATAACCACACCAGAGAATATAAGCGTTTTAATTGTATATGAAAAGAGATTGTTTTGGTGGTTTGTGGATATTTTAGCTGTTTCAAATTTTGACCTTTACTCGAACTATTTTAAGTTTGCTTTGAGGTAAACCTTCACTGTAACTTAATGGTGCAGTTATGTGTGTGAGATCATTGTGACTTTTCTGTTAAGCATGTGTCATGTCAGCAGCAAACCAGATATCAGGGCTACTTTCCCCCACATTTTAAATTTCTTGGGCCATTTCTTATAACAGTTACTGTGTTTTTGCTAGATGTGCAAAATGTGCTTGTGAGTGTCTGGTGTCTTCTTAACATCTCAGCCTCAACAAAATGCCAAGTCCACTCAAAGCTGAGGTGCAGACTGATGTTAAAGGGCAGGCTGCTCCCTCATCTGTCATCTTGACTCAGTGTCTATGCTGACAGAAAATAAAAACAAACTAAGAGTTCGACGTGGGTAAGACCAAATATATGGTTAGCCAGTGCTTTGAATTCCTTCTAAAATAAGTGTTGACATCTTAAACATGGGTTTCAAAAATCTTAGTTAAGGAAAAAGATCTCCATTCAGTACACAGTCAAGTATGGTTTTAAGACAATCAAGTTGTTGTTGCATCTGCCAGCCCACATTTTACACCGGCAATTTAGGCACTCTGGGCTTACTACAGTCTGCTCCTTAATGATAGCTATCCCAACTTAGAGACAAAACAAAATCCAGAGACTACAATAAAAATAATACAGAAATATAAAATATTAAAGTAACACTGAAAACGAATAAGAATTAAACGTATAACAAGTAGCAAGAAGACTTCTGGTTTGAAAGCTGGTGCCTCTGTGTGATGAGTCGGCATGTTCTACCTGTGCCTGTATGGGTTTCATGCATGTTAGATCAACTTATTTCAAACTGGCTGTAGATGGGAGGTAGATAAAGTGCTTAAAGTGTATAGTAAGTGTAGTCCAACTAGAAAACTGGCTTATATAAAAGCCAGTCCATTCCCAAAGCGTAAGAAGAATGTCAGGTTTAAAGAGAACAGCTTGATTTGAGTCACTTACTGTGCTGTCAAAGTGTAACTACAGTACCACACAATCGGTATATACAGTATTACTACACAAAAGTGTACTAAGCCTTCAAACTAACACACTATCTGGTGTGGGGCACTAAAGTGAATATCTGCATGCATGAGCACATATAAGACTCTTTTTTCAGTTAGATGGATTGTCTGAATCATGCCTGTATATGATTTAAACTCAGTCAGAGCAGTAAAAATCTTGAATAACAGGTTAAAAAAATATTACAAGTTACTTCAAGTGTAAAAAAGTACATCCTGACAATGTTCACCTGCCAAACAGCCAAGATTTAAACCTAACAAAGGAAACAAGAAAGAAAAAGCTGACAATCCAAGACTAACCAAAGTGATACCTGTCAGCCCCTCCTTTAAAAAACAGAGAGCAGAGGGTTTTATTTCCTGTTAAATGATTTAAAATACAGACTTAAAATACGGATAACTTTCCACATATTTTATTAGAAATGCCTAGAAATGCTAGAAATGCTTTTTAATGAGTAATTCATGACTTCACTGCAAATTTCACACTTTCCAAATCAAGGCCAAGGTCATAGTATGTGTGACACCAGTGGTCTAGATATTTACAATATATTCCATTCATTCTCTCAGTTCATTGTCCTGTTCAGGGTCTCAAGTTGACTGGACCCTATCCTCGCTGTACTAAGGCAAGAGACTGGGTACACACTCAACAGGTCGCCAGTCTATCACAGCCCTATTAAATAGTTAATTAACAGATATTTTTCTCCATCTCACATTAGTGACTAAAAAAAGATTAAAATGACTTCTACTGTATCGAACATATCAAATAAATCATATAATTGTACGCAGAAGAAAGCTTTGTGCACGTAGTTAAAAGCATGCACTCAGGGAGAGATCAGCAATGCTGTTTTATAGAGTTTAGACTTTTCAAAATTAAACACTAACACACATTATTCAAGCAGCATACACACAGGGGACAGATGAGCATCTGTCTTCATGATTTGCTCTCAGTGGACTTCAGGCTGATTTTCTAACTGATCATTTCCCCTTCATCAATGCTGAGGAAAGGCAGCCATCCTCGTATCTCTTCACCGAGGACACCAACAAGCCTCAGTCTAATAACAGAGAATACGATCTGTCACCTGAGCCCAATAACCCCTCATTCCCCTCATCCAAGAGACAAACTACATTAAAGCATCTCCAGTGCAGTTCCTCTTGTGTTCAGCAGGTGCTGCTCCAAACACACAGCCGGGGCTTCTGCTGCTGCTGTAGCTCCTGATGCTACAAAATTAACCGGTGTCCACTTGTCACTCTGTAACCCCCTGAAGGGCTTCGTTTAGCCTGCTAAAAACCACTCGAGCTGGAGAACAGCCACGAATCCACCCAGGGATTCTTTCTCTGCAGCTTTTTAACAAACCACATTTTAAGGAGAGTTTAGTTGAAATGTCCCATCATGTTGTATTTCATACCTCTGGATGCAGAAGTGGATATAACCCTAACAAATAATAACTTCTACAACTCCACAACCTACTGGCAGCCTTGAAGGTTGTTTTAGCAGAAAAATATAAATGTCTAGTAAATCTCAGGGGTTAGGATGGAAGGAAAAGAGGAAAAATTGCTCATGCATTCACTAAGAACAGACTGAGTAGAGACAAGTCCACCATGCGCATTTAGGTGTGTGTGTGTGTGTGTGTTTGTGTGTGTGTGTGTGTGTGTGTGTGTGTGTACATCTACTCATGCGTGTCTGTTGTGACAGAGAGACATGACAGATCCCTCTTACATCAGTGGGAGGCCACCCAGTGCCAGATGACATGCATATAGACACACACAAATACACACACCACACTGACATCGATAGTGACGGATGGACAGATCACTGGGCGAGTGATGGGAGGGGGGGGACAGGGGGAGGAGGTGTGGTAAAAAAAATAAAATAAATAAATTTTAAAAAAGCAAATGAGGATAAAGGAAACGAGGGGAGAAACATGACAGCTGAGGAAGGAGAAACTGAGAAAGTATTTTAGGAATACTCTCTTACTATCATCAAAAACATCATTCAGCCCTGTTCTCAGCAACACAGCTGCTATTAAACAATGAACCTCACGTTCACTTAGATGGGGGACTTTATGTGAGACCTTTGCAAAAAGACAACAAGCTCTGGTGCAGAAAAAAGACAACAACCTGGATTAGGGTTCCATACGACATGTGACACGGCAGGGCAACACAACCAAGCGTGAATAACTTAAAACAATTTGTAAGCTGAGCTGACACTGCAGGTTAATCAGTGGCCCTCAATCAAAGCCACAGACACTTAGGGATTGTGTCCTGGGGATGCTGCTGGTCGGAGATACGTGTTACATGTTTTATTTAACATATTAAAAGGAAAAATTGTGATAATCTGAATATGGGCTAAAATAATGAGCCTTCATTTGGATAACAACAGGAGTAAGTCACGGCTGTGGAGTCAAGGGCAAACAGTTTGACTGCCTTACACAACTCATTATGTGCTCTTCCTATCTATATCTTATATTTTGTTACAACCTTTGTCATGAGAATTAGTATCTCTTTAAAAAAAATATTGTTACATTTAAATCCAGCAGCAGATCCAGATCATATCCAGTTTCCGTTTTTTTTTTTGTTTTGTTTTTTAAAGGCACAATAAACTGCATAAAAATGTAATGGATACTTTCACTGCTCGTTAACCATCCCTCTACAAAGTTTTGCAAAAATTTGGCTTAGTTTCAAAATGCAAACAAAAAAACAGCTTTGGTGGAGTGAAACCAATCAGATGAGGTGCTGAGGTGTTTAATTCCTGTGACCCAGTAAAGTCCTTTTAAGACATCAACTATGTAACATTGCCGGCTTCATTAGGCAGTTAAAGTGATGGCTTTGCCATTCACATATGGGTGACTTTTACATTAATGCGACCTCATTTGAACATTGCAGCGACTGTTAAGGAAAGAGCTACAGTACAGGACGCCTCATGCGCCCGTACAGGAAGTTATGTGAAATGTGCGAAGCTTGCCCAGACCATCTCCTCCTCTACTTGAAGGGAGTTGTTTTTTTTATTTTAGCTTCGGACAATTTCTGAACATATGTTATATGTATATAAATAAATATTCCTAAAAATATAAAAAGGTTTGGCTCTATGCCAGGGGTCCCCAATCGCAGTCCACGAGGGCTGGTGTCCCTGCAGGTTTTAGATCTCACCCTGGGTCAACACACCTGAATCACATGATTAGTTCATTACTAGGCCTCTGGAGGACTTCAAGACATGTTGAGAAGGTAATTTATCCATTTAAATCAGCTGTGATGGATCAAGGACACTAAACCTAAAACCTGCAGGGACACCGGCCCTCGTGGACCCCTGCTCTATGCCTTATCTCTGGTCATTGAAATCACTGAACTGAACTTTGGTTGTGGTGTTGGCACCTTTGGGAGCATTTGAATTGAATTATCTGATAAATAATGTGGTCTGATGTGTATTACAGTCTTCCGGGGAGTTTGTGCTTCGGTTTTACACTAATTAGTATGTACATTTTAGGCTGTACAGCTTAACAGTGCAGCTTGCTAACCAAGCGTATTAGCATTAGCATAACTTCTAGCATCAATCTTATCCAGTCGTTAAGTGATGATGTGACGAATCCTACTTCCGGGCCTAAAGTAGTCTGCGTTTAATATGGCTTTTGTGTTGTTAACATGTTTAATGCTTTGTATTTTCTTCTATTTAATCTCAAAAAGCTCCTAAAACAGTCAGTGATCACTGTTGACCTCCCTCGGCTTTTATTACCACTAATCATTTATTTAAGCTCAGTTTTTAAAACCTTAGGATGTAACTACAGCCCAGCCCATGCAGCAGTATATGAATGACTAACCTCGTATTGTGGATGGATTATCTCAGTTGTTCTCCTGGCTGAAGTTTGGTCCTTTTACAGCATCCTGCCATGCGATTACAATTGTTCCTGACCACCGAGAACACTCACGTTAACTTTTATCGAGGGGAAAAAAAGTTATCTTGTTTATATTGTGCTAACATAGCTGTGGCGCTAGCGGTCACGTAGCTCATCATTATATACCAGCTAGCCAAACTTCAGTAACCCTACAAACGTCACTGCTGTTTAGTTTTCTGTCTTCATTTATGTTGGAAGTGATAATAGAGCTGTACGTTTTAATTTGTTTCCAAAACCCCGCAGTCAGGACATGCTATATTGTATTTAGATAGAAGCTAGCGAGCTAACTTCCTGCTAACTTCTAACTCCGTTAAATGTCATAAATTCCGTTTTCATGGATGCCTGGATGTTAAACTCAATTGTTACACCTGGTAGAGCAGAACGCTGATCATTTTATTAAAGATGAAAGACTTTAGACAGTTTTTCAACTCTCAGTAATGCCATAGTGATCGTTTGATATATGGACCTGCAGCGGAGTTTAGGCCCAGACACGGCTAGTGACGTCAGACTGAACAACCGGATAGTTGGGGCTGGATTAGGTGACCCTTAGTTACACGCTGGTTCTATTCCACAGTGTCGTTTGTCCTGTGTCCCTCCCCTCACATCCAACCAGTTGCAGCAGATGGCTGCCCCACCATGAGGTTCTGGAAGTTTCTTCCTGTTAAAAGGGAGTTTTTCCTTCCCAGTGTCTCCAAGTGCTTACCCATAGGGGGTCGTTTGGTTATTGGAGTTTTCACTATATCATTGTAGAATCTTTACTTTACAATGTAAAACATAAATAAACGGAATTGCATTGACTGGAATTATGCAGCTAACATGGTGTTGACCAAAATGGTAATCATGAGGTTTCAAAATCCAGAGTCCAGAAACTAAAGTGTGAAGTCACAGTTGCTAAGTTGATCACATTCAAGTATTCGTAACACACACAAGAGAAAACTTAATTAAAAAAAATCGGATTACCAATGTCTGTAGCCACTTGGGGCAAGCAGAAAAAAACTGTAAACACAACATTCACACAATCATTTCATTAAAAGGGCGGGACAGTCATGCAAGCGTTTGGTAAACAGATGCTACTCTACAGAAATCTGCTGATAATTCTTTGTGGGTTCGTCTCCATTCACATTACATTTAGTAGATGTGACTACTATAAGATGAGTGCACATTAACGTATTTGGTCAAAACTTTTGTACTGTGCACATTTTCATCAGCGTCAAAGTGACACCGAGTTATTTTAATCTCCTTTGTGTTTCATGTAGACGAGTGCATCGTGTCATCACAAAGGTCTACAGGCCAAATTTGGCTTCACAACTTTAAGTCCATCAGACGACTGTCAGCTGAAATTATCAGCCCTCGTTTCTCTGTCACATCTATCTTGTCTTTTCACTTCACAATCGAATAAAAAAAAAAAAGAAGTGTCATAAAAATATCCTGCAGGGCACAAAAGTTTAAAAAGATAGCTGGGTTGTAAAATATTCTGAATTGAACAGGAATTGTTTTCTTTCACCTGAAAGGCTCTTGGTTCTGTGCATATTTCTACTTTAGTTGTTATTCTGAAGATGAATGAAGATGACTGATTAATAAAACCTCAAATCTCAAATATTTATTAACAAAATAAAGCCATGGAAGTGCAGCATTTTGGCAGAGGACATACGTGACAGAGGAATAAAACAACAATGACTGTGTCTGTGTAAAGTGCATGTTGAATATTTACCTACAGATGCAACTCTTGTCAGGAGGATAACAATCTGCACACAGAGCAAGGTTAGCCTCACAAATGCTTGTTTAGAGAAAAGCCGATTATTATCTGAGCAAATGAGTAGAAAAACAACTTTAATTGAGGACAAACAGCTGAGGAAGCATCACAGGAGCTTGGAAAAAACAATTCTCTAAAGATAGGCATAATTATCATTTATTATATCGTTTATGGACAACATACAGCCCTGCTGCTTTGCTCTTTCGCACTATCATCAGCGCCATTCTTTCAAACTGTGCATTTAAGCAGCTGCTCAGCTTTTAGGTAAGGAAAGTTCCATCTCCAAGTGAGCGCTGTACTCTCTAGCGGATAAACTAGTCAGCTCGAGTGCTAAAAAGCATCAACATCCACAGCTATTAAATGAAAAACAAGCTCTGACATTCAAAGCAATTTTGTAAAACCAGAAAAGAGCCTGTTTTCTTGAGTTTTAAAAGCAGCATTTTTCTGCTTGACTTGGACTGCCACTGTACGCGGGGCTGTTAGGACCTTTTTTTCAGAGGCGAAAAGATGCTTCACTCTGAAAAAAGGATGTGTCATCCTCATTGTAGCTGTGTAAGTATGCTCTATTGCTGTAGGACAGTATGCTACAAAAAAATAACAGGATTCACAAAAGACTGTGTAAGCTGCTTCTGAACAGCCTCTCAGTAACATTCTCAGGTGCATTTGGATCAGAGGAGGCTGATGCTGAGGAGGCTGCATCTATTGTAATTATTAAGACAGACAGAGGGAACTCAAAGTATTAATAAAGAGTGACAGTTTTTAATTTTATTTATGCATTTTTAGGTCAATAACTGTCCATCCAAGCTGTCTTTTCACTTACAACTCCTAAAGTGGCTGAGTTGCCGTGGCTCCTGAACGCTTCCACTCTGCAGTAAAACCACTTACAGTTCATGTAGGAGGGAAGACGTTTCCTGATCTAACCTGTTGTAACAGTGGCGTCCCATTACAGTATCGTGGTCCTGGAATGAGCTATTCTTTCACAGATGTTTTTAAAGGCAGTTTGCATACTTGACTATATAGATTTGTTGCAATGAGACTGAAGACATGTGAATGCAAACATTAAGAAGTGTGGTCCAATGCTTTTGTAGATGGTTGTATGTTATGGTCACGGCAGATAGCCAGCCCTCCCTGAGCCTGGTTCTGCCGGAGGTTTCTCCCTGTTAAAAGGGAGTATTTCCTTCCCACTGTCGCCAAACTGATTGCTCATAGGGGCTCATAAGATTGTTGTTTTTCTCTTTATGTTGGGTTCTTCTGACCCTATGTATTATTATAGGGTCTACCTTACAATATAAAGCACCTTGAGGCGACTGTTGTTGTCAGTTGGCGCTGTATAAATTAAATTGAATTGAATTGAACAGCACAAAAGCAGCAACTTAAAGAAATATTCATAATTATCAATTGGCATTGAGACATTGCCTAAATTAATAACTGTAGTTCTTGTAAATAGACTGATTCTTATATAGCGCTTTTCTGCCCTACTTGAACACTCAAAGGACTTTATACAACATTATTCACACAAGCACTTCTTCCTACCTAACATTTACATACTCACACAAAAGTATTGGGAATCAGAATACATTGTCATGCAGACTGGAGAATCAAACCACGAACCTTCCAGTTAGTAGATGCCCTGCTGTTCCTCCTGAGCCACAAGTTCATCCAAGCCATTAATACAGCAACTGGATGCTGACAGGCTTCTGACCACACAGTAAACTAAGGATCATTTCCCTCTACAGCCCACAGTGATTATTTTTAAGAAAACTTGTCTATTGCTTCACTGAGTTTAAAGTTAACTTTTCTCAGCCATGGGAAAGTACTGAGATCTGACAACATAAATAAAATAACATGACACCGGGGAACACCAGCTGCCACAGATTTGGATATCCAAGTCATGATCCAGATTGCTCTCAGATACAACGAGCTTATTTCTCTTTAAGGAACAGTGAATTTTTTGTTATCTGACAGGATAATAACAACCCAGCTGCTTTTTCTAAAAGTCTGTCCTCTGTCTTTTCTCTGTTTTCCACCTTTTGGCCTCTCGCTGAACCCTCTCGTGCATCTGGGTTGCCATCCTACGGAGAGTAGAAACATTTTTTTGGCAATGTCTTTTTGTTGATAATATTTTGGTTTTTACAGGGGACGGCATAAGGAGCTCGATCAGGCATGAATGGTCATGATATCCAGACAGACATTTGTGGCATCACACATAGATACCGGAACAAAATATATTCAGCATGAATGTCTGTAAACACATGTTCATGATATTTGTCTGCACAAAAGATGAATAAACAAGTGCACATGAAGCAGAAAGCAGACTCGTAATAAGCAGAAAAAAAACCCGCGCACACAAAAAAGCCGAATGTGATGAGAACAGCTGGAGAGGGTGCAGGCGGGTGTAGGAGGGGGAAGAAGCAGAGGGATACGGAGGGAGGGATGTCCTCTGCTTCTCACCTTGAGTGCCAGACCCTCGCTGTGCATTTGGGGATTTTCCAAAGGCAACCAAAGATAACCCGTCTTTACCTGTACACTGCCTTTTATATCTTTTTCATCTCTCCTTTTATATTAGGCTTCTACCCCCCGACCATCCTGTTATCCTCTCTTTATCTCAGTATCATTCCTGCCTTGTTTCACATTTCACCCCATTCCTTCTTTGTCACGTGTCTGCACATCTTAGCTGCCAGATGAGACTTAGTTTGGGCTGTGGGGTGGGGGTCAAAATGCAAAAGACCAGGGGAAAGAGAGAAAGAAAGAGAGAAAGGTGGAAAGGTAAAAAAGAGTGCTGACTCAAAGAAAAAGACATAAGCATTTTCTGATTCGATGGGTAGGTGAGGAAGGTCAGAGGACAGGAGCTGGGAGTGTGTGTGAGTTTTTGTGTGTGTTTGTGTGTGTGTGGGCAGGCAGCTTTCAGGTCATACTCTAAGTAGACTTTTTTGAGAGAACTGACTAATTGCCAGTTTGCCACCTGTCAGGAGCATCAGTTTGTGCGTGACAGGGCACATAGACATGTATTAGTATGGGCTGAGGAGAAGCTGGCGGATGATTTTACATGCTACATACATATTGGGCATCCTAATGAGGTTTAGCAGTACTTTACCAACAAGCAAGCTTACATTTGTCCCCAAGCTGCAGCTTTGAAGCTATTTAGAACCTGGTGTATACAGCATGGTATATGAGATACTGTTTCCACTGATGCACAGATCGACAGAAAGATTTTCTGAGATGATTTTCTACAACATGGCTAATTCTGTGAAATATCCTTAAGTGTCATGCTTCCTAAGTCTAACTATGCAGTTTTGTGGCATAAATTACTCATATGAAAGCCCTGTGTTCATTCATTAATCAGCTCCAGCCTCCCTTCACAGACATTTGGTCTTTTCTTGGAGACAGGTGTATATTGCTAAACAGCTGTTGGAGATATGTAGGGTTTCTTTGCTGCAACCTGGGAGAAATACAAAGGTATTTAACAGGTTATTGCTAACTGTCTGTCCTCTCAGCCTGTAGTGGGTTTTTGTGTGTGTGTGTGTGTGTGTGTGTGTGTGCGTGCGTGCGTGCGGTGGTGGGTTGTTATATTTTTTCAGTTTTTACTACTGTGTAGGTTTAAGTTACATCTCAAAAACAATGAGATGTAACTTGCTTTCAATCTTTAATAGGTCATTCTCACAACAAGTGCAGTAGACCTTTAACATTGCGCACTAATTTTACGTTACAGTTTGAAGGTAAATCCTGAGTTTGACTCCACCTGATGGGGTCCTTTTTATGTGGAGTCTCCCCGTGTCTAGAGGATGGATGGATGGATGGATAAAAGACTGTAGCTACTTTATTCAAGTCAAACATTCCTGGCTTGATGATATTTTGATGTAACAGTGCATGACTAATACAATAGAAAGTCCTCTTTGGAAATGAAAGTCTTTAATGCATTCAAGCCCTGCAACACTCATGAAAATGGCAATAACGCTCTGTAAGTTTAAAAATGTGAACGTGCAACACGGGCAGGGAAATAAAGAAAAATAGCTGAACAAAAGCCAGCGTATTTGTTAGAGGTCAAATAAACATATGATAACATGGAAGTTTTGCTATGACAAAATAATCTTTCTTTTGACAAAAAAAATTGAAGATGTTTAGTTATAATTGTCAGGACACAGTGCCACAAGCAAGAAGATGCTGAATCTGTTGCCAGAAATAAGCGGGAGGTATCTTAGCCTGATCCTGGGTGTTTTTTGCTGCCTAACTTTAACCTGATGTCTGACTTGTATACACCAAATGCTGTTCAGAATGAGTATGTTGTAGTCTCTTTCTGCTCACTGTTTTAATTTCATACAATACAGACGAATGTATCAGAGCTCATAAACAGAGTATAGAGCAGCTGGTTAACCAAACATTTCCCACAGCTATTGGTAGGAGCAAAGCAGAGGTAAAAGACAATGAATTTCACACTCACACGAATACAAATGTAACTTTATAAAGGTGGTGGAACAAACAAACCAAATAACAAAATATTTTATTGATGTTTCCTGGATAAATATGTGGGTCACAAATAGAAACTACAGTATTTAACTGCTTGTGGTAGGACTCGACTTAAGCGGTCAAAGAAGTGCAGGAGACTGATGCTGTCCAGTGTAGCAAGTGATTTATTCACCATTCTGTGGCCCAAGAATATTTACAAAGAAACAAATAAGAAACTCAACTCTATAATAAACTCAATTCAAATAAACATAACTGAACTTAAATCAACGGAAATTAAGGTCAAACTGCACACAGCTACACTGACCTGAACCCTTCTTCTGAAACACCTGAGTTCGTCTGCTTAAATAGTCCCCTTAATCAAACACTTTCTCCTCTGGACTATTCCATTCAGTAGGTAGGTGAGATGAACATGATTATATTCATCCTCTACTACTCCTCTTGACTGGCAACATAAACTCTGGTGTAATCAATACATATCACAACATTAAATCTATTTCTTTATAAACCCTTTAAAATCAACTTTATTAAATTATAAGAATTCTTCCCCTCCTGCCCTTGGTCTCTTCCTGTGACCTCAGATGAACCCAGAAGGTATAAAGCAGGAAGTAGAACTACATTTCCTCCTTTTGCTTCTGGAAGACAGGTAGGTAAAGGTAAGTTCAAACAATACAAATTAACAGTTGAAATAAATAACATGTTAACTTAACAAACTTGCATGAATTGATTTAAACCAAGATGTTATATTATATAATCTGTAAAAGTGCAGAACATAAACAAACCCGGGATAGTAGATGTTTGTAGTGATGGGCAGATGAAGCCCCATGAAGCACTGGAGCTTTTCATCCAATTGGTTCACCCCAACGCGAAGCTTCATGAAGCTTCATTTGCTCTAGCAGGACACCTACTGGACGTAAAAATAATAGCTGGCATGAATTTGAAGAGTGTGGCATTTTGCACACAGCCTGTAAATGTCAACAACAAAAGGAGTGTGTAAAACATGTATATTGTAGTGATGGCAGTATACTGTGTATATTTATGCTGGCAGTATGGAAAATGATTATTTGCGGCAAAGTTCGAACCGCTTCATGAACCAGTCACGTGGTACAGCCGGGCAGCGAGGCTTCGGACGTCATCATTTTCAGCTCCTCCCATAAATGAAGCAAGCCTCGATACGCGCTTCGCGGAAACGCCCCCTCCATTACTCGACACACGCTCCGAAGCCTCGATACAGAACGTCCCATCACTAGATGTTTGCCTATTGCAGATTACATGTGAAATATGGTTAAATCAAAACAAGAATGTTAACTAAGAATGTAGACAAATGGTCTTCTCACCCACTTTGTCACACTGCTAAATTGATAATATGAATTAAACATAATCTTTTCATTCATGAGCTACATAGAAGTTATTGGTGTTGTTATCCCCGCACAGAAGTCTTCACAACATCTCTGCAGGAAAACAAAGTGAACTAAATATCTTGGGGGAAAAACACACACACACACACGCTGCCTCGTAGCCAGTCTCTACAGAGAAAGGAGCTGCTTGCTCTTATAGAACACAATGCAATGATGGATGTGGTAACTTTCTATATCACCAAAGACCATCCATCCCAATTAACTGGTTTTGTGAGACATGACAGCAAAATGCCACAGCATGAGATTTATAAAGGAAAGCCCTCTTACAGGAATTAATTTACAGTAAAAGGCTTTGCTACTTGAACCTTTTCTAAATTATGTTTTGTATCCTATAAATTACTGTATAAAATGTGTCTACAAATATAGCTGTCTGCTTGTGTGCATGTTACCCCCTTTGTGTGTGCGCGTGTTTACTAGTTGCTGGTACTGATCAGAATGCAGAACTTGGATTTACCCTCTCAGCTCACTGGGACGGCCGTAACTCTTGTCAAATCATAGCAAGGCCATTGTGCCTGCTCTAGCTGTAGCTGCAGCATTATAAAGCGGATATGAAATCTTCCTTTACTGTTTTCCTGTGCCATCCCTTTCTCATTTCTTCCACATGCCTACCTGCAGGCATTCGTCACCACCCCTCTCTCCTTTTTCTAATTCACGTCTCGTTACCTCCTCTCCCGGGTTGGTCTTGTGACCAAAGGCAATTTAGTGACCTGTACCTCAATGCATTTCAAAAGAAGTTCCCAGTGGAGAGCTTAGAGGAGGTCACAAACAGTGCAGAGAACACGAACGAAGGAACAAAGGAACAAGAACATGAGAGAAATAAACTGCATTTCTGTAACTACTCTCAAAAATAATTGGTGATAATAACAGTGCAGCCAACTAAAAAGCTAGGGACAGTCAACTCATAGTGTAAAAAACATATGTAGAAGTGGCTAGTTAGCAGGCTAGCTGGTAAACTAGTCTAACTAATGCAAATCTTCAGCATGTTGGGCAGTTAGCTTAGCTTAGCTTGACTGCTAAGAGGACAAACATTTTCACTGCTATGACTCCTTTCTCCCAGCAATCCACAAACTTTTACATACAAACACAATTTACAACATACAAACAGTTTGTATGCTGCATTCTTTGTTTTCTGTATTTGTATTATTTTAAGGGTACCAAGAATAACCTCAGACTAATACCATGTGATTAAGTCCTTTAGCATTTGTAACAATTAGCAGGAGGAAAGAAGGAAATCCCGAGATGTTGCTTTTACAAGGTCTGAGCAAGAAGAAGGTCAGTGTGGATCCACAGCTTAGCTAAACACCTACTGTTTTATCGTCTATGCAGCTGCTTCCATCCATTATCCTTTATCAACTAGACTATGCTAGCAGAGGTTCTCAATATAGTCTTTTTACTTTAGAAGGTCATATTAGCCCAAACCATAACTACAAGTGTTTTTTATATAGTTCTTCTACAGTATTTAAAGCTTAAATTTAAGCTGTGAAATGTGAAATGTGAAATTCAAAACCTCTGTGTTGGAAAATGTCTTTAACTTATGTGTAATCGTGATCCTGCAATAACAGCTTATTCAGATAGTACAATATGTTTCGCATGTGAAAGAAGACAGAAGTGGGGCTCTGCTCGTTTATCCTCAGGGTGTATATTCGCAATGTCATTCGAGCAAAGTTTTACTTTGTCCAACTTTCCCCTGTTAACTGCGGAAAGCTTGGCCAGAGCCGGTCCCGGGTATCGGAGTTCGGCCCAATTATGTCTGCCTGCCTCTGTCAGATTGTTTATACCTGGTTGCACATGTGTGTTTGTGGGGATGTGGAGGGTGGCTAAATTGCACAAGGGAATGTGAGTGTGGGTGTGTGGTGTACAGGTTCATTTTGTTGCTTTGTGTGTGACTGCATCTCAAAACACCACCCGCACCCCTTTCACACATCACTCCTCCATCCCTCTCCGCTGCCATCTCTCTACCCCGGAGGCTTTTCCAGAGCATACGACTAATAAAGTGGGCCAGGTCCACGGCTGAGCACTATTTTTATCAGAAAGCAATTTTCAGGAGGTGCCCACAGGTAAGCGGGTCCCAGCCGCCTCAGACAATAGAACCATGACAAGGAGTTTCCCCTCGCCATTAACCTCTGCTGAGCTGAACCACATGCCCCAGTTCTCCAAGAGCAGTGCCCAGCCACTGCACAGAACTCCACAAACCTGCACAAGCCTGCTCTCTGTCCCAGAATTAATATTAATAACTTAAAACAAACATTCCTTTGCTAACTACTTGGTATCAGAATGGATGAGGGGCAGATAACTGCAACATGCTCATTTGCTCTTAAGTGCTTTCTCAGTATGCATGATTTAAAATTTGTAGGCAGTCAGACGAGACTGAAAGAGAAGTGCTAGATGGGGAAATAAAGAGAGATGTATGGTGGCCAGATGAATAAAGGTACTGCAGAGGTGAAGGCGACAGGAGGATGATAAAGAGGAATTGTGTATTGCTGGGGATGTGTAAAGACAGATGGATACACACAGACCATCTGGCCTCTTTCCTCATACAGCTGGACTATCTGTCTCTTGAAGGAACGAAGTTTATGTTTGTGCATGTTATGATCACGGAGTCAAGCTTTAGCTATCACTGAGATAAAGCATCAATGTAGGTTTCATAGGGCCGTGGGTTAAAGTGGGCAGGGACTATCAGGAACAGTATTCTGGCACATTCAATTAATCAACAATTAAACCTACACAGTAGTATCAGTCTAGTGACTGTAAGAGTGAAGATGCTGCATTTGTGTGTAGATGGTATCTAATGTTTGCGTGATTTTCAACATCAACATTTGTATGCTAGAATAAATACAAATAAATCTCATTTGTCTGCAGCAAAGCATAAAAAGCATTTTTTGGAGGGGATAAAAGTATAAGAAGGGAGGGTTGACAGCAGAAAGGAAAGGTTTCAGGATGAGGTGGAATGGGACAAAGGGAGAGACGAGGACAAAGAGGACACAGCAAGGACGAGGACTGCAGATAAGGGACACATCAAGACAGTGATATGCTAGTGACAAAAAGCAAGGAGGGAACAGGAAAAGGACAAACCACAAGAGACGCCAACAGACACAAATGTTCAGACGGAGAGTAAGACAGACTGACAGGCAAGTAAAAGCTATACAAGTGAGATGGGGGGGGTGGGGTTAAGGAAGGAGGAGGGTGGGGGAAGAAAGATGAGGATGGCCGTGGTTGTTGCTCCCAGAGGGGACGTTATGTTCGGTCCAAGTCTGGGGCTGTCAGGCCATCCTTCTCCCTTTCTCTCTCCCCAGCATCTTCCGATCTTTTCGTCTTCCTTCCTTTCAACAGTCAGCCCAGTTTGTTATTACTGGTGCTAAGATTCAGCCATTCCAGTCAATCAAACTGCCCCACCGGCCACTCTATTCTCAAGGAGTTTAAGGGGCTCTCGCCTTGAATACTGATTTTCATGAAAACCACCTAGCACGGAAGAAAATCCTGAAAATGTTACATCTGTATCAGCTTTTAATTCATCTTTCAATTCAATCTCTAAGCTTATTTCTAAGTCAGGATCTCATTTTTAAACAAAGCCCATTTCCTTTCTGCATATTTTTATGTAAATGCAAAAAAAAAAAAAAATACAATGTAGTGACTCACTCCCCTTCTCTCCTTCTCACCTCTATTATCATCTCACTTTATCCTCCCGAAACAAGAGGCTCATGTAGGGACAAAAGGACATTCGCTCCATCATTTAGCCTGTCGCTCCCACACTGCCTTGTTTATCTCGTGCACAACAACTTCCTGACCTATGCTTTAAGGTATTACAAGCGTGTTATTTTTTTTTTTTTACAACAGATTACTTTGCAGCAACGTGCACACGTCCCAGCCTTTTCTGCCTCGCTAACTGCTACAAGAAGCAAGGCTATGTTGTTTGGTGGTCTTTAAATATCTCTCAAGGCCGCCTATTCTTGGTGAGGCAGGTAAGTCAACACTCGAGAGAGAAAAATACTTCTTCAATTATTTCTATTTATTTTTCCTTTGAAGGTTCTTTCATTAATGCTGTGTGTGGTTGTCAGAGAATGTCTATACTGTTTAAACAAAACAAGCTGTGGAATTGGGTGTTCATTGTATAATGAAAAATATGTATTATTCATGATGTGTGTGTGTGTGTGTGTGTGTGTGTGTGTGTGTGTGTGTGTGTTTTTGATGTGTGTGTGTGTGAGTGTGTGTGTGTCACAGCACAGTGCCATCTAAAGCAATCAACCTCATGTACTGTATATAGACGTTTACTGTTTTCTAATGGCAAATATTGGTATTTGAGTCATTGCTGGCTAGCTCCTGTGCTTAGGAAGTGATGAGGGCTGAAAGTAACTTAAAAGCGCCACATTTCAGTGCACCCCTGTGCACTTTCAGGGCCTGTAACTGGGATATTTTCATAATATGAAAGCAAAACTCTGCATGGCTTCATTAGATGTTCTACAGCTATTGTACAAAACAAAGCAGATTTGGAGGGGCTCAGGTGGGAGGCCCTGACTGATTTCCATGAAATGAGTCATATTTCTTTTTGATTTTTAAAATAATACCCATTTCACAGGATAAACTGTCCACTCAGCTGGGATACTTCACTCAGTTCACTTTCTTTGAAGTGCTGTCTGTTCCACAGTGAGTGCGTTAGCAGTAATAGATGTCTTTAGGCAACTTCCCCCCCAAGCAGACAGAAAATTGAGCGATTTAGAAAGTGAAGCCATGTGCTGCTATGAACAGCAGCAAAACAGATTTTAGCCACCTGAGAAATACTGGTTTAAGTGCCTGCTAGAGTCAGAGCATTTTCAACACTTTGCCATCAGACAGGAAGAAGGCAAAGCCATGCGCTCCACTAGCTCCACTTCAAGCTTTTCATTTACTGTCCCCTTGATTGGTTAGTTCATCTATGATGCTGCTCCTTAACGAGTTATTCGCAGAAATCAACAAACTTGGTCGACTGCTGCATTTGTTCTACTTCAAAAAAAGTGTGGTTCTAATACTGGATCCTGGTTCCAAGCCACGTTGCGTTACAGAGCAGAGAAGGATAGCTCTGAAGCTTTGACCTTTCTGTTTGTGGAAAGGAGAAAAATTTGCTTAAGAGACTCAGTCGTTTTGTATCTACTTATTTCCTTGCTTCCTTTCTGTCACTGGCTCCTTTCTCTTTTGGCGTGCAAGATTAAACAACAAATTAAATGTAAAATATATGATTAAGTACACTGACTTAAACAAAATCTTTGTTTGAGGCTGTTTACACAGCTTGCAAGATAAACTGAGGTCATCACAAATATTTGAAGTATTTAAATGGTGTCATCATTAAATTAGATTAGGTGATTATATTAAATCCCAGTGATCCTCGTGGGGAAAATGAGCTGTGGCAGCAGAGGAGTGCTGAGTTTAAAAATGAGAACAGATCAGATGGAGAATACTGAGGAAAATTACAACAAAGGAGCAACAAATGGGAAGGATGCAACTGATGAATAAAGATAAATTACAGTTCTGGGGGAAGACCAAGGCAGAAAACAGAAAACTACTTTTCTCATTTCTCTGAGCCGTTGCCTAAAAAACCCAGAACGTGCTTCATTTCCATGTCTTTCAAACAACTGTTGGAATTATTTACCGTGCATGTTGCAGAGCACATGACATCTACCACAGAGGCCAATGAAAGATTAATGCTGAGTAGCCACTGCAGTGATGTCGTGTATGTGAGCTTTTCTTATTTTACAAAAGGGAGAAGGACGGGAACAACTTTACACCCCTTGGTTACAATCCCGCTGGAGAATACTTCAGTCAACACTAATATAACCAAAGTATAAATATATTGTATACACTTCTGTAAAGCATCTTGGTTGCCTAGTTGTGCAGTTGCTATTTTTCAACTGATTCTTCACATTAATGTAGTGCTTCCATCAACTGATCCTTTTTGCTTTTAGCCAGAAACTCATTCTGGACGATACAAATTGGTGTAAGCAGAACTCACAGCAGATGTTGTTGTAACCACAAACTGTACATAAAAGATGGACGTAGCAACCGTGCTCTCACTCAGTCGTTTCTGAACTCTAGTTTTTTGTTTTTATATTCAGTTAATGTGTTTTAGCTACAGTTTTCAGTTTGTAGGTTTTCCTTTCAGACACAGTTTATATTCATTTTTAATCCGTGTCTCTGTGTTTGATAAGATACAGGAACCAAAGCAAGTGGGTTTAGGCACAGAAACTGCTTTGTTGAGGTTCACATGTGCATATTGTGGTTTGGGGTTAAATGCACATATTAAAAACATGGTATGGATCCGTTCTGGCTGGACTCCAAATGTAAGTAGTTATCGTGAATTTCTGTGTATGTAGATGTCAACGCTTGCAGCTGATAGCAACAGATCCCACATTTATCACTGACTGATAGCATGTGATTGCAAACTTGACCTCATTGAATTGCACACTGATAGCAGAGTTACTGTCTAATTGCTGTATGGCTGTCAGTTGCCTTATGTTAAGCAGAGCTTCTATACTACTTACTATCAACTTACTACATTATGTTTTCTATATTGCCTTTTCTTAACTATTCATTAACTATTAGACACAGCCAGTTAAAATAACATTGGCTCATTTTTCATTGAACTTATTGTCTTTTAACTGAGACACCAATGTTTCATACCCAGTTATCAGATAACTCCAACTTCAGCTCCAAGGCAAATGTAAAACAAACCAACCACCAACAGGCATTACCTCCAAAAACAATGAAACTTTAAAGGATGCAGATAAATTAAACAACAACTGAGTATTTCTCCTTCTCCCACGTCGCACAGCAGTTTCCACTAGATGTTCATATTAAACTCTCTCTCTGAGACCACTTCCTAAAATTCCCCTATCTTTCAAGAAATTATGCAGGCTCCTAAAACACTAATGGTTGCATAACAGGATGTCAAGACTCCACTCTCCCTCTCTCCAGACCCCGAGGCCGGTGAGCACAAAACCTGCCTTGGGTCTTCTTCCCCATCTCTGTCTTTGGGGCTCACTTGTGCAGAACAATAGCAGAGCTGCTACTTAAGGTGAGGGAGAGCAAAAAAATAAAAAAAAATCCAACACCACTCCTTTGTCCTCCGTCTGTTCCCATCTCAGAGGGATTTTCTTAAACATTTTTTTTTCAACACTCTCTTTCCCTGTGGTTATTTCCCTTAGTGAAAATGGGTCACCTTTCTTTTTGTCAGGAGAATGCTTGGGTAAGTATAACCTCTGCATCTGTGTGTTTGGAGGTGTGTGTGTGTGTGTATTCAAGGTTTTTTATGATCGAGAAATGGTTCCAAGCCCTGGAAAAGTCATGCAAGGACCATTTTCTGGGTCTCATTAGGGGGGAAGGTATATTTCTTCAGGGACTTCCAGTGTAGCATGAAGATATCCAGTCTTTTATTTTTTTTGGTCCATTTGCTGGTTATTGTTTATCAAACAGGTTAATTCAGGTAAATTCTAAAAATAATAATAAAACAAAATTAATAAAGAAATAATGAAGTCAATTATCAGATAAACTGATTCATTTAGACAAACCCCTCATGTGTCCCCCACACTGCTAGCAACCAAAGTCTGTTTGACAACTGACTACAAGTGATCAAACCACCTGATTATAAGTAGTCTGTAAACAAATGTTATTACAGTTACTTATAATTATAAGTAACTTACAGTTACTTATAATTGCATCTTTCAGCTGGTCTCTATTATTATGAATAATGATATTAATGTAGCATTAGCTTGCAAAGTCACCTAGCAAAACAGCTAGCTTGGTTTAGCTTTAAGTAAATGCTAATGTGCTAGTTCCTCTGACACTTGAGGTAGTCTCCAAAGCGTTCAATTTCCATATTAAAATGTCCAAATTCAGCCAACGATATAATATGTTTGTAGTTGTTTTTGTTTTAATATTAAAGTGCTAAACCTAAAATAAACTAAGTTAAAGTAAGTGAACTGGACCTCTTCACCATATTTGTGGTGTTTGACAAGAGATATCTGGCAATGAATATCACCTGCTGCATGTTACAGCTCATCCAATAATTTTGTGGTCCTATTTTTTTTCTTCTAGTATTTATTGAGCTGTTACTAATTAGCAGGCATCCATCTGCGCATTGCACCCATACTGTCTGTGGACATGGCTCACTTACCAAGTTTGCTTGTGGTTGTGGACAAGTTCTCATCCACATATTGTCACTCCTGACACCAAAAAGACAACATGCTAATGTTGAAGCTTCAAAATGAGTCCAGCAATCAATAGATAGTATCAATGAGGCTACATTCAACTTATCTATACATGCAAACATGAGGTAACAAACCTATTAACTAACTTTACTTAATATTATGTAATTTCTAGGCCAGGATGACTGTAAAGTAAGAACTGTCTTATGCTCAGTGCAGCTTGTGTTTGACAAAGTGAGAAGCTGCTAGAATTAAGGACAAACTGCTGTTCACATACTGTATGTGTGGCAGCACAGGGGGATGATTTATGTGTGTGCGTTCTTTCCAGGCTTGTTTTTGCATTGTTGCTCCTGACAGAAACCCTTTACCTCCCCTCCTCATTTCTGGCAGTATGTGCGCAGGCAGCGTTGGATGGACTTTGAAGTGAGCGCACCGATGCACTTCAAACAAGATCTCACACACTTTGCCATTTTGCCAAGAGGACGAAAAAACAGCTGGAAAAAAAAAGAAAAGCTTTTCTCTGCATCCTGATAGAGTGCACTCGGATCACCTGTTATTCCAAATCTGTGGCTCTGCTGCTTCTGTCTTCACATCAATACGAAACCTCAGCGGGAGCGTCGTTTGTGCTTTTTCAAAAAATGGTGGCATACAAGTGCTGCTGTGACCGAGAGCAGGAAACTGTTTAATGTACAGATCTTTACAAGCGCTGCGCAGATTCAGACGTCTCCACCTCTGCCTCACTGACTGTGAGCAAAGCTGGTTATTTAGAAAAGTTGTGTGTATGGAGGGAGATTCATGTTTCACTGAAGTAATACACTGCTATCAGTCCACTATAATGGAAACTGGCACATAGATCAGCAGAACTGTGTTAATTATGCCTTAAAGAGTAGTCACCACATTCACATCTGGCAATCTGCAGACGCTAAAGAAAATATGTATTCCCCAAGTAGTTGGCAAGTGGTTGCTGGAAGACCAATTTTACCCGGTGACTGCCAGCGACCACTTGCAAATGGAGATTTTTCCCTAAAGCAGTCTCCAACCACTCTGTACTCCTGTGTGACTGAGGCCTAAGCTATCACATGTCACTCAGCAATTTAAGAAAAGCGATTGCAATTACAGATGACCTTGATAAGCCTGTAAACTTTGGGCATATATCTGTATTAGCTCTATCGGAGCAAACAAACATGGAATGACAGTGTGTTTGCTATTCATACCGAAGTGTAGAGGTAGCCCTCGCTGTTCATGGCAACGTAGAGCCCTGTCTTGGTGCTCTGGATGGCCACTATCCTGAGCCCCACAGGAATCAAGTTGAACTGCACTGCAAGACACAGAGAGGGAGGAGTGATGTTAGAGCAATCATTCTGTCTCTTAAACGTTCACAGTGCTTTCTCGTGGCATAAAAAGACAATTGCTTTCCAGCTGTCTCCTGTTTCACACTCCCTGTTGTACAGTTTATCTGTCAAAGGTGAGAAAAGCAAGTTTGTGAAAAAGGCAAAGAGAGAGGGCGGAAAGGATTTGGAGACAGAAATTTTGTGTTTACCTTTCTTGGGGTGAGAGTAAGAGTTCAATACGTTTATCGAGATACATTTGAGTGCCTTGTTTAGGACAGAGACCTGGCAAATTCCTTTGCTTTCTTTTATCTGTTCTTGAATACACCAGGTGTACATCAGAAAAACAGAACATTGCCCTACATGCCATAGGAATACTTTCATTTGCAATACACGAATCTATTATTGAACGTGGCAGTTACAATGAAGTAAATTCAGAAAAGAAAAAACATGCAGCTGTGAATTTTTTTTTTAATCAATGGGATTTCTGACAGTCATAATGATATTTTCACAGAGAACGTGTGCATGAACCCTGAACATTTTATTAGAAAAATCAGCATTAGCTCATTTTAATCAAAGCTCTGTAATCTTGCATCCCAAGGTGTGCCACACATTTTAAAGGCTGTATATAGCTTGAAAGTGAACCGGATTATTAAGTAATGCAGGTCATAGCTTAGGCTAAAAATGCGAGGAATGCAATCCCCCAAAAACTCATTAAGGGCATAAAGAATTTTCCATAGTTTGACATTTATAGTCTTTTAGTGAAGAGGTTAAGTGTGGTGGTGGTCGCCGGGCAGGCCTTTGGATTCTCCCTAAAATCTAGATTCATGCCACAGAGAGATAGAGACACAGCGAGAAGGAGAGAGAGAAGGTAGCTCAGCAGAGAGTTTTAAGAATAGCGTGCATTAGAAAGTGAATTCATTTTCTGCATCCCGACACACTAAACAGCACTTTGTAATATTTCAGGGAGAAGTAGTTTTACAAGGTTGGCTAATTTAAAGTGGAATAAGATATGGATATATGGTCTTTTTATGGCGTGGCTGAGAATGGTCCCTAGGGTGATGGGTGTGAGTTTTTTAAAGGATGGCAGGAGGGTTAAAGCCCCTGAAGCACATGGATTGAGCCAAAAAAAATACACATGAGTTTTGAAAGATCAAACAAAACAATATAACTATGAAAAACACTTAAGCTCATAAAATCTACCAGATAAGTGGTGACCCATCTAGGATTAGGAGAACGTTACACCCAAATGCTTCTGTAGATAAACTATATGAGACTTCATTCAAAATGTAGCAACTTCTACTTTCTAATATGTCTGATTTATCAGGTTTCTAAAATAAAACTAACCTTCTACAATAACCCTAACTCTGGATAGGTCAGTAGTGACCTGATGGCATTCATATATATATATATAAGGGTGGTATGGCTTACAAGGAGTCTCTCTTCCTTGACAGTCTGAAGTCATGTCACAGTAATGTGTAATGTGTGTCTTGTTTGAGTGTGGATAGAAATGTCACGTCTGTGTTCACACTGCTGGACAACAATGTCTTTCAGTTATTGAAATTCAACAATGTTTTTTAGTCAACAATGTCAGATACGACTACTCTGCTTCATTTCTGAGTTTTGCTAGAAAAAGAAATTACGCCACAGTAAAAATGACATTTTAATAGAACAGCTAGTAATATTACCATCACCCACCGACAGGAAACCAAAGGTTTTGTTGGTATAATCTACCAAATGGATACAGGTTGTATACATATTAACATCTCCTGTCTGCATCAATTACTGCTCACTCAGTTAAAGCCCATTTGGCCATAAGAGTGTTTAGGCTGGGATTACTGTCTGGAAGCAACAACTTCTGAAGGCTCCCTTTGAAATCTGTCAGAAATTATGCTAATTGTGAACTCTCTGTGTGTGTCTGTTTATGTGAGTGTCCTTGTGTCTTCTTTCCTTTTTCTGTTTCCATGTTCTCCTCCTTATGTTTAATTCCATGCCTCCCCTGCCTGTCATGTTTATCCCATGTTTCCGTCATATCATGCCTCTCCTCTCGCTCTCTCGTGCTGTCTCGAATCATTGCTCTCTCGCTCTCTCCCTATGTGTTGTCTCCGTTAACTGTTCCTGCGTCCCCTTCGTTATCTCCTCCCGTTGCCTCCTTAATCCATCTAGCTTCCCTGACTGTTCTTTCCTCTCAGCAAAAAATGTCATGTTGTGAGTTAGTCTACGTCTTAGTGTTTCCTGTTTTATTCTGACAGTCTTGCGTTCCATGTTCGGTGTGTTTAGTTTTGCTTCTGCTGTCTCGTTGTGTCTAATTTGCCTCATGCATGTGTTTCCTGTTCCCTCGTCATTCCTCTTGTATTTAAGCCCCCTGTTTCCGTCTGTCCAGTGTCGCTTTCTCCCTCATTCCCTGCTGTTGTTCTGCCTGCCTGCCTGCTTAGTTCATGTGTATCCCAGTTTTTGTTTGTTCTTTTGGAGTCCAGCAATAAAGCTGAATTTTGAGTCGAGTTCTGCCTGCCGCACACAACAAACACGACCTCAGACGTTGTATAAAGATTGGAGAAATAGTACAGAACATTTTAATAACTGGGTTTTAGAGACTGGACTCATGCACCTACCAGCGTATTGTGTCTCACTTTTCTAGTTCTTACGCTAAGGAGAGGTGCTCATATTTTGTGTTTTAGAGTATCAGCTTCTACTTGCTGTTGTCTTGTGAAGCATTCCACCATCACATAGTTACCAGCAACTACTCATTTCTTTACACAATGTCTGTTACAATCAAGTTGATTTTGACTTTGGCAAAATTCCCATACTGCCATTAGTCCTAAAGGCCAAAGCAGACAACACTGCTAAGCTTTTCGTTTAAACTCTGGTCGAGAATATAAAAACTGAAGCATAATTGGGATGCAGTATGTGTGAGTGATTTCGTCTTCTTTTGGCAAATTGCAAGAGTGCATTATAAAGTCAGAGCCCAGTTGTCAAAGTGACAGATTTCTTACACGGATGAAAAATGAAGTCTAAGGAGCATGTTTTAGATTCATGAAGCCATTAGCCACTAATAGACAAATCAATTTCAAATCAAAAGTTCTGCCAACATAATGGATGGAAGTTAAGTTATCAGATGGTGTCAGAAAGTCAATGCTGGCCGTGATTAAAAACTAACAACTTGTCAGTATTATTTCTGATGAAGATTAAGCTCTGACCTCTTAAGAGTTAAGATTTTCTTTCTAGTACGGCAACTTGGAAAACAAAACACATTCCTTCTTTTTCGAGCAGCATTTATGCTCTTTAACTTTTTGTTGAGGAAAACTTAAAAACTTAGATTATATTCCAACTTTCCACAGAACAGTCACTGTAACGTACAGTTTTTACCACCTGCACTGAATATAAAGACAGCCCACCCTACTCTTTCTCTCTCTCTCTCTCTCTCTTTCCTTTCTCCATCTTCAGCATGTTGCTTCTATTTGCTCAATCGATTCCTGCATTTCAAAGAGTTGGTTTCGCAAATGAACAAGGTGTCACCAATGAGCATGGCTGGGATGACAAATAGAGCTGGGCACATGCACACACATTGCCTCCAACCTTCTTGTCACCCTCCTACTCCTGCTTCTCACTTCCTAACAGTGCTAGGTGCACTGTTGTGGCGATAACTGCATGTTATCTATACACACAGGAAGAAAACCACCACAACACATGCAGGTGGACTACACTGTCCAAGATAATAAAGACAGAAATGAGCCGTAGTCCCTGCATGACAGTTTTACATTTTACAAACATAAAGATACAAAAACTTTATAGTTAGCATTTGTAGCTAGCACACAACCTACAGAAATAACTAGGTGTTCTGTAAAAATACAGGATATTTTGAAGGGTTATAGCTGTGACAATATAAAAGTCATCAGTCTATGTCAACAGCTACAGCATAAGAGTTTTTGGCTAACATTAGCCTGTTTTGTTGGATTTGGAGATTAACGTCATGTAGCTAAGCAGCAAAAGTGTGATAGAAGTGTCAGTTCACATTGCTGACAATATTTTTTGTTCTACATGCAGAACAGGAACAAAGATGCTGTTAGCATGAAGCTTGTATCTTTCTCTAGCAAGATATCATGTGTATAATTATTAAGTGTTCTTTGAGTAACATTCATGATCTATGTTTTAATGGTAGTCAGGTGGGAAAAAATTTAAAAGACAAAAATATTTAGAATATTTTATAAGTGATAAAATCGATATATGAGATTGCAATTTCTGCTCACTCCCAGAATTATGAATCTAAAAAGTCAGACATTACTTCCTGTTACTTCAAAAGCTGCCTCTATGAAACACGAGATATTCTTTGGTAGCAGTCCAGCGGCTGGTTTGCACTTGCCTTGTTTTTGCTGATTCTTTTAATACTTTGACATCCTGGGAATAAGACAGGCTCAAAATTGATAGTAGCCATTAAAAATAATATTCTGCCCTCAACAAAATAACAAAGACATTTGTGTGTGCATGTCCCTGATATCATTATAAGCTGTATTTGGACAACACCAGTAGAAGGTCAAAACAATCAGGCTTTAGCTTTTGCTTCATTCCTTCTCTCACTCTCTTTTTTCCTGCTTTCACACTTCAGATTGTTTATTTCCTTCTTATCCTCCATCAAAAAGAGCTTTGCTAATCGCATGTATAACATAACTGTTTGCATGGATAGCGGAGGCATCCCATTTCATCCCTCTTCCTCTCCGTCGTTACATTTGAGTCGCTTCTAGTAGAACAGAGGACACTGCTAGATTAATCAAAAGTCTTTTGGGGGAGGGGAAAGAAGAAGAGGGGAAGGGAAATGAAGGGGAGGCCGTTGCCAAATCAATCCCACAGTCAATTTGAGGCTTGAGATCATCTACACAATAAATAAACAAGGAGAAAGTAGAGATGGGAAGAGGAAAGGGAGGGGCGGCTCAGCACTGGGAAGCAGGACATAGAGTTAAGCTGTAAGGAGGGCCTCTGCAGGCCTGCACTCTGCGCTGCTGCTCTGCAGTGTTGCATTGTGCAGCACAGTTGGTCTCTACAGGAATGAGAAGAGGATTACAGTCATCTTTGAGAAGTCACACAGAGTTTAACTTATGGACAGCTGCGCTTCATTTAGTTTCCAGTCTCAGTGAAGCTGGTTGGATAAGAGCACTGTCACGAGATGCTGATGCATCTAAAACTGACTCATTCCAAGGTTATGTCTAAACTATTTCTTACTTATGTTGAACAGACTAAAGAATGCATAAACGGTAACAGGGCTTACAGAGAAGCTGAGCTACTGTGAACGAGTTATGTTCTTGCATTTGAGTTTCCTACACTATTAAGATTATAATGTTCCTGCACATGTTCCACTCATACCCTTCAGTTATGAGTTATGTCGATGGTCACTGAGTAAATCGAGGGAATTACAGATACAGTATAAGTTTTCGTCAGTGATGACACACAATGTGAGCTCAAATCATTCATGCATCTCAAATACTGTAAGTCGTCCAGACTGTTCCATAACTAGGCTAAAATCCTATAGGCTCATTCAAGCAAACATATAAATGAACTTGCTGTTAGCATGCAAGATAAAACTAGATTAAATGATTTGTCTTCAGCAGTAAGTAATTCTCAATATTTTCACCCATCTGTTGCTTTCTAACATTCCCCTTTTCACCTCACATCTGTCTTTACTATTTGCAGTTATTTAAAGTTCCCTGCTCCTTAAAAATGTGCCACACATAGATGTTTGACCTTCTCTGTGTCTATAGATATTGATTTTGTGACATCACCACTGGTTGAGAAGCCAGTCACGGCTCAGTATATGATTTGGATTGGTGTAATGTGGTATACATACGCTCAGATGCAACTTTTCGGTGATGTAGGTGACATCTAAAGTTCAGCAGTTAGAAGTTTTCACATGAATAGCTTTTGCATATGGTGCTAGATTTTCCAGAGGGCAGGCATTTTAAACTGAAGGAGGTTTTAAGTAGAATCATTCAATTTACCAGTGCTATAAGAGATAAGCGCAGATAAGTAACTAAATTAACCCAATTATCTTGGCTATACAATATTTTCTAAACAAAATACTCAGTTTTACTCTGATTTTAGATTATTGTAGCTTCTTTTCTTTACAGTGTTACCACTGTAGAGCAAGAGGATCACAGAGACACACTGCTGCCTGCCTATAGCTTTTGTCCATTTGCTATGCTACCTATTGTAATAGTCGGAATTGTGTGGTGTCTCCTTGGGAAAACTAGTTTAGTGTTTGGTGATGTCGCAGGTGTGCACCACTGCTAACTGTGGAGTGTGAGAGAAACGTTCTTGCACATGGACGCATGGACCTCATATTTTTAACTCCCTAACTCAAAGTAATGTTACGGGTTGTATGAATACTGCTCGCTTCATGTATGATAAGCCAGCAGCCGTTCAAACGGGCCTTGTAAGGCCGGTGGAGAGTGTGTTTATTAAAGGACAAGCAAAAGGACAAGCACGGTGGAATTCCCAGTACCAGTGTGGTCGTGAGGAGGAGTCACAGAGGAGCTGAAGGTTCTCCCCACTCACAACAAGTGAGAACCGGAATATAGCCTGGAATATTAATCCAGGTTCTATCTTGTTAAAACCGAGAGGTACAGCACAGAGCTACATAACCACTTGTGTTTACATTGACAGCTAAGAACCCACACTGAGCACAGGGGGAACATGCAAACTCGACATAAAAAGGACCCATGATGGTTTAATCCAAGAAGTAACCTCCTCAGCTGAAAGATGAAGCCAATGGTTACATGACAAGTCTGGAGTTCTTGGTTGGTTACACAATCGAGTCAGTTCCCAAAGGCTCTTATTTTAGGGATGAATCATCCCTAAAGTCTCTTTTTTTTCTCTCTTAAGATCATCCCCAGTCCTCTGATAAAGTTGAGGTCCAGGCCGCTGACAATTAGAAGCTCGTCAGATGGTAAAGCATTGCTGACCACGAATTTCAGTGCTTTTCTGTTTATAATTCTGTCAGTTTTAACAAGATCTCCAACACCACTGGCTGAGATGCAGCCTGAAACCATGACACAGCCTCCACTGTGCTTTACAGTGGCGGTGGCTCTAGACGCTGAATTCCTCCGTACCTACTGACGTGGATTTGAACCAGAAATTTCATTTTAATTTTATTATTGACCGTAATCCTTTAACGTAACAAGTTTTAAAGGTAACGATATCTAGCAGTGGTAACCTACCACATTACAACTGGATATGTTAACATGACTTTAAATAACGTGTATTTTTGCTCAGCGTTAACGTCAAGCTGTGAACTCTAACGTATTCGTGAATAATTCCTTATTATCTGGAATGATCAAAAGTTAAGCTGCACTGAAAGCTACTGGATGATAGTCATGATCTTATTTAATTTACAACATTGTTTAATAACATTGTACTTAAATAATCAAAATCCCAACATAGTCGCAAGAATATGAAATGGAGTCTTTTCCCGACAGCCCACTGCACTGGGATCATTAATGTGACACTTGAACTAATAAAGCTACAGAAAAGTGGATTTGCATTGGCAACAAATGAAATAGCCTCTTCGCACGTTGTCATTTGTGTTGGAAAGAAATGAGCTTTAATGGCTCAAGAGCAGATTAAATGAGTTGCAGCTGAGCTTCACGCCTGATTTCCCCAGTGGTCGATGGCTCTGATGACAAGACAACTACTTTCACAGTCCTGTTATTTAACTTCCACCTCTTCCCTCTAGACCTTCCTCTCCATAACTGATTTCTCTGTGCCTTTATCTGTCTTCCTTTCACTTCCATCCATCTCTCTCCTCTCTTTCCCTGGTGTTTTTTTTGTCTTTTCAGCCCTCTTTGTCATGAATTAACGTCCCTTTTTCTTATCTTATTGTTTTTTTTTACACATCTCTCCATTTTTCTTCCTTATTTGTTCCCTTTCAGTTCCCCTGTTGCCTCTTGTCATTCTCCCCATCCTGTGAAACCAATGCTCTCCCATTCATCTTTGTCCTATTTTACCCTGCAGCCTCATCTGTCTGGCTCTTCATCGCTCTCTCTTCTTCTCTCTGCCTCGTATCCTCACTTCTTCTTGTTTGGTATTCTTCATGCTCTTCTTCTCATCCTTGTGAGCCCGCTCTGCTACTCTTTCCACCTTTCTCCTCATCTGTCAGATGGAGCTTTGGCTTTCAATATTCACATATTCCAAGGAGGAAATCCTTGGATGCTTCAGCTCTCACACAGAGCTGAGCTTCCCTCATCTGCCTTTCAAGCTTTTTGCCTCCCTGCCCTCTGCGCAGGAGCGTTATCGAGCACTGGGGGAAAGTTAAAGAAAAAAAGAACAGACTTGTTCCAGAGTGCAAAGCGAGATAAGTAAAATTTCCTTCCAACTGTGGGAGATGGTAATTACAGTGGATAAAAGCCTGGGAATCAAGTTCCTCCTCATGGCTTCCCGATGTACACACTGAGAGTCAATAGCTTTCATCTATCTTTCTCTTGTGTCCATTTTTCTTCCATTTTCTCTGTGTCCATCAATCTGTCTCCTTCTGGGATTTTTGCTTTCTTCGTCCCCCGAAGGAAATCAAGATCAATCCCTCATGACCTATCCACAGAATTTATTCTCTCCCTTCTTTCTTTTAAGGTATTTTAAATCTTCCTTTGCTCTGTCACCTGTCTCAGATTTTTTTTACCAGTACTGACATCAGGTACATGTGACCTTTTGAAACACTTTCGAAATGGCCCGAGGCCATTTATAAGAACACAATGTAACTTAAATGTAGCCACAGTTGTTTGGCAGCAGTACAGTCAAACCACTCCAATTCCTGAAGAGGCACATTATTCAAGTTACAATTTTATCCATAACTTAAACACTGTTTACGTAGAAAGCAATTTGGTCATCACCCCTTGATTTGGATTTAGTCCTTAGCATCTTTGGACAAATTGGTAATCATCTGACATTTCCAGCACAGACACATGTCGGTTACCAGCATTCTTTGCTCCTTTGGTGGTACTTTCAGTTGGTCAGGAACAAATAAAACACTGGAAAAAGCCAAACAATAACATTTTTAAGTTATCTAAGTGAATTATATATCATGTTTAAACTGAGTAGCGAAAGACTGCAGGGGGCCTGAAAACTATGTGCCCGGGGTTCGGTGTTCTCGCTGGCTCTGGTGAACATTGACCTCCCGGTCAGCTATCTTAACAGACTTCTCCAAAAATGCCAGAGCACTTTTACAAATATGTGATGTTTTGATAAATCAAGCAGATATTTGAAGTTTACACAGCTACATTCTCACCTGAAAATAACTTAAGAGACCCAGAAAGAGTCAAATTAAAAATAAGTAGCTGCCACAATTGTTTGAAACTGGAACTGGCTGATTCGCGCTATGAATTCTGGGATAGCTATGATACCGGGGAATGCTTCTTCTTCTTTGGCGTTTAATGGCAGCTGGCATCCTTGTAGATGCATTGCTGCCATCTTCTGTTTCAGTCCATTATTACACTCTTAAATCTTACTACTTATTCCTGTGTCTTTCAGGATCTTACAGAGCTTCAAACGACGGTAACAGGGTTATTAATTAAGTCGTCGACAAAATCGTCGGCATAATCGTGACTACTCAACTAATTGTGGCAGCCCTACTAGACGTAGAATTATTTCCCATATCTTTACAACTTAGAAGAAAATTCTAATCATTACAGAAATAATTAAACTTTTTTTAATGGTCATCTCAACTAAATTCAGAGTCTCCATGAACTTTTCAAATGAATGGAAAGTTTAAAAACCCAAGAATCTGCGTTGCACTTAAACAAATGTTCAACCAACTATGAAGTGTAATTGATTTCTATTAAAGTGGCTAAAACATGTCAGAGCAACACACAGTACAGCAACTTCATTTCCATTGAAAAGATAAGTAAATCTTAAAGTTGCTCCTCTTCCCTCCCCTCTTTCCTCTCCCAGCTTTATTATATAACAGCCTGGAAGAGCCAAGAACAGGCAAGGAGAGAGGAGAGGAGGAGCAGAGGGGGGCAGCTCCTCTGACCTCCCACCAAAGGGGGGAGACACAGTGATTGAGGAGCCATCAGCTGTATGCCAGCTGCTCCTCGTGCTCCCCATCACTCCCTCCTGTCCCTCTGCCTTTTTCACCGTCATCCTCACGTCTCCCCCCCCTCCTTCCGTCTCACTTACTCTCTTTCTCTGCCAGCCCATCTTGTCTCACTGGCTCAGTTTGCTCTGGCCCGTCTTCCCATTCTCCACTCCTCTGTGATCCTCTTTGTTTCCACCAATCTCTCACTTGCAAAAATATAGTGTGCTTTGGTCACAGCTTCCTCTGTCACCTAGTTAAGAAATCCCTGAAGCCGCTTGCTTTAAAAAAGTGATAAAAGTATTCCAAGGCCATACAAAAGCCACTCTTGTCACTTTTTGTTCTATTACATCCCCTCAGGGCTTCTGTACCTCTTCCCAGCTTTTTCTTTCCCTCCATTTGGCTTTCCTTTCAGTGTCCTGCCTTCCTGACACATTTGGGTCCAGGAGAAACAGGAGGTTAAGGTAGCTGCTGTAAAGCCTGGTACCCCAGGTAGAGAGGTGACAAGAGGGAGCCAATGGACCGGGCTCCCTCCTGCCCCTTGGAGGTCGTTCACTGCAGCAGGTCACAGGCGAAAGTTTCATCCTGGAGATCAGCCGATGAGTATCACAGCTGGCTGCATGGGCCAGCGCCTCAGATATGAACTTCCCTGTTCCTCCCTTAATTATTTATCCCATTTGATGCTGATTTGGCCTTTTTTGGTGTTACACACTTTTGTGTTATACACTTCAGTGGGGTGCATAATCACTGCTGAAAATGAGGCTGATGAGTGGTAGAAGGTGGCTATTGTTACATATAAGGGTTGATCTGTTTCAGATATAAGAAAAAAATTACAAATACTTTAACTTCCAACAATTCACCCTAATCTTGCCCCTAAACCTGGGTTAAGGTTTGCTTTTGTCCCCATGATCAATAAGGATTTTTTTTCTTTAAATGTTAGGCAGTGATTAGTCTATTTCCAAAGTCCAAATACATTTACTTCTTAAGATAGATCACCTGTAACCTGTGTAGAGTTTGGGATAAGGGGTATCTGTTGATAGATGTAAAGTAAAAAGACTGGGAATAATACCTGTTTCTGTCCTCTTCCTCCTCCTGCTACGGGGGGATTGTCCTTTGTGTTTACTTCATGTTTTATTCTGAAAGTTAGTTCCTCATATGCTTTCCTAGTTTTCAGTTAGCTACTGGGAATTTTCCTAAACAAAAAAAAATATCAGCTGTTTTTAAAATGTATGTGTCAAGTTGGGACGCTGAGATTTATCTTACTCTTGCCACAGCCAGTGGTTCATGGAACTGACACTAAAGGATGCCTTCTGTGTATCTCTGTGATTCTGACAGCTTCTACCATCTATAGCATTTGATACCTCGGGAGTGAGAACAGGATCTGAGAAGGCCAAGCACACAGAAAGTCCCAGTGTCACAGCTAATTCATTTTTAGCAGCACCAAGAGAGAAAGTAACAATGGACAGACTGAACAGAGTTGGTAGAATCGAATGGCTTTTGGGCTCAGTGTGTAACTAAGCAGGTTACACTGCTGGGTTACTCTCTCCACAGGAGGAGAGAATAAGTTTCCGGGGCTCAACGTCAGTGAGGATCTGAGCTGGTCACAAAAGCAGTGAGACAATAACTCTTCCTTCTGCGGCTGCTGAGGAGGTTTGAGGAGATTCTATCAACGTGACTTCAAGAGTATTCTCTCTGGCTGTATCGTGATTCTGCATTGGATGGTCAGATCAGCCCAATGTATCACCAAAAAAAAAAGAAAGCAAAAAAAAAACAGGTGAATTCTATATGCAAGAGTGAAACTGAGTTAAAGCAAAAGGTGTCTGTTTGTCGGTCACATTGCATTTTATGGTCTGAATTTCCACACATTCTCATGCACACACACTCATACAGTTCATAAGAGTTGATGCTCACACAGCAATTTCTGCTCATTCAATGTTCTGTGCAGCCAGGTGGATGATTGTGTCTCTGATTGATACTCTATTTCACTGATGTCAATCTCTAGAAGACTGTTTGCTTGAATTAATAAATAATCTGTAAGTGCACAGTTTGGGTTTTGCAGAGTTTATCACATGCCGCCTTTGAAAATGTAACAGCTCAGGGAAGCCATGCACCAGATACTGGCATTGATGGAATTAGTGTTGTTATAAAAATTAACCCCTGCAAACAAGTTGCGGTCTGACCTCCGCCGACTGAAGTTTATTGCCACTGCACGCTAGGGGTGCTGTTACACAATGCTCGTCTTTACATCTGTCTGGGCATGAGCCCTGTTCGCCTTCAGATGTGCCCAGCGGTATTATGTGATCACTTCAGACAGAATGTTCAGCCGACATTTGCCTCAGCGTAGGTGTGCAGTTACATAAGAGGGAGAGGTGAGTGCAGATCTAATCACTTTATGGAGGTGTTTAACCAACCTCCTTGGGCTAGAGGATTCATAACCTCGGTGCCAAACCAGCTTTCAGGGATAACAGTCCCGGGGATTGTTATGTGAGAATCTGGAGAATCAGTCTTCTGGAGAGTTGTCTTGAAATATTTCACTCATTGTTTATTTCACTAAATAAACACTTTATGCGCTGCTATGTTTCCCATCAGCAAATATCATCCTGCCAAGTTACATAAGCTAGTCTCCAGGACAAATGCCAGGGGAAAACCTCACAACGAACACCTCAAGGTTAGATCCAGGTTATTCCAACCCAGTAACAATCCTGCAGCCACAAGGATTCTGACATCTTAATAGAATGCTGAAATATAATCTTGTACAGGGGAACCACAGCTGAGTGTCAACGTGTGATTTTCTCCCCTCCCTGTGTAGAGTGTAAATCCAAAATTGTGCTAAGCTCATATTTCCCACCCAAACTGGTGTTTTGACAGAAAAAAGCTGCCGTGTTGCCACATCAGGGATTTCCTGTAATATAATATTGATCTCTTTGGAAAGGTTAGAGTCCATCCAGAGACTCTAGGGAATCATGGGATAGGATGTTTTGAGTCATTAATGTTCTAGGCGATGCCCCTCACAGGGTTAGGTGTGTGTGCACAATCACAAACTCAGCAACCAAAGAAGGACAGCAGGTTTTTGTGTGACTGTTAAGAACTGTAGGTCTTCAATAAAATCTTCAGAGTGGTTATTTGATACCATTAAGTAGTTTTGAAATACTATAGTTAGAAATTGAATCGCTAGCAGCTGAACACATGAACAATAGTCAGTGTTCACAACACTGAACGCTGTTTCATGAGGAATTTCGAGAGGTCAGAGAATCTCCCATTTCAACAACACTGAAGCATTAAACAGTTATCATAATCATTAACCCAGCCAGCAAAGACTGTTAGCAGTTATCCAGTAGCCACATTAGCCATCTATTAAGTTATCATTGGGTAGCGGTTAGCAGCTATTGCTAACAATAAAACTATAACATTAGAGTTAGGTAGGAAATATCCTTTCCATAGATCGAGCGTGTTAATTTAACAGGATGATTCAGTTACAGTATTTGTGCCTTAAAGGGTGTTAAGTTTCTCTTAAAAACCATGATTGAAGCTGAGAAAAGTCAGACCAGCAGATAGACAGAAACAAACAATGGCTAACTTACCAACGAAAATCACCAGAAGTTCTTCCACATGCTACAGAGGGCCCCAATTTCTTAAAGGAATATATTGTAAAATTATTGCAAAATTTTCAAAATGTCTTGTTTCTTCATACTTCAACCATCCAATCAACTGAACGACGCCAAAGAAGAGGGAGTAGCAGATTAAGCTGTTTGGCATTGGCAGAGAAGATTTGGGAAGTTTTTAATAGGTGCAACCCACATCTTTCAACCAACAACTCTGCTGCTCAACTAACAAATGTATTTTCCTCACAAGTGTCACCATTTAATAGGAAATAAACATGACTTCCAATGGTTTAAGAGTTGTTGCTAAAAAACCATTTTTACAACAAAAAAATTGTCTTGAAAGCTACTTGAAAAATCAGTGATTAATGAGGATTTTTAATTGTGTAAAGACTGCAGACGTGCATGCATTAGACAGCCTGTCTCCCCTTGAGCGATATGGCGGCAGCATTGGCACGTTGTTCCAATGAACAGCTGTGACCACTGTAACATCAAGTCTGTGTGGTGATTGCACTGCCTGGATAGAACATTTAGGAGACATCACATGACATCTACTTACTAGTGATAAATACACCAGAATATTAGCTGCTACGGATTCTTCCAACAGCACATGGACCCAGCAGGTTAAAGACCCTTTAATGTTTCATTGAACTCTGTTGGAAACTTGCACTCTGACATATGCCTAAATAAGTCAGGGTGTTGTGCCTGAAACTGAGAGCACAACATGCACACTTACATTGCAGTGTGTATACTCACAGATGAGTTATTCATAGGCACATAAGGCTTACAACCTGAAGGTCAGAATGATTGTAAGCAAAACAATTAAAAGCATGTCTTTGAAGAGCTTAATCAGTGCCAGAGATCTTCTGTGATATATTATGCAATGAGAATGAATCCCATTTGGCCGCTGTTCCCCTAGTCCACCTCGCCAAGTGTGCATGCATTTTCAGCCTGATCGATCCTGGTGCAAATCAAACCAGAAAGCATGGCAGGGTTGTCGTGCCTCTGCGTGCTCTCAGGATGTTAATCTGTCTTACCAGGAAGATCCCATTTAAACACACTTTGACATGGAAGCAGGGGAAACTCCTAGAGGTGCATGTACTGACTCAGGCATGAAATAGAACCCTTGTACAGCAACAATATCTAAGAGTCTGTCCTCCTTTACTTACAGAAGGAGCTGCTTTCGTCCTTTGTGCCTTCCATGGTGCCATCCGGCAGCATCTGGAGGTAGAAGCCGTGTCTGCAGTAGAGCCGCGTGACAATGCCCTTCAGCTGAGGCTCTGCAGAGCAAACACAATGTTAAACACGCTAACGTCCGAGAACACACATACACTCTCATCAGGTGACATATATTAATGCACACGGCTACCTAAGAGGCAGGTCTTAATATTTACCCAGCGAAACAGTCAAACAGTGAAGTGTGTGTACTCGTATATGCGTGTGTGACTGTGGCCTTCAACACGATTGATGGGACCTCGGCGTTGGGTTAAAACATGCATCTTTCAAGCGAGGGAGGCAAGCTGTTTAAGATGCTTTATTCCGTGTGCGTGTTTGCATTCGTGCACGAGAGGCCTCGCAGCAGCACGTCACTTCAAAAGGTGACCACTTCTAACACGCGTAGAAAAGTGTTAGAACTTCAAGGTCAGCTGTTTGAGGAATACTAAAGGAAAACATATCTATGAGAGCAGGATTATTAATTTTTTTATTAGTATTTTTGTCAAAAGATTTGTTTTAGACGTGTAGTAAATTTCACTGAGGTAAAGCCTTAGTGGTATATCAGCCCGAAACACTAATCTTGTTATAGACTAGAAGCTGTAGCTCCTTGGGTGGTCACTCAAAACTGCTTCCTAGCAAGTTAATCCCCACAGACCCACATATTAAGTTAAATGTCACCTGGTATGCTGTTGGTCTGTTGATTAATCGGTGGATATGTGTGCACTTTACTTACCTTACCATTAAATTTACTTTAACTCTCAAAGGTATTTGTTTTAGTTTGATATTGGAAAGCACTGTTTGCTAGCAGTGGTTGGTGCTGATCTCCCAAAGTGCAGGGTAGGATTAGACGGCTAAATACTAACACAAGTTACTAGATCCATCCAAAAATTCCATATCTGTTTTTCCCTCTCCGTCCTCTGAACGTTTATTGCTTTGGAAATTTAAATTCACTGGTTTTTGCAACATGACTGACAGTCGGCAAGGAACAATCTCCCTACATTTGTTTAGCCTGCTCTCAACTATGAGCTGTATTGGACCAGCTGTCGCACTACAGATAAGTTGGCATGTCTTCAGCTCTCCTCACGCGCTCTGTTTCCTGCCTTTAACTGACTCACGCATGACTGAGGGGACTTTTTCGGTCCGAAGTGCTGAGGGAGACTAAATAGTGGATCAAAAGGAATGTCGGGAATGCTGAAGTGTTTCCACAATCAACTTTTAATGAGGTGCATCAAATATAGATGAGGACAGAGAAGTATGGGGGCAGCTGGCAGTTGGTCCTCAGTTGACAGCAGGGGTATGTGTGTGTGTGTGTGTGTGTGTGTGTGTGTGTGTGTGTGTGTGTGTGTGTGTGTGTGTGTGTGTGTGTGTGTGTGTGTGTGTGTGTGTGTTTAAGCACATGGGAAACAATGATGTAACACAAACAAACCTCGCTAATCAAAAAAAGTCGTTTTTTTATATTTCAGTAGATATTTCAGCCTGTCATAACTACTGTTTGCAGTTACAGAGCACTAAAGCGTTTTGAAGTAAGAGCTGAATAAAGAAAAGAGGCACAATCTTTTTGGTCCAACACTAATGGATTCCTAAAAAAAACAGGAAAGCGTCATATTGACACAACTGACTTAGATACATCCTCTAACGCTTGGAGCATTTTGACACTTGTAGTACATCTGCGATCAAAACCGATGCCGTGTGCGACTGAAATTATTTGTTTGCTTTGTGACTCGAACATCTTTCCGGAAATCTATGAATTGAAGCTGATTACTTCTTAAATGTTCAACCCCCACTATATCTGTGAATTAGTCAAAAGACTTGTGATGTGTAATCCTTGCTTTCATGCTGACAGCGTGACACAACATGTTTGGGAGCTTTTCATTAGAGGCTCCGGCCTCAGCGGCGAGATTGAGTCGCTGTAACTACTAAAAGATAAGAGCTCATCCATCCAACGCTGGCTGACTAAACACAGAAGGTCAAACGCAGAGTGAGGTAATCTGTAATATCCTGAGTGTTAATCCCAAATTAAGCTTCAGCCCACACACCAGGCCATGTGCTGCTTAACACATCTGCTACAGGGAAGGGCAGAGCCCGGTGACAAACGGGCACGAGGTGGGAGGCTGACGCTGACCTTTTGCGTGACTCTGCCTCCGTGTGGATATTTGGTGATGATGCTGTGTTTCAAAACATAGGAAGTGCTGCTTGGACACAAGGAGACTGCTGATGCATGTGCAGAGCAGAGATATTGTATTTACACACACGTAGAGCATCGCTTGAGCTAAAATGAGGAGAAATTGCCTTGAGTCATACCTCGGGCAGGATGTTAGTTAAACCGAGAGTTTAAATACACACAAACACACACACACACACACACACTTAGAAACAGATCCAGAGTGATGCTGCAGAAAAAGGCGAACATTACCAACAAAGTCAAACTAAATACAGACACGTTTTTTATAATATTTAGAAATTAGGGTTTGCATTTTCTCTTTAAAATAAAATTGAAGTCACTGAAGCTGCATTTGTTTGCAGTTCAAAGATTCACCCTGATACTGAAGAAACCGTTTATGCAATCACACATTTAGTTTTTGAAACACTTCGTCTTGGATCGAGTTAAGAGTCGAAGGAGGAATGTATCACGCACTTATAATGGCTGCACTGCATGCCTGAGGGTATTTAAAGATTACACTCAGCTGATAGCCAAGCAGCTGATTAATCAGCAAGTGGCTGTAAAGTTATTAAAGGGGACCTAGTTTCTGTCATAAATATACTGCTATAGCTCTGCATGCTCATATTAAAGATAGCTTCAAATAATGAGGTCAGTCTATGTACAAGTACTCTCAATGATTCAAAAGCTCATGCTTCAGAAAGTTTTTTCTACTTTTGGATCTGTGTGACATCAGCGAGAAGGGGTGGTTGTCTCTAACGTGGTCATTTCCACCGCAGCCCCACAACCTACAGTTCAGCCAGCAGAGAAGATCATATGAAGTTGGTTCAGACAATGAGTGAACTGAGGGCCTGCACAAAGGCCCACAAGAAGAAAACAGAAACGGAAATGAGCACAGTAAATGAGACAGACAAGTCAGCTAATAAAGACGTAACTTCAGTTCTCTGAAATAATCCTCTGACGTCAAAAGAGAAAAATGAATAATCCTGGAGCTATGATTATAAAGAGTTTAGTTTTCTTATTAAAAAAGTTTCTTTTTGTCTGTTTATGAGAACATTTTCATGTCAGTCCTCAGCTTTCTCCCTCATTTCCTGTCTCTCAGCAGAGCTCCCATCAAGCTAGGACAAAAAAACAAGCTTGCATCACAACTTTCATGTCCTCATTGGTGCAGTGTGCTTCATTTAACCCAGACCAAAGGAAAGATATAAAGATATGAATCATATTCCCACTGATGTTTTATAAACAAAGTTATTAAGTAATGCAGCTTTCTTGATGTAATCCTTCATCCTCGATGCCTCATCAGGACCCTCATGACTCACAGCGGATCACGCTGCTCTTCCTGTGCTTTCCACTCATGCTAAAATCACACATCTGCTATCACATAACATCGTGGTTTTCTTTTTGCTTTTAGACTGCACCACAGTAAACAAAATGACATTTGGAAATATAGTCTCAGTCCAGTTGTTTCTCACCAGGTTCCAATTGGTAGCTATCTCACCTGTCCAAACAAACCAGTCAGGTGTGAAAATGCTTTTAGTCATCTGCAAAGCTCTAAAAACACACACTTTATAGCATCTTCTAGTCCCTTTATTCATTTCCTTTGTAATGCAGACTATCTTTTTGAATTTTTTTGTCCCCGAGGACATCTTCACAGAGCCTATACACAGCTGATTGCAGATGTTTCACGCAGGTCACAGAAATATGAAAACAAGTGGTGTGTGGGCTCTTCTTGCGTGAGCCATTGTTTGTCCTTCCTCCAGTTACAGAGAAAAGTTATAACCTATAAAGAGTGAAGTGTGTTCAAATCAATAAAAATCATCCACAGCAGCCATTGTTGTCTTTTCACCCTTTTGCCTCTTTGTGTTGAACTCCAATGTCAGTTCCTTTCCCGTTCAGGCCAGTTTTTTAACCAATCAGCATTCAACCTAAGAACATCCCCGTTAAGCTACTACTTGGGTTTTGTAGGACTGCAAGCAAACACTTTGGCAAATCCTGCATACGGTAAGTGGTACCACTTGTCCAGGACTCCTGGTGAGTTGAGGGCAAAGACTGAATCAAGCTTGGGTTTAACTGAAGGAGACATTTTTAAAGCTCCTACTGACATCTACTTGTTTTTGTTTTTGTTTTAATTACAACTCTGCTGAGTTTCCCTTGGATTTCTATTGTTGGCAGTGTGGAAAAGCCTCTTACAGCTAAAACAAATTCGTGCTTGTGCGGACAGCAGTCACTCTGTCCCATCAGAATGTATCCCCGGGAAAATCGCAGCATTAGTCGACAGATAACAGAGTTTGCGAATCATATCCTGCAACGCAAGAGCATGTGGCTGTGCGTGTGTTTATACAGACGAGGATTTGTTCTCGTAATCCCACAGACATTCAACGCCAATTATGGAGTGACCTTAATAAAGAGCGGGATTAATTTCACTTATTAAGAATTTCAACCATCAAAGTCACCCTGAACCCTCCAGCTGCCCGATGCCTCGAGTCAGATGACAACTGGGCAATAGCTAGTGTTATTTTCACGGCCATTACACACTGCTATTCTTAAAGTTTGTGTGTGTGTGTGTGTGTGTGTGTTTTGACAGCTCCAACAGAATGGACTTTGCTGAAGAAGCAGAGATGGTCTGCCAAGGATCGTGTCTGTCTTTCAGTCATCAAACACACACCAGACACACACAGTAGAAATATTTCTCTCTCCTTGACTGTCTTTCCCATCTTAAGTGTCCTCACAGCAATCTACATTGGTCAATTCAAAGATTTCTTTCTAACTTTCCCCTCTTTTTCTTCTCTCTTCTTTGAGCGCTCCTTTTTTTCCTGCATCTTTGCTTTTCTCTATCTTCACTCATCTCATCCCCAAAAACTGCATGCCTAGCCTGCAGGGAAATCCTTACTTTTGCTGTTTTTAAATAGTGAAGCAGTGAGGAAAAGGGGGGACAGCACTTTATCGGCAGCAGAGAGTGCTGAATGACAGACTGTCACTCAGAGGAAGAGGAGCGGGCAGGAAGAGGAGTTAGATGTAGCAAGGCAGACATGGCGAAGAAGAAAGAGCGAGAAAGATATCTATGATTGGACCATAATGTGTTTTCATGTGTTCCCCACAGGTAGTAAGTTCACTGGGAAACATTAAAGATACTGATGTTTCATTTATCCTTCCACTGTAACTCTTTTCTTTTCCTTTAGGCACATTAAAGACTGCCAAAGCTCTTGAAGCTGATGGCACTGCGGCGAGAGCTGATGATTATACTTCCATCTGTTTGTTGAGTCGTCGTCTTACGCGTTCTCTGTTCCGTCTCTGTCAGCAGCGGCACAGTCAAACTCCAGGGAGCACAGATGTGCAACATCACTTATGAAATATGGTCATTGTAGTTCATTAACTCTTGGAACAATTAAAAGAAAAACCTTCCCTGGGAGAAAATCCGCAGCTTTATACATCACATTCAAAAAGACACACTCAAAAACCATCTATGATGAACCTACGTCTTAATGTTGCACAAGGCTTTAATTTAAGGATGAAGTTTGTTAATATGTGTTGTTGCATTGCATTATGTCATGTTATGTTATGAATGCAACAGTGGATTCATTTACCCTGCGGAATATAAAACCTTCATTCTATTAGATGAACTGAATAGAAAAAAATATTAAATTATCCCTGTCTTTCGTTAATAACATGCCTTTGTATCTTTTTACTGTCTTGCACAAATTATGAACTTTTAAGTTTTATTGTTAAGTGAATAAAACTTAAAGGTTCATAATTAGTTGCTTGTACAAATAACCTAGAGTCATTTTTTCACCTGTCAAGCTAAACCTGGACAAGCGGTGGTATGTACGAGCAACAGAAAAATAGCAGTTCTAGTTGAACACTAATACCAGAAATACGGAGCCCTGCAGGGGACATGGGAGAAAAAAAATTAAGACAGACTTTTGCGAGATTAGTTGTAATATTACTCTTTCTGGGTCACAAAATACACTTTTAAGATATTTTGAGGAGTGAATGTAGTTGTGTAAACGTCAGATACCTGCTCGGTTTACAAGACATCACATATTTGCAAAAGTGGTCCGACGTTTTCGGAAATCTGACACCCACTAGCTCGAAGCTAACGGGAGGTCGAGACCTACTACAGCCGGGAGGAACACCGCTTTCCCGGCACATCGTGCCTCGACCTCCCGAGCTTCGAGCTGGCGGCCTCCGAAGAATGCGGCTAAAACTTTTGCGAGATCTCGCAAAACTTTTGCGAGATCCCGAGTTTGTTTTGCAAGATCTCGCAAAAGTCCATCTTAATTATTTTTTTTCTCCCATGTCCCCTGCGGGGCTCCGTACAGAAATCCTGACAGGAAGTGTGTGAATCTTTTCCACTTACTACCAGTCATTTAAAGCTTTATATTTTTAATTTAGTTGCATCTTTTTATTAAGATGTGATTAAAAGTTTAGTGGGGGAAATGAACTGCATTAAAAGTCGGGGCTGTTTCTATCCATAGCCTCCAAGTGCAACTGTAAAGTCGCATTGCCTCTGAAACACCTACTGTAACTCAGTGAGCTGGCTGACAGATTGTTCTTTGTGCCGCGTGACAGGTGGAAACAAAAAACAGGTAATTACTCCTCGAGGCTGAGCAGCAGTGCAGCAGTAATTTACAGCTGCATGCTGTTCATGTGAAAGAGTGTCGTCTTTACCGTCCACGCTTGCTCTTGCCATTGTGTCATGCAGTGGCAAGAGTACCAGGGGCTTTTCCAGGGATTTTGTAAATAGGGCAGTGAGGCCAAGACACAAAAATGAAGTTAGAAATTTGACGAGTTGTTTGTGGACAGACTTCCTGCCTCCGTAATCATGCATTAGGAGAAAACAATGTCTCACACATCCTTTGTTTTAAGTGCACCTTTGTAAAGGAGTAAGAGACACATACATAATATCTTATCTAGTTCCATTTCACGCCTGTAATTTCTCGCCAAGACAAGTGAACCAAACTCCTCTTGCAGCCAGGGCCCTGCATCTCACATCTTCATCAGCAAACTTGGTTTGTTCGGTTCTTTCATGCCATAAATCAGTTTCTCTGTTTATCCCATCCAGTGTGCAAGGATCACTTCCTCCTATCTCTCTTCCATCATGTACAGCTCTGTGGGTACTGTAATTCAGTCCTTGGTCACCGCTACTTAACACGTCATGCTTCTGCACACTGTTCCCCGAAACACTCCTCGGCTTCTCCTCAGATAATAAGCTTGTAACTCCCCACTGACTCTAATATTGTCTTCCTCACCACTAGCATGAAAGCCTGATGCTATTAATCCATGGACATATGGATTTTACAACTGCTAGTATTTCATCTCCCAGCATTTATTGCAGCCATTGGTAAACGCTCGGCAGCAGCCGCAAAAGCAATAACACATCCTGTATTGAAATAGGAACAAGTGGAGTATGATTTTTCAAATCACAATAAAAGCCTTTTTATTTCTTTTTTTTAATGCTCCTCCAGAAAGCTGAAAAACATTCAGATGAGAAAGTGCCACACGAGTTCCTGTGTTTTCATATTCACATTAAGAGTGTTGCTAAATTGCATAAAATTAGGGGGTTCACGGTGGCCCCAGCTGACAGTGAATAATGGGGATAGAGGTGGGGAGAGCCTATATGGTAATGGCCATATTTACAAGGAGCATCAATCATCTCCAAACCGCCAGACGCCTCATCCCTCATAGGATGGAGAGCGAGAAAGGGGCGGGATGCCTTCAAAGCAAACTGTTTCTCCCTCTTTCCCCTTCAATCTCTCTCTCTTTCTCTCTCTCTCCCACTGCGGTCCAACTTCAGCTTTTAGGAAAATCAATACTGACAAAACCGATGAATTGCGATCCTGCTTAAAGTTTACCAGGCCCGCACTTAAGACATGCTGTTGGTTGTAATTAAAATTACAAAAATAACACCATTTAAAAGGAAGTAGAAAAAAAAGAAAAGAAAACCAAGAAAGCACAGTGGCTAGCTGAGAAATGGAGAAGAAGTGGGTACCCAGTAAATCTGCAGGGAAAGTAACTGCTCAGGAAGGCAAGATTAAATTAACGTGTGTGTGAAAATCTGATTCTGATGTGTCAGACTCTGTATTGCAGAGGAGAGATCAATGCCCCCACACAAACAGCAGCAGAAAGAGCTGAGGAGAACAGAATGTCAGCTGGCTCGAAAAGCTGGCCGCTATCATCATTATTAGCTCATTATTGAGCCAGTTCTCTTATTATACCTTAAGTGTGTGTCTTTTGGAAGCTGTGATATGAAGATAGACAGTTAGCGTGTGAAACTGTAATGCGTGGACTTTTTGGAGTGAGAGTGAAGCTACAATTAAGCCATGAATTTTACTTTTTCGTGTGTGAGATAGTCTTCTCATTACATTTCGGACACAAAACAAGTCAACAGTCAAATCGAGCAAACACAGCATGAGAAGCTGCTTTAGAAGAATATACTAAAAGCTATGGGGAATACTTCACACTATTTATAAACGGTGTAAGAACGTGTTTTCTCTTCTGACATGAGCAGAGATGGTTGACCAGTTTAGACCGATGCGTACCCTCGTGTATATGCTAGTTTTCCTACTCCTCACGCTGGCTTCAGAAAGATCACACTACTCTCCTCACAGACAATCTGCAAAACTGTGTCCTATAAATCACATTTTATTCAGAACCAGAGATGGGCAGTAACGCGTTAAAAGTTCTGCGTTACTGTAATCTGATTACTTTTTTCAAGTAACAAGTAAAGTAAGGGATTACTGTTGCAAAAAAATTAAAGTAAGCCCACTGCATTACTAAACCATGATTTTGTTTGTGGGAGTGTCTCATGACGATGACGTACGAACGTCTGATGTCCGAGGCAGCAACATGTAGGTCAACAATGGATAATATGGAGAGCGGGAGAGAGTACGACCATGCAGTGTTGAAAGCTTGGAAGTACTGACATTACTTTGAGTTTGATTCTGTAAAAAGTGACAAAAACATTAGCGTCCGCTGTGCACTCTGCATGCTAACACTTTTTTCATTTGATTCAATTTTATATGACGGATTATGCAGAATAAATAGAATTGAGCTGAAAGGTCTGTTGCTTTATTACATATTCAGGTTGTGTATCATGTTTTTAAAAAGTAACTAAGCAATAAAGAGACTCATTACTTTTGAAAATAAGTCATCAGTAAAGTATCGGGATTACTTTCTTGGAGAAGTAATCAGTAATTAGTAACTAATTACTATTTTCAAGTAACTTGACCAACATTGCTCAGGACCAGTACAGCCAAAAGAAGTCTGTTAACCCTATCTGTGGAGAATGTAATGCAGGGAGAGCATCAGCAAGACTCCAGCACAGTACAGAACGGGCATCAGGCAGTCACAGCATGAAAAGATGCACTTGGTATCGGTGGGTTGCAAAGCAGCTTGCAGATCCAACTTTATGCAATCTACAGCAGCTTAAACAGTGTACCCTATATGAGATTTAACATTCTGATGCATAGAAGGTGTCGGTAGGTGTCGGTTGAGCAAGCAGCTGACGCGAGCTGGCATTAACGTCAGATGAGCCGTTGGTATTGTGGCTGAGCATGAGTGGTGGCCTGTGGTGGCTTGTATCTACTTATTTGCCAAATCAAAACATAATGAGCAAAACATGATAGCATGCAATTCTGTAAAATGGTAAAATGGTTTAATTAAGTTGTTTTCCTATATGTCCTAATAAGAAATAACTGCTGCTTCTGGGGTCATATTAGATTATAAAAACACAACTGACACACTGGACAGAATATTTTAGATGTTGCAGTATTTACTATGAACTAAAACCTCTCTCTACCCTTAGAAAAAGTCATTTGCTTTTGTACTTCTGAACAAATTATTAGTATGCAAGAATCATTTTGAGAAAATATGTTACACTGAACACTGGGACAGCGAATAAATTGTGCCCTCCAGGATTTTCCAATATGAATATAATGGCTATGAATGCTGGCTGTGTTCTACAGTAATTACAAAAATGATTCACTACATTGACAAAGCAACCACACCTGGACAAGCACAAATTGATCCAATGCACACAACAAGAAAAACGGTGACCAGGAACTAGGAACTACTTGAACAGAGAGCGACACAATACACACATTTATAGGGCAGAGAGAGCGAGACATTGTGGATTAATTAGAAAAGCAATGGGTGAACTTTTTCAGTCTGCACTCCAAAGCTTAATGATTTAAAGCTTAAATGAATGGCCTAATGATTAAGTCAGAGAGAGAGAGAGAGAGAGACGAGACAGAAACAAAAGCAGCTGTCTCAGAAAATGAGTGAGGCAGAGTATATGGAGAGGAAGATAAGGAAAGGGGATAAAGAACAAGATAGAAAATGGGATGAAAAGGAGAAAGAGTGGGACAAAGACGGTGGGCATAAATCAAGAAAAGAGCAAAGATGAAGGAGGAGGAAGGGGGAGGGCACTGTCTGTGCGTTTGCAAAATATGCACAAAGATGTGGGGAGTACAAGAAAGGCAAACATAAAAGTTAAAGAGAAGTTAGGGGCCCAGGTGGGTGCAGAGAGGAAAACCGTCGGAAGTGAAAAGAGAAATAAAGCTACCAAATACCCAGCACTGAAACATACAACATTACCAGTAAGTCTTAGTAAGTGTTTATATGATACTTTACATTTATTTGTTATTATTCATCTCTGGTTCTTTTCCATAATGTGTCTTTTGTCTCCCCTTACCCCTAACCAGTCCCAGCAGTTCCCGTCCCTAAGCCTGATTCTGCCGGAGCTGTCTTCCTGTTAACACTGAGTTTTTCCTTCCCACTGTCGTCAAGTACTTGCTGGGTCCCTTTGGAGCCATTAGCGGGTCGTCTGATTGCTGGTGCGTTCTCTGTATTATTGTAGAGTCTTCACTTTACAATATAAAGCACTTTGAGGTGACTGTTCTTATGATTTGGAGCTTTATAAAGAAAATGGAACTGAATTCAAACTAAACCGCTACATCACACTGCTTTACATGCGTAGACATTTGAAATCACCATTGATTATATTGCCAGGAAGCCTCTTCCACTGAGTAAAATTCATGTGTCAATTGTCAGTGTCTTAACTCATTCACTGCCATTGACGTCTATAGACGTCAATTGAAAAACTTACGTTGACTGCCATTGACGTCAATGGCAGTCAACGTAAGTTGAACTGAAGCCCACCAGCAGTAAAAGTAGACCTGCAAGGAGGTGCAGGGTTTGCGCACGTAAGGGATTGCGCAGTGAGACAAAAATGTGGTGCAAGTCTTGTTGTGTTTCACTGCCAGCCATTTGAAAATGGCTGGCAGTGAATGAGTTGAAAATCCTGACTGATCAATTCTGCGATCAATGTTTGGTGAATCTGAAACTCAAAATGTTGATTAAATGGCCATTATCTGCTACTGAGAAATCCTCAGTAGATGGCCTCCGAAAATGAGTAAAATATGTTGGCTGTAGATATAACATGTTTGTTAATCCCTTTTGGATTAAAGACAAACAGCTGCATGTCCCACTGATTCATCTTAAATCCACTGCAGTGCAATGCAGAGGCAAAATTATGAAAATGTGCCACCGACAAATGTGAATGAATAAATATAGCTATAGATAGTAAACGCTAGGTAATGCTAATTAGCATGTGTGCAAAGCAGGCAATAACCCCACGAATCAAAAGTCAAGAAGCTCAAAAGTTCTGCACTTAAATTGTTTCTAATTAGTAAGTGAAAACTTGGCAGTGGACATTAAAGCACTCCAACTACTAAAACGGTGGTTCCGGTTTTATTACCTGATCTCAAGGTCCTGTTTACAGGTTCTAAAACTAAAGTGTGAAAATCGAGTTTTAGTGCCACTGCTATTTCTGTTCTGTCCCATATTCACGAGGTGTAAATGAGCCCCAACAGCTTGGGTTTTCAGTAGGCAGTTGCAGGTCATTTAAGGTATTTTATGATTGGTTCCTTCATTGTTGACTCTGGTTTTCAATATTTCATTTAACTAATTTGGTGCTTGTATCCCAGCATGGACACCAGGAGCAACGTGCTGTCCAGTTCAACAGCCGGAATTGTGCCTAATGCTAAGTAGATAGAAATAATGCTGGTGGTGGAGTAGTGTATGGGCTTTTAACACATCCTAATATCCTGTTCTGTTCTGGGTTGGTGTTCATAATGGGCACGTAACCTATGTGACCCAAAAGCTCAGACATATGACTGCTGCAAACACTCAACGTTAGACAGGGTTTTTTCTACTCTTGGCGCTCTACGACAGCAGATATCTCTAATGTGTTCATTTCAAGCACACAACATTGATTTGGAAAATCCTGCAAAGAGAAAGAGAGCTAAAATAGCCTGCTTCCAACATAAGATGATGTCGGAATGATCATCTTATGCAAACTGTAGTCCAAGATAAATCCGGATTGTTTGAACTATTAACCAGGCCAAGCTGCTCTAGAGTCCAAGAATAACAAATAATAGCCTCAGATGAGCATAACTGGTCTCTTTTAAGAAAATGGTTGCTGTGCTTAAATATTGTAAAATTGAGGATTTTACTGAATGGCTGAGTTTAGATGTTGGATGATTGGTTGTGTTGGAGGATTTCCTGAAAAACGTCATTTTTTCTTCTCCAGACCTACTAATGAACCAAACTAGAGCTACAGAAACTTGCACAACACTGAGGACTTTTGCTATTTATAGGGAAACCAGCATTTCTTGAATAAAATCAAATAAAAACGGCAAGATTAAAATGAGTCAGTCTCCCAATACTATGTCTTTATTGTAAATGCCTGCGCTAGAGGCCTGATCGAAGACAACACAGAGATAGAGAGCAATGTGAGTCAGCCAGTGCAGAGGTTTTCAGTATCCCAGGACCCTTCTTTACTGATGTTAATTAGAGTAACGATCAGGAGGAAGACTGTGCCCACCCAGGCCAGGACCCAATATCACCTGAGGGGGAAGGAGAAAGGACAAAGAGACAAGGGCGAGGAAGAAAAGGAGGCAATCGACAAGGAAGGAAACAAGGGGGAGAAAATTAAGCAGTTAGGAAGGAGAGAAGTGGGAAAGGAGCGAGAGAAGAGGGTGACAATGACTGATGGGCGGACTATTGTGGAGAAACACTGCAAACATGTGCAATGGACTTGGGAAGGAAAATGAGAAGGAAAATGAGAAGGCAGAGCAGTTTGAAAGCACAAGAAGAATCAATGGGGGGAAAACGATGAGGAGGAGAAAGAAAAGAAGGGAAGAGCACCACGAGGAAGTGCAACATGAAAAGGAAGAAGAGGAGAGGAGGGACAAGTAATGAGAGAACAATAGAATTAATGATACAAAGTGGAACAACAGAGGAGGAAGGAAGGACAGTGAAGAATGAGGAATCAGGGTAAACAGCAAGGGAGAAAAAGAGGGCGACGGATAGAGATAAACTATGTGAAAACATCTGCAGAAGGAGGGGATGAAAGCGAGAGAAGTGAATCAGCAAGAGAAAAAGGAGCAGAGGGCCATCACAGAGGGAGAGAGCAGGGTGGGAGGCGAGTGGAGAGATCAATCACCAGTGGCCCTGGTGTTGTAACACTGAAAAGAGTCAATGGCCGGGAACCAAACTTTCCACCCACACACTTTTTCTCTCTTTGTCGCCAGCATCTCTCTATTTCTTCTCTGGAAAACCTTCTCAACGTGTTTCTGTCCTCCTCACTTTATTGCTTTCTTCCTCCTCACTCCCTTTAACAACACCTTACATCTCTCAGCCTTTTAACACCACGCTATATTTCTGCTCTTTCCTGGTAAGTGCTGACCTACACGGAGATAAATAGGAATATTCCCTTTGGACCCATTAGAGGTAAATCCGAGCCAATTTCCTGTCTATAGGAGCTCTCTGGATGACACTTAAACCACATTATGCAATAACTCAGAGTAACGCGCAAGTGGAAGAAATAAATATCACGCATGAAAATGTGCGAGAAACAGCCCTAAAGACACAAATTGGCCAAATTTCTGAAGTTTATAACTCCCACCGATGAAAGTGTAAAGCTGGGGCTCTTCGAGTCCGAAAAGCGCCTGGAAGAGGATGACAGTTATATTGGTGCATTTCTGCATTACAAAATCTTTTCCTTGTTTGTATAAATCTTTGTTGTAGACACTGTGAGATTAATCTGCATCATCTGTTCACAGCAATGAAAAATTAATTCCCACATCATACCGAAATTTATCTTACAGTCACATCAATACCAAACCTGATGGAAATAACACACTAACAAATGCAGAGAAACATCAGAAACCCAAACGAGGGCAAGCGTGGGGTCATCCCTAAATTATCTGATTCGATATGAATTATGTTTGCACGTCCAACTTCAGAAACAGGAAAGGTTCATGCCAAGCAAAGCACACATTTTAATCAATCATCAGCAATAAAAGGTTTTATTTGGCCTGTTTTCACTTTTCATTTGCATCTCTTCATGTCACACGTGATATTAAGAGTTTGCTAATACTATTGTGCTTTAGCATCCTGTGTTGGTTGGTTAACAAAATTGTGCCCCAGCCAATCAAATTCTTTGTTTCGGTAAATGGACTGATTGGACTCTAGTCTCCTGGAGCACTCAAAGCACTTCATACAACATCTTCTATGCTTTTAAGTGCTTAATACCTTGCCCAAGGATATTAACCCTAAGTTGGTGGTTCAAGCCAGGGATCGAACCACCAACCATCCGATCAGTAATTCCCTGAGCTACCTCCTGAGCTACGCCAGTACACTACAGCTGCAAATTATGTTGATGCTGACATATAATTTGAGTTTGTAGCTGTAAGTCAAACTTTGTAAATCTGGAAAAAAAAGACTACCCTCGTTAGTCGCCTTAGTAACACCTCAGTTGTTACTGGTTTATAAAAAAAAAACCAATTGTAGAATCACCAGTAATGTGTGATAAAAACGGTTTAAAAATGCCACCCTCTTTGCTCTTACACAATATCTTCTTACTTTACCATCTTACATGTTTTGGCACAATAAGGCAGAATTCTGAAGTATTTCTGTGCACACATGTTAATAATACTTGTGTTTTCACACTGTCTCCGCTGTGAGACCAGGTCATGGTAGTTTTAGCTGAAGCACTGAAATCTATAGAACACTGAATTTGTACTTTGCTCCTTTAATGTCGCCTGTCTTTGTGCCGATAAACTAGGGCACCTTAGTAGACGCACAAAGAAAAGGTCAAGGATGAGTTCACGTAATATGAGAGCACCTTGGACTCTTTACATTTGTTTTGTGCACTGCTTTGCTATATGTCCCCAACAAAAGAGTCAGAGTAGACAGCAAAAAAGCTTTAAATGACGCTAATAAAGGCATTAAGCGAAGATCTCTGCAATGCTATCATGCTCCAGAGTAAGCGCAGGCCTCCGTGTTCCTGAGAGCCAGCTCAATATCTTCATGGTGCGTCATGAACGTTCATCAAGTATCTTTGGGTTCATGAATGTGTACAGCTGAAGATCCCGTTACACTAAGAAATAAATAGAAATGGGTCATGACACTTGCTGCTGTCATTCTGCTTCACAATCGTTTCCCATGAGAGCGCAACGAAATCGCACGTGGAAGTGATGCCAGATGCTTTGCGGATGCTCCATCTGTTTCTGTGCGCTCACTGTGTGTGTGAGATCGCAGGCCATGTATGTTTACTCGCTCGTGTTTGTGCGCACGTCTGACATGCGAGCCCGCGTGTTCACACATGGACTTGAGGATAACCTACATATGTGTCTCTGTGCATTGGTGTGTGCGTGTGTGTGTGTGTGTGGCTGTGTCTGTGTGTGTGTTCTTGGCTGAGACTCTGACAGAGATGGATGAGACAGAGTCAGCCCTGCAAGGGATTGGTGTGCTTTTGCGTCAGTGACCTCCGGCCTCAGCTAGGCCAGCAACGGTGGACATGCTTCCCCACCGTGCATTAGTTAATGACCATTTCCTGCCTTCCGACACACGCGCATGCACACACACACACTCAGGTGGGTTTTTCATCCTCAAGTAGCAGCAGTGTGAGTGCGTAGGAGCAGACGGATAATGGGCTGCGGGAAAGGGTGAATCGACGATGACTTGACAGATTTAAACAACCCAGAAGGACTCTTTGCTCAGTCCTTCACTTGGATCTCATGCAGAGACGCTGAGAGAAAGAGGACAAATCAATTTGCGCTCACATTGTTATGAGAGACTTGACAGCTCGGTATGTGCTGGTCCTCGAAAGCAGGAAATCAGGGAGAAATTAACTGCAGTGTCTCAATGTAAAGACCAGCTTACTCAATGTTTCAGAAGATCACGACACTATCACTAAAAAAAGGTGAAGAATAGATGTCAAAGGATTGCAGTCAGAGAAACTAAAATGATCCTTTCATAGATGTGTGGCTATTTTACTCATATTTTAAGGCTTGAAACATAAAACACAGACGGGCTGTGCAGGATTATGCAAATATTATTCAAACAGAAGGACATAATGATTTGTTGGGGAATATTTTAAGTAGCAGATTGAGAATAAATCCACTAATAACAATGTCAGGGAGGTGTGGGATTGAGTTATTACAGTACAAACCTGTGTGGTAACGAGAACTTGGTGAAATATCACCTGGTGTGATTATGTGGCTCTCTACACGATTATTATAGCTTAGGGTTCCAGCGATGCATCAAATAACTCAATTTTAAAAAAGTCTTGATGCAAATTTTTTTGTTTCATTGCTTTATTTAATCCTCGACTCTGTAGCACTAGGCGGTCACTTTCTACGTAGTTTAACATAGGGGCGGAGTCCGACGAAGACTAAAGAGGTGGAGCCTTTACTGAGACTGTGAGCCTAACAGTAAGTGAAAGAAATTTGTAGCACTTGTTAGTTTTATCCCCATTAAAAGTTTGTGGGAATGCTGAATCAAACCACCTGTTCAACAAAGGCCAACATGAAGCAAACCAAACTTTGTAGCTGTTCATTGTTAGCGCAGCTCTGTGAAAAGCAGGGGTGAGTCTAAAGGGGGGCATGGGGCCACAACCACTGAGCCATAATCATGACTCCACTGTCCTAAAAAAAATGTCATCGATTAGCTCATTAGATTTTTAAGCTAATAAATCCACATTGAAATAATAAAAATACAACAATATTAATACTGTAGCTAACAATAAAACTATGCTTAAACTTTTTTTTTTTTTTTTGAAGAATAAAAAAGTAAGATGAAACAAGCAAACCCTAATAAATGAAATAAACTCAAAGACAAATCACAAAAGTGTTTGAGCTGAAGGCTCTCCTATGTCTAGTTTACGGGGAAGGAAAAACTAGATTATGAGCATTTTTGAACAAGCTTTTTAGAGCGCAGTGATCATCATCATGTAATCTCAAACATAATGAGTCACATAATCGAAAGGAACATGACATATAAATATGACATTTGTGCTTTTTATCATCACATCTTGTTAATATAATGATAAAGGGTGTCTTACACACAGTATAGATGGCACGATGTAACGCGAGAGGCAGCATTTAAAAACCAGGAGAAAGGAAACTCAGGCTGACAGCTGAAAATTAAGTGACAGACATTGTGAGTGTCAGTGAGAAAAAACGAATCTGAAGTAAAACAAAGTGTGCCTACGGTAACATATTACATTCTATTATTATCCTATTATGCATTTGTTAATTATCACCATTAACCACCTATGGTTTAGCACTCTATCTGTAGACAGAATAATCAGTACACTAAAATATATCATCACATTTGTATTTCTTTGCAGATTATTTGCCAACATCTGGAAGACAATTCACAGCGAGAGAAAGCCCCACATGCTAAGAGCGGACTCACTTCTACTAGTATTTAGTATTAGTATTTATTTATTTATTGTCATTGTCAAGAACAATGAAATTGCGTTTGGGGCTTCCATACAACCCCAAAAAAAGAAGAAAATAATAAATACCCCTTAAAACCCAAGTGTACATATTTAACCCAGTGTGACTCCAATGCAATAAGACAATCCTTAGCAATAATGTTCGTAGAAATTCAGACAAAGACCTGAGAAACATGACAAAATACAACAATGCAACCCATTCAATATTATTGTACTGTGAGATATGATATCAGATATGATAGTTATCTATTTAAGAAAGAGGGGGGGGCAGGAGGGGGAAGAGAATAAAGATATGATGCACCAATGCAGACCAGTTCATTGCTATTAAGAAGTTGGATATGGTTATTGTCCGTGAGAGGGGGGCAGAGAGTTCAGGAGCCTCACAGCCTGTGGATACAGGCTGTTGGCCAGTCTGGATGTTCTGGCCTGTATAGACCTGTACCTTCTCCCTGAGGGCAGCAGATGGAAAAGGTGGCGCGCAGGGTGATGTTGGTCCCGCAGGATACTGTGCACCCTCCTCAGACAGCGAGTGGGGAAGATATTACTGATCTCTGGCAGACTTGTTCCAATAATTCTGCCAGCTTCTTTCACCACCCGCTGGAGTGCTTGCTGATCGGCCTTGGTGCAGCTGGGGAACCACACTAGAAATCCATACGTCAGAACGCTGCTGATGGCACAGTTGTAGAAGTTCAACATCAGAGATCTGGGAATGTGTGCGCTCCGCAGTCTCCTCAGGTAGTAGAGGCGCTGTTGGGCCTTCCGTACAACTGAGGTGATATGGTTGCCCCAGGACAGGTCCTCGGTCACAGTTACCCCCAAGAATTTAAAACTGCTCACCCTCTCCACCGCCTCACTGCCAATGAAGAGAGGCAGATGGTTGTTATGACCCCTCTTCCGGAAATCTACAATGATCTCCTTGGTCTTTTTGGTGTTTAAGACCAAGTTATTGTCGTGGCACCATGACTCTAGTTGTTGCACCTCTGTCCTATAGTTTGTCTCATCATTGTTGGATATAAGTCCGAGCACTGTAGTGTCATCTGCAAACTTAACAATGAGATTGGACGCGCAGGAGGAAATACAGTCATGGGTGAAGAGAGTGTATAGCAGAGGGCTCAGAACACACCCCTGAGGGGCACCGGTGTTGACCACAAGGGTGGAAGAGGTGTTCTTACCCACTCTGACACTCTGTCTACGGTTAGTGAGGAAGTCCACAATCCAGTTGCACAGAGAGGAGTTAAGTCCCAGTTGGTGGAGTTTGGGACGGAGTTTGTATGGCCGGATGGTATTAAAAGCCGAGCTGTAGTCTACAAAGAGGAGCCGTGCATAGGTGTTCCTGTGTTCCAAGTGCTTCAGTAATGTGTGCAGCACTGTGGCGATCGCATCCTCGGTTGACCGGTTCTCCCTGTATGCAAACTGGTGCGAGTCCAGGGATGGTGGAAAAGCAGCTCTGATGTGTTTAATGACCAGTCTCTCCAGGCATTTGGCGGGAATGGGGGTGAGTGCCACAGGTCTGAAATCGTTCAGACATGTGACATTTGACTGTTTTGGGATGGGAACGATGGTTGCTGCTTTGAAACAGGATGGTACCAGTGAACAGGACAACGAGGTGTTATATATAGAGGTGAAGACGTCCGCCAGGTCCGCAGCACAGTCTTTTAGCACCCGGCCCAGCACTCCATCCGGCCCGGCCGCCTTCCTGGTGTTAATGCTCCGGAACACACGCCTCAGCTCATGAGTGCTCAGGACCGGAGCAGGGTCGGTTGAGGGGAGAGGGGACAGGACAGGGTCGGTGTTCTCCCTGTCAAAACGGGCATAAAAGAGATTTAGATCCTCAGCCAGAGTAGAACTGTCGGCTGAGGGTGATGGTGTTCTTCTTTTGTAGTCCGTGATAGCCCTGATGCCCTCCCAGACCTGCCTTGGGTTTGTGTTGTTCTCAAACCTGGCCTCGATACGCCTCCTGTGCTGCTGCTTGGCAGTCTTGATGCCTCTTCTCAGGTTGGCCCTGGCAGCACTGTATGCCTCCTGGTCCCCGGATTTGAAAGCGTTGTTCCTTGTTCGAATAAGTTGTTGAACTCCGTGTGTCATCCAGGGTGGATTATTAGGGAACACACGGAATCGTTTCCAAGTTGTTACATTGTCCACACAGAAACAGATGTAGTCCAAGACAGTGGAGGTGTAACTGTCCAATGCGACACGATTGTCAGTGTCCTGCACCTTGAATACATCCCAGTCTGTGCAGTGGAAACAGTCCTGAAGCGTCGGAATAGCGTCCTGCGGCCATGTTCTCACGGTTTTGGTTGTAATCCCAGTGCTCTTGATCTTTTGTGTGTATATTGGGTGTAGCAGAAGGGAGAGATGGTCTGACAGACCCAGGTGGGGATAAGCCTGGGCTCTGTACGCATTCGCCATGTTGGTGTACACCTGGTCCAACGTTCTATCTCCTCTGGTAGCACACTTCACATTACGGTGGAAATTGTGAAGTACAGATTTCAGGTCCGCGTGGTTAAAATCCCCAGCCGCAATAAAGACACTGTCCGGGTGTGCTACCAGGCTGTTATTGATGCTGCTGCTCAATTGTGCTAACGCTAGCTTAGCATTAGCATCTGGTGGAATGTAAACAGCGCAGATGTAAACGGCAGAAAATTCCCGAGGGAGATAGAATGGACGGCACTTTAACACCAACAGTTCTACCTCTGTACTGCACAGTTTTTCCGTTACCGTGACGTTCGTGCACCAAAGGTTGTTAATATAGATGCACAGCCCCCCGCCAGTCTTCTTACCCGAGTCCGCAGACCTGTCGGCTCGATAGGCGGTGCGGCCTGCTAGATCGATAGCCGCATCGGGAATGGCGCTGTCCAGCCAGGTTTCAGTGAAAATCATGCACGAACAGTTATTAAAAGTCCGTCGAGTGGCGATCTGCAGTCGTATTTCATCCAGTTTGTAACAGATTGAACGGGCGTTGGAGAGGAATATGATCGGGAGTGGTGGTTTAAACGGACTAGTCTTTAGCCGTGCCCACAGGCCTCCCCGCTTGCCTCTCTTCTGCCTCCGCTCGCAACGTCTCCTCCTGCGGCTTGCTGTTGCGGGTAGCCCCGGGGGTTGCTTAACGATCTCCGGGGGGATGAGATACTCGGATGTTAGTTGAAGATCTCCACGGCTTAGTTGTAGTAGATCATCTCAGATAATCTACTACTACTCAGAATCATACAGGCAATATAGATTTCATAAACTGAACTATATTGGATATCAGTCTGACGTGCTGCTAAATGAGGTTTCAGCTCAGAGTAGATCTTGCATGTGTTTGCGGTGATTCTGTTATGATGAGCATGTCTGGTAAAGGTGTTCCACATGTACGGTAGTTACATCGCAAACGCTGTAACATGCAGAATGAATTTTAGCGCAAGCTAACAACTGTGGTCTGCAATCTTGCAGACATGCCTCCAGCTCACACAATCGTTCTGCACATGCCTGTGAAGTTAACCTTATTAGCAGACGGTGTGGCTGCGCTGCATTGTGACTGGCTGTTTTGTCGATGTCGATCGTGGCAACAATCTCGATGTGATAATTGCGTCTTCAAGTTTTGAAATAGACGGCCTTTGTTGCCTTTGTTCTCCCTTGGCTCGAACAAGGGTTAGTCTCCACGTTTGTCGGGCTTCCATCTGGGACAGCCCAGAACCACGAAGTGCACGGAGAATGAGAGAGAGGGAGCACCTTATCTCAGTTAATTGCTTCTCCTTTTTGCCCCACACTGTTTTCTGCTCTCAGTCATCTTTAAACATATGGAACTAACACCTCTCATCTCCTTTCTCCTCTCCTTCTCCTCCTCTCGTCTTCTCCTTCTTCCTTTGGTACGGTGCTGAGCCAGCACTTCTCTCTCTTTCAGTCTTCCTCATGCTCTCTCCCTCTCTCTCTCCAAGCCGCAGCAGTGGAACATGGGGCACAATGCTAATCAGCCCCTCATACACTCCCTCTCACTTTCTCTCTACTCCTACAAGCTAGAAAAACTCCTTTTAACAAGTGACTGAAGTCATAAAAGGGAAACAAACTTTGCCTCGCAGTGTAGCGGCCTCACTTTTCCTCCCCCTGTCTTGCTTATCCCTTTATCAGGTCCCAAATGAGGCCATCGGCACTCATGTAACCATAATACCACTATAATACCTTTTTTTTCCTCAGGTTATACCCGTAATCCTTCACAGCCATCTGTCATGCTGGCTGTGATATTTCTAACTCCAAGCAGAACAACAGTGGTGCTAAATCAGGCTGATATCGGCCATTAAATGCCAATAAAATCTTGTCTTTCGTGGAGACGCTGCATCCTACACTTGTCAAATTTAAAAGTAATAAATGCATAACAACATTTTTCTTAACATATGACATACATGCAGTTACCTATTTTTTTAATTTCAAGAACACAAATATTACAATTCAACAGGTGCTGTCAGCTAACTAGGAGTTATGGTCAGCGCCTTTTATAAATAAGTAAATAAATGTGATAATGATGACTTGTGATGTGATGTCAACCAGGTGTGCTGTAGCCTGGCAAAGCTATTCAACTAACAATGTGGAGATACTGTCGCTTGTATGTAGAAAAAGTTCATTTCCCACTTCACTATCAGTAGCTAGCGAGACAGAAAGCTCATAAACATGAAGCTAGCTACTGCTAGCACAAAGCTAGGTACTGCTAGCTTCGTGTTTATGAATCTTTTTGAGTGTAATGTGTGGCAGAGATCATGTGGTCAATGTCAATAGTAATGTGAAATGTATTCTACAAATTATTTAAATTATCATGTCTGTTTTTAGAGGCTTTATGAGTTTACTTGATACTGTTGGTTCTGGAATTGGCTAGTTCACAGCTAATGGCCAAGGTCCAAACTGACTTGGCCTAGTGCAGGGTATGCTTTATTATCCATAGTCATTGTTTTTTAAAGGCACTGCACCATGATCTAAAGTGGGTAAGAAGATCAATAATAAGAAGAAAACAGAAAAACTAGCTGCTAATGTATGTCATAGAGGAGTAGCAAGAAAGCAGATGCTAGGTTTTAACAGTTTTACTGTCAACAGAAACACATGCATTTGTTTCAGAAAACCCCCAGACAGATGGCTGCCGTTCCCTGAGCCTTTTTTATTGGAGGTTTCTTCCTGTTTAGAAGAGAGTTTTTCCTTCCCAAGTGCTTGCTCATTAGGGGTCATATGAAAGTTGCAGATTTTTTCTATTTTCTCTGTTTTATTGTAGCATCTTTGCTTTATAATACAAAGCACCTTGAGGGAACCTTTGTTCTGAATATGATCAGTGTTATATGATCAATGCTATATAGGTTTATTTAATTTAATTTAATTTGGAGACCAAGTCAACATATCAGACCAATGGAACCAAGGTTTCCCAGCAGAACATTGCCCAAAGCATCACACTGCCTCTGCCGGCTTGCCATATCCCCATAGTGCATCCTGATGCCAGGTATTCCCCAGGTAAGTGATGCACACTTTACCCAGTCATCCACATCATGCTGCCATGGTCCAGTTCTGATACAGATGTGCCCATTGTTGGCACATCCGGTAGTGGATAGGGGTCAGCATCAGCACCCTGACCAGACTGAAGATAGGCAGCTCCATAGGCAGCAAACTGCAATGCAATGTATATTCTGACACCTTTCCATTAAAGCCAGCCTCATCTTTTGCAGCAATTTAAGCTACAGTAGCTCGTCTGTTGGACCGGACCACATTACGTGCATCACCATTTGTATTACTACTTTTAATTTCTGTTATTTTCTTCTTAATATAACTGCACACTCTCTACATGCTCATGTAAAGCTAAGGAGCACGAGCCAAAGAATTTCATTGGATAAATGTGTGGCTACACTGTTTATCTGTACATGACAATCAAACTTGAAACTTGAAACTGAAACTCATTGACACTTGGCCACTCATGACCCTGTCACTGGTGTTTTGGAGATGCTCTGACCCAGTCATCTAGCCATCACACTTTGGCCCTTGCAAACTCCCTCAAATCCTTCCACTTGCCCATTTTTCCTGCTTCTAAAACATCAACTCGAAACACAAAATGTTCACTTCCTCCCCAACATATCCCACCCACCAACAGGTGCCGTGATGAAGACATAATTTTACTCTACTATGTTACTCACTCCACATGTCAGTGGTCATACACCTCACCAGTGTATTACTCAGACCTGAATTTCAGGTTATGCAATCATCAATGATTGTAACAATTTGTAACAAAGACTGTAGAAAACTGTAGCTGAAACATGACTTCTGACTAAAGCTCTCTATTTAATGACATTAAAAGAGTCGCCTTAGGTCTGAGGATTTCATCCAAGAAAGTGCACGTGGGATTCACTTCTCTCACGAACAAGGACATTGCATGTGTGTGTGGGTGAGTGTGCATCCTGCAGCACTTGTGCTGAATCTTGTCACCAGATTCTGAACGACACTACTAATTAGGCTCTCAGCGACAGACAGTCCGCACAGCCAGAGAAGTTTCAGCCACACACACGCACACCCCTCCTGACTCGGGAGGTACCAAATCGTCAAGACAGGAAACACCCCGGGTGCTGTGGTAACCTAAGGAGCACCGTGGGACCGGCATGCTGTGCATCACCACAGGCGACAACTACCACAGGAGTGTGCCGCTGTGTTTGTTCCCAACCTCTCACCATCACTCTCTCTCTCTTTAACTCTGTCCTTTCTCTCTCTCCCTCTCCCTCCATCTCCTATTCTGTGTCTCTCTCACTGTGTAATCATATCTTTTACACCATAGGCTCCCAATCTAATCTCATGCATCGGTACTCTTTAATTAAACTGATTTGCAGAGACTCTCTCCTCTGGTCTGTCCTCAATTCATTCGTGCCCTCATACCAAAGCACATGCACACTTACGCTCGTTCCACTATGTTCTCGTTGGCAGTTCTGCAATCAACCGAAATGCCACGCAGTTCGCAAAATGTTACTCCTAATTATTTCCTGATCTCATCAAAGCAGCTGTTTCCCATCCAGTACAACCGCGCTTTGATTGGTGACGCCAAACAGCGATGACTCAACAACAAACAGCCACCCAAAGTGTCCTGGAGTGACACCTCGGGGTGGGTGGAGCAGGGGAAATTGTCACAGGCTGCTGTTCATTTGTCAGCTAAAATGAAAGCAGCTAGATGGGGATATCCTCACAGCGCAGCAGCGTTCTTATTTTTTTAAAGTGGCCACAGCTAATCACAGGAAACTAGAGAGAGCACACAGGCACAGTTTGTACAGTAGCTCCGGTGCCTCGGAGTCTAATTTGCTCCTCCAAGATAATAGAAAAAGTGAAGCTACAGTAGGCTTCCTCTCTTTAGACTTTTCCCCTTTGTTCACCTGCTTATCTACCTCCCTCTCTTTCCCTCGCTGCTCTCGTCCCGGTTCTGAAGGATTCAATTTCCTTCCAGCTACTAAACTGCACTGTAATTATACACCATACTTTATTGTACTGGACGTGGATAATTCCCTCTGTGCGTAAGGAGGCAGGCCTCCCCTTTAAAACCCAACCGGGCAACCCCATCATGTCCAGCCGGTGATGTCCTCCTACATCTGTTCGCCTGTTCATCTGTCGCTTATCTTCTCCCAGTCGTCCCCTCAGTACATCTCTTCCTCCTTTTTGCTGGTAGGTCAGTCTGTCTGGCTCACCGCTAGTGATTCGTTTCATGCAATCGTGTGTCTCTACAAGGCTGCAGCAGAGCAGGGCTGCCCACGGGGCCACAGATCCATGTGATACACCTCAGAGCTCGCAGCTTATATTGGCTTTAGTCCTCTGCGTTATCCAGCAGTAACCAAGTACTTGCGCAGAAGGGCTGACTGTATTTCTGCGGGTGAGTTAATGAGGCGTTCAGGTGCACTACAAGATTAAGCCAGAGTCTAAATTAAATTCTGTCCACTTTTCATATTGTGCTGAAAATAACACTTGTCTTCTGACACATGTGAATATGAAATTAAATATCCCACACACACGAGGAAAACAGAAAACCCACTCAGGCTTGCTCACACTTCATTGCGTCTATGTTAAAGTCTGACGATCAACCTGAGTCACCATCAGCGGTGCTCTAAATAATGTCTGAGCCCGTTGGCTGAGGCAGTTGGACACAGGCCAGTGCGCACATTTGACAAGAATCAGAAGCACGACCTTATACAGTATTAAAAGTTGGTTTTAATGTACACAGTCGATGGACACTGCACATTCTACCTTTTATGATATTTTTAAAGCCTTTTTGCCAAAATGTTTTCATTACTTTCAACTAGTTTTGACAAAAGAAATTTAAAATCAGCACTATATGCATGAAGTAATAAAGGTGCATTGGCTGGACAAAATATTAGGAATTTAGCACCCTTACAGCTACTGTAGTAACAGTGCTTATGCATGATAATTGCTTATGCATGATAAGTGCAGAGAGGCACTTATTCTGCCTCTGAGAAAGTAAAACGTTAGAACTATGGTGGCCCTGTGAGGTCAAATTTTCTATGACATAAGAAAATACCAGCCAGTAATAAAATGCTGCAGAAACACAAGAACCACATTGGATGTTGAATAAAACACAACGTGAATAGACAAAAAACAGCTGAATAAACCGAGAATTTAAAAGAAGTGGAAGATTCATCGATGTTGTGAGGTAAAAAAAAGCTTAAAGTAATGTGTTTTTTATTCACATTATTCATATAAAATGCAGATACATGCTCGCTTTTAGCTTTACTGTTAGCTTGTCATTTCTGCAGTTGGTCCGTTGTCTCACCAGAAAGTACCCTGATTGTGTTTTCTTTACAAGCTTTTACAGTATTTATTTCTATTTTTGTTGTGTTTCAGGGCCACTGCATAGAACTGATAATAACAGAATGACAATTATGACAATCTGTTTTTAAGTGTGGAGAGAAATTTTAAATAATGTTTAAAGCTGTGTCAAATTCATACATTATTCGCAGAGTATTTGAGGACTGCAGGATCAGGAATACAAAAGGCCATTATAACTATTGACAATGAATATTATAATATCTTTTTAAGGCCAAGGATGAAAATGCAAAGGATCCGGCAGCAAGTTTGTACAGTGGCACAACATGTAAAGCCATATTTGCTATCATTAGCCCAGTCATTACTGTCATGCAACAGCACAGAAAAACAGGAATAATTTGTGCATAAATGATGGCTCATGGAGAAGTAAAGAGGCGAGAGGCGGGTTTTCAATAACATGATCAACTTTCCCGTGTTGCTTTACTCATTTTTCCTCTCTCTGTCTCTGTAGTTTAATTGTTGGTAAGGCGTGGGGAGTGGGAGGCAGCAGATCCTCAGCCATTTTGTCGGTCTAATTGCTGCAGGTGTGGGAGTAGAGTTTTGTAATTACATTTAAGCCAAAAGCCAGGAGGACTGAGAGCGGAGAGGCTGGGAAAGGTGGAAATGGGGGAGGAGAGCAAAATGCTTTCGCTTAAAGAGGAACACAAGCTTTGCAGTAAAGTCAAACATCACGGCAAACACTGTCAATCCATGGACGTATGAAAGCATATGTTTTATCTGAAACCACTCTCTTGTTCACCTCTTGTTTACAAAGCAGTTCTAGTAAACTGTGATTTGAGACACTTTTTGCATTGTCAGTAAAAGATGCTGAGGTGTAGAAAGTTTTTTTGTTTGTTATTTTAAAGATGTGACATGTTGGTTTTACAATTATGAGCAAAAAACAAGAATCTAACATGAGTAGTACTGTTATTAGTGCCAGTGTTGGGTGTAACACGTTACTACTGTAATTAAATTACTTTTCCACTGAAAAAGTAGAGTAACTGATTACTGTTCATTTTTAGGTATGTCGGACTCGGCTGAAGCGAGTGGCTGTTTTATGAAATGGACATATTCCCGTCTCTTCACTTTTCTGAAACAAGCAGACAAGAATATTACAGTAATACTGTATGTAAGCTATGTCCTGGGGAGAAAAAAACTATCGGCCGCTGTTAATAGCACGAGTAATTACTGAAGCGCCTGACACGAGAGCATGGACGAACACTTCTGAGTGATCCTTGTTCATCATCCATGGATAACACCGCGGCAACTCCTGCTAAGCAGGCAAAACTTGATTTTACTTCAGCAGCACGGAAGGTGCTTAAAAAGGTGAGCTTAAAAAATGATTGCAGGCTACATTGTGGAAGAGATGCTACCGCTGCGTACTGTAGAGTCTCCGTCTTTAAAAAAATATATTTATTATTTAAAGAGTTTAATTTCTATTGTTTGTCCACTCAAGGTTTATAGGGATTTTGAGAAGTATTTAGTTAAATTACTTATTGAGTAATTAAGTTACTTTTCTGACACAGTAATTAGATAATTATTTTAAATACAATATTGATTAAGTAATTAGTAATTAATTACTTTTTTAAAGTAACTTACCCAACACTGATTAGTGCTAATACTAATAATAATTTAAATTCGTGCTGTCAGCATTAATGTCGTTAAAATGACGTTAACACCATAACCGCAATAACGCGGCAAATCTCCGTTAGCGAGTTAGTGCGGATCGCCCTGTGCGTGGGGCTGCACAGCATCAACATGTTAGCGCGGTTAGCTTGTTAACGCCTTAGTGCCATCCAGCCCCACGCAAGGGGCGATCCACGCTAACGCGCTAACGGAGATTTGCTGCGTTAATGCGGTTATGGCGTTAACGTCATTTTAACAAGATTAACGCTGACAGCACTAATTTAAACTAATAATTATGTTCCTTGAGTAAAACAGTTATATTACTACAACCAGAACATTAATGTAAACTGGCTAAAATAGCAGCCATTTAATGTCAGACATGACATCTCACTAGCTAAATTCACCAGTAATATGGGCGTGATGAGAAACCAGCTGTGTAAAGAGGTTATCAGAACTATCAGTGTTGATCTGAGCTTTACCTAAGCCAGGGGTTGGGGGAACTCCAGGCCTCAACACAGCTGATTTAAATGGCTAAATTACCTCCTCAACATACCTTAAAATGAACTAATCATTTGATTCGGGTGTGCTGACCCAGGGTGATCTCTAAAACCTGCAGGACACCGGCCCTTGATGCCTGGAGTTGCCCACCCCTGACCACAGCTATCAATGTGCTATTCAGATTTCGTTGTAAATAAACTGTGTAACCATTATGTAAAATAAAACTTTGCAACAAAATCTTACTTCACAGACATCATGTTTCAAATGGACATTTAGCTAATCATTTGTTAGCAGTGAGCTAATGAATAGCTTGTTCGACACTATTAAAAATAGTATTTTAAAAATGATTGATAGAATATTATATTATTGCTATCACATTCATTTTTCCCCTTTATCTGGATGTTGTTTTCACCCTGGTGTTCTACTCTTTCTAATCTTTTGCTTTTACTAGTTAGTAGGTAGACAATTATATTTTCGATCATCAAATAAAAATATATTCCTATTTTGCTGTGTAAAGTAGAAAAAACTTAAATTAGTTGACTTAAATTGTCAGTGTATTATAATGTTGGCAACATTTTTAAAATTCACTCTATTTTATTAATATATATTGTCATTATGTATTTTCATACATTTCTAAAGAAGACGAATCTTTATAAAAAAAATTGTGGATTTAAAAAAATATATACAGAAATGTGGATATGTCTTCAGAGAAACAAATACATATATATTGTGAAATTTGTAAGTAACACTGCACATTCATTCATGTATGCATAAAAACAATCTGGTTGCCTGGCAGGTTAAGGGCAGTGACAGAGTTTGGCAACGTCAGCAAATACCTTTGTTAAGTGCAGTTTTATAATAATTGACATATATAAACTTCAATTTTCCTTTAACCACGTTCTTATCCCACCGTCTGTTTTGAATAAATAGTGCTCAGTCACCATAAAGCTTTATTACTACACAGCAAGTAGACAGAAGTCTTTATTTGCTGGGCACCGCACAAATCAGCTAATTTTGTTTTTCCTATAATTACACCCTATAAAAACAACTGTGACAAATGAATAGATGAATGTACGTAATATACTGGATTCATAAGGGACTTTTAGGGCTGGGACTTTGCCAAGCTGCATTTAGCATTATCAGCTTATGTTTAATCATTCAGCTCTACCAGACACTGGACAGGAGCTCTCAGTAGTGCTTTTCCTTTTGGACTGATTACAATATTACAGCCAGTTTGATTTTATAAATTCAGAAACACATGGAAGTCCACAAAATCACTGTCAGTGGACAACCTCTAGGCTGTACATCATGCTGACACTACACATTACAGTCTGAGCGCTGCAACGTCAGGCTTCAATAAAGCAGTTGCCCAAGTGTCCAAGTGTGTAAGTATAACGTGTGCACATTCTTAAATTGAATGCCAATCTTTTGGAAATTGCATTCACAGAATAAAATATACAGTAATGTGAGCATTAGCTGCATTTCCACAGCAGGGTTTTGACTCGCATGTCAGGCTGAGCCTTTTAATAGACAGACATTTTTTGGATTTTCAAACTAAAAGAACTAAAAGAATGAAATGCATTGAGAGTTCCAGCTCAGTGGTGCACGTGGCACAAGCTCGGTATCAGATCGGATCTCTGCGGAGGAAGAATCAATGCTCCTCCTGTTTTCGTTTTTTGCAGCCCAGTCAGTGTTTCCCAGGATGGTTCCCCGCACGCAACCTGAACTTCACACACGATCAAATGTAAACCGTGATTCGTGCACACACATGTACTTCAACATGTTGTTTACTTCTCCGACACAAGCACTCCCCAGCTCCCTGACTGACATTAATCTTAACATCTAGACTTCTGCTGAAAGTCACACGTAGCAAAACACGCTCCACGAGGTGAGTGTGTGGGAGGGGGTTAGAATATTTGCCGCTGATGCTCGAGAGCTCACTTTACCTCGACATGTAGAAGAAGGAAGAGGATTCAGTTAGTGTGAATTAAATCCAGTATATCCTGCTGAATAATGGTACGTAACTCTCATTCAGTATTTAGAGAAACTCTTCTGTCTGTATGCATTTTATTAAACCTGTCGCTCTAAACTGAAATCTAAAGTTTCACAAATGCCACCGACGGTTGTTCTTTATCATCCACATAAATCAGTCATACTTCTGTTGACTTTCATTTTCAGTGCAAAGCACCAAACGTCCACTGATGTTATTTCTTTGCTAAAAAAAAAAACTTAAAAAGGCTCATTACCAAATATCCACTCTCTTTATCTGCCCTCAGCTTCTTTGGGCTTTCTGGACCTCACTGAGAGGCCGTCTGTGAAGCTGTTGTCCCGCTGAATAATTCTGCGTTTCATGGTAAACATTACGCTTCGCTCGTTAGCATCCTTTCACTGAAATGTGGCAGAATGTTAAGCAATTAATACGCAATGCTTCTGCGTGAGGATATCTGTGTGTGAACACTGACTAATGCAGAGATACTGTCATTAAGGGTACAAGGGCATCGCTAAAAGCCCTCTTTATGCAAATGGAGTGGAGACGACAGTGTGTATGTGTCACAGGCAGGATATATCTCATAATGATAAGTTATCTAAGCCAGCAGATACGCCTGATAGGAAAAATGAAAGACGCTCGCAAAGTGAGCACGGCTCCCTCCCTCCCTGCGTTACACACATGCACGATGACACATGATCCTCGCTCACTCCGTCTGTCTGTTACGTGGAGTGCTTATTAGCAAGTTTATTGATGGCCTCTTAATTATGTCTGCTTATCTTCTCCTAAAGAAAGGACCCTGCCCCCGGACTCTAATCTCAGCTACACGACAGCGCTCGCACACACACGGCATGTTCATATTTACATCCAGTCTTTCTCACATGTTCTGTTTCTTATCCATGTAGGTCTCTCCTGCTCACTGCTGAAACCTTCATTAATACACACAAACGCACACACACGGGTATTTTTCAGATAATCTATCTGATAAAAGTTCCTCAGAGCGTCATGTACTGACTCCAGCCTAATTTGTTTACCTTTAACCACCACCACTATTCCCAGCCTTGCCTTCTTCTCTCAATCCACAGTTTTCGAACCTTTTCCTCCTTCTTACACCTTCCCAATTTTCCTCCCTTCTTCTCTCCTCCTCTCCATCCTTAAACCTCCTCCTATCCCTACATCCCCTCCTCTTCTTACCTCCCTCCTTGCTTCCACCTGCCTATCTCTGTCCTTCTTTATCCTTATCTCACTATCTCCTCCTCGCTGTTTTAGAGTGCTTTTAGTTCTTACTTCCTCTTCCCTATCTTTGTATCTCTCTGGCTTTCCAAGATATATGGCTTTTGCCTCCTGCTTCCTTTCCTCCTATACCCTTATTATCTCCTTAGCTCCTGAAAAATTTAAGTCCTTGAAGCTTTTTTTCACCCCTTTTCTTTAAACCTCTTAAACCCCAAGGGTTTTTTTTTTTCTTAAGTTCCTGCTCAACTTGTCTGCAATTACAAACTCTGTATAAACAATCTTGGTATCAAAATAAAGCTAATGCTTGTGAGACTTCATCAGAGGTGTAAATATTACAGAAGATGGTATTTTGTAAAGGTAGCTGGTCAAAAGAGCTTGCAAAGAAAAGCGTCTGGACTTCTTTAAGTTGCTTGAAGACCTTTCACCTCTCATCCGAGAAGCTTCTTCAGTTCTAAGGTCAAATGGCGGAGAGTCCCAGATTTAAACCCAGTGGAATTTAAACTTGGAGTAATTAGGACCCTACACCACCGGGCAGAACATGTTCCCTCTAAGCCTGAAGGGAAAAAGAAGGAACACACACATGTAAAGGAAGCACTCAAAACATGCAGTTATCCTAATTGGGCGTTCATAAGTCAGCAAAGAGGCACAGAAAAGAAGATCAAACACCAGCGAGGGAGGATAAGAAGGACGGACGCAACAACATTGTCATCCCCTATGTAGCCGGTGTATCAGAAAAACTCGGGAGAGTTTTCTCCAAGCACGACATCCCAGTGTACTTCAGACCCAGCAACACGCTCAGACAAAAACTGGTTCACCCGAAAGACATAACTCCAAAACACCGACTTAACAATGTGGTGTATGCTGTACAGTGCAGCGAGGAATGCTCAGACCTCTACATTGGAGAGATCAAACAGCCACTTCCACAGCCACTGCTGATTTTCTAACACTGGAATATTTCTAACATTTTGAGTTATTTTCCAGTGTTAGAAAATCACCACTGCTCAGTGTTAGCCATTGTTAATCTTCAAAACTGACTAGGTTACTTTTAAACATATAACACTGTCAAAAGTGTTAATTTAACACTCAACAGTGTTGTATTTAACACTCAGAGGTGTGGACCCATATAGACACTCTCTAGTGTTAATTTAACACTGGAGATTTGGCTGTGTAGGGTGGGGCTAGGTTTCACAATGAGCTCACCCGAAACCCTGGCTGACTGTGACCCACACCCATTTTCACACCTTGGCTCATGTGATTAGGTCGAGGATCATCAGGGGGTCCTTTGTCCCTCTTTGGGGGGAAACTCCCACTGGGTTTAAATCTGGGACTCTCCACCATTTGACCCTAAGAACTGAAGAAGCTTCTCGGATGAGAGGTGAAACGTCTTCAAGCAACTTAAAGAAGTCCAGACGCTTTTCTTTGCAAGCTCCTTTGACTACGATGACCTGGATGACTGAGAACCTTCACAGACATAAAGGTAACTGAGGATGGATCACAGAAAAATAAGATTTGCTTGCTTATTTATTTATTTTATTTCATAGCATATAACCCCTTTGAAAATATGCTGTAGTAGACAACAAACTCCAGAAAATCATGAATCAATGTGTGGAAATTATCTATGCAAAGGCTGAGGCTGAAGTTACAGAGGTTTTAGTGAAGACATAGCCAGTCATTTTGCAGTTTGGCACATTTGGCTCAGTCTGTGAGAGCTGAAATGTTGTAGTTATTGAACAGCAGAAATTATTTTACTTTATTTACCTGCTTGAAACATGCTTGTCTTTGAATATTTTGTAAAGAATTGCCCACACATGTTCGTAATGTGGCTTGCATGAATGTAATTTGCACAGTGAAAATAATTTCCGGGACTTTAAATTCTGAGGGGCAGTAACTTTGGCTTCTATTAGCATGATTGAGCCAATCGTGATCTTGATTAAATGAGCCAATAGAATTACAGTAAGATCCCTGCGTTTATATCAATCCCATAAATCACCGATTGCAAGGCGAGAATTCCATGTGACGCAAAATTCGAGACACTCGCTGTCATCCAATTAAATCGCTGTAACTGGGCAGAAAACTGGTGTTGTGTTTTGATGAGAAACAGCTCTGAGGCATTGTGGGAAATGGAGTTATTCAGGGAATGAGACATAACCGCAAATTTTTAAGTTTTGGAATGAAAGCTCAATTCATGCTACTGTTTTTCAAACGTGAAGCGTGACTTTGGTCTTTGTGGCTGCTCCAGTTAATTTGCGTTATGTGCTGTCGAGTGAATGGGTGTTTGGAGCTTTGTGTTTGCATCATTTCGCAAAATGTGCCTACCTGCGCTCTTAATAGTTTGCTGTTTAGCTGCGTTTGTTGGTCGTAGAAATGGTTTGTATGAGCTTTTAGCTGAGATCTTGTCATTTCTGGGGCTAACGCACAGGCGTCAGAGCCTGGAAAACCAAATGTTCCCACTCCTGCCCTCAGTCACAGCAGTGTTGGGGTTCAAGAGAAATCAAATTGTTTTAACTAGCTTACTAAACCTGTAGAGGTGCCATGTTTTGGATCATTCTGTCTTAACTTAAAGCTTTCAGTTATTAGCCCATTAACACAGGAATGAGTAATGGTCCGTATGAAGCTGAATTTCTTGGATTAAGACTTTCTTTTTCTACTTCTACCTCTGATGGCAGAGCAGCCAGCACAGTGTGTAGGTTAAGCAGCAGTATATGAAAAAGGACCTGTGTGTGTGTGTGTGTGTGCTCAAAGGTTCAAGTAGATTTGGCGTGAACAAACACTCCCTCTTTGTCAGGGTGGTTTTTTTTATTTTATCTCCAGGTCCAAACAGAAATGTCTTCATTTCGCAGCTCTTCAAAGTTAAAGCCCTCCAAAAAGTCTCTAGTTCAACGAGAGCTGACAAAAAGTCAATACCCTCCATCAGCCTCCACCTTTGTAAGAATAATCGCACCTACTGCACCCAGACATGACAAGCAGCTACTAAAATAGACCTTTCTGTCCAATTCATGCTCAACGAAGCAATACTCAGAAAAGCACAGCACAAGAAAAATCCCTCCATCTGAATTCTGATCACATTAAAAACACAACTATCATCGTTTCTCTTTCGGCTGGACCTCTGACCTGTGGGATCCCACTTACATCTCTCTTTATCTCTCCTTCCTCCTCCTCCTCCTCATCCACTCTCTCCATATCCTCAGCTAGAGGTCAAACTTCAGTCTGTCCTCGTCTGCTCTAATCACACCATCTCCCATCTCAATTTTAGTCTAAGAGAGAGCAAGAGGAAGCAGCGGATGCTTCACTTCATAGCCCACATTCCTGTTTTTTTAAAAACAGCATTTGCACAGTTTTATAGTAAAATCAGCGGCTTCCTCATTTCACACTTAGAAAAACAGCAAATGTTTGTGTCGATGCGCCTGCCAGGAACTCTGAGGAAGCTGTACTGATAGTGTAATTCGCATGGATCACACTTATTTTATGGTAGCATATATGGACAGAGACACAGCCTTCTGTGAGACAGCCCTGTGTGCAGTCGGGCCCTGGTGTTTCCCTTCCTTCATTCAGCCCAACATTGTGTTCATGTTTGCTGATTTCAGCTGTTCATGTTATTTACACATATTCTGAATTTAAATTGTTTTCTCTGTGTTGCCAGTGCATGCAATAAACCGGCAGACAGCTTTGTCCATCTGCTACATGCAATCTTTGTGGTCATTACCCTGTTGCGGTTTCTAATGAATACAGATGGGTAGTTTCCCCTGTTTAAAATTCTGGCTCCATAGTAAACTGGTCAATCATTTCTCCAACTGGAGAAAGGAGCTGTGCTAACAAATCACATACAAGCAAGCATGTGACCCTGGAGAATACATTTTTCCAAGCTATTAGGAAACTGTACCGCTGGGGATTAACCCACATTCTATGTTTATGGTTATTTATTTTTATTTAAGAAATTGTCTTGTGTCCAATCACTTCTTCTCACTTGTCTATGTCCTCATGCAAATTTGTGTCAAATAGGAGAATCATCCAGCATCACCGCCTTGGATCTCTTGCACCCAAGATGACGAGAACCCCCATTTGTCAGGAAATGGCTCGAGGTAAATGACAGAGAAGGAGCCAACACAAGAGAACTACTCTAAGAAAATATAATTTATTAAACATGAACTAACATAAAGATCAAAGAAGGTTGACGTAAGGTGAAAGGAAGGAGCGACCAGAGAACATCTGAGAAACGTTCTGTAGTTTTGTACGCCCCTGTGAGCTTCCTTACATCTGTCAGCCAATCATCTGCCAGATTAGGCAAAGATCTCCTCCATGACAGTGGGAGGGGCATCTAACTCTGGCACTAGAATTGCCGTGGTAACTTATGCTGAACATATAACAAGCTGTGGACCAGGTTGTGTTCAGAGTCATGGAAAAAATCTTTTATAAAAAGCACCAAAGTGACACTAAAAGATCACAGAACACATTATACATGAAACCTGTGGGGCTGATACACCCAGATGGCCCCATGCAGTCGCATTAAAGAAGCACAAACTGTAAGCACAAAGGAATTTACATGAATTCTGTTTCAGGAATTTAGATAATGCAAGAATAAGTTTTATCTCTGGTTTCTTCCTGATAGGTTTGTTTTGTGTAAAAGAAGAGTCAAGTGTCAGTCCTAGTGTCAGACATGTTTAAGGCTCTGTGCACTGAGCCTGAAGCAGAAATCGTAGCTTAACGGAAAAGGGTTTTTTTCTGCCATGATAGCCATTATCTTTGTTTGAGATCTTAGGTTTTGTTGAACCAGGTATCACAAAGAAAACCTGTCGGACACACGATACACCGCTCAGCTACGCTCTCTGCATTTTGTTAGAAGTACAAAACTTAGCCAAACACAGCAAAGTAACAACAGCACCTACCGGCATCTGAAAGGTGTAGTGGCAGAGAGCTATACAAATACAATTTTAAAAAGTCAAATAAAGTTCATTTTCACTTGGATTATAGTTGTACAAGAACTTATGTGTAGTAAGCTGGAGCACTTTTTTGAGAATTGATCGTTTGAGAGGTCTTCCAACCCTAATCACAAGGTCTTTTTTCAGTTTTGTTTTTTCAATTAGAATCAACCAAGAAACGTCCTTGCACTCAAGAGAAAGCATATAAGACGCTGGCATAGCCTTATGTGAATGGGTAGAGTTGGTACACAACACTGGAATTTCCTCAGCTCTGCATTAGGCACTTGGCATTAGCTTGTTAGTCTGTCATAAACATACAAGCCTACATATGTGAAATACCTCAGCCTGTATGAATGTGCAATGAACCTACAACTGATTGCAGATCTGCAATAAGGTGTGTTGAAATGATGAGGTTACATTTAAGAGAAGACGGACATAAATTTGTGATGAAAAAGGGGTTAAATAAGTTATAAGTTATGTAAGTATTCAATGCTTCACCACCTATGCCTGCATGAAAACATGGGTTAACTTATTAGTTATTAAAGACGTGATTGATGTTCTAGAGATTTGAGTCATTATGGAAGAAAACATCATGAGTCTAAATCTGCATTGTGACCTTACTGAATGTCAGCACCCGACACTCCCATCATTTACCACTTCAGCATGTCTAATGAAACTCAAATGGTTTAAAAATAATGATGATAAATATCTTTGAATGGCTGTCTTCATGGCGCAAAGGCCTTGGGTGGCTTACACCATATGGCGTCCACATATGTGGACATCACATTTTGGGTTTTTAGACCAAAATTCTCAATTTTGCTCTACAAGCACCTGATATCCACTTATGAGGACATTATACTGCTACTGTTCTATCAAAATTTTAAACGAATATCCTCATATGTAGCTCTCGTTTTTCTTGGAAACAAAAATTAGGTAAAAAAAAAAACAAATCTGTAATTCTTTGTTTTTACATTCAATATGCCCAAATATCAAAGGGAAATTAAAAATGCATGCCATGGAAGAGTTCGGGTCTTAGGAGGTTAAGGATTAAAAACAGCTAGGTACCCTGGCTGCCTTTCATAAACACATAACCACACATAACAGTAGCAGCTCATTGAGCTGGGTATAATTTTCATTTCTATATCTGTATACAAATTTAGAACAGGTAAATATTTTAACCATATCAATGACGGAATCAGACTAAAGCAGACTGCGTTAGCTTTTTTGCGTAAAGATTCTTTAAGTAACTCCTAAATAAGTCAAACCTGACTTGAACTGTGACTGCACAAACACTTCTGGTCCTATAGAAGTCTAATGGGGAAAAAGGGTCCTGACCTCAGTAAATACTTTGCTGATGAGTTTTGGGCCCATTCACTTGCTTTTGGTCATACAGAATAAAACATCAAGTCAATCCATCCATTTTCTTCTGCTTCTTCAACTAAGTTTTATTTAAATACCACCAGATCACAACAATAGTCACCTGTTCAAGCTTTATATTGCAAGGTAAAGACCCTACAATAACACAGAGAAAACCCCAACAATCAAACAACCCCCTAACAGCAAGCACTTGGTGACAGTGGGGAAAGGCAAACTCCCTTTTAACAGGAAGTAACCTACAGCAGAACCAGCTTCAGGAAGGGGCAGGCATCTGTAGTGACTGGTTGGGGGGGAAGGGAAGGAGAGACCTTCTCTATTTTACTGTGTAGTTCACAGTTTTTTTTACTGTTTTTCTAGAATATCATTAAATTTACATAAATAAACTGTGATTTTACATGTCAAATGTAAAATAACATAAAATCACTGTAAATGTAATAAAACATATTTTCTTATTTTTTAAATATATTTTTATACATATGCATAGTTACATTGTTAACTGTGAACTGTTAAATTCAAATGTAATACTATGGAAAAATATATAAAATGATCAAAAATTAATGAGAACAATTAATAATTAAAGGAGTATTTGAATGATAATTTTGCTGAAAATTTTATGTCATCTTGGTCTGTTTCAATAATTCAGAGGTAATAAGTGAAAATATAATTAATATGAATAAAAACGTAAAAAAAAAAAAAACATTAAACATTGCACGGCCACGCTGTGCTAATTATATATTTTAAAAAATAAATGTAGAGGTAGGAACTGCAACATTCCTGAACAGAAATAGGCCTCTGCACCTGGGGCGAGGGCACGGTCATGAAAACAATGTGACATGCCATTGGATGTTGGGACACATAACGAAATGACGCTAAACATTGGCCAATGAATTTGAACTAACAACCACAAGGTTGCGGGTATGGCTTTTGGAAAGCGCGGTGGAAGAGAGAGGTTGGTGAAAGATCATCCACTCAGTGCTGCAAGGCAAGTATGTCAAACTCAGATTAGTAGAATTAAGTTAGTATTGCTTGACCACTATGGGTCGTAGTTTACTGAGACGGTAAAAGGCATGGAATCCCTAGCTATGAAAGCAAAGCACATCGTCTGTCAGTATCCGGTCTTTAAGTGATGACGTGACAAATCCTGCTTCCGGGCCCAAAGTAGTCTCGTTTAATATGGCTTTACTGTTTTTAACATGTTTAATGTTTTGTATTTTCTTCTATTTATTCTCAAAAAGCCCCTAAAAACTTTTATTACTGCTAATCATTTTAAAGCTCAGTTTTTAAAACTGTACGATGTAACCAGTGTTGGTCAAGTTACTTGAAAAAAGTAATCAGTAACTAATTACCGATTACTTCCCCAAAAAAGTAATCCCGTTAGTTTACTGATTACTTATTTTCAAAAGTAATTAATTACTTAGTTACTTAGTTACTTTTTAAAAATACGATTTACAACCTGAATAGGTGATAAAGCAATAGATCTTTCAGCCCAATTCTACTTTTTCTGCATAATTCATCATACAAAATGTAATCAAATGGAAAAGTCTCTTTTTGTCATGGTCCTGGGTAATTTTGACCCAGAGTTTTGTGTTTCTTTGAAGTCATTTTTGTGCCTCGTGTTTATTCTGATTTTGTATTAGTTTAGGGTTGAACCTGAAGTTTGGTGTGTATTCAGCCCTACCTGTGTCTGTCCTTGGTGCTCTGTTCATGTCCCCGTGTCGTGTTGTAAATCAGTCTGTGTTCCCTGCTTTACTTTGAAGGCTCGTGCCCTAGATTTCCTGTTCTATTCTGAAGGTCTGTGTCTGTTGTCATTGTGTTCAGCTTGTGTCCTCCAGTCATCATGTGTATTCAGATCAGCTGTTCTTCCCTCCTGTGTGCGATTACCCGATTACCTTGTGTGTGTGTGTGTGTGTGTGTGTGTGTGTGTGTCGGTCTTTGTTCGTTGTCGGCTCGTCTGTGTTTCTTGGTATCTTGTTCCTTAGTCTGCGTCTCTCTGCTCCGCTCTCAGTTTTGTAGATTTCAGGTTTGCTCTTTAGTTTCTCCCAGTTTAGGTTTGTCATTACTCATGCTTCATTGCCTGTTTTTGCCACTGCCACCGTGTAAATAAACTTCACTCGTATCATCAGTTGCTGCATTTTGGGTCCTCCTTTTCCTCCACTCCACACGGCTCACTCCGCCAGCCGTGACACTTTTTAAAAATTGTTTTATTAGTTTTAACCTTTTAACTTTATGCATCAAGCAAAAATTTAATTATATGCGCCATTCTCTGACTGGAAGAAATTTGTTTAACATTTAAACCTATTTTCTGCACATTCCAGCACATAAAATAAAATATTTTTTTGTGTTTACACTCAGTCTTTCAAATAGATGCAAGTAAAACACAGCTGAAAATAAATAACATCAAAGACTAGCGATCCTGTTGCTCTATTTTCACCTGTAAAGCAGGAGTGGGTTAGGCGGAGGTTTACCCTGGTGCAGGTGTGCCGCGGTCAGTTGAAGAATCCGCGAGTTTCTCTGTGAGTTTCCCATTACGCCGTTGCGCACTCGGTGCTTGCTTGGAAGTTTAGGGGGTTTTTTTTCGCTGTAAAAAGAAGTTTTCTTCCCACGCACAACGGACGCTAATGTTTTGTCACTTTTTATGGAATCAAACTCAAAATAAAGTCAGTACTTCCACGGTTTAAACGCTGCACGCTCATACTGTCTCCTGCACTCGATATATGATCCATTGTTGATCTGCACACAGCTGTTGTCACGAACGTCGCACTCGCTTACGTCACTGTCATGAGACATTCTCGCAAAAAAATCACGGTTTTCGTAACGCAGTAACGCAGCGTTCCTGCAGGAAAGTAATGGTAATCTAATTACCATTTTTGCAATAGTATTTCCTTACTTTACTCGTTACCTGAAAAAAGTAATCAGATTACAAGTAACGCGTTACTGCCCATCTCTGGATGTAACTACAGCTCATGCAGCACTATATGAATGACTAACCTCATATTGTGGATGGATTCTCTCAGTTGTTCTCCTGGCTGAAGTTTGGTCTGTTTACAGCATCCTGCCATGCGATTACATTTGTCGCTGACCATTGAGAATCCTCATGTTAACTATTGAGTGGAAAAAAGTTTGCGTGTTTATATTATGCTAACATAGCTGTGTCACTAGCGGTCACGTAGCACATCATTATATACCAGCTAGCCAAACTTCAGTAACCCTACAAACGTCACTGCTGTTTAGTTTTCTGTCTTCATTTATGTCGGAAGTGATAGCAGAGCTGTACGTTTTAATTTGTTTCCAAAATCCCTCAGTCAGGACATGCTATATTGTATTTATGTATGATGGAAGGTAGCGAGCTAACTTCCTGCTAATTTCTAACTCCGTTAAATGTCATAAATTCCGTTTTCATGGATGCCTGGATGTTAAACGTAATTGTTACACCTGGTAAAGCAGCCACACTGATCATTTTATCACAGATGAAAGAATTTAGACAGTTTTCAACTCTCAGTGATGCCGCAGTGATTGTTTGACTTATGGACCTGCAGCGGAGTTTGAGCCCAGACAAGGCTAATGATGTCAGACTTAAAGACCGGATAAGGTGCAGTTAGTGTACAGCTAGACCAGCCGCTGTCTTGCTGGCTAGCAGAGTTGTGTAAACACAGCAGTTGCAACGCCAATAGTTTCTACACCGCTAATACCCGTTAGGCGGCCCGCGACGACAGTTGCCACTGATGCATTTGTCTTAATGTTAAGTATGCAAATTAAGAACTAATAACCGAGCTGTTCCACTCAAGCAACACATCTGCACTCCTGTAGAGAGCTTGTGCTCGCCAAGATGTGCTGCATGATGAAGTAAGAGAAATAGTAAATAGAAGTAGCCCACTGTGCTAGCTTTGCCCTGTAAGATGTAAAGGATAAGCTAAGTATTTCCTTTTATTTTGTGAAAAGGAAGTAGGCTAAAGCAGCTGAGGCAAATTATTAGACTACATATAAACGTACATTGCATACATGTATTTGGATTTTGGCATTTCACAGTTTCAAAACGGGTTTTTCCAAACAAACATTTGATGTTATTGTAGCTGCAAGCATCTTGTATGCTAATTAGCAAAGAACCAGTTTCAGTTTGATTTCAATTACACCACTTCAGAACAAATCTCAAGGACCATGACTTATAATAATAATTATGATATAATCACTTGGCTTCGGTGCACCATTCGGTGACCACTGATTTAGATGCTTAAAACATAGTTGGTGTAAGAGTGCTAATTATTGCAGCTTATACACACAAAAATTCAACCATATAGTGTAGCATTTATTCGTGTCCAATTTACACCTTAAAAAATTTGGTTGCAGATTCTTATGCCAATTCATCTTTGCTAAAAATTGAGAGATGACATTTTTGTGATATTTCTGCTTGGTTTAAGGACAATAACAGAGCAGGCTGATCAAAGATCTACAAATTGAAATTTTTCATTTGACTTATAAGATTTTAATGCTCAGTGCAGACTTAATAAATGGTGAAGAGGACCTTCTATCACTCTCGATCCGTCTCTGCCCATTTCTGATGAATGACAACCTAATTGCATGATGGATAATTTAATGGCACAGGGAAAGCCCCGGGATTAGAAGAAATTCTCCTCTCGATTCTATGCAAACTCTCATGTTAAGGCAAGCATTTCCACCATACATTAACCGCACACACACGTATGGCTGCGTGTGTCCATACGTGATGTGTGCAGTGGCTTGGGAAGGTTGCACTTTGGCTTGCCTCCAGCTTTCCAGATTGATGGCACATTAAAGTGAAGGGCACGTTATGCACCTGTGCTTGTGTACCGCTGGGGAACAACACACAGGTAGACAGGATGCCGCAATCAGCAAGATGACTCACACACACACAAACACATGCATATACATATGAATTATGTGTGTGACATATAAAAGAAATTAACAGAAAATCCTTTACATAAGAAACGTGTGTGCTGTAGGTTCCAGTTTAAGATTTACACAGTATTAAAACTACAGACCTGCCTAAAGAGGGTGATACAGTGTAGACTGCAGCTCTTTTATCACCTGTGTGTATGTGTATGTGTGTGTGTGTGTGTGTGTGTGTGTGTGTGTGTGTGTGTGTGTGTGTGTGTGTGTGTGTGTGTACTGCAAATGTAAACTGCAAGTCTGTCTATGCAATTTGCCACATTTCTTTCCAAAACAAGTACAGTAGTGTTTGTGTTACTGTGCACACATTGTGTGCGTATCCGTTGGAGAGTTGTCTGAAAAGCTGTACCTGTTCAATGTCTGTACACTAACACAATCAATTATGATTATATAAGGAAGACATTTGCCTCTGCTGCCTCTCTATAGACACTCGTAAGAGGCGTAATGCAGGATTATTCGTGCAGTGACTTGGAAACAGCACTGTAAATACAGTACAGGACAAGTGGTAAATATCTGTGGGGGTCCTGGGATTTGGTCCTGCGTGTGCTTGTGTCTCCCTGTGTTTGTGGCTGAATACGTTTCTCTTCACTGCAAAATACAAATATATTGGAAGCAGCCCTGTTTATCATACAGTATGCTGCCATATAGCCGCTCTTGCTCAGACATCAATAAAAGGGACACTTGATTCAGTATTACACTTCCATGAGGAATTTAGTTAAAATTGGAATGAAAGCAGCAGTAGTCCACTTGCCACACTGAGTTCTTTGGATGGATCATATGCCAGAAGCTCTGGATCTTGTAATTTAGGTTAATATCATTCATAGCAGTCTTAGAAGCCCCTGGCTGTTAAAGTCCAAACCCAGCTCATTGGGCAGGTTTTCTGTTATAAATTTACTTTGAATGACTTGTGCAAGCTGAAGTTTATGGACTGGAAACTAGATCACACTTTGGTTGGTATATAGTAGATTGCAAAAGTCTTGAACCACACTCTTTATATTTTTCTAGGAAAACAGGAGGTAGGTGCAGGGATTTGTTGAAAAACATGCTAACCTATAATAAAAAAGGTAAAAAAAAACTAAAAAAACTAAAAAAAAACCTGAACAACACAGCTTGAACTCTTCTAGACAGGTTTTCTTGTAATTTTTTTAAGTGGTGTTCAATAATAGTTCTCCAGGCTTCTTAAAGGGTATTCAAAGCTCTTCTTTTCTTTCATTCTTTGTCAAGATAATCCCACACTGCTTTATTAATGTTGATGTCCAGGCTCTCAGTGATCAATGGTATGTTTTCCTCTTCAGGTATGCTTTAACTGGCAGCGTGTTTGGGATTGTCATGCTAATAAATGAAGCTATTCAAGCCCTGTGTCAGGTCTTTGCTGGATCTTTTGTCCTATTTCTTAAAGACACGACTTTCTATGCTGTTCATGTGCCGCAGATAGTTCTTAGGCCTGCCACTTCTTCTTTTGTCCTTCACTTAACCAGTTTCTCAAATTTTGTAGGGACATTAGCCAATTAGCAAAACATGCTAAACTACTAGCAGATTAGCATGTTTTGCTAATCTGCTAAGAGCTCTTTAAGAATCATCTTGTTGGTAGTGGTATTTTTTTGTTGTTGATTCAATTAAAGGAAAATCGAACAAATTATATTTTTATGACAGGTTATTAGTAACAAAGTGCCCAAAAAAATAATTTAAAATTATTTGTTGTCAGTGCAACACAACACTGGTTCGTCCTTTTAGTTATTCCTCTGAAAATGATCATGTGCAAGGACTGGACTGATATAAGTGAAAAGAAATGTCCAAAGAAAAACTCTAAAAGACCTTCAGAAAGCCTGGAGATCTACTTCTAATGACCAGTTATAGAAGAAAACATAACAAGTCTAACCCCATGTTAGCAACATTTTAAAAGAATTATATAAAGAAGCTATAAAGAAAAGGGTTGCTCGTGTGTGCTGTGTGCTGATCTGCCACGGGCCAGAGCTAGGGTTGCCAACTCCCTGAAAAATAAATAAGGGGCACCTCGTGGCCAGGGCCGGGCAACCCAGTTGTCTTCACCCTTCCCAGTGTGGTAGCTCTTTTTTTTGTGTGTGAAATTATTTTTTAACCATTTGACTTGAATTTGATTTAAGCAGATGCATATTCTTTGTGATATGACCATATGGGAAACAAATGATCATTTAGCCATTTATTTTTAGCTCAAAATGACAACATTAACACAGTAAAACAGGTCTCTTTCTTAAACAGAAGCCTGTCATGCTTAGCTTTTGAGGATATAAGTAAATCTTTCTTTAAAAGAACTCTGTCCTGCTTAACTTAAAATTATATAAATTAATAGAAAACAATAGAACAAAATCATTCTTGTAACTGTGCACATTTAGTGCATTTAGTACAACTGGCTTCAGTTGAGGTATTATTTCAGCTTTTCTAAAGCTAATCAGGTTTGTAAACCCACTTGTTCCCATGATTACGCATCATAACTCATCATCATTATTCATCTATGTATTACTTTTATGTATTAGTGATCTATTTGTTGTAATCATCCATCCTTGCAGTTGTTTATTACACAAAATAAGTTATATTATCACACTTCTGGCCACATAGCGCTGATATTCACCGCACATGCCCATATTAACCTTAACCAGAGGGTTTAAACAACAAACCAGTGTTTACATACCATATCTGCTTCTGCCGTGGCCTGGTGGACAAGAAATTGGTTAAGGGTTCCCCGAGCTTTCACGCCCCTCATGTTCTTCATGTGCCCACCACTAGAAGCATGCCTATGGAAAAAGTGCGCCGGCACACAGTGCAGTGCGCTTTAAAGGTGTTATGGTGTATTTTCCCAGCCAGGTGTTTCCCTTTTCCCATTCCTCCCAGTACTTTTGCAGCCTATTTTTCTTTCTCTGAGCGAACAAACATTGCTGCTCTAATGCTGGGCTTACACTGTGCGATTTTTGGCCCATTTTGAGCCGATTTTTGAGTCGTGCGACCGATTTGGTGATCGGCCCGATTTTGGCCTTCATCGTGCATCGTGTAGTATACGTGGGGTAACGAGAAGCGATTAACACCTCGAGCAGCTCCCGATCATCAATCGCTCGTGAGCCGCTCACACTGCTCACGCGCAAACACGTAAACGTCGGTGAAAAAGACGGCGCAGCACGGCAGTGCAGCGTGTGATCTGGACACAAGTGATGGAGGCACAACTTGTAGAACTTTGGAAAGCTCATCTGAGCCTTTTCGATGTGGCATCACAAAATTATCACGACCACAACAACCGTGAAAATAGTTGGATCTACACTGCTGCTCATTCACAGCTGCCTGATAATGTTTTTCATTAGCAATTTAGCAAAGTTGATGGTGGTGGTGTGTCTGTGTGAGTGAAAGACAGAGAGAGAGAGAGCGACAGATTTTCTGTTATAACCTTCATGTTATGGAGGCACAGTGTGAGCACTCAGGTCGCATCAGAGCATCGGGCCGTATAGTGTGAGACCTGCATCGTGACCTACCAACTTCTAACCCCTGCGAGTCAATCGTGCAGTTTGAGCAGGAGCTGAATAACGCGACTGAAAAAATCGCACAGTGTTTGCCCAGCTTTAGGTGTACTGTCGTCCGAGACTTGCACCGCAGTGTCGGCGTTTGTTTCCCTGTTGGCCATGCTTCTTGTTGTGGTCATCTGTTGTCTTCCGGTATTTTCTCCGTAAGCGACCTTTCCTCGACCAATGAGATGAGCGGTAATCTGAATTGTCATACTCGAATTGTCATAAGTGTGCTGTCAGCTCATTGGTCACAAAGCAGGAGAGGGGCTGGGAATTATGCTTTCCAACAAAGCGTTAATTCCATTAACATTTATAGACTACTTTTGATTCTCACTGTATTACGGGACAAAGTGCGTCCCTTATTAGCTCAATACGGGACGTGTGCTTTTGTTTCTAAATACGGGACGATTCCGTATTTTAAGGGACGGTTGGCAACCCTAGCCAGAGCACCTGTCAGTAAATCCTACACCACCACCCTGTGATCAGAGTAAATTAACACGTAATCAGATACAGACGCAAGCAGAAAAGCATGCACACAGAGACTTTTCCCATAAGGCCAGCTTATCTTTGCACATCACTCGACAGCACTTTTGATGTGGTGCGTATGTGTTAGAATGAGAGGTTTATACACACAAACACACACAGAGAGAGTAAGAAAGGGAGATAAAAATGGCATCTGATTTCATGAGTTTTCTTTTGGAGAGCCTCACTTCGGTCAGGGACACTGTGTGGTGGAGCTGAAAGAGAGATCAGACTCCGAACGCGTGACCACGACATGTACGTGCGTGTGTGTTGTGTGCTTATGTGGATCTCCCTGCACTGCTGTGTGTCATCATGTTAGACAGAAGGGTCTCGTGCCGCTTGATTGTTGCTGCAGTCGTACGTCTGTCTGTGTTCCCTGTACCCCTAAACTGTCATCGCCATGTGATGCACGTTTCGCCCGGCTCCGCACAGAGACCATGCGGCAAATTGATTGCATATCAAATGCAAATGATGGCTTCGCTGCCCTCAGCATGTTAATATAATGGGTTAAACTACAAGCATTGATTAAAGGGACAGTCTTCCTGTAGGGGTTTGTGACATTGAGAAAGGCGATGTTGGGTTGGTGGTGATGGTGGTAGCGTTGGCTTGACGTTATTTGTTATTTGTTACTCGGGCTCTCAAGATGGTAAATCACAGTGTCTGATGCCAAAGCAGGATGTTGAGTATTAGGATTGATGAACTCAAACGTCTTCCCATGCACACACAAACACTGAGTTTCAGTTGTGTGTGATACGATCTCAACTGGAGGTCATTTGAAGAGCAACGTCTTCAGATCTGAAACTCATCGTGGCACTCGTTGCCCTGCTCTAATTACACTTTGACGCACTCAGTGCCTCGCTGTGCCGTGTCGTGCCAACAAAATGCCATACAAGCAGCTCGCTTTATTCCTACTAGGGTAGGAACTACTAGACTTCATAAACCAAACGTGTCCCAATCAGCGCTCACCCACAGTTCAGACAGATGCCAGATAAAATACAACACACACACACACAGATACGGGCACTTCCACCAGAAATATTCGATTTTGTTTGATAATGATGATTGATGCTGATCCAAAAAAACTCTGCAGCAAAAACAAACGCCGGTTGTCTCCATAAATCAATTGTTTGGGAGGGGCGGGACTGAAAGCCCACATTGATCATCACACAGGGCAAATGTTAGCATCTCTGAATCATTTATTCTGGGCCCCATTTCATACACAACATCTGCCGCACTGGCAAAGACGGAGAGCAGAACCGGTTATAAAACAATGGATGTAATCAGCTACTAATGCACTGCATGAAGCATGTGGTAGTAGTAGTTTGGCTGACAGCAGATTGAAGGCTGGTTATCTCTAACTAACTGTCAGTAACAGAGAAACTGAAAATAAAAATGTGGTACACAAAAAGTGCTTTACGATGGCTCCTGTGAACTCGCACCACATGAAAAGCTGAATCAGAGATTTTTCTGGTAACAATGTCTCCATTAAATCCATCCATCCATTTTTCTTTAACATGCAATTAATTCAAGTGATATCAGAGTGTGTTTTTGGGACCCTTGAAAGAGCTACAAATATTTGAAGTGTTGTCTTTTAAACTCCTGTCTATAGTTGCATTTTAATAAACATGGGCCATTTTCTAATGTTGGGTAAGGACTGTGGTTTTAACCCTTTCACGCATAGTTGTCACTACAGTGGACAGCTATTCAAAGGCTGTTTTCTCCTATTTGTGTCAGTGTTGATGGTGCACTTGCACATAAACCATTACATTGGGCAATGATCTGTCACTCCATATCCTGCCACCCACTGGTCGTTTAATGTTACTATAGATGTATGACGTGTTTCATTGTAATTATTGTTATTTAACCCTTTCATGCATGAAATTCTGATTGTTGTTGTCATAATTGATGCATTAAAGGGTTAATTAAATAGACATGTTGTCTTTCCAGTCACTTTATCTGTAATGCCCAATAACATTGCAGTTAAAATCCAGTTTACAACCTTGTAAAAACAACATTTTTGGTCTTTGTGGATAATAAGTTTGTTTTCTGATAGTGATAAATGCAACCTTGCGGTGGCGCACCAATGTGTGATGTCACAGTGGCAAGGTCTATCACATCCATACAGTCTATGGTGGGTTGAACTTTTCCTAGAATGTATCATCTGCTGAAAATTAGTACACCGGTATAATTTTAGAAGATAAAGCTGGTATAGGGCATGCATCACACCCACTGGTGATCAGTTAACAACTCAACCACATGTTACATCACATGGATTCACAATAACAAGAGTCTCTCTAGTGTCCAGTGAATAAACAAAGAAAGGACCAAAGAAAAGATGATTAGACACAGGAAGACACTGAGAGACGGACAGTTATAAGAAAGCAAGATGTCCTTGAAAAGATAAGTGTATGTGTGTGTGGAGGAAGATCGGGGTGATCAAAGCTATGGGCGAAAAGAGAAAAAAAGAGAGGTGAGATAGAGAGAGAAGGAGAAAGCTGATGGATTGACCAGCAGGAGGAGAGAGGGAGAACGCTGATAAAGAGAGAGACAAACAGAGAGGCAGAGAAAGAAATATAGTCCTCCCTCGTGTGGCCTGTCCAGAGTGTCCGGTCTACGAGGCAGTAAATCGCCCCGGTTCAATGTGTGCTCTCCAAACGCTGCCGCACGTTATTGATAAATCAGTGTGTGTTAATGAGAGGAGCTGATGTGCCCTGATGTATCACGACACAACAATGAGCCTCGGACACACTCACACGCACACACACAGAGTCAGGCTGTGTGTGTGCATGTGTGTGCATGCCCACTATTGTCACACTGTCATTCCTCTTTTGTCTCTGATACAAATGCACGCAGATTTTCTCTCTGTGCTGCACACACACACACACACCAATTTGCCGTTGCTGGATGAACACTTGGCCCCCGTGCTGCAGAAACAACTCCGAGTGTTATTCTATCCTGTTAACAGAAGAGAGGAGGGTTTCCACAGCAGCTCCAGCCGGCAGTCAGAGGACAAGACAAGCTATACTGGTTTCGCTTTGATATCCAATAGGCGGCTTAACATCCTCATTAGATCATATCAACCCTGCTTACACACACAAGCACAAAGCCGGGGTGAAATTATCTCTCTCCTACACACTCTACCTAAATTATCATAAAATCTCATCATTTGTTTGTGTTTGTCCCTGTATGAGTGTGTGGGTTTGTATGTTTGTACTTGAAATTGTGTCTCTGCTCAGGGTGGTTTGTGTGTGTGTAAGTGTGTGTGTTTGTGTGGGGCAAGATGACCTTGTTATAAGCTGAGTGGGCTGTAGTGCTGGGGCATCATTAGTATGGTTTAGGTGAGGGTTAGAGGGTGTGTGTGTGTGTGTGTGTGTGTGGAGGTGCAGGAGTGAGATAGCGGGAGAAATGGGGTGACAGTAGAAGAGGGAAGGTAAGGGGGAGATGTATGTGGGTCGGGCCAGGACACACAAACACACGTCACTCCGGCCGTCACTACAGCACAGGTACAAAGCGAATGTTTGAGGACACATACGTGCGCACGCACACACAATTGTTTCAGAGTACACCTCCTCCTCTCCTGCAATAGCCTCAAATGGTCTTCAACAAAGGGAACCTGAAGTATCCAGTCACAATGTAGTGACGTACTAGCAGAGAGCGGTTGACACACGATAGCGTAAACACGCACGCTTACAGGCATACGGAAAGACTGAGGTGCACGTTTGAGGTGTCTGTGGAGAGTCCCTGACACACTGGTCTGTAAATACGGTGGGCAGATTGTTAAACTGGCACACAGCAGCTCATCTGTGCTGACTCATGCCACACAACTCTCTAGATTTGAAGTTTTCCATCGGTTAATGTATTCAAAATGGCACTACAAGATTACATAATTAAATGAGCTCTGGTAGGCTGAATAAATCATTTCACTAATGCTTTCTGCTTACTTATAGGATATGGCATTTTGTGTGCTTCGTCAAAGGATTGAATCCCCACCTAAATTTGCACCAAGCTGTGTAATCTCCTTTGGGGTTCCCTGGAAAAGACCTGCAGCACATCATAAGTGGTATCAAAACTACCAACCTTTCCACATTTTTCTCCAATAGGTTGTATCAGAACATTCAACAATAACTCAAGCTGTGTAACATTCGCTATAGAGTAGGAAGCAAAGATAGATTAACTTCCAGGTTCTTAAAGGTAAAGTCAATGTAGAAGCACTTTAACCCTGCAATCTCTTCAATAACCAGCAGACTAGTAATATTGGCTTTATTTTTAAACACACAACAAGACCCATCAAACATTTTAGACTTCCTGGGACTAAAAAGGTCCAGTTACTTCAGATGGAAACAAGTAAGGATGACAGAGACCGATTTTTAATGAACAATGGCAAAAACAAGGGAAAAAAGCAGCACAGATCACTTTGCAAGTGGTCTGATGTTACAACGTTGGCTCGGAGTTAAAGATTCACTGCTGCTTTCTGGTGAGTTGTGGACTAACGTGTAACTTGAGTGAGTTAATGGTGCTCTGGGGTTGATCAGTGTTTCTCTACCTGCCTTGGGGATACTTGCACATGTGCACCTTATTCATAAGTTCATGTGTTTAGCTTCTTCTTTTTTTTACTGTGAAAGCTCTCGTGTTGTAATATGTCTGTAGTTAAATCTGGGCTGAATTTTAATTTAACAGTCTCAGAGTTAAAAGAAACCAATAAAAGGTAACCAGAGCCAAAGGAGCTCATGTCAGATAACAGCGACCAATGAAAATACATGACTATTCAACAGACTGTAAGCCACAGCATGCAGAATAAGCCAAAAGAAGTCAAATGAAGCCCATGGAAACAATGGAAGGCATTTGGAAGCAAAGTGAAGGTAAGCTGTAAGCAAGCTGGTCTGAAGTGATGCCAGGAGGAGGAAGAAGAGGAGGAGGTAGAGGCCACAGCTCGAGAATATTCCAGTTGTTTATTCCTGGCCAGGGGTCAACTGTAGCCTCGGGTAAATCTCTGAGAGGGAGGGAGAAACTCACACACGATGAGGATTCAAACTCGCACTCACCAGCTAGCATACACACAGACACACGGGGGGTCCATGACACATGCACACATGATGAAGATATCTTGTCACACGCGGTGCTCATCACAGGCTTCTGTAGATCATAACTTGAAATGGAGAAGCTGGTAATGTGTCTCAAACCACAGCCTCCATACGTGCCCGTGATTACGATAATAAATCCACAGGAGTGTGAGAAGCAGTGAAGCCAGCAGGATGTAAATGGCTTTAAACAATGGGAATGGTAGCGCACGTGGCCTTTTCCCAAGGAGCTGGCACTGCCACGGCCTGTCCAACATATTTTACAACCATAATTATAATATAGAGAGCAGCTGCCTCTATGGCAGATGCTGCTTCACACGCCAGAGGTTTCCCTACGTAATTATCACAAAGAACTCGGCATACCGCTAATAAATATCACACAGGTGCACAGGAACATGCATACTTTGCACAGAGTAGCAATAAAGGACAGCGGAGGGCAAGTAGACGGGAAAAGGCAATGTCCAAACTGGTCAGTCGACTATCACATCCGGTCACACACCTGTTCAGATTGTCAAAACTTTTATTAATAATGTGAAACATAATAATGACAGCAGAATGTTGATATTCCTCAATGTAGTTCCCAATCATCTGAGTTCAATTAGATGCTTAAAAAATATAAGAAAGACAAATAATTAAATATACAATTAAGTTTTATGATCCCCAAATCCCTAATCTATGGAAGCCCATTTCTGCCACTAAAAAAAAAGTATCTATAACTCAAAATTTCAAGTTATTTTCTTGAAATTTTGACTTACTTTTCTCAAAATTTCGAGTTAATAACTCAAAATTTTGAGTTAGCACTGCCAATCAGTAATTACGTGAATGATGTCATTTCCTTATTACCCGGAAGCTGAAGCCCTCAGCTGCAAATACTACAGCTAAGCTATCAGTATTAGAGCCAGTCATGAAAGCACAAATTGCTGATTATCTTCAGCGTGGCTTCACAAGTGATGAAATCCTTGTGTTATTAGCTGAATTAAATGGCGTTACTATCAGCAAACGTACTCTCGAAAGCACCAATTTGTTGTGATCCGGTTTTGAGGGGGCATTCCATGTAGATTACTGACTGGCAGAGCTAACTCAAATTTTCAAGTTACTTTTCTCAAAACGAAAAGTAACTTGAAATTTTGAGTTAATAAGTCAAAATTTCGAGAAAGATAACTCGAAATTCGAGTTATCGATACGTTTTTAATTCCATACTAATCTGATGGTAGGGTTAAATCTGAAAAAAAAAAATCAAGGCACAAATATAATAAAATGACATACCTGAAAAATGATGTGCTTCATCTATTTTGGTTTTTTCCCCTGTCTCTAAAGCATATATGGCTAGCTCTAACCTCAGAGTTACACCTATTCCTAATCCTTTGTTAATTCAGTGAGGCTCAAGGCTCAAGTAAGTCAGTCGACCAGTTGACCAGTGTTGCCACCTTAGCGACTTTTTTTCTAAAAAGTGACTAGCAACAAATCTGGCGACTTTTTCTGGTGTTATTGGAGACTTATTTAGGACGACTTTTTGATGTGAAAGCGCGTATCACTCTTACAGTCAACAAGCGGCGGGTACTGCCGTGGGCACCTTGCCTGTGCCAAAGCGCTATCAGGGCAGGAGATGTTCACACCAATGCATCCAAACTGCAAATGAATCGCGCACTGACTGTAACACAGTCAGTTCTTCTTTTGCTGTTATGTGGATCACAAGGTTTAAAACTACTTATAAACACACACAAAGTAACTCTACCAGAGCGCCTATTTCGGGTCACTTCTGCCAGTCCAAGCCCGGATAAAGGAGCAGGGTTGGAATTGTGACATTAAAAAAACAATAACTGCTAAAAGAAATTTTATTTGTAGTTCTAAATAAATTCTAAGTGCATTTAGGACATTTTTTACTCACTTTATGTCTCTTCCACGATGTCATTTCTGTCTCCAACAACATAGGTTACAATTACATTAGCATGACCAATTATGCAAATTAGGTGATGACGTCATTTAGTGACTTCTAGCGACTTTTAGGACAGCCAATAGCGATTTTCCTTACTGAGGAGTTGGCAACACTGCCAGTGACCAAGTCCACTCCACTTGTACGTGTGCCTGTGTTTCACGACCCAGTCCTGCCTCTCTTTATCTAAATTTAGAAAAGTATTTTCTAACAGACCCCAAAGGTTTATATCAGGGGCACAAACCCTCTTGTGCAACTTGTGCAGCAAGGTCACCCTAATCAAACAAATCAACTGTTTAGTTCAGTGTGAAAAAAAAAACTTGCAAACAAGACATGTTAGTCCAAAGTGTGTTTAACCTGTTTTGAAGGAAGCACAGGGAGAGTAATGGCTGTCAGAATTACAAATGAGAGACCTCTTGACATTTTTACTTCCCAGTAAATCACTGCATGCATGGGCCACATTTACCGTAGGCTTGCAGATTACCAGAGTGTGTGTGCGTGTCTGTGTTAGTGTATGAGTGTGAATGTGTCCACATGCACCCTGACAAAGTCATCACTAAAGTCACAGCACAGGTTGGCTGATGCCTGTGGTGAGTGTTACAGAGCTGAGTGTATTAGCTGGAATTTACTCTGTCCATTTCCTGTACGAGCCCTGTTACAAAAAACACAGGACATGTTGGGTACAGCTACCAGGAAGATGGGCTGGAATGTTTCCCAGATTCAGATTAAGTCCTGAACTCTGAAATTACAGGCTTTACAGCTGAGGATTAATCTGTCGTCTGGCAAGGCAACTAAAATTCAGTTATCCAGCAAACAGAGCAAAGAAAAAGAGGGGATTGGGTGGGGGTTACAGAGGGGAAGTGCCAAACTGGAAAAGGGGATTTGAATGAGGAAGGCCTTTACAAACTCACCTGGTCTTTTCTCCATTTTTCTCCCTCGACTGCCACATAATCGAACTTTTGATATTAATATGAGGATTTGCTTCTGGCAAAGTGACTTGTTGCTCTTCGGGCAGGGCTTTCGCTTGCTGGCGATCTGCCGGTTTGCCTGGGGGTCCTTGACCTCCCTGCGCTGGCGGATGAGGGAACTGGCAAGAGCGGCCATCTTCCCAGTGCTGACCCAGCTGCCCCCTCACCAGCCTCTGGCGGCTCGGTGGCACCCAGGTGTCGGGGGGTACCGTGGGCCACCCCCCTGCCCACTCACCCAGGGCGACGGAGCACCACTGAGGGAGGGGTGCAGAGCGGAGGAGGGGGCTTCCTAGGACGAATCAACTGGGAGGGAACAGAAAAAGAAGGAGAGGAAGGGAGGAAGAGTTGGAGGTGGAGGAAAGAGAAGGGTGGATCCTTTAAAAGCCCTCCCAAGTCTGACAACCACTGCTCACGGAGGTTTGGATGAGTGGTCGTTTGCCTTTATATGTCCTTCTGGGATTTGTGCGTTGTGGTTGGGAGACCGATTCAAGTAAAGCTTTCACATGTCACTCTACCTCTGCCAGGACGAGTCATGTTGTTATCCACCCAAATTCCAGTGCAGTGTAGCCGCTATCCCTCTGACACCTCTGTCCCAGTCTAAGAGTACTCCAAGCACAAATGAAGTTTGTCTCAAAACGGGACTCGTCGCATTATAAAACCAGAACCATTAAAAAACGATGAAATTTAGTCCTCTTCACCTGCTCAGTCCCAAAAATAAGAAGCCTGATGCTGTTCACTGGGACAAAAAAGGGGTCCACACATTAACTCTCCAAAATGACAGGAGTATCACTGTTGGGACAGCCTGTGACTCCCGTCCTTTCTTTGCCTTCACCTGTAAAAATTCTCCACCTCGAACACAGTCAGAGCAAGAGAAGTAGAGGAAGAAGTAGTGACTGTCCGACCTGAGGTATCAGCTCTGCAAGCTGATGAAGGGATGCGGCTTCTGCTGAACGGAGCGCGGCTTGTTTCCTCAGCATCTTTCAGGCTCCCCTGGAATCCCCGTCGCGTTCACCCGCGCCCTGAGAGAAGACAGGGAAAAAGACGGAGACTTGACAAATCCAGCATTTCCCAGAGATAGAGGTGACATTCATGAACGAGAGAGCGCGGGGACAGAGAGACAGACAGCGACACAGAGGGGGGGAGAGAGAGAGAGAGAGGGAGGGAAAGAAAGAGAGGGAGGGAGTGCAGTGAGTCTATCTATCCCTCCTGTCGGATCAGGCTCACCAACTCTAACAGCAGCGCACTACACCACAGCAGAGCGGAGCGCTGTGTCCTTCAGAAACTCATGCCACTTCACAGCGGGGGGGAAGAGAGATGAATGAATAGAGGGAGACAGAGAGAGACGGTGGGAGGGAGAGGTGATGAGGAGAAGGGAGTGACAGAGGAAGGGGGGGTGTGCAAGCAGGTAGCTCTGCCTTACGGTGGGTGCTGTGTTGCCGGTGCGCGTGCAAAAGTGTCTACTGGTGGGTGACAGCAGTGTGGTGTGGTTCTGCCGAGTCCACCTGCACAGTCCACGTCCGTGTGAGAGGAAAGTCTGTGTCTCCGGTATAAGGCTTCTCTCAGCCCGATTGCACACGTGCAAGGGAGTGAATATGGGAGATGGGTGTGTGTGCATGTGTATACACTGTGAAGGTGTACGGGTGCGAGGGTGTGTGACACAGATGACCAGCATGTCGTGTAAGTGTGAGTGTGCATGTGTGACTCGCTTTCCGGCATGTTCCCGTTCACAGTGCATTCACCGAGCGTGTGCTGGCAGCGTGCTTCACACGCTCAATCCCTCCCTCCTCTCGCTCTGTCTGTCTCTCGCTCTCTCTCACACACACACACACACACACACAGACACTCCCTCCCTCACTCTTTCTCAAATCTATTTCCCTAAACCCTCCCCTTTGCTCCTCTTCTTCCCTCCCTTTTCTCCTCCCCCTCTGTCATTCAGATCTCTCCTTCTACGTCTGAGATTCACCGTCGCCTCCTCCCCTATCTCCCATCTATCACCTCTCATATGTTATACCAGTTCAGACCAAGCCACCTCCACTCCACAACATCTAAAGTGATGTTACCTTAAAGAGTCCAACTAAGCAAGGTTGTCGGTGCTGCATTCTCCGCCGTGATGAGGACATACAGATGCTGTGACACATAGCCTGATTCAGTCAGGACCTCCTATCTCTGCCGTCATGTTATCTGCACACAAACACAACATCACATAGTTATGGGGTCATATCACGCAGAATGAAACGAGAGTGTTTACACCCAGACTTTGGTTAATGGGCCTAAATTGCACTGTAAGGTTTTGTACAGACACCAGTATGGAAGACAGGCTAGACAGCTAGCTCATTAAACGCTCTAGTAAAGTACATTAAACATCATGTAAATTTACCCAGAACTCACTTTTCTCAACTTAGAACAGGCAGATACTCACTTTTAATGCCGTGGCTAACAAGACGCTGTCTGTTCTTCTTAGTTTCCATTTTCTGTAATTCAGGCTGGAGCTCAGTTTCCTCCAGCTCAAGCACAACACTCAAACGCTCCACGCGTAGCATTTCTGATAGCATTTGTTCGTTCTTCCAATAAGAATTAATTATTGACCCATAGTGTCCCGGTTTCTTACCAAACTGACCATATTGAACTAATGCACATTCCCAGACGTGTGCAGTTAACCTGAACAAAGACAAAAAAAAATGTAAAAAATAAAATATTAATATATTTGATGAATTGCCTTGAAATTATGTATTCATGGAACAATGGACCAGCTTGCTAACCTTTCAAGGGTGTGTGGTAGTTTGTCCAGTCGGCCTACTTTGTGGCCTTGGAGAAGGAATTCAACCAAATCAGTTGGAAAGTTGGTTCGGGAGCATGTTTTGGTGCTGTTAGACCCGTTGGGTGTCAGTGTCCAACTGTTATTTCTTGCAAAACCTTCACAGACAGGATTTCTGGACACAGCCAGGGCCTAGAAGGTATTAGGTTTGGTGGTGTCAGGATGATATCTATGCTTTGTGGATGATGTGGTCCTGTTGACTTTGTTGAGCGATGTAGCTGAGTACAAAGACGTTGGTACACTCTACCTGAGTGCTCGAAGCACTTTGTACAACTTGCTGTATTTAAACTACCACACTTTCCCTGCTCTCAATGCTTATTCTAAATAAGTACTTTCTCTCTAACATTCACACTCTGAAGGATTCATTGGAGAGCAACTTCGGGTTAGGGATCGAAAAACCAGCCTTTCAATTATCAGATGATCTGCTCAACCTCCTAAACCAGAACTGGCACATCATCTCAGGAGCTTGATCAGGTGTGTCCTCAGAGTTTGTTTTTGGGTTTGTTGGTTTTTTGTCATTATTCTGCATATAAAGACTGAGGTCTATTATAAGTATTCTGTGGTACTGGCCTACATACTTGAAAAAACTTTGGCCACACCAATAAACACAAGTTCACTGTATGTGCGCTATCTGCCTATTAGTTTGGGCTCGCCAGCCACTTTGTTGGAAATGCTGTTATGTCCAGCTTCTGTCTAGCATACATGGTAGATGTGAAAATGGTCAAATAAAGTCTTTGAGCATTATGACCTTGAGTAATATTTTTTGGGTGACACTTCTGATGTTCCATCAATGATGCCTAAAATTTTCTGGACCCACCAATAATCCAAGTAAGTCATTCTTTTTAAAAAAAATAAACATACTTGTGCTGACTGCTTGCTCAGCTAACATCCTGTAATTACCACTTCCACCAAGGCTCTTACACTGTCAGATAAAAACTGTTTTAATCTCTAAAGACTACACTGATTAAGGCCTATAGATAGATAGATAGATAGATAGATAGATAGATAGATAGATAGATAGATAGATAGATAGATAGATAGATAGATAGATAGATAGATAGATAGATAGATAGATAGATAGATAGATAGATAGATAGATAGATAGATAGATAGAAAAAAAAACAAGTTTAGCACTTTGGGAGTTTGAGCAGGTGATTGTGAAAGGCAGGAGTAGCTACAGATTTAGAGTGCATTTAATCTTGTGAGAGAACTGGCAGTTGCCTCTAACTTCAGCTGACATCTCCATACATATTTCTGTTCTTTTGGCCCATGTTCAAATTTTGATGCCGGAGGGCAAATTTATGAATGCCCAGACTGAATGACACAGGTGGTAAGCTGGCAGCAGGACATCACTCAGTTGCCAAGGATGTAGCAATATGGTAAATTATGGCAATTAATCACATCGTACCTCTCTATCTGTCATTTATCAGTCTGTTCACCTATTCAGTGATTATTGGACCAATAAGAATCGAGTTAAGTAGCAACAATGAAATTACCACACAATTCTTATTCAAATCAAGCAAGGCATGTGACTGTACAAGCTTTTGTAAGTAATTTCAAAGAAAAAAAGGGTAATGAAATCCACTTGACTATATGTAAAAGACCCCGAGAGATAATCGACTGATGGTGAAGAGATTCAGAAGCACAAACACTTCTGCATTTATATTCTTCAACATTCATCAATAAATAAAAAAAGAGCTGTATGATGTTTTTTTTTTCAAATTTTCAAATACTAAAAAATGTTAACAAAAAAGAGTTTTTGCAGCTGTTTTTTTTTTTGTCTAAAATGTGTTTTTCATTGCCAATATTTTCCCATCAATGCACCTAGAAGTTGTTTGCTGAGTCCCATTAAGCGACAAAAATAGAGGAACACATTCCTGACTGCATGCATCAGACCAGTAAAGCATGTGTGGTGCTCTGCAGTTAGGACTCTCTTAAACTATGCACTCACATCTGACACCATTTTGGGGTGGGCATGATATAGAAAGAACCAAAAAATTCATTAAAAGAATTCCCAGTAAACCTGCACTTTTTCTTGGAATGCCCAATCACTACTTTTAACACATATTTTCACCAGTATACCACCAAATGTTACTTTTTATATCAAGCAAAAATCTTTATGGAAGTGTCTTAAACCTCTCTTTTTTTTAATGGCCAGCAGTGGGTGATTTCTCTGATGATTTCCAACAAGAAGTTCAGCTGTATAAGTCTATAATATACGCTATAATGTTATAATATAGCATATATACAGTGTTGGTCAAGTTACTTGAAAAAAGTAATCAGTAACTAATTACTGATTACTTCCCCAAAAAAGTAATCCCGTTACTTTACTGATTACTTATTTAAGTAATTAATTGCTGAGTTACTTAGTTACTTAGTTACTTTTTAAAAACACGATTTACAACCTGAAGAGGTGATAAAGCGATAGATCTTTCAGCCCAATTCTACTTTTTCTGCATAATCCATCATACAAAATGTAATCAAATGGAAAAGTCTCTTTTTTTAACTTGTTTTATCAGTTTTAATCTTTTAACTTTATGCATCAAATAAATATTAAATTATATGCACCATTCTCTGACTTGAAGAACTTAGTTTAATATTTAAACTTATTTTCTGCACATTCCAGCACATAAAATAAAATATTTTTTGTGTTTACACTCAGTCTTTCAAATAGAATCAAGTAAAACACAGCAGAAAATAAATAAAATCAAAGACTAGCGGTCCTGTTGCTCTATTTTCACCTGTAAAGCAGGAGTGGGTTAGGCGGATATTTACCCTGGTGCAGGTGTGCCGCAGCGGTCAGTGGAAGAATCCGCGAGTTTCTCTGTGAGTTTCCCATTACGTCGTTGCGCACTCGGTGCTTGCTTGGAAGTTTAGGGGGTTTTTTCGCTGTAAAAAGAAGTTTTCTTCCCACGCACGATGGACGCTAATGTTTTTGTCACTTTTTATGGAATCAAACTGAAAGTAAGGTCAGTACCTCCACGCTTTAAACGCTGCACACTCATACTCTCTCCTGCACTCAATATATTATCCATTGTTGATCTGCACACAGCTGTTGTCACGAACGTCGCACTCGCTTACGTCAATGTCATGAGACATTCTCGCAAAAAAAATCACGGTTTTAGTAACGCAGTAACACAGCGTTCCTACGGGAAAGTAACGGTAATCTAATTACTGTTTTGCGATAGTAATCCCTTACTTTACTCGTTTTTTTTTTTAAGTAATCAGATTACAGTAACGCGTTACAAGTAGCGCGTTACTGCCCATCTCTGCATATATATCCTATATAATATAGGGTACATGGTTTTTTTTTTTTGATGGATTGATTTCAGCACAGGCTTACTGTGTGAATGACAAGCTGGTACTGTATGAGTGGGGAACAGGTTGGTGCTTGATAAGGAGAGGATCCTGGTCTTGAATATGGAGTATATTCTACCTGCGCCTGTGTGGCTTTTTCTGTGGGTGTTCCAACTACTTTCAAACACATGCATGTTTGGTTAGTTAACTATAGATTTGAGGTACATAAAGTACTTCAAGTACATTGAGTATGTGAATTTAAGGGTTAAATGTGACTTGTAGTCAAGGGACTGATGAAGAGCTTTGACTGGTCATTAACCCCATGACCACAATTGGCCCAACTGCCAAGGTGGTGAAACAGCACAAAACTACATCGAGCTCCCAACCGATGGTGATTGATGGTTTATATTTCTTACATTTCCAAATAATGGCACCAACAGTTTATGCTCTTGTAGCCCATTCAACCCATGTGCAGATCGACAGTCTTGTCCCTGACCTTTAACGGCTGTTGACAATTATGCCTTATACAAAATACAAGTAGAGATCAGGAGTATCTGTGATTGATTGGTTGGTTGGTTGGTTGGTTAGTTGTGATCTGTGTGCCGCATGGCCACAGTGCCAGTCTGTGGGAGCCAGAATTCTGGCTGCTTGTTGGGGATCAAATACTTATTTTACTCAATGACATTCAAATCTATTTATGACTTTTATGTAACATGTTTTTCTTGATTGTTGGTTGATACGCTGTCTCTCTTCGTTAAAATGAAACTACCATAAAATTAGAGAGTGTTTATTGTTTTGAGCACACTTACAAATTCAGCGGTGCCCAATACCCAGTGTACTTCTAGTGTAAGAGTAGAAAAGCAATCGCGTTCCCATTCCCATTTGGTATGACTAATATGTTTCCCAAGCACATTGGCACTATGTACTTTTGAACAGCTGAAATGGTGATGGACACGACACTCAGAGCATCATTTATGCACAGAGCCAAAATAGATTCGGTGTTGCAACGTCCATAAAAAGGGACCACTGAAGAAATATGGCACCTGCTTCGCAGCACTTAAACTTAGCCACAGTGTTTGTTTCTTTACGAGAACGTCCCCAGGGCTAATTTAAGAACTCCTAGCAACTGCCGCTGAATCACTGTTTACGTACCCTGGGATTGGTGACACCACTGCTACACTCCTGATTAGCCCGAGCCTGATATGAATGTAGCAGCCCACAAAACATGGACAGGATTTCAGCCTGAATAGTGAAGAGAAACTAAATACTAATTTACCTAGACAGTCAATTTACAGTAAGGAGTGATTTACAAATTCTACTGGCAACCATCAGGAAATATTACAGAGGGAGTTCCCATGATAAAACTCATAACATAAGCTAAAAAGAAAAATGGAGCCCAGATCCTCTCCTGTTTGTGATTCAAGATTTTTATGAAACTGTAATGGCAGGAAAACAAGAGTGTGTCAGCCCCCGGAGCGGCCAGCTTTTTCCTGAGAAGGCAAATGTAAGATGATTCTGTGATTTGTAGGCAAACCTGTCACTGGTCTCTCTTCCTCGCTGTTTCTGCTGGACTGCAGGATCCTCCCCACCCCCAGCAAATACCCACTTAGCCCCGCATATATATGCACATAACACCCTTGTATTGCAGTTTCCCAAGTTGTTAAAATAGTAGTTACCTTTCTTTCTGTCAGTGCACTCTCCTCTTACAGCAGTATGGGTGTCTTTCCCAAACATCCCACCCCCAGGCCATCCCATAACTCTCTACAGAATTACACCAACCCACATCAGAAGTCATCCTACCACGATCGGCCTCTGCCATATCTTTTAAATCATGCCTTGTGCCAACTCTGGCACCTTTTAAGCCTGGCAGCTTAGAGGGTCCAGTCCCAACAACAACTGGTGCATCAAGATTTTTGGTTTAGGAGATTGTGGAGAGGCACAAGACATTACTTGGCACCCATGTGTCAAGACACAGTACAGATAGTACCAGTAGGGAGAGCAGAACTGCCAAGGAGACGAGCACAAACGCTGGCCAAGACACAGGGACATAAATACAGAGAGAGAGAAAGAGACAATAAAACCAAGAAGGTCAAAGAGGGCAAGATGTGCACATTTTCATTTGTGGGTCTGTGTGTGTGAGACTAGTGAATTTGATGACACGGATCTAGCCACCCAACTGACAGTTTACACTTTCCCATAAGCTTCCTCTTACTCATCACTCTTTAGTTAGACACAAAAACCACAGACTGCAAAGACTGTGGCTGCAAGTGGACGCACCAAATCACGTAAGAAGTCTGGGAGAAATTACACAGGTTACAAACACACATACAAGTTTTTTTGACTTTGTTCCAAGGTTATAATTTAACCAGATTATGATGATTCGCCTTTTCAGGATATAAATGAGGAGAGCGGAAATCCGTTTTGAAGTCCAAGTCATAGTACTTGAAATTTTGTACAGATAAATATTTCTGAAGCATTAAAAATGTATTATGCTGTTAGCAATGGACTTTCCAACCTCACAGGACTGCTAGCTTTCACACCTAGCAAGACTGTTAGCATACGGGGTTTTTTCTTTCACAAATCTATCAAAAGAACTGGGATCAAGTGGGAATATTAAATAACTATTTTCACACAATATGTTACATTAGTTTTTGTTCCCTGCATGCCAGGATATTAGTCGTCATATTGATTGATACATATGAAAACTAAATGCTAATTTATTCTCAGGCTAGCTCAAAACATGACAGTTAATTTAGAGTAAGAAGTGATTCACAAACTCTGTTTGCAACCCTCAAGAAAATGTACAAAGGGGGAGTTCCCATTATAAAAAAAACCTGTTTGTGACTCAAGGTTTACATTAAACTGTAATGACAAGAAAGCAAGTGTGTTTAATGTAAAGCTCTTCATTGTTTTTAGCGAGTGTCAGCAATCAACAACCTGCAAAACTTCTCTTCACCATCCATTTCTTCATCATCTTTCTGTTTTTTCTAACAGTGAGGAGTGAATATCATGCATCACTTACATGGTTTTGTTTTGTTTTCCCTGAAACAGATGGGAGGCATTCAGTTAAAAAAATGATGACACTGAGTGTTTCGCTGTGGGCGGCTCAATGATATTCAGATTTCAGGGATTCATTCAACTGAATGCGAATAAAACTGGGTACTGACTGGCACACACTTCTTGGTGCTGGACAAAATATACAAGTTGTGGCTTTGAGGAATCTTTGATTGAAGGTTGTGAACTACTGTTTGCAACATATGTTGGAAGAAAATTCATAGGCTGCACATTTACAGACAGCTAAGCTCCTTGTTGTGTTTTTTTAACCTCCCCAAACAACACGGCCATTTATTTGTGATGGTGTGTGACTCACCAGCGGAAAGTCAAAGTGAAAAACACCACTTCAAAAAATAAAAGTAATGGTTCATGCTAACCGGTTCATGCCTCATTTGCTGTACAGTATTCATGCACGGTTATCTGTCACCCACCCTTTCTCCCCCTGCTGGGAGCCAGCAGGAGTGGATGTGTGTGTAAAGAAGTGTAGCAGAAGAAAGCAGTGCAGAGGGCTGCAGCCTTGTCTTATATAGGTTAGCATATATACACAGTATATACTGCATGTGACAGCAGGAAGCCTCAGGCTAATTCATAAAGTCTCATGCTGCAGACGAATTCAAAGGAAGGAATTTTGGGATGTGTGTTGAAGCGTGCAACAATGAAAGACTGCATGCTTTTTATTGCATTCAAGCATCTATACTGTGTACAGAAAAAAATATGAGCTGTGCAACATATAGCTCAGGATTTGTCATCTCGACATCAGCAATTGCACGGAGGTAGCTGAGGGCGCTAATGCATTATGGCGCCATATTTCAACCTACGTCATGCTGGGACTTTGGTGTCACAGATAAATATACCCAATAAAGATAGAAAATACATACAACCCATTTATAAAACCATAAACGGAGCCGTGTCAAAGCCGATCTGAAGGCTGGAAAAAGTGCATGTTTATCATTTGTGTGTTTTATAAATGGTGTACGAGTTCCGCTTCCTCGTTATGTGTGATTGCTGGTGTTGTTCTACCCCTTCTAACCTCTAAATCTCCAGGTACAGCTGTGGATTAGATGCTGGTAAATTACACCCCAGCGGCTCTACGCTGTCTCAAATAATCCAATAATGCACCGTTCCTTTGTGTCAGTCAGTGCCGTTTAACTCGTACAGGCCTGAGAGAAATGAGCCCCAAATTGGGATTGATGTGGAGGGTATTTCTGTGGGGGGGCTTTAATGAACACATAATGAAGGTATCCACCGCTTTGGCCTCCCTAGGTGCTGCAAATAAATCTCTCAGTGGTGGCAAGTGAGACTGGACCAGGATGCTAATCTGTGTTTAACTTGCGTCGTGCAAGAAACGAGGCACAAGGCAACATGCATGCTCTGTGTTATCCCCTGTTTGTCCTTCTTCGTTGTATTGGAGGTTACTGGTAGGCAAAGTTTAGTAGTGCAACTGGGAGAACAAATGAAGAGCTGGTTCACGCAGCTCCATTCACCAGCAACCATATTTGGTTGGCAGAATTGGTAGAGTTCATTTAAATTAGCTGGTTTGTTGGCACAAACCAGGCTTTTTTAAGTACAGTCTACAAATTTTCAATAGGTTTGAGGTCATGGCTTTGGGAAGTCAACTCTAAAAGCTTAATGGGCCCTTTCTAAACAACTGCAGATTCAAAAATCATTAGTTCAAACAATTGCAGGCAAGAACAAGTTGTTCAGATGTGTCCCCACTTTGGAGGTAGAGCAGATTGGAAGGTTGGTGGTTCAATCCCTGCTTCTACTGTCAGGAGAGCCCGGAGGCTAGTGCGGGAAGCCAAAAGCAGATTCAAGTACAGAAGGCAATGGTAAGGTTTCCACTAGTTAATTTTAATTGAGCACCGGAATTAATGTCAACACAGAGGAGAGCAGGTCTGAACTGGGCAGAGAGAGAGTGTGGTTAGAGAGGACTGCAGGGGAAACTAGACAGGAGAAGTGAGGAGTATTGGAAAGGAGTCTAACCTGAGCGGTGAAGTGTGCAGTGATAAAACGAAGCCTTGTCATGGAGATCAGCGTCCAGAAGATCCTGAGCTGCGGGCAGTAGAATGATGGAGAAACGTGGCAACTAGAAGCGCAGAGAAGATATGGTAAGTACGAGTCTTTCACAGGGAACATGAAGTGAGGGCCTGCTACCAACTTGAGGTTTTAGCTGACGAACTGGCAAAGGAAAGATGAGGATGCTGCCGATAGCTTGCGGATCAGGAACAGGTGAGCTGAGCAGGTGGCATTCAATTCAATTCAATTCAATTTTATTTATATAGCGCCAAATCACAACAAAAGTCGCCTCAAGGCATGACAAGTTCTTCATTCAGGGTGGATACCAGAGAACGCAGGAAGGTATAGGAAAACACTGGAGCTCACCTGGACCATTACAGCCCTATCCTTGGGCAAGATACTAACCCCGAATTGCAATTTGGAGTATGTATGTGTGTGAATGCTAGATCAGTCCATTTACCATGGTACCAGTGGTTAGAATAATGAAGAAGGAGAACTATATAAAGACGCATGTTCCAACTAAACAACACATCAAGGTTGCTTTTGGAATGGATAAAGCAAGCTAACATTTAACTGCTGGGATGGCCTTCCCAAATCCAAGACCTCAATCCATTGAAAATTTGTGGCAGATGACTAAAAGTCTGGTTCGTGCCAATTTAAATGATCTCTACTAATTCTGCCAGGAAGAGTGAACAAATATTCAGCCAGAAGTTTGTCAATGGCTTCTAAAAGCATTTAGTACTTGTGCGACTTGCTAGGAGACATTAAACCAAATATTAGGTAAGTTATATGTTTACTTTTGAGCCTGTTTGGAATACAGAAAACTCAATTTCCAACTTCTGAACCCAAATCTTCCTTTTAAAGTCATTATTGAAGTCACATTTATGCTATACAATTATTCCACTCTGGAAAAGAACAGTTTAAAGAAATGATTAAAAGCCCAAAATTATGATGACACCTAAGTTCATGATGAGTATGTGGAAACTTTCAACCTTACTTGCATTATTTTGTCCTCTGTTTGCCAAGACTGGGGAGAAAATGTTGAAACTAATTCTGATATCATAGAGTTATGACTAAAGACGACTTTGGGTTCATTCTTATCAATGTACCAAATGTCCAAACAGTTTAGTATACGGGGATGCCCCTAGATATTAGACTTGACACAGCTGTTCAAGCAGTCAGGCAGAAGCTATACACACAGTGAAAGTACTCGCTCTTCAACACCATACGATCTAACCAGTTACAGCCAGAAACAGCATGGCCAGCTGTAATCCATGCTGTACCCGTGACAAAGCTGGCCAGTCTCTCAGCGCTCAACCACATTACTCTAAGCTGCACAGCAGTAGTCACACAAAAATGCGTACTGCTTGCTGCTTCGCAAGTTACCCATCTAGTTAGCCACAATTTCTGCATCCTTTGTGCAACCCACCAACTTTTTCATCTCTAATTTGAGCGTGCAGAAAGAACTAAACCCCTGTTTTCCTCACAAAAAGTGATTATGTGGGTGCAGCAAAGCAGCCCTCCCTTCAATTCTGTGTCTGCAGGACAAGACAAGTAACAAGGAAGCAGCTCACAGAAATTCATTAAGAATTCAATTAAAAAGAAAAAGAAAAAGAAAAAAAAAAACATTGCAAACAGCCTGGGGCCAAAGTCTGGAACCAAAATGACAATTAATGAGTACAGGCGCTGTTAGTTTCAGCTAAAGAGAAAAGTGTGAGTCTTGATATGCTATATGAGTAGAATATATGTGCTTAATTCTTACTGGACACAATCTTCTGCTATTTAGTCTTCACCAAACAAAGTGGCATTAACCTTCTTGCCTGTTTTTTCTTCTTTTGTTTTGAAAATACAAACTCGTGCTCTATGTTAGCAGATAAAAATATGAAACTCTTCTAAACATTCAAGGCAGCAAAGCTTGATATTAGTGCTAGATATCAGCTTCAAACAAAAATGCCTGCATTTGCATAAAAGCACAGCACAGCTTTTTGCCTCGGGTCAACATTGTGCGCTGCTAAGAGCTCCATTAGATTTGAGGTTTGGCTGGACTTGTTATTGTCTTGTCATAAATATTACACTAACTTCTGTTGCCATTTATTTTAGCAAAGCCAGACCTTGGACTGTTTCTGTGACACTGTGTATTTATTGAGGGATGAAGGTGTAATGACTTCCGGTCAAGGTTGTTTTTCCTGCTCGGAGCAAGTGGTTACCCAACAAACCAATCAGGATTGTGAAAAGACAGGTGATGATGATGAGATCATAGATGATTTAAGACTATTTCTCAAAGTACAAAATGCTGGAACGAACTGTTTTTCTATGTGATTATCCCATTCAGCAGCAGACACAATAGAATGAGAAAGGACACAGAGACACGGGACACAGATGCCATGTAATGAAAATTACTCATAATTTATAAATGACTCAATAACTAAAAGTTGAATCCATCTATGGTTACTGGGAGCTTTATTAATATACAACAATGTTATACAGGAACTTTTTCTATCAGCTTTTCCAGAGAATCACCGGCTTTATTTTATTTATATGATGTATATAACTCACCCACTTGCTGCACATAATGTCTCTTTGTATATATTCACTCACTGTATGTGTCCTTTTTGCACAGTTGTGAATCGTATCAGGTCACATTTCACTGCGTGTTGTACTTGTATGACCATGCACGTGACAAATAAAGAATCTTGAATCTTGAATGGAAGTGATTGGGACACCTGAGCACAATGATTTGGATGGCGGAGTGAATTGTTTTGGCAGAATATATTGTATATAGGTCCCTTTAAATTTAGGTGGACGGAAGCTCACTTAATGTTTCAGTCGGTATTGCTCTTCGACTTTGAAGGGTTCCCTGTAGAAATGGACCAACTACAGCACTGTACATCGCGGGTGCCTCTGTGGATCTGCTCTCTTATAAAAACACACAGTTAAGAACAAAGGGGCGGAGATACCAAAGGAATCAAGGCAATTAAGGCAGGATCCCAGCAGCTGCTGCTACAACAAACTTCTCTTTTCAGCAAAATGAAAGTGACTCAGTTCAGAAGGCTCTCTGGCAATCTCCAAAACAATACACGGATCAAGGAACAGCCCTCTCCTCTCATCTACAGTGCTGTGTGTGTGCGCTCCTGCTGCTGAGTATACAGTATGAGACGAAGAGTAGAAGCTCCATCTGCGAACCAGTCACTCTCTTCCACACACACACACACACACTGCCTCTTTGTATGTGTCTCCTTTGCAGGCAAGATCATGAATATTCATGTGTGGGCACAAACACAGACTGTAAGACTAGACTCATAAGCAGAGGTCCAGAGCAGGTAGGTTCACTGACGCTTTATTTGAGGAGACAGAGCAGGACAGGACGTGACAGGGCAACAAAATGCAACACAGATATGACATTTTAAGAGAAAGAAAAAGGGACAGAGAAGCCGGGAGACACGAGGGGACACTGACATTATGTCTGCGGACAGAAATATGCTGATGAGGGAAAGAAGACATGAAAGGAAATGGAAAGAGGAGATGGGGGGAAAAAGGAAGGAGAATAGGGGAAGCTGACAAGGGAGTATTAGAGCCACTTAAAAAGACAGAGTTAGAGGAGCAGAAGAGAAGGCTAGCAGCTCTGAATACTTACAGAGCCACAGCGGACTGAGCAACACAGAGACAGGAGGAAGAGAACTGACCCGTTGTCTCGAGCAGATACGAACACCCAGTCGAGCAGAGCGGACAATCTCTCCGCAGCGCTGGGCGCAGCTCAGAGGCCTCCAGCAGCTCCTTCATTTTGTTCAATACAACTTTCTTTACTCCCTTTGAGAGTTGTGGAAGAAGTGGGGCGAGCACGATACAACTGTAAAACTTTCAACTTCAACTTTCAACCCCATCACACCGTTTGCTTGCTGCATGTCTGCTTCCACGTAAATGAGCTCTATTCCTGAAGTTTTAATTAAAGCCGTTGATGACTTCTGGGTGTTTAGGAGGTCGTGGCGATGCTATCAATATGCAGAGTGATACGTGGGGGGGGTTTATTGACAAACAGCTAAGGAGATGAATGCAGTACAGATTAAGTGGAGTGGAAAATGAAAACAGCTTCATGGTCAAAGTGAGGGTGGGTTACGCTGTGGAAAAGACGGATAAATCCACAGCTTTGTCCAGTTATTGGTATATCTTCACAAACCTGGTTGTCCTGCATTCATCTAAGTAGCAGTGTTCGTATCTGGGGACGTCGGTGAAACTGCTGTGAAAACATTCAAAAAACAAAAGCAGTGGGAAACTAATGGAACTGCAACTAAGTTCAGGCAGGCGTCACTAATATCCTTCTGACATGTCAGTGGAACTGCATCCCTGTCCGCTGTTTCAACCCCTCCACCGCCCCAACATCTACCTGCAGATATTTCGGTTTGAATAATATATCCAGGGAAGGATAAGCTGAGAGACTACATGGCAAACGCTTACTGTGTTTTCTTATGCTGTAAAAAACAGACTGTTTCAAACTGGTAAAACAACTGAATTTTTACCCAGTTACTAATAATCAAAAGTACAATTACTCTTTAGATTTGTTTAACTTAAAAGCACAAACTTAATTAACTCCTACAATCTTGACCATTTCAAATTATAAAGGAGTAGTTTGAGGATGAGCAGAATAGTAGCTGAGGTACTGGATCCTGGGTCTTGTAAAACGTGGGCAGACCAAGAACTGTGTTTACCTCAGAAACTGATGCCTTATAGGAATTTATTGCCAGACTGAAATACTTCCCCCAAAGCTTTCTGCCTGAGATAACCGCAGCTCTTTGTGTCCCTGGAATCATTAGTTGTGTCTGGTGGTCAGTGCCATCTTTGCCTGCAGTCTTCGCCTTTCGGCAAAGACTGCAGGCAATAGATGGATGTATAGGTTCAGTCGGGGAGTCGTGTTTTGAAGCGACTTTGCTGATGCCATAGTAGCTTTAAAAAAAAACAGCAATGGTGAGCCTTCGGGCAGCACCGACTGCCAAACTGAGGCAGACTGGTCTTAGTTTAGGCAACTGACTGGTTGTTAGGGTGCCATTCTGGATTTGGACCCATGTGTCATAGTAAATCTGGGGCAGCAGGAGATCAAGAAACAAAATTATCCAGAATTATTTGTAATCTTTTCTAAGGTTCAGGTCTGTATAAAGCTGGGGTGTCAAACATAAGGCTCAGGGACCACCAAAGACTCAAATCTGAACCACTGTGCTGCTTTAGAAAATGTGAAGAAGGTCATAAAATTTGGACTTTTAACTATATTTTAAGTTTTACAACGTTTTCGCCTAATAAAGACTTCCCAATTGGCCATTCATACTACAACAAAGAAATAAAGCAATAAATAAACAATGAAAGACGATTTAATGGAAAAATTTCTTTATTTACAATGGATATGCATTTTTTTTAACGCCACTTTTCTATGAATTCAATAAAACTTTCTATTTTATAACTATAGGACAGTTCTTAGAAAGCCCAAAGAGTTATGCTGACAGATGTCTTTCATCTACAGCAACATTTCTTTCTCACGTAGAAAGCCTGACATACATTGGAAATGCTACACTTCTTAACACTGATTCAAGATCTAAGTGTGTATGTGGCCTGCAATCCAAAATGAGTTTGACATCCCTGCTATGAAGTATTCAAGTAGCACATTATGAGTCTTTGATTTACTTTGATTTACCTCCACTCCTAGAAAAATGCTGCTGGTGCCAAGGTCATAAGCCAAATAGACTGGGAATGCCTCAAGAAGAACAAAAGTTTCAAATAAAAAGTGCGGTGAAGCATTGCATTCAGAGTTTCAGAAATATGACGAGGTCTCTTAAATCTAATGAACTTATAATAATGATGTGATCTCGGTCTAATTGGCATTAAGAAGCTGTAATCTGTGATTAAAAGTCTGTAGCGACGGTAAAAGTGACAGAAATGAAGGTGTGCACACTTGGGAAATTCAGCAGAGGCACAGTTTTACAGACTGTACTCTCACTTTGTGTAACAGCATAGACACGCAGACACGCAGAGACACACAGTGTAGCATCTAATTAAACACGTTTAAGCAATTGTTCACAGAGGAGCTCCCATCAAGGGCTGGTTCAGTGGAGACACATCAACCGGAGCCACTAAAAGTGAAACTGTCATTAAAAACTGTTGGGATTTTGGGAAAATTCAGCAACTTTATGTGAAACCCCATCAAAGCGAAGCAATTGCTTCCCATGTGTTCATTAAAAACTCCTAATTTCAGTTAAGAAAAAATTATAGGATTGCTTAAAAGCCTGAGCATTTTACTTGCAGTCTTAATTAGTCTCAGTGTCGTTGGAAAGCGGAGCGTGAACGTCTCAGTGTGTGAAGCAGGGGACGGAACAATCGGCACAATGGCAGAGAGACGCTGTTGGAGCAGCTGAGCTGAGTGTTTGTGCACGGCTGATGGAAACCCCCCCAACACTAAAGTTAGGCGAGCGCCAGAGCTGCCGCGAGCCGGTGCCGGCTGGCAGACCGGCGAGCCCAATGGGCTGGCGCCGCTGCAGCTACAGAGCTGTTGTGTGATATCTCAGCGAAACAGATTGAGATTAGTCTGCCATGATCCACACAGGAGAAAAGAGGGATGGAAGAGGAAGCGAAGGATGGAGAGGGAAGTGGAGATAGAGCTGTAGAGCTGCTTTCATGCGATGCTAGGAGCATGCTCTAAAGTAGAGAGGAAGACAAGTTCTTTCTTCCTTTTTCTTCCATATTTCTTAATAACACAATTGCACTTTGGTTGCATCCCAGCTTTGCTATATTTAATGATTGGATGACAGCCACTGTATCACTTCAGCACACATGCAGAATTTTTCCCCAGTATGTTCTCATCACTTTATGTTCCATCCTTTGTCTTCCTGAGGTTTCGCCTCAGGCTCTGTGTCTTTGTAATCTCACCCCTGTGTTACCTTGAGAAGGCAGTCAACCCTCTGGGTAAATTAGTCTTTCAGTCTTTCATCTTTATTTTCTGATCCCAACAATTATGACATCTCCTCGTGTGGAAGCTCTTCTTCTTCTTCTTCTGTACTCACTGCTCTGTCCTGTTGGAGTCTGCCTGGCACATGAAGACAGCCCAGAGACCGGTCTTTGATTTTACTAGCTTAGAGAGTTTTTCTCCACGATGAATCATGATGAAACATGGCACAGCATGAGGTCTTATGTGTATTCTACAGATCTGTTCCCCACTGTATTGGGTGCTGTATGTTGAGTTTTTGACAGCGGGGATTTGCTAAATTGGATTAGCCATTATTGCTGAGCTTTTCGAATCTGACAGCAGTAGCCAGGGGACAGTCATCCATACAGCCTGGTCAACAGCTGATCGGTCACCATGGATGAGGCCCACGCACTGAGTGGGGGGTGTCCTGAGGCTTGGAAAAAGTTCAAGAAGCAGCTGATTGGCTGGCTACTTGGAGATCAAATTGAGTCCCGGATCAGAAGCTTGTTTAGCATTTGTTTGGATAATGAGAGTTCTCCAGAGATGAAGTTCAAGAAGATAATCTGATTAGAAGCCCGTAATGTTATTAATAAACCATTGATGGTGGAGCTGACTTTATGAGGGTGAGATGATGAAAGGCTCATAGGCAGTCAAGCTCCTGAGGGGAAGAAGTGCGCTGAAAGATGGCACTGATGAAAGTAAAAATAGATACTGGATGCTGTATTTGTTAGATTTAGGTGCGCTTTCAGGGTTGTTTGGAGGCAGCAAAGGAGATAAAAACGACATTTTAAAAAATGTAAAAGATATTATCAGATATGGAAGTTCATGGCTGCTAAAATTAAACTTACTGCCAAAAGTGAAATTCCAAAAATGCTGAATTTACACTGCCGTAATGATGATCACATGTGTAAGAAATTATGTTTACTGATTATTTCTGTTTCGAGTCAAGCTGAAAGGAATTATGAACAAAGTAAGGATTGATTATCTTGTGCTTGTATTACACAGAACAATCCGTGTCTTGTGAGTGCATTACACTCTGACCATGAACAGGATAAAAACCATGAGAAATGGAATAAAGTGTTACTTTCTGTGAGCTAAGCACATATTATACTGCAAGAGTGTATTCAAAGTATTGATTGTCCATACTGCAAAGTTTAGTATCAATCTGATACTACAAGTTTAAATTCAATTTCAATTTCAGTTTGATTTATATAGCGCCAAATCATGACAACAGTCTCCTCAAGGCGCTTTGTAAGGCCCCTACAATAATACATGCAGAGAAAAACCCAACAATCATATGACCCCCTATGAGCAAGCACTTTGGTGACAGTGGGAAGAAAAAACTCCCTTTTAACAGGAAGAAACCTCCGGCAGAACCAGGCTCAGGGAGGGGCGGAGCCATCTGCTGCGACCGGTTGGGGTGAGAGAAGGAAGACAGGATAAAAGACATGCTGTGGAAGAGAGACAGAGGTTAATAACAGATATGATTCAATGCAGAGAGGTCTGTTAATACATAGTGAGTGAGAAAGGTGACTGGAAAGGAAAAACTCAATGCATCATGGGAATCCCCGGCAGCCTACGTCTATTGCAGCATAACTAAGGGAGGATCTTCTATTTTTATCATTGTGTATATTTCCAGTTTTTATCTGTTGTACAGTGTCCTTGGGTGCTTTGAAAGGCGCTATTTAAATAAAATGTATTATTATTATTATTATTATTCAGGGTCACCTGGTCCAGCCCTAACTATATGCTTTAGCAAAAAGGAAAGTTTTAAGCCTAATCTTGAAAGTAGAGATAGTGTCTGTCTCCCGAATCCAAACTGGGCCTGATTATTTAAGACCTTGTATGTGAGGAGCAGGATTTTGAATTCTGGATTTAACAGGGAGCCAATGAAGGGAAGCCAAAACAGGAGAAATCTGCTCTCTCAAGTAGACTTCTTCTCAAGGAAAACACTACAGGGCGAGTGTTGTCGATACCAATACTTCTGACCCATAAAAACAGTGTATGTAGGGGAGATCAGTGGTTTATGACACGAATCATCATTAATTTGCAAATTCTGAACACATTTAATGATCACTAAATTAATGTGATTTTACTTTCCACAATAATTAGTTAACACAACAAAACACACTTTTCAGCATTTTATGTACTGCTTCTTTTTTTTCCTTTTTTGTTGTGGGTACTCTTTGTCAAGTCTTCAGTTTAAAAACCTTTCAAAGTAAAACATTCTGTAGAGAGAATTAGTTGATTTTGTGCCAGGAAAAATTATTAAAAATACCTACAGTGATCTGTAACAGTCTTTAGGAATTATATGTATATGGAAGATCCAAAGCTCTTCTTTGGATCTTGGCTGCCTTTTGTTCCGTTCTCTGGCGAGATGATCCCACACTGCTTCAATAATGTTGACATTTCCACTTTACAAGACCTGTTGCCACTCATTTTGCATCCAGTTCTTGTGTAATTTACCTCAGCATTTTCTCTGTTTCGCTTAAGCTGAGATGTTTCTGATGAGGCTTCAGCGAACATTCGATGGAGAGTGAAGGACTCTCAGGTGTCAGGTCTTTGCTGGATTATTTCCGACTTTTTACTGTTAATCTTTTGCAGATATTTTTCTTTTTAGGATTGGAACTTCTTCTTTTATCCTCCACTTGTCCAGTTTCCTTCGTTCTTTGTTTTTTTAAGGACACACTGCACATCATCCTGAAACATACCAAACGTTTGCCTCATATTTCTTTGGGAATCACTTTCTGGTGCAAAAATGTCTGTCAAACTGTGTTATCTTTGGCATTTTTGATAGAATTTACTAAAGAATCAGGAGCAAGTGATGTGTTTTTTGTGACAGGCTACCAGTTATAAAGTGCCTAAAGAATAAATTAATACATTTAAATAAATAAATTGGGTACGTGTTGATGTGTGTGCTGATGAATTCTGTTTAAAGAAGAAGCCCCACAACAAGGTTTACTGTGAACCAACATAAATATTTCACATTTTGCTGAGCCTGTGCAGCTTGATGAAGAAGCTTTTGATAGGAGATCATTTCCAGACCACATTAAAAGGTCTTCAAGGTATTAGGTGGCTTACTGAAAACAGAGCGAACACCATGCATTATGTGCAGTGTTGTGCTTGGTTAGTGGGACAGGTTGAAGCGGGTAATGAAGAGTGGAAGATGCAAGTGATTGTTTATCTTCTGCTTCGTAGATAGAAATGATTACTGGGTGAAATCACTCAGTTAACCTTTCATGACCTCAGCAAACCCTGAATTGTTTACTGTGGAGTGCACACGGCTGCGTCTGCACAAATTTATCCTTTGTTATCATGCAACAGAGCTTTAGGTTCTCTATATCATTTTACATGTTTGTGTGTATGTGAGTGTGTGTGAGAGAGAGAGAGAGAAAGCTATCGTGGCTATGCTAAAGAGGAAATGGAGGAGAACATGACCAGAGTCTTAAATCATACAGCCCTCGCTTGTCATGCTGCAGCGTGTATGTGTGTGCACGCAGTCGCTCCCTCGGCCAGTGGCATAAATAGCGCTAATGTTTTTCCTTGTGCATGTCACCTTTGTTTGCACACTCAGCTCTCTCCCTCGGTGCACAATCTAAAAACACATGTACAAAGAGTCTTTAACCTTCATTGGGAGGTTTAACTGCATGAAAAAGATGAGTCACTGCAACAAACCACACATCAAAAATCATTACAAGTCAACATGGAATTTAAAAAAGACACACAAAACTAAACTCTACAAATAATCAAAGGGATCTGACTTTTAGTTTAGTTTTACGTTTTAATTTCTCCATCACAGTAAAGCGGGAAATTCACTTAATTACATTTGTGTGGTATGTGCAGTGTGGCAGAAAGTTGGTGAGAACCAATTTAAAAGTGCATTAAAGGAAAAGGTAGAATCCATCATCTGCTACATTAACTTGTGACACGTGAGCCACATCCAGTTCTGCTGTTTTTAGAAGACATAGAAAGCAGTAAATATGGGGCATAATCAATGAAAAATTAAGAAAAACTCTTTTTTTCCTATGATAGAGTTCAAAACCACTTCCTCTTTTGTGAATTAGGGTGTTCCAACAAAACCATCCTTTAAAACTACAAACCACATGAAAAATCTAATCGTGTTTCTAAATGCTTTGCCCCGTTTTAGTCTCAATATAAAGATGCCTTTGTTTGTGAAAAGCAGCGATGATCATTTAGGTGGATTATATTACCTGCTGACAAATGAAATTCAGTGTTTGATCTTATTTACTTTGATGTATCAGCTTGAGTCTTGGCGGATTTGCAATCCCCGTACATCAGCCCTCAATACATGAGTGTAAAACAGCATATGGCTGAGTTTGCCATGAAGATAACAATAATCCTGTTAATTGTTGCCTTTGGACCGCAAAGTCAGTAACCCTCCCTTCAAGCTAACAGTGAACGGCTAACAGCAAACATGAATCTACAATATTACATAAATCATGCGATTAAAATAGATTACCTTACATCTTTATCTGCCTCATAAGATGTTTTGTGTGCTTTTGGGACATGTTTCTATTTCCTGATATTTTTAAGTCGCAGTGTATTTGTGTTCGCTCAAGCCATCATAGTTGAGTGTTTTGTGCTTGAATTGAATTAAACCATAATCATAAAGGCGACGATCACAGAATGGTTCTATAAGGAACTTTTTAAATGATATATGCCATTACAGATTTTGATATTTATTTAAAAGGACTGGAAGATTGTATAATCATCCATCCATTTTTTTAATCAATTTCCCAAGTCTGGATCACAGGAGGCTGGTACCTGCCTGAGGTGACTGGGTGACAGGCAGTGTGCACCATCAACAGACTGCCAATTACCATAGCGGTAACGCAAAGAGATGGACAACCACACCTTCACATTCATGCCATAGGCCAGTTTAGGCCTAATTTATTTAATTTGTGGGTATTTACCTGGTTAGAACCCACAAAGAAACAGGACGAACGCTCCATGCTGGAAGGTCCCAGTGGGGCCCAGTTGACTCGAAACCAGGGCCATTTTGGTGTGAGCTAACAGTGCTAACCACTACACCTTGCAGCAGCCCCTTAGGCAAGGAATAAAAGGATAACAAAACAACACAGCATGCCAATTCACTTTGTTCCAGCTGCTTCAAAGTGAGGAAAGTAGCAACTTTTGCAAACCTATTTTACATGCCTGAAATATGCTCAATAAAAAAATATACTGAGCCAAAATGCACGATGATTAAAGTACGAAATAGTTTTATGTTATGAGAACTGCTATGTTAAAAAACTTGTACTGTATCAGCCAAGCATAGATGTACTTATAGCCTCAAAGTCAGGGTAGTTCATTCCTTGAACATCCTCCAGCGCTCTGAAAATAATCCATTTATAAACAGCATTCAGGGAGAGAAAAGACAGAATGTGTGTGCCATGAGGGTTTAGTCCTCATAAAATAGTGATTGGCTTTCTTCATCTGCGTCCTCACGCTCCTTCACAGAAAGGAGGAACGAAGTACAGTACTGCTTTACACACAGTCACACACACCAGCTGTTCACTGCTTGCTGACAAAAGTACACACTTGAAATGTATGGCTGAGGAACACACAGAATGCAACTGTGAATACACACACGGTGTCATGGAAATGATGCGCTCAAACACACATCAAATAAGCAGGCTGTATAGGCAGATGCCCCGCAGCGAGAGACCAGCGGCATAAATATTCATGCGCTCCCATGATTGCAAAAATGTAAATAAGTCAACAGTCATGAAATTGCCAGCATCTGGTCACTTTTGGGGGGAGAGGAGAATAGGGAGAGGGGGGGAAGTAGGGAGGAGATCGGCAAAGGGGGGGAGGGCACAACAAGGTGGATTAAGTGGAGAAGGATGGCAAGACCAGGAGGGGAAATGGCTGGCAATGGGAGAGAACGCAGAGGAAGGCTGATGGGTGGGGAGCCAAATCACCCCAGATTATTTTCTACTTTCAGCATAATGACTCTCACTTGGATCCGTGCGCAATTACTTAATGATAAATATCCTGGAGAGCTTATCTATTTTGTGTTGTTCGAGTGGAGAGCAGCAGCTGTAACCGGCGCTGAGGAATGAGGAACATCTGTTTTACATGAAGAGAGTTAATGTTTCTGCGGGCGCCAGAGGATCACAGGTTGGGATCGGATCTCTCTTGAAGTCAGCAACAGTTTGTTGTGAAGCAAAATAAATAAATGTAGTTAACAGTTTATTTTCTATTATAAGAGGATCAAATTAATACAGTGAGAAGTGAATTTACAGAAATGCCATTTCCCCCTCCTCAAAGTGTTTACATGATTTCCATGTGAAAAGTAACGGGCCACCTTTACAAACCACCTTCAGCTCAGTATCTCAGATGTGCTGAAAGAGGAACCTGTGGGGAAGAGACTGTTTATTAATAATATTTTTGAATTAATTTTTAAAAACAGTCATTTCAGACCGGTTGACTTATATGGGAGAGAGCTTGAAGCAGCTCGACCGTGTTTCAACTGACAATGCAAGTCTCTGTGCCGTGAAAATTTTAAACGGAGTCGATACAGAGCCAGTGGAGAGGAAACAGTTTGTGAGGGAGTGATGTGGAACCATCTGTTTGTTCCAGGATGTAGCCTAGCAGCAACAGAGCTGTTTTACACAAAAATCTTAGACTACACACACTGACGTGAACAGAGGATATAGGCTCGAGATTATAATGTAGGCAGCATTTTCTGGTGCAACAATTAAAGATTCTGCCTTATCATCAGTGTATTTGATAGTATTTAGACTGTCCATTAACCTGGATAATCTGTAAACCTTATCATTTCAGTCACATGTTAAGCTGAATGGCATAAGTAATTAAGTAATAGTTCATGTTGAAATGCTTAGTAATCTGTTCCAAGTACAGCAGAGATAAAATGAATAAACAGTGTCCCAGAAATGAGCCCTGGGGACACCACAGGAGAGAGTGAAATATTTGGTTACTAATACATTTAGTTTATAAATCTCTTTTTAAACAAAGGTAGAGAATTTAACTATGACTATAATATTTAAGATATTATAGTTTTGCTTTATGAAGGCATCAAACTTAAAAAATAAGAGTCTTCAGAGTCACCTGATCTAGCTCTAACTATATGCTTTCTCAAAACCAGCAGTTTGAGAGTGAAGTGCTCTAATGGGGTGATAGGGTACTGTGAGGTCTTTAAGAAGGACTTTAAATTTGATTTTGGATTTACAAGCAGCCAAATGAAGAGAAGTCATTATAGGAGAAATCTGCTCTCTCTTTCTAGCCCCTGTCAGTACTCTTGCTGCAGCATTTTTGGATTAATTGGAGGCTTTCATGGAGTTTTTAGGACATCCTGATAATAATAAATTACAATAGTAACATCTCGAAGTAATAAATGCATGAACTAGTTTTTTAGTGTCACTCTGAGACAGGATTTTTATAATTTTAGAGATATTATACAAATGGTAGAAGGCAGTCCTACATATTTGTGTAATATGCGCATTGAAGGACGTATTCTGTTAAAAAAAAAAAAAAGACTCCAAGATTCCTCATAGTGTTACCGGAGGCCAAGGTAGATACTCTGTTTCTAAGATTTTTAGAGCGGAGTACAATAACCTCAGTTTTACCTGAATTTAGAAGCAGGAAATTCTTTAAATAGTAAATGGCCTGTATTTGTATAGCGCTTTACTAGTCCCTAAGGACTCCAAAGCACTTTACACATCCAGTCATCCACCCATTCACACACTGGTGATTGCAAGCTACATTGTAGCCACAGCCACCCTGGGGCGCACTGACAGAGGCGAGGCTGCCGGACACTGGCGCCACCGGGCCTCTGACCACCACCAGTAGGCAACGGGTGAAGTGTCTTGCCCAAGGACACAACGACCGAGACTGTCCAAGCCGGGGCTCGAACCGGCAACCTTCCGATTACAAGGCGAAACCCCAACTCTTGAGCCACAATCGCCCCATTAAGTGTAAGTAGTTGTTGTGTGTTATCTGGCTTCATGGATAGATAAAGATGGGCATCATCTAGATCTAGCTTTAAGTAATATTGCCTAAGGGAAGCATGTATAATGAAAAAAATAATTGGTCCTAGCAAGGAACCCTGTGGAGCTCCATAACTACATGTACACATTAGAGTCCATTAGATTGATACAATTCAAACCACTGCGGTGCAGTAGCTACAGCATGCACTAATCTTTGCAGTAAATATTGTACTCAGTGGTATTGAAGGCTGCACTCGTGTCTCACAGGACAAGCACAGACGAGTCTACTGTCAGAAGCCATAAGAAGATCATTAGTAACCATCACTAATGCTGTTTCTGTACTGTGATGGAATCCGACTGGCGATGTGGATGCAGATGATCAGCCAGCTGTTTGACAACTACTCTTTCAAGAATTCTTCAGAGGAAGGTTGAAGGGCTATAATCAGGTGGCACTGTCATGCATTGCTATGCTACACATCCTTTAAAATAATATTCTGCTCACAATCTGTACAAAGTAGAATTTCCAGCTGACTGTACTGGACAGTAAATGTATTCATGTTTAATATCTCCATATTTTGAATACATTTTAGCTCTGTATATTAGTCAGCTAAATACGTCTGTAGTTCAAACAGCTTGGATTGCCAGAAGGTTTGAATTCTTAAGACACTGTTTGTGTGCGTGTAAGGGTAGGGGGATTGAATATTTTAAGACAAAAATTAAAATATAAATTACCGTAAGAGTATTTGCTGTTATCTGAAGAAGATGGCTTTTGCTTCTGCTAAGCCGAGCCAACTTCATCTGTGCAGCCCTGACCAGCTATGCATGCATAAGTAACAGTAGTGCTGATACTGTGCTGGAAGGCAGGCGAGAACTCGTACAATCTAGGCCAGAGCACTTATCTCTGTTTGGTTTGCAGTCCTCGTTACTACGTGACATTGTAAACTTCACAGGGCCCTGTGGTAGCCTCTTCTGTACATTAGTCCTCTAGTTTTAAATTATTTTGTCTGGTTTATAAAGTCCTGGCCTGCTCTTTATACCAGTATTTTTTGTTTTTCATGAAATGTCTGAAAAATATCTTCTAAGATTTTTACAGGTATGTAACTTTTTAATTCACAACTTGAGCTTGGTTTAACTTTTTTATTGTCACAAAGCAAAGTGAGTTAATATAAAGTTGTCCAGCGTAGGTCAGACGAACCTGTTCACCAATCAAAAACTATTTTGCCTGTGCATTTGGTACAGAGCTACATCTGGCTAGCTCAAGACCCGGATTATGCACGTTTGCAAACTCACATCCAGATAACTGCAAACATTGCACTAAAGCTGTTATTCTCACAGTCCACTTGGGAAAAAGTTGGGCATACAATAGTGTCGCGTGGATGTCTCTGTCTGGCAACAAAAGATTGTAACACCTTGTGTTTGCGTCCTATAATAAGATGCACAGACACAAGAGCACCTTCTTCTGATTCAAGCAGATAACCATCAGTCCTACATTTACCATTCTTTTCCAATATTCAGTAGTATTCAGAATGTAGTGCACGAACGAAAATGAATCGCTCTATTTTTGAGCTAGTGCTAATGGAAATTGTAAGAAAGAGAAGCCTTCATGTCCTTGTGCTTTTACTATGTTGCAAAGGGTGAGAAATTGTTGCAGAGGCTACAGTGACTGATGACGGCAACAGAAACAACCTTGATCTGTGTTTGAGATGCTTTGACATTTTGTACTTACCAAAGTCAACCCAGCAGGAGCCTGTAAAGAACATATTTTACCTCACATCAAAAGCTCTCATTTCAACAACAGTTAAAATTCTTCTATGCATGCCCTTTGGAAATACAACCTGGGTGTTAAGGAACAGAAATCCCTCGGTGAAAGGGATAGCCATGGCTGTTCCTATGGCACATTATAGTTCTATAGTGTTAAAGTATACGTGTGTGTTCATGTATCCAAGGTCTGTAATGATTGATGTTCCCTCAAAGGCCGCTGGGCTTTGGGGATGGCAAATATGACCTCTACAGAGGTGAGTGGATCAGCAGCTCTGCTATGACTGACTGCTTGCGTGGAGGAATACTCTAGATGCCTCCTGTGACCTTGTCCAGCTTGGAAAACACAAGGCGACACTTTGTACGCAGATCTGAGTTGTTCATGTGTGTGGCAGTTGCACACCGTTACCCAAATGCATCCCCAGCATCTAGTGGGCAATCCTTATCTTCCTACAAGGGTAATGGACTGATAAACAAAATGCACTGCACCCCGCCTCTGAACCTCCAAAACCAACCAATCAGAGCAGAGTGTTTCTCTGATGTAATTCTTACACAATCCTTCTTATAGGTCTTGTGGAATACCACTGAGACACACAGAGACACACAGAGATTAACAGAGCATTTTCTGTCTGTTGGCAACGCACAAAGACGTGAAAACAAGCTGGAAAATAAACCTAAGAAGTGTCATCATTCATTTAAACAGTATCCCACTTCACACACATCATGAGAGTGCCTGTGTGGGCAGCTTACATACATGTCAGGATTCACATGGGCGACTGTGTGGGGAAGGGGACAGACGTAGTGTTAACAGGGAGACACACACCTCATAGCGGAGGTCCTAAATCTTCATCAGCAGTACCAGCTCGCCTGAGGATCGGAGCAGAGAAAAAACTCACTGATGAATGGCTCTATACAAGTGTGTCTGGCAAAGGCTATGTGTGCGCGTGTGTGTGTGTGCATTCATCTGTGTGAGGATGTCCGTTAGTGCTAATGTTCCAGGGGGGATTAGCTTCAAACCAATCAGGACAGCACGTTGTGATTAACCCCAGTGTGATATAACAAACCAGGAACATGCACATCCACAAAGCAAGCATCCTCTGCAAATGATGCACACGCACACACACAGGGTCAGTCAGTAACACAATGCATTATTCCTGAACATATAGCTGTTCAGTTTTGAATTGTAATCTTTGAAATGCCATAACCAATTCCCCAAATATAGGCCTCTAACATTTGTCATGCATAAATCAGCAGCTGGCTTGCAGCATAAAGTTTTCATTTTAGTTTTTACCAATGTAACTTTGAAGCCACATCAATCTAGATTTTTATATTAACATCAGAATATTTGTATGTAATGTGTAAATGGTAGCTATTATGAGCACACGGGGAATTATTATTTAACTTTGCACTTTGCAAGCTGCATCCTTAAACCATACAGGTGGAATGCACAGACACACACTAACACTGCTACATCAGCGACTAATAAAATACTAGGAATTTACACACTAAAACTAAACCACAAACTTCTAGGACGGGCTGTACCTCACAGCGGGCCATACTGAAACTCAGCTGCTTCTAATAAAATGCCAAAAAGTTACCACCAGCACAAACACATTGTCAGGGCGCTGGGTCTTTTGACCCTGCATTTTGAGTTTAAGTTTTACAGTTTAGCCTTGGGTTTAGTTTTTTCTGTGTTTTTGACTTTTCTTGTGTTTCCAGTTTATGGTTTATTGGCTGCGAGATTCCTCTTGTGTCTTCGTCTCACCCCTGTGTCACTTGTGTGAGCCTGTTGTGTCATCTGTGTTTACGTCTCCCTTGCCCTCTGTGTGTCCTAGTCATGTCCTTGTTCCTCTCCTTGTGGTTCATCTCTCTGCCTCCTCAGTCCATCTCTTCCCCATGTCTGTTTCTTTCCTCTTGTCCCCGCGTCAAGGGAGTTTTAGTGTGTGCCTTAGTGTGTTTCCTGTTTTATTTGACAGTCTCTCATCCAATGTTCAGTGTGTTGTCATTAACCTCTGTCTCTCTTCCACAGCATGTCTTCTATCTTGTCTTCCTTCTCTCACCCCAACCGGTTGTGGCAGATCGCCACCCCTCCCTGTGCCTGGAGGTTTCTTCCTGTTAAAAGGGAGTTTTTCCTTCCCACTGTCGCCAAAGTGCTTGCTCATAGGGGGTCATATGATTGTTGGGTTTTCTCTGTATGTATTATTGTAGGATCTGCCTTACAATATAAAGCCCCTTGAGGCGACTGTTGTTGTGATTTGGCGCTATATAAATAAAATTGAATTGAAATTGAATTGAATTTAGTTTTGCTTCCCCTGAGTGTCGTTTAGTCTATTTGCCTCCTCTGGGTTCACATGAGTTTCCTCTCTCCCTAATCACCTTTGTGCTTTTTATATTGTGTGAGTTTCCCTTTGTTCCCCGTCAGATCGTCTATTCCTTGTGTTTCATGTTCCAGGTCTTTCCATGTCCAGGTTTCAGTGTTTCAGTGTTCAGTGCTCATTGTTTAGGTTATTTTTTCCCAGTTTTGTTTGTGGTTAACTTCGTCTTTGTTCACTTCGGCCTTTCGTTTATATTGTTTCTACAGCCTAAATAAATGTAAGTAATACTTTCTAACATGGAAGTCTATGAGGACTTGCTTGGTTTGGGAGCCAAAAGAACTGCTAGTTACAATATGTGTCATGTGTGGTTTGTTAAAAAAAAAATCAAAAACCTTTTCTCATTCCAATTTGTCCGATCCCACCTTCAAGGTCTTCTTGGGCATGCCTTGTATAGCTCCAGACTGCTCTTTGTTTGTTCTCACCAGTTTGAGCTCAAACTTGCACAAAGATCAATCATCAAAGTTCTGTTTCAGACTGATCCACATTTTGCATCCATGATCACTTCCGGTGATGAGAACTGGAATCTATCCCAGCTGCCACTGGTCGAGAAGCAGGGTACACCCTGGGCAGGTCGCCAGCATAACACAGAGCTTACACAGAGAGACACACAACATGACATTCACATTCACACCTGACTCAGAATTGTGAGTTAGTATTCAGAGAGAACCCAAGCAGCCACAGTCACAACATGCAAACTCCACAGAGGAACTGGACCACAGGGCCAGACTGAGCTGTGTCAGAACTTTTCAATGACACCTTATATCTTCATTGGCTGATTGTCATACCAAAAGCAATTTGTTCAGACTACACAGTTGTTGTGTCATCATCTGTTTTTCACCCCATTACACTTAAATACATTATTAAAAGGACTAGCAGGTCAAGCTGCCCATAAGCCATAGACCTTGTGTATAGTGACTGCTGTAATTACTTCTCATTAAAGGGGCTTAATCAAAATTAAATGTATGTTGAGCGCATTTATTGGCTCCAGGCTCCTGGAGTATTTGACCTTAATGCTACCTTATCATTTATTAAAGTTTGATTATATTTGACTTCTGAATGCAAATATGAGTAAAAAGCTGTGACTCCTTTTGGGATCACTGCAAGCTGTAGAAATCTGAAATCTAACATTTAGAGCATGGTGTTAAAAGAATATGCCTTGCAGTATGCATCATACATGAGATATGAGCCCAACACAACAACAGAAGAGTTAGCAGAAAACACTGAGTGGGTGGACCCCGATGGAGCCCTCATCTTTAGCTCCGTTCTCTTATCAGTGTAACTCAAAGGAACCACATCTATAGATCTCCATCCAGCTTCAAGTCGTTGACCCCAACCACTGGCTCAGCAAAAGATTCCAATTCCATTTATCGATCTGCTCTCCTTCGTTTGTGGTTTTGTCGTTATCCGCTTCAACTGATGCTTCCATTCGCAATTTGATATTGATGCCTCTGCTTTGATCTGCTTTTCGTAGATTTTTGACTTTCCTTTGAGGTTTTCCCATTAACTCGTGTTATTCTTTGACAGGGTTCCCTTCTCCACTCAATAGGAGCTAGTGAACCGTGACAAATGACAATACAGGCGATTGGTTCAAATAATTGATTTGATTGACCAACTTATTGCCCTGTAATTAAAATTGGTTCATGTCCTACATTTAAATGCCTCAAGATAAGGAAAACAACAGCATATACTTTAATCAATACCAACTAAAGACTTGAATGTATGAGTATCCACAATCGCATGCATGCTGTAGGAATATCCTATTCAGCCATTTAGAGAGATGCAGCAGTTCTCTATGACAAGTCTTGATAAAAGACTTTTTAATCCAGACTAATCTTCATAGAAATCAACTAGCTGAGATGAAAAAAGTCAGTGGCATTCAGTGACTGCATGTGCTGATGACAGGAAATAACCACTGGCAACAGGAAGTACACAACTATCAAGTTAAACTTTCGTCAAGGTGCTATAATTGAACAACAGTGCCAACAAAGGAGGCTGTTGTGACATCAACATACTTACGGCTTTGTTTCCTACAGCTACCTTTTGGTTCCTGTCATAAAACAATGGTTACCAAAGATTTAAATGTTTTTAACCTGTTTTTCTTTCTTTTTCTCCAGCACAAAAATTGTAGGTCAGAAGTGATGCCATGGACACAACACAACTGCCATCCCAGAAGTCAGCTTTAATCTCGTTCCTCCATAATGAACTGAACTGCATAACTTTGTGAGAGGACAGTGCGAGAATCCTTCAGATAGATGAGTCTGAAGATGACTCATGTGTTCTCACTTCTGCATCTTCCTCCAGCTCAGCTTCTCCTTTGACCTTGTTTAGCGACACTAACCCAGCTCCTGCCATACCCTCCACCCTGGCCCCTTGATTTGTTCCCATACACCTACTGAATACATTTGAGTGTACTGTTGAATAATGACGTGGATCAACTCTTCCTCCACACCCAAGCGTGTCCTCTGCTATCAACCTTGCTTTTGAAAGCCTGTAATTGAAGATCTTTTTGTTCCCAGCTGGCTGGAAAAGGTTTTGTCAACTCAAATCAAAGGGGGAAGGTTTGCGAGAAAAACACGAGGCAGGGATCCATAACGCTCTGCTCCTAACAACATAGTGTCCTCTGCTAGATCTTCCATCCCAGAGTGTCTGCTCAAATGGACTGTTTACCAGGGCCGATTTATCACTGGGCAATCAATGAGAAGAAAGCAGAAGAAATGTTTTGCACCTACAACTGCTTAAGGAATGATACAAAGTATTTATAGTTGTGAAGGGTAACCCGGATCACCAGGTGCATCTACTTTATCGACCTGAGGCTGATAAATTGCGATTGCAATGGAAGTGCAGTTCTTTGAATGGCCAATTGAGGGAGGCTCAAAAAGCATGTTGATCTCTGGCCTCTAGAATTAATTTCTCCCTTTAAAATGTCGACTGACACAATGCTAAAAATGAGAAACCAATGGGCAACCTCATTGTGTAGCACTAATACATGTATAGACTACATTTAGGGTTCAACGTAAAGCGTTTTAAAGTGAATATAATGTTTGAAAAACGCACTTCGATGACAGCTGTAAACTCCAGTCACCACTCGCAGATGGAACGCTCTCGTAAGCAAATTTTTATTGCTGCTGTAACACTGGGATGGACTACAGCAGGCTACAGGTGTGGCTGTAGCTCAGGAGGTAGCGCAGGTCACCTACTGATCAGAAGGTTAGTGGTTCAATCCCTGGCTCCTCCAGTCTGCATGCTCTGCCAGCATGTCCGGTACTGTCCCTGGAGCTCGCTGCATGACTCCTGTCCTGCAGCAGAACCAGAGATCACACCTCTGCAAACAACCATAGAAAATTCTTAAAGTACATTTGAAGAACATACACAAAATTTAACAAGTAAATACTGCCCAGAGAGTGAGCTGCGTTCTTCAGGATCCAGAGCATCTTTCTAAGATGATGACTTATCCATAAAAACAGGAGCCATTTCACCAGTTCTGTGTAGTTTTTCTTCAACATTACAAACATTCAGCATCTCATACGTACAACTTTGGAACCTTTCACTTAATAGCAATCACTTTGATATATTTTTTTGTTTTATATATTATATTTTACTTTGCACAAATGCATCATCATTCAATTTCTCTCTATAACTCAGTGCGGTTTCTATTCAAACACTCTGTCCCCCCTCCTGTCTGTCACTCATCCTTTTTCCTCCTATTTGCAGCAGGAGATTCGGCAGACACTAGGGTTGTTGTTTTTTTTTTTTTGCTTGTTTGCTTGTTTGTTTTTTCCTCTATGTGACTGTATGATGCTTTCTAGCCCTCTGTCACACTCTACAGCCCCTCTCTGCAGGTGTCTCTCCCCATTCTGTTTCGTTCACAGCGCAGTGCCGAGTGCGATGACTCATCCTACAGTGTGAAAGACGTGAATTGCTGTCTGTGTTCAGCGCAGCACTTGCTTCTCTTCTCGTCTCCCTCACTGTCCTTCCTGTGGTCTCTCTCGCTCCTGCACCCCCCCCCCCCCCCCTTCTGTCTCCGTCTATGAAGCACTGAGCCGTAGCTCGGCTCTGTCACATGTAGACGTTGATGGACAAGAGGAGTAAGTGGCTGAGACAAAGGAGCACATGTTATATATGCAGATAGAGCTGAATGACAGCCACCTCATGTCACCTCGCTGCTGCTGCTGCTGGCTGTTACTGTACACATCACTAGATACTCAGCACCAGAGACTCGACATGAGCCAGAGTCCCGTTGCTCTCACGGTACATGTGTGCTCAAATTTTACTGTGGAAAAAAAATATTAAAAAACTGAGTCATAGAATACATGTGTGCCTATGATATCATTTTACAAATGTGTTGCCAACGGGGATCAGGAATATGTAGCCATTAATCACATGGGAAGCTATGTATTAGCATGCTAGCTGTATGCAGAAAATTTCCAAATTTCAAGAGGATTTAAATCAGCTTAGCTTCTTTCCTCAGATTAATCATCTCTGTGCACAAAGATTATTTCAAACTAGTGAATCAGACCTAACAAATGTTGTCCTTATGCTACAAGGAAATCTGAGAAAATGCTTTAAAGTTACAAGAAAATGCAGAAAGGTGTAACCGTAGTTACATTATATCCCGACCGTCCTAAATTCCCGACATAGCATAGAGGTTTGTCTTAACTGTGTTTGGTTCCAAGGCTAGCCAATAGATAACAGCTAGCATGCAACGTAGCACCCAGGGCTGGAAAATAAAGCTAGCATACCACCGATGCACAAAAGGCAAGACTTGAACTGGGTCAGACTTCTTAAAATTGCCCAACTTTACATTAAAAAGCATGTTTACTCTGCCATGTCAAGCTGCTGAACTCAACCTCTCGATCAAGGTTGTGCTGTTGGTTCATTTTATAGCATTTCAATGGAAATATCTAACAAAAAATTTGGTTTTCTGTGAGGTACAGTCCATCTAAGAACAATGTGCTCCAGCTTTGGTAAGCGAAATTGTAGTGTTTGATTAGTGTGTTACTTAGCAGGAATTAGCAGGTATCGTGTGTCATTTTTTGTGCCTGTATAATTTATTAATGTCGGCTGCTAATCAAAGTTGTTACCCAATAAATCAATAACATGATATTTTTTGGCTCCAAGATGGTGGTGGCCATTTTGCTAACATTAATTTTGATTACTAAAGTCCAGAAACAATGGGTGGCAGACAAAATTCTGTTGAAACTACGTGAAAATTAACAGTATTTTTATTAAATGTGTAAAACAGACTTTTGTAGAAGCAGAAATCTTTTAACAAACGCAGCTATCATCATCATGTGGCTTTCACATAGAATGCATTTTTAGGCACCTCCTCATGGGCTTCATTTTTCCAGCCGGGAGCAACGTCGATGTTTATTTTTGCAGAGGTTTAACTCCATATAAACACCCTTTTGTGTTTATAATGGTTTGCTCCACTAGCATACAGCTTCTTCCTGTTAAAAGGGAGTTTTTCCTTCCTACTCTCGCCAAGTGCTGGCTTGTAGGGGGTCGTCTGACTGTAACATTGTAGGGTCTTTGCCTTACAATGTATAGCGCCCTGGGGCAACTGTTATAAAAATGAAATGAATTAAGCAGTATTTTCATGTAGCAGTCTTTTAGTTGATCTCTTTTATTATCATCGCTTTTAGGTAATAATTTTGTCATATTTTAGGGTTTAAAATAAAACCCACTTTTTGAACACTACAGCTCTGCCTTCCTACACATTCTACAAAACAATCTGATATGTTTTTGTTTTCTTTTTTGTAGCTGTCGCATGTTTCTTGTCAGTATTAAATCCCAACAACATACACAGCAGTGAGTGTAAACAGCATTCTGCACTTTGGGTGCCGGAGGTCTGCCGTAACAATGTGTGTGTGTGTGTGTGTGTGTGTGTGTGTGTGTGTGTGTGTGTGTGTGTGTGTGTGTGCAAGCCACAGAGTGAGTTACTACAACAGTTCTGTTGTGGTGCTTTTGTGGGCTGTAATCTCTCTGTATGTTTACTTGTAAAATTGCTTTGTATTGTAAGTAGAGCAAATGATGAATTACCCACAAAAAACATGCACACACATAGTATGAATACACATACACACATGCACCAGCTCTCTGGCTGCTCCTCTTGTGCTGTTTGTATAATGTAAGTTCGCACCACTGCCCGTACATGAAAGGTAATATAAGGCTGAGATTATTACTCTATATCATATCTCCATATTTTTCTGCTCCTTTCATCTGTTTCCATTATCTCTCCCTGGAGTATTCCACCGTTCTTCCAATCAGCCTGTTTTCACCTCTTTTTTCCCGTCACTACAGCCTCCCATCGTTTCCCCAAACACACACCCAGAGGAAAAAGTGTGTGCAAAAATGGATTACCTGCCTTTTTAAGTCATATCTGAAATAGCACCTTTGAGCCCAATCATAAGCTCTGCATATATATGTATACATATATATGTGTGTGTGTGTGTGTGTGTGTGTGTGTGTGTGTGTGTGTGTGTGTGTGTGTGTAAATATATGCACATACACTCACAGAAATACAGTACACATGTAGATTTTAGGGAAAAGTACAGTTTTGTAAAAGCACACATTTAAAGGCTAACACATAGACACACACATGCGTGCGTGCAGACACACATACAGAGGTTTCTTCTTCTGTTCATTACTTTACTTATTTTCCCTGTCATCAGTGTCAATAAAAGCTGGAACAACACATACACAATGTTGCATCATGGACCATGGATATTCACGATGAGAGGTACATTTCTATTCATGCCAACAAGCTTCCATCTCTGTGTAGAGAGTACAATTGACGGAGGACAAATTGATGGGTGAAAGAGAGGCTCACATGCACAAACACATACACACTCGTATTAGTCTCAGTCCTATTAAACTAAATGCAAGAATAAATACAGCTCTGCTAGAATTATTCATGTGTTCTGCCGTCCCCTGGCCTGAGCAGTTCATGTAGGAGGGATGGTGAATAATCACAGAATGAAGAGTCGATGATGGCAGCAGGTTAGCCTGGAGGGAAAGAGGATGATTGACATCTCACATGTTATTAGTCTGGAATAAGGTTGAAGCACTTTTGTGAACTCGAGACTGGCGAGCGACCAGGGAACAAAGACATGTAAACACTTGGAATTTAGCGATATAACATTTGCTTTACAAACAGCATTAGAACATTATGCAACATTGCAACTGTGAAAATCATAGACTTTATTTGAAAGATGGATGAAGCCACCGTGACATCACTCAGAGGTAGGTTTGGTGGTGGTGGGCAATAAAGCAGTGGTCCCCAATCCCCGGGCCATGGACTGGTACCAGTCCGTGAGTCGTTTGGTTTCGGGCCATGAGAGTTGAGGCTCAGGTTTATGGTTTTCAGGGTGTTTATCATCATTTTTTTATCGTGTTTATTGTTAACTCAGTTTCCCTGGGTTTTTTCCCGTGTTATGAATAAATCTTTTTTTTTGGTACTGGTTTTATTTAGTTGTATTTATCCACAACACCTTAAAGAACTGTCCGTGAAAATATTGTCGGACATAAATTGGTCTGCGGCACAAAAAAGGTTGGGGACCGCTGCAATAAAGGATGTGGCAATATGTGAACATGAGGGTAGAGCTGGAAAACGTTTGCTTTGTGTAATTAGCACTGGCTACCTAGCTTGCCTCGGATCACAAAGTTGCTGGGTGCTATATTTTTATTATACTGTTGGTCTTTTTTTTTTTTCTAAGCGAGTGTCCTAGCTGATCGTGCCTCAAGAGTTGGCAGTTCATCTTGTAATTGGAAGGTTGCCGGTTCGAGCCCTGGCTCCGACAGTCTCGGTCGTTGTGTCCTTGGGCAAGACACTTCACCCGTTGCCTACTGGTGGTGGTCAGAGTGTCCAGCAGCCTCGCCTCTGTCAGTGCGCCCCAAGGCAGCTGTGGCTATAATGTAGCTTGCCATCACCAGTGTGTGAATGACTGAATGTAGTGTAAAGCACTCTGGGGTCCTTAGGGACTAAGTAAAGCGCTATACAAATACAGGCCATTTACCATTTATCTGTAAATATGATTAAAAACCCTTTGGGACAAAAAATTGTTTAAGCAATGCAAATGCAATCTTTGTCATTTAAAAAAAACATTGTTTTTACAAGGCTACCAAAATACATCGATTTTACCGTCAGTATGGCAATCCCACTCTGCGTAATCTATTTTAAACAACAGATAAGAAATTAGCACTGGTAACAGGTAGATTTCTAAGTGTGTTCACCATCACTGACCCCCTGAAAACCACCCACCTTTTGGGAAAAATGTGAATTCCTTGAGTGGTTGAAAGAGGTTACCTGCACAACTAAGTGAAGCTGACTGTGCTAGGGACTGTGATTAGTTAGCATATGTTTACAGACAAGTCAGCATCTTACCAGTAAAATTACGGACAACTGCAGCAATCTGCTAGCAACCAAAGCAATCTTTGGAATTGATTTCACCTAGCGACAGCTACGAGCCATTTGCCAACTGGTTGAGAGAATATACCTTTTATCCTTGTGGTTGCCAGGGGATCATCGATCAAGGCGATCTGGACCTGTTAGTCTAAGGCACAGGTGTTGAACTCCAGGCCTCGAGGGCCAGTGTCCTGCAGGTTTTAGATGTGTCCTTGATCCAACACAGCTGATTTAAATGTCTAAATTACCTCCTCAACATGTCCTGAAGTTCTCAACAGGCCTGGTAATGAACTAATCATTTGATTCAGGTGTGTTGATCCAGGGTGAGATCAAGGCCTGGAGTTCGACACTCCTGGTCTAAGGCCTCAGACTTTCAAAATTCACCACCAGTTGTCCCAAACACAGGAAATTAGCTACAGATACTCAAACTGTTGATGGCCCAGCTGAGTGTATCTATTTCTCCTGTAAAGTTGGAGATTTTAACATGAGCGTCTACAGACTGCCCTGTTTATTACTGTCTATATTCAGCTGAGAAGGTACACATGAAAACCGCTTTCAGTATTTCTAATTTGCTTTCAGCGTGTCACACCACAAACTCAACATGTAATCTGTACTATTGGTTTAACTCGTCGCTCTCCTACAAAGTCATAGCTTCACATAGTTGTCTTCCAGCGCCTGTAGCAGCTATGAATAATTAGTCTCTTTTCATAAATAAACTATTAAAGATGCTACGGGGAAACATTTGCTCTGAGGTCAGGAAATGAGGACAAGCAGGCGAGATACAGCAACAAATCATTGCACAATCTTTATTGAAGGCTCTGTCCTCTCACCCCTCTCAGTCTCCCTGTTCCCCCTCCTGTATCCTCATAGTGGGGTCAGATGTCACATTGAGGTTGCAACAAGTGAAAGCTCGTTCCCAGCGTCACATTTTGGACATTAAGATTTTAAGCCTCCACCTTCCTCTGCGTGTCGATCCCGATGAAGCATCTTTATGTTCGGGTAGTAAATTTTGCTCAAGTAATTTCACTTCAAAGATACCGAGGCCGTGACCAATTTTCTTTGCTCGTCTCAGATTCCCTTCTTGACGATAGTAATTACATACAGATTTAATTAATGTGGGAACGGGAAGGGAGGAGCACGAGGGGTCTTTGAACTGTACGTTCATAGTAGACGGAGGAAAAGATGGAAAAGGAAAAGAGAAGAAAGAGAGGGAGAGATTAGTGAGCCAAGGCAGAACGAGTTATTTTAGATCCCAAATTGTGAGCCGGAGCTGGGACCAGTAATCTCTGGTAGATGCGTAACATGTCAGTCTCTCATCTGTCTCGTCATTTTCTTGCTGTAAAGTTTAATGTGTATGGTTTGCCTCTCCATCACACGTGTCTTTGCTAGCCTTGCCGTTGCTCTTTCTCCATGCCGCCATCTAGGATGGTAGCCATCCTATCACCTCCCTCTCCTCCTGCTCCTTCCTCCCTCGTTTCCTTTTCTCCTGGGCTGCGGAAGCAAAAAGGGGTTGGAAAAGAAAAAACGCAGACGGCACAAGACAACTCCTTAGTGCTGCGTCAGCACCAGGCGCCTCAGGAGGATAATAAAACGACAGCATAATTCTGTACTGACGAAAGGCTAATGAGGGATGTAGAGGGGAAGAAGAGAAAGCAGGTTGACGGGGCTGGTTGCAGGTGGTCTGCCTATCAGGTGAGGCCATACTGCAAAAATAACAAACTCCTGATTTGTGTAGTTAGTTAGAACTTGTTACATTTTAGCAGACAAAAAGCAGCAGGTATGAGTCAATTAAAACCTCCCCCACCTATTTGAATAGTCACCCACTTCATGGCTTTTATCGCCTGCTATCAGTCCCACATCACAACCAGGCATCCTCCTGCTCCTTCAAGTGGCTAGTTACCATGTCATGAACAGAGGTAATGGGCGACGTCTGCTTAGTTTAAAACAGAAGCTCAAGTCCACATTAGCAGAGGTGGGGTGGAGGGGCAACCCCCTTGAATTAATGAAAAGTACCTTTTGAGCCTGCTATGCGGGCGTATCACCCACAGTGATACGTATGGGACTGATAACAGCTGATAAGAATTCAATGGGCAGATAGCAGCCAAATGAGTTGCAATACCTCAGTGACATCTTAATGAGAGTACGGATGGCCGTCTAAGTACCGCACTACACCGCACAACAGACTAACCAGTGTTGGGCAAGTTACTTTGAAAAAGTAATTAATTATAGTTACTAGTTACTTCTTCAAAAAAAGTAACTGAGTTAGTAACTGAGTTACGAGATTCTAAAAGTAATTAATTTATTGCGTTACTTTAAAAAAAAAAAAAACGTTTAACTCTCTGGGGTCCAGGGTATAATTGGCCATTTTTAACTACTTTTGATTTTCCCTCCACATTTCACCTTTAAAAACTATTTACTTTGCCTTGTTTGGTGTCATCCTTTTCAGCACAACCTCACGTGTCTGAATTTACAGTTATGTTTTCATTTTGACATACTGTATTAACACAATTGATCTAAAATCAGACAAAAAAAATGAAATCTGAGTAGAAAAAGTTATATTTTTACTGTAACAACCACAAACATGTTTATTTAATCATGTTTCATGACTTTAAATGCAAATTTAAATGGTCAATTTTAAAATCCTATGCACAAGTTTTGCAAACAACAAAGATATTTGCAGCCATTTACCTTTTACCCCTTTTTTAAATAACCATTTCAAACTATTTACATAACAGTCAGCTGTTCTGCATTCAATAAGATGCAACACAAATTATTTGTGCCACTCCAAAAATTTCTGTCCACTATAAAGGAGAACATCACAGCCTGATACCTGCAGGTCTGACAGCAGCAGGTGTATCACTCCTCCTGTTTTCTACCCGTAGTCAGCAGTCGCCTCATTCTGACACACAACACAAAACTATCCACAACACTACACACTAACTACACAAGACAACACATTAACTACACACTCCAAACCCGCTAAACGTCACAAATCTCTCACATTTCAAAACTTTCTCTCTCTCTCACCATCACTCCTAAAACTTCCCCCTCTTCCTAAACAACCAAATGTCATGTTGCCATATCATTTTCTGATTGGTCGACGTGGTGCATTTTTCCACCAACACGAAAGGGCAGGTTTTGTTTTGTTTGGGGGGGGATTTGCTCATAAGCAGAGAGTGCTTGCTAGCGCTGTCCTTAGACAGTAAACATGACGAAACTATTCAGGAAAAAACACGCGTGTATATTGTTTATCATGACTCTGGTTTTACGTGGCCTATCAACACAATTTCAAAACTGGTATATATCACCTTGTTGCTTTGTCATGTTGAAGTGTTCGTGTGATTGGCTTACCACGACTACTTTATTCTTCCTCAGTCAAACAGCAGCATTCATGCGACTGTTTTGCCCCCTTAGCTACAGGTGTTGTGCCAAAAAGTTATTGTATGCCAGAAAGTGACTGCCGCCCGCGGGAGTGCAAATGGAAACCGAATCTGTGACTCTGTTACTTGCAAATTGTCACAGCTATCAATCAAAAGGAGATTTTTAAAAAGTTCAGATTTTGTAAGATTTAGTCAGAACTCTGAGATAATGATGTAATTTGTGATACATTCTATCTAAAGCTTGGCAACAGACATCGCAAATTGTCTAAATAGTAAAAACGAAACAAAAAATTATTTCTTTCTTCTTGTTTGTCATGGTGCAAATCTGAAACACGTGGCTGTATAAAATCAATATTATTTTACAGTTGGTTATGACTGACTGGTGAAACTTTTCTCCCTCACCTCCAGGTCTTATGTCTGTTTCCTGTTCTCAGCCGAACAAATCGCCTCTTATGGGACATTGATAAAACTCCCACGTCTGTGCCATACACTATGTCCCATCTGTTAGCAGCACATTTGTTAGTCATGTAGCTGCAAGTAAAAGAGGACAACAATTATATCTGATGTGTAAAGCTCGCTGGAGATTAAGTCAAAGCTGGTCTGCTGCTAAAGATGTTATCCAAGTTTTAAAGAAGATTTCTCTGGATATGAGTTAGACATTTCCTGCTGTGCGCACACACACACTCACACACACATGGATCTGACGCCAACAGCAGTGTCTGCAAAGTTGAAAGGAGGCGAGCAAAGGAGAGGAGAGAAGGTAGAGATGATCGATAAAAGTAATTGTGTCCAATGATGGGCATCACTGGCAGCATTACAATCAACAGTGATGTCATCAAGTGCCTCCTGCAAGAGTCGTGGAGCAGTCTACAGACAGAGACAACTGAGGAGGATGCTTATATAATAAGATGAAGGAACTGCTATGTGAGAGATTAATTCTGCAAGTGAACTTGATGACAAACTAAACAGAAAAAGTGCTTAAGTCATGAACAGCAGGGCAAACACTCTGCATGAGAAAGACACGCTGGTTTTTACCCCCGCTCCTTCTTCCGCTTCCTCTCTCCTGAGCCTGTAGATAAGAAAACTTGAGGCAGGAGGTTTTACATTCTCTGGCCAAGCCACAAAGTCAACAGCATCGACTACCCTGTCAAAAATCGATGGGCGCAAAAATCATTTTGGCATCTCTGCTTCTGCTTGGAGCCAAACTTACAGGGCCTCATTTGTATAAGGCATTCTCACCCTATATTTGATGGAGATTGGCTTAACACACACACACGTACGCTGGTGAAAAATGTGACCTGCTGGTATTTCACATCATTAAATCAGAGCTGCAGCTGAGATGTGTAACAGTAGTTGCTGAGAAAACTAGCAGACCTGACCCGAGATAAAGGTTGGTCTGTGGCTAAAGGTCATTACTCACCGAGCATGCTGCAAAAACATGACACAAAATTCAAAATTATTTGGGTCTGAAGTTGTTGTGTAATGTATATGCACACACCAAACATACAGTACATACATACAAAAACACATTGTGAAAACAATAAAGTTGACATCAGCGCTGGTCCTGATGTTTCTTGACAAGAAAAGGAAGAAACGGAAATTCTGGTTCATTTAAATGTCACAAGGAGGCAACAGCAGGAAGTTGAAGCTGTATCGCAGCTGCTTTTGTACATTTCAGGAGGTCAGCATGGCAGTTTGAGCTCTTGTCGGCAGAGTTGGCACCACATCTAAGGAGGCAAAGAAATCATTTCAGAGACCCATTCAAAGCAGTGGTCAGATTGGTCAAATCTGTTTATACAGGTCAGCAAAATCTAGCTTGTTTCTACAAAACAAAACTTGAAGTATTTGCATAGATTTTACGTGTTCGTAAAGCTTACGTCAAGATCTTAAATGGGTAAGGTCTCCAATATATCAAACTGGCAGTTCCTTTGACCGAATTACAGGAGGAGCCAGTTCACAATGAGAAAAACAGCGCTGCCAAAAAGCTAGCTGTTCTATCAGTGTAGAAATTAGCATAGCGCAAGCTAGCAAGCTAGATAAAAGTTTAGTCTTTTACATTTTGTTTCATAGAGGTACTCACCTCATACTAATGTCATGTGAGCATATGGTTTTTAAACAGCATACTACAAGAATATAGACCTGTCACAGCTGCTGTTTGTCGCTATTATATGTAGGTTCAAAGAAGGTGCGCATAATGCTACAGCATAGCTTATATGGCACTGTGACAGCTTTTGTTGTAGACATGGGTATGCCAAAATAAAACTAGAATTTCCCCAAAAATAGACAGCAAAAAGCTTATGGTAGAAAGTTCCAATCCAACTTTATTTATAAAGCACTTTAAAACAGCCAACACAGGACCAATGTGCTATACAGTAAATAAGTTAAGAACAACTGATAAAACAAAACAGCAAAAAAATTAAAAACTTAGGCTACGTCCACACGTACACGGGTATTTTTGAAAACGGAGATTTTCTGTTTTCGTTTTTTTTTTTTTTTTAAATCCCGTCCACGCGTAAACGCAAAAACAAAGGAAAACGCTGCTAGGAACATGCTAAAGCAACAGGTGGCGATATATTCCTAACCGTTTAGAAATGTTGGCCAATCAGAAGTCTAGAAACCTGGGCGGGAAAGAGTAAACAAAGATAGCACATAGAAGCAGAACTGAGTCCTATGTGTGGAGGGACAGAAACTGTGTTGTATATGTAAGCATGTAAACACTGCAGAGATTAAAGTTAACAATAACAGTATTTTGTCTAAGTCCGCCATTGTAGAAATCCATTTCACCGAAACAATAATGTGGCGCACAGTCTGACGTCAAAAAAGGCGCACACCTTTGACGCTGCGTTTTCTCCGTTTTTCTCGTCCACATGTAAATGCAAAAACTGAGTTTTGGAAAATCTCCACCGTGGCAGGAGTTTTTAAAAATCTCAGTTTTCAGTGACCGAAAACGCCGTTTACATGTGGACGAAAGGAGCAAACGCATAGAAAAAACTGCGTTTTCAAAAATACCCGGGTACGTGTGGACGTAGCCTTAACCCCAAGTATCCACACCATTTTTTATTGGAGCTAGAGGTGGGCCAATTGATCTAACCAATCCTAGTCCAGAGAAAGGCTATGCTAAAGAGTCGGCTAAAGGTCGGAATAAGAGATCCCAAATGAAACATGCTATACAGTTGCACATGGAGAATGCATTACCCCATAAAAGATTAACTACACATACGTTTAGAAAGGCGACAGTGTGCATTTCTCTTGAATTTTACATCTACCTTCACGTGCGCCACTCAATCATAGCAGAAAACTATCAGCTTAATGACGTGTGATTCACAATCAGCTATGACAGCGGCCATTATGAGGCCCGAAAGGAGCGGCTGAAACTGTACAGCACAAGGGCAAAAGGTTGGGGTAGGCACCCACGACGTGTGCGCGGCATGAAAACAAAGCAGAGCTCTCCCCCATTTGTCCTCCCTTTTCTTTCCCCCCCTGCAAACTCTTAATACACGTGATTCAATAATGGAGATTAATGCACGCTGGCACGGGGACAAGTTTCACAGAAACACGCACACAGGGCATGATGGTGAGAAAAAGGCAGACAGAATTTGAATATAAATCATCAGTGTGTGAAGTGATGTCCACTGTGGAACTGATTTAGTGACGTGTCACGTGGTTTCACACACAACTACAGGTGAGTAAGGACGCTTCGAGATCCAGCTCTTCTGTCAAATCCACGGATGGATGATAGCGGGTTATGGTGGGTTTTTGTTACATGAACACTTACATATTCACACCTTTTGCATTTAGGCAGGTAACTCGGATGAGAGGATGGGTAAAGGCCCAATGGCACAGTTACGACTGTGTGCATCAGGTGAACACATGTCCCCGTTCAGCCCCAGTTGCTCAGCTCGGTGGTAGTTACAGCCTGGCCTCATTCACAACTTCCAAACTGCAAACGCACCGAAACAGGCTGCCTGAGGCCCGAGGTTACACTGGCCTATTTACGAGAGAGAGGCACCGGTGAGGACATGTTAAACCCTACAGTGAAGGATGTGGACATGTGAATGTGAGGGGGGACCAGTGAACACAGTCACAATCAGGGAGTGTGACCACATACCCGCAGAAACATCTGACTTTTTTTCTGTTATTGAATTCAATAACACATGTCTGCAACCAAAAAACTGCATAGGATTTTTTGACTGCTCCTTATAGATTTATAATCACTGAAACCTGGAAAAATATTTTTTAAATTCCATCAAGTCAGGTTTTCATGCTTTTAGTTTACTTAAGCGTATAATTTCCCTTTTTAATCTGGTATCCTATACTAGAGTCAAAAAACCATATCTAGTAATAATTTCTTATATTAATGTAATATTTCTAAGAGTGAGAATCAAGAGAAATAAAGCGAAAGCGTGTTCGGAGGAGCATCAAAGAGAAGAAGAAAAGGTTTCACAGACAAAAAGTAGTAAATATATTGTGAAGGAATAGTTTTTTGTTTCTTTCTTTAATTATAAGAAAAATGATACATAGTTAATTGTAACAAAATATAGATTTTTTTCATCGCTGTTGTCCTTTTTTGCAAAAAAAGACTGTACATGATGGAGGAAAATTGAATTCAGCACCCTAAAAAACATGAAATTTAACAAAAATATCCCATGCGGCTGAAAAAAACTTTTTTTTTTCCAGACCTGTGTAATCGATCGCACTCGCAAGGAGTGGGAAATTTCAACCTTCATTTCACTACCTGGGAACGCATCCTCATTTAGATTTGACGGGGTGAATGAGAATTGTGAACAGCTGCGGTTTAAGGCCTTCAAGATCTCCACGTTTATAAAAATAATACTAATGTAAGCTCAAAAAAACACTCTTTTAGCCATCACTACACATGATGCAGTAATTCAACAACTTTTTGCATGATCATGTCCCACAACAGTATATACAGTAGTATATGTGTTACTTCGGTAGCACATATACTAAAATTGGAACAATACAGAGAAGATTAGCATGGCGCCTACGCGAGGATGACACGCAAATTTGTGAAGCGCTCCTCATTTTTAGCTTATGGCCATACGACCCTTAGCACGCCCGAGAATGGTATCTGGGCAGCATGGTTGCACGGTGGTTAGCACTGTTGCCTCACAGTAAGAAGGTTCTGCATTCAATTCTACCATCAGCCTGTGTGGAGTGTGCATGTTCGCCCTGTGTTTGTGTGGGTTCTACCTGGATCCTCCCAATGACATGCACTTATTGGGTTTAGGTTAATTAGAAACTCTAAATTGCCCGTGGGAGTGAATGTGAATGGTTGTCTGTGTATATGTGTTTGCTCTGCAACAGAGTGGCGAGCTGTCTAGGGTGTATCCTGCCTGTTGCCCTAAAACTGCTGGGACAGGTCCCGTGACCCTGAAAAAGATAAGCGGAAGCGAATGGATGGAGTCATAAGAGGTTATTGGTATATTTTAAAATATATATAGAGAATCATAGGATTAACCCTTCTCCTTTGGAAAAGACCCACTTGTAGTCTTTGCTGGTACAGAACTCTCCCAGCTCATTATTCTTAGAGGCTCATGTTGCTCTTGCAGACGATTTTGACCAGATTGCATAGTTAGTTGGAAACTCCAAAGGTTGCGATTATCAAACCTCTTGAATTAAAGCTGAAAGTCTGCACAGACTCACATCATGACTGTTTGGTTTAAAATCCACTGTGCTGGTCACTGGTCCCAGTGACTCGTGAGGTCAGAGCGTGACAGAGTCGCATCTGTAAATCAAACAATCCAGCGATTTCCTCGCTTCATAATCTGCTTAAAAGACATTAACAGATTGCTGCTATCAGCATGAGGTCTCGGGCATTAATGGAAAACGATATGATGTGTGTGTTTGTACCAAAAGCATCTGTGCCATCATCACATAACTAATGACAGGCTATGGATAACATTCTCAAATGTCACCTGGGGACAAAACCAAATTACTCATAATTATTTTTGTCAAATTACCCACCCGGGATCTGCACCCCAGGAAATAACCAACCACAGATGAAGACTTACACAAACCTCTGTTGAGAAAGTTCAAGAGAGATTACATGAAGAAACTTAAAGAAGTTAAAATAGTGCAAATGTGTTAACCGAGTATTTTACAATATAAATAATAGTCAGTGTGTCTGATCGCTTAACATTATGGAAAAGCACGAAAGCAAAAGAGAAAGTAAGTGAGAAAAAGAAAGGGAAAGCAACCGGGAAAGACAAGAAAGCAAAAGTAAGAGAGCAGGGAAATATTCAAGCTAGAAAATAGAGAAAGCTCCACATTAAGAACAAGCTGACATTAACAGACATGAAGGTGAACTATTCAATTTCATCAGCCTTGTGCTGTTCGGTGGTCTTTTGGTAAATGGAAGAAGTTTGTAGATTTAGATTAGTACTAGTTTTCTGAAGTAAACCTAGAATAAACCCAGTTCAAAGTTCGTTTAGGTTAATACTGCCATAACAATAATGATGAAGTAAAGCTGGTGTATGAAACTCCAAGCAGTAACTTTTTCTCTCCTCAAAGCGAGGCTGTATGTAATCTGCTCCATTTGTTTGGTTGTTAGCAGTGTTGTGTGCACAAGTTGAAGATATCACATAAAAAAAAATGTGTGGAGGGTTTATAATAAAGGGGTCCTAAAATATGTGTATTTATTTCTCTTCATTCATCTCTTACATGTTGTCAAACGTCTTTTACCAATAGATCAGCAAGAATCTGTGTTGCTTAGGCTTCGAGGTTGACCTCTGACCTTTCCACATCCAGAAAACAGAACTGACTTTGTTGCTGTGACTTGGATAAAGAACTTGACTGAGATGTGGCTGCAAGGTTAGCACCAGTTTTAATCTGACATTCATCACGAGAGCGTACCGACGCTGACAGAATCCAACATCAGCTTCTTATCAGAGCAGCAGTGGGGCGGGTCTGTAGCGGCCTGGCTGTAAACGCTGTCCTGTGGTGCCCTCTGTTGGATTAAACGCGTGTTGCAGCTGATGTTAAAGCCTGCCGTGCTCTGTTAGACTGCAGACTAGTCACAGGGAAACACAAGCACTGTTTTATCCTTATAAAAATGATGCACACATAATCAAAGAACAGCACGTGGTAGCATTTTAAAAGTAATGTTTTATTTCATGCTAAAGCTTTAAGATCAATCAATATAAACCCCGAGAACATAAACGGTAATAAATAAAGCAAATCAGTCAGCATAGAGAGAAATGAAAACTTGCCTTTTCTTTTTAAAGAGAGAAAGAAAAAAATAGAGAAAGAACTCAAGTAATAAGAGATATGAAATTCAATTTCTCAAACTGTGGACTGACTCGCTGCAGATGCTTATCTCAGTGCCTGAGCATAGAGCACACTACATCTGCTTAGATAACAGTGAAGGGTGACTGATCTCAAGTAGGGAACAAATTAGAAAGATATGGAAGATACATTCAAAAGTTTTAATAACCAAAAGTTTTTCTTTTAATTAAGAGAATAGCAAAGAGAAGACAGTGATGTGTTCAGGTGTTTCATTCCTGGAGAGCAGATAGTGACTCAATCCCTCGTTTTTTACATCGACAATAAATCTACACACAGGCCGTTTGATTCGGGGGTGTTGTTTGCATATCTATGAATCAATACTAATACCCCAAAGATTTTATGTGTACAATTCAACAATTCAGGTAAAAACATTGATTGTTTCCAGTGTCTAGTAATCTCTAACTAGGCCTGTTAAGGTGTGACACGTTTTAAACTTCCAACACTCTCAGTTGGACGTCGAACGTACCGTTAACACATCTCTACGCTCCAATAAATAAACGCTGTGATCAAATCTTGTCTGGGCAGCCATAATCCGGCCCATCTTGGAGAAAGTGCTGAAAACACCCAGTCCACCTTAACAGCTGAATACACACCATGCTGAGACATTCTGTACAGCCTCGACAACACACTTTGGTTTTCCTCAGGCTCACACACACACACGCACACACACCTATTATTTACTTTTAAAAATCATTCAGTAGTAAGTACACAATAGCTGACAGTGTAACACAGGACACCTGAAACATTCTAACCAGTAGTTTAAAATCAACCACCACCCTGATTTTTAAGGAGACTTGTACCCACTCGTGTGCTTGTTGTGTTTTGTACCCAACACTGAAAGCAGCATTGCAGTGTCGGGTCAACTAATTGAATCAAAATTTAGCCATGCAGTCTCAAATTCACTTAAGCAAAACAAACTCTCTCTAAATCCATGTAAGTGGAAGTGATCTGGATTTGCTTCTCGCTTCTGCTGCAGCGGCTTGTAATCAAATCAGCGAAGTGGCGCTGCAGGAGAGCGTCTGCTAACAGAGTAAACAGTGTGCTGGAGTGATACCAAGTATAAAGAGCTTTGTGTGTGTGTTTGGACCAGCAAGTTGCCAGAAGAAGTGGGATGAAGTTAAAAGGCCAACTTCAAATCACCTGCACCCACGGAGGGGGGAAATTACAGAGTCACCATTTGGGTGTCTGTCTGCACCCTGCTGTAAGGTTCGTCTCTCAGTGAACACACACGTCGGCGCATATACAAGCACATGAAGCTCATTAAAAAAAAGACTAGTCAAGCGGAGGAGACGCGACAATTACCAGAAGCAGTCAAGTCAAAAATAGCCTCCAAAAAAGACACTAAACTGTGTGTTTCCCCTACAGTACGTGAATGGATGTGCTTACACAATGTTTAAAACGAAGAGATGTACTGGAGTATGTAGACTTAGTGGTGGCTGTAGTACACAATAGCGCCAAAAAAGAATTATCTATTTCTGCGTCCAAATTCTCCTTCGGTTCCCAAAAGTAAACAGCTTTTAGGCAGCTTTGAGGGTTAAAACGGCCCAAATTCATTCAACTCCAATTAACTGTGTACAATCATGTGTAGCATCCAGGCGGTCATTAAAAAGATGACGTCCAAAGTTTAGTGAAGTTAGCTAGCTAGCTAGCTACTTGATGAAGTGTTCATAAAGTATACAAAAGCTATAACTTTAAACAAAAAGGAGTGTTAGTGAAGTCAGGCTGGCTGACTACAGAAGTGTTGTTATGCGAATATCAACACAGCAGCAAAGGCAATGAATTAGATATGCTTTGGGGTGAGTACTTTTTATCCATAAAGTACAGAGGGGTACTTTATGGAGAAGTACAGCAGCGAGACGAGTGCCGTCATGCACAAAACTGACTAAATGGACCTGGAAACAGGGTCCATATGTCATCACACAACAAGCAGAGTATAGTTGCTGCTTTATAGTTACCTTTTGTATTCTCAGTTTTCCTAATCCCCTTTTAAAGTGCCTACCATAGCACTCAAAAGTCAAAACTGAAAAGCTTAAAGTTTTATGGATTTATCTAGAACTTACAGTGATAACTTAGCAGTACCAGCAATTTCTTAAATTCTTGAACTGCTTGAATTTTAGTTTATTCTCACACCAGCAAGTGAAATGGCAAAGCTGAGCCACATCTTTGACAATAGCTTAGCTGACTGACAGTCTCCCTCTCATTCTTTTTACATTATTTTACTCTTTTTGACTTGAGAAAGGTAATGCTACAGATGCTAGCTGTGTGCCAGCTGTCTTAAATTAACAAAGTTAACAGATGCTTTTAGTTTTTAAGAAAAAAAAGCTTCCTTTTTTATAATCAAACAGTAGTTCATAATGTACATACTGGTTTCAGTACCATAGTGAAGTAACTGTTGTGGCTCTGGAAGAGGCAGTGTACTACTGTAGCCAGCACGCTAACAGCTAAAAGCAAGCACCCAAGGCATGCTAGCACTAGTCAGTTACAATAGCTCACCCAGGTTCTTTCTCCTTTCTTCTCACTGTGTTGTTTTTCTTTGTGGGATATCATTTGATGCGCTTCAGTTCTACTAAAGCGGAGGGAAAAATGGCTTCTAACAACTTGCTAACAGTCAGTCAGTAAGCAAGAAATCGAGCGCTAATGAGATAAAACGTCTGGCACACTTTAGCTATTGACTCCTTTCTCATTATCGTTTGCATGAACAGTTTTCACTGTGACAGAGGAATAAAATTAGAGGTGCAAAACAACTAAAGAGCTGCATAGCTCCCCTAAATCAACTTGAAACATTATCATTGCACTAATATGACTTATAGGAGTTTCATGGTAATATCACTGCATGAAAACTGACAGTCGTCAGCTTTACTTTTATATTGGTATTGGAAAAAATTAAATTGCCTTTCTTTGCCGATTACCTACCAGAACTTAAATGTTTTTCATTCATTTATTACATTTATTTTAAAGGCCCTGCTCCCTTTTCCCTACTCCTAGTTTCTTCTAATTATATATAGCTTTATGAGTTTTAAATCATAAACATTTTAGACTCAAACTTATAATTTCATATTTTGAAACCATTACTTTCTCAAACTGTCACTGTGCTCCGATAATCTTGTTCTGCTGCAAGTTTTGCACTTTGTATTTGATCCACTTTTTACACACATTTTAACTATAATTTTAGGGTCACTTTTACCATTTTACATGCCGGTGTGAGACTTTCAAAGGATAAAAGGCAAACAAACATTCTGACCGTGTGGAGTACGATGTCGACACATGTTAAAACGTGTTTGTTCTGCTCAAACGTAGCTCTTTGGTACATTCCATCACCCCATGAAATGTATTTGACATGAAACATTATAATCATAGACCTACAAAAACAGGGTTGTGCATACCTGAGAAAGATTTTTTTTAAAGTGAGGAGGAAAAAAAAGTCATAAATTGAGGCATGAGGGTCAAAAAAAAAAGGGCTAAAATATAGCTTAAAGAGAAAAGAGACTATAAAGACTCGGCAGTTCTCCTTACAACATTACATTCAGTTACATCAGTCACACCTTGTTTTTCCTTTCTGATTCAGCTATCGCCCACTCTGATCTGGAATAAAAAAGGGAGAAATGCACCAAACATGGAGCTTTTCTCCCGCTGACTTCAGAAGTGTAAGTAATGGATGAAAACTCTTGGGCGAACATGTACACGCACACACACACACACACACTTTGTGTTCATCTCCACTGGACTTATTTTTCGTGACTAAAGCCCGGCCCTTGTCTTCAGCACCAGCTGATAAGTCTTGTTAAGGCCAGCTCGTTAGGAGAGGGCCATCTCCGTGGCAACAGCTTGGTGACATCATGTCCATTATGCAACGTCGTGTAAACTGGACGTTTTTTGTTTCGTTTTTTTCAGTAGTGAGAAATGAGTGTTTTTGGTTTAAAGAGTCAGTCGAGCAGCACGGCTTCATCGCCGTAGGATGGTCAAACAGGAGCGTGTGCACAGCGTTCTTCAGTGTGTTTGTTAGCTAAACACACTTAATTCCATACGTCTTCCCTGCAGCGTGTCTGCGTCAGTAGAACTTGTCATCGATGCGGAAGTGTGGCCTGGTGACATCATCGGGGTTGAGGAAGACGGATATGGATTTCCCAGGGTTCTCTGTGACCAGCTGCTGGAGCCGCTGCGCCAGCTTGTCCTCTGAAGGTGAGATGATGCCGTTGGCCGAGTGATGCCCGGGGGAGTTGTGGCCGTTAGTGCTTGCTGTCAGCTCCTTCTTCAGCTGGCCCGCCTGCTGGGCTTGGTCCAGAGCCGCCCGCAGGTGCTCGCTGGGATCCGAGCGCACGTGGGCCAATTTCCTGGCGACAAGGAGTGCCTGGCCGTCTGTCAGATGCTCCAACATGTTGCATTGGGGCAGGAAGTAATTTGGACAGTTTTTACCCAGGATGCAATGAGCCAGATCATCCAGGAGTCCCAGGAGGAGGCGGCCGGGTGTGTCGGTGTCCGGGCAGGACAGGTAGGCAGCAGGAAGCCGGTCACAGGCCCAGAAGAGAAGGGTGCGCAGGTGGTAGAGGCTGAGGCCTGTTCGTGGACGGGCCAGGATACGAGATAGGACGGCCTTGGCTGCTTGGAACGCCTGGGCCATGGGGAAGGGGATGCACTTCTTCAGCTGAACCTGTAACAGAAGAAACAAAAGCCAATGAGTGACCAGTTAGTAGGAAAGAGTGCAGGGAGCTGCTGTTGATTTTTACTTAGATTCCTCATTTATGTGCACTTGTTTCTCTCTAATTTATCGCCTCTACAGTCTAGTTTGGTCGTGCTAGCTTCTTTCAATAGTTTCTTTCTGGTACCAGATGTCCACATATGGCTGTGTGTGTTTTAGAGACGTGGTGAGAGATGGAGTAGAGCACACAGAGAACTAGCAGAAGGCAATACAGCCTTACTCGAGTTGATCTCAACGCGTCAGCTGGCAACAAAAGTTTCCCACAGAGTGTTTACTTCTCTGAAGCCACAGAGAGAGACGCTGACCTGTCCACACCGCAATAGAGCGACTTACATAGACAGACTTGCAGTGACTCTTTCTGTCAGATATTGTCACAGGCTGCTTTATGATTACATATAATGTAATATGCTGACTCTAAAAAGAGTCAGCATATTTTCACTTCTGAAACTTACTTTGAGGCATCAATTTTCTGTCTCCAAAACAAGTCAGGGTTAAGTAACACATCATCTTTGCCTCGCCTGTCGTCATGTGTGGAAGAGCTGCCTTAAAATCACCAGCACTGAATCAGCGAGCAGAAAGGATGCAAAATAATTCTCATTCTTCAAAAGTAAAAATACCTCTAAGTGCTAAAAATGCTACATTTTCTTTATCCTTGTGTTACACACAAAGATTATGAAGAGTATTATCAATAAGAGTATCAATAAAATGATACCCAATTTTGCAAATAAGAGTGAAATAAAAAGGGAGCATAAATGAAAAAGAACATTGGAAACAAAGAAAATTGTTACTACGGTAACAATCTCCCTCACCTCGCTGCGTGAGAACGCCAGTCTCCACTCCCTGTCGGGCCGACCACCCAGCGGGGAGCAGCAGGGCAGCAGATAGAAGCCAGATATGGCCTCCTCCTCTGTGATTTTACCATCCCAGAAGTGGTTGGCAGTCAGCCAGCCTTGGGCCACAGCGGGCCAGCCTCGAAACGACACCACCGGCAGAAGGTCGTACAGCACCCGGCTCGAGCCTGCCTGCAGGAAGGAGAGTGTGGAGGAATATTAAATGTCACACACTCGGTGCTGAATTACAAACAGGGCGCGAAAAAAAATGATTTTAACATTTGACTACAATCCTCTGCAATAATGATTTCACTCCACATAAACGTCCCATGAATAGGAGCAATTTTCTCACAGCTGCAAAGTTAAACAGCCCTGATGTTCTTTATCGACTGAGGCGTAAAGAGGGCTTCAGTTTATCACCGAAAGAAGAGCCGAAGCTGTACCTGCAGGATAATAGTAGTGAGGGGTCCGTTTCTCTCCAGGCGGTCTGGGGTGGGGATGCCTCTTTGGGGGCTGCGCCTCAGCTCCTCTACAGCCTCGCTCACGACCCCCCAGAACCAGTCCGTCACCAGGGCGGGAGAGAAGTAGCATCCATCCAGAGACTGAGGGGAGCCCAGGGAGGGGATGGAGCCTTTACCTGAGCGGGGAAGGGATGGAGTGAGGCAGGATGAGTCACTGCTTCTATACATTTATCTCACAGCGTGCAGTCACAGAGCCCGAAGATCTCACATTCATCATTTCAGGTGCTTAGCCAGAACCCCACAAGACCTGGAAGACCGTTGTTATCGTTTTCTGTACTTCTTGTTCACTTTACTCGAGACGCTGCAGCCTGCTACAGTAATCTTGTGGGGCTGTTTATACACACTAAAAAAGTAGGACACTCAATACATCACATATTTACGGCGCCAAAGTTTCAGGGTCCCGACGGAAGCCAATTTCAGACAAATACTCCGGGCACGCTAATGGCCCGTTCCCACTGAACGCGTCATTTGTCACATAAAAATCGCGGGCAAATTAAAAACTACTGCAGCCGCTGAAACTGCTCCCGCAGGACGTGCATAAGTCGCAACATCATTGGGAGCAGGCCTCAAGGCTGTAAACTTCATTAAATAGATTTAATTGATCTTCCACTGTTTACGTGTTTCCCCTTTATTTCCTCTGTGCTATACAGTGTAAACTGTGACCTAAAGGATGAGAGAGGCTGAGACGTGAGTAAAAAAGGTGTTACACTCGTAAACGTCGCTCAGTTTATTTAAAATTGTATCACTACACCGTGCATCAAGTTATGGGAGACACGACTTCGATTCAGTCAGCTCACACACAGTCCTCCTCTCCGTCTAGGAAATTCTCCATCCCAGTTTCATCTCTGATTATCCTTTTTTTTTTTTGCAACTCACCCATTTCCTCCTCCTCCTCCTCCTCTTCCTCAGTGGGATGCCCATTCTCCTCCTGGCAGCAGATGCTCCAGCGGGACAGGATGCTGGAGTCACAGAGGCGAAGGCTGAGCCACGAGTGGCAGGGCGGGGAGTGTCTCATGTCCAGAGTGACTGGCTGGTTGCGGTCGTGAAGCTTAAGGGCGGGCACCAACAGGGTGAAGTCCAGGTCAAAGTCGGCCCCTTTGGCATAGTCCCCAAGATCCTCGGGGTTGAGGTCCAAGACGCCCTCACGGGCCCCGCCAGAGAGCAGCAGGTACTCGTTGGCCACCGGGAGGCGCTGGTCCACTTTCTGAACTAAGCCTAGAATTATTGAGCAAGAGGAAGAGAAGCTAATTAAATAGGTCCTGCTCTTCTTTTCCTTGTTCTCTGTCAGATTTCATTACACTTGTAGATGCTCACAGATGTGTGAGTTTGTCAAAGAGTCCTGCATGAGCACTGCACTAGACCCTAATGAACAATTCAGTTCTTACATGTAGGACTGAAAAATCTCAATCCCAGCCCCACATATGCTACACAAACATGACGAATAAACAGACACAAACAAAGATCCTTTTACACATCTCCAGGTAACGAGCTAAAGAAAAAAGGATAAATGTTTTATAGTTTTGTTAGCTAAGTGCATATATAAGATGAAGGTGGGGTGATAAATATCAGTAATCAGATGATCATCTCATTATATCCTCATTGTATTTTAGTCCTGGCTGCATCAGGAGTGATAAAAAGAATTCCTCACTGTTATTTGGACAGTTTATACGAGAGAAACTCGAGCCCTCAAATCCCTTTATGGCTACTTAGCTGTGCTGTATATGTTACAGGCTCCAGGCCCCTGGGAGCTGCAGTGCTGGAGTCAACTAAATTATGTTTTGCCAGCTGTAAAGTGCAACTGAGAAAGCCTTGATCATACAGCCAAAACTGCACTGGTGTGAAGCTCCCTGCTAGCTACTATAGGTCAAAGGTAAAGCACAAATATTTCAAAAACACTTTGCAGGGAAGAGATTGTTAGAGGTTGAACCTGAGAGTGTTTATCCCCACAGGGCAGTAAAGCAGCTGGAGATAGCTGCAACGGGGGCATCAGACCAAGCCAGCAGGCCATGGGTGGGGGCGCAAAGCTCCTAATGTGATCCTCTCATCCTGTTACATGGGTACAAAACCTCAGTGGTATGTGATGTTTTCACGTAGAGCCATGTGTGCGCATGTGCGTGTACCTGTGTGCAAGGCAAATATCTAGATTACTCTACGCATTATCACAGGTATATGACCGGTGCTGGTACAAGCAGAGACCCAAAGACACAGGACAGATGTCATATCAGAAAAGTTGGACAGCTGCAGTTACAATATTAGCCAGTGACAGTCTGCTAAGTTTACCAGCTTTCCCTCTGAAAACTACAATATTATTGGACAATTATAGAATATAATTTATACACAAAGAGAAATTGTGCTTAATCCATAAAGTATTTCAAACTGATAAAGCAAAAACATCGACTCATTTTCCAATCAGCTTCATCCACAGACAGACAGAACAGGAGTCTAATGTGAGAATAGAATCAGCAACACTTTAACAACAATAGTGAAAGTAACTTAACAATGTAACTTTTGTACCATCTACACAATATTGTCACATAATAAAACTCCCCCAAAACAATTAAATGAAACTCCCACACACTGTCGCTAATACATTTATTAAAAAATTACAACACTTCTGTCCTTTTTACCTTCATCAGGTACCTGATTAGAATATAATGGCCTAAATTTATTACCAGGAAGCAAGACAGTTTGTGGGAGTTTCACTTAATTGCCTTTTGGGGAATTTTTCTTCCAACGCACCTACAACATATTCTGAAATTTAAAAATATTTTCTATTGTGGATCTTGTATACTTAGCTTTTTGAGCAGCTACTTAAAACCTGGCTTTTCGACCACGTAACCGCACCAGGAATTTCCATCTACAGTTTGATCTTCCCATCATAACGAGTGAGTACTCCAGCGACGCTTGGTGGAGTAATTTGTTTACACACATCATGATCTGCTATTATATATGATGCATTTCTGCCTAAGTGTGTTATTTCCACCCTAAGCAGAAACAGTTTTCCTGCATATTTTATGAAGTGCAGCGCTTTGGTAGAGGTTGTTGAAATAGTGCCCTTTTTACCAAATTATTGGAGACTGCCACGCAGCTCTCAGTTTAAGACATGCCTGGGCTCGTCTAGTTGTTGTGTGGACAAGTGAATGCAAATGCATACATAAAAATGTATTATTATCACAGGCGCCATGATATGGTGGAGCCCTAGAGATAAGCCTACGGTGCCCCCGAGAGGTCAAATGGACTGGAAAAAAAAACAGCAGCAATGAGAAAAAAAGCACAAAAAAAGCACATTAGAAGTTGAATAAAAGACTACAAAAATACTTACTACATTATCGTGTCCCCAGAAACACTTCCATTGTTTTAGCTTTTTTTGTGATTGTGTTTTACGCGACCTCCGTTGTGGTTTTTGCTTTAAAAAAAAAACCAAAACTATCTGTTTGACGTCTCACGGCCACCGTATCAGCCAAACGATGAAGCTAATAATTCGCTAACACAAAGTGGTATAAAGAAAGCCTTTCTTAGGTCTTCCAGTGATGTAACCTGTTAAATTTAATGTGGTTTATCTGGCTGGTTTCCTAGTAAAAATTAAAGAATCGTGTCATATAAATAATAAATATAGAAACAGCAGGAACAGCTGATGAGAACCAATGCAGCAGCAGCATCACCACCACATGCTGTGTGCTACTTTACATGAAAAAGGCCAAAGAGTTAGATTAACTATAAAGTATTAACAAAACTGGCTGGAAACTGGAGGAAAAATGAACATGGGACTAGCGTGTGAGTCAAAGTCAAAACTGCTGATGAGGATCTCTCTGGTGATTTGCTTTGAGAAGTAGGAGGAGGAAAAAAGAAAGCACCACAGGGTGAGCTGTCGATGAGAAGAAGGAAAGCAGGAAGTACGTGACAGCTCGTCTTTAGATCTTCACATTTCTCAGCAGAATCGGCCCATCTAACTCTACGAGCTCCATTCGTTCTCCGACTAGACAAGTGCCGCTCACTCCTAAGACAGATGCTCCTGTTGGACTTTATGTAAAACACTCAAAGTCCTCTGCATCTCCAGCCGCCCTCAGCCTTCCTAAAGGTGATAGTGTTACTAGTTTTAAACAGGTAATTCAGTAATCTAGTCTGTTTATCAGCCATCTTGACAGAGGAGTTTTCCAGCACTTAACCTGTAACAGTGGATTTTCAGCAAACATCCTGCTAACAGAAACCTCATATTGTTGTAGCCAACTGATGATACCATACGGAGGTCAAGCATTGGTCCATGGTGCTCGCTACAGTGCAAAACACATCATCAACTGACATGCACCGATCAGGCGTAACATTAGTGAGAACTCTGAAACTTTGGGTCCTGCCATCCGTGTGGATGCTACTTTGACACACATCACGTACGTACATGGTTGAAGACCATGTAACCTTTTCATGGCAACGGTATTCAATGATGGCTGTGACCTCTTTTAATATGATAATGTGCTCTACCATAAAGCAAAAACGGTTTAAGAGTGCTTTAAGAAGCACAACAATTATTTTGAGGTGTTGATTTGGCCTCCAAATTCCCCAGATCTCAATCCAATTGAGCATGTGTGGGATGAGCTGGAAAAACCTGTCTGATCCAAAGAGGTCCCACCTCAAGACTTAGACAGGACTTAAAGGATCTGTTGCTAACATCTTGGTGTCAGGTAGGACAGCAAACCTTCAGGGGTCTAGTGGAGCCCATGCCTTAACGTAGGGGTGGGGGAACGTCCTCAAGGGTCGGTGTCCTGCAGGTTTTACATGTGTCCTTGATCCAATAGGGCTAATTTAAACGGCTAAATTACCTCCTCAACATGTCTTGAAGTTCTCCAGAGGTCTGAGGCCTAATCACTCGATTCAGGTGTGTTGACCCAGGGTGATCTCTGAAACCTGCAGGGCATTGGCCCTTGAGTCCTGGAGTTCCCCCACCCTTGCCTTAACGGGTCGGGGATGTTTTGGCATCAAAAGAGGGGCTGACACAATATTAGCCAGGCAGTTATAACAGTGGGCACAGTGTGACCAACTGATTATCAGAACTTCAAACCTGAAAAGACAGAAAGAGACAGGGGGAAAGGGTAGAAATGGTAAATGGGCAGATCAAAGTGAAGAAGAAATAGAAAAGACAGTGTCAGAGACGCCAGCCAAAGGGCAAAAAGTTTGAAGCTCCAGCTCCTCTGATTTGTTTGGTTTTATCTGCCACTGATAAAATGGGTCAAATAGGCAAGGAGGAGGAAAAGAGTGATGAAAAAAAAAAGAATAAAAAGCATCTTATCTCTCCAGCTTCGCTTAGAGACCAGAGCACAGAGGAGAAACTGCATCAATTAGTGAGGACTCTTCAGTCTCCACGCTGGATGTGGGGAGTTTGAGGTTGTTCCAAAGAACACAGTCGACTTTTTAATACCAAACTCTCAAATCGACAGTCGCACGCTGCTTCGCTGGGCATCTGCCAGTAAACATGCGGGCACACGTGACTCGCACAACACACTGTGATGTGTGAGTCTATAGGCGAGCACACACGGTTGAGAACAGAACTGAAATGGAGACAGTCTCGGCTGGTTTCACAGCGTCGGATTAACCCTAATCCTGTAAGAAATGTCTTTGAATGCAGATTTCTATTAAAGGAAAATTTTTCCGTTAAGAGCTATTTCTACTCTAGACTCAATTCTAGGTCTGTGAAATGACTATTTGATAGCAGTTAGCTTCCACACATGTCCAACCTGTCTGACTGATGTTATTAGCATGTAACTGTCAACTTGCCCCCATCTAACTGAGCACTGATTGCAGACTGGCTCCCTCTTATGGTCATCTCATGCACCAAAGCCCCTTTTGAAGTGTGCTGTGAGTGGTTGCAGACAGGTCCCCATCTTAGAAGCAACCACTTCAACCTCAGTCTCCAACCACTGTTTTCCCCAGTGTTTCCATTAGCACACTTTTAGAGGGTTTTACATTTGACCAGTGTTACTACATACAATTATAGTATTTGCTTTTGTGAGCACTAAAGTTACATTTAAAAGAATACTTCAAAATAAGCCCAAAGGAGTGTCTGGAGGCATTTCAGGATGGCTGCCAAGTGGCAGCTTCTAGACAAGGGGTGGGGAACTCCAGGCCTCAAGGGCCGGTGTCCTGCATGTTTTAGATGCGTCCTTGATCCAACACAGCTGATTTATATGGCTAAATTACCTCCTCGACATGTCTTGAAGTTCTCCAGAGGCCTGGTAATTAACTAATCACCCAGGGTGATCTCTAAAACCTGCAGGACACCGGCCCTTGAGGCCTAGAGTTCCCCGCCCCTGTTCTAGAGGGACGTGGGCCCAAACGAAACTGAATGAAAGAAAATAAAACTAGCGTGAAAAAGCAGAGGTCCACTTTTGATCATGATAAAAGAGGCTTAGGTGAAACATGATTTAAACTTGGAGATTCAAATGCATTTACATACAGATGTGCTTACTTTAACAATACATTCAGCAGGGCAGGGTACCACTTTCAATCAGGTTCCTGCCTAAAAAGTAGAATAAATATCACGACTATTTCATTTTATTCTTTTTTAAACACACAAACTAATTTACTAGGATTTCAAAATCAATAGCCATTTATTTATACTACGACTCCATTCTGTCATTGTCATCTGTCTTTGTCAACAACTGAACACATCAGCACGTAATACGAGTGCAAATTGATCGAATTGCATCAGTGCACTGTGGACTTACATGCTAAACAGACCAATTAAAATATGAGATATCTTGATTTGAAATGAAGCAAAGTTCAAGCCAAAGTTTTCAAAGTGTACAGCGTTAGAGAGTGAAGACACATTCAGACACGTCTTTAAGAGAAATACTCTTCTCTGCATTACACAATGGTGCATTCAGGTGTCAGAACAAAGCTACAGTACAAAGGGACGCTGCTGAGAGAGCCTCCCTGAAGCAGAGCGCAGGCAACATGGGAACGACATCCTCTCTCATAGCAGAGCGCAAATACTCTGCCACACACCTCTGCAGATTCATACACCCACCCATAGCTCTGCAAATCTCTCTGGAAAATGTGATTCCTCTAAATAAACCGAGGATTCCTACATGAACCTGACTGCACTAACAACTGAGATGTAGGTAATGCTAATAATACCATCCTCACACATTTATTTTTAACGCTTATTTATCTGCAAGAACATTTCATTTGTGACATTCCTCATTTAAGGACTTCCTGTTTCCAGCACTATTGTACACGTGGATACAGCCCTAAGGAACGCTGACACTTAAACCATTACTGATTGCTAGTACGTTAAACCATGACATAAACATGTAATTACACCATTAGCTTTTTTAATCACTGTATTCACATCAAACCAGCCAATTTCAACTGTGAATGCTTCTGGGAGATTAACTAATGAGGTACATCCAAGTTCTTATTTCAGGCCATCTTTGTGCAGTAGTGGGAGGGGATGTCATTTGTCTCAGAAAGTGATGTTTTTTTTCTGAGAATCCACCTCTGCGTGACCTCTCTGTTATTCCAGACAATAAAATTCTAATACTGCTGCAGAGCGCGCCATGAAAATCATTTTAAAAGCAGCCACATCCCGCAAGGAGCAATTCAGTCCGTTACAAATGACTCCTGACTAATATAGTCTCAACCTGGATGTTATCTGTGCTTTTCAACTGCTGCTTCTCGCAGCCTCACCTCGCACGCTAATAGCCGGATTAATCCGAGACAACCCCGCCGCTGAAAGGTGAGCCATTCTGACGCCGCGCTGTTTATGAATTCATATCGAGTCAGGAGATTAGCTCCAAAATAGGGCTTTCAGAAGGAGAGGAATTGAGAAGTTCCAATTTAATCTGATTGGAGGGGATGTCTCACATCACTGAGCCAGGTGTTTAGTGTGTGTGTGTGTGTGTGTGTGTGTGTGTGTGTGTGTGTGTGTGTGTGTGTGTGTGTGTGTGTGTGTGTGTGTGAGAGAGAGAGAGAGAGAGACATAAAATGTGATTAATAGGAGCAAGAAACAGGGCTGAGAGTGACGGCAGACATGGTGTGTCTGAAACCACCTGCAGAGAGAGGGGATGCAAGAAGCTGTCAGTGTGTTCCAGCTCCACATTGCTGCTTTGATGCCAGTTACTTTGTGATATGATGTCCCACTAAATGACAGGCAATTATCGCCGAGGGGGAAAAAGCCAGGCTGCAGTTTTACTTTTACATTTTAGAGAAGCAGTGAGGCTCATTTGTTTGAGAAGCCACATAAAGATGATGTATTTCAATAAAACGGGCCAAAAGAGGTGGCTCAAATTCTCCTCGGTCATCAATTCAGTGTCACAAAGGAGCCCTGTGTAACATCCAGAGAGCCATTGTTACTAATTAATGATACCCACGGCAGTTAAGCGAACTGTAATCAGCATTCAGCACCTCACAGATCAGGGCTGAGCTCTATGCAGAAGACAGTGCGCTATCATGTATCAGATATAGGGTTCTAGCTAAATTACAGCTAACTGGCTAACTGCCCGCATGTTGATTATTGCTGTTTTAGACAAGTCAGTCGTTACACGAGTGACTGTTAAATAAAAAATGAATTTGTTAGCAGCAACTACCATTGAGATAATGTTACCTACTTGTACGTTAGGTACCCTGAACAAGTCTGGCAGTGGTTAGTTTATAAAATGAGCCAATAAAATAACTAAAATAATCAGCTAAGTTACCAAATCAGTTCTGAGAGTCTGGATGAATTTGCCAATCCATGTGTGTTAGCCACAGACAGCTTAAACAATGGAATGGAGAATATTATAACCCATAACAGGTGTAAACTTCCATGCTATGATTTTTGTTGTGGGGCATTATTTAACATTGTATGCCAGCAGGTGGAAGTGTGCCGCTTTACGCAACCTTTTTGTAGCTTCTTCACTGCGCCGAGTATAGCTGCACTGAACATGAAGCCAGCTACAACCTCTCTCCTGTTTACACGGCAGCTTTTATAATATTAACAGCATTGGGAGGTAGGTTAGCATTAGCTAAGTCTTGTAGTTTTTCTCCATGATTTGGTTTCTTTGAACAGAGAAAAATCCAAATGAACACCAAGTGAACCAAAATGCATCACTACAAACCACAGACGTGCCTGAGGTGGGAGCAATAAATGTAAATATAGGAAGAAAGTCCTTGGAGAACATGCAGACTTTGCATTCATTTCTCAGCTAGCTGCTAGCCTGTACAGACATTTACACATCTATAGTGTCTTGTCAGATTCTAATACAGTGGTCCCTTGCCATAAGGGCGTTCACCTTGCGCAGCTTCGCTGTTTTGCAGACTTTTTTTGCGCAATTTTGCATGCTTTTGGTTGGCTGTAGACCATTGTCAATCAATCTCCTCCGTCCCGTCTCCTGTACAGTACAGATTGCATTCAGCTTGTCAATTTACATAAATCTTTGATCACTAGCAGTCTGACTCTGAAGTGCTGTACTGTATGTTTGTAATTTTTTGTCTCCAACAAACACAACAATGTCGACGAAATGTTTTGCACCGTCAAAGGCACCTGCAGTAGCACCCAAAAGGCAGAGGAAGATGCTAACCATCACACAAAAAGTTGGACTTCTGGACATGCTAAAGGAAGGTAGAAGTTACCGTATTTTTCGGATTATAAGGTGCATTAAGCAAAAAAAAAAAAAACAGTCAGATAAGTCAAACTTTACTCAACTCATCTCTTCTTGCTTCCTCTACTTCCGTACCCTTGATTCATTAATGTTGAATTCTCTGGCAGCTGCTCTATTCCCATGTTCTGGACCTAAAACACGGTTTGATCTTTGGTTTTATTCTATACTGGACTTATTTTTCTATGAACGTTCGAACTTGTGTGAGTGTTTAAAAAAGAGAGAAAAGTGTGAAAATATTGATGTCTGTCTGAGAAAAGTGTATAACGTGTGTAGTGAGGGGTTTTATAGCCTTAAAACACTTATAACTGTAAAAAATAAAGCTGGCTACTTCGTGGATTTCACCAATCGCGGGTTATTTTTAGAACTCCCGCGATAAACGAGGGACGACGGTAATACGTGTACGTGGCTCCGGGACGCTCCTTAGCTCAAACTTCCAACGTACACCTGGTATGGATTGAGGTCGGATTACGTTCACAAATTGCACAATTTACATCACAATGTGCTCAGGTGCTGGATATAAACAGTGCACACAGAGCATGTTTACCTATGCTAATAATAATAATAATAATAATAACCCAATCCAACTACATTTGCATCCTATATTCAGAAATGTAAGCAGTCAGGGAGCAAAAGAGCTCCATAAACTGACACATCCAATAACTGCACACCTCAGCATCAGTGACAAACTCTAGAGCCTATTAACACGTAAAACAAACCCAGCACAAGCTCCACTGCCTCCTTGGATTATATTCAACATCAGTCCCACAATAATATATTCAGGTCTTTTTCCCCCCAGGTCTCCTTCGGTCCTCGCTCGGGTTTTGAGCAGTTACACATGAACGAGTTCAGTGTATCAGTTAATGTCACACTTGCTGAATTTTATATGAAGGCTCAGTCACTCCGTCCATCGCGACGCTCTGTGTTTGGAAATGTTCAAATGTCTTCTTTTGAAGTATAGACGGGAGCTCGTTTGAGACACTTAATGAAGGCAGAAATTAAATTAGTCAAATTAGGAGAAAATATGAATGGTGAGGGTTTAATTGTTTGTAACGAAGAGGTGATTTTCTCGTGAAAAACTTTGGAGAGCCTGCGAGTGAGCTGTGAATCCAGCGCCTCACGTAGCTGCACCCTCCTCCTTTGACTGTTATCGGTTGACAGCTACTGCCCAAATTATTCCCTTTTCTTACCCTCGGGAATACTTCCGAGTGTGATTATGAAGGAGCAAAAATGAGAGTGTCAACCACAGTTATTAAAATGAGCAGATACTGTCACCCAGTGTCAGAATATTTCTTATTTAACATGATAAATACAACAAGTTCAATTACAATGAATGACGTCTGTGGCTATGTTCAGTCACAGGATGCAGACAGTTGCAACAATTTAGTGTTTCGCAGTCATTTTCACTGACACGCCAGCTTTCTGATCGTTTAGATTTGAAGCTACAAGGTGCCAAAAAAAGGTGTCAACAATGACTATCGCTTATGGCAGGCAAGATGCTGTTCATCTGTGCTGCCTGGCACTGGTGAGCCTGAGCTGACGGAAAGTGAACAGAAACCAAGCCTAACTAATCCAGCACAAATATTTCATTCATCTTTTCTGTCTGCAGCGCCGTGATTCTTGCGTACCTGCCAAGAACGAATGAAGATGGGCTCTTAAATACAAAATGGCATTAACTGAGAATTGATGAGAGAGAGGAGACCACGTGGAGCCACCAGCCCAAGCCAGCGATAAAAACTACAGCTGGACCCGGAGCATCTGAGGCAGAGAAGTCACAGCACCCAGCTGCGAATCAGTCACGCAGAAGCCCACCAGCGTTCACGGGCGAGAGCGGGAGACCGGCCAGACACGGCTTGGACCACAGCGAGCTGCTTTCCCACAGGGATGCCGCTGCTGTTTTGACGGTTCAAATTAAACCAAAAGGGATTTTTTTCCTCCCGCCCCTCACAAAAATGAAATATGCGTCGCAACATGTGAGTGTGTATGAAACTGCTGCAAAGGTTGAGGGGACAAATTCAGTGCTGGATAAATGCACTATATTAAAGCGTTGAAGGAGAATAACATGTTCTGCTCTGACTGGCTTCTCAGTGTTTGGATACTGCTGCTGCCCAACTGTGGAAAATAAGCTATACAAGCTAAGAAAATATGCAAGTCTCTGCATTTTGTGCACAATCCTTGCATAATTAAATGGCTTTGCCAATTTGCTATGTGCTCTTCACAAATAGCAAAGATTATGTTTGATTCATTTCATTCCTGTGTTACTACAGCTTCACTAGCTGAATGCACGAGGCCATGTTTGGATATTAAAGAGCAAGGCTGCTTCAAGCTGCTTTAAGATCTTCATACAAATGTAATGAATGACAGTGTTCGAGCACCGTTTTCAAACTTACATTACATATTATTGAATAATAATAAAAAAAGATTAGTCAACTGATGGAAAATTAATCCATTTATTTTATTTTCTAAACAAGCAACAACCTCCAGGGCTAAAAAAGAAAACAGCAGTCAGCCAAAACTTAAGTTCCTCTAGTGGCCACATGAGGTTGGATCCAAAACAGTCAGCCCCCGTGAACTTAACATGTTTACATCTTTGGTGTAGAAGGATGATTTTCCTCGTTAGAGGAACCGCTCGTCAAATCGTCCACATGCATCGTTAAGGGTGCAATAAATAATATTTTACGGTATAGTCAGGACTATCACAATCATACTCTGAGTAATGTGAGTACATCTGTCTTTGCAGTGCACCAATTAAAATTATGGATGAATCTTGCTAATCACATTTGCTAGCATTAGCTGCTAACTTTAACCTCTCGTCTAAATATGGTAACTTCCTGCTCCTGAAAACCAGCACGGCCACACCTAAAAGACTAACTCTGAGGCCAAAAACACAAACTGGGAGACGTCACAGGGGCCACATCCATCTTTCATTTACAGTCCATGTTTTCCAGCTGAAACACTGAAAATGTCACTCGTTCCAGCTTCTCAAATATGAACAGACGGTTCAGTTAATAATTAATGGAATATATTTGAGTTTTTGGACTGTTGGCACAACAAAACAAGTTATATAAATGTGCCTTCAAGAGCTTTGGGATATTACAATAGACAATCACCAAAACACCTAAAAATAAAATAGGGGCAAATATATTTATAGACTGTATGTTTCAGTGCTAAAGGCCAGCGCCTGCAACATTCACAGAACCACGATAACTTCATGAAATGAGATTATAGTGATATCGCTGGTAAAAATCACTCAGATGTTCACTAATAAGTTCACAGCTCAAGGTGACCTTTTCACTCATCCTTCTTCTGACTTGGACAAAAGCAACTAAGGTGCTGATGGCACTTCTCAGTCTAACCACCCCCACTTATCACTCAAATGGGCACACAGTCAAGAGGTCTAAGTGTGAAAAATAGCAGCAAAGCAGCTGACATAGGCGAGAACGGAGGTCACTGTAACTAAGGAAAGGCGGAGATCTGATGTATACTCAGAATTTACTGCTACGTTTTTAGAACTGATACCGAATCCAGTTATGACCAAGAGAATGACATGCATAACTGCAACAAACCACAATGACTGAGTCAATAAACATACATTTTAACATATGCTTCTATCCAGAATAATTTGTACAGATGCTGCTTCACACATTTCCACCAAACAAACAGCTCATGCCAGCACCAAACACCAACCCAGGTGCTACAAAAACTCCTCTGTCCAAATCTGAAAAATGCCGAATATCCCTCCCAGTGATCGACTCACCACTAATGTCAAGTACGAGGAAGAAAAGTTCTCATTTGACTTTTGTTTTTTAATATATACAGTTTGTTAAAACTGTTTTTTCTTCAAACATTCATACACAGTGTAATTCTTCAACATTTCAACCTACAACTGAGAACTTTTCGGATAAAAATGTCAGAATCTGGGCCGATGCTGAAGAACACTCGTGACTTTTTTAACTTGGATCAAAAGTAATTCCCTCTCCCCGACATCAGGAGGGGGAAGATGAACTCTGAACTAAACTCGCTAACAAACTTTAAGATCTGTGATGCTGGGTTAAGGGTACGTCTGGGCCCACACCGGATCGTCTGCTCCGCCGGCAGCGTGGACCTATTTCTGCCCTCATCACACTTTTGTTTTTCAAAAGACATCCACAGTAGCCCCCCCGCCACTGTAGCCTGAAGGCAAAACCACAGTGTTTACTCAGATGCTGGGTAAATAAGGGCCTCTTCTTGAATCTGTCACGCTGTGAGGGGAAATCGCTGGGTACACCGGGTGCGTGCGCGTGCATAAGAGTTTAATCTCTTTTCTCCTTCCTTTTCTCTGACAGTGTGCAAATCCCAGCGGGGATCCCTTTGCAGCTCAAACTTTAGAAAAGGCTGGCAAAAAAAAGCTGAAGCGAAGCCACTAGTGTACGGCATCGACACGCCAGCACCTTTGCAGCCCCTCCAACAGCAGGCCGGCATGCTTTAACAAGGCCCCTCCATCAAGATATTTGCTTTTCGCTGCTGCTTCTCCTCCTCCGCAGCGCCTCGAGAGGCACAGAAGCTGCTAACGTGGCTACCGCCGCATACTTAACTTTATATTCCTAGAACGCAAACTGTCTTCCTCAGTGGAAAGTGCCAAACTTTTTCTGTTTTTTTCCTTTCCCCTTTCCATACGCAGTTGGAGCTGTCACAGCAGGTGGTGAGGCACAGGCTATGAAAATGCTAGCAAACCATTGGTGATTATGCAGGCAAAAGATGCCTCAAAAACCAAGAAAAAAATAAGAGCGTTAGAGAGAGAGCTTCTCAACCAAGATAGAGCAAAGAGGAAAGCAGAGGGCTTTGCAACACAGTCATGAAAAATGAGAAGTGAGCAAAAGAAAAGGCTAGAAAGAAAAAAATAACAACTTTTACACAGAAACAGGAATATCTGCTGCACTTGGTGACACAATGATACGATAAAAAAAAAAAAAAAGCCAAGTTCCATCTTGATTTGTGTGATTTCTCCCCGGGGGAAGCAGCCCGTTTGATGAAGCTATTTCAGCTTAGAGGAGGAGAAGCCTTGAAACTTAGAGAAGCTGTCTGTCAAGCAATGCTACAGTACTGATTTGACAGGAATAGCAATTCTGGGTGATCCAGGCATCTCTGTGCACTGACAAGAGGATCTACAGCAATGTAAAACTTGGTAATAAAAATACACACGGGAGAAAGAAGTGTGTATATATTAAAAAAAACGACCTGAAACTTTCTGGCCAAACACGCCTCATTTCAAGAAAGAGGGGCTGGCTGACAGGAGACAGCAGGGAGGGAGGAGAGTGCCACCTATTGGACAAACAAACACACTCCGCTTGTTACTAATAAACACAATCTAAGATAAGAGATAAGATAGAACTTTATTAATCCCTCGGGTGGGTTCCTCTGGGAAATTCGATTTCCAAAAAAGCACAGCACCGACAGAAGTTACAGAGTTATACACACACACATATATATAAATACGGAGACAATATAAATAAAATATACGAAGGGGATAAATAGAATAAATAGGAATAAAAATAAAAATACAAGTGAATTGCACATTTCAAGTATTGAGTCTATTGCACCGTTGACTATTTACAAAGTATTGCACAAAAGGTATTGCACAGTGAGGTGAAGAGGCACTACAGCTTAGTTGTTCCCCCCTCCTTTGTCCTCCTGTTTCCCCTCCCTCTCCCCTCCAGAGAGGAGTTAAACAGTTTGATGGCGTGTGGGACAAAGGAGTTTTTAAGTCTGTTAGTTCTTGTCTTTGAGAGAAGCAACCTGTCACTGAACAGACTCTTCTGGTTGTTAATGGCCGTGTGCAGAGGATGCCTGGCATTGTCCATAATGTCCATCAGTTTCTTTAATGTCCTTTTCTCTGCCACTGTCACCAGAGTGTCCAGCTTCATGCCGACCACAGAGCTAGCCCTCCTGATCAGTTTCTCCAGCCTGGATGAGTCCTTCTTTGCTGTGCTGCTCCCCCAGCACACCACAGCATAGAAAAGTACTCCAGCAACCACCGACTGGTAAAACATCCTCAGGAGCTTCCTGCAGATGTTAAAAGACCTCAGCCTCCTGAGGAAGTACAGTCGGCTTTGGGCTTTTTTATACAGGTACTCTGTGTTGCATGACCAGTCCAGTTTATTGTCCACCCACAGCCCGAGGTAGCATCAAGTAGCATCTGAGCATCAAGTCTTAACAAAGCCAGCCCGCCATCTGTGCGATCAAACTACGCACTAAATATTTTTAAATCCAATTAACTCTAATCACTAATTAATTAATTAATAAGACCAACGATAATTCTTACTCGAGCGTTTCCAGAAAAACTAAGCAGATACAATCATCTCAGTTAACACTGTGTCGTTGGTCACACGCAAGAAAGAATTCAAAGAGGTCACTTTGATTTGTGACTCTCTGGATAACTGACTTTGTAGCGTCACACTGATGCCATACTACATTCTGTTATGGTCTCCTGTGCGATGTCAGCTTCATGTACAGTATTTGGAATACATGTAGAATTACACGTGTGTCCTTGCAGGGCTACTGCAACACACAGCAGCACCGAACACTTTGTGTGTGAGCTGGAGAGTGAAGCATTATGGTTTCCTGATCAGTTTGGACTTTATGCAAACTTCTGAGTAAGTCTGAGCACTGGATTTGTTTTGTAAAGAAGAAAGTGGATTAATAAACCTCGCATTGTTTTCTACAAGAGGACTTTGGGGTGAGTTATCTGGATTAAGTAAGGAACATGTGCCGGCTCCCAGCTTACCCTGTGCAATTCTAAGTGTGGCTTCTACACCTATTGTTACTCTTGACTAGGGCTGCACGATATTAGGAAAACCTGTGATGTGCGATAACTGTGATCAATACTGCGATAATGATATGACTTGCGATAAAATAAATAGCAAAAAAAAAAAAAAAAAACAAATACATAATTTCCGTTTTACTGCACAGTTTTATTTAATGAAAGCTGCTGTATTAGCAGTGTAACAACAAAGTGCACTTTAACATTGAAACATTGCCCACATAAGAAAATTCTGAAAGACATCCTTCCCGGTCTCTAGAATTAGTTTTAAATAAACATAACTTAGATTATACTGCAAATTATCTCAGTGCAGTTGTTCATCATTTTACCACTCACCAAGCAGTTATGATGTAAGTCAAAACTGGAGAGGAAACTTCACTGTAGTGCTTGCGTAGTTTTCAGCTTGGCTCAGTTCAAACGTGACGGTCCTGCGGCATGTTTCGTACATTTGTGGAATGGCGACATGGGAAAAGTAGTTTCGTGAGGGGATGCGGTATCTCTGGTCCACTTTATGTATCAGACTGGTGAAGCCCTCTCTGCTAACTGTATTTATAGGCATCATGTCTTTGTCAAAAAATGTGTAATGGCCTCTGTTATTTCTTTGTACCGCTTCGACGTTTTCTCATAAGTTGTTCCACTTGAAAAACTCGGATACAGAGACGACTGTTGGACTGCTGCGCGCTTTGTCTTAACATTAGCAACCTTTGTTTGGCTAGCCCTGTCTTTCTGGAACTCTTCAAACAGTTCTCTGTGGTTATATTGAAGATGATGGTGGAGATTAGTCGTGTTTCCTCTGGTGGTTGCCACGAGTGTTCGGCAAGTTTTGCAGAGCACCTGTGTTTGGAGAACGTCGTCTTTATCAAATCCAAAGTACCTCCAAATAAGTGAGGTACTATTTTTTTTTTTTAGGCACGAGTTCAGTAGCGTTCTCGTCACGCGTCTCGCCCTCAGCCTTTACAACTCTGACTCGTTGCTGCAGCGTTGTTCGCTCCCCACCTGCGTAGGAGGCGGGCCTCTAATCCATTTGATTGGTTAATGCCTTGAAGGGCTCTATTCGACTGGTCAAATGTGTAAAGGGGTTTCTTTGATTGGTAAATTCTTTAAAGCACGTGTGTAAACATTTTAAGGTACCCAATTATCGCAGTTTACGTCGTCTTTTGCGATGGGCCCATCGCGCAGGCTGATATTGCGATGACAATAAGTTTTCGATTTATTGTGCAGACCTACTCTTGACTGTTTACACATAATAAAACAACCTGACAGGTTGAGGAGAACTATGATAGCATGTGGAGTCTGCACATTGTCCCTGTGCCTGTGTGGGTTTGGGTACTCGGGCTTCCTCCCACAGTCCAAAGACGTGCTTGTTAGGTTTACTGGTGATTCTAAATCAGCCATCAATGAGGCAGATGTTTGAATGTTTGAATGTTTGAACTGCAGAGCATAAAGCAGTTTATAAACACGTGGTTAAAATGTGATTTAGAGTCTAAAGAGCTTTGACCGGTCAGTAGGATGGGGAAAATGCTACATGAATGCGACTGCGTGACATTATCTGTCTCCTTGTGATAAAGGCTAACTCATTCACAAGTGAACATGAACGAGGTCGACCCTGATTCGCTGCGTTCTAGCTCATCCACAGTGCTTTGCTTTCATTACATGCTGAGAGAGAGAGAGAGAGAGAGAGAGAGAAACTCTCTGCCGCGTCTCTCGTTTTCACTTCCATGTCAAGAAACAAACATCGACATAGCGAATGTTTGTGCTAAGTGCTACGACCAGCACGTGTTTACAAATGCTGGATCTGGGTCTGTGAGATCGGCTCTGCCGCCGCCAACTTGCTGTTCTGACCAGCTTCTATAGAGAAAACCAAACTTTAGTGCTCGTTTTCAATCTTCAGATGAAAACTAAGCAACAAGAAATACCTTTACACACGTGAGAGGCTGCTTTATTGTTTAAAAAAGATTTGATTTTATTCCCGCAGTCTTAAACACACCGCAACAGATTTCTGGGGAATGTACTTTTCTTGATTTTAATTTCAGACTTCTTAATGACCCACTGGAGCTTCAGTGCATACGGAAGGATTAAATTAAACATACTGTACCTGGTCTACGCTGTTCATTATTTTCCTGCATGCTGGCTCCCAATATGAGCCACGAAACGAAAGAGAATCCTCTCACACTTAAATGGGAACTCTTTTTGCCTCAATTATATTTCACTACGAACAAAAACTGTCAAAAAGAAATGACCTCGCTGTACTAAAGTCTGACGAGTAGTTCGACACAAATCCAAACCGCTTTTCACTCGTCACTTTTTCATTGTACTTGAAGAGCCTTGTGATGCACTAAATCTACAGGGACAGGCAAATCAGCACATGCACAGCAGGATGAAGCTGATGACTCTAATCATTATTTCACATTAAGCATGCCAGCACAGATCACTGCATGTTAAGCCAGCACAGCATGGTGTGATTGTGCTGGGCAGAGTCCAGGTGACGACAGCAGGGCGTTGCTAAAAAAGACTCCTCATTGCTCACATAGGTCGCACAGCCCTGGGTAAATAAATGCATGCATGCTTGCTTGACCATAAAGGTGCATTTAACAAAAACAGTGGGCATTACATGAAAAGACGTGCACTGTAAGCAGGCTTCGTGAGAGTGGTGTGCCGACCGAGGTGAGGCTGAAACCTTAGAAGAAAGCGTATTTGCCCCCTTCCTGCCACATTTGGCAGCAAGAACTGCAATTAAGCATTTGTGATAACTGGCAGCGAATCAGTCAGTGCGTTCTTGAACTACTTTTGGTAGGTCAGCCACTCCTGGGAAAGGTGCCCCACTGTTCCAAGTTTTCTCCTTTTGTGGATAATTAACGGCTACTAATGAACAAGAAGCGGAGCTGGAGCCCAACACAGGATGTGAGACTCACTGAAGATACACCTAATGACACTGCTCTGTTATTTGTTTTTAAATAGAGTTACTCGGCAAAGATGATCGCTACAGAAATAGAAATCATACACACGCATACATTTGCATGCACATACAATATAAATCTGTGGGAAACCTTTTCCACCCAGTCCCAATTGATTGCAGCTACAGGAAATGAATGATTACCATCCAAAAAGTTATGCTGTTAGAAATATGTGGTGCACATAAATGGTCTTTAAGAAACCAGTTTGAACTGATTAGAGCTTTGTGACATGTTATGTTTTCCTACTGGAAGGAGCCATTAGAACATGGGTGCAGATGGACATGGTCAGGAACAATACTCAGGTAGGATGAGATTGTACCAGCTGTGCACTAGATTAATGCTAAAGGAGGCCAAACTCAAGCAGGTCATCTTGATAGTGTCTTAAGTCAAAATGCATTGACTTGCTGCCGTGCTATTGGCTAATTAGATATGTGCATTTGTGTCATATCTCTGCAAGGTTCCTGTAACAGTCACGACAGGAAGGGAATCGGAAAGGAAGTGTGTATTAGAAATGAACCTCTCTACCTAGCATGTTGAAGATGAAGTCCTTGGCAGTGTGGACCTCTAAGGCGGTCTGGTCTCCAAACTCCCCCTGCTCCAGCAGTACCAGTTCAGATACCTGTGCCGACAGCTGCTCCAGGGTTGCCCCTGAGCGGAAGTCCACCTCAGAAAGTTTCTTGGCGGGTGCTGGGGAGCGTGGAGTCACCGCGCTCATCAGGGACTCCATCTCTACAACCCTGTTAAATGAGGACAGAGAAAGTGAAACTGTTGTCATTATTTTTAACCTCTGTGCTCAAATGTTGGAAAACCACAATAACCCTACTGTGATGACTAAAGCAGTGGAAACAGCTCCCCTGAGGGACGAATTATACACTCACAGTGCCAGTAATAACTATGTGTTTTAAACTTTACCATTTAGCACACTAGAACAAACCACAGGGCTATCTGTTTACAGGATGTGCCTGACACCAGAGCCTGTGCTCAGATAGTTTTAGTGTTGCAGTCATGTTTTCACCCATATAATATCCGCCTTGTTTTCACCAGCCTTGTGTGAATCATGAGACTCTGAGAGGCACTTTCACAGAGAAACATATGACATTAAGGAACAACCGCCAATGCATCATAACAGCTGAAAAGGTGACACTGATGTTTTGACCAAAACTGCTAAAAGTGGAAATTCCAGCCTTTTTTTAATCATATGAGCACCAATAATTCTTTTTTACCAACACCTATCATGTTTCAATCCAGCTTCATTCACTTTAAATGTCATGAAATTACTTTAATACAATTAACAACAAGCTCTTTCGGCAAGTTGGTAAACTTAGCATTCAAGGTTTCAGTGACCATTACATTTAGCTATTTACATAGCTATTATTTTTTAGCATTTTCAGCCATTGACACTGTTGCAAGAATTTTTGCTAGAGACAAGATTTAGGAAAATCAGAGCCGGTGTTACATTATGAACACGCAACCTTTTGAAAGCAGTAGACTCGCAGTCTTGTAGCCATCCAAAGTTGCAATAAACATGACCAACCAAAGCCTCATGAAGAAAGATACAATAACACATTTACTAAAAGTACTAAAACTAACGATATCACCTCTACATATTTTTTTCGTATCTTTCGTAGGTTCCCAAAATCATTTCAGTTAGTTTTAACAAAAGTCTAGTTTTTGTTTTTATTTTCTTTAACTAAAACGTGTTTTTCACGTTAGTTTTGGTTAAATATGATAACCCTGACCTCTTGGAGACACTGTAGAAACACCCCCAGAGTACAAGTGTTCACTTCCTTAAAGGAGAGTCAATGTATCTACAGCAAGTAAAACTCAAAAACATACATACCGTTTAATAAAAACCTGAGCTATTACTTTTTTAATGACATTACAGACTTGTAATTTGGTTGTAAACACGACCATGAGCAAAGGAATGAGTCTGTGAAGTTAAATGTACTACATGGTGCCTCAGGTGGCCGGACTAATTGCGGGACAGGAGTTTTTAAAGGGTTTAGCGTATTTGGGAATGCATTACGTCAATGATGTGCTGTTAAAAATACTGCTGTCCTTTAATAGGCTTGAATAATTGCATTAAATAACGTGCTCTGAAAGTAAGAAGCCTAAAAGTTGTAATGTAAACAAAGCTCAGTCGAGCGGAATGATATCTTGGCCCTTGCCCCACCAAACTGGGTCAATTAGCGAGCCAGCCCCCCCACTTCTAGCTGCAAAGCTAATAGCCGAGAAAATTAGCTACACTGCTGTCTAAAAGTCAACGCAGGCTTCTTAAGCGATTCTTTAAAGGCAGCAAATAACGCTGTTCTGCTTAGAAGAGATTGCAATCAGTGTGTACTATCGTATTAGCTCAGGGTCTGACTCGCAGTGATAATGTCGGTGCGGTGCCTCGCCCAGAGTCGGCTAATTTCTTTTATTAGCCAATATTAGCTCATCAAATTAGCATGCTAGCTAACGTGACAGATGGGGACAGTGAATCCAAGCGCAGCGTCATACACACACACACATCCACACTGAAATGTATACACACACACATAACCCATACAGATGCATGCACCCACATGCACACACACTCAGCGAGAGTGGGTGTCGTTAGCTTACGAGTCGCGGTTCACAGTGAAATGATTAGCTGTCAGGCTAAAGCTGCCAAATATCCCAAACGGACACACACCCGTTACACGCTGACGCGAGGGACTCTTCGCTATCTTCTGTCTTTAATGTTATTGTGATGCCTTCGCTTCAATCCGCTTTCCTCAGCTGTCATTTCCAACAGGTCCTGGGCACCACCTTTCCCCTGGCAACACCGTCCAGGAAATCATGGTCCTACTCAGAGGATCCAGGGATTAGCGGTGTATGTGGAGAGCACGCCCCGCGTTACAACACTACAAACGGATTTGTGAGGTCAGGTTTATGATTAAAAAATGTGCCTCGCAAAGAAGATAAAGGCAAGAGCTGAAGGTTTGATAGGAGGATTGCACAGCTGGTGTTTTGGAAGGCTCCAAGTCCATCAGAGCAGTGGTGCACAGTGATCCAGCTATCTGCTGGATGCTGGAAAGAAATAAGAAATATTCATCCTGTATGATAAAAATGTCACCTTTAATTTTGAGGTAGGTTATGTAAACTGGATCCTCATGGCATTAGCAATGTCACTCATTGGCTGATTTAAAGATGATGGGGATCAGACACAAATATACTGGATATTATTAATATATTCCCTGTATTTATCTGTTGTATCATATCCATTTTTGTGCTGGTTAAATGCTCCAAAAACAGTGTGATGAAAACCTGAAAGACATCTAGGGTTGTGGTGGAGATTGAGCCAATCCCTGCTGTCAAAGAGTCAGCAGCAGTTACACTCAGGACAGCGCTAACACAGAGAGACAACCATTCAAACACCTATGGCCAATTTGGAGTCACCAGTTAACCTAACATGCATGCTATTAGGCTGTGGGAGGAAGCTGTGGTTGGATGCATTTTCTGCCTCTTCTATAGTTCCAGTTTGCATGGGCAGCACTCTAAGCAAAAACACCCAGACCCCCCTTCTTCCAGCAATTGACTCTTTCACAGAAATGCAGAGCTGAGAGACATAATCTCCCGTGTGTCCTAGACTCTGCCGACCAATCGGACACCCTCAACGCACCTCGTCTCTGAGGAGTCATCCTAGTCGGTTACCCAAACCTCCACAGCAGACTATATTTAGTGCAGCGGCTCTACTCCGAGCCCACCCGTTATCTCTAAACATGACCCCAGAAGACAACATTTGGAGCAAGCTTATTTTTGCTCCTTGGATCCGAGATGTTCTGTTAGTCCTGTCCCAAAGTAGGAAAAAAGGAAGGGAGCAAGGCCTGGGGAAGGAGGTCATAAGCAAGCTGCCCAGAATGAGCCTGATGAGTCCTGAGCAGTAGGAGGCTTTGTGGTTAATGTGTCGGTTAAGAACAAAAAGCTTAGCATGTTATGCGTAACTCTTAATGGTACCAACTTTCAGCTGCAAAGCTGAGACCTAGGTAGACAGTCTCAGCTGTGCTGCAAGACCCTGTAATAAAGTTTCTTTAAGTTTGTCATCTTTCTTGTGAAATATTGTGTAACCTCACAAGGAGATACAGTCAAAAATCTTTAGCATCCTCATCCAACAAACTCCAATCCTCTATCCAGATCGTGTCATCTCAGGTCAGATTTGAGATGATCGTGATGACATCCTTGTGGTTTTTATTCTATTTTTTTTTACCCTTAAAGATCTCTTCAGGTGACATTTCAGAGTCGGGTTAAATTGAACTTCTCGTGACACTGAAGTTCAGCTGCAAAACTTTTGGCTCTTTAAGGAGTAACTTCCTTTTTTATATTCCCAAATGATATTTGACTTAGAAAATTTCACACAGGGAAGATGGAATTAAACTCCCAAAAATAAGATGTGTTAAATAAAATGAAGCAATAATGTCTCCCTGGGATCCCCCAGCAGTTGTTCAATACTGGTAGGTGAACCACTTACTGTTTAATATCTGAGGGTAAACCTCGTGTGCACATTCCCAAGTTATTCATATTCTGCATCGCTGCTACATTTCAGTGGATTGATAACGCCTGGAATAACCTGTCAGACCTCCCCCTCAGCTTGTCAGTGGACCATTACCACCTCACAGTCTGCTATCACACTGTGACAGTGAGAAGAACTGGCCATATACAGCCCAACGCTGTCTGATTCATCAGCCTATCCCGTGCCATAAGAGGAACATTTATCAAGATAATGCTGTACCACACTGCACTTAATAAGCAAGCTGAGGGAGCGACACTAGCTGTCTGCCAAATGAGAGGTAAGAGATAACCATAGCCTTCAGCAGACAGAGTGAGATGCTTCAAAAGAGGAGTGTGATGTCTCTTAAACTCTTTAGTTTTTACTTCCTTTTACTGGGAGAGGAAACGATATGCGAAACATCACTTCATACAGTGGTGTGAAAAAGTGATTTCCTATTTTTTGCATGTTTGTCACACTTAAATGTTTCAGATCATTATCCAAATTCAAATATTAGACAAAGATAACACAAATACAAAGAAAATGCAGTTTCTAAATGAAGGTGTTTACTGTTAAGGGGAAAAAAATCCAAACCTATATGGCCCTGTGTAAAAAAGTGATTGCCCCCTAAACCTAATAACTTGTGTGGCCACCCTTAGCAGCAACAACTACAATCAAGCGTTTGGAATAACTGGCTATGAGTCTTTTACAGCGCTCTGGAGGAATTTTGGCTCACTCATCTCTGCAGAATTGTTGTAATTCAGCCACATTAGAGGGTTTTCGAGCATTATCCGCTTTTTAAAGGTCATGCCACGGCATTTCAATCCGATTGTTAAGTGATGACGTGACGAATCCTACTTCCGGGCCTAAAGTAGTCTGCGTTTAATATGGCTTTTGTGTTGTTAACATGTTTAATGTTATGTATTTTCTTCTATTTAATCTCAAAAAGCTCCTAAAACACTCAGTGATCACTGCTGACCTCCCTCGGCTTTTATTACCGCTAATCATTTATTTAAGCTCAGTTTTTAAAACCTTAGGATGTAACTACAGCCCAGCCCATGCAGCAGTATATGAATAACTAACCTCGTATTGTGGATGGATTATCTCAGATGTTCTCCTGGCTGAAGTTTGGTCCTTTTACAGCATCCTGCCATGCGATTACATTTGTTCCTGACCACCGAGAACACTCACGTAAACTTTTATCGAGTGGAAAAAAAGTTAGCTTGTTTATATTATGCTAACATAGCTGTGTCGCTAGAGGTCACGTAGCACATCATTATATACCAGCTAGCCCAACTTCAGTAACCCTACAAACGTCACTGCTGTTTAGTTTTCTGTCTTCATTTATGCTGGAAGTGATAGCAGAGCTGTACGTTTTAATTTGTTTCCAAAACCCCGCAGTCAGGACATGCTATATTGTATTTAGATAGAAGCTAGCGAGCTAACTCCCTGCTAACTTCTAACTCCGTTAAATGTCATAAATTCCGTTTTCATGGATGCCTGGATGTTAAACTCAATTCTTACACCTGGTAGAGCAGAACGCTGATCATTTTATTAAAGATGAAAGACTTTAGACAGTTTTTCAACTCTCAGTAATGCCATAGTGATCGTTTGATATATGGACCTGCAGCGGAGTTTAGGTCCAGACATGGCTATTGACGTCAGACTGAACAACCGGATAGGATTCGGGTCAGGACTTTGACTAGGCCACTCCAGAGTCTTCATCAAGCTTCAGTTTGAGGTCATGAACAGGTGGCCAGACGTTCTTCTTCGGGATGTTTTAGTAGATACCAGAATTCATGGTTTAGTTTATCACAGCATGTCGTCCAGGTCCATAGGCAGCTTAACAGCCCCAGACCATCACACTACCACCACCGCTGTTGGCAGGATGTTTAGGGCTGGATATCGTCACTGATTTCTATAATCGATTCGATTGAGATTCACAACGTCCCGATTTGATTCGATTAAATTTTGACTCATACAGCCAGAAATATTATAATAATGATCATTTATCAGTATATATCCATATTTCTACATCTATGTTGGTTATAAAAACAAAGCTGACACTTGTGAGACTTCATCAGAGGTTTAAGCATCACAGCAGATGCATTTGTGTCAAAGTAACTGAGGAGATTTTCCTGTCCTGGCTTTTTATAGCAGATAACTGCCTTAAAAATATTCTGCAGTAGATCAAAAATGGAAGAAAACCATGAACCAACATTTGAACATTACCTGATGTAAATGTGACAAATATGCAAATCAGGAATGGGGTAAACACCCTTTCACACCACTGTATCACCCAGGTCTAGAATTAAGGGCTGCCTTAAAAATATTCCTCCTGGCAAGTCAAATCAAGTGGAAACTGCAGGAGCCTGTGAACATGTATTTGGGGAAAAATGTTTTGTTTTATGGATAAACAAAAGAACATTTGTCACAACTGGAAAATGTGAGCATTTTAAAACAGCAAAGAAAAAGTCTGGCAAAAAATATTTGTCTTTCCAATATTGGTAACCTATTCTTTAAAAACACCCACTCAGACTTCCATTTTTGGGACTGGGTTGCAAAAAAGCCTAGACCTTCCTCTCCTCAGTCACCTCCTCCAGCATATCTGGAGGAGCACTGATGCATTCTCAGCCAGCTGAAAGAGATATAATCTCTCCAGAACAGTTCACCCAGGAGGCAGACTAGTCTGATGCCTAAACCCCCTCAACTGGCTCCTTTCAATGTGGAGGAGTAGCTGGTCTTCTTAATCATTCGAGTCCCTCTCAAATGACTGAACTCCTCACCGTATTGCTAAGGGAGAGGCCAGCCATCTTTTGGAGAAAGCTCATTTCCACCGCTTATATCTCATTCGTTCAGACCCTACCCAAAGCTCACGATCATAGGTTAGGGCAGGGACATAGATCGACTGGTAAAACTCTGAGGGTTAATAACTAGTTTGTCAGCAAAAAGTGTCTCTGTGACAGTAAAATTAATATTTGGGGGTTTGAACTTGGGGTCAGACTGGAAAACAGTTACAGTAAACAGAGGAAATCAGCTTGAAATTAAGATAATATGTCAACCATATTGAATTTAGCAAGAGTGGATTAATAGTCCATTAGAAGCACAAGTCCTGAAGGTAACATTCATTCTACTGCAGTAAAACCAACAGTATTTTCAGCTAAAATGTAGCCAAGGAAAATCGCTGTGACTGATTCATGACTATATATAACATTACGCAGTTAATGCTGATGAAGCGTTGAACTTCAGGCATGCAGTCCAAACCTGTTGGTCAGCTCTATGTCAGTGGGTGATAAAATAGCATATATTTTAGCCTTATTTTTTAATGTTCTCTTTTCTTTTTTATGAAATCTCCTTTCTTACTTTGATTTTGTCTCAGCTGAGTCTGTGCATGGGCCTAATGTTGGCTCAAGAACATTTTTAATGCTGCTGAATATAGAGATGCAAATCAGATTCATTCCTCATGCACATGAATGTCAAAGCAACATGTAATAGTTTTAATCATTTCTAGAACTGAAGATTGTACAACATGCATCTTTTAGAGTAAAACAAAAATCAAGCTTTGTTGTACAGGTTCATTTATTTTCTTAACGCAACTTGGTAGAAATCACTGTATATGTACCTTGAGGTGATTGCATGAAATGAAGCACATGCAGAAAGCTGGTCAGCAAGCTAGCTGGTGGTGTCATGTTTTGCTAGAGTAGTTGTAGCTCAGGTGTAGGTAGCCTTATAAGTGGAAGGTCGGTGGTTCAATCCCTGGCTCTCCAGTCTGTATGCCAAAGTATCCTTGGGCAAGATGCTGAACACCAAGTTGCTCTCTTATACATTCAGCATAAATGTATAAATGTTAGGTAAAAAAAAACATTTAAGTGTACAAAAAAAGGGTTTGGGTGAATGTTGTATAAAGCACTTTGAGTGCTTAGGTAGAGTAGAAAAACACAATCTAAGAACTAACCTATTTATCATTTTACTGGCACTCTCGCCGAGTTTAAAATTGAACATAGTTTACTGAAAGACCTCTAATCTATTGTGAGCAGATTTTATTACTTGAGGGATTACAGAAAATAAGCTCTGGAGGGATCTGAGATGAGGAGGGCCTATTCCTAGACAGTAGACTGTGGGCAGGCAGGTGAGTTGCAGGTAAGTCCGTCTCTTTGCAGGATTCTTTCCAGAGGTGAGCGGCTGGTGGTGTGCACCAGTGTTTCCAGAGAAGACAGAGTGGGAACAAAGTTTCTTTAACAGGTTATGGACTGAGAACTAAAAAGCAGAAAACAAACCAAAAAACTCATAGTTAGCTGAAGAAATATTCACACAGGGTGAGAAGCCAGAGTGCATAATGTTCATAATGCTAAGTAATATTGTTCAAATAACTGCTGCACAATCAGGCCTTAAATATCCACAGGTGAATGAGTTACAGAGGAAAAGATTTGAGAAGCACAACTGAAGACAAAGAAACCTCCTCAGAACTCCACCAATGGCTTAGAGAGCATAAAAGCCAAAAGCATGACATGTAGAGAGAACAGAAAACAATTCAGGTGGGGGCTTTCAAACAGATGTACAGTCGTGAAATTTCCTCACTATTAAATATTACACAGTAAACTGTTAGTAGCATTATAACAAACTACAAACAACTGGAAAAGACAGCAACTCAGCCATGAAGTTTTAGGGCATGTAAATTGCAGATCTGGGTCAGCAGATGCTGATGTGCACAGATTCTTTCTACAGAGTCAGTCGCTACAGAGCTCCAAACTTCATGTGGCCGATTAGCTCAAGAACTGTGTGTAGAGAGCTTCGTGTAATGGGTTTCCATGGCCGAGCAACTGCATCCAAGCTTTAAATAGCCGAGGGTGCAAGGCAAAGCATTTATTGAGAAAAACACGCCACCACTGGACTATAGAGCAGTGGAGCAGTGTTCTCCAGATTGATGAATCAGACTTCTCCATCTGGAAATCCCACAGAGTCAGGTGTCTGGTTTGGTGGTTGCCAGGAGAACGGTACTCGTTTCACTTCATTATACCAAGTATAAAGCTTGGTAGGGGTTGTTTTTCAGGAGTTGATTTCAGCTCCTTAGTTCCAGTGAAAGGAACTCTTAATGCTTCAAGACACCAAGACAATTTCATGCTCTCAACTTTGTGGGAACAGTTTGGGGATGGCCCTCTCTGTTCCAACATGACTGGGCACCAGGGCACAAAGCAAGACACATTAAGACATGGATGAGTGAGTTTGGTGTGGAAGAACTTGACTGGCCTACACAGATCCCTGACCTCAACCTGACAGAACACCTTTGGCCTTCTGGTTCAACATCAATGTCTGACCTCCCAAATGTGCTTCTGGAAGAATGGTCAAAAATCCCCAAACCCCGTGGAAAGACTTCCCAGAAGAGCTGAAGCTGTTATAGCTGCAAAAGGTGAGCCAACATCATATTAAACTCTGTGGATTAAGAAAGCGATGTCACTAGCAGACGAGCAACTACTACTGGCAGTATAGTGTATATATAATTTTGACCCTGTGTTTATTTCAGAAAACAACAAAATAAATACACAGGAGACAGACACCCTCTCTACTTTTAAGATTAGCCTTAAAGCCTTTTTTTTTTTTTTTTTACTTTGTGCTATATAATTAAAATTCTAGTTACTCTTAAAGCTGTATGTCACCCTAGCTCAAAGAAATTACTAAAAAGCCAGTGGGGACAAAACTATAGTGTCCACAATGGAAGTATGTAAATCTCTAGCTAGAACTATAGCACAGTAATTCTCAGCAACAGGTTTAAAGTATACATCAAATTGATTATAGTTATACAAAAGCATTTTCTTTGAATATTTACAAAAGCGAGAAATTCATTGTAAAGTGCTTTGTTGAACCGCAGATCATAGCGAGTTTATGTAATATCATTTATGCAACATAATCCCAACCACTGTTCGCCATTATCTTTACCATCCCAGCTGTCTAATAACAATTTCCAGACACCACATTACTCTGTGAGACGGCTGCTGATGACAGTGGTAACAATAGCAGCTCCCTCCGGTGTCATCCCTTTAGCTCCTCTGATGCATTGCCATCATGACTGTGCTGCAGAGTGAAGCGAAAAGATTGGGTATAAAGCCGTGAAAAGGGGGCTGAAGTGATGGGGCCTCGATGTCCATTGAAGTGAGGGTATAATCTATCTGAGGGTGTGATATCATTTAAGTGTCTTGAAAAGGTCAGAGAGGGAGACCGGGATGTGGGAGCGCTCGGGACGGCCGTTAGAGTCATTCCGCTCCGCAATGCGAGACGCTGCGTCCTGATTGATGCCTTTGAGAGGGGATTTGGCGCTGCTGTGGTGGCATTATACAGCATGCACTTTAATTTATTGCCCGTGTGTGTCTGTGAGTAGGTATTTGTGTGTCCCCTGGTTCATGTGAATGAGAGGGAGGAAGCTCTGGGCAATCAAGTGGCCTCGCCAAAGACGGCCTAGCCAGAGAGTTTCATTCAGGTCTTCAGATTGAGGATCTGGTGAGTGCACATCAATCCATAGCCAGGGTCTCAATTCCTATAAGCTCACTGTCACCTTACTCATTCATGACTGATAACGCTCACAGAACCACTTTCTTTATTTTTTGACCAAAATAAACTGAGACACACACACACACAATCCCCTCACAGAAGATGCTGATGTAATTAAATCTGTCTGCAGGGTAAGATGAGAAAAAGGCCAAAACAGAGGGAAAAAATGGCGAACATTTTTGACTAAATAATATATTCTTGAGTTGAGGGGGAATAAAAAGATAGGAACACTTGTGAAGTGCAGAGGAAGTCCCTGGAGGCATAATTAACAATATCTACCGTTGGTATCTTTGCCTCTGCTTTCTCCCAAGCTTGCAACACTACAGACTGAGTCAGAGGCAAAGGCAGACAGCCCATGGGTTTGCCTCTGTAATCTATTCAGCTTTATGGATTAAACAGCAACACACAACACATTAAAACCACATTCAATCAAAGGGCATTTAGTGTACTTTCTAACACTTATCACTCGCCCATGTAAAAGGACATGTGTAAATCATAACAGGTGCACCCAGAGGGCCTTTTTCACAAAGGACACTTTAATACGTCTCAGTCGGACAAGCTGCTATTGTCATTTCAGTTTCAGGATCCTATCCTTGTACACACTAGTGTTATACTGTGCAATACGCTAGCGCAATACTGCAAATCTTGGTGTTGATTGCAATACCAAATAAATACAGGGTAAGTATTGCCAATACCAATACTGATTCCAATATTTTTAACCTATACAAGCAGCATATGTAGGGGACAGCAGCCTTTCATGACTGACGAGATGAATCACTACTTAACTTCGCAAATGAACTGAGTCATTTCTTCAACAGATTTGATTCATCCATGAGGCAGTCTTCAACATCGGCTGCAGACTCACCCACCCCCACTGCTGCTGTTCCACCTCTGACACCTCAGACACTTCACACCTCCTCTACTCACCCTGCTCACTCCTCCCCAACCCCAACAACAGCATCCAACACACACTCAACTCAAGGCTCCAGCCTGTCTCTCTCAACCACCCAGGTTAGGAGGGAACTGAGGAGGATTAAAGCCAAGAAGGCAGCGGGCCCAGATGGCATCAGCTCAAGGGTCGTCAGGTCCTGCGCGGACCAACTGTGTGGGGTGATGGAGCACCTCTTCAACTTGAGCCTGAGGCTGGGAAGAGTCCCACAGCTCTGGAAAACCTCCTGTGTTGTACCAGTGCCAAAGACTTCACGCCCCAAGGACCTCAACAGCTACAGACTGGTGGCTCTGACCTCCCACCTGATGAAGACCCTGGAGCGGCTGGTCCTGGCTCAGCTTCGGCACCTGGTGAGCTCATCATTGGACCCACTTCAGTTTACTTACCAGCCTGGCATTGGAGCGGATGATGCCGTCATTCACCTCCTACATTGTTCCCTCTCTCACCTGGAGACTGCTGGGAGCACTGTGAGAATCATGTTCTTTGATTTCTCCAGTGCCTCTAACACCGTTCTTCCGACGGTCCTGAAGGACAAGCTGGAGAATTCAGGAGTGGACCATCACCTCACAACATGAATACTGGACTACCTCACCGACCGACCACAGTATGTGAAAACTCAGGGCTGTGTGTCGGACCGGGTCGTCTGCAGTACTGGGGCCCCACAGGGAACGGTTCTGGCTCCGTTCCTCTTCACCATCTACACTGCAGACTTCTCCCACAACTCCACCCAGTGCTTCCTGCAGAAGTTCTCTGATGACTCTGCAATAGTCGGCCTCATCACTGATGGGGACGACAGGGAGTATAGAGGACTGACCCAAGACTTTGTGGACTGGTGCCAGCTGAACTACCTCCAGATCAACACCAGTAAAAAGGAGCTGGTGGTAGACTTCCGCAGGCACAAACATCCTCCACTGCAACCACTGAACATCCAAGGTACGGACATTGAGGCTGTGGACAGCTACAGGTACCTTGGTGTTCATCTGAACAACAAACTGGACTGGACTCATAATTCAGACGCCCTCATCAGGAAAGGGCAGAGCAGGCTGTACCTGCTGTGGAGACTCAGGTCTTTTGGAGTGAAGGGCCCACTCCTGAAGACCTTCTATGACTCTGTGGTGGCCTAAGCCATTTTTTGCAGTGTGGTCTGCTGGGGTGGCAACATCTCTGCCGGGGACAGAAAGAGACTGAACAGGCTGATCCGCAGGGCCAGCTCTGTTCTAGGATGCCCTCTGGACCCAGTGGAGGTGCTAAGTGACAGGGGAATGATGGCTAAGCTGTCATCCCTGATGGACAACATCTCCCACCCCATGCAGGAGACTCTGACAGCACTGAGCAGCTCCTTCAGTGGCTGCGGCACCCACGGTGTGGGACGGAGAGATTTCGCAGGTCTTTCCTCCCCACTGCTGTCAGACTCCACAACAAAGACTTTAACTAATCAAACACACACATCCACACATGTGCAATAACACTAAGTGCAATACTCTTTTCTGGCATCGTTGTATTTTTACTCAGTTGTATACAGCATTTGTATTCTACTTTTATCCTATTGTATATTTTATTCTATTTTATTCTACTGTATATAGTATTTTATTTTATTATATTCTGTACAGTTGTGTATTGTATTTATTCTTATTGTATTCTAATTTTTGCTTCATAACTTTTGCACTGTCCACTTCCTGCTGTGACTAAACAAATTTCCCACGTGTGGGACTAAGGTTATCTTATCTTATCTTCTAGTAAACACAACAAAGCACACCTTTCAACCATTGACACTGCTTTGTAAATGTGCTATAGGCTATAAATAAAGTAGATGTGATGTCAACACAAAAATGATCAGACATTTTTCATGGTACATATTTGAGGTTTATTGATTTCCCAAAGAACATTTTATTTTACACAGTGCAGTGGGCTACATACTGAACTTAGAGGATAGCAACAAAGTATCAATGATGATATCGATCTGACAGCAATACCAGCATTGGTAATGATACTTTAGATATTTGGATCGTTCTGCCAAAAGACACTGCTATTAGCTATTAGTGAGAGATTGTCTTTTCTCACAGCAAGGAGTATGGTTGAATCAGTCCACAAAGGAACAAATGAAATGAAGAGATTGACACTTCTGTTGTAACTGTCTGTAAGATATGAAGCTACTGCCTGCAGCTAGCATCAAGACTGAATGACTTGGAAAACAGCAAATAATTCTTTGCTAACTGGTTGTCATGTGGCTATTGTAAATTGTACCATAAATTGCAGAGTGTAACACATTCCAAAGTAGGGCTGCCACAAACGATTATTTTGATAGTCGACTAGTCACCGATTATTTTTGCGATTAGTCGACTAATCAGATCATCATCCATTGGACGCAAAACTACAGCTTATTGCACCAGCAGCATCTGCTCTTATATAACTATCATTAGCTTACAGCTTTAAGTGTTTAAGGTCTGTGCTAACTAAAAATAAAGACAAGATGATAGTTTATTAAATTTTAATGAAATTTGCGGATTGTTTCGGTGAAGTTTAATAAACTCCTTGCTATCTAAAATATAACAGGACACTGGAGTAGATTCTGGAGCATCTCACACTTCTGATAATCAGTTGTCTGCTTGACGTTTATTCAGCTGTGTAAAAACTAACTTTAATCTCAGACAAACTGATTTACTCAGGAACAAATAAAATACTAAAAAAAAAAGCCAAACAATAACATTTTAAGTTATCTAAGTGACTCATATATATTTAACCTGAGTAGCGAAAGACGGCGGTGGGTTTGAAAACGATTTGCGGGGAGTCCGGTGTTCTCACGGCGCTAGTGAGCCTAGCCCCCGGCTCGCTAACGAGCTAGTGGGTAACAGATGTCTCCGAAAACGTCGGAGCGCTTATGAAAATATGTGGTGACCTGATAAACTGAGCAGATATTTGAGGTTTACACAGCTACATTCTCGCCTGAAAATATGTTAAACGTTTATTTTGTGACCCAGAAAGAATAATAAGAGTAACATTAAAACTAACCAGCTGCCGCCATTGTTGGAAACTGCGCTGGGCCGCGCTATGAATTCTGGGACACAGCTGCTTCTTCTTCTTCTTCTTCGGGGTTTAACGGTAGCTGACATCCTTGTACATGCAATGCTGCCATCTTCTGTTTCAGTCCGTTATTACACTCTTAAATCCTGCCACTTATTCCTGCGTCTTTTGTGATCTTACAAAGCTTCAAACGACGCGTCGACTATTAAATCAGTCGTCGACGATTTTGATAGTCGACGTAATCGTGACTAGTCGACAAATCGTGGCAGCCCTATTCCAAAGTAACGTGCTACTTTAATTTTTATTGCACAAAACCACCAGAGGATGATAGTCCAGGGAAAACTGGGTCCAGGAATGAAGCACTTAACATTATACTGATAACAAAAGTTTAGCTCTTTCTTAGCATCTGCACAGTTAGCATGCTAACAAGAGCTAGTGGAGAATCCAGAGTGATGTTAAAGCTGAGTGAATGCTGACAACAGCCCTGTGGTCAGGTTTCAAATCCACCGAACAGCTACCCTGAGGGACCCCTGAGTAAGGTACCGTCCCTACACACTGCTCCCCGGGCGCTGGATTGGTGGCTGCCCACTGGTTAACTGAGTGAATGGGTTAAATGCAGAGGACTAATCCCCCTACGGGATTAATAAAATGTACATTATTACTGTTCAGTGGGTAATTGTTTTAAAAACTCACATATATAGATAAAGGTCAGGCTTAAATTTAGACCTGTTGAACTATGTTTGTGGTGTTGATACCTTTTAAAACATTTTTTTAAAAAGAATACCTGACAAATTTTAAATATGTGTTGCAGTTTAGGACAGATATTACGAGACGGTTCTGCTTTAGTTTTGGACACTGAATTTTGTTTTATAGATTCAGCCCATTAACCAAGCTTGCAGCCACATCTGATAACTTGGTTGTTATAGGAAGGGCATGTCAAAAGTAGGTTCTTTTATTTTAAACATTACAGTAATTAGAAACAAACATCACAGAGCCTGGCTGCAGTAGTTATAGCTAGAAATTGATTTGCTGGAAAGTGAACCAAGAGTCTTGGAAGTAGAAGGAACAAAGAGAAATTGTGAGCTGCATTGATAGCGGGAGATTGGACCTCTGAAATTAATCCATTTTGAGTTTTTTTAAACATTTCCATGGTCAAAATATAAATGAACTTAGTTTATGTTGCACTACTATGGTTCAAGTTCCTAAATTAAATGTAGGATTTGGATTAACTGCAAACGTTTGCCCCGATGAACTGTAGCTCAGTCCATGGTAGATGGTAAAATAAATACATCAAAAGTGTAGATGTTCTTTCACTTAAGCAAACTGTATTTTATATTTGTAATGAAATATATTAGAAAACCATTTTCTCTTTAAAAAATAATCTTTGAAGGCACCGTACACCGAGTGCTCAACAAGCACTCCTCATAGATACACTGAAAAGCTGACGCGTCGTCTGAATTAACTCGTGAGATTATGGTTCTGAGATAAGGGTCTCCCTTTATCTCACTTTCCATTTCACCCCCCCTCGTGTGCTCACACATCAAATGTGTGTTGGCAGACCAGAACTCTGTGATCCAGTTAATGGATTTTAACACTGTGGTGTGCTGCTGACAGCAACAGGATCCACCCATGTGAACGTCAGCTACAGACGAGAGAAATAAATACCCTAAAATAAGACTAGTGTGTGAAACTGTTCTGAACTTGTAGCTCACATCTTGTCAAGAAAAAAAAAAAAAAAAAAAAAAAAAAAATCACATGGTTTCGCTTTAAATATTTAACAAGTGTGTAACAGTGCAGCCCTTAGCGGCTGGAAACACAGTGAGACAGACCAAGGCAAGTGTAGTGGAACAAAGTATTTATTTGCTATATGGCTCTCCTTAAAACAATTAACTTGTCGAGCTTCTTCACAGCACAAAAATCCATCCTCTAATGACAACTGGCAGCCTTAAATATGTTCAGCTGTCACAGACTTAACCATTATTCCACTCTCAGGTAAATTCTTAAATCCCAACCTTCCACCACAGTATACAATATATCAATAAGAAAAATACATAAATACATCTTCACATTTACATATTAATAAATATTTCACACTTTAATGTTACACAAAACCCAATACCCAATATTATAAAAACCCAGAAACCCAAGCACAAAAAGATTCACCACACTCTCTTTACCAATGGTCTCTCCCGGAACCTTTAAATGGTGTCTGGACCCCCGGGGAAACATTTGCCCAAACACCTTGAAGAGGACACAGGCAAGAAAGGTGAGTAATCATTAACTTACAAACACTTATTTGCACCACTTTTATCCCTAGATTTCACACACACATTTGCATTAGTTTTCCTTATTGGTAAACCTTAATCACAATCTCAATCACCATTCTTCTCTCCTGACAGACAACCACCACATTCCTTGATGAGGAGCAGCTGTGCAGGATCTGAAACAAGGCCACCAACTGATTTTAAAATTCCCAATAAATAGTCAATAAATATTTAAACTTCTTGTGTGCAAATCCATGCTTAAAGTGCAATGCTCATAAAGTGCTTGATAAGGTGCTTTTAATAAAGTGAAAGGTGTGCTCTAAAGTGCTATACAGACAATACAATATAAATAAATGCAGTAAGGGAGTCCTCTTCCTTACAAAGTGGCTGAAAATTTGATGATAGCACTTCAAATATGCATCCGACAGAGCGGAACAGCCTGTAACTTTCAGTCAGGTGTCTCCCATATGCTTGAAAGCTGTGAGTCATAGATGTGTGACCGGGTGTCAGAGCTTTTTCTTGTGTGATTGCTTGGTCCTGGAAGAACAGAATTCTCCTCAGCAGCTACTTAATTCTAATGAGGGTTTTATGACTCGTGATCAAGAGCTCACTGGCAACGCATTCAGTCAATAGTGCCTTCTCTTTTGAGCACAGCCTCGGCTTATGTACCGGCCCCAGCAAATTGACCCAGAGATTTATACAGCTATTTTCTAAAGGTCTCCATTCATGGGCCCACAGTCAGGAAGGGGAATTAGTGTTTCAATGGATTTCACTTTCAATTTGAATGCCGAGTGGTTGGAACATGGTCCCGGCTAACGGGAGGCTATTGCTAAAGAACTCTTTTGTGTTCTGCTACTCAGAGGCTCAAACCCTCGGGGCTGTGAATACATTCACCACAAGAGACACCGTTTCTACTGCCATAGGTTGTGAATCCTGTGGGTTTATCTAGCCTTTAGTGAAACCAACACATTGAGGATGCCCTTTAAACTAGCACTACCATTAGTCAGCTTCCTTTTTCCTTTCAGATGAATGTGCACACAACAAACCTCTAGGACAGAAGTTTCTACTGTCCAGGTATGATAACAATAATAAAATTTGCTATTAAAGCTGCTTTAACATGTCAACTGCTATACTGTCCACATGTAGCACACAATCTATATGTGCTTGTGTATTGGAATACTTAAAATAATACTTTTGTTTGAGACCTGGGTGCTGTCTAATAGTGTAGAAGACCACTCGATAGACATGACTTCACCAGACTATTACACTTAGCTATTAGCTACTACTTTAGCCAGTCCAATGTGATGGTTTTGAACATTGGATTCTCATTTACCAGATAATAGCTAGATAATATCTAGAAATGTTCAGAGTCACAGCATGTGTGACAACAGCTTTTAATGTTGCAGTGAAAAATAAAGCACTCTTTTGAACTGAAGTCTGACGTCATTAGCCGTTTCCGGGTCCAAACTCCACTTCAGGTCCCAAAGTCAAACGATTACTGCAGCATCAGTGATGCTGCATCACTGAGAGTTAAAAACTGTCTAAATTCTTTTATCTTTAATGAAAAGATCGGTGTGGCTGCCCTGCCAGGTGTAACAGTTAAGTTTAACATCCAGGCATCCATGAAAACAGAATGTATTCAATTTAACGGAGTTAGCAGTTAGCAGGGAGTTAGCCCGCTAGTTTCCATCTAAAGATGATATACCATGTTCTGACTGAGGGATTTCTGAAGAAATTAAAACGTACAGCTCTGCTATCACTTCTAACATAAACGAAGACAGGAAACTAAACAGCAGTGACTTTTGTAGGGTTACTGAAGTTGGGCTAGCTGGTATATAATGATGTGCTACATGGTGGCTAGCGACACAGCTATGGTTAGCATAATATAAACACAGGAGGATGAACGCTAACTATTTCCCACTTGATAAAAGCTAATGTGAGGGTTCCCGATGGTTAAGGACAAATGCAATCGCATGCCAGGATGCTGTAAACGGAGCAAACTTCAATCAGGAGAACAACTGAGATAATCCATCCACAATAGAGGTTAGTCATTGATATACTGCTGCATGGGCTGGGCTGTAGTTAGACCGTAAGGTTTTAAAAACTGAGCTTTAAAATGAATAGTGGTACCAAAAACCGAGAGGCCGACAGTGATCACTGCTCTTTGTTAGGGGGTGTTCAGATTAAATAGAACAAGATACAAAGCATTAAAACATGTAAAACACAACAGCCTTAATAAACACAGAGTAGTTTGGTCCCGGAAGCAGGGTTCATACGTCATCACTTAAAGACCAGATATTAACACGCATTAGTTCTTTTTAGCACACAATGTAAGTATGCAACTGAATGCTATTTACTATTACACAAACATTGGGAGGTTAAAAAAAAGTAATACTAAAAACTTTGACCTAGTGTTCTAGCATAAAGTTCTGTGTCAACACTTGCTTATCGTCTTTCAACAAAACAATATTTGACTATGCAGTCAAATGAAAACACTTCTGAAAGCTTGTTTGAGTTCAAGATACCAAGACAGTGAAGACTGAAACACTTGAGTCTTCAAAATGGGTTTACAGAAATCAGAGGGTAATGTCACATCTTACAGTCTTGCCTCATTTCTTTATATTTTGCTTCCAAGCAGCCAGACTTCGCTGTAATTTTGTACGACTTTGTTGAGCAGTAGTTCTCCAGGCTTTCAGAAAGTTTGCTTAAGTTTTTAAGTGGACATGTGGCTGCTTTTTCTCAGATTTTCTCTCCAAAATAACAATTTGTTCCCATTCGTATAGTTAAATCCATGAAAAATCTCAAGGATAACAAGACAGGCATAAAACTTTATTTTTGCACCAAAAGGGAATTCCCAAAGAGATATTAGCTGCAAACTTGACAAATCTCAGCATGGTGTGCAGTGTGTCCTTAAAAAAAGACAAAACTGAACAAGCGGAGGAGAAAAGAGGAAGAAGATAACCTAAAAACCCATCTACAGCAGATGATCAGTATCTGAAAGTGATGTCTGTGAGAAATGGAAAAAAGCAAAGACTTGACACGGACCTTTGGTATACAGCAGATTGAATATTCATTGTTGAGATTTATTCATGCTGGTAAATGACTGTTTAAAGGTAAATAAACAATCCTTGTGGAAAAAAGGATTTCAGAGTTTAGGAAACGATTTCGTTGTTAATCTATCATGAGGGATTCTTTATTTTCACAACAAACACTGTCTTATTGATGCATTTTAACTCAAATCACCAAAAGTTAAAATGTTCCATAACAAATTGGATGATACAGTTCATTCCATTCATTTTGTGTTAAATTTCTTATCCAGTTTAACATTATAGTCAAAGGGCAGCAGCCACAAACAGACAGCAGTGGCAGAAAAGTGATCATCCTGCGGTGACCTTATCTCCTGCTGACATCCACAACCCAGGGCAGGCGGTGGTTGGATGGGTGACATTATAACTCAGCACTAGCCCTCAGCCAACTCTTACAAGTTCTCCAGTTCATTTATTAGCAGTCTGACAGTTTAGTGTCACAGTGTGGCTCTCTGGAGAAGATGTAAGCTGTCACAGTTCAGAGAATCATGGCCAGCCATCCAACAATCATAGCTACGCCCCCCACGGGAGCCGCTTTGCGCAGTCCGGGGTCCCCTGTCAGAGCCTGGTGGTATAAAGAGCCACAGAACATCCCCATGCCCGCAATCAGAAGGCTACCAGCCTGTGAAAAAGAAACATTTTGGTCTCAGTCAGTTTAAATCTGTAAGTTTGCAAACACATTGTAGTAGGGCTGCCATGTACTCTCCAACCTTGAGACTCGCCCTTGCTTGAGATGTTACCCCACAGGGACCAGCAAAAAGGAGTTTTTTGTTTGTTTGTTTTGCAAGAAAAGTTAAAAGCATTAAAAGCAAACCATTATTTAGAGTCAGCCTTCTTAAATTATACTTATATTATAATATCATCCTATAATATAATTAAATAATATCAGCTTACTTAAAAATTGATGCATCTTATTAGCCTTGCATTGTTAGCTAATATAGCTAATTATCTTATTAGTATAATAGAGTATGCTATTATTAGCCCACTATTCAGTTAGCCAGTGCATGCTATTATCCCACAAATATGCTATTGGCTAACATAATTTAATAGTTTATGTTACATCAGCTAATTTATAATATTAGCATGCTTCTTATCATAAGAAAACATATCCGGTCGTTAAGTGATGACGTGACGAATCCTACTTCCGGGCCTAAAGTAGTCTGCTTTAATATGGCTTTTGTGTTGTTAACATGTTTAATGTTTTGTATTTTCTTCTATTTAATCTCAAAAAGCTCCTAAAACAGTCAGTGATCACTGTTGACCTCCCTCGGCTTTTATTACCGCTAATCATTTATTTAAGATCAGGATGCAACTACAGCCCAGCCCATGCAGCAGTATATGAATGACTAACCTCGTATTGTGGATGGATTATCTCAGTTGTTCTCCTGGCTGAAGTTTGGTCCTTTTACAGCATCCTGCCATGCGATTACATTTGTTCCTGACCACCGATAACACTCACGTTAACTTTTATCGAGTGGAAAAAAAGTTAGCTTGTTTATATTATGCTAACATAGCTGTGTCGCTAGCGGTCACGTAGCACATCATTATATACCAGCTAGCCCAACTTCAGTAACCCTACAAACATCACTGCTGTTTAGTTTTCTGTCTTCATTTATATTGGAAGTGATAACAGAGCTGTACGTTTTAATTTGTTTCCAAAACCCCGCAGTCAGGACATGCTATATTGTATTTAGATAGAAGCTAGCGAGCTAACTCCCTGCTAACTTCTAACTCCGTTAAATGTCATAAATTCCGTTTTCATGGATGCCTGGATGTTAAACTCAATTGTTACACCTGGTAGAGCAGAACGCTGATCATTTTATTAAAGATGAAAGACTTTAGACAGTTTTTCAACTCTCAGTAATGCCATAGTGATCGTTTGATATATGGACCTGCAGCGGAGTTTAGGCCCAGACACGGCTAGTGACGTCAGACTTTACGACCGGATTAGCCAGCACATCTTGTTAGCTTGACTGTAAGTTTGCTAATTTATCTCAATAGCCTACCATTAAATTCAACAATGTACCTTATTATCCTATTGATTCATATTATTAGCAAACATTAGCCTACTACAGTACGTCATTTCCTAACATAATTTATTAGCCCATCATTCAGTTAGCTAATGTGGCTTATTAGCTTACTATCACATTACACACATTAAAGTATCTTATCAGCAGAATAACGCATGTTATTGAGTATCATTACTTATGATTAATGAGTCATTTTATCTCATTAGCTTAATATTTATGCCCATTTTGACACACAACACAACTCGAGTGAGCAGGTTTAGTAACTTTATAGATGGACACCTTAAACAGGTGTAAACAATAAAAACTCACTGTATCGGACTGACTCCAAAGCTGGTTCATAGATTTTATTTAATCCAAATTAATAACTCCACAGTTTTTACCAATTTATTGTCAACTCATAATAACAACATTATCAGACATGAGACGCAGAGGGACATGCATGAATGCTTAAAAGTACAGATGATGGGGTGGTGACATTTAAGTGAGGAGATTCTTTGGCTACCATTTTTTCTTTCCTGGTTCCATTTGTTGGGATAATGTATTCTTTCACCGTCAATCCACAACAAATTTATACTTATGCTGTCACTTTTATCATTTATAATGTAATAAAACAGCAGTCTCTGTAACATAATATCTCTGAGTGAGGATGGACAGGTAACAGCAAATACGACTGTGGCACTATATCCACTTTAAAGGATTGAGCTAAGTGCATCCAGCCAAGAGTGAGGGTCTTAGGCTTCTGTACTTACCACAGCAGGTTTCCCACAGTGGGCAGCACCCAGCAAGGCCAGGCTGTGGTAGAAATGGTACTTGTTGGCGGTTTCAAAAAGCTGAAGAGGCACACACACACACACAGAGCTTTCAGAAAAAACTCTGCCTTTCCCAGCCACTCATCAAGTTCAGTGAATCAAACATTTTCTGGAAAGGCCTTTTATTATTAAGTTTAGAAGTGGATATTTAGTGAGCCGCTATCAAGCACCATTTACACCATTCTCATCAATCAGCCCAAGTTTGGCCAGGAAAGTATCTCATCATTAAAAAAAAAATCAATTTCCTGTCTTTTTGCATTACAGAAGTTTCCTCCAGATTAACAGCACAGTGTGAAAATGTTTCACAGACATCTTTTAGTTTTCTGAGAGTAAAACAAATAACACTCATACAGTCCACTAAACTATAACTGGAGTTGCACCAATTGGGCAGATACACTGATGCTTAAAATACAAATTTGGCCAACAGTAGATGCTGCATTTTTTTAACCCATCTTTCTTTCTTATTTGAATTTGTTACTACTCACTACTTTTTGTGTATAGTGCCTTTACGGGTATTTTGAGGTACTCCAGCTTTCTTCCACTTTCCAAAGACATTTTTATCTGGTTCTAGAATAGTTGTTCAGCTAAGACAGGCCCCAGCAGCCCCCTCCACAACAACCTAAGCTCGGTAAGAGGTATTTCAGATGTCACTTCACGTGCCTACATCAATGACAAAGTCACCATGAAGCCATATTTATCCACCGTTTTAGTGCATCCCAAATTAAATCAGTCTTGAATCCATATGCTCTGACCTTTACCTCTGCTAACACGAATGAATGAAAACTGATATTAGGCACACAAAATGCTCAAAAAAAACATAAGTAGCAGTATTATGAACATACCACTATTCGGTAGTCATCAGGATCGCTGTTCTTGAAACCTAAAACAAGAAAAACACAACTGTTACTTATTATCACACCATGAATATCATGATCACAGACACAACAGACCACACTTTATTTGGTTAATCAGTAACCCACACCCTCAAGTCATGTTCCTTAATACTCGTGTTGTGATACGGTGGTGAGACCAACCACTCTCTTATCACATTTTAAAAGTTATCCAATCACTCAGCTATCCCTACCGTGGACAGTGGCTGACCCACAAAAAGCCTTCTTCCACCCTGGAGGCGGGTCACCTTGATTACGACACTGGTTATTTTTACAAAAACAACGTGAAGCTTCGACGGCTTACTGAAAGCCGAATTAATCGTTAGCATGTTTAACATTAGCAGCATGTATGTGTTGTTGCTTTACAGTTACTCGGGCGTGTGGTGAGTACGCAAACTTTAAATCTGCGTGATATCAAGGCTGGCGCCGTAAACCTCAACATGACAGCCTTTCACGACTGTTCAGCTGAGCGAGAGCTACAGACAATAGGACAGTTGCATACCGTGAGCCCCGTAAGCCCCAGCTCCCACTGCCGAGGCTCCTGACAGAGCTGCTAACCTCCGAACCACAGCAGAAGCGCTCATGTTTGGACTGTAACTGCAGGTGTCACGCGGGCGGAAGAAGTGACGGCGGTGCTGCGTTCACTGTCATTATGTACGTTCAGCCTTCTCAACTACGTGATTGCGGACATACGTAGTTAAATGACGGACTGTGGGTTTCCCGCTCATGGGGCAAACAACAAACGATCAGACATTAAGAGAAGAAATGTTTTTTAATTGCATTATGATGTAGTGTAACCACAGTGTTGCAGCTACATGTAAACGGAAAAGTGTGTTGAAACAGATTTGTGTTCTAAAATAACTATAACATACATGCAAGATAAGTAGTCTAAAACGGAAAATATATTGTGCGAACCTGCAGTTATTCCAACTAATATGACACGTGACTTCGGAGTTAAGTCTCTGATATGCTGATGTGTGTTTATTTAATCAGAAATTTGTTCTCTGAATTCCAGCATCTGAGTCCTTGAAAGCAGCAGTGGGGGCGTTCGTTCCAGGGCTCTGGGCTTCCAGGCACGTCTGTTATCAGTTTGTGGACTTGAACCAAAATGGCCGCTGCCGTGCTACAGTTTCAAGCCACTGGGCAAATTTCATTACTCTACCAAGCTGATCTGACACTGACATGGCATTTGAGCAGTCGTTTCAGCGCCTTTAGGTATTGCATGTGAATTTAAGTGCAGGGAATCACATACTGCTTGTAATATATTGATGCATTAACTGAAGCTTGAAGTTGACCTGACCGACCTCCCTTGTTAAAGTGGAATGCAGAATCAGATTCAGTTTATGTTTTGCCCCGATTTGTTTAAGTCATCACCTCTGTTTTATTATTCAATAAAAATTTTAGTATTGTTCAGGATTTTATGAATAATTGATTTTAAGATAGTGGCTTATTTTGCCATTTTCCTCAGCATCACCGAAACAACACATTCCACTGAATGATGGGCTCGGGGAGGCGGAGGGCACATTAGTGTGTGCCACTTTTCAATTTGTCTGTCACTGCAACTTTGGGAAGAAGCGGTGAAGTTGTCTTTAGTGAGCTATTCCTAATGTTTGATGTATTTTCTTGCCAGCAGAGGAGTTGGAGACCAAGGTTGATGCCATGTCTTTGATGAAGATGCACTGATCCTGGTAGATCCTGCCAAAAGGGGGAGCTGTATTGCTTTCTCATCTGCCAAAATTTGTGGATAGGTAGCGCGTGTGGGTGTGTGTCTGTGCACACGGACGGGCAGGGGGACTTTGTCCAATTACCATTCTGAAATTACACAGGGTCACACTGCATTACTGGAGTCGCTAAACCACACTTTTCGTCGAGCCTCGTCCTTAGCTGACTTTGACACAGCATTAACACAATGCATACAATTAACACATTTTAATGACCATGTCGCTAATTAAAAATAAGCTTTATGAGTCGCAAGCATTCATCATCAACTGTGAACTGAACCCAGTGTGGGTGTGTTTGTGTGTGTCCTCTGTGGGTTTTAATCTAAGTCTGTCACCATCATCTGCCTGTGAACTTTTTCCCGTCTTTTTTGTCTTTTGGCATGATTTCTAGCGCTGCCTGCATATAGGGTTGTATGCAGAGGAATGTTGTGCTTACCCTGCAAACACAGGTCATTTTCATTCTGGCCCACGGCAGATGGGATAGCAAGGACAACAATAAATTGTGGCTTTACATCTTGTTTTCACAGACAAGCAGCAAATTATCTCTAAGTCCCAGCAGCAGTGTGCTGTGAGGTTCCTCCAAGAGCCAACATCCATCTCACTTCAGCCTGCCTGCCTGTCTTCTTCTCTGCTCTCCAGTGACTGCTTTGCTCCTCGCCAATCCTCAGTGTGTGTTTGAGTCAAAGTGTGTGCATGTTTGCGTCTGATCTCTTCAGATTGCTTGCCCCTGGCCTGTCTTATTGTGATCGAGCTCCCCTCCAGGAAAACAAGCGGCTCTTGGAAGGGGAGGAGAATATTACTTTCTTTAAATGTAGTAATGAAGTGAGAATGGAGACCGGGAGGCCGTCTTGCAACCCACACATGCACACGACATTATAAAATATGGCTGTAGCACACTGGTTTTTGAATTCCCATTATGAAGCCTTGAGTGGAGTGCTTTTACTGTTGCTATGTTGGTGAAAATCCCTAAAAAGCCTTCAGTTGATTCAAAATGTTACAGTGAGAAAAGGACTAGAAAGAGAGATCACATTTTTCCCATACTGGCTTCTATTCATTGGCACCCTGTGATATCCAATTTTGAATTTAACTGAACACTTCTGCTGTCATTACCTTTTTCCTACTCTCTCCCATAGTTTAATACTTTTCTCCTTGCCTCTATGCACTGCTTTTCTATATTCTTTTTACCCTCATCCCCCAAATGGTTGCAGAACATAGACTATATTGCCAAAAGTATTCACTCACACATTCAGATCATTGAATTCAGGTGTTCCAATCACTTCCATTGCCAAAGGTGTATAAAATCAAGCACCTAGGCATGCAGACTACGGCTGTATCCCAATTCAGGGTCTGCAGCCTTAAAGGCCGCATTTTAAGGCCAATTATGTCACAGCGACACGACGAAGGCTGTCCCAATTCAAAGGCTGCTCGAAATGCGGCCCTCAAATGCGTCCTTTATTTCACTGAATTTTAAGGACGTGGCGGTGTAGACTTCATGGCCCAACATATCCCAGAATGCATAGCGCAGCGGTGGGTGTGGATAATTTTGCCGGTAAAAAAAAACAGCGGAAGAGGGGCGCCCGAAGAGTAAACCTTTAAAAGTAAGTACTGAATATTATGTCACTTATTTATGTGCGAGTGTTTAATAACAAAGAACATTAAAACATTACTGTTGGCCACATGTCGGCAAAGTTATGTGACATTAGCAATGTTAGTACTAACTTGGTTTTAAAGCCTTTACTTTAAAATATACGCCGTTCAATAGTTGACGTTAATCTTACAGAGAATGTGATGATTTTATGGATATTTAAAGTAAGCACTGAGACAAATTTAGTAATGCCAACATATTAAAAGAACAATATTTGTCTCTCATCTATATAACACAGTTATATATACAGTGTCAAAGAAACCTGTCTTTGAGTGAAGATTTAAGGTGACAGGAAATATAAATAATATAAATAAATGCAGCTTGAATCTTTACTGAAGCTCAGTATTTGAAACAGAGTTCATTCACTGCTGTAATAACTAATAATGATTGAAATTATAACTTTAATATTGGCCATATTATATTTACATTACCAAAGTGAGATGACCTTAGTCTCATGAACAACATTAGCTAATTGTTATTTACTAGCTAATCTTAAATGACTGTTCAGTACAGAAATGAAGCCCAATAATCATGATTTCACAGTCCTGTGGTCTCAGCCTCAGATACTTGTCAAATCAAAGCTAATGTAGAAACAAACAAACAAATGAACAAAAGATTTTCTCCTTCATTCCTGTCAAACAAAGCTGTATGAAACGTTTCCAGCTGTTGCTAGGCAACCTGGGCAGCGCGACGGAGGCTAGACCGTCCCATTTCACAAGCCTCTCACTTCCGGCCTTAGCGGTCTTTGAGTACGCGGCCCGTGTGGACTGTTAAGGCTGCGTACTTTAAGGCTGCAGACCCTGAAATGGGATACAGCCTACTTCTACAAACGTTTGCAAATGAACTATAGGATGTCACCTGTGTAACAGGTGTGGACGTGACTGCAAATGACAACAACCCAGCCAAATCACAGAGCAGGGTGACCAAATGATCACCATTTGGTCACCATTTGTAGCAACTGACTTCTTTGGAGTCAGTCGCTACAGAACTCTTATTGCTTCAGCATACCAAAACATTTTGGACAATTCCATGCTCCAAACTTTGTGGGAATAGTTTGGGAATGGCCCTTTCCTCTTCCAACATGACTGCACACCAGGTCCGTGAAGACATGGATGAGTGAGTTTGGTGTGCAAGAACTTGATTGGCATGCACAGAGTCCTGACCTCAACCTGATAGAACACACTTGGGATGAATTAGAGTGGCGACTGCGGCAGGCCGTTTAGTCCACCAGTGTCTGATCTTACCAAAGCGCTTCTGGAAGAATGGTCAGGAAGTCCCCAAAACATACTCCTAAACCTTGTGGAAAGCCTTCCCAGAAGAGGCGACGTTGTTATAGCTGCAAAGAGTGGGCCAACGTCATTTTGAACCCTGTTGACTAAGAGTGGGATGTCACTCAACACCATAAGCATGTGAAGGAAAATAAGCAAATACATTTGGCAGTATAGTGTAGCTGTCCCTGCTTGAGATACGTTTGTTCAGACTCTGCTTGTTAAAAGACAGTTCTTTCTTCCCACTGTCACCAAGTGCTGTGGCTGACAATCATACCACCCTGAGCGTGCCCACTCTCAACAGGGTCCGGCTTGATTAGTACTTGGCGGCTGTAGCTCAGGAGTTAGAGCAGGTCATCTACTAATCTGAAGGCTGGTGGTTTGATGCTGCTCCAGTCTGCATGCCAGAGTATTCTTGGGCAAAATACTGAACCCTGAGTTGTTCTGCGATGCATCCGTCAGAGTGTGAATGTTAGATAGAAAACATCTTGTATAAAGTGCTTTGAATGCTCAAGTAGAGTAGGAAAGCGCTCCATAAAAACTCATCCATTTACCATTACGAGACTGTCTGATTATTGGGGTTTTCTTTTTAGCACTGTAGGCTTTTACCTTACAATATCACCTTCAGGTGACTGTTGATGTAGCAATGTATGAATCAAACTGAAATCAATTAAATTGGCTAACTATATCTCACTTGCTAATTTTATCAGAACCAAAGTCATCTTTTCAAAATGTTAATTGGCTAGTTTGCTAAATTGCCAGCTAACATGAGTCTAACAATTGCTTTTTTATATAGTGGAAGCCAAATGGGAGCATTTAGCCAACTAGCTGAAGCATGCACATATGCCTGTATATGTACTGGTACTGGACAGTCTTATGTTTGTCTCATTACTCTTTTGGACGATGTTTGCAAGTAAAACAAAACACAAACAACAGATAACAATAAGAATTATATTAACAAAGTTTTTCTGGGGTTACATGGAGCTCGTTTGGAAAGAAAAAACAGTCTATATACAGCAGAAATTTCATTTTCCCTCCAACTTAAAGTACTGCCTTGGGTTGTTTTGTAAATCCAATTTCCTTGTTAGCTGTATAGTTAGGTACGTCTGTTGGTGATGCATCTTTGTTCTCAAAAGAATTTAAGTGTAAGACAAACAAAGTGGGAACAGGCTGTCTCATCAACAAACAAATAAGGATTCCACTTTGTTTTTCTTCTGCAGGTAACAAGACAGATGGAAGTGCCTCAGCAAGACCCCAAAGACGCCATTATTTCAAGATATAAGCTACACTCTGAGTGACGCTTTCAGAAATGAAGACTTTGCTTTGTTACACTGTTGGAAGTGTTATCAATTTACTCACTTTTGCACTCTGATTTTTTCTCATAGCAAAAGCAAAAGTAATATGGGAAAACATTAAAATATAAAGTTCCATGTGGGTCGTGGCTCAAGAGTTGGGAGTTTGCCTTGTAATCGGAGGGTTGCCGGTTCAAGCCCTGGCTTGGACAGTCTCGGTCGTTGTGTCCTTGGGCGAGGCGCTTCACCCGTTGCCTACTGGTGGTAGTCAGAGGGCCCGGTGGTGCCAGTGGATGTGTAAAGCGCTATACCAATACAGGCCATTTTACCATTTACCCGCTCGCTATCCACATTGGGTCAACATGGCCGGATGAGAGGTTTTTGGACAAAGTTTGTGTTTTTTCCATTGTTTAAGTACTGCTTCCAGCCAAGAATGATACCATATATGCCCTATAGCTGCAGAAAAGGCTAGCATTGTTATCTTTTTACAAAAAAAAAAAAAACCAGCTAAACATGAGAGGTTTTTGGACAAAGTTTGTGTTCTCCATTCTTTAAGCACCGCACCGTTTCAAAAGTACCGGTTTGGCACCGGTATCGGATAAAACCTAAACAATACCCATCCCTATTCACGCAGGCCATGAGCCTAGTCATGACCAGACTTCCTGGTAACCATCAGTCACAAAGTTCAAATGTGCATTCTACAACTGGGTGTACAATGGTTACTGGAAGTTGTTGGCAGGTGCAAGTTGAAAAACTTCCTTGTGATTGTTTTGGTTGCTAAAGGATTGCCATTGTCTATTAGAAGATGCTGACCTGTCTGCAAACGCTTGCTATTTACTCTCTAAGATGTAGTAGTACTATTCACAGAGTTTCATAGCGATGTAAGCCAAGCTCCAAAACATTACAAGTATTTATTTCTGGACAAAACCAGGAAAAATAAGATATTAGGACAAAACTGAAGAATACAGTCAAATGGGAGGAAGCTTGAAAAAAGGCCAGAAGCAGGACTGCATGAGCAAAAACAAATGTTTTATCCAGTAAAACATGAATAATCTATCTGTCAGAATAGCTGTGTAAAACTGAAATCCTGTTCAACAAACCAGACATGTGTTTTGCGGTGTGTTCAATCAGCATAGACAGCAAGCATGTACACTTCATTTTCACACAAATGGAGCCTCACATGAAGAAATCAAAAACAGCACGGCTGGTCCTTGTCCTCATTCTTGTGCCAAAAGCTTTGCCTGTTGGGCGGTGTTCCCTCCCTCTCTCTCTTTTTCCTCCGGATTTTCAAAAAGAACCAAAGATTTTTGAAATTCTCCATTAACCTTGATGTGTTTTGACGGCTACAGCCCATCACTGTCTTCAGCTTGCTTTGAGAAGCCACAACCACGTCCAATTATCTATCCGTTGGGGTGCTTTCATGTCTTTGAGATGTTTAGTCACAAATGTGCGTATTGTGCCCCGGTGTCACAGCTTTTCATGCTCCAGCTCTGTCGCTCATCCATGTCATTACATAGCTTTTAGCGAAGGGGAAAGATGGTGGGAGAGAGAAAGAAAGAGAGGCGAAGGATAGAAGAGAGAGGGAGGGAGAAGAGTCGGGCCTGTCGAATGACATTTTGTCTGTGTGTCCAGGCTATTGTTTGCTAGGGGAGACAACACCAGTCGTTGCTGTTACACTGGCTGGCAGAGTGACACACGCACATACCCTGGATCAAAATAGCCTCAGGTACACGCACAAACGATATTAGTCTCTATCTTCATATCAGCACTGAAAATAATTGTTGTTGTGGGTGTTTTAAACAAAATAGTTCCATTTTCGGTCTGTAGTTGATCGTACAACCGACAACTATATGCCGCTCGAAACAATGCAATCAAAGCACATTCACGCTGCTGTGATATTAAGTCACTCTGTGCTTAATGTCAGGTTGTTTGTCCCCTGCAGGTATCCACACAATTGTACATACAAAAACATGCAGGCATGCACAACCATAAAATCTGAAATATAAGCACACACACGTGCACGCTCATATCCACACACAAAGATGCGGTTACAGCAGGCTCCCCACACTGAGCCAGTATAATTAGCACACTCGTTAAGCTCATCTGCATCTCTCTTCAAAGGAGATCGATGCAAATGGATAGGACTTAGCCACTGGCAGCAATTAGGCCAAAAACATATCCTAGCTGGAGAAACTTGGTTCCAGCGAGGCAAAATTGGTTTCATTGTGGGGAATAAATGCGTTTTCTGCCCCTGCAATGAGCGCATAATAGAATCCAAACTGAATACTTTCATTTACTCTCTTGTCAAATCAAGTTGTGTTTAATCACGTTCGGCACCAGCCCTCCTGGTTATCACATAATCCTGGGCTCTAAGGGAGAACAGAGTTTCATTAGGAAAATGCAACACCATCACCGATTCATTCTGCTAACAGGTCTCGGCTTCGCTGCCATACACTCATCTATCTTATTCCCATTTTGTTGTCAAAAAACTATTAGAAACACTTACGTGACCCACACAGTGCACTCGGTGGCCTGTTATTTACTGCGAACTTCATTTGTTGACTTAGTCATGTGGCAGTAACATTTAGTCCTGTAGACACGATCAAGATGGTTTGGCCTGAGTATTTCAAAAACTCCTGATCTACTGGGATTTCCCCACACAGCCATCTCTGGGGTTTATAGAGAATAGTCCAGAAAAGAGAAAGTATCCAGTGATTGGCAGGTCTCAAGTACCTTGATGATCAAAGGAAAATGGTCATGGATAGGAAGGCAACAGTAACTCAAGTAACCACTTGTTACAATGATTGTATCAGAACTCGTGATGCACAATACACTAGATCTTCAAGGAGATGGGCTTCACCAGCAGAGGACCACACCGGGTGCTACTCCTTTCAGCTAAGAACAGGAAACTGAGGCTACGGTTCACATGGGCTCATCAAATTTGGACAATAGGAGATTGGAGAAATGTTTCCTGGTCTATTAAGTCATGATTACCGCTGTGATATTCAGATGGAAGTGTCAGAAATTGGCGCAGACAGCATAAAAACATCCATTCTATTTTGTGTCAGTGGTTCAAACTGCTGGTGGTGTGATGGTATGAGGGAAAAATCCAGTGAGCAGCAGTTCTCTGGACCAAACTGCCTTGAATGGCCAGACCAAGCTGATAGGAAAGCAAGAGTAATTCAAATAACTTTTTGTTACACCAACGGTTTGCAGAAAAGCATGTCCAAATGCACAACATGTCAAATCTTGCAGATGGGCTACAGCAGCAGAAGACCACACCAATGCCACTCCTGTGAGAACTGGAAAACTTTTCTCAAAAATTGGAAAATAAAAGACAGGAAAATAATTGGTGGGTCTGTTGAGTCTTTCTGCTGCAAAAACAGCACATGTCAGCGGTTCGTGATGGTGGTTGTGTAATGGTGTGAGAGATATTTTCACACTTTGGACACTAATGTTTTTCCAGCACGTTATTAAATCCATGCCATGAAGAATTAAGGCAGTTCTGGAGGCAAAGGGGGTCCAACCAAGTCCTCGCAGTACCTAATTAACTGGTGTGTATTAATATGTGGCATTGTAATGGCATAGTACCAGCACATTAATATATAAAGTAGAATAGGACTATAAAACAACCCTTGCTTCTTATATTTCACTGTTAAACTTTATGATATTTGTGCAGCAGGTCATTCCTTTACTTAAACTAAAGGAGACCTATTATACTTTTCTTTGCTGTCATATTATATATGGTATTTTGCTGGTGAATGCTCTGCATGTTTTAGATAATGAGTTGTGCAAATAATCTCTGTTTCAAACAGTTTTCCTCCTTTTGCATCATCTGTCACTGAGAGGGAATATCCATAATAAATCCAATCAGAAGATATTTGCTTTGAAAGGAGAGTGACCTTACAGTAAGGTCTGCACCAAGGCCCAGTATCAGTTATATAAGGTTTATTTTCAGCTGTCATTCATGCAAAGCTATGTCAGTAAGTCCATGAATTAAAAATATGGAGCTGGGAATGAAATATTTTCCTTTTTTAGTGTTTCTTTTGTGTTTTATGGGACGTGTCGAGATTTCAAACAAGAGTAAGAGATTTCACAAAAGTTGCTGTGCTTTAGCCTTTTTTACTAATATGTTTTAGTCTGGAACCAAGTGGTAGCCTGTTCATTAGACAAGCACTGTCTTCCCTTTGAGCCACAGTGAAAATACAATCTGCTGCTTTGAGCACTTTATTGTCTGTGTTTTAATGACTTTGTCTTCACTTTCCCAGCAGCACCGCTGCTGAATGGTTTTTTTCTAAAACATTACAATGTCAAAACTACCGACTTTGTATACAACGAGTAATTATGAACAAAATGATTATTACTTTCAAACCAAATCATGTTTGAGCAAGGATACAGATCATCTGATTCAGTCATCAGTGGCAATCCAGCCGCTCGGGAAGGCACACACACACACACACACTATTCATCTTGGCATCACAGTCCTGACGCATGGACTCTTGTGTCTAAAATTCCTCCGTTACAGTATTTCCAGCCCAACATCCATGTAGAGCACCATATTGGTCTCCAGATGCAATAATGATGACAGTTCACACAGAACCTCCTTCTCCAGAGAGCCTACAAGAGAACATGCCCCACTCCTCTAGTTCCTTGTGGAAAAGTCTTCCTGTCCTCGTGAAATTGTTCCTCCAAACCCACTGAAGCGTTCTTCACTTACTCCTGCTGTAGGTCGTCCAGATCCTCACCCAAAGACACAGCCACATCAGTGTCTGGTTTGTTTCCAGATGTGTCTCAGTCAGACTTCTAACTCTGGGGCTGAAAAATTAAGCCAACAAAAGTTAGCTGATCCCCACAAATGGTAAAATGGTGAATGGCCTGTATTTGTATAGCGCTTTACTTGGTCTCTATGGACCCCAAACTCGTGTTAAAATTCCCAGTCTCACTGTGTTTCAGTTTTTGTGAGTGAAATTCTATTATTTTACTAATCAGTCACATGTATATCTCTGTGTTTCTTGCAGTTTATGGATGCAGCTTGTTAATGAAGCTTAGTGCTACCTGATAACTTATCACTCAGATCTCTAGACTAAGTATGATCACCTATGACTCTAATAAAGCTAAATGTTTGTGCCTTAAATCCTAAAGCTGACTCTTTCTTATCCTCTGCACTGTGCCGTGGTGCTAGTTTGCCTGGCATTTTTCCTTTTCTCATTTTTTTCCACCCTTTTTGCTGGAACTGCGCTGATTTACAAGAGTTGGCACATGAAAAGATAGCATGTCCCGCTGTTGACTGTTGCCACTCTCCTTATCATTACCATTCCTTGCTGAATTACCTGTGTGCATGTGAGCGGGGTTTAAATGGCAACATCGCCCTCGGTGCCGTTGTGACTCAGGCCATCCATCTCATTCACCTTACCTTGCTTATTCCTCCCATCTTCTGGCTCCATCAGTCTGTTTTCGCACTTCTAATGAGTCCCCTTCTGAATGCTTGTTTTTCTGCAACACCATTAGAATTTCCGTGCCACGGCTCTGATGGACGCATATTTGCCAGGAGCTAAATTCACAGCAGAGTGAAATAGGGGAGGAACGGATGCCCACACGCATAAGTTCAACATTATGAATCTTTAAATATTCTAACTAGGCAAATGTTGGCAAAAGTGGTAATCAGCAACCCCCTCCAGCATGAATGCCATCAGAGGAGTTAATTAACACCAGGAGAAGGGTCTTGGCTTCTTTTTTTTTTCGAGGCATCTCACATGGAGATAGAGTTAGAGCCGGATTTTAAGCCTCGCTGTCCAGTGCCCGGTGGACAGCTAGAATCAGCTGTGAAGAATGTAAGAAGTAGCAGGGTTTCTACAACCAATCCCTTTATGTTTGAAAGAAAAGGGAGCAACAAGGAATAGAACAGTAAATCTCTGCAAAGGCTTTGCGACTTTTTAAATCCTGGCCTCATTAGTCATGTACCTGGAGAGACGCAGGAGATGGCGAGCAGGAAGATGAACCAAAGAGATTCATACTTTCACGAAGAGAAAGTGTCATGGCAACATTAGTGCAATGAAATGGCTTCATGTAGGAGTGAACCAACTCCACTTTATGCTGTTTACTTTTAATGCTGCTCTGCTATGTGTGTGTATATATATATGTATATATATATATAGTCTCACCGTGTAAAAGTATCCCCGTACATTCATGTTTTACTCTGGAGAAATAATGCATTTGGTTCCTTGTTTTCATGTCCCTAACGACAGTAAAAACATTCAGCCGTAACTGTAAACTTAATCTGTATTCAGCTTTCACAATGACAATATTTTTTACTGCTGCTGTCTATAATTGCAAGTCATAACTAACTTTTGCCAAGACGGACGCAAAAAGATTTGTATACATATACATTGCTCAAAAATAAAAAAAAAACATTTTGAAAATACTCAATAAGAAAAATCACACTGGATCTCTATACTGATATGGACTGGGTAATGTGTTAGGAATAAAAGTCAGGGTGCCATTGCTTATCCTGTAGAGGTCCCTCCAAGGGTGCACCTCCCCAGACCACCACTGACCCACCACCAAACTGGTCTTGCCAAACGATGTTACAGGCAGCACAGCGTTCTGCACGGCTTCCCCAGACCCTTTCACGTGGTCACATGTGCTCAGGCTGATCCTGCTCTCATCTGTGAAAAGCACAGGGCAACAGTGCTGGACCTGCCAATTCTGATATTCTATGACAAATGCCAATGAAGCCGGGCATTGAGCACAAAGACCACTAGAGGATGTCAGGTTCTCAGGCCACCCTCATGAAGTCTGTTTGTGATTGTTTGGTCAGAGACAGTCACACAGTGGACTGCTGGAGGTCCTATTGTAGGTGTTTCCACTGCTCATCCTCTCCCTGCACAAAGGAGCAGATACCAGTCCTGCTGATGGATTTTGGACTTTCTATGGCATCGTCAAGCTCTCCTAGAATAACTATCTGTTTCCTGGAATCTCCTCCATCCTCTTGAGGCTGTGCTGGGAGACACAGCAAACCTTCTGGCAATGGCGCATATTGATGTGCCATCCTGGAGTATTTGGACTACCTATGGAAGGACCAGATATGGCCTCATTAGAGCAGTAGTGACACTGACCCTGTGACTTAGAGTCAGAAAAGGTGATGGGGCTGGAGGAATGTCAGTGGCCTCCATCTGTAAAGCCGTTTTGGGGATTGTTTCATCGTTGCCTGTCTAGTGCACCTGGTGTTAATTTCGTTAACGCCAGAGTAGCTGTAACTGATTAACAACTGGAACTGGATGCATGGATACTGACATCAGTACGTCCAGTTGTGCCTCTTCTATCAACTCTAATTTGGTCTTCTCCAGCTCCAGAAAATGCGTCTGGTGTTGGGTCTTACACTTGTGTATCACTTAGTGTAAGACAGTTGATACAAGTGGGTTTATTAAAGTTTTCATTTGCTGGTGCTCCTGGAAATGAGTCTTTATGTGGAAACAAAGTAGAATAACAGGAGTGAACAAAACCGTAAAATTGCAAGACTTTAATCACAAGTAATGAACTGAAAGAGATTAAAAGGTATTATAGAATTGATTAAAACAGTAAAGCGGGACGTTAATTCTCCATAGCCTTGTCACCACGACCAGTTTTATAAAAAATACACTGATTTAAACTTTGGCTCCTTTTAGCTCTTTCCCCTTATCTTAGCCCTTATTTCCTTATATTAACACCTTTCCTAATGAGTGAGACACTCACTCAGGTGCTCGTTTTTACAAATTGCATGTAGTATTATCTTTAGTGCTTTCTGTTTAATTCTTATCTAGAGCCAGTTTCCCCCACAGGGACCATTAAAGTATCTAATCACCTAATCTAATAACACTGGAAACTTTAAGTGTTTTACACATCGCAAGGAAACAATTGCTTTAAGCTCAACGTCATCCATCTGGAACAATGATATAGCTCGTGATAGAGTCGTTGAGATGCCTATCACCTGGATACTCTTCCCAGAGGAGCCACTTTCTGCTTTCATTATGTTGATTTAGCTGTGCTCCTTATGGTGCCTCTCCGTTTCTGAATGCTTTGCTCACGAGGCAGCAAGCTGCAAAAGAAAACAAAAGGAAGGCAGACAGTGGATGAATTAAATACATCAAAAACAATTACACTCAGCAAAATGTCAGGCCAGGATAAGCCTGCCTAATAACCGGTAAAACTGCGTCTCATTCTGCTTATTATTCATAATGGTGTCTGTACAGTCACACATGGAAATGCGAGCACGCTGGTCTGTATTAGAAACCCGTGCATGATAGAAAATGTTGATTTTCACACTTTGTTCTGCTTTATTAAATGGCATCCTTTATTCTGCTTTGGTTGGGGTCAGTAAGGCAATCAATTAACATCAAGCAGTCAGTTAGTCATACATTACCTGTCACTCGTGGAAAATGAATGACATTATTTTGCTAATTGCTTGGAAACTCTTGGAAATGAGCCTTTTATTACCTCCAAAGTCTCAGCAAAGTCGGTGGTGGTAGTGGTGGTGGGGATTCACAAATGCTAATCACCTCATAATTCTTGACCCACTGGACGTGAGTGCAGCAATGTTGCCAAGACTCTTTAAAGTTAATGTGATGAGTACAATGAGATCAAGACCAATAAAAACTTGTTAAAAGGAGCAAGAAAGCAAATTAGTTCATACTCTTTGATAAGATAATTCCATCTGTCACAATTAACTCCAGCTCAGGGTGACAGGGAGCTGGAGCCAAGCTAAAACCCTATCCCTAAACCCTAACCTAGATAGGTCATCAGTTAATCAAAGGGTTAATGCAAAGAGACAATCGAGCATTTATTGTTCTGCAATTCAAAACATCCCATTTAAAAATCTCTGATATTACACATAAGAACGTGTCACATGAAAGGACCAACAAAAGTCATGGAATTAACGCTCCTATCAGAGTACCGTCGAAGACTCGTCCACTTTCTTCTTCAAGGCTTATGCATAGCTAACAAAATGCCTTTTAACATTTTAATTGCATGTTAGCTCCTGTAGGTTTCTGACTTCACTCGAGGCTGTAGGTTACTTAACTGTAAAACACAACTGCATGTCAGCATATAGCTGCCACAAACGGCTAGTGGGGTTAGACAATGTGGTCAAATACTTCAGAAAAACTTCATTGACAATACAGATTTGAAAGAATGACTTACAAGTTAGAAAATATATGATCATTGGAAAAACTAGTTACACCTGTGAATTCAAGGGGCACATGTGTGCTATTATAATTTTAATGTTTACAGTGAATACTATAATTTATAAAAACAAAGATACATTATTAAAAAATAGTTTTAGACTAAAGGGAAAAAAAGATCTGATTAGCCATAAGGTGCAGCCTTGAACTTACGTCCTTCCACTGACTTCCTGTTAGCTAATGTGCGATTTTTAGCTAGCCTACTTAGCTTTAGCAACGTGCATAAGGGTTTGTTTTTTCATCAATAAACGTTCAGTTATGGAAACTTAAAAGTGAGCGTGAACTTTTACAACAATTAACAAAAATGTCAGGAGCATTAGGGATCTAAACTGGGAAAGGCAAAGCCTGATGATGGATATGAAGAAGGGGACCCACTGAGGATGCTAGCATTGCTGATGGTATTAGTGCTCGTCCTCAAGAAGGCCCATGATGACCGGTTCCTCAAAAGTCTCCCCCATCACCATTTGAGAATGAGCACATAAGTTTAAATAAAAGTTGGTTGGACCAATATAAATGTGCTAGAATACAGTGTGCACAGAGGTTTAGCATTTTGCTTTGCTTATTTATATTTATTAAAACAAGGGTTTGGGTTTCATTTGGAGCCAGCATTTACTAATAATGGCTTCAGCAACTGGCGAATGGCCTCAGCATCCCTGAAGAGTCGTCATGAAACTGCGGGACATAAATTTTGCTGTCGAGACATGGAGTGAGTTTAAAATAAATAAATAAATAAATGGAAACACAGGCAAGTGGCTCCAAATAGCAAAAACGATTGATAAAGGCATTGGTTACTTTCAGTTCATTGGTTACTTTCATGTAATTTCAGCTTTGACTGAAATTACATGAAAGCTGTGGTGGAAAGCATGCGTTTCTCACAGTGAGATCACCGTGAGGATGAACAATCATAGGACAGGACAGGAGCAATTGTATGAGCTTCACAGGAATGCTTGTAATCCATCAAATATATGGCTATATACATCCATTGTGACATATAAAATGAGATTTGTGCAGTAATTATTAGGATCTGGTGGGCATGTGTGTTGTTGTTCCTGGGTTTTGTTTCCCTTTTCGGCACAGGTAGGCAGGACACCTGCGGCGCATCGGACTTCATCAGTGGGAGCCAGTGGCGGTCCTAGCCTGTTTGGCGCCCTGGGCGAACACTCCCTCTGGCGCACCTTGCAAACGAAGGGCGCCCTTACTCCCAGCAAATGGGCGATAGAAAACTGATCGGTGCCTATGCCGTTCCCAATATGCGCTGGCATGATGTCGGGGCAGCATGAGTACTAGCAATTTTTTTTTTTTTTTTTTTTTTTGCCGATGCCCGTGATGCCGCCCCCCACCACGATGCTGCCCCGGGCAACCGCCCGTGTCGCCCATATCAAAAACCACTACTGGTGGGAGCATTTATGGAGCTGTGTGACGGACGTCTGGTGTCGGAGTATTGTCGCTTCCACAAGAGTCTGTTGATTCCACGCTACTAAGCTGTATGTTTAAAGATCCGTCTTCCTGCCTGCTTTCCCTCTGCACCAGCCTGTCTCGCCGCCTGCTCGCCTGCCTGTTTCGTTTGGTATTGGCCTTCTCGGATCTGTGACAGAGATTTACCTCGCACCAGCCTGTCACCACTGCCCATACCTGTATTTTCTGTGTTTCAAGTAAGCTCTCCAACTCTCCCCGTTCACCTAAGTTTAAATCTTGACTTTCGACGCTATCCCCTAACTCTGTTTGTCCCTCATCCTAAGGTCGCTCCGGTGTGCCACCTATCCTCCCGCATACCTCGGCTCTGTTTCATCCGCTCGGCTCCGTCTCCTCGCACATTTACCCTGTCACTGTACATAGCCCCATCCCTTGTAAATATTCCCCTAGTACTGTAAATAAATCCGGATCCACCGCAATCCTGAGCCCGTGTGTGTTTCTGCTACTAAATCCACCCGTTTAAGTCACCTAACAGTAATAGCTGATACAATACTTAGAAAATATGCTCTACAAGTTTTTCTCTGGGTTGTTAGTTCACAATGTTCAAAAACATAAGGGAAGATAAGCTGACAGCACAGTGTATTGAACTAAAGAGGCTGTGTTTTGCTCGACAGGCACACCAGTATATTGCAAAGGCCAGCAATCCGGACAACACTCATTGACATCCAGTGCCAGTGAAATCTGCATTGGACGACATCGGTGCAATCACTGGCAGCAGGATTATTTTACATCTTGTTCATTCTAATGATGCTTTCACAACAACCATATCACAAGAGTCACCTCAAGGTGCTTTATACACTGTAAGGTGGATCCTTAAAATAATAAATAGCAAACAACCCTCTTTGAGCAACCACTTGGCGACAGTGGGAAGGAAAAACTCTTTTAACAGGAGGAAACCTCCAGCAGAACCAGGCTGAGGTAAGGGGAAGCCATCTACCACGCACTGTTTGGGATGAGGAGAGGAAACAAGAGGACCTGACAGGAACTTCACTACGTGAGAGAAGGCAGGCAAAAACAGCTGGAATAATGGATGGCCTGAAAATCCACATATTGTATGACACAATGCATTTTAACAGAGACAAACACTATAGTGAGAGGTGTGCCAGCCTGAGGCCCAAAACGCACATTTATTAAGTTTTCCTTTTAGTTATTAAGCCATAAACTATGATTCCCTATAGAGTCTCACTGCTGTGCTCATAAACTCCTGTAACATTACATTTGGAAAACACAATGCTGATTACTTGAGATGATTTAACTGCTGGATGACTATTCGATCGGTGGCTGAAATAACCACATAATCCCTGTCTTCTGTTCACTCTAGATATGTGCAGGCAGGATTATCAATCTTACAGCTATTATATCCTGTGGGTGCATGTGCTCCCATGTGCTCATGGATCTTTGCATGTGTCGTGGGTGTTGCAGTAAAAGCTAAACTCTTGTGGTTGACACATTAATAGCAGGTTAAATCTTAAATTCAGAAACACCCTCTCTATAGAAAAACCAACCAACTGCACAACATCTGCGAATCATACAACTTGCTGAAGTTGTAGTCATTAGCGCCACAATGGCTGTCCTCTGAAAATGCCACAGACAGCACTGCATTACTTGGATAGTCTTGCTGTGGAAAACAGATGGACAAGTGCTTCAAACCTAGCAGGTACAGGGATTATTAGCTGAAATCTAAATTTTGTGACAGCTCATGGACTTTATAGAGCATGGTATAATTAAACATATATGCGTGACATTAAAAAAAATACATTAATAAAACAAACTCTTGCTCCCTCTGTAGCACAGAACTACAAGATAAAACTTACTCTGAAAACGTATCAGTTAAACTATTCAATATGTGGCGTGGCCTAGTTGGAGTGGACTTCTAGCCAAGACTGCTGTAGTAAATGCATTTTCCTCACAATGAAGCTCAGAGGAATGAGTGTGATGTATGATGTGACATTTATAGATGGCACCAGAAATGCCTGTGAATATGCAAAAACACAGGCTGACAGGATGGCTCCAGAAACCTCGCAGTGGAGGAATATTCCTGCCCGGTAACAACCCAAAGCACACTGCCAGAATCACACAAGTTTCCAAAAAAAAAAAAAAAAAAAAGGCAGAAATATAAACAGAGCAAGAAGCAAGCACAAACTTCTTGGACTGGCTCTACCTCATAGCAACCCATATTTTTTATTTTTTTTATTTTTGAACAGTCTGTGATATTATGAAGCCCTTAAGCCCTCCTGAATATGTTTGAATGTTTGTTCCTCATTTGGTTCTTCTTGTTTGGTGTTTTTACTACTGCTATTTACTACTGCAGGAGCCAGGATACATGGGTGCACAGTTAATGCTAGCAAACAAACCTTATGGGTCCAGTTCATGTCCTAAAAACCTATTAATTAGTGTTAACAGTGCATAAATTTGAAGCTGGAATTTTCAAGTTCAGTCAGGACCCTAACCTCCTCAAGTTGGACTTTCAACTGGGAAAATTGGAAGTCCTCACTGTGCCTTAATAATCCAAGATGGCGGCATTGGTAAAACTCTAAAACGTGTCATCTGTACAGCCACAAACATGCTGCAGCTTTGTTTTTAACAACAAAAAGCAAAAAGAAACCTTGAATTGTATTGCTAGAGATGCATTAATCCATTAAAGAATTCCTAAGAAGGCACAAACACGTTCAAGAGGTCGACTTTACAACGAAGCTCTAACTACCAGAGTGAGGCCTCTTATACTTGGATCAGCTGCATGCATTGGCATCTAAATAGATGAGTTAGAAAAAGTCATCCATGTACAGCTGTTATGAAGAAGGAACATATTCATATAAACCAACATATTTATTGTACCAGGCTGTAAACATTTTGATTGTTAAAGTTGGGAATTTCTACAAGCATTTTTCCAATTTTAAAAAGAAGGGACTGCTTTTTCTTTTTGCACCAGTAAAGGACCTGCACTGGCTTCACTTTAAAACCGGTTATCCTCCAGGCTAAAGAGGTCTGAGTCTGTCACCAAAAATTAAAGTGGTCATATGAAGTACAGAAAAAGCAAATGGCTTTAATAAAGGTGTGATGAGTTCTGCAGTGAGGTCTCTACTTTGAGTTTATCAGATATTATTCTACTGTCCGGTTTGGAGATCATGTGGTTTATTTAATTACAGGGGTGTATTCCATTCTGTATACCGTATGTGTGCCATCTGTATGAGCTGAACATATGCTGCTGTCCATTTGCACTATAAAGTGTTGGGAAGCTCAATACTTGCATCAATCGAGCACATGTTCGCTTGTTCATTATGTGAGTTTACTACCTCCTTACCATGAATAATGCATGCGTCCAGACTTCCTCTCTCAGAAGCCTCTCTCACTCACCGTTGCAACATATGAACCTATTAATGTTAATAAAAACTACACGTGCATATGTGATCACTAGGCCATAAAGTTTTAAGTTCAGAGGAGTCAATGAAAAATGCAAAGTCACACTGTGCAGGCCTCTCTCCTTCTCTTTCTTTATATCTCAGTGCAACAGCCTGCATCGAAGGGACATGTGGTGCTGCAATTAGCTCTGGCCGATTCATGGATGTGGAAACTATGCCAGTGCTCAGATGGGTACAATTAAAAACAGATGCCTCTCCAGCTAATAGGATGTGCATGTGTTTGCGTGTGGCACTGAGATACTGCTACAGAGAGCGAGAGAAGGTGCGGCATATGATGGGAACCAATGCAAGCTTTGCTACTTCAGAACTAATCTGCTGGGCTCCCTGCTGCTTCAGATCAGAGAAGAGGGATACGATCCCCGACCCCAAGGGGGTGAAAGCTTGCTGAGGAGCAGAGATATCAGAAAGCAGGGTCGGAAGGAGGGACGATAGCTGGATGGAGGGAAGGAGACTTAGTGGTAAGAGGAGAGGCTGGCAGAGGGTTTCTGGGTGAGGGTGGGAAATGGAGGGAAGACAGAAAGCAGGTAAATAAATCAACAGAAACCTCAGCAGGTCATAAGCCTTCTGAGGTTTGTGGTGTAGAAGTATTGGTTTCTCTGCAGAGACAGTTATGCTCTTAGCAATTATTACAACATCTTGTACAACATACTGGATTCATTTCCTCTCTAGATCTCACTTAACCTTGAATGTATTGATTTAGCAGCTTCGGGAGGAGGCCAGCATCTTTCTCAACCTTAACATGGAAAAACAACTCCCAAACACATCCCGAGTCTATAGTAAACACTTTTATTATCACAGAGATAACAATGCATGTATGTGACATTGTGATGAGCTCCCAGACACAAGCTGCTCTACACTACCTACAGCAGTGGCTAAAGAAACAGGTTATTACTATCAGGAACTCGTAGAGACCGAAACGTTTCATGCATCTATTAATGTGGACTTACAGCTAACTAGGCCTCTTAGTTAGCTAGTTTAGTGTTTTCTGTTAATTTATGTTGTAAATTTATGTTGCATGTAGCACCTTGGTTCCTGGAGGAACGTTGTTTCGCCTCACTGTGTACTGTTAAACTGTATATGGTTGAAGTGACAATAAAGCCAACTTGACTTGACTTGACTTGACCGCTCCATTATTTATTTAAAAAAAAAACACAACATAAACACTAAATATTATAAGCTAAATAATCAGCCAAGCTTGATATTTTTTTCAAGGCTTAAAAACAAAAAAAAAACCCTAGCTTATAAACATCATGATCATTTCATTTCATGACTCAGAAATCTTCCAACTTCAGGTATAAAAGGAAAGATTACTGTTGTAAGATGTGCAACCAAGATGTGTTTGTGCAATGTGATAAATTATCAATATACATTTATTGCAATTAAGCTTCCTCAGCATGCAGTTTAAAGTTCTGTAGCCCATATAAAAACCATGCTAGTCTAGTGCTAGTTTTGGCTAGCAGGTAGCGTTTATTACCCTTGATCGTAACACATCAGTAATGTGACAAAGAGGAAATACTTTTTTCTTTATGAAAATAAGTACACAACCTGGGTGCCAAAGACTTTTAATGAGTCTCGTGAACACTTACGGCTGGCTCCATAAGTGTTTCAAACCCTGTTAGCTTCCATGTTAAAATGCCTGAATGCAACCAAATAGCTAGCGTTAGCTGACACCCATAGCCAATGCTAGACCATTCACAGCGACTACTCCATCTTTTATCTCCAGTGTATACTGAGAATGGACAATGACACCGTGCTCCACAGATCTAACTAATACTTAAGCTATCTTTCTATGCTATACTTGACTCATACATCGCAATCTGCAGCAGAGCAACACTTCCAATAAATAACTCTCTGGTAAAAAAACAACAACAACAACCTTTATAGTAATAAGTGAGAATGTGAGTGTGTGAAACACAGCATGACACCAGGAGGTAAAGAGCAGGAAGCTGATTGAGGCAGGTGCCTCACAGCCAACACGGAGGTATAAAGACTGAAGAGAAGGAAAGTGAAGCAATGCACAAGTCAACAAAGGTTATCTGGGACAATTTTAGCAGTAAAGAGCAGACACTGTGTGATATATAACAGCCTTAAAGATGTAATGGTGACACTACAGAGAATGGAATAAGGCCACCGAGGGAGGATAAGAGGGGCAAGATTTTGAGCTTTCATTGTTGCGCTGTATGACTGAAGGATAATTACTGTTGCGAGAAGAAGAGGAGAATGAGTGCATTTAAAGTGTCTGTACCATGCAGTCCCTCTGCTTCTCCTGCCAAGCTAAGGTCCAGCCATGTAGTAGCTCTGTCTCTTTTCCCCTAAACAGCTTTGTGAGTTAAAAGCTCTTGGCTCTGAGTTTGTTGCCAGCTATTTGAACAGACTTTTGCAGGCCTTCCCTACCCACAGAGGAGTAATACCCTCCGACTATGTGTACATAGGTGAGTGCATACTACAGTTGTTGTGAATTAATTACTAGGGACCAATAACGTATTTCTCCTGGACAGTCGGTTTTAAAGTGTGTGACAGTGTCGTACGTCTCAGTCTGCAAACACAGAAGGGATTTGTGGGTATACTTACTGGGTCAGGTTGCTGGAAAGTAAATTAGGCGGAGAGAAAATACTCTGGGTGCCTGAGACAGAAAGGTTAATGGCTTTATGAGATTGCAGTGACATATTATTGCAAACACCTCAGAGCAAACAAATTATTTGATTGTGATATTGAAGAATGTAGCAGTTGTTCCTGCCTGTTAATGGAATATTAAATCCACAGGGTGTGGACATGTGTTACTGTGCCTTACAGTGCCATGTACGTACATCCTAGTATTGTTTTTGAATAAAGTGTAACACTTTCCAACGACATTTTTAGGTTCTTGGTGGTCTACCTCAACAGTAGCATAAGGATAATTAGCTTTTTTCACTTATTTATTCAACAGATTTATTACTGTGTGTGAAATTATTCAGTGAAATAAGTAAGTACACTTTGGACTCAAACACTTGCGTTACTGTCTGTAGTGCAAAAGGAACATTTTGTAGCAAGTGCAAGCTAAATTGTTAGTTTTGCGGTGGTACTAAACAACACTACAAAGAAAATTACTTCAACTGATTTACGTCAATGGATGTAAAAAATTATTGGTGGAAAAAACTGCAAGCTTTTTAGTAGTGTACTTGAAGAACAGAAGCTTGCTTTTCCTTTGTTTGTGTATTTAAAGATAATAGCTGTAAAAAAGCATTGGTGGAAAAAAACTATGTACACTTTGGCCTCTTAAGTTAGCGTCGTATCCGTTATTAATTTAGCCTCTGCTTCTAAACAAGCAAAGCAGGTTGTAAAGTCGATACACAGCATGCATAAATGATTTTGAAGGCAGATTTTTAAAGCAAAAATAGAAAGAAAACTGGATTCAAAATCAAGACCACTGGAAATAAAGGTGATACAGATATATTTCTTGCACGTGCAAGAAATACAAATTAAAAAAGCATAATACAAAAGTCTGATGCATCCATAGCTTACCTGATTTTTGAACCACAGAATCGGCTACGATACACTGGAAAGCTTAGGTAGAGTTTTAGGCAACATAAAGAACAATAGTGAGATCAGCCTGACTGTGAAACGCTCAGAATATGAGGCTGAGAATTTTAACACTAATCCTAAACATAACTGGATGCAAGTAAAAATAAATGAGTGGCTAAGATGTTGGATGTCAAAAGATTGGAATCACTCAAATTCCCTTCATATGCAGGATTTATGGCTTTCCTTGCATATACAACTCATTTTAAATCCCCCAACATTTCAGCTGGATTCAAATCTGGGCTTTGAACAGGCCATTCTATAACTGTGCTCTCTTCTTTTTGAGATTTAAGATGCAGAATTCATACTTTGATGGAAAAAATATGATGAAAAAGTTAAAAAATCCCCACTGGATGTACTTATTTTTTTTCCACATCAGTGTAACAATGTATTCCCTGTAAGTCTCAATGCATTGTTTTCCCTTGTGGGCACCAACTATTTCCTTTTAAAGTAGCTCTCTTTTGAAAATCCAGACAATAGAAGAAAAGAATCTGAGGTGGGTGTCTGCAGGGACCCCAGGGGCACATCAAAGGGGCGGTTGACTGGTCAGTTATGCAGAGAGCTGCAGTAATCAAGCACAACCGGCTTTAATGATGTTGGAACACACACATAAACACATGAATTCTGCTCAGGACAGCAGCTCCCACCGGGGCTTAACAACCGCAAAACTGACCTCTAACAAAATAGCATCACGGCTTTAGGAATGAGCTGCGTGCAGGCATGGATGGTCCATGCAGGCTCAGGTATCAGGTTTCCCTGGTGGGCCATTACCTCTGATGCCTGGCTAGGGTCTATCAAGTGTAGGACATCAAAATCACGGCTGTACATGCAGACACGCATTTACAGGCCCTCTGCCTCCTCAGATTGGCCTTGGGATGTCAAAAGGGGGAATGAACATCGACCGGCAGAGACCATTTGTCTCAGTAGTGGAAATTTTAGCCCCACAGTGTCCGCTCTCCCCCTTTCCTCCTCCTCTCTCTCTCCGCCTCCTCTCAGGCATTTTTGAGGTGTCTGAAGGTAAAAAGCAAGACGGGTGGACATGATGTTTTGGCTGACTGACAACAGATCAGCTCCCCACATGGGTGGAGAGACAGCCTGTTTCTCTGTGGTTTATGAGGATGTGAATAGTGAACGGATGTAAAGCTGTAAATCTGTCTGGGAGCACAGGCATCAGCTGGCTGTACCTAGGGGTTACCGTTGTTAGACTATACTTTAACTAAAGTGACTGCAAACAGCAGAAGGTGACGATGGAGCAAAAAAAAAAAAAGAAAAGTTTTATTCAGCGAGCTGGGAATTCCTGGCAGGCATCAGCCACCAACTGTGGATACATGGCTCTGCAGTGGAATAGTGACGGAGGCAGATGTTTGGCTGTGTTACGAACCCGGTAATAAGACAGGCATGTGGCTGTGTTGCATCCAGAGGAGCAGGTGCTGCCACCACACTGCCATTACCATCTGCACTGATGAGATCAGGGACCCAGCCGTGCTGGATGTTTGATGATTATTATCCCTTAAAGTAAAATATAAAATAAATAATCATGCAAGCTGGTGAAGTCGGGAGTATCATTTTTATCTCCCGCGATTTCACTGTAAAATTAGTTTATTGTCTCATTTGGCCCTGGCAATGTGATATTCACGCCTCAAATATGTCTCTGCAGTAAGCACTAGCCAGTCTGCCAGTATGAACTGAAGTGGATGGATGAGGAAATGGTGGAGGTTAGGAGAATGGTGAAGGGATAGAGGGAAAGAAAGATGCAGAGTGATGGAGGAGAGGATGTAAAAAAAATGGGATAGTATCCCTTTAATGTCCTCTGACGTCATGATGATGCAGCTCTGCCGGGCTGGGTGCGAGCGTAGGAAAGGAGGAGAGTGATGCCGACAAAAAAAAAAGAAACTCCTCAGCACTATTTTTTTAGTCCCCTTGAAGAGAAGAAGGAACACCCTTTATACAAGAGGGCGGATTAACACCTATTGTCACTAGCAAGTGAATATGTCAACGAAAGCACGCTGAACGCCACACGCTTTAATAGAAAAAGCGACCATATTGAGGTCAGAGGAAAGCGTTGCCAGGGCGACCGGCTTGCTAGGGAGGACACTGCGGCGCGCGTCACACGCCGGGGACGAGCGTAGCTGCCTGCCTGCGTGCGTGCCTTACGAGGGTGCGCACGTGCGCGAGCGCGCGACGGCCAGCCGGAGCGGTCACGGCATCCTCGCAGCAGCAGCAGCGGCAGAGGCAGCATCCTTCTCTTCAAGACTGCTGGAGCACCGCGATTTGTGCGTCCGCCGTTTCTGATACAAGCTAAAGCGAGCCGAGCCGGAAGCTCGGCAGCGTCTTGGCTGTCTTTACTGGGATTTATTTTGGATTTATCGTCGACGTCCTAGGAAAATAAGAAGAAAACACAGTCCGAGAGAGTAAACCTGAGTAGCTGAGACCACTGGTCAACACAGGTGATACTTTCCGGCTGTCAAATCCGCCGAGTCCCCGCAGACACGTCCGGGTTATTTCGGGGTTATTTTGCAGTTTAAAGGCCTCGATAAAAAGAGACATTGGTCCTGTGGCACGCTGGACTGTCAGCAGAGAAATTCATTTCTTGCGGGGACCAACCCGAGCTCGGCTGCTCGTATGGAGAATCCTACTAAACCGAGCTGTTTGTGGTGGGTATTGCAGTAGAGGCAGCTTTATTTTTGGGATTCAGTCTCCACTCTGTCATCGTCTCCAGCCATGAAGTCCCACCTGCCGGCCCGGTTGGACTGAACGAGGTAGAGCTCTGCCGAGGGGGACCTCTCCCCTCTCCTCCCTCCCCAAAGTATTTGAGCTATTTTCTTTTCTTTCTTTTCTTTTTTTTTTCATTTTTATCTTTGTTTTTCCCGCGAGCTGGCGGAAGGTTTAAGGAGAAGGACGAAATCTGAAGAGAACAGCAGTGGGAATCTGGCGCCCTACCAGCACCCGTGGATCCCACGTTAACAGGTAGGCTGAGGTTTACACGGTGGATGCTGATTGAGGTTATTCTCACTGAAAATTCTTCGAATTTGATTCATATCTAAAGTATGTGTCAGCAGCTGAGTGAGAGGATGCATTGACCCCCACCCCTAAAAAAACATGCCTGGAATGAATTATATGTTGTGTTACTTGCAGTCTTTTCCCCCCAGCATGCTTTAAAAAAAAAAAAAGTATGTATATTTGCTGTGGACCTGTTGAGAATGAACCACACTTCGTGCAGATGAGCTCCTCCATAATCACACAGAAGATGCATCCGCTGTGCCATTAATGAGGGACCTGCACTCAGAGCTCTTCTGGTGGGATGAGAGAAACAGAGGCTGCCATTCGGTCAGGCTCAGCTTATTCCTGTGCCCCTGGATTACATGCAGCATTTGTAGCATTTTCTAATCAATAGAGCTTCTCTGAGATTGCAGAGAATTGCTCATTGTGCCTTTTTTTTTTTTGGCATTATCTGGAAGATAGAGATGAAGGAGGAAACCATGGGAATTCTCGCAAGCAACTTAAATTGAGCCTGTTTTCATCTGACCTTTATTCTCAAAAGACCCCAGGAAGCGCCTTGGCCATGAGAACATATTCCCCTAAGAACACACACACAGATAAATGCACACAGACACACAGCACGAAGAATGGGGTGCATTTATATGCTGTGGCTGATGTTGTGGGGCATTCGGATCAGCAGGGCCTTCTAGATGATAGAATTCAACAGGGACAAGAAGACCTCTGTTCTTATCTACAGCAGAGAAGGGGAAGGCTCTCCTTGGTTTAGGCAGCTATCCTGCCCTATATAGCAGATAGGGACATCTCCTCTGTGGGGAGAAAGCATTTAAATGGAGGCAGAGGGAAATATGTGGAAATGTGTCCTTGTGCTAAATAGATGTTGTCACAGAGGAGTTGTTATTTACCTCGCCGGCAACCAGCTAGAAACTTTGAAGACCCGCCGAGATGTTTAAGGGGGATAAAGGTGGCGTGCTAATGCAGTCTGTTGAGGAATTGCAGACATTTGTGTGAGCGAGCAATACGTACACACAGAGAGAGATAAAAATGAAATAGAGGGAAAGACATTAGTACATCCTAGCTCCATTGTTACAATGCTCTCGGTGCTCATTGCAGCTGAGCACCTGGCATTGCAGAGTGTATAAATGTAAGTATAAATATGTATATGAAGATTAGAATCTTTTACCCTTAAAAAATTGGCATTAGTCGGCCTCTAGATGTTATCGCTGTCATCTCGAGGTTTGCTGGTCGGGTTGAGTCACATATGATCATATTCTGATTGGTTGGACAGCCAGAGGTATAACCTCTGAAGGAAACGTTACATTAGCAGCACTCTGGGTTGGATCCATGACCATTTACCCAGTATACGGTCTTGGGGGTGGCTGAAGCTGGTCTGAGACAGAGCAAAAGGTGGATCCACCAAGATCCTTTGGAGGAGGTGGTCTCGGTATGGTTCCAAACAAACTCCATCTGTCCAATGAGGGGACTCATTCTCATGTGGTTTGTAGTCATGCATTTTTGTTTGCTTGGATTTTTCTCTTAAAACACCCTAACTGAACAAACTTATTGGATAAAAGCTTGTTAATCTCAAATCCTGAGCAAATGAGCATGTCCAGAATAATCATTCTTTCTGCCTCTTAGAATGACCATAATTGATCAAATGGAAAGTTCTGTTCATTGTTAGCTTTGCAAAGTGGACAAAGGGAAGTGTACTGAGGTCAAAGGCAAAAGGGGCCAAGCACTGTTTTGTGGTTGTGTAGACTTCAACACAACCAGAAAAGTCACACCTTGCCTGCCATTGGAAAGAATGCAGGTTGAAAGCACTTTGTGTTGGCTTCCCTTTGTAGACCCGGAAGCTGTGTCCGCCTTTGATACTCTCCGGTTAAAATCATTTGTTTTACCTGTCCATACATGGGCTGTTTCTCAGAACCACAGATTATTGGAAAAGAGGGACATGTTAAATAAGACTGTCTGCATAACATTTTTTTTCTGAGGAAAAAACCCCAAAAAGGCCAAAGAGTCAAGCGTCAGCTATATCTCACTTCAACAAACAAAACAGTATATCCTCTGAAAATGGCTGGCCAACTTTTGTGCTTCAGGCCTGAGGCTTTGGGAGTAAATATATCAGAGTTGGCACATATTTCAGTGTCTTTGGCATTTAGCATCTTCTCCAGTTCTGGAATTTGCCAGTAGCAGCAGCTAGACCCAGACCGAGCTGGATGTGAAGCCTTCTCTCCCCTTAAAAACAGAAAAGCATGTAATGGGGCCTGTTAGCCATCTTCATCTTGTGTTGGGATCACCGGTTACCGTAGTTCTGTTTTTGGAAATCTTACAAACATGGGCAGAAGGTCAGCTGTCCATTGGTGTTGCTTTAGTGTAAAATAACTAGGTTAAAATGATTTAATATGCTGGGTTTTTATGTTTATCTATAATTCATTGAGGTAAAGCAGGAGAGCAGGTAGAATGCAGTCAGTGCTCTGCTGTCGATTCAGTTAAGCAGATTTTTGGTTGAAGCATTGTACAGTATCATTTTACAAATAGATTTTCTTTGACTGACCACAGCTCCACAAGATACGATTGAGTGTTTCTGCCATATACTGTTCATCCATTTATGGGAACTTGTTATATACTTTTGTTTGCAAGAAATCATACATTTTTTATTGGTGTTTCTGTGTGTGTGTGTGTGTGTGTCCTTATCAAATGCATACAGAACCCATAAAATCATTGCTCAATGCCAGCCCTCCCGGGCAAGATGCAGCAGAGCCAGAGGCAGATGGGGCTGAAGTGTTCAAAGCATGCCGACGGGTAGATTGATGTCTCCTAGCACGGGTCGCTAAGCAGTCAACAGATGCAGGGCGGTGTTGTGACAGAGTGCGATGAAATGGTCATCACGATCACACGCTTTCACAGCGCTTTAAAAAGCCCTACCTGTCAGTGTTACTGCGTCTGATTTTGTCCCTCACTGTTTATTTTTTGCTATTGACAAATCAGTGACAGCAGGTTTCCCAGTGGGTTAGGAAGCCTTCTCGCTGTGGAGTAATCGGAGCTGCTGCTAATTTTAGGCTGCGAGATCTTCAGCGTTATGACAGCTGATGCGCTGTCTGGAGAACTGGAGACTCATCTGATGAATGCTGGGGAAATTAAATGTTTGTCTAGCAAAGTTGGAATGAATTAGTAAAGCTGGCTGTACACAGAAGTCCTCAGGGAGGTGCTGTTGTTCATACCTTCCTTCTGTTAGAAGAAGTTTGTATGTGTGTCACTCGGTACTTTGAAGGCGCATGAAGACATTTTTAGGACTACTGGAAGAAATTAAAATCTGCATACATGTGAATTTGCCTTCCACTCTCCAGCTAACTTTAAGCACTGTGACAAACTGGACAATTATTGGATGTATAACAGGGAAATATTAAATAACTGTGGCAGCCTGTTTGCACATATGAAGGATCTAAGACTCAGAGGAGCGTGGAACATAGAGTTAATGGATGTATCACTGAATCTCATTACGCCTTCACAGGACTACGTGGCCTGTAAGCACATTCTAAATTGATGACCAGTCGTTGTGATCTCATCCGGGTTACTGCTAATCACAAGCCGAACCTGTTTTCTCTGTTTTACTGATTGACTGTGACGCTGTTGAAACGGACTAGCTCAACAGTGGATCCGCTCTTTAAACCGGAAAAGCTTGAAGAATTGGAAGAGGCTGATTAAAATGGGAACGTGCCTCTTCTTAGTTCTTGAGGTAGAGTGGCTCCTGTCAGTCCAGACACAGGTCGTTGCTAATACGTTAGTGGAGGTGCGTCGCTGCGGCAGATTACAAAAAAGGACAAAATTAGCAAGCTGATGGATCAAAGTAAGAAATGGAATAAATGGCGCTTTGCAGCGTCTGAATTGACAAACAGATGGGCATTACAAAATGTTTAATAGTCAGAGTGCGCAAACACTAAAGTGCATTGGTTTCTGTGAAGAGCGGGTGACGCACAGCTAGATTACCTAGCATGGTTTTCTGGATCGCTTGTTAGTTTATTGGACACATGAGCACAATCCAAACTGGTGTGTTGTTACTGTACTCAAACATGCTGGCAATATAATCTTGTCCAGCAGGCTTCGACTGCCCCGCCCCTCCCTGCGAGCAAAAGCTCTTCTTATTGGCAGTTCTTTGAAAACTGCAGATGTGAGGGGTTTGTGAGCTGAATGTTTAAATGAGGGCGGGCCCCTCTCAGTGAGGTCACACAGAGCCACTAGTAGAAAAAACTGTCTAAAACTGAGTGTTTGACCAGGCTGAAATCAAGGCTTTTTGGATCAAATGGATTGTAGACATATGGCAGAGGACAAATAATAATGATAACAATGAGAATCGGTCCACTTTGACACAGGTACAGTACAAGGACAGGGAGGACGCAGGCACCACTGTGTGCGCCAATTAGAAAGAAGTGAATTGTTTACTTGTAATTATTGACAAAAAACAAGTGTAAATGGACTCTCGCTCGTTGCCGATGTGTTTGTCCAGTAGACCAGCACTAATAGGACACTGCTCTCTACACATGATGTAAGATGAGTTTTGGACTGCTTGCGCTCTCTGATAATGACAGTAGGCTTTTGTATTATCATATATACTCTGCACGACTCCTTTAATGCCTCATTTCTCATTGACATATCCATTTATTTTTCTTCGGCATCCATCTGTGGCAGTCATTCATCTGCTTCAGAGGAGTCTGGATGTTTTCTTCTTCTTTTTTTTGTAACGGACTCTGTGTCGTTGCTATGGCAGCATCATTTTGGAAGGCTAAGCCCCTCAAAGATTTCAAACGTGAAGGTCTTCTTTTTTCCCCCCTCAGTTCCAGTTGTTTGTAAGAATGCACCAGCACATATTCTTGTATAGGTAATAAATATAATAAATAAATAAGTAAGTAAGTAAATAAAATAAACAAATGACATCACCATATTGATTGCTGCAATGCCCAAAATGCTGCAGGCTGCATTTTTTCTTTATCCATGATAAAGCCAAATAAACAATGTTCCCTGGTGCTGTGCAGAAGCTTGACATGAAATCATTATGACCAGATATTTTATTCCATTAGAAACTTGCAAGCCTAAGCACCAGCCTGTCTCGTCTTTTCCGGTATATACAGTGAAGTAGGAGGTTCTTTCCCTCACACATTAACACACATGGGGCCTTTGCATTTAAAGGTAAGAGTTTATATTCTAGAGACTGTTCTGTGATGTGCGTAGCTCCATGTTGTGTGCTCAGCCTGCCAGTGTGTCTTGTTTTGTTGCTATTCTCACAGAGTGCTGCTCTCCCACAGTGCCACCACAGAGGCCCGTCTCTCTTCTTTGAAACTGGTGAAAGAGATCTTTGATGGCCGGGGTGCAAGATGGAGATAAGGTTTTAGAGCTGTTATTCGTCTTACTTCTTTTCTTCCTCCCTCTTCCTCTATTTCTTCATATTGCAGCATTTTCTGCTGTTTGTCACTTGTTAATCTCTCACTCACTCTCACACTCACACAAGCTTGCACACTCCTCATTTTTTTCTGCCTTGTGCTTGTCTTCAAACCCTCGGGCCGTCTATCAACGTGAGGCGTTCAGCACTCATTAAGGTTAGATCAAGGTCGAATGATCCGACACATTTTTATGGAGGGGAGGGGGGTGAGAACCAAAAACTTTGCTCTCCGAGTCTCCTGCCGACAGCAGCAGCAACCTTCACATCACTGCTCCTCCTACCCCCTGCTAGAACCAGGCTGACCACCGGCCAAGATCAATGAACATTTACTCCTCTTATTTCTTTAGAAAGATAAAAGCCAAAGGAAGACACAGAGACTGTGAGAAACCACCCAGAACACCCATCGGCCAGCTATCGGGATAGCTAACATCCCACTGACGGTTTCACAGAGCAGACTGGCTCCAGCTCAACATTTCCTCTTAAACAGAAAACATGCAGAGCTTTGGAACTCTGTTGAACTGTATTGCACAATCAAGTCCTTAATAGAAAGCATAATACAGTTTTGATGGACTCAACAGCAGCGGGGTCAGCAACGGGTTGGATTAAATGCATCATATATCTGGCACTGCTTCTGTTGACACATGACCAATGTATCTCTCCCTGTCACTGCCACGATGATCTACAAAGGTGTTGAGTCTCCTGGCAGTTGCCCTTCGGATTAAAGAACCACTAGTCTGGGACCGACTCTGTAATTTAAATAAACTTATAGGAAATAGTTTAGTCATATTATAGTAAAGGCTGGGTAATAAATGTTTCCAAAGGGCAACATGAGAAACTAGGACTGTTGTGGAGGATCGCACCATGAAGCTTAAAAAGAGATCAAAGTAATATTGAGCAGAATTGGGTTCAACTCACTGGTCAATGAACTGGTTGTAGTGTTTTTCTGTTCTACCTGAGCAGTCAAAGCATTTGACAGCTTCCCAGTTTCTCATGTCGGTGCTTCAGGAAATGAATTGCCCAACCCGTGTATCATTTACAACAGGGGTGAGCAACTCCAGGCCTCAAGGGCCGGTGTCCTGCAGGTTTTAGATGTCACCCTGGGTCAACACACCTGAATCAAATGATTAGTTCATTACCAGGCATCTGGAGAACTTCAAGACATGTTAAGTGCATAATTTAGCCATTTAAATCAGCTGCGTTGGATCAAGGACACATCTAAAACCTGCAGGACACCAACCCTTGGGGCCTGTGTGTGTGTACACACACACACACACACACACACACATACATATATATATATCTATCTATATATATATATATATATATATATATATATATATATAGATAGATAGATAGATAGATAGATAGATATATCTAGATATATATATATATATATATATATATATATATATATATATTTGAGTGAGATAATATTGACAGTATCTCAATGGCAGGGCTGGCCACGTCTTGGCCAGTACTCTACAGTAAACCCACAGAATTGCAAACAAGGTCCAGGTCAAGGTGCAGGTGGAGGCAGGCGGGCATGCTGCTGTCCCTGCTCTCTTACCTCAGACACATGCAGAGCGAGAGAAGGAGGAAGTGTGCTCGGAAAGTCAAGTGACCACAGATGTCGCACTCTGGAAAAAAAAAACAAAACTGAAAGAGTGGAGGAAACATGCTAAAGAGTAAATAGGAGAGCTTTTCAAGAAAGTGGGCTGTGAAGGGACAGACTGCGGAGCCGGGAGAGTAAGGCGGGGAGAGGGATGCCACAACATTACAACAGCACCATCTCTATTTTGCCCTTCTATTATCTGCTATATGCTCCCTCTTCCCTGCTGTTCTAGTCACATTAGTATTGGCTGACACACCACCACATATATTAGTATGAGCTGTCAGCCGAAGCCCTAACAACTAGCTTGAGAAGGACCAGTTGAATGGTAATGCTGGCAGAGGAGGCAGCAGCAGCAGCAGTTGTGGCTGTGTTGGCCAACATGCTGAAGTGTTATCGCTGTGGCTGTACTGTATAATGATGTGGGTTGTTATAAAACACACATATTTCCCTCTGGAGCTGGAACAAACACACACACAGACACACAAAAAAGGCACAGATCTCAGTCAGTCAAACATAATGAGCCTAGCCAGTTGGCATAGCTGGTGGCTGTTCCGTAGACTGTTACCCATTTGATGTCCATCTGCTGACATAAGTGACGGTGGGTTGCGGTGGTTGTGTTGGAGGCATGGCCAGAGCTGCCAGCTAATGGCAACACTTGAGGATGCAGATATAGCGGTCTCTGCTGTCCTCCTCCCAGAGGTTACCGCTGCTGTTTAGAGAGCTGCCTGCAGGAGTTGTGGATGGACTGTTTACCACACCATAGTCACTAACTTCTATACAGCTCAAACATTTCTCATTGAGGCGTGGAAGTGTGTGGGCATATACAGGATGCCACAACCTCACCTTAAAAACCAAGCCTCCACCGCTCCTCCTCCGAATAAATCGAGCGTTCACTTCAATACACTGCACGCTGTCTAGCTCCAGTTGACGCATTGTTAGGCTGCTAGGCCTTAGCTGTCCTGATGGCAGATGCTAATGAAAAGAATTACAATGTCTCTTACTTGACAGCCTCTCGCTACGAGAGTTTGCTGGTTATGAACGAAAGCAGTGGAGCGACAGTGATGAATGAGCGGCAGAATGGCAGCGTTACACTTTCAGTGATGCAGAGCAGGCGATGATCGTCACTGTTATCGTCACAATCAGCAAAGAAAACCCTCAGGATGAAGAGGGACACACACACACAAACACACGCATCAACACAGACACACACACGGAAACAAAAGGTTTCGCCTTTATGCACACGCTAAGCAAATGCCTCAAAGCCCTCTGCACGCCTTTCTCCTTTGATTTATTTGAACTAAAGGCACTTTTCTTTTTGTTTTGTCCTAATATTTAAGGATGCAGCATGTGTATCCTCCATCCTTCATGGAAAACAATGCATGTTGTTTGAATCATTCATCTGTGGCTCTTCGCATTGTCTCTCAAGGCTGTAGCAGTTCCTCTCTTGACAAATGATAGCAGGAAAAAGAGGCTAAATTCCAGTCTTGTGTGGCTCGCTTTTGGACCAAAAACAACCCCGCGTGAGCAGATTTTCTCGGAACAAATTTTCACAGGTAGCAGCTCGCAGCACCAGGAACATAAATGTCACTGTTCTGACTCGTAGCGAACTATATTGAGTGCACTTATCTGCTACCCTCAGGCTACAGTATCTTGGTAAAAATGACTCATGTTTCCTGCGCTGTGCCCTTGATGTGTCCCTTCTGACTGTCTAGAATTTGAATAAAAGAACTTTGAACTTTCTTTTTCAGGTTTTGGGTGTAACAGATTCACGAATTTAAGAGGTTGATAGTGATCATAATATGAATATAAAATATTAGAAAAGCAAGTATAGGGAGCATGAGCTATAAAGGTAATAGGTACAGTAATGTATAGGCTACATGTAGAGAGTGTAACAACTTAGTGGAAAAAAGATAGGGTCTTGTCATTTTAATTAGGCAGGGTAAGGGAGTGTAACCTTGATCACACACCGGTGCTGCTGCCTAATGAGTAGTGAGATTGTTTTGGAGGGATGTTACGACGTATGCCTTTTACACTGTTAAAATGACTAGGATGGCATTTTTGCTGCAAAGATGGAGACCTGGGAAGGTCTCTGTGAGTGCCGACATTAAATAGTCTCTTTCCTTTCTGCTTTAAACTCCAGCGACTTGAAAATTACAAGGGGTTTAGGAGAAGAGGGCGCTGATTCAGAAGGTTGCAAGTCAGCAGGATTTCCGAGGCCTATTTCTTCACTGTCCCTTCCTCTGTCTTCTTTCGTGGAGAATAAAAACAATTCAAGGATTCGTCTCACTAGAGGACACGCTTTGCATTCTGGAGGACACAACAGCCACGAGGGTGTGCGTTATGGAAGTATGTGTGTACCTGGCATGCGCATTCCTCCCATTCAGATTGCGTTCATAAATACCTGAATTGATTTTCCAGATGTGTGTGAAAGTCTGAACCACAGGTTGCGTTGTGACATCTTGTTTTGCCAGACTTTGATAAATCTGAAGAGGTGGGGTTGTATTGATTCCAGCAGGTGAGCCGATAGTTCACGATCATCGCTAACATGGAGACATTTCCATCAGAGTTATTGGATGGGCCCAGTCGATTGAGTTAAGTACACAAGGGAAATCAAAATCCCACTGTGGGCTCATCATCCTCTGGGTGTTCAGCTGGGAAAATCTGCTTGCCTCTTTGTTGTTCCCTGCCTAACCTCCACCCATTTGGCCTTCCGTCACCCTTTCCAGTGGTTACTCAGCTCCTTGGCTGCCCCATTTTCTCCTCTCTCCACTTAATTAACCCATTGATCAGCATGCTCATAAATTAGTCCTTTGGAGAGGCCCTCAAAGAGCACTCTTCTCTTTCTATCATGGCCCTTCACCTCCATTGGCCGCACTGTTACAGAAACAGTCCCTGGTCTCTGCACTAGCTTTGTCAACATGGGAAGCCAAATGTATTTTTTCAGCAGTCATTCAGCTATTCATAGGTTGAAGGCAGGGCAGCATGGAATGAGGAGTTAAGGCAAGTACAGATTAGTGAGTTTACCGCTCTATTCTTTGTGCTCACATAGCTCAACCTCTCCATGGTGCCCCTCTTGTGTCTGTAAATGTTTCCCCCTTCCTTAAGTCTCTCTGTCTCTCTTGCTTTCTGTCCAACCGGTTCTCTAGAGCAGGGTGCCAGGCACCTACTTAAAGATTTGCCCAATTAGGGGGTGCTCAGAGGTCAGCCTGGAAGGAAGCCTCTCTACCACTCCCTCCACAACATCCTCTCCATCCTTTTTCTCTTTTTTTCTGTTTACATCTCTTGTACCTCTTGTTCCGGCCTTTAGTCTTTCTTGGAAATGACCTCTTCATTCCTTTTATTACCGTTAACATTCATTATCCACATTTCCTTCACTTCCCCTGCAGTGAAATCCTCTTTTCTGTTAAGTGGGGTATTCATTTGTAAAACAGAGGAAAGAAAGGCAAGCATATGCAATATAATGTTATTTTATTGTTGTTTAAGGTGTTGTGCAGATACACTGATCTATCTGAGAGACCATTTTCACCCAGTCTGATGAAAAACTTAAGTACACACCATAAAACGTGGTTGTGCAATAGCTTGCAGAATCACCTCCCGCTCCTTTTTACAGTGTTGCCTTAGTTCATTGAGGTTTGTGGGGATTCGTTTATGTGAAGCTCTCTGATGGTCATGTTATAATGAGGTTGACTGGGCCATTGCAACACCTTCATTCACGATCCAGTTCCTGTCAGGTTTTAGCTGTCATACAGATGGCCTCACATTTGACTCTAGAATACTTTGGTTTATAGAGCAGGTAATGGAGCACAGGTCCTGTGTGTAAAACAAGCCCAAAACATTACCCCTCCACCACCGTGCTTGACAGTTGCTGTGTTTGGTTTTCACCAAACATGACCCTGTGCATTATTGACAAATATCTCCGCTTTCGGCTCATCTGTCCAAAGGACATTGATCCAGAAGTCTTGTGCTTTGTTCAGAGTCAACTTTGCAAACCTAAGCCAACTTCAACACGCTGATATAACTTCTCTGAGCATTGCATGGTCTGAATCTGGAGTAAATTTGTAAGAATGTCCACTTCTGGGAACATTGTAGGATTGAGTTAACTCACACCTGAAAGCTACAGACTAGAAAACTGCCAAAAGGTCTGGTTTTATAGAGGTCCTCACACTTTGCAGCTCCTGGATGCTGCTTATTAATTCCTATAAAAGCGGTAATGATGTACTTAGTTTTTTACAGGACTCCTTTAAAAACGTCAAGTTCTTTGTGAAAAATTACTAATAAGGAAATATGACAGACTCCCTCTCAAATGAGTCGAGTGATACTGTGGTGCTGTTGGATCCCAGTGTCTTGGACTGCCAGTGGTATTTGCTGTTCTGCTCTAACACGTCAAAGTGTCGTGGCTCGTTTCTTCCCTGTTGTAGGATCTGGTTTGAAGCCAGCAGAGCGTAAGAAGCAATAGAGTCACCAGCTGCAGTCCACGTCATCTGACTGTGGGACGAAATCTATAGAGAGGCAAATGAATGATCACATGGACTGCTGCAACCCTGATATTGAGCTATTCTCAAGGAAACATGACACAGGAAGGGCCAGGGCTAGCTGATTAGCAGCAATTGAACTTTCAAGAAAGGAGGGAGGCGATTGTCCCCTCGTAAATCGATCATGGATGGTGGAGATTTCTTGCCCTGTCATTAATATACTAGTCAGCCTGCCCAAGTGCAGGCTGTTTGTATGTGTGAAGCACTGGATTCCAAAATGATCATTGGAAACCCACTCCTACACGGCCCTTTGACTTTGCCAAATCATTTCTTGTTCCATTTGTTAATTATTACTGTATTTTTCTTTTGAAAAGAAGTCCACCTCTTCACCTTCTTGTAAGGCCAGAATGACAAAGGCTCTTCATTTCTGACCTGGTTGGATAGCAGTGTCATGTTCACGCTCTTGTACTGAGGGCACATGAATTTCCTTAACCTCTCTGATGCCTATAGTCATTTAACCCATGGTGCATTACACCCATTGCCCCTTGTCTAGTTTTCAGCCTCACCTTAAGGGGTATTTAGGAGCACCCAATGGATCAGAACCAGGAAAATGAGTTAGCTACGGTCCAATTCAGGGTGGGTGAATGGTTTGATTTAAAGACCTGGCTCACTGTTACAATTCATTCATATCCCGAGGTGTCCTGCTAGGCCAGCAGCCAGGCATGGAAATCTTTACTGAACCAAAAGCTATGTGTGCACTTGTGTAAGTCACTTAAATATAGAATGCTTTGGGAAACTGTGGAGGGGATTGCAAATAGAAGAAAAGTATTTTCTATGTAGTGGCAGGAACTTTGTCACACATTAAGCTCTCGTGGGCTAGAACATTCTTTATGTATACTCCTACCCACCAGCGTTGTAAGCTGGGTTTGCCCCTTGGCTGGGGTGCTTGCAGCTCTACTGGATGATCCATCAGCAGCTTTGGCAGATACCATTTGGGAGGGGAACCTAGTCAGGAATCATTTCTTTTATTGCACAAGAGCAGCAGTGGTAAAAGGGGCTGCCTGTAGTGGAATGGGACTTTGTAGTGTTTGTCCTGTGGCACATGCTCATATGTTTGGGCAAAACAAACTAAAAAAATAAGAAAAGAGTCTCCTGTAATAGTTGTATTTATATCTGTTATACAACCATTTTGTATGCTGTTGTTCCTTCCCACCTTGACATGTGGTGCCTCTTTATGAAAGGGTGGCTTTTACAGTCATAATGAAAACGTACATCCTTTTGTGCCCTTCTGCAAATACAAAAAAGAGTCAAAGACAGTGAAGATTCAAAGGTACAAAATGCCTCCAGGGCTAAGAGGAGCTGAGCATGCCCAAGGGTGTGATGAATGGTCTTCTTTCTACTCATGCGGTGGCCTGCTGTTGCTAAGGCTTGAGGGAAAAGATTCTGCAGAAGACATTATTGCCATGTATAACTTAGGAGATCAAACTCATGGGCTCATTCGTTTATCCATTTAACCGTCTTTGTGTGTGGTGTCTTATTGATGTAGGAGAAAAATGTGTGTGTGTTTGTGTGCGTGTGTGTGCGTGTGCATGTGGGTGTTTCAGGAAATTGTTATGACAACGAGGCAGAGCAGTGGCTTTTATCACCCGCTGTTAATGGGGAAATGCAGAGAACAGTTGTTCTCCTTGTCGTCCGACGACATCGTCTTGTATATTGAATTACCACTGACTCCTGTGGCTCAGCCTGTCACGCACATACACACATGCCATGCGAGGACACACACACGCATACACACATGCAGGTTTCATAGCCCTAAGCATATTCCACTATAGCTGTCACCACAGCGCAGGCGTACATATGTTTTGGGGAATAATCTGATATGCCAAGTGCCCTGTCTAGCTCGTGAGTCTCCTCTGTACAACAGTTATAATGCTATTACATTTACTCTTGTCAAAGCCAGACTTCAAGGTCAGTCACGACAGACAGGGATTTAGAGTCTGAGCTGAGAACAAGTTAAACAGTGAGGTTTTACACGTTACAGAAAAGCGATTCCCCAGGGTTTTACAAATCAAGGTCAGCGATTACACTATAGGGGTGACTCGAGGAAAGAGGCAGGGTGGGCGTAATGTTAAACCCCACCCCATTTATCCCCGAAGTGACAGTCTGCAGAGATTGACATACCTGTTAGCGCCTCAGTCTGCGTGTTCATTTGAGTAATGCTTGATAAGGAATTTTATTGACATTATTTACAAGGTCATTTTTAATTTGTTTGAGTGTATTTGCATTTAAAGTTTCCGTCACCTGTGTGATCTTGATTCCCATGAAAATGCAACATTTCAAACAGCACTGCAGACTTGTGATTACTAGAGTTATAACACCACATATATGCTTCTCAAAAGAAATGTTACTGCTAGCCTTGGGCACAGTTATGATTTCAGAGTATACCAGGAAAGCCTGAAATCAATACCATAAAAATTCCAGTTGCTCCGTTCTCTGAGAAACCACCAAACCATCTCTGGACTTTTAGTTTTGTTTCTTTTGACTTGTTTTGGTTTGTGCCCCCAGCAGTATTCGTTTCATCAGTCTAACTCAGTTTAGGTGTATGTATAGGAATCTCTTAACATCCACCAGATTGCCGGTGGAATGCAGCTCAGAGCTGGGGGAAGGGTTAGGGGTTAGGTTCTTCTGATTTAAACAGATTTCTTACATATCTGGCCTGCCCACAGGGGATCAGACCAACTGTGAAGCCAAAATTCATGCAAGAGAGATGATTGGAAATAGAGCCCAACCAATTCTAAGATTGATATTAATACTGATTGGTTAATACTGGTGGTTTTTAAAAATCCCAAATATTCACTGATATATTTTTTCTGTCAGACACTAGGGCTGCCACAAACGATTATTTTGATAGTTGACTAGTCACCGATTATTTTTGCGATTAGTCGACTAATCAGATCTTGCATCCTTTGGACTTAAAACGTACAGCTTATTGCACCAGCAGCATCTGCTCTTATATAACTATCATTAGTTTACAGCTTTAAGTGTTTAAGGTATGTGCTAACTAAAAATAAAGACAAGATGATAGTTTATTAAATTATAATGAAATTTGCAGATTGTTTCAGTGAAGTTGAATAAACTCCTTGCTATCTAAAATATAACAGGACACCGGAGTAAATTCTCGAGCATCTCACACTTCTGATAATCAGCTGTCTGCTTGACGTTTATTCAGCTGTGTAAAAACTAACTTTAATCTCAGCCAAACCGATTTACTCAGGAACAAATAAAATACTAAAAAAAAGCCAAACAATAACATTTTAAGTTATCTAAGTGACTTATATATCATGTGTAACCTGAGTAGCGAAAGACGGCGGTGGGTTTGAAAACGATTTGCCGGGAGTCCGGTGTTCTCACGGGCTCTAGTGAGCCTTGCCCCCGGCTCGCTAACGAGCTAGTGGGTAACAGACGGTTTTGAAAATATGTGGTGTCTTGATAAACTGAGCAGATATTTGAGGTTTACACAGCTACATTCTCGCCTGAAAATATGTTAAACGTTTATTTTGTGACCCAGAAAGAATAATAAGAGTAATATTAAAACTAACTAGCTGCTGCCATTGTTGTAAACTGAGCTGGGCTGCGCTATGAATTCTGGGACACAGCCTTCTTCTTCTTCTTCGGGGTTTAACGGCAGCTGGCATCCTTGTACATGCAGTGCTGCCATCTTCTGTTTCAGTCCGTTATTACACTCTTAAATCCTACTACTTATTCCTGCGTCTTTTGTGATCTTACAAAGCTTCAAACGACGCGTCGACTATTAAATCAGTCGTCGACGATTCTGATAGTCGACGTAATCGTGACTAGTCGACTAATCGTGGAAGCCCTATCAGACACACAAAACATGAACTTATTTTCCTAGCATTTATTACGGGTTATCATTTATTTATTCTTTTATGTTGTGGCTGACACTGCTTGGACCACCTGCTGTCGTGTTATTGGTCGTGAGAAATGACAGATTGCCAAAAATGGTTCACTGATTAGCTGGTGGTCTTTGAGAAGTTATAACAGTTGTAACAGTGTGAAATCCACCCAGCAAGTGTTGGTTAGGCTTTTTTTGAAACTTCCAGCCAGTCTGTAAAAGTAGTAGTGGTGGAAAGGGATGCACACGTTGAATGGTTTACACACTTTAGTGCATAACAACAAAACTGGACAGGACATGCCGTCGAGTAGAGTTTAATCATTATTTTCCCTTCAAAAATGTGGTTAATTCATTCAAATGTTTCATCTGAACTGCTGCTGAAGCATTAAGTTGGAAGAATATTCTTTGAGAACAACTGGAAAATGTAACTCGTGAAGAAAACTTTACAGAAAGCGCTCTGAGCCTTGACCTTAAAAGCACCCCGTGTGCATATTGAACCACAACTCTGTCAGATTGCTAGATGAGGGTAGAAAGAGTCTATCTCTAGGAAGACCTTTCAGATGTGACCTGCGGAGTGTGATAAATGAAAAGACTTTTTGACACCCGATTCCTTTAGAACCCACCCCTTCTACTTACTGTACCTTAATCCCCATCATTATCCTCAACCTGGAAGCAGTGAAGAGGTGGTAAATTATGACTTGCAGTCAGTCATCTTCATAATGCTCTGTTCAGCTGACGCCAGCCTCACAGCCCCATCTGCAAGTACCCAGCACGGCGCAGGCAGAAAGGCTTCTTTCTTTGCAGTCTCCCAACTTATCTGAGAATATTCAAAGCGCTATAGCGTTTGATAGCTATTTGCCGCTTTTCTGTAGTTCTGTTTAGTGTGAATTTCATTTGTTAGCTTATCTTCATTTATCCGAAATAGTAGTTTAGATGCCACCTCGCTGCTGCCAGTGCACCTTGTTAACCGGAGAAACACTAAATGGGAACTAACATCCAGTCTACTGCGTTATCTTCAAATGATGCATGATGAGACCAAGTGAAAGGATCCTGGGTGGATAAATGTGAAGTGAAAGGGGTAAAAAAGACCAATAGAATTTGCAGCTGCACAAACCCAGACTGCATAGCTTACAGCTACAAGTACAAACTGCTTTGTGCATAGGCCTGCAGTCATTTCCAAAGTGTTCCCAGTAATTCCACTATCTCGCCACTGTGAGCATTCATAGATTTGGGGTAAATACACAACTGAAACACCTCGACTGTTCCCTAATTGGCCACTTTATAAGTACACTAGGTTGGACCCCTTTTTGCTTTTAGAATTACCGTAATTTTCCTTGGTCCATGATCGCTTGTTCCGCCAAATCTCAAAGGTGATCTACTGGATTCAGATCTTTGGACTGAACTCAAATTAGTTTTTGTGTTCAAGAAGCCAGTTTGAGATGATCTGAGCTTGGTGACAAGGAGTGTAGCCCTTCTTTGAAGTGGCCATTAGAAGATTAGTACAGTCAGGGCTTAAAGGGATGGACGGGGTCAGCAGCAATGCTCTGGTAGGCTGTGGTGTTTAAATGATGCTCCACTGGTAATACAAGGTCCAAAGTGTGCCGAGCAAATATCAGCCACACCAAGGCAGGATAGGTCCGTGGTCTCATGTTGTTTATGCCAAATCATGATGCTACTACCCAAATGTCAGAGCACTAATGAAGAATCATCAGACTAAGCAATGTTTTCCAGTCTTCTGTTTTCCAACTTTGGTAAGCTTGTACGAATTGTAGTCTTTTTCCTTTTGTGAGCTAACAGCAGGGACACATGGTGTGGTCTTCTGCTATTGTAGCCCATCCACTACTAAGGTTTGATGTATTTTGAGTTCAGAGATGCTCTTTTGCATACCTCGGTAGTAATGAGTGGCTCTTTGAATTACTGTTGCCTTCCTATTAGCCCGAAGCTGTCCGGCCATTCTCCTTTGACCTCTGGCATCAACGAGGGTTTTTTACTCAAAGAACTGCTGCTCACTGGATATTTTCTAAACCTCACAGATGCCTGTGTGGGAAAACCTAGATATCAGCAGTTTCTGAAATACTCAGACAAGCCACATTCACATTGTCCTTTGCCACTCTCATTCAATTTGAACTTCAACAGGTTGTCGGCATGTCCAAATTCCTCGACTTGCTGCCTTGTGATTGGCTGCTTAGATATTTCCCTTGATAATCAGTTCAACGGGTGGTTAGTGAACGTATGCACACATGAGGCTTGGATACCTGCATATCAAACGCACATATACAGCTACACATTTGTGTATACTGCATAGCTCAGTCCTGCTATAATTGCTTATAAGTAAGAGATTTAAGTGTTGCATTAATTTGTTGTTTTGTGGCACAGGTGTCACATCGATGTCTGGCTTGAGGATATTTGACGTGAGGCAAAGTGACAAGTTCACAGGAATCACAGCTCGGTGTGTCATTCGTCAAGAACAATATTAGTTTTACTTCTAAAAGGGCAAAGCACAGAAGTTGGACCTTCTACCTGATCTAAGGTGATATAATAACAAAACATGATGAGTTTGTGTTATTTCCAAGTTTTTGCCTTTAATACTACCTCCTCTCTTCTTCCCAGAAATATACTTTTATGTGGTATTTATTTGTATATGTCTCAGGAGGCACTACTTTGTGTTTCATGACAATATTATCACAAACTTATTCAGTAGGATCAGAGGCCATGTTGTTGGACGGTCCACCAGCAGTCTGGGTTGTTTCCTGAAGTGAACTAAGCATCATGGTGCATAACTGGACCCCCCCAAAAGTTGTCTCAGGGCTAAACTGCATGACAAAAATGTTTAATTATATTTCTATCCGTGTACAGGTTCAAAAAAAATATTAACACTTTTCAGGTGTAGCACCCCTTTAGGCTAAGTGTTTAAACAGCTAACTGGTGGAGCCCTCAGGCTCGGGGTGTAGAAGACTCTGGCATTTTACGGCTCATAACTTTTCGGTTGCAGATACTCCAGTGATGCAGCAGTGACCTCACTGACCCCAACCCCTAGTTTTAGTCGTGCTGCAGGTTTTTGGGTGTTTTCAGACATCCCTCGGCCTAAACTCCTCTTCACCCTCCGTGCTTTTTTGTCTTTTCTCCCCCAGCCGTTATGTAAGGCCCAGAGCAGGTGTTTTAGAGAGATTGTGTTTTTCAGGCTATTTCTGGGCACAGGTGGACTCGGACAGTGGAAGCAACACATCAACGCTCCCCAGACGTTGCTGTCATTCGGGAGCGCAGATGTTTCAGCTGTGACAGGAATAAACCTGCGCGCGCGTGTGTGTATGCATTTGCACATACTTGCATACAGTGCGAAACATACTTCACCTTGACGTCTGCAGAGAAACTGCTGATGCGAGGCAGTAAATGACATGATTACATCTATAAGCATGTAATCACTAGTGCATTTGTCTTGCACTTAAATGCTGTTGTGACATTAGTTTAGTAGCCTCAGGCTGGATATCTGTCTTTACAGCATACACTTTGCTCCATCATACCACACGACATACTGCTGTGTATGGATGATAAACATCCTATAGGCTGCTTGTTTATCAGCAGGTAAAAGTGGTGCAGAAGCAATCTCTGTTGTGACATTCAGCTGATAAGAAACAAAATGGGACCTGGAGCGGGGCTAGGCCTCGACATTGAGGCATCCGGTCAGCGTATGTGTACTCTGTGTGTTCATTTCGGTGCATGAATGGCATGTGATGCGGAGATTACAGCCCGTTACTATTGATAAATGTGGGTTTTAGAGAGTGATATGTGGCTGGACTGATGCTGCCGCTGATGTAAAGGATTATCCCATTACTGAGACCTGGGCATTAGCACTCAGCCACTCACCTCAGGGAACTGCAGATGGACAGAAAGGAAGAGAAGGGGAGAAAATGGAGGGGCAATATAAGATGGTGGGGGGAGTGGGGGGTGGAAATGATGGGAAAAGGAATGAGAGGGAGATAGGATAGAGGTAGCATAAAAGAAAGGGTTCAAAGAGCAGGGATGAGAGGCTGAGCTTTGCTGCATGGATAGAAATAGAAAGGGGCAAGAAGCAGCAGCCAGAGAAGACAAGACTTTACAAGTGGAGGAGTGTGTGTGTGTGTGTGTGTGTGTGTGTGTGTGTGTGTGTGTGTGTGTGTGTGTGTGTGTGTGTGTGTTGGGGGTGGGGGTTGGGGGGGCAGAATACCAGATAAAAGCCGATGATGAAGATTTGATATTGTGGCTGTGAAAGAGATAGAGAGTGCATTAGGGAACAAAACCATGAATGATGCATCAAAGAAAGGACTGTTTGAGTTATTGGGGCTATAGGAGAAGAGTGGAGGGTGTAGGGGGTGGCAGTCGGAAAGAGAATTTTATAAGAAGGGAAAAGAAAGGCTGCTGGCAACAAAAGGCAGATGTAGGATTAATGTGGATGGCAGTGAAATGAAGAAAAGAAGGAATGAAGGGGAAGTGTGTGACATTAGAGGCAACAGAGGGGAGTTTTTATTCCTGGACCACTGTGACAGGAGGAGAAGATAAATAAAGGCAAGATGAAATGAAGAACGTTATGTGCAAACGTGCAGAAGAGAAGCAGAGAATATGGGTACAACCGAGCACAGGCAATCTTTCTGTCGCCTGTGGAATGATCCAGCGTTGGGGTGCACATGCACACATAGGGGGTGAACCTGCACTGATTTAATGAGGGTCCTGTCTGCTCCTGTGTTGGCTTTGTTGTTTATGATTCCTGTGACCTGCACATTAGCACTCACAAGCACACATACAACCTGATTTAGAGCCCGACCTCAGCACTGCAAACACGCAACCTTATATCAGCCATATTGTATTTATGAAATTCAGGGCTTTTATTTTGTAAAGCTGACTAACAGAAGACTTTAAGGGCACTATAAACAAATATTGAAACAAACATCAGATTAGTGATTTGTTTTATGGGGTCACAGTGTTCAGCCGTGGCCTGGTCGACACTATACAGCTCTGTTAGCTGGAAATAGGAGCGTAGAGCATGAAATTACTGTGTGTTTGTGTGTGTGAGCGTCTACGAGTGTCACACTGTCGCCAAGTGCTTGCTTTTTTCTGTCTTATTGTAGGGTCTCTACCTTACATTATAAAGCACCTTGAGGCCACATCTCTTTGCATTAGCAAACTATGTGTTGGTTCTGACTGGAAAATGACTTAAAAGTTAAAAATACACACTGGACTGGAGTGGGCAGTGCCTTAATCACATATAGCCAGCGGGATACAATGTGGAGCTCGCGCTTGCTTTTTAGCAACAGTATGCAAATGCAGTAAAAATGAAGGCTGTAACAAAGTCAGAAGGGGAGAAATTAGATCAGTTGCTCTGATGATAGATGAAGGCATTTAAGGTAGTAGAAGCTGCCACCCAAACATGAGTAGGAGTTAGGTGAGCTGAACACTGAGAGATTGGAGACAATTCAAGTCAAATAGCAAATGCCAGTAAGTGATTATGTTGTATTTAAAGAGGAGGCTATAAAAATCAAAAAAGCTGTGATTAAATATAATTAGAGTCAAGGCAATTTTATCATTATAGTCAGAATTACACTTGGAAAATTGGAAAGTACAGTTTTTCCTTTACTTTTGTTAGAAGTTACGTTTCTAAATGTCACTTGCCGTTTTTCCAAAAACATAGAGAAAATTATGACACATTTGTTGTCGTGTTGGACGGCTATATCACTGACACACATCTGTGTGGATTATGAACATGACAAAAATTCCACTCAGTTTTTAGTCATCTTCTCTTCTCCAGTAACGTCCATAAAGCTCATTTCCATTTGCACCAACTCGGATCCACTTGCCACGACTTAACTTGGATGTTGTTACAGCAATGCGTCCAAACATCCTGCAACGTAATAAACATGCGACATGAATGCTACAACAAAGGTGGACGTCGAGGCAAGAATATACTTGCTGCTCGGTCTGTGGCTTTTCATCAGACTCGGGGCTCACGGCGTTGTTTTGTAGCCATTTCTCCTGTTGCCGGTTTTCAAAAATAGAGGTTCAGACACTCATCAGATGACACCACTGATGAGCCAATCAGTGACATGCAGTCTGACGACATCACATTTTAGCACCTGCTTGGATCGCTTGGAACCCCAGCTGAGCAGACACTATTTTAGTACCTGTTACCAGGTACTGTGACCTGAAAACCACGGTGAATCAGGCTGAATCAATCCGAGTAGGTACTAATTGAAAAGGGGCTTAAATGGATAAGTGCAGATGAATGGGAATGGGACTAGGGTGTAGGCACCAGAATTTTAGTAGTGGTGTTTGTTGTTGTTTTGTAGCCTCAGTCCAGTTAGCTACTGTAAGCATGTTAGAGGAAGTTTTGGTTGTAATTAGAAGAAGGAGAGCAAAGACAGAATGTATTCTGCTCTGTTTCACGGAGGGGTTCATGATTGGTGCGCGTGCATTTTCTTCTTATTTCTTGCTATTTGATTAACAAAAACGAGCACCTACTTCTGCTTCAGTAAATATAGATCCACTTTAAAAAGATGTAAAATATTTTTGACAGAAATTTGGCAAAAATCCTGCATTTGCTGAAATGCAATCTCTAAACCGCGGGCTAATGTACATGGAGACTTTCGCAAGCAATTACTAAGGGGTAGAACCAGACCCTTTGGACCAGATACCTGCTGGATTCACTGGAAAGCCCCCAAAGTACTGGTCTTTTCGTTCTGAGGCTAAGTAATGAGACAACAGCTTACGTGATGCAGATTGCTCTTGTGGTGACAGCAGTGTTTTAATTTGGGAGCTGATGGTTAGCATTTTTCTTTGGGTCAAATAATGAAACGGTACAATGTTTTTCTTGTGCCTAAAGGTTTTAGATGTTATTATATACACACACATGATCAAGATAACCACATACCTGTCTATATGGAGATGATGATAGTGGTGAGGTATCAATAGGGTTCGTGCAATTATTCTCATAGCATCCAATTAGCTGATCAATTTGGGCCATCTGGGATTGCATAGGGGTCTCTGGGGCCAGCATGGCCACAAAACTATCAATCTGCGCCAGTTTAAATTGACTGGAGAGCAATAAGAGGGATGAAGTGATAGATAAGTATCACACAGTGTAAACGCACAGCACTTCCCTGCTAATTTCTGAAATACCAGGAGGTATATGTCCATTTAAACACAACGCAATTCTGTCCAATTTTATTGTATAATATTGTGTCAGAGCCACAATTTCACCAAACTATTGGCTGTAGATTTAACCTGCTAATTTCCCCGAAGGCATTTTCAGACCCAAAACTGTAAGGGAAGGAAAGAGAAACTGTGATATAGGAAAGTTAAATTGCTTTTGGAATAGCTTATTTTATTTATTTATTTATTTATTTATTTATTTTTTGCATAAAGTGTATCAACACATTTAATGGAGAAATAAACTACAGAGTGATTGCGGTGCAGCAGCAAATGTTGCAGAGTGAGAAGGTAATGTAAATGTTATCAACAAATAAATGGAGACATCAAGTGGAGTGCATGTAGGTAATGCGGAAGGCCATGTTGAATGCATTAAGGGAGTACTTCCCCCCCTCATGCTAAAGTGTAAAACATCGAACGTGAAAAGCATTTCTGATAACACCGCACTGCTGCTTATTACACTGATGTTGGAGAAGACCGCTGCACGGAAGAACATTTTGTTATCAAAGTGGTGAAACAGCAGGTTGAACATAGCGTTACTTATTCATAAGTACAGTATAGCTTTTTGCTGAGCAGTCTTATAAGAGACACTGCAGTATGTCCAGTAAAAAGTGGGCAAGTAAAAGAAGAAAGCGAGACTTGAAGGCCTTACATTAAATGGACAGTTAAATGGCCTGTATTTATATAGCGCTTTTCTAGTCCCTAAGGACCCCAAAGCGCTTTACATATCCAGTCACCCACCCATTCACACACACATTCACACACTGGTGATGGCAAGCTACATTGTAGCCACAGCCACCCTGGGGCGCACTGACAGAGGCGAGGCTGCCGGACACTGGCGCCACCGGGCCCTCAAATGGACAGTTCACCCCTAAATTACAAAAATGTCCTTTATTTCTATTGATACACTATTCATCATTTGTATGAGGTCCCCAATTCATGGACATACAAACTATAGAAATTACTTCTCAGTAATATAATGGAAACAGATTGAACTTGCCTTGTGGTACTTGTCACCTAAAAGTGAAGCATCTATATAGGATATGAAGTCAGACCCAATACTAGGAAGTCAGCTTATCCTAGTGCCAGCCCACATCAGCTGATGGCTGAGCCAATGCTCTTCCTCGAAGCTTATTAGCTGTCAAACGCTACTAGCCCTTTTCCACTAATACCTGCTTGGCTCCACACGACTTGACACCATTTCAGTAGGTTTCCATTACAATTGAGTACACGTTTAGCAATGTGGGCCTTGTTGCTGGGTTTCAAAAATGATGGTTTTGATTTCCGTGACACAGAATCACTCTCATGACTCATCGAGTGACCAGCCAATCAGTGACATGCAGTCTGTTGACGTCACATTTTCAGTAACCACCTAATGGAAAACCCTAAAAACCGAGTTGAGCCATGCTGAGCTGAGCCGAGTAGGTACTAGTGGCTATACTATAATGATGCTGTTTTAGCTCATCAACAGTTGCATCTGCAAGCCTCTTTGCAACCTACCTCCATCCTTGTGTCCTTGTCTTTCATTTGCTACTGATTTACGTTTTGCCAGGAAATCCACTCCATAGCTACGTCGTAACCACAAACCCCTCTGAAACACTACCCTGTGACCTACCGCGCATCCTAAAGTGCAACTTAACATCCACCCCCTAAAAATAACTACACATCACGTGAACACAACTCACAACTTTTGTAATTGTCCTGTTCAGCACCGTTGATTCTCCTGTATAGTTCCTGCAATTTTAGCATTCATCAGTGAGAGAATAACAATCATCGTCTCGTTATAAGGAATAATAATTGCAGCATCAGTGTAAGGACTCACTGTCTGCAAATTCTTGGAGGGATATTGCTGAAATGAGCAGAAATTATGTGAGGAAACGCACAAAGAAGAGGTGAAAAGAGAAATGTCCCAGCATTTTGTTTCTATTGGCTGGAACTGCATATAAAACAAAGAGTCATAAGCACAAGATAATTCATATATAATGCTACACACACAAGCAGAAATGCTACCAACGACTTCGGTCACTTGCGCAGGTTACGTCATAGGCTCTACAAAGATTCACCACAGCAGTCTAAATCAGGGCGTAGCCAGTGTCAGCTTGTTGTCACTGATCCCTGATCCCGACATCACCAACGCTGTATGCTTTGATTTTGATTTTGTACCTTTATAAATTGCTGGGTAGCTACGTCATGAGTTGGCACTCACAAAAAAGAATTAGATTATGGTCTTTTACATCGAGTGGGGCAGATTACTCTTATTGTTCCTTTTTTTTGTTTTGTTTGAAAGAGTTGCAAAGTCTACTGTGTCTCTGCTCAGTTAGAGTAATCACGATAATTGGCCACTGTTCTTTGTTTATGAGCTCTGGATGAGCCGACTCCACAGGGTCATCGTCACTGCGGCGCCGTGGAGACAAAATGCTAGTTGCCTCAGCAGTCACCTCATAATCGATCACAGAGCCGGGGAATGGAGAGATCTCCAGTAATTAGAACAAACATGCACAAATTAAAAACACAAAAAAGGGAGCCAAAATTGTTATCTTGGTATCATCTTGGCAGAATTCATTTGCTTGCATTTAACTGAAACAGTTTGGGTGTCTGATTAAAAGTGGGCCAGATTAAACAGATGTCTCCAAATTGCGGTGTAATGACTGGAGCACTCTCATGGTGGCCCAAATGGAACTTGCTTTGCCAGTCTCTTCATTAACTCAAGCAGAGCTGTGCGGTGCTCATCCCTGGCACCAGAAACGCACTTAGAGAGGTGCTTGGAGGCCCTGGGCGAGTGGGTTGGCTTGTGAACCCGTTCATGTAAGACACACACATCCATGCACGGGTGCAAACAGGAAGAAAACACCTTGCGTATCCCAATGTTCCTAATGTGCATGGAAGTGGATGCAAGTTTATGGTGAGATGGGAGACCAGTACACATACTACACCTCCCAAAACAAACTCTTACATCCACACACACTCACTCTTACCTCTTACTCTGCCTGCACTTCACACCAAAACCTGTCAGGCCACAAGTGGCTGAGAAAAGAGTTGGAGAGGCTTGGAGTCAAGATGGCCCCGGCTGATTAGGAAGTAGGAGGCGTTTTTCCTCCTTGTGTAAAGATGATAATGACAACTCCAGCAGCCCCTCGGCCACAATGAACGGGCTGAAGTACCCGAGGAGAGGAGCTGGAGTGGCTGGTGGGCGGAGGTTTAGCTCTTAGGGTTAAAGGGCATTCAGCAATACCAGTGCTAAACTCGTTGTTAAACAAGCTATCGGTCGTCCAAGTGCTGCCTTGGGGAAAGACAGAGAAGACGAGATTTCTGTGTGTATATTTAAACATAATGGATTAAAGTTAATGCCTGTGATTGCGTTCAGGCCTGCCGTGCGCTCCATGTATGTTGTCAGGTACTAAAATCTTGCATGCAACAGTGACGGGAAGTAATGAAAGTAATGGAGGCACTCCATTGATTGTGCACTAGTTGAGTTTACTCATTATGGAGAGTACTGCTCAGCCTGTAAAAACAGTTGTATAATGTCTTAGTGAAGTCACGATGGTTAGTGTCATCGCTGGACGTATGTAAACCCATCAAGTTCCAAGTGTGTATCTGACATTGTTACGGGTAGTTAACGTTTGGTCATCATGATCTGCAGCAATTCTCTGTTGCTATCTTCTGTCAGTTGCACAATAGGCTGGCCTCTGTTTCCTCAATCTAGCATAATTGAATTACAGTAAAGATGTGGATAGTAATTTAGTTCTATTCTAGATAATTTAGTTAGTTTATTCATTACAGTTCCAAACAAAATAAAGCTTTTTTTTTTTTTTAAAGCCAAACAGTTTCCACATCAGAAGTTAGAGTGATGAACTTGACATTGGGTCAACATTAGGTACACATCCTATACCACTGTTGCATGTCTTCTAACTTCTCATTGATGCCAGCCCTCCTCCTTCCCCGTTGCTTCCATTTTTCCTGACTTGGCATCTCCCGGCCAGATATTACCAATAGTCCCCGTGTCAGAGCACAGTGCTGCAGCGGGACAAGCAGTTATTAGCCAGGCTTGCCATTAGCAAAGGGAGGGGGCATTGCGAGGCTTGGCTGGGCATCAGTAGGCACTGAAGGGCAGACACTGGTGAGGACAGCCCAGACCTGCTTCTGCCAACAAAGCTCGGGGAGGAAATTGATTACATGCCATACTGATGCGAGAGTAATTCGATTTTAAAAAAAAGAAAGAAAAGAAAAATCCATATCTGTAATCATGCATATGCAAATATAATCAGACAAGAAAAATAGTTAAGGTAAAACATGCAGAGGTTTGTGGTGCTCTGTGAAGGTAATTATACTTGATTTACAATTAAAATTGAGTTGAAGTGAGAGGGGAGAGTGGCTCAGTGGCCAAGTTTACAATAATCTCGTCGAGGTGAGCCTAAGAGGTTTGTTGCATAAACATTTTAGTGGCGTATGAGGATAACTGATGTTTCACAGGATGTCTGATTCTGGATAGTGAGCTTCTGTGGTTCTTAAAGTTGGAGACAAGCTGATACTAATGGTTTAGACAAATGCACTTTGAGAAAATTTGAGTAATTTGAGAAAAATAAAAAATAAAGCGGACAGATATATTTGCATGAGTTGGTTGGAAATTGGTTGAGTTTGCATCCAGTACAAGTTTGTGGGAGCTGCTAGTCAGAAACAGCAAGTGCTATTCAGTTAAAGTAAGTAATAATACTCTATTAATGTAATCATATCTACTGGGGCCTGGATCCTGGAAAAATGGCAGCTCCCCTTCCTCTGTCATGTGACGTTTCAAACAAGCAAGGTCCGCAGATCAGATGTGTCTAGGAGTATTTTTATGTGGGACATGATGAACGATGGCTGTAAGGATACTAAAGTTTGCCACTTCCAGTAAACTAATCTGACATTGTGCATTTGAAAAGTGGCAGACATTTTTTTTACTCTTACATTTAAGTGGCCGATAAATTAGTAGATTGAATGGAAGAAGAAAAAAAACAGGACGGTGAAGTCCAAAGTGCAATGAAGGATATGTAAGCAGGATATATCATCTGCAAACATTTTGGCCATGATTACTTAGAGGCCATCGTTGCAGATTGTCAGGTTTCTGTCAGGTAACCACGTACAAACCCTTGCTTCTTTTCTGAGCTTGACTTTGCGCACTGAGTCAGCTTAACATGTAAAAAGCACGAGTCAACAGTATTGATGGTCTTGTAGGTCAATTGGGCCATCAGTACCTATCAGGTATTGGAATTACCTAAGCTGATTTGATGGTGTCACCTTGGGCAGAGGGGAACTATGATTGACAGTCACTGATTATAACAGCGTGTTACAAAATAACAAGGAATTTATAGACCAGTTTTCTGGAACAAATATTTCACATGTATGTAATGCAGGTATTTTTAATATGCATGCAGACAAATCTGCAAAACATCTGTATTTATGTTGTGATTAATTCATTCCTTCATTCAAAAAAAAAGAATTGGACCATTGCAAGTGCTGGTTTCTGTACTACGGTATGCATGAAAGATTCATTACTCGTCCTAAAGTCAGCACTGAAGGATGAAATAGACTCAGAGCCATGGTCAGCTGGCAGGGAGCCACTGTGAGTGGCACAGTGTTGCTCTGCAGTTCCTTCATTACTCTATCCCTCCATCTCTTCCTGTCCTCAATCACCTCTCCCCCTCAGCCGCTGCTCTCTCCCCTCCCTCTGTGTTTTGAGGGTTGTGTGTTGAAAAATTCTCAAGCGGAGAGTCTGATTATTCCAAAAAGACTATTGACTCATCAGCAGACGCACTTGAGCACACGCCACGAAGATAAATAGGCAGACTGACTCACACGTATGCACACATCAAATACAGGCACGCACAGACTTTGATGTGCAAACAGACAGAAATGCACACCGACACAAGCCAAGCTGACACAAAAACATAAAGAGCACTGCCACACATACACACAGGTTTAATTTAAATCACCACTACACCCGTGTCCCAGCACTCCACTTTTAATAGACCTCTGCCTCTTTATGCCTTTCTGCCTCCTAAACCTATCAATCCTCCCCCCTCTCCCTCTATTCCCCCCACCTCTCTCTCTCTCTCGGTCATATCTGATCGGAGTTGTGACGCAGCCGCCCTCTCTCATCCACCCGCTTTGTCTTGCTCCTTTTTCTGAGCGACTGCAATCATTCTGTCTTTTTGTTTTAACCTGGTTCATTTTTTTTGTGTTCTCCATCTTTTTCTTTATGCTTCCTCTCTTCACCACTTGCCATCCACTTGCTCTCCCCTCTGTTTTTCAATTTCTGCTCTGCTGCTGAGAAGGCAAGAGTCAATGCAGCAGTGCATGTGGGGAGGGATTAGATAAAAAGAGGGAGAAGAGGAGAGAGACGAGTGGAAAGGGAGTCAGAGAGAGAGACGAAGGACGGCAAACAGAAAGATTTTCCTTCTTCTTTTTCTTTGGTGGGGGATGAGGGGGCGGGGGGAACGACTCATGAAATAGTATTGACTGTTTCATGAGTTTACTTCTCTGTCTATTGGTCTATAGCATGCGGCTCTTTAGTCCTTATAGTGCGGCTCCAGGTGGTTTGGGAAAATAAATTAGAAGTATTTAGCTGAAGTGTGTTTTATTTGTGTTTAGTTCTTTTTTTTTACTTGTAGTTCTAAATTGGAAGATTATTGTGATTTTGAAATATAAAAATAAAATTATATCTTATTATTTTTTCATCGCTCAAAATAAGCGTCACACTCGCAGAAGCCGGTGTACCCGCCGAAACGGCGTGCATTTATCGAGACTTTCAACCCCAGGTAGGCCAATTATGGATCTTCGGATCCACATTATGTCAGCAGCTGTTCTCCACCGTGAACTATGTTAAAAACAAACACCGCTCACGCCTCACAGATGACAGCTTACAGTCCTGCGTGAAGATGAAAGTGACTTCGTACCACGGCAGACCCAACGATGTTTCCATGAACATGCTTTTCAGCATCTCTTTATTTGACCACTCTTCACACACGGTTGCTGTACGCACACAGCCGGCTGTAGCTTTTCAGCTCACAGCCTGACACACACCAACACAACAGCATAGATAGCACAAACTTTAAGGCAGCGAGGCGTGATTGCGGGTGCCGCTCAGGTGCGTCCGCCTCCCCTGCAGCGGCGCTGCAGACCACGCCCCGCCACACACATTAACCAGGTAAAATACATATTTAGGCAGAATTTTGCAAATATCTACTTTTCATCTTTTAGCAGCATAGAGCTTTTTTTCCAATTATATTTTAAAAGTCAGGTCAAGGCTCCAAAAGCCCAAAGGCGATATAAGGGTGGCGGCTCACAACAGTTTTTGTTTGCTGGATCATTTTAGTTCAGCTGCGTGTCTTTCCTTTTGTTATATTTCTTTAAGAGTTCAAAATGTGTTAATTACATAAATAAAAGGTAATTTTCTCTGTAGAACTTCATGGATTTCATAAGCAACAAACCTTAGTTGCTCTGTGGATTCTTTTAAAAAGCAGTTAAAACTTTTCTGTTCAAACAAGCCTTTTGTTGATCTACATATTTTATATTATTTACATTATTTACATTTGATCTTTTAAATTGTGTATAATTTCTATTGATTGTATTGTTTATTTTAATATTTGTGTACAGCGCTTTGTGACTGCCTGTCTGTGAGAAGCGCTTAATAAATAAACTTTACTTACTTTAGTTGTTCACACAAAGCATAAAGGTAAAAAAAACAATATATACAGTGTTATCTTCATTCTAGATGTCAAAAAGTATTTGCAGCTCCCAGTGTTTTCTTTTGCGTGGAAACTGGGTCCAAGTGGCTCTTTGTTAAAGGTTGCTGACCCCTGCTCTATAGTGTCTGGTTCAAGGATTTGGACACATTTAGTAGTTTTTCCTTTGTACACCAGCACAGAGGAGTTTAAATCAATCAAGGTGTGATTGAAGTGCAGCCTTTCAGCTTTAATTGAAGGAGTTTTGCAAAAGCGTTATACAAAGTCCCCTAATGCCAGAGGCTCAAAAGTCACTGGACAAGTTAAGGTAATTTAAATATAAGGATTGTTTTTAATCCTTGGTTGGAAATCCTTTGCAGTGTCTGAAGCGCCTGAGGTTTAGAACCCATGGATATCACCAAATGCTGTGTTTCCTCCCTTGAGATGCTCTGCTAGGCCTTTACTGAAGCTGCCTTCCATTGCTGCTTGTTTGTGGTTCTGTTTTGTCTTCAGTGATTAAAAAGCGTGCTCTATTGGCTTGAGATTAGTCGAGTGACTTGGCCACTGAAGAATATCTCATTTATTTGCCTTGAGAAGTTGTTGGGCTGCTTTTGCAGAATGCTTTGTGTCAGTGCACATTTGCACTGTCGAGAAATGACTGATTGGTTTTGCAGCGACTGGCTGTATATGAGACAGACAGTATAGCTCTCTGCACCCCAGAATTCATCCTGCTACTTCTGTTAGCTATCACATTCTCAGTAAACAGTTCGGACCCTGTTTTGCTGGCTTGTGCGTGCTCGTACCATAAGGTTGCCTCCACCATGATTTGCACCAGTGAGGTGGCATGACTGAGATTATGACATCTTTCTCCATACTTTTCTCATCCTGGTACAAGTTGGTGTCGTCTGTCCAAGGATTTATGTTTTTATAGAACTGTGAAAGCTCTTTGGGAATTTTTTTTGTTGGCAAATTCCTGTTCTGGAGTATAAGGTCCATAAAGGCATGTCTTTATTCTATCATGTGACAGTAATTCATCGACCTCTCTGTGTGTTCTTGAGTTGCGTAGAAGTTGCAAAGGGGTTTCTCTTAACCAAAGAAAAAATTTGCACTTCAGTTGTCTTCCATTGTTTTCCAGGTGTTTTGGTGCTGCTAAGCTGGCCAGGGTGTTTGTTATTTTTAAGAAGGTACCAGATTGTTGTTTTGAGCACTCATGCACTGACTTTCCTTTGGACCTCTACTTTAGAGTTCAGTGAAAAGCTGCCAAATGCACGTTCAACACTTGAACTCCAGATGTTTTATTTGTCATGGACTGACCAGGGCAGCAGATCTCACCTGACCGTGAAATTAGTCGACTGTACAGCTTTTGATCTCTTGAAAATGGGGTTGATTGATGCAGATGTTTATTCCCTTCATGTGCGATGTCAGACACTTTAAATATAATTGTGACTAACAACTATTTTTTGTTTATAGATATATTAAATGAAAGATTTTCCAGCTTAATCACCTGACATGTAGTGTTTTCATTACTTCTATTACTTCTTATCCCCTTAATAAATATTAAGCCGTCTCTTTAACTAACCGGTAGGGTCATTAGACTGTTATTAGCTGATTATACACCTGGCTGCACAGACACAATAAGGCAAGTATTTTACAATTTCAGATTGATTTGGATTCACTCTTAGCTTTCATTTCAGTTTGTTATTGCTCCATGGTTCACTTGAAACCAAAATGTGTGTGTGTGTGTGTGTGTTTGCCACGGTAATGAGAGCACTGTTAAATCCATGCCATGGCAGAATGTGACACTGGTATACCGCCCGCCCGAGGTATCACCGGTATAGTGACTAATATTAGCTAATCTTAGCAAACTCCTGGTACACATTGGTGTCTGCCTGACAGTACTGAGTGACTAAGCCTCTTCTGCTGTTACATCACTGTATACCACTGTCCATTATCCTGTTATTGTCACTTGTGGTCCAAGATATGTTTTTTCCCCCCCAATAATTGCATACTATAAAAAATATTCAGAGTATCTATTTTAACGAGCCTTCATTAACGGGCCATCATGGAGTGTGACAGAGCTCGGGTGAAAAGCATTGTAGTATCTCATGCTACTGAAAAAAATTTGCTATTAGCATATAAAGCAGGTGGCGGAGGGATGGTGTGGTGGTGTTGCTGAGCTCAGGTGGTGTGGATGGCAGGGGTCCTGGTTTAGGAAGCAGCGGGACCTGACCAGTACATCTGCACACCTGCACCCTGCCTTCCACATTCCACCTCTTTGCCCTGGAAAACATCTCCCAAACCAGTAATTGCCCTCCCTCACACGCAGCTCCTCAATAACACTTGCTCTCCACCCCAGTCCACCTTTTACTTGTCTTCACTTGCAGGCCAACAAGTATCTCATAACCCCCCACCCTCTCTATTTCATCTCCCCTACTCTAACCCACTAAGAAGATCCTTGTTACAACCCGGCTCAAAATGACTGTAACAAGAGCGGGGTGTCGCGCGACTTCCCACGCCCAAACAGACACAGACACAGCATCGGACTTTTAACAACAATTTATTCACAACAATGGCACTCACGGCAATGGGAGTTTATGATTTCAGGGTGAGCTAAGGCCAACACAACAAACAAAACTCAACCTAGGCTTCGGTTCCCCTCTGACCTGTTCAAGGAAAAGAAAACAAAGAAATGACACAGTCTGACCTCCCTGGTCTAAGAACACAGGAGAAAAGAAGGCTTCCCAAAATAATCAGCAGCTCACCCCTACTTGCTCTGCACTGCACACACATGCCCGACTTTAACTAAGTAGCTATGGCTGCAGATGCTCCGTCTGGACCTGAGGCAAGTGCACGGGGAGTTTGCCACACCCCACACCGCAGCTCTTCAGTCATCCTTTTATAGTTCACGTCCACAGCAGGAACCAGTTAGATCAGGCTGTTCCTTAGGTCCACCAATCACAGCCAAGCCCCTGCACAGGCGAATTTGCATACACACACAACAACACACACACGTAACACCCCCCACCATAAGAATTAAACAATCCCTTGCTTGTTTAATTCCTATCTGTTTACACTGCACTAGATAGGGCATCAGCGAGGACATTATCGAGGCCCTTTTTATGACTAATTTGTAAGTTGAAGTCTTGTAAAAGGAGGGACCAGCGCATGAATCGCTGATTGGAGTTTTGCATTTGCGAAAGAAACACAAGTCAGTTGTGATCTGTGAAAACTTAAACGGGCACGGAGCTAGACCCAATGTAGACCTCGAAGTGTTGCAAGGCTAGCAGCAATGCAAGCGCTTCCTTTTCGATGGTGCTATAGTTCATTTTTTTGTTTATTGAATTTCTTAGAGAAATAGCAGATTGGACGGTCCACACCGTGTTGATCTACTTGCAGCAGGACCGCACCCGCTGCAGTTGCGCTGGCGTCCACCTCCAACTTAAAAGGAGACGCTAAAACTGGGGCACTGCACAGTAAAGTTTTCACTGACTCAAAAGCAGTTTGGCACGCCGCAGTCCATGTGAAGGGTTTGGTCGGGCTGACTAGGTCAGTCAGGGGAGCGACTACGGAGGCAAGGTTTTTACAGAAACCGCAGTAGTAACCACACATTCCCAAGAAGCGGCGTAACGCCCTCCTTGTTTGTGCAATCGGAAACTCAGTAATAGCCTCCACCTTCGCGGTTACGAGGCACACTCGCCCGTGACCCACCTGCTTTCCGAGGTAGGTGATGGTGGCTTTTCCAAACTCATATTTGGTCAGCTTTACAGTGAGCGATGCTTCCTCGAAACGCTTAAAAACCGTTAAGAGGGTTTGGAGATGACTGCTCCAGGAAGCAGAATAAATGACCACATCATCTAAGTAGGCATCACAGTTAGGGACCCCGGCCAAAACCTTAGCCATCAGGCTCTGAAATGTCGCTGGCGCATTACGCAAGCCAAAGGGCATCACGGTATACTGAAGGAAGTGATCGGGGGTAACGAATGCAGACATCTCAGACGCTCTTGCAGTTAAAGGAACCTGCCAATATCCCTTTAATAAATCCAATTTGGTCACATAAGTAGCGTATCCCACCCGATCAACACATCCATCCTAGGTAATGGGAAAGAGTCTGCTTTAGTGGCCGCATTCACCTTTCGATAATCCGTGCAGAATCGAGGAGTATTGTCAGACTTGGGCACTAACACACATGGAGAGCTCCATGCGCTAACACTTGGAACGGCTAAGCCATGCTCTAGGAGATAATTGACTTCTCTCTGCATTATTTCCCTTTTCACTGGATTCACCCGGTACGCATGTTGTTTAATTATGCCCCTCCACATTAAAGTCATGACATAAGATAGTCGTTTGGCGCGGGTGATCAGAGAAAAGTGACAAGTTATTTTTTATCAGAGTAATGATGTCAGTTTGAGCAGTTTCAGGTAAATCGACAACAAATGATTCAAGATCATTTAAAATTACAGAATTTTTCAGCCCACTACCTAATGCATCATCCCTCCCAGATAATTCGTCATCCAACAGTTTGTAAGCGGGGAGGATGGCAACAGCGCACACCAGGGGCGCTGTTGTATTTTGTTTACGGGGATAGAACAGTTTCAACGTATTCACATGACAAACCCTGGTTTTTCGCCGCCGATCTGGAGTGCGAATTACATAGTGGTTATTGTCGAGTTTACATTCAACACTGTAAGGACCAGCAAACTGAGTTAGTAAACTGGACCCCACTACGGGCAATAACATCAACACCTTCTCCCCTGGTTGAAAACGTCTATCCACAGCTTTTTTGTCAAATCGAACCTTCATTTTAGTTTGCACTTGCTTCAGGTTTCCCCCAGCTATTTTCCACACTAGGTGAAGCCTCCGGGGTCTCCGACAGCCATTTTTCGTTCAAAAGTCGGAGAGGGCCTCGGACCACATGTCCGAAAACCAACTCTGCGGGGTTAAATCCCAGCAACTCCTGTTTAGCCTTTCTAATGGCAAACAACAATAGGGGCAACCCCTCATCCCACTCTTTACCAGACTCCAAACAGAACTTACGTAACATAACTTTGAGAGTTTGGTGGAACCTTTCCAAAGCACCTTGACTTTCAGGGTGATGTTCTTTCTTTAGCTCTCAGCGAAGGCGGTCGCACTTTTCTCCTCTCCTCCTCACCCTTATCTTCCCTGCTTAGCCTCTATGTCCTTGTCTTGTCTTGTGTGCATTACTTTCCCTGGAATAGCCTCCCACTCTCGTTCTCTAAAACCTAAAAGAGAATTCCTTTCCAACGCCTTCGATGCTTGTGCCCTACCGGGGAAGATAGCAGTCAACTGGACCAGCACAGATGCTGCAGGACCGGATGCGCTGTCTACACCGGCTCTCTCTTACCCTTTACCCGCCCCTGTTGCTTGTCTTGTGTTTCTATGGTGTATTGATAGTCATGTGCTTTTGTGCTGAGGTGTTTTTTCTGTTATCAAACTGTTCTCCCACTAGGAGCTCAGTCTGAGTGGAGTTTTTTTTCTCCTCCTCTTACCTCATGTAGTGTATTTTCATTGTTTTTTCCTATCAGCCTACCTTTCTGACATGTCTGCCCAATGTGATGTTTGTGTAAAGTTGGTCAGAAGGTTCCTTTGTAAGTGCGCATGCGCCATTAGCGTGCTGCCTGCTGTAACCCTAATTTCCCTTGGGATGAATAAAGTATTCTGATTCTGATTCTGATATGGACTGGATGTAACATGCTTGGCATGTAGTTCTTTAACAACCTGTGCAAAGACTCTGGACATGAAGTTGGTGCCTTGGTCCGTTTGAATGATTTTCGCTATCCCAAACACAGAAAAGAATTTGATCAAACCTTAAATTACTGCTTTGGCTTTCACCGTACGCAGCGGAATGGCTTCCGGAAATCTCGTTGCTGAGCACATTACAGTAAGAATATACTGATGACCGGCTTTTGTTCTCGGCAACGGTCCCACACAGTCTAGTATTACCTTTTCAAAAGGTTCACTCATTATTGGAATAGGAGATAACTGCGCAGGTGGAATGGGCTTATTGGGTTTGCCCACCAACTGGCAGGTGGCACAAGACCGACAGTAAGCAGCTACATGTTTTTTTTAAGCCAGGCCAAAAGAAATTGCGCAGCACTCGGTAATAAGTTTTATTTATTCCGAGGTGCCCAGCCATGCCGGCATCATGTGCTAAGCTTAGCACCTGATCACGATGCTGAGATGGTACCACCACCTGTGTAACACTTGATGTTCTACTCTGATCAGAAGACCACCACCTCATTAACACGCCATCCTGCAGGAAAAAACGGGGAAGAATACTTTCTCCAGCCGTGACAACGGCTGCAAAACAGGGACTCAAAGACTTGTCATTTTCCTGAACACTTGCCAAAGCTTCTTTATTCACATCTCCACTCAATTCCGGTATTAAATTTAGCACACTGCATTTATCCCCAACACTGTCTTTCTCCCCTACAGAAGGCTTTTGCTCCCTAGCCACAAATGTATCTGCGATACTAACGACATCAGCAAATTTGTGCGCTTGCGCCCGCGTAACAGTGCAAATGGGAAAAACTGTCGCTTTTGGGTCAGTAACATCTGAGGCGGTAGCAACAGGGGTATCCATCACTTCAGGCGGTGGAAACACTTTCCCCCCGGCCAAATCGTTGCCCAAGATAAACGACACACCTTTAAACGGCAACTGTCGTCTTATGGCGACCTTCACAGGTCCAGTTGTGATAGGTGAGTGTAAATATACTCTGTGGAGTGGCGCCCGAAGAACACTCATTTCAATTCCCCACACTAACACATCCGTGTGGCAGGCGGTTTTATCCGACAGTGGCAACACATCATCTAACATAAAAGATTGATGTGCCCCGGTGTCTCGGAGAATGGTGATAGGAACCCTGTCCTTCTCTTCTCCTGCCACCGAAACGAAGCCTTGGGAAAGGAATGGTTTGAAACGTGACTCTACCTCCATTTCTGGGTCACACCCATGCATCTGATCAGGACAGATAGGTGGGGAAACTACTTTAATGAGCCCCACGGGTCCCTTAGACCCTCTGCGCTGCTCTGGCGATCAGGTGACCAGACTCCCGGCAATAAAAACATTCCCGCCTTTCAGTTTCCTCCTGTCTCGCCCTTTGGGTCTGTTTAGGAGATTTTTGTCTCTTTTCCTGCCCTCCACTCACTTCTTGTGCTGCCCCGGTTGAAAAAATGACTTTATGTGTGAGGGTAAATTCATCCGCTAAAACTGCTGCTTTTGCCAGGGACGTCACCTTCTGCTCGTTTAAATAAACTACTAACTGATCTGGGAGACACTTTTTAAATTCTTCTAAAAGAACCAACTCCTTCAATCCCTCAATATCCTTCACTTTGCTGGCTTGCATCCAGCGTTCAAACAAGCGATGTTTCTCACGGGCAAACTCCACAAACGTTTGTTCAGCGGTCTTTTCACTTTTACGAAATTTCTGATGGTAAGCCTCAGGAACTAATTCATACGCGTACAGAATAGATTTTTTTTACAATATCATATTGGAGGCTGTCGTTAACGGAAAGGCTAGTACATACTTCCTGAGCCTTGCCGATTAACTTACACTGGAGTAGCAGCCCCCAAAACTCCTAGGCCAACTCAATGCAGCTGCTATACGCTCAAAAGCGCTGAAATAGGAATCAACCTGAGCCTCCCGAAACTGAGGTACTAGTGTAACATGTTTGGTGATGTCAAAGCTTGTTGAAGTAACTGCGGATGTGTCAGGGCGACTCGAGACAGGTGTGGAGGCAGCGGAAACAGGTGTCGAGACGCCAACGCTTTGACACGGAGGTGCATAGCTTGAACCTCAAGCTCTTTAGCGCGAACCTCTACCTCCCTAATACGGAGGGTCAAACGGAGGTCCTCCATGGACCCTACTGCCTGAGGCTCCTCAGCCGCCCCAGACTCCACCTCGTCTGCATCCGACCCCGCCTCAGCCGCACCAGGCTCCACCTCAGCCGGAGACACGCTAACGGGTCCTTTGGCATCTGGCTCCGGCTGAGCCTCCAGAGCCACCTCCATACCACCCCTGCCAGGCTGCTTTACAGCGACCGACGGGGAAGGGAGAAAGCCCTGCTCCACCAACCCTGCACACAAAGCGGCCTTCACCTCTGCTTTGCGGGCACCATAGGACACTTGAATATCAAAAGAACTCGCTATAATAAGCAAATCCGCTTTATCTTATCCCAGGAAGGCGATGTAACAAAGTCATCGAAAGAAAACTCCATCCCCAAACACTCACCCCTCACTTTCCCCCCACACAAAAGAAAAGCCGACCGAACAAACCACAGATCACAAAAACGAGACAAAACGGACGAGCCCCCAAATCATGTTACGACCCGGCTCGAAATGACCGTAACAAGAGCGGGGTGTCCCGTGACTTCCCACGCCCAAACAGACACAGCCACAGCATCGGACTTTTAACAACAATTTATTCACAACAATGGCACTCACGGTAGTGGGAGTGTATGATTTCAGGGTGAGCTAAGGCCAACACAACAAACAAAACTCAACCTAGGCTTCGGTTCCCCTCTGACCTGTTCAAGGAAAAGAAAACAAAGAAATGACACAGTCTGACCTCCCTGGTCTAAGAACACAGGAGAAAAGAAGGCTTCCCAAAATAATCAGCAGCTCACCCCTACTCGCTGCGCACTTCACACACATGCCCGACTTTAACTAAGTAGCTATGGCTGCGGATGCTCCGTCTGGACCTGAGGCAAGTGCACGGGAAGTTTGCCACACCCCACACCGCAGCTCTTCAGTCGTCCTTTTATAGTTCACGTCCACAGCAGGAACCAGTTACATCAGGCCGTTCCTTAGGTCCACCAATCACAGCCCAGCCCCTGCACAGGCGAATTTGCATACACACATTAAGAAACAAACAAACCAACAACACACACGTAACAATCCTCCTTTACATTTATGACCCTGTGGTATTTTACAAAATAAACTGAATACTGAAACCAGATAAAACTTTATTCAAGAGAGTGCTTGACCCGACCGTATCCACAGCACATGCTGCTGCCTGATTTGAATTATTTGCTACCAAAAAGCAATGATCCTACGCTTTAAATCTAAATCTCAGTTGCCCACACAGTGCTTAACTTCTGAAGCATTAAAAAACCGGTGTGTGGTACATCTTAAACCTGAGACCTGTGGTGTACGCCATGAGGTTTTAAAAAACCTAGCTTCAAGGCATGCTTTATGTGAACGGGGCCAATAAAAACAGCTGTAAAAAGACAGAATATAAGCACTAAATAGTCTTTTAGGATTTTTGTCTATTTGGAAAACAACTAAATATATCTATATTTTGTTATACCTTATTTTTTTCAACCAAAAGCCACTGTTGTTCATTATATTCAGTAGCATATAGCAGATGTTCTGGCGAGACCTTAAACCTCCGCGGTCTGAGCTTTGATGGCAACCTTAACTCTAACCCTAGGCAAACACAAAATATAATTTTGTTTCTATTGCTTTTAAGTCTTGGCAGTTAAAAAACAAAGAAAATAATTAAAACTCATGCAAAGCAAACTTTGTACCTCAGAGGGCAAAAACACTCAGTTGTTGGTATGGTAACCATTGTATGTGAGAGACATGCTGGTGGTAACATTTAGCTGTAGCCACCACTGTGCTGATGTGCTCTATGAGAGAGGCACTAGCATCTGCTGGTGATTTATATTTTATAGTACTGCATGTGCAGCATTAGTGTTGCTTAGCTCAGAGACAGTTTTTGAATGATTCGGACACTAGCTGAAGTCATGAACCCGAGCTGTAACCTCCATTAGACCAAGCGCAGTTATGAGTAAGTGGCTCGGGCAGGTTGGTGGAGAGGGAATATAATTTGAAGTACTGTATTACAAAACCTGTCTGTCAGGGTAAATCATACCATCTCTTTTGCTCTCATTCAAAGACACTTCAACACACACAAAGCTTTTGAGATGAACCATGAAGCCCTGGTAATACCTGTGTGCACAGGGGTGTTTCAGCAGTGAGAGGAGCCCTTCTCAGCAAAGGGGTGGATGGAGGTGAAGAACAGAGGAAGAGGAGCGAAGGAAAGGAAGAGAAGGCGGGGGTATGCAGAAGCTAAAAATAGCTCAGAGTCGCCAGTCTTTCTCAAAACAGGCTTTTGTGAAGTCACATTTGCCTGAAGCGAAAGATTTGAAGTCTCCTGGAATAATAGATTCACCATTCGCTCTTTTCCCTCTCTCACCGGGACTTTCTCTCTCGTTACAAAGAGCCGCTGTAATGGCAGGGGGAGAAACTGACATCTGTCCATTTTGGCGTGGAAAGTAGATCACATTTAATTGAAACCTCAGATCTCACAAATACTTTTTGTCATGCTGACGACATCATTTTGACAGTAATTAATACAAAAACTCAGTAAGAATTTCAGTGAAAATTCAGAATTTCTGCTATGCGAGCTTGGACCTGCACGACTCTTATCCTGCACAACACTCATTCTGTATCGATTGCTGTAGGGAAATTGCCTCGTTGGCCCACTTAGGTCACTGTGACAGAAGCGGTCTGGATGCAGTAAAAGCACCCCGCAGTTAGCAGGGATACAGTGTATTGCTCAAGGACAATTCGGCAGATACTTGCTGATATGAGTCTTGAAAGGTTAAGCAACATCCTGCTGGCTAAATAATTGATGACAGAGATTTCTTATACAGACTCGAATGCAGGAGAGGTTATTTAAGTCCTTGGTCGAAAGCAGTTACATCCTTAGTGAATGAGTGTCACGTACTGTTTGTGAAAGGAAGCCGTTTCTTTTCAGAGAAGAACAGAATGAGTTAATTAGATTTCATTTCCCTCAAGAGGGTTGATCTATCAGTTTGGTGTCAGTGTTCGGCGGGCAGACTGATCCAAGATGTGGTTGAGGTGCAGGAAAGGATTTAAGAAGAGCTGTGAAATCACAGGGGCTAAGCTAGCTGTAGAATAGCTTTAGAATTGATGGTCAGCAGTTCTCTCCAAAATCTACAGCAGCCTGCTGTAAAAATGTCTTGTTTTGTCTTTCGGCCAATGGCACAGAAGACGTCACACGTGGATATGGAAGGTTGGGAAATGTTTAAAGGTGACTTTGATGCACTGCTTTGAGTCGGAAAAGTTAAGCAACTGTTAAAACTAACGTATTATTGTTGCTGTTACTGTTTTAGTAGGTGTATAATTAATAATTCACGTCTGATACCTGCTTCTAATAAAATTTTGGTGGAGAAATCATTTCAGAGAGCTAATTGACCCGGAGCAGCGTTTAGCTGTGTGTGAGGTAAAACAGTACTATTTTAAAATTTATATATTAAGTGCTCGTGTGCATTTTGATCTGTCATCACACTTGTTGGTAAATGGGGTGATCTGATTGGTCAGATCTGTTTATTCGCATCAGAAAAATCTGAAAAAATTAAACTATGTTGCACAAAATAAATGCCGCAAATTCATCCAATGAAATTACACGATCCGTGTGAACAGATCCATTTAAAAACAGATTTTGGGGATCCGATGTGTCCAGGCCTTTTATGTAGATGTAGTTTTATATACATCTGTGCTGCATAGGGAACAGGTTGGTTGGTACGCCGCTCACATCCAGTCTGAAATATCTCATGTCAGCCGGAGAACAATTTGAAGTCATTAAAATTTATACAGATATTAAAGTTGTCACTTGTTTTTCATTAATGTCTCTGGTAATTGTGTGACAACCACCTCAAGGTTGACATTTATATTTTTGACTGAAATGTTGTGACAAGATGAAATTTAGCATTCCCCCCTCAGGATAAATAATAATAGATTTGTTAAGCTTTCATCTAGTGCTGGGTGCACAGCAGGAATAAATTTCACAGAATGCACACGAATGCCAAACTTTGGCATGAGAATGATTCCCTCCTTTCCAGCAGCATTTGCATTAAAACAGTTAGGCACAAAAGACTGTATCAGCTGTGTGCAACAATAAGACTGTTAGAAAACACAGTCAAAAAGCCAGTGATAGTCCCACTGAGTTGGAGATACTACTAACAGAAGATAAGGGCAGAAAGCATTAATGGTGGCCTCTGCACTAGCAGCGTAGCTTTTGCAGACTCTCAGCAGAGTCTTCGCTGTGTAGAATCGTCTGCATGCTGCTCAGAATTTGAGAAAAACACGTTGAACTATTTGCTTTCGAACAAACAAAATCCAACATTGCTAACGTGGTAATAAAGCACCAGAAATGCTGACCATGCAATGACCCGCAGCCGTCATTAGTGACATTAACTCCAAATATTGGCCTTAAAATTTATTTAACAAAAGATGCAAAATCGATCTCAGCACATAAATCAATTGAGGAATCAAAATGTAGGATGTCCTGCTGCCAAAATTGGAGTCAATATCAAGTCAGCTTTTAAAACAAATGTTTAGGCACAGCAAAGGGGATCTAAATATGAACTGTTTGGGGCGTGTCCTACCAGGATCAGCCCTCAGTGTAGGTCACGGACGTGCTGGAGAGATTGCTGAGATCATGAGTTAGCTTGTTCTGTATTGGTTTGCTGTTTGACTAAATGCTACAGTCTTTTAAATGTAGCCGAGTTAGCATAGGTTAGCATACTCACACATAAAGATGGTGAACAGCATGTTGCCAAGTGCAGCTTTACGGCAGCTAGGTGGCTATACATTAGAATAAAGGCTGCATCACAATAACAGGCTAGTAAAAGGCTTCCACCCTTTTACACATTGTATTGTGAGTCAGTGAGCATTTTGCTTTCAGTGCTTAGCCTCATGATGTCAACAACTCCGGCTTGAAGAGCTTGTGTCGCCTGGCAAAATAATCTGATTGGGCATTCTGTCAGGAAGCGGGGAAACCTTTGGGGACCACGGGGGCACAGTGATGGCACAGACTGTCCAGATAGATGCTGGGCCAAAGGTCACTGCTGCAGACACACAGATGTACCAGTGCTGGAAGGATGTTGGTGGCTGTGCTGGTTAGATGCACAAACACAGTAGATACTTGAGGTTTTCCACTTACTGTAACCTTAACCTTAATTAAGATACATTTAGCCTGGGTATTACGCAATATAACTGAAGTCAAATTGGGGTCAGCCAGTCTCAAATGAAGCAGTCACAAATTTGGGCCTATGACAAAAAACGTACACAAGCCTCTGCGTACAAATATTGGCATAATTGCCTTCTTAACTCGCGCTCAATAAACAAACGGGCACATTCTCTTTCTGTCCCTCGGCTCCAATCCCCCCTCAATCCCCAGAGCAGCCGGCAAGTTCGTGCTCGGGTAACAAAAGCAAAATCAAAGTGTTGTGTGAAGTATGGCTGGGATTCGTTATTAGGTGAAGGTTTTATTTTCCCTGGCACGCAGGCAGACTGAGGGATTTAAGCCTCCCTACTGGAAAGCATACAGATTAGCTGAAAGGGAAGTAGCCGCTGTCACCTCTACTACTTTTTTCAAGTCTGGAGCGTGGTCAAATATGAGGACAAACACTTGATAGCATCTCCGAAATGATGGGAAGAAACATTAGAAATTTACGGCGAACAAGTGAAGATTTCTCATTCGGTTTAATTTACTGGCATGTCGGTGGCTTTAATCGGAACGAGTCATTATGTTTTTCCCCAGCTCACTTCGCTTGATTGGTCAGTTGGAGATAAAGAGGATGAAAGGGATCTACTCATGCGTGCTAATGTGGATGAGAGATGCTTTTTCAGACGTCCTTCTCTATTTTTAAACAGGGTACTGTTATACAGTGTGTAAGTGAGCTAAAAGGAAAGCCTGGCTTAAAGGCATAGGGCTATGGGGACATGTTGCACATGCCAAGTGCTAGTCTGTTAGCTCGGCCAACATACACATGTACTCAGAGCAGCTTTCACAGGGGCGAAGCTGAGCCGCCCTGTTGCCTTTTATTCAGTGCAGTTCTATATGTCTATTTTCAGCTCTGCAGGACTCTCTATAGATGAGCTGCTATAGGAGAATGGGATCATTTTGGAAAAATGCTTTCCATCACTGGCCCTTTCACACTATTGCACAGACACACAACAAACACTTTTTGTGTAAATTGCACATAAATTACACATTGTAGCAGCACAGTCATGGACATATGTCAAAGCTGTGGCAGCATTCGACATCTAACAGCAGGATGTGTAACAGCAGTAATTTAAATACAGCTCCACCATCTACAGCTTGCTTCCTAACAGCACCGATTTACTCTGTATGGACGTGCATATGGACTTAATGCCATTTGGACACTTCAAGAGACAGAGTGCAGAGGCCTCCCACCTGAACCGTAGGGAGAGGACATGCGCTCACCAGTGGCAGCTACTGAAGGGAGCAGAGGTGGGAGGATAAGCAGGGGGAAAACACAGGTGAGAGGGCTTTGTGGAAGCAGTCATGACCCCCGTGGTGGCCTCATTGACACAGCAGTAGAAGCCTGAATAATCAGAGCCATGCTCTGGCCTGCTCGCTTCTGTCATCATTACATCGGTGCACATATTAAATATTCAATGAGACATTTTGGGCAGCGAACAGGCAAAAGGGCAACTTTGCTGAAGGACATGTCATGTGCCAAGAGAGATATGCACACTCGTGCTTGTTCTCAGGCGGCTGATTTATAGTGATTTATAGCACGCACGATGCTTGCATCCAAGCAGCAAAAGAACACAGTGGAAGTGGAAAAGTGCCATCTTAATTGTTACATTGGGTGTGTCTTTGCATCAAAGCTTGTAAATGCCCAAATTTTAATTGTAAAAAATGAATAAAATTAGGATCATTATTAACAATGGTGATAAGTGTTCTGCTGTTTTGTTAGCCCTATCAGCTGTAAAAGGCCAAGCAAAATAAAGATCATACACACACACACACACACAGACACACACACACATCACTCATAATATGTTTTAAAATCTAATGTCAGATTTGGTGTGACTGCTCCCAGAACCATTCAGGAGTGCTGATCGACTTTTAAAGGTTTAAAAGAAGCACGAAAAAGTCGAAATGATTATGCAACAGGTGTTTGGTTGCTATGGTGTTCATGTCAGAGGGACTTGTTTAGCAGTACTCTGTGCTCTCTGAGGCCACTGTGTGTAGGTGTATCTGTGTGGGGGCATCATTTGTACTGGCCTTACTTTTATTGGTTTAACATGCTAAAAAAAAAGAGAACAAACGCACACCTCCACTCACTCTCCTGCAGAGGGCACACGGGGGTGCTCAGGCACAGGCTCAGTTGACCTGTTCAGAAGTACCTGCCAATTATTCTGCATAGGACAATACAGCTGTGTTCCTTTGGTCTTGTTGTGTTTTGTCACAAGGAACAGTACAGCCTGCTTCAGAGCAGATACTGAATGGATACAGATCACTGGTTGAGTGGAGCCACTTTGGTACCAAACCCATTATAAATGTGCAAATTGCTTCCAGGCCACAGACTGAAGACTTGCTGTGGTAAATGTTTTTACAGTTTAACCTCATTTAACCAGGAAAAGAACACTCTGGAGATTTGAAATTGCCGTAATAGGACAATATTTCACAATATCTAGACATTATTACATTAGTACATTAAAAAGAAAAGAAAATCAGCATTTGATGTTCCCCATTAATTATATACATCTGTTACATAAAAGGTTTTTAAAATTTCAGAAAAACAAGAGGCATGTATCGAATCTTATCATCTACTTACAATCATAAAGTCTCCTCGTCATTGTTACCAGTCCAGCCTGAGAGCCAAAAAAGTTAAACTACTGATAGTTTTACTTTTCATCCAATTTCTAAATTACTGAATAAATCAAAGCTTAAACTCAGTGAGTCAATGACGCTGATGCTGTTGTTTTACATTTCAGTAATCACTATGCCAAATTTAATGCTACATCAATGAATCACAACAAATCCATAGTAGTGGTAGGTGGCCTCATCCTTTGAAAAGGATGCCAGTTGCATTTTCATAACAGATGTGACCCGAATCCACTATGAATCCGGTGGTTTTCCTTTTTTGTGTGCATCATGCTGTGTTTCAACATGTAGCCGGTGCAAAATTGATGTTCCACAACAGGTTGTCATTGGCCACGAACACGTACATGTCATCCTATTTGCCAATACGCCAATTTCAACCAACAAAGCCAATATCAGTTGTCTGTACCACAGTTGCAATGTGTTTGCACTCATAGAAAGGCCTTGAGGTATTAGCTTAACCCTGATTTCACTTTTTTACTTCCTTTTGTGTCTAGTAGAGCCTCTCTGTGACTGAAAATGCTTTGTTTTTACGAAAGATCAAAAGTTTGCACACACTGATCTATTCATATGAATGGGTGAGTGTGTCCCGTGTTTTGTTGGCTGTTGGTCGACAGACGACCAGCACAAAAAACAGTTTAGAAAAAAGTTTGTGCCGCAGTTTTACCTTAATACACCTAACCAGTTCAGAATCAGACCACAGACCCGCACACATAGCAGTTTTCTAAAGGTTATATCCTTCCCTTTGTTTTTGAGTTTAACTTGGTGACCTTTACTTTGAGTATCTGCACATGTACCCTTGTTTTAAGACTCGGCGGGGAAAGGCGGCAGATGTCACAAGCTCCAAAAACTCCTATAGGTTTGTCTAAGTGCAGCTGTGCCTCAGTCCAAGCTGTTTGAAACCCTCACTCACTCTGACTCAAACATGTTATGGTAAATGGTAAATGGCCTGTATTTATATAGCGCTTTACTAGTCCCTAAGGACCCCAAAGCGCTTTACATATCCAGTCATCCACCCATTCACACACTGACAGAGGCGAGGCTGCCGGACACTGGCGCCACCGGGCCCTCTGACCACCACCAGTAGGCAACGGGTGAAGTGTCTTGCCCAAGGACACAACGACCGAGACTGTCCAAGCCGGGGCTCGAACCGGCAACCTTCCGATTACAAGGCGAACGCCCAACTCTTGAGCCACGATCGCCCCTATATGTTGGCGCATTGCTGTGTAGAATAAGCGTAGTAATGAAGGAGAGGACAAATTTCGCACTGTTTTCTCCATCAATCCTTTTTGGAACAACATGCCTGCTGCTTAAGGCTGATGTATTGTTACTGTACGTTGTGCAGTGGAGCTCCATTTGTCTCAATCACCTGATTCCTCTATTATCATTCCAGCCCAGTTACTTTTGGGAATGTCACCAAGCATAGCGAATGAATAATACACTACGTATTCATTACACAAATAAAATGCGAGACGTGCGCGTGCCAAAGCCTGTTTTTACAAATAGCCCTTTGGCTGTGTTTAAAGAGACCAATGGTGCATTTAGCTGAGGAATAATCACAAGCATCAATACTGGCATTGAGACTAATGGCCAATGGACATCAAGAAACAAATGTAGCAGTGCACTAATTGGGCAGCTGTACTATTTAAAACTGTCTGCTACTCAAGATGGGGATACTTCAGTTGAAAGGTTAATTTAAAGTCCACGTTGAACAGACACTGGGCCGCTATTTCCCCAAACTGGGTTCAGCACTCCCAATGACAACATTGCATTACTTGGAGTCCTCCCACTGAACATAAGCACCTTTGAAGGCCTCAATTTTTTCCAATCATCCAGTCTCCACTGTCTCCCCTTCCTCGGTCAATAGTCCCAAACTAGATTGACAGCTGTTTATTGCATGCTTCTTTGTGGCCCGAGGCCTGAGTGAGTGAGTTTGCCGCTCTGCAGGGAGAGAGAAAACAGTACAAGATTACACGCTACTGTTCCACTCCCGGGCCAGGCTCTGTCACAGCCCACCTCAATCTAATAAACACATGTCTTTATTGATCTCGTCCATACTGCTGCTGCATGTTTTTACTGCACTTCCCTATTCTCCTGTTGCAGAATCTGTGACCGAGGGCTACCTGGATTGAGTGTCAGTATTAATGGATAATCGAATATTGTGACCATCTGTGTTTTCAAGACCCAGTGTTGCAACCTCTGGTAGTTGAAATAGAGCCGTGTGCATGCTACAGCTTTGTAAGTTAGTGGAGATTTAAAAAAAAGTTAGTTTTATCGATTAGTTTTGACTTTAATAAAAAAATAAAAGCGTCTGTCTTTCATTGAGTGAACTGACACTTGAGGGTAAGTTCAGCTTGAGCCAAGATGACAGAACGAAGGCCTTTGGTGGTTAAGATCCATCTAGAGGATCGAGCTTATTAAGCTGGAAAAAGGTCGGCTTAGGTGGCCCTGTGGAGGTCCCCACCCTGTGAGTTTCCCACACTTCCCACTGTGGAGGCCACAGATGACACGTGACTTTGTGAATGTGACAAAAAAATTAATGAAAGTCATCTTTAAAGTCAAAGGAATAAATGCTACATAATCTAACAGCATTAGCAAAATTTATAAAGACGTTAAAATGTCACAAAAGACTAGATTGTATGCTAATGCAGTGTTTTCGCTAATAAGACATATTTATGTTTTTATATTCAGTTGAATTATTTTGAAAATTTAAGAAAAATATTTAAAAGATATGTTAAATTTATTAATATGTTAAAAAGTTACAATTTGTAAAGCTAATGAGCAATCGTGCTAAATAATTGAAATCTTATTTAGTCAAAGTCATTTTGTAACAGCAACTGCGCATTGACAATGACCTTGATATTTCAAAATAAATAAAATGTAAATAAAGAACATGTGGTAGTATCTCAAGCAATATGTTGTTTTGTAAAGTTAAAGTTATTGTCTCTCACCGCTAGAGCCCGATTGATTTGTCAGGGCCCTCATATTTATTGTCCAATAGTAGCTGTTTGCTGATTTGTCATTTCTAATGGCCAATAAGTGGAAATAAAAATAAATAAATTAAAGAATGGAAAAGAAAAACACCCTTCAATCATGTTATGAGTGTTGATATCGCATAGTTTGTTCACCAGGGGGCGCTCTGTAGCATCCCCGTTGACAACAAGTGTTCGGAACTTTTCAAACACATCAAACAGCCAAGCTGGAGAGTGTAAATATGTAAATAAATAACCACAAATAACAAAAAATAAGCAGATCTGTTTGTGTTTGTCTGGGAAGAAGACACCAGCCGATATCTGTATCTGAATTCTGCATCACTCTGACTCTACTCGCCACCTCCACCTTTTGTATTTTGGGTTTAATTAATTTGTCAAAAAAGAAAATTATTTTTTTCTTCAAATTTTCTATAGTTATTGTGATAATGCGATCACAGTGATGTGTTTTTGTATTGTGGTAACCGCAGATCAGAGCAGTGATGGCTAGAGCCTTCGTTTTACCTGACCTCATTGTTACTCTAGCTAAAATGTGTTTAAACTAAAGTTGTATTATATGTGTAATTCTGCGCAGCTTGAAACTTAATAACGATACAACGGTTGTAAGGGGAGCAGAGGCAACAATTTTAAATGAAAAACACCATTTCTTTTTATTTCATTTATGAGTTTGTGTTCATTTATAATTCCTGCAGCAGACCTTAGTAACAGTTCTAGTGCTGTGAAACTAGTTGATAGATTTACCTTCATTCTTTTTATTTGATTAGCACGTTTAAATGCGTTAACGGCACATCCACAGAATTTGTGGAAACATGTTTGTATCTGAGTGTGTGGTGTGCCTGGCTCTGACCAGGTGCTGCTGTCGTAGAGATTGCGGTCAGTGGTTTGGCTTTGTGGGCCTGTTGAACCACGACAACAGGGAAGGAGAAGAGGAGGCGAAAGGAGGAGGAGAGAACGATGAAAATGGTGACATAGAGCTGGACAGCAGATAGGGTAGTAGTACGCAAGGCATCATGGGATGCAAGGATATGAGATAAAAGATGCATGTAGTAAATAAAAGCTCAAAATTGAGTAACTAAGTCATAGCTCCTCCTTTGTACATTTGTAATTTGCAATAAATGTCATACACAAAAAAAGGAAAGAGAAACCCGCATGAGCACCTCGGTAAATATAATTAAGTGATTTGATTTCTTTTTTGGATAAACCCAAAATTGATGTGGAAATCTCAATTAAGATAAGAGTGCTCTTGCATAAACTCTCCCACACAAGTCCTCGCATTTACCGAGCCGTGTCTCTCCCGCATGACCGCACACATTTCTAATAATCCAACTGCTTCTCGCGCAGGATGTGAGGCACTTCCCTCCTGCTCTCCTCCAACTTTAACAGTTTCCCTCCCTCTTCACCTCAGTCTTTAAATCTGAGTCAGCCGGCCTTGTCGCACAGTATGAGCGCAGGTGGGGCAGCTGACCGAAGACACACACACACACCCTGCACACACACACTGCAAAAATATAACAAGATGAGTATTTTTTGTTGGAGGGGACACACGGAAAGAACCACAGGATGGCCGGTCACAGTCGTTTGCTGTAAACTCTCGCCTCCTTATGGCCGCTGAACGGTTCAGTAGTGACATTTGCTCCAATTAGCCTTCCCCTATCAGCATGTTTTAGATCAGTGCTAAGTGGTTAGAGATAAGAGGCATGGCGCTGTCACCAAAGCCTGAATCCCCTGCAGATGAGCCATATTCTCCTGAGCCGTGACTGCAGCAGTCGTTTTAAACACACACCCCCATCGCTGCAGCCATTACACACCTCGTTGGATTAAAAATAAGTAGGGAATCATGCAGGAGCCAATGGTGTGATAAAAATTGGGGTGGGGTGTGTGTGCATGTGTGCAGTATGACACCCCATGTCTGTGAGGTCCTAAATGTGAGCGTTTTATGGATAGCCGATCCATATTCCGTGTTTTGGCTCATTGAAAACATGAAATGAAATTCACTGAATCCTGAAATGTTTTTTAAATGTTTTACTGCAGAAGATATAAAATGGATTTGTGAATTGAACTAGATAATTGTAGCTGTGGTGTCTCAGCCTCACAGATGTATACACGTAGTATACACTTGCATATGTACGAATCCAACGTGATGAAAGTAAGCAGCAGTAACACTTCACAGATGGCATGTTGTTGTACAGTATAGATTTCTCTTATGAATATAATTAATTTGATCTAGCACCAAAAGCTCACAAAATGTTAAGTCTCTGTCCTTATGTCAAGTTAAGCAAAGTCATGGAACGGGAAGATGTTTAGCCTCGTCTATGCTGTTGTATGAGCGAATGTGTATTTGCATCAAAAAGCTACTTGCTTGAAAATCATTTAAAAACTCAGTAAGTTATGATGTCTTTTGGGTGCTTTAGTCGATTTTCATTTATTTTGAGGCACTGTGTCTTCATCCAGCATGCCAGTCATGTTGATGCACTATTCCAGTACAAGTAGGAATCTTGAAGTCATTTTTGACCAGGATTTGTTCTTTAATGCACATATTAAACAAATATGTAGGACTACTTTCTGCAAAAATTAGAAATATCTTGTTTCAGAGTGACGCTGAAAAACTAGTTCATGCATTTTTTACGTCTAGGCTGGACTACTGTAATTGATTATTATCAGGATGTCCTAAAAACTCCCTGAAAAGACTTCAGTTGATCCAAAATGTTGTAACGAGAGTGCTGACAGGGACTAGAAAGAGAGAGCAGATTTCTCCCATACTGGCTTCTCTTCATTGGCTTCCTGTTAAGTCCAGAACTGAATTTAAAGTCCTGCTCGTCACACAAAAGGTATTGAATAATCAGGCCCCATCTTATCTTAAAGACCTCGTAGTACCATATCACCCCATTAGAGCTGTTCGCTCTCAGACTCTGAGCTCATTTGTGGGTTTCCCAGAGTATTTAAAAGTAGAATGGGAGGCAGAGCCTTCAGCTTTCAGCCTCCTCTTCTGTGGAACCAGCTCCCAGTTGGATTCGGGAGACAGACACTGTCTCTACTTTCAAGATTAGGCTTAAAACTTTCCTTTTTGGTAAAGCATATAGTTAGGGCTGGACCAGGTGACCCTGCATCCTTCGTTATTTATGTTGCAACAGGTTTAGATCTGCTGGGGTGTTTCTTTTTCACTCAACTTTCTTTTCACTCACTGTGTATTTACACACCACTCTGATTTAATCATTAGTTATTTTTAATCTCCATCTCTCTTCCACAGTGTCTTTGTCCTGTCTTCGTCCCCTCACCCCCAACCAGTCACAGCAGATGGCTGCCCCTCCCTGTATCTGCCGGGTTGAGAGTTAGGAAACTTCAGTGTCTGCAAATACTTCAAGATTATCTCAGGAAAACATACTTTGGTGAACAAAGGCAAGATTCATAATAAGATTCATAATCATTTATGAATGTGCTAAGTTTTTATAAATTTGCATCATTATTTAACCACAATAATTCAAAGAACAGACACAGTTTGATTCCTCAATTTAAAAATTCATAGGAATAAACAAAGATCAGTAGATGAAATCGTTCTTTCATGCTAACCTAGATGAGGTGTTTTCACATGTGTTCCTAAAATAAAACATCTGGGTAAATTTTATTTATGTGTTATAAAATTTTGAAATATTTTAAATGACAACATAGTGCTTTAATCTTTTTAATGAGAATTTTTATGTTTATGTTCAGGGTTTAGGCCAGAAAACTTGTTAGCAGAGCTGTGAAGGTGTAGTGGGTGGTGGAAAGAATGCTGATTCATTTATAGTTCAAATAACAGCATGAAGAGAAAGTAATGTAGGCTTTACCGGGAAGAAGCAACGGTAAAGGGTATTTATGTTCTTATCTGAGGGGGGGAAAAAACAACCTTACGATGCAAAGCTCGTAGTAGATTACATTAGGTTTCATCACAAATTGTGCTCCAAGCCATCAAATTTAAGTCAAATAGATTTTTCTAGCTTTCCTTGGATCTCTGATCACCACTATGTTTCTCTTGCTCACTTTGTCTGTAGTCCTGGTGTGAAAGTGACACAATGAGAGTCATTTAAAACATTTAAACTGGTCTTATAAAGCTGTGGGCTGTAAAAATGCAATACAATATGTTCCAACAACGTGTTTTTGGTTGTTATTGGGAACTTTTGACAAAGCAGCATATTTGAACAGGAAAACTGTGGCTACCATTGCCTGCATAAGGATTTTTGACTGACAGAACAATCGTAACCATTATGTAATGTTTAATGAGTAACTAAACGTGGTTGTGGAGACGGGAGGATGCGTGACTTCACTTTCACATGTCCTTGCTTCCCCTGGTCCTTGATACTTTCTAGCAAAGGCAGAAATGCTGCATGAATAATGAAGAAGAGCATGTAATCTGCATGTTGGTGCATGTGAGTGAGCCTTGCAGCACTATAACAGGTAGCAGCCTAGTTGTTGATGCTGATGTGGTCTCAGTATGCATTTGGACGAGGTTATATAACACATTATGCTGCGTAGCAGTCGAGCGGTGTTGCTGCTATTTATAGAACCGCTTTGATGGAACAAACCGTGTGACACACAGACACAAAAACATCAACCTAGCCCTGTGCGTGTGCAGAAAAACACATCTGTTGGCTGCACAAGGCTTAAAATAGCCTTTTCTTGACATTTCTTTCTTTCTCTCATTCACAGTATAACACACTGGTATCTAAAAAAATGTAATTGTTAGCTATCAGAAGGCTGAAGAGGCCCTGTGAAATTCTGAGGCTGCAGCAAGTAAACAGATAATTATTGATGTGTCCTGATCAGTCACCCTGTCCACTGTGTCCACTCTCCACGCTCCGTCTGCCTGCCCGTCTCTCTCCATATGAATGAGTCAATCTTCTCCCGTTCTCTCTTAAGCGCACGCATATCTCAAATTAAGTGCACACGCACATGCAGAGAGAATACCCACACCCACAGCCTGGCACCCCGTTTCCTTTTGTTCATTTAAATACCACAGAGTCCAGACAAAAAAACCATTACGGGGCGCAATGTGGCGTGACGGCTTTTTGATCGTCTGGAAAGAGAACTAAGAAGAGACATGTTGGGGGCATTACTACTCATTTTCTCGAGGTGCTCTGATAACGTTTAACTAGCTGATTGCTTTGTTTAGAGCCCCGTCTGCCTCTGCTGGCTGGAAACGCAAAGCCGAAAATGGCTCTGTCCACTCTCGGAATAATTCCTGCAGAGTTTTAAATTGTTAGCTTAAACTGACCACAGATGAGTGGAATAGAAGTAATGAAGAAATTATTTTTATGATGAACTCGTGCAAGAAAGAGCATCCACCTCTTTGGTGGCAACTGAAACATTTGTGTTTCTCCATAACTGCAGGGAGGTTTAATTGTCAGGAAAACCTACATGATCACAGGAGGACCATGATTCCCCCAGGGTCCTAAAACGCTCATGTTTATTACCTGGTACAACCTTGAAGTCGATCATCATCTTAATGGAATTTAAATAAAAGGTAACACACCGCGTAGCTTAAACATCTGCTCGTTTTGCACGTACTTCTGTGATTTCCTGATGAGTAATTTCAAGGAACTTTGAGTCTTGCAAAAACAAGATTTGTGTATTCATAATGACATCTCTTACTATTGTCATCAAAACTTCAATTGGAGTACTTTTTTGGATGGCTAAGGTTTGGGTGAGTTGTTAGTGTGTTTGTGCCACATGCATGAGGGTGAGGAAGTCCCATCTCTTGTTTAAGTTTTTTGCTTTTAAACCAGCCAAAACTGGCAAAACGAAGAGCCTCATAAAAAGATCAGACTGATTCATGGAATGAACCAGGTGGGGAGATTTGTCGTCAGCAAAAATCGATTGGAGCCAATTCCAGTCCAATACCGATATTGACGCTGATCTTTACATTAAAGATTTAGTTGTTAGATGATGCCGATACATTTATTGTGTGGGCAGATTTAACTCTAAAGAACAACTTTCAGTATTTCAAAACCTTTTAGCTCTTCAACAGCTAAATATATTTGGCCTAGGGCTGGGCCATATCATACCGTTCACGGTAATGCAGGTATAATGTCGGGCAACGATAGGAAAATGAAATATCGCAATAGACTATTTGTAAAACGCGCATGCGCAGTGCCTTTGTTTACATACGCACATGGCGGAAAAAGCGTGCCGGCAACGCAGAATGAGAAGAGCGAAAGTGGATCGTTAAATGAAACAGATGAACCAGAATTGGTTTGTAAAAATGCTGCAACTTCAGTGGTGGAACTGGTTTAGCTTTCGTCTGTCAGTCACACACCAAAGCACTATTTTTGGTAGAGCATGCTAGCGGGCCGTCATTATTACCATGTTTTTTGGAAAGTACGGCACACTTAAAATCAATCCTTCGATTTTTCTGAAAATCGACAGTGCCCCTTATAACCCCGTGTGCCTTATGTATGAATTCTTGTTGTGTTTACTGACCTCGAACCGATTTTATGTACACGGTGCTCGAAAATCGGTCAAATGTTTTAGTACGACTTTGCTAAGCTACGAAGCCACACCGCTTGATGGATTGTCGGAGCGTTACGGCTATCGTAGGCAGGAGCCTCGCGGAGTGATACGTACTGTGCTTCAACATAGTATTACCGTATTATGTGTGTATAACCTCTTTGTGGATATTATACATGGTTATGCTGAGGATATGTCGGCCAATTTCCACTGCAAATGCAAATTCCTTGCTGACAGTTTAACCAAAAGTGGTTAAACTGTCAGCAAGGAATTTGCATTTGCAGTGTTAACTTTTTATATAACTTTAATGCACATAAAAAAACAGCTGCTTGTTTAAGTGAAAATACATAGATTTATTTTTTTTTTGCACGAATAAAGTTGTGGAGTTGTAAAGTATCTTGTTTAGTGTCAATTATATCGTTAGTTATATCGTTATCGCAAATTTTCAAATGTATATCGTGATAAATAATTTTGGTCATATCGCCCTGCTCTAATTTAGCCAATACAAAACAGATAAATATCTGACTGACATCAGTAAATGTCATCCTGTCAGCCGTTGTACTGATATCAGTCAACAAGGTTGATACTAGCAGTGTTTGGTCAATATTACATAGGTGCGCAAACTGGAACAGAACCAATCTTTGCACCTTGACCACAATATTTCCTTCAGCTTCCTACAGTTGATAGTGTTGCTGTCAGCAAGCCGTGATTGAACAGTGATGCAGATGCATGTGGCATCCATCCGTGGAGCGCCACAAAATAAATCTGCTCATATAGAAAACACTCAGAAGGTGAAGGTAGAAATAGCCTTTTATGAGAACCTATAACACTTCCACTCCCTGCTTGTCAGTCAGCACCACAAACCCTGATACTACACAAACAAAAGGCTCAAAAAGTCAAATCTGGATAAGGTTGTATCTCAACAGCTGTTCGTGCTGTGGAGGATAAGATAACACGGTGAACAGGCGGCTTTGGGAAAAGCACTATCACCAGAAATTTAAGCACTTATTTACTGGATTTATGCCCCTGCCTGGTGCATATGTACAGTCAGGGACGGATTTTCCAGAGAGACGCATCAACAGTTTTATATGACTTTGAGATGGTTGAGTCTACAGTTGCTTTTAACTGAAATTGTAAATCTATAAATTTACAATTCTGCTGCCATCACACTCCTGCCCCACTTGTTTTGATCTTGCTGATTAAAAAGGGCGAGCGAGGCATCGAGCGAGCAAGGTGGCAAGAGATAGGAAGAGAGACAAGGAGGAGCGGGCATTGACAGCTTCCCAAACTGAGCCGCCTTTCAAGATATCAGAGCAACTGCAGCAACCAAGCAGATAAGACTCCAGCCAAGATATCAAACAGCATCAGCAATAAGCAACCGCCACAAACACTTCTGCAGCCAGCCACGTGCTCCTCACCAGCCACTGCCAAACAGCCGAGGGCCACCTCAGGAGGCCCGGAGCAGGCGGGAGGAAAGCTCCAAACAAATTGGAAATGTCAAAAGGTACGCTGGTCGAGTTCGGTCGGCTTTTTCATCAAGAATTTGATACCGAAATCGAGACGTCGTCGTAGCTTTGGTATATTGGATATGAGCGGGAAGCAGAATGATGTTCAGGTGTGCTGTGGGCACAGGGGAGGAATTTACATCATCGTCTTACTGATGATTGCATCATCTTTTTTTGCTGCTACAAGGCCGTACTAGAGGGCAGTTAGAGGTGATAAACTGGAGGAGGTTTTCACCACTTATCACCAACAGAATTACACAGAAAAAACATCCACGCTAAAGAACTCAGTTTGCATTTGTGAGGCCCGCCATACGTTAAGCAGCACAGTAAAGACTGTAATTAAAAGGAAATGCGTGTGCCTTTTATTTGCTGCTGACAGTGTTTTCCCCTTCTTCCCCTCCATGATATATTTATTCAGTTAAATGAGGTGGTACAGTGAAATTTGCTGCCGAGCGCCTGCACCGCTACGAGTCGCATCTTTGCATTTTAATCTTTTACTCAAACCGTGCGCTGCGGTTACTGCGAAACACTTTACAGCTTGTTTGGATGTAGGGAATACTCTTGCTCTTAGCCGAGGACAATGCAATGCTAACGGCAGTAGATTCATCATTCTCTTCATAATCCCGGATATGAATCACGCTCTCTGCGCTGTCCCCCCACCGAAGGAATTAGTTAAGAGTTGCGAGGCTGCCCTGTTCCTCATCCATTTCCTGCGTCTCATTTATCTCTGTCTCTTCCTCAGGTTGTTTTTTAATCCTCAGATTTACTGTCATCAGCACAGAGCTGCGAAGAATATCTTATTTTACAAACAAGACTAAGATTAAGAAGCGCAAAGAGAAGGAGCAGACAGCTGAGCCCATTATGAGGGGAAAATTAGATAATCAGCAAACCCACAGACATGCCAATTTCATTCCAGAATGAGCTATCTACCACTAGTTTAGATTACACGGTGGGTTTGTCACACATGCTCCAAGCTATACGGATCCTACCTTAAATCAGACCTATTATGCCTATTTCTTGCTCTGTATTTTTCCTTTTCTTTTCTGGGATTCTATTAGAGTTTATTAACAGTTAATAACTAACCTTATTCGTCTTGTACTGGGCTGTGGTCCAGCCTCTCGGTCAATCTGCTGTCTCAAAGGAGCTGTTTGAGCCGCCTTTCTCCCCATTTAACCCAACTTTTGTCTGATTGGCTGTCCCTCGCTGCCGTGCCTGAGATGACCACATCAGGAATATCAGCTGTCAGTGATGTTATAAAGAGCTGTTACCTGCACTAACGCTGACCTCAATTTTTGAATCTTTGCCCCCGTTTAATATGAGCCTCCACTATAGCAACAGTATAAGAGGTGTGATCAGAAAGTTCTGAGAACAGGTCCGTAAAAATCAAAAGCCTTATCAGATTTAAATTGGCCAATCTTCTGGTCAAGATCGTGTTCTCTTGCTATTTTCTTTTTTCAGCGCAGCTTTTATTTTTAGATTTAAAAGAAGCTTGATTCCAGTTATGTTTCTTTATGCGTGTGCCTCTGTGATGGACACCGAACCTCCTCCGCTGTGTCAAAACAGCAATTCTACAGCTTGATTTTGATTTTTGGGAAGTGGGTGAAGTTGTTGCAAAGAAAGTCTGGTGAGTGGTCCAGGTGCTGAGGGAAGATTGAAGACAGTGTCTTCTGAGTGTTTTCCCTGAAACAGGATGTGACAGCAGAACTCTGCAGCTTCACCGTCAGGACTAAATCACAGTTCACAACTGGATGAATGTTGGGTGGGAAAAAAAGCATCCTCACCTCACCTGACGTGCTGATTTCAGGCTTTGAAAATGTGGACTTTACCTCAGGTTTGGCTCATTTTGAAACAAAAGCAGATGTTTGCTCTCTTTGAGGTCCATGTTGAAATCGGAGCTCGTGCAGTGTACAGTAAGTGGGAAGAATTTGAAAACAGCAGCTGTAGAGGAAGCCTTTCCAACACACCGGATCACTTAAATGTGAGATTAATTTACTGCTTAGCAACCAGAAGTACATCAGCTACTGGAGGGAATACCATATTCCAAGAAACATGATGATGTTTGATCAGGGCCTCCATCATTTAGCCCATTGGGTCCACATTGATCGAACTACTTTTCTGTTCTCTTTCTTCATCTGACTTGCAACATAAAACGTTGCTTTGACTCATGTAAACCTGTCTCGATGAAGGTCAACCAGAGTACAAGGAAAAGAAGAAAGTAACTTATGTAGCTTTTTATTCATGAAATAAGCCTGTAATTCATTAACTGCTTGGTAAATGACTTATAGAAAGAGGAGTTGGTCCATAAATGAATGAATATCTATAGCATTGGCAGTGACTAAACCCTAAATAATAAAAACAATTATAATCGAAGAGATTTTCAGTCCATTCAAATGTGGCGTCTATCACAAAGTTGTGTCCGAGTGTCCATTTGTTATCAGACGATAGTGAGAATATGTTGAAGGATTTGCGCTGCTTTCATCATTCTTTGTAAAAAGCTGCTTCCCTCCAACTTTGCTTCCAGACATCTAAATAATACTTAATCTCCATTAGGTGGTGTTACTTTTTTAAGCTTTGAAATCCAAATATGCTTTCCCGCACTGAAGAATGACTTTGTGCAACAAAGGTTCATAATGATTAAAGTCTGGTAATTGATTCCGAAGAAAATAAGAATTGCAACTTTTATTTGAAGTGATTATTCCCCCATAATGTGTGCCTCCAGCCATAAACTCTTGTGATATTAAAACCATTCATCTGGTGTGAATGCATAATATTTTACTGACGTATCGTACGCTGTTTTACTGTTCTGACAAAACAGATCAGAATTAGATTGTTACTGCAAGTTCGTATCAGAAGATCCTGCACGACTGACTTCGAAACTTTTAGTTCCAATGTAGATTTTATTTAATTAGTTAGGTTACATTTATACATTTTTAAAGAATTTGTTAGAACTTTATATTACATCTCGGTAGTTTAGAGAGGCAATTCTGGCATGGGTTGGGCATGTGCAGAGGAGTGATAGTGGATATACTGCACAAAGGATTTTGAAGATGGAGATGGCAGATAGTAGGAAAAGAAAAGGGCAACAGAGAAAACACATGGATGGAGTGACGGAGGATGTACAAAAGGCTGGTATGACAGAAGAGGATAAGATGAATACAGATTACTAGCTGCAGTGACCCGCAGCTCAAAGAAGAAGTAACATTGTTAAATGGGGTAGAAAACATATTACCTATATATTATCAACTTATTGCCCCATTAATATCACCTGGTTAGAAATGGAAATTTCCAGACGCGTTTCTTTCCAAGCTTCTTAGCAGTGTTGCCAACTTCGCGACTTTGTCGCTATATTTAGCGAGTTTTCAGACCCCCTTAGTGACTCTTTTTCTAAAAAGCGACAAGTCTTGCGACTTTTTCTGGTGTTATTGGAGACTTATTTATGACGACTTTTTGACGTGAAAGCGCGTATCCCTCTTACTCTCAACAAGCAGCGGGTGCTGCCGTGGGCACCTCGCTCGTGCCAAAGCGCTCACAGGTTCACATCTATGCGTCCAAACTGCAAATGAATCACGCATGAACGAAGCCGCTGCTCCCGCACTGACTGTAACAATCAGTTCTTCTTTTACTGTTATGTTGTTTTGTGGACCACAAGGTTTAAAACTACTTATAAACACACACTGTAAGTCCACCAGAGTGCCTAATTCGGCGACTTTTAGGACAGCCAATAGCGATTTTTCCTTACTGAGGAGTTGGGAACACTGTTCCTTAGACTCTTTATCCAAAAATTGGATGGATATTGCGATTGTGCTGTTAGCACATTGTGCTACAACATTGCTAGGGAGTATTATTACGTCTGCTATTTTTGAATAATTTAAACTTTGTCTTAAAATAACAAATGAGGCAATGCAGTATGTTTTATACTCTGCATTTTGCTTTGGTTGTTGCCACATTAGTTAGAAATGACCACATTTAGAGGTCGTAGCGCTAGCTGAACAGCTAATGCTAGCAAACATGGGTAGCAAGCTGGATTCATAAACTGTTCAAGGGAAGTGCGTTTGTTCATGAATGCTTATTAGTGTATTAGAGACTAATAAAATAATTACCTCAAAAAAACTGAAGCACTTTTTTTTTTCTTCTTTTTAAACAAACACTTCCAGAGGTTTAACAAATTAGCGGCGCTAAGGCCTAGCAGACAGCTATCGGCTGTGTTTGTGCACCTTTCACTCAAAGTAGCCATGCTTCCAATTACAACATACAAAAATTTAGAAGGAAAAATCGTCCACTGTACAGCTATTCATAGAGGCCAAAACCATTTTGTGTAATAGGCTGTAAACTGTAAAACTGTATAACTATTCATTTTAATATTGGAGTCTGTGGTAAGTGACCTGTTTTGGCACTTCCTGTGTTGGCTTTCTAACTATTACCCCACTAGTAATCGCTGTGCTGTAATATGAAGTGCTACCAGTCACAAGGTGGATAGGCTATAAAAGCACATTTGCTCCAAAGTGTTGATAAAATAGAAAAAAGGGGAAAATAAAATCCTTCAACATAGCATTTCTTAAAAACTTTTACTTTACTGTCTCATATCAGTGCCCGATGGATATTTTTTTGTGCCTCATGCTATGAACTATCACGAGGCTTCATATCAGCTCAGTAAAGGCGAGGGAACTCTCTTTCAGAACTAAACAGCACGGTAAACAGAGTTAAGATGGAGTCATCCTGCAGCACATCCCTGCTGCTGCTGCTGCTCTCCCCCTTAAATCTCCTCTCAATGGCTTCTTTATCAGTCTACTTTTTCTTCAGCGCTCTGCCTATTCACTCTCTCTCCTTCGCTTCCTCTCATCCTCTGAAGTCAGCGTCTCTGACATCTTTCTTTCTCTTGTCCTTCATTTGCCCCTGCCCTCCATCCTCCTCTCCCTCCATCAGCTCCACCGCTCCTCATTCCCTCGCCTCCTTCTTCCTTCATTTCCTCCATCTTAGCTTGTCATTACCGAAACAGGTCTTTTGCATGCCGGTGATGTCACAGGTGTGTTTGTGTGTCTGTGTGTGCGTCTCAGAATGATATTGCTCTCCTTCACACCGTGTGAATGAGATGATCCACCTTCTCGCGGCCTCCCTGCATCCATCCCCACGTCAGCTCCACCACCGTCCCCCCCACCTTGCCGCACACTTCCACTCGGATAAAGGAGTCAATTTGTCAGAGATGTCAGGGGTGCTAACGAACAGCCAGCTTCTTGCCATATGCCCGTGTGTTTGTGTGTGTGTGTGTGTGTGTGTGTGTGCGTGTTAGCACTTCAGTGCTGTTGCTGCGACGTGGTGTGAAAGAGTGTGTGCCAAGTGTACTAAAGTGACACATACCCATGTATACATAGCTGCTGTGAGGAGACCTATGGAGCCATTTTTGCTGCTGTGACGTGGTGTGTGTGTGTTCAGGCTATAGAGATGGTAAATGTGTTAATTAATATATGACAGCTCTATGTTTAGCATGTAGCTCGCCTGTTTGTACCCATTTCTGTATGTGTGTTTCTGCTTTAGTGTGTGTGTGTGTGTGTGAGGCCTGTTCTTCATCAAGCTCCGCCTGAGGAGTGTGATGACCAGCCTCTTTGACAGGCGTTACAGGCACAGCGGTCGCCCCGTCACCGTGGTGCTCGGGTCACCAGAGTTAATTATTCTCAGCGCTGGTCCATCAAGTTGCATTGTGTGGACACACACAGAGACACGCACACACACATGGACTAAACATGCACTAAACACACAGTCACAGCCAGACATAAAGTAAAAGCTTTGACCTGGTTAAACACGGTGCCTTTTAACTAAACACTCAGAAACACACACAAGAGCCTGCTGGTGACCTGGCTGCTGGTGTCACAGTCATGCACACCAGGCCTGCATTATGTACCAAAAATCTGCCTTTTATGCAGTAGCATTGTTCAGAAACAAAATCATGGAGTCAAAATATTTGCTTGTATTAATCCACAGTTCTCAAGGTCACGTTTTGTGTTGAGAATTTTACTGAAAGAATCGTTCCTGGTGATCAAATGTAAGCTAATTTGCAGAAAACCTAAAAAGGCAGCAGATCAAAAACATTCAAGTCAACCCTGTAAACTCACATTTGATATGATTTTTGTCTTGCTTATGTTTGTTTTTATACCTGTAGTTATGGAAGAAGATTTGAAGTTGAATTGTTTTCACGTGGTTTACCAGTTTCAAGTCTTTTGATAATTTTGTGCTTTTGTACTCATAGTAAACTAGCACAAAAGAGAAAATAATGGCATTTCACTTGTTTATTGGCTCAGGACACGGTTGATACTCAGCATAGGATTGGACCCAGTTATTCATGATCCAGTTGCTTTAATTGGGGTGTGATGGCGACTAATCACAAATGCATGATTACTTGTAACCTAGGTTCCCCGATAATCATAAAGCACAAAATGCTTCTGGTAATCCTACTTTGATGCGCCACAAAAGCCATCCACTGAATGACCACGAGCGGAAGCATGATCTTGAAAGATATCAGGAGTCTGATCCATCGTCCGAGGGCTTCAAAAAGCTACAAACTGCTCTAAGTGACAAAGCATGATAAACTAAAGACATCGATCTGTACTGTTTCTGTCAATTTACTTCTGTTTTTAGTGATTTAGCACAGTACAGGGTGGGCCATTTATATGGAAACACCGTAATAACATGGGAATGGTTGGTGATATTAAAGTCCTGTTTGTGGCACATTAGTATATGTGAGGGGGCAAACTCCTCAAGATGGGTGGTGACCATGGTGGCCATTTAGAAGTCGGCCATCTTGGATACAAATTTTGTTTTTTCACTAGGAAGAGGGCCATGTGACATATCAAACTTATTGGTAATGTCACAAGAAAAACAATGGTGTGCTTGGTTTCAACGTAACTTTATTCTTTCATGAGTTATTCACGAGTTTCTCTTTGTTCACAGCCATTGACATGTCGAAGAGGTTAACACGTGAGGAGTGGATCGAAATTGTGTTGATATCTGGTGAACGCAGTAACCGGGTCATTGCAGCAGATTTCAATGCAAGACACCCTACGAGACCACCCATCTCCCATGCTACAGTTAGCGAACTGCTTGCTAAGTTTTGTGAAACTGGTCCATAGACAATTGCCTTCAGATGACCCCATTTTATTACGGTGTATCCATATAAATGGCCCACCCTGTATGATCAGCAAAATTCAAATCAAGAATTTGATCTGAACCCCCATCAGTAAATTCCCACAGTAAGCTACTTCTCTGGGCTCTTTTTTGAGTTCATATTAAACAAAATGACGTGCTACCACAAACAAATGTACTGAAATGAATATGTGGACTAAGAGTATTTTTAAATTTTGGTTGATAAGAAATATTCTGAGTTAATAGGAATAAAAAATGTATGTGTGTCAAATGAAGCAGGTATTATGTCTGCATATAAAGAAAATATAAAATGGGCTAAAAAGTGCAAAGTGGTCATGTAAACTTTTTCAAGGGTGGATGAAAGGAGGTGAAAAGAGTGGTGGTGTGACAAGGCAAAAGTAATACAATACATAAAGACACAAAGTATCATAATAATGTAAATCAATGGAATATGACATAAAACAGCAAATTAATTAAAAGCAAAGGCTTCTACTTTTCTGCTTTACCCAACACGGTTTGATTGTGCTGACAGTAACGAACACCCGCTGTCATTACGTTGGCCTTAGTTGGGTTCGCTGTGTGTGCATGCTGCCGGTGTTTTTTCTAGTTCATCTGTCTGCGTGTAGTGTAACTGAGTAGCGGGGGAAAGCATACGTGCCGTATCCAGGGCGGAGCTTGAGCGCATGGCTCATGAATATAAAATGATTTGTCTGCTTTAACATGATTCGGGTGGTTCGTTTCTTTAACGTTGCAGTGATGGTGTAAGAACGATTGATGGCTGAGCAGTAATGCTGCATTAAATGTTTGGACTTCTACAGCTGAGCTGAGGATGATAGTGATTAATACGAGGCAGGCTTCTTACTAATTAAAGCCTTGTCATTCATTAATGAGCTGGAGTAATTGAGGGCTTAAATAAAGGATGGATAAAGATTGCCCGATGAAAACGAGAGAAAGAAATTCCTATTGTCTGTTTTTAATGTAAAATTGTAGTACTATATATATTGTTGATGATAACATTAATTTTGAGTCATTTTGAGGACTTGAAGCATCTAAATTTTAATGGCCTGCACTTATCATGCATGTCCAGCTTCACTCCAAAACTGCTTCTTTAATCATTGCTCAGAATATCATGCTAATCCCTGTTATCTCGGTTAGTGCTACACCAGCTAGCTCATTCATTTGTGTTAAAGATGTATCGTTTTCCAGAATAATAAGCTCAAATGTGTTTTTATCAGAACTTAAATGCGTATTATGGAAGAAAATCTGCTCAGAAATGACCGAGGAGGTAACTCAGTCTGGGACAAAACTCTTTAACACTTTTTGCCTTTGTTTTTTTCACAGCAAGAAACAAAAACGGTTTCTTTTAATTCATCTGATAAGTAATATAAATATACATACCATTACATATTAACATTGCTGTAGTCTGAAATCAGCTCAGTGGCTGTAAAGGCTTGAGGGGTCATCTCTAATGTGATCATCTGAGGCAAGCTCTGGCAGGTGTAGTTTCAAATGTGCAAAAATGAGGGGCAGCCAATCAGATGACAGTAAGCTTAAATAGAGCTAAGGCGACTTGCTTCGAGCAGTGAGCGAACAGGGGAGCTGCACCCAGGCTCACTATAGGATGGATAAGGATTATTTCGAATTGTGAATCATGCACAGCTACTTTAGTAAAGAGCCTAGAAATGAGCATAGTAGATCCGCTTTAATGTAAACTCACATATATATTGCAGTCATTTGAAAATGTATAAAATTCAACCTGATTATCATATCCAAAGGTTACTTGTGTAACAGCTGATAGTGCTAACAATTACCAGAGTAATCTGACATTTTGTTATTCCTGGCGGCTTCGGCTGTAATGTAGCACCATCAATCTGCTAAAATGCTAATTGTGTGGCACAGACAGAACAGCAGAGCGCTGAGGAGAGAGAGAGATCATAGAGTTTATTGCCCACTTTATGGTACAAACTGGCGCGAGAACTCAAGGTTAGTCTTGTTCACATATGGCAAAGAATGACTTTCCCTGCTGTAATCTGTATTTATGAAACGCCAGATATCAGCTGAGCGGACACACGGTGTTATGAGATGTACCTGTTCATTCATTTAAAACAAACAAACAAACTTAATAATAGGTTTTTAAACCTGTTATTAAGACTGTCAACTGCAATAGTAGGCTAATAGGATTCATTAGCCATTTTAAGAGTTGCAGCTTTTGTTTTATGTATTAGATTTAAAAAAAATCCCCAGTGCTTACTCAGGCAGGCAGCCAGGCAAAGACCCCATGGGTGGGCTATCACCATACAGTTTGTAAGGTTAATATATACAATATAATCAGGCCAAACTCCAAAACTTAGGCCTAACAAGGGTAAGAGATCACCTCTATTTGAATATATTAATTTTAAATTGTGTTTTTCTCTCCATTAATCAATCAGTTCCCTAGAAACATAGAAAAAAAAACAATTTCTGGTCTCTTGTTTATTTATATTAGGAAACACGTTATTCCTCGTTAAATGCTCGGTGAGTGGAACTACACTGTTTACGCTCTAAGATGTATTTATGGCTTTATACTGACACTGAAGCGAGTCCTGGCTGAAATATTTGGAGCAGAAGGTAGCCATATGTGAGTGGGTGGGGTGATGGCATAATGCTCACGCAGATGCGCACACACACACACACACACACACACACACACGGACAGTGTTTGTTAGGAAAGACCATGCTGCCCAGCACTATCTGAATTACATTATTGCGCAATAGTGTTCACAGCACGAACCAAATGTTCCAAACGTGGCCAGGTCGCCCTCTCTCTTCCCCTCTCTCTGGCTCCACCACTGCCACTGAAAGCAAATTCTAATGCAAAAAAAGAGAAAAGCGGGAAATAAAACTCCTAGTTTGGCAAACAAATGAACACCCTTGCGACTGCGAGCACATCAGGCGAGCGATATGCAAACGAGTGCTCCATGTGCCTTCAAGCAAGCTTGCCAGATGCCGGTGAGCTCGGCCCGACGGGTGGGACGTGAGGGAAATCGCCCACCGAGACGCAAAAAGAGGGAGAGAGAGTAAGAGAGGCGGGCAAAAGAGTGGGGAGGCGTTAAGGAGAGTGTTTTAATGTGGTGTGATTAGTGCTGCAGATTTTGGCAATTGCCTCCGTTTGGCACGAGGTGTGAAAGGTACATTTATAGACAGGGGGAGCTTGGTTTCAGGGGGGTGGGGCTAAGCCAGGCTGTCCTTCCTAATGTAGGCAAGTGATGCTAAAAGGTTTTTTGGACCAGATGTAAACAAATCACATGTGGGATTTCCTGGTGAGGAAAGTGGGGCAACAGTGAACATCTCATTTGCACGGATTGCAGGAAACATCTCAGACTCAGTTAACGACCTCTGTATGCAAAGTAGAGGTCGCCGGCATCAAGGCAGCGTGTCTGAGTCTGAGTGGTGAGCCATCGATGATTCAGCCCATGTCTGCTCAAAGTGCATTTAATACTCATATCAACAACTTCTATATTTGAGTGGTGTGCCATTAATACACTTGGACAAACACTTTTATCTTCAGTATTCTGATTGGTGATTGCCCGACTGCGGTTTGAATAATACCAATTATAATCAGCCTCCCCAAAAAAACCCACAAAAAAACTGATGCGAGAGCACAAACAACAACAACCACCACCTACAAGCATTCAGAAATAACAAATACAAATATGCTTTAAAAACATACTGCCTCACTGTGACAGGTTTACAGGTTACAGGCAGATGTGCTGCTGAGCTAATGGGCCTTTCATATAATTAACTGTACAGATGGAATAACAAGAATAAACAGAAGGGTGTGCAGGTGTAGGCAGGGTATCGTAACCTATCAATTTATCTCATATTCAGATGGACGAGATACTCAAGAGATAATAAATACAAAAATTAATGCATTATGTTGTCCAACAAGCCACTAAAAGCAGAAAACTATTCTAGGGTTCTACTCGAGTTGGATTTGTATGCAAAAGTATCGTTGGGCAACCAGTCCCTTTACATATCACAACAATCCTTATTTACTGTGTCCCAGAAAATAAGGTCTGCTTTAAGATATTTCTACCCTGCAGCACACACACATGCACACACATCTCTGTGGGTACCTAAAACGCCAGCATGCGCAGCTTGAACACTCATATTTAATGCATTGCGTTTGCTCGGCGTGTGTTGTGTGCTTGTGTACTCGCACGCTCTCTGTGCAAGAACAAGTAAATTAAGACCACATCATGCCAGCACAATAAAGTCGACATTCCAGCCCCCGTGTGCGCACAGTTAGTACACACACCGGTTCGCGCACACGTTCGGCCGCTAAGCTCCGCAGCTACATCTAAATAAAGCAGATGAATCGCAGCTCCACAGTCCAGTAAGTCTGAGTGGCTCATGCCGGCACATTGTTGTGAATCAGCCACCCTTTCAGAGCGTGCCGTGCCCTTCTCCCCTCCCTTTCTTAACAGTCCGTGTCACCCAACTCCCCTGCCAACACCCCTACACACAGACTGAAATCTGTTAGCTGCTGCAGTTGGTGAGCAGGTGCTAGCGTGGCCTGGAAGCGCCCACGGGGCTCAGAGGCCGCAGACAGACACCAGATCGACCGCCAGTTTTTCTGCATTCCGCTCGACGGTGCCCGGCTTTAATTATTATTGGCCGCTGTAATTAATTACAGAGCCTCTGAGCGGCTGGCGGCCATAATCCAGGATCACTCCCCGACTTCAGTGGTGTCATTTGGCGTTTCAAACTGCTCCGTGTGGCTGCTGTCGCTCGCGTCGGTGTCTCGGAAAGCACACGGCCTTGCTTTTGTTTTTTTGCAGCGACAGCTGAGCCTGCAGCGCTGCCGGGTCTTACATTGGTCTCAAGTCTTTCAGACCAGCATATGGTCCGAGGTTAGAATGACTGCTTTATCTTAGGTTTTACTTTAAATGATTTAGCTGTTAAATTAAGTTGTCAATTTAAACTATGCAATTGAATATGAGACGCACACTTTATAGTCATTGGTAGCGCCTACTGTTGGCCTGAAGGGGCAATTATTCATGTCGGGAGCTATAAAGATTATGGGTTTATGAGCAGGGGATTTGTCCTCTCCTTGTGGTCAGAGGGCTGCTGCTGTCTGCCCACACACTAAAAAGGGACTCACAATACACACACACACACACACACACACACACACACACACACACACACACAGGCAGCAAGATTTAGGAGAAAAGTAGATGAGTATTGAGCATGGAATATATCTTGTTGAAAACTGCACCCATGGGGACAGAAGAGAGCGAGCGCAGGCCAAAAAGAAGGCAAACAAAGGAAGCTGGCTGCAAAGGAAAGATTTTTTTTTTAAACAGAAGAAGAAAAGACACGAGACCATTTTAAAAGGGATGTCGAGCGAGATGCAGGCGAGGCCTGGTGGAGGCAAAATTTGTGTCATCTTTTTAAAAAGCAGGTTTACCTCCATGCTCGTCCTCATCCTCATCCTCGTCCTCCTCTCCCACCCCTTTCAAATTACGGCACGGGTTGCAAGAGAGGATCAAACAAGCCGCGGTGTCTTATTCATTTTTTATCATCCTCCTATTCACTGAGGAGGGAAAGGAAAAGGAGGAGTGAGAGGCAGCCACACTGGGAGACTGGGGGGAAGGAAGGGAGAAGAAAAACAGAATAACCTACTTTTTCCTCCTCCCCTCTCTGGGTGGATATGTCGGAGCTTAACGAATTACAAACACACACGGACACTCGTGTGCAATCGCTGCGCTTGTAATTGCTCCAGTTGTTGCACGTGAACAGTGGAGCGTGGATCCCGGAGGTGGGAACAACTCTGAGGGAAACAAAAGAGTTGGCGGGCACACAGCCTCACCGCTGGCACTGCGCAGCGGCATGCTGCTAAGGATCGAGCGTGATCTCGCCCCCCGAGCCCCGAGCACCAAGTGGAACGAGTTTCTCAGGCCTCGTCTTCCTTGTGCCACAATCTTCGCTGGGTTTTTGCACTCGCTGTTTAGCGGTGGAGCTGTGACTCTCCGTTGGCACCTCATTATTTCCTCAGGCGCCGAGGGGCAAAAGGCTCCCGATTCCTCAGATGCACAGATAGAAAGAGAGACGAGTGATAGCGAGACGAGGGAGGCGGCAGTGCCATTCAGTTTCCCACTGTGCTCCGCTGCGCTGACGAGACACCTCAAACATCTCTCAGACTCGCACATACGGATTGAAGTACAGTAGCGGCAGGAGGAGGAGGGATGAAGAAAAGAGGCAGAGGGAAAGGGAGGGAACAGATTAGAAGAGAGAGAAAGGCAGAGGCGGTGAAGAGGGGAAAGACAAACTGTCTGAGATGGATTCCAAGAGGGAGAAAAGTGTCGGCTGAGAAGCGAGCAACAGCGGAGGGAGGCGTGGAAGGCAGGCAGAGAACAGAGTGAAACTTTTTGCAAGAGCTCGTTTCGCCAGCGAACCCCACAGTAGCTGAAGAGATGCCGCAAGTCTCTCTGTTTGCGGCTGCCAGTCCAAATCAGCAAACCTTATTCTGTCATTCAGAGCTGCAGGTATTCAGTCCCAGACTTCCTCCACCAGCTACTCACATGCAGCCTAGATAAATACACCCCAAGCCTGGATGGTCCAACAGGAAATGGCATGACAAGCTTTAGTTTCAGGTTCTGTTTTTGGATCAGGGTGAACTAAAAGTAAAAGTATGTAACATGGATATTATCATGTCTGCACACGTGACATGTTTAGTTGACTAATTTAGTCCAGAGTTCCTCCAAAGGCTAAATGTAAGAATGATTCTTGCCTTATTGGACATTTTTTGCACTTTATTAGCACATTGGAGGAGATTTTTCTCCTTGTCATACCCACATCTATATAATTTCCTTTGTGGTAGAGCCTTGCATATAAAGCCTGATATCTCACCTGGGAGATTGGTGAGGTCGAAAGTACGGCACCTTCACCTTGCACGCTAGTATGTTTGTCCTTAAAGTTGTTACCATGTGAGGTGGGAATGAAAAGTTTCACATGTCTCCCCAGAAAACAGCAAAACATATATATATATATATATATATATATATATATATATATATGTAGCTGACTTGAATTTGACTGGTTTCCCTTTCAAGTTTGTCTGTGGACTCTCCTCTGGGCACTGGAGTGCTAACGCTATTCCACAGTGTCCAGACCAAAGGTGATGCAACAGGTTAGGAATGCTGCCACTGGGCAGAGTCATGGTATTCTTGGTATAAACTAGGGTGTCTGTAGTTAAGGAGGTAGCTCAGGTAGAGCAGGTCATCTACTGGTTCATTTCCTGGCTGCTCCAGTCTGTGTGCCAAATAGTCTTGGGCAATAGTTCTAGTTCCACCCTAGGCTGTAAAATCTGAAACATTGTAACAGTTTGATTTTTTTCTTTTAAATATTTTTCCTGTTTCCAAGTGAAAAAGAACAATGATCAGTACAACAGCATGTGATCGTCATTAACGCAGGAATAGGCAGCCTAAAAACAGACAATAAACCCCACAGTTTGAACAATTTAACAAAAGAAAATCTTCAAAGTGACATTTCATTTTTATCGGTCAGCCATTTATGATTTTAAAAAGATTCCGCTCATTTCTGTTTGGAGGAAAATCTGATTATTTGGACTGGATTTATTGGAAGTTTTTGTAATGCCAGAGAACCGCTTGATCTGGCAACAGTGATAAAGTCTTTTAGTAACAGCTACTCGTTTCAGCTGACATAATTGGCGGGTACGCACTCGAAATGAGAACGTTTTGTTGACTTCTGTCAGGAATAAGGAGCCGTTTTGTTTCCAAAAGAACCAAGAATCTCTAAAGACACATCTGACACTATGTTTTTTTAATAAAAACCCGCATTCGTGACGGGCAAAGAAGAGAAATATTGACAGGCGTGGTAACAATAACAGATGGGGTGTGCGAGAAAATCTATACATCAGCAATCACATTATGGATCTCTGTGTGTTCTGGCCTCTTTGTGTCGCAGTCTGAATGTGTTCATTAGGAGAGTTGTTTTTCAATCAGTTATTCATGCAGCTGCTTGAGCACGCAACATGTCAAGAATACCATATGCATAAAAAAGCAATATTATTGTGCTGATCATGTAAAGCATATTTATGAGCAAATATTCCTCCTGCAGTTATAAAACAAACAGTTTTTCCACATGAGCTCAGCTATAGATTGAAGCCTTAGATGAATATTCATTGCTCATATTAATAGCCAGGAGAGGAGAGGAGAAGAGGGGGAAAGATTTGGGAGAGAGAGGCAGAAGTGTTTAGATGCTGCAGCTTGTTATTAATAAAGCTGATTATCATCTAAGGCTCATTCTCCGCGTGCCCTTTCTTTTGATATTTATCCCTCACCCTCTCCTTGGCTTTAGAAACCTGCATCAACAAACTCCTGCACTGCAATAAATTGAATTAATTAAAGACCAAAATAGACCGGGTGGAGGAACAGGTAGTGAGGGAGGTGTCGATTGTTGTTGCACCCTCTTTGGGAAGCAGACAGTCATACGCATCAGCTGCTCGTGTGTCTCACCGGCCATCTGTCAGGGACAACTAGATCAGGATGGCAGCTCTCCAAAGCCTCCCTCTTCCGCTCTGTCTCACGCTCTCTGTGGCGTTCGGCGGCATGCGTATCGCTCTCACTCAACGGTCATTACGAGTCAAATGAGTGTGACTTAATATCTCAGTTTCATGTCCTCATCTGGCCGCTTCAGTCCTGCTTTAATAACGGTCTCAGGGCCGAGAATCTGTAATGTGAATGTAGCTGCAGTGCTACACTTCCTGCTGTAATAAAACGGCTTATACAGCGCGACACGCACGCTGTAATCTCTACCTTTTGTTTTTACTGCTTACAATACAAGAATACCCATTAACATACACTTTACCCCAGTTATGTCTACTTAAGGGGCCTATTTCCATTCACACAGTATTGTGTGCTTTCTGCACCCGACAACTTATTGCATCTGTATGATGCTAAAATATTCAAACCTAAGTCCGCTTTTTATGTTTTTATAGCTGCACAATTACATTAATAAAATGTAATTGTTTTGCTTTCCATTTTATTCACATTTACCCGGGATTATTAGATTTAACTTAATTTGTGCGTGTTTTTAAAATGTACTTACTTACACTAAGTATTTTCTGCCCACACAACGAGCAGTATCACTGTGCAAACCTGCTTCATTTCATAATTTGACTTGCTATTTGCAAGTGGAGAAAACTTTAAACCATTAAAGTGACATCGCTTTAATAAGTGGGTTATATTCTTTTCTGACTTTGGTTTTTGTAGACATGTTATTTGATTTGCAAGTGTTTGTGGTAGAGAGCAGTGTATTAACGGCTTCTGTGGCAATTAAAAATTTGGAGTACTTCTGGAAATAAGTCCCATAGCCCCTCCTAAGTTTAGTTTTCTCTTTTTTCAATCATTTCATAAATGCCCCAGTCATTTTTTATATCACCGAATAACCAAAATAACTTCTGGAAGATGGATCGCATTAGAAGTAAGTATGAATTTAACAGCATAATCCATGTATGCTGCATTACACCCTACAAATTCAGATTAAGCATTTCATTAGTCTGTTGACAGCTTAATATCTCTTTTCTCTAGAGCCACGATGGGTTCTCAGTTGGAAAATTGCAGGTTTATTTCAATTTGCACAACTTCTTCTACCTGCCTAATCCTCTAAGTCAATATTTTAATGGAAAACTTTTATCTGTCCCAGGTCTCAAGTCCCTGTCAGACTGTAAACAAAGTCCAAGTGCTTTTCTGCTTGTCAAGTGAGCAGCTGGAAGCTACAGCTGACATTCATCAGCTTTAGCTTTGTTTGGGGAACGGTACTTTGTACCATCCTGCCTCTGTTGCTTTACCTTTCATTTCTCTTTAGCAACATATTTTTTTTCTCATAAACTGTGCTGGCATCGCCCTCACCAAGTTAAAAATTAATTGCTCATGCAGTTTATCCAAATGCCCTTTTAAGGGACATGTGTAAAGGGTTTCACTGACCCAAGTTTCCCTTTTATATAATTTTTTTTTTCCTTCATCAAAGAACTGTTTTTATTCGTTTTGCCAGAGGAAGCAATATAGGGTCAAATGATATATCAAAAACCCTAAAATGTGGCTATTTCCAACAGATGCTAAGTTAGCAAGCTAGCCAAAAGGTTCCCAGATTGGAATTTAAATATCACACCCTTGCTGCCATGTTTTGCTTTCCATATTAATGTTAACCATCTGCTAAAGTTTGTGACGAAGGGACAAGCTTGTTGAAGTGATGTTACTGCTAACAAACTGCTAACATTGCTGTTGCAGCAATGTTAGCAGTGTTAGCTAACACTGCTGTTGCATTCGTGTTGATGCTAATCAGAGAAAACAGGTTTTGTGAAGATTTTTACTTTTCTCTGTGATGCTGTTTACTCCATTTTTACTGTATGACGAATTTCCTGAAATGTGTAATTTATTTACTTAGGACCTAATGTGATAATTTCACATAGCAAAGATGTATTTACACTAGCGGATAAAAAGCTTGTATAACCTTTTTAGTTTTTGACACTTTGGCTCTCCCTCTGGTCAAAGGTTAAAACTGTCAAGAGAGGATGACAGGGGGTGTCAAAATTAATCAAAGTTGAACTTCACAGATTCACTTCTATCTTAAGAGAGAATCTGTAATCAGTCATTTCCACTGAGGGATGGAAAAATGTTAATATTTTAAATGTTGACGTGACTAGACCTTTACCGACCACGTCACTGTAAAAAAGAAATTGATGGAGGAGAGTTTGTGAGCCTTTAAAGTTTTATTGCTGCAGTTATTTCGAAAGCATTTTTTATATAAAATGAGGTTTTTTTGAATAAAATCACTTTATTATAAATGTATTTATTAACTTCTGCTCACATCAGACCTTCTCATGAATAATGCACATAGAAATGTTTGATGGTGCTCTACTACTTGTAGAGTGCGGTGTCCAACGGTGGTATGTGGTAGGTTTTTAGTCACGTACACAAGCGCTTTTAAGAAGACCCATTTCAGCCCAGTTTAATTACCACTAACTTTTAAAACTTTTAAAACTCTGGTCATGTTTCTCCCATACTGTGGTATAACCTACAGCACTCCAATCCAAAGTCAAAACCACTTAGTGGACGGTAAAATATTTATGATATAGGGTACGCGTTTAATGGTGGCACCCTTAGCCAACTACTATGTCTCCCCCTCGCTCTGACGTTTTGCTGAGCTCCAGCCGTGTCCTCCAGCCTACAGATGAGCTCTTCCCCCAGGGGCAGGACCACATCGTCCTCTGCCTCTCCTGGATGCTCCCATTGGAGAGCCAGCAGGGGGAATTGAGCGGCTCAGGAGCTGTCCTTAAGCAAGGGGAGGGGTAGATTTATAGCTGGTGATTTATTAAGGCGACAGAGGGAGAGGGAGCAGCAAGTAATCAGAGCAAGACGGCAGGGCAGTGACTCCCTACAAGTTCATGTGCTTGAAAAATTGTGGAGAATAAGGTACACTCGTCAAAGCTCGATACACTCATCCTCTCTGGGCGAGAGGAAAACATCCAGAGTATTTTAGTGGACGAGCCAGACTAAATGATGGGGCTGCCGCAGATAGCTCGTGAAAGTGTGTGTGGCTGCGAGGTTGAGCTCCCAGCCTGTGATTAATCTACCACTGTCTGTCTAATTACCAGCCATGCCCCTCTGTGTTCGCTGGCTCCACCGTAGACGCGCTGACCCACGCCGGAAACTCGGTGCTCCCGATGCAAATTAAAAGCCCTGTAAATATTTGCTTTTAACTCTTGCAGACACATTGTTTCCAATTTTGCGCTTCACTGGTCTGCATCCCTGACACCCCCTCTTTCACAGATGCACACTTTTCTGCCCACCACGGATGCATTTGTGCATACATTTACTGTCAACAAGTTTACCATCAGCCCACACACTCGCTACCTCCTCTGTCTAGCCCTCCTTTCTTTCATCTTAACCGCATCCTCCCATTGTTTTGCAGTTGGCAGTCTATCAGCCCATTTTTTCCCCCCACTGTCAGACAAGCCTAGTCTCTGTAGGAAGTAAATAAAGAGTATACGGTGGGGAGGAAGGACAATGAACATTGTTTTAAGCTAGAAACATTGAATTAAAACAGTAAACTGGTTTCTTTAGTTTATAAGAAAATATTTTTGGTTTTGCAATGTAATGTAAATCCACAAATCTTTGTTGCTGGTGTAAGCATTATGCATGCACACATGCTGTGAAGCATCTTTGGAAAGTGCTAATCAGCCATGACAATCATGTTGCGTGAGCTAGCCAGTCATTATCAGCTATGGTGGTTAACGTCTGGTTACACTGGTGAAAGAGTGTTTAAAGATCCAAATAGATGAGAATAATCTGGTTTTCTTTATTTAAAGCCAACATTTGAACCTAAACGTGGATTTAGCGAATAGTTGTTTCATTTTATTGACTTATTCATTGATTAGCAGAAAGATCACCTGCATGATGGAATGATTGTCTAGTTCCACCATCATCATGTGAGGAATGGTGAGCATGGCAGAAGAAAAATAACTTTACTGTTTTATGTAGACATCAAAGCCTTGGCGTCTCCATGAGCTGAAAAAAAAAATCATTTCCTTGTTTGCTGTAATAGTTTTCCCATTTAGCTGCTGTTAATTTAGTTGATCAGTGTGCTTAACACTCTTAGCTTACAGCGTGCTTTGAATTTGATTCTTTTTGGGAGAAAGGAAGGTAATAAAAAAATGATAAGGGATTGACAGGAAGAAGTGTGAGCGAACGCTTACCTGCCATTCGGGTTTTGCCATTAAGGAGCTCACAGAAAGGCTGTCAGCAGGATGGCAAACATACAGAAACACACATACATGTCCACCCCATCTATTGGTATTAATGTGGCATCTGCTGAGATGAAACGGCACTTTTCTGTTCAGCCACTCAGCATCCACTCTACCGTGCCCTCGCAATTACCTTGCAATCAACACGTCAAACTCGCATGGTGCAGATAAAACACACACCAGGGCTGCAGATACACAGATAAACTACAAACAGCAGCATATGTTTTTTTTCTCAAGGTATATGCACTGATAACCGTGTATTATACCCATGCACACAGTCACAGGGATACATTGGCGTTTCAATATCCAATTTTCCTGTCACAGCCTTGATGTGTTAATTAGCAAATGTGAAAACAAATGAGTTGTGCTGATTCAGAGGCTGTCAGGGTTGACATGATAACGAGCGCGATGCATTTGTGTGCGTGGGCTTGACTTGGCTGCACATTGACAAGGTAAATGTAGTGTATGCGATTTTTCATTTGTGTGTTATAGGCCTACTTTGATTTGTCTCCATTTCTCTCCCAGTCACTTCATATTTTTTCTTTATAACCACAAAACAATTTTAAAACAGTGACTCCTTTTGACCTCTTACAAAAACTTCACTCCCTGAATTCCAGCTAATAGCCAGTACCCTTGGCACAGCAAAGTCGGTTTATTATCTGTCATTAAGTTGAGTCTGGTGAGTGTACTGACAGACTGACTGGAAACACAACACGGAGCTAGAGTTGGTAGGCAATTACAGGGAAGGCAGTGGTGGGCGATTCTGCAGCTGTATTCGAGTAGAATTGGGTGGAATTGGTTTTAATGGGATTTGGATTGTGCTTGGTAAGGTATGTGGCAAAACGGTGATGGATGTGATTGTGAGGCTGTGGTCTCTAGATTTAACAAAGCAGGAGAATTAGAGAAGCTTCCTAGAAGGAGAAATATTGTGGACTGGATAGTGTCTGCATCAGAAACTGGTCAAAGGCACTGGATGCTGAAAGCAGTGATTATAGTTGATTGCGGACAAAGACAACTGCAGACATCAGCCATAAGCAGTCATTTCTATTTTTTGAAGTCCTGAAGGGCGACGTCCACACAGAGCCTTTTACTGACCATCTCATAATTACATTTCTCAGACCCAAGAAGTCTCTCGCATCACCGTGCATGAATTCTGGCCCACTCTTCTTTCAAACGTTGATTCCGTTCATAGATGTTTGCAATCATTCGTTTATGCATAGTTCTCTTAGGGTTCCTCCACAGCATTCCTGTCAGGCGGAGGTTTCAATGGGCCATTGCAACACCTTGATTCTTTTCTTTTTCAGCCGTTGTTTTGTTGCATGATCCAATTTTCGACTCATTGAGTGCAAGGTGCCCAAGTCCTGTGGCCACAAAACAAGCCCAAATTACCACCCTTCCACCAACGTGCTTAAATGTTCATATGACGTGTTTGTTTGCCCTGATATGCTGTGTTTCCGTGTGGCCAAACACAAACATTTATTACGGCCGACGATCTCCACTTTGGGCTCGTTTATCCAAAGCACATTAGTCCAGAAGTCTTCCGGTTTGTTCAGATTCAACTTGTTTAGACTTTTTCTCATCGTACTCTCATGAACTCCAATATTTAAATACTAACTGAGGTCTGTAGAGTCTGAGATGTAGCTCTTGGATTTTTTGCTAACTGTCTGAGGATTGCATAGTCAGATCTGAGATTAAATTGCTGGGATATCCACTACTGGGAAGATTGCAGCATTGTGTTAACAAACTGGCATAAAAGGTGCTCACATTTGCTCATAATCAATTAATAAAGTGCATTGAGTAGCAGCACCTAGCTCTTATTTACCCTCTTCATTCCTATGCAAAGAGTAAGACTGTACTTTTAACAGCATTTGGTAGAGTCCAATGAAAGCTTTATTTTTCAAATACACTTATGTGTAAAGGGTTAAATAGTTTTGCTGCTAATCTTGTGGACCTGTTTTGGTTCAGTTTTTTTTAAGGTTTGTTCTTGTTCTTAAGGCTGTTTTATTTAGCTAAAGTTCTGATATGAATGTTGATGTCTTGTTAAATATCCCAATTGTTTGATCTTCGGGCTGAAGGAAGAACAACACTCGGTGTACAAATGCTTAATCAACAATCTCTTTATTCCATACAATTCTCCTTATTCCATACAACACTTTGAGCATAAACGTCCAGATGGGAGATGTGGACAGGAGGGTGTCTACCAGATCACGAAGTGTCTGACCGTTTCTCACATTCTTATAGCTTTGGCCTCCCTCCACACTAAGAATCCACATTCTTTCTCTCTTACGGCGCCTAAGTGACAGCCTTGATTTCCTGTTTTATTTCCTCTTGATGAGATGGAGCAGAAAACCTCTACGGTATGTTCTGTTCTCTTTGTAATCAGAAAAGGAAGGCCATGATTCTAAACAAACAGCATTTCTTATAACTCAGCAGTATAATGCATCATAAAACAGTGTAATGATTAATCCAAGGCATAATGTGGCCTATAGCCATATAATGATTCAACAGTTCTTTGATTAGAAGTATAAGGTGGCTTAAGATAGTATAATAATCTCACAAAAGTAATTTAGGAACTTTGATATATTTGAATGAAAATTAAAAGTTTTACATTTTTGTTGGCAAGTTTAGTTATCTAAAAGCATCGTTTTGGTATTGGTATTTATGAATTGCGCGGATGGTGCTTGATGCTTTTATTTGATCGTGGTTCCTCTGGCAATCTTTGGATTGCCCTTCTGTTTGTCTCTACCATATTTTGGATTAAACCTAGATAGTCTCTTGTCCTTGTTTGGCTGGTTACTTGAACAATTTTAGATCTCATCAGACATCCATCGATTTGCTTCCGCTTATCCTTTTCTTGGTCGCGGGGGGCACTGGAGACTATCCCAGCTGTCTTAGGGTGAGAGGATACACCCTGGACAGGTCGCCAGTCTGTCACAGGACTAATACATAGTAGGAGCCAATCGCACTCACATTCACTCCCACATTCACACCTATCAGCAATTTAGTGTTTCCAATTAACGTATCCTGACTAACTGCATGTCTTGGGACTGTGGGAGGAAGCCAGAGTACCCGGAGAGAACCCACTTAAACTCCACACAGAAAGGTCCTGGCCTGATGGTGGAATTGAACTGATGGTGAAAGTGAAGCAACAGTGCTAACCACCTTGCCACACACCCTCATCAGACATTTGTTCTCAAATGATCAAAAGCTATATAATGATTAAATAATTCATGAGGAACAACGTATACACAGATCGAGTACACACAAACATTTCCTTTTTGATGTGTAGATGAGTCAGTTACATCCATGACTAATCTTAATCAATTCTTCACCCTGCTTTAGAAACTGTAAAGGAGAACAATTTATTCCTGTTAAGCGTGGTGTAATTTCAATCACACTTACTGATCGCGCTTCAGTCTCCACGAGCAGAGACATGACCTACACGTGGAAGATTAACAGCAGGTTAATTGGGGGAAGTCTCTGTCATAAAAGTGGTGCTGAACACTCCTCCCTGTAATTAAAGATAACAAAAGTAGACTTGCTGTTGAAAACATAAGCACTTAAGTAATTCTTCCCTGAATGTGTGCAGCGAAGCAACTCCCCCACCCCTCATGGCACCAACATCAAAGTGTGGTGTCAGTTTTGAAGCAGAGATAGGCAAAATAAAACACAGTTTGTGGAATGCGATCCCCGCTGAGACTTATAGTAATTAGTCAGAGAGAAAATTGTTCAAACATGTTGGAGAGAACAAAACAATAAAAAGAACACTTGCAAAATCGGATAAAATCTAATTGTCTGTGCAGAGTCTTTATTAGTTTTGTCAATGACAGATTTTCAGATCATGGCTTTTAGTCTTGTATTGGAACTATTTCTACACTAAATCCAAGACTTCACTTGCTTCAAAACACCACCTCACAGTCATTAGTCATGGAAGGAAGGTGGGGTGGTGGCTCACAGAACTTTCTGTTACTGAAAAGAAAGATCACTTCTTTCACATGGAGAGGCTTTATTTGTTTTACTCTTTCTTCTGTCCTCATCGGGGGGATATTTTTCTTAAAGCGGTGATGCATTTGTTGCTAGCTACCTCACAGATGATTGACTTTTTCCAACCATTGCAAAATACACCTACCCTTGTATAAATACCTGGTGGAAATTAAGTTCTCTCTCAGGACAAAGGCAAAGTTAATTGAGCGTTCTGTTGAATGGTGTTGAACAGCGTTCCTGCTGCAACCTCAATAGACGATTGATGGCACTCACACAGTATCATCGAGAATCATCATCTGACCTCACAGTTCTTGTCGTCTTCGTGGCGCTTTCACGTCACTTATGCCTTCATTTCTTCCGATCCATAGCTTTCCTGTTTTTGCACCTTTTTGCCATCTATTCCTTGTCCTGCCTTCGGTTCCACATCAGGTCTTGTCTGGTGATGGTGTTGCCTGGTTTCCTCAGTGTATGGGCTATCCACCTCCATCTTTTTCTTCCTATCTCTTTCTTTACAGATCTTTTATTCGCTTTTTCCCACAGGTCATGCATCTTGATCTTGGTCTTGTTTAATCAGAATGTTGCTGTAATGAGCCATGCACCATGAACCTTCCAACTTAGTAGTGCCTTTCTCTACTTTTAGATAATATTAGCACAACTACTTCCATGTGAGAGGCATCATCTTCTTCATGTCTCATTACTTATCAGTCTATTCCAGGGGTGGGGAACTCCAGGCCTTGAGAGCCGGTGTCCTGCAGGTTTTAGATCTCACCCTGGGTCAGCACACCTGAATCAAATGATCAGTTCATTACCAGGCCTCTGGAGAACTTCCAGACATCTTGAGGAGGTAATTTAGCCATTTAAATAAGCTGCGTTGGATCAAGGACACATCTAAAACCTGCAGGACACCGGCTCTCGAGGCCTGGAGTTGCCCACCCCTGTTCTGCTCTGTCCTGATTGAATGCACCTAGTCTCGCTGGTCCCTATTAATGCAAGGCTGTAATTTTGCATTGCTTTAGCAATTTAGTAAGCCCTTCCAGTTTGATACATGGTTTGGACTTTCCATGTATTTTAATCCTGGTTGGAGGAAGGATTTTTGGTCCTGTAGTTTCCAAAAACTCCTGACTTTTACTGAATGGCGTGCTTTGGGCCTTGGGTTGAAGGTCGTTTTTCCAAATTCAAGCTTCCTTGATGTTCTCTTGTCAATATTTTTGGGTTTTGTGGGATAGGGTTGCCAGCCAACCCTCCTCCTTTCTCATCCAGGCGTGGGAACCACCATGGGGGAGTTGAAAGTGAGGAAGCAGTGAGGAAAAAATCTACAAGGAAAAAATTTTTCTCAATCTGTGTCAGTTGTTTCAGCTCAACTGAACATCGTATTATTGCATTATTGTATAGGGTTGTTACCTTACAATACAAATAGACTTGAATTGAATTGAAAAAAGTTGGTGTTCTGTTAAAAAAACAAACAAACAAACAAAAACTAATCCAAACATAAAAATAAAGATTTTCTAGGTGTCCCACTTGTGGAATACCTCCAATCTGCTAACTGTAAAACAGAATAACATAGAATTGAATTATAAAGATAGTTCCTATGGATGGGACTGCTGTCAACGATCAGCTGTCTAGGTATGGACCAATAACCAATCCAAATATCAGATGCTCTGTTATACGGGATATTTCACATTTCTTTAATCTTTAGTGAACATACATTCTTGACTTGTCAGTTTGTTCCTGTGATTTGTCGTCTTATAAACACATTTAAATAGTTTTCTTACATCTGCATCGTTCATTGCTTTCTAAGTGTGCCAGTTGAGACGTTAGCTGTTGTTTTTTTCCTTTTCCTTTTAAGTTCTTTTAGCTTAGATGTTGGATAATATCTATCTGATATTCTCCTCGGCAGCTGCTCCTGTCAGATCAGTCACTCCGCTTTCTTCTCCACCTTGCTTAGAAGCATTTAGTCGTCCATTATATGCATATATGCTCACCGTTCACTGCTCAGTTTTCTCTTCTTTGAGGCATTCATTTCTTTTGTAGCCGAAGTGATATCGACTGCACGGAGTAATGGTGATATTTGTTATTGTTATAGCTGTTGGCCTAATGACAACTACATCTATTTGAACCTCGTACCAGGCAGGCATCATTTCACATCAACAGATTAAGCAGCAAAATGATATCACTTACAGACGTATAGGTCAAATGAAAGTGTTTGAGTGGCCGGATCTTTCCAATAGCTGTGATCCTGATTTGCTCAAGCCTGCTCAGTTGATGAATGTGTGGCACAGTGGTGTAAAGGTCGCAGTGAGGCTGGAAGGTTGTAATCACAGACTGTGTGGCAAAGATGGACACTATGCTGCCGTTTGCTGGTGTCAGGAGTCCATATTTTGAAGACTTGTCGTTAGGGTTAGGATTACCTGTCACCATCTTCATTTTCAAGAACCAGAAGGAACCACATTTGGATGATAGGGTGTCTTATTGAGTGTTAGTGTGTGCAGCACAGTTATTTATGGCCATATTTTGTCATATAATTTCACCATCAACACCACAAACACGTTTTTCTTAACAGGTTGTAAACATGCTTTTTAATAGGCCATTTGTACATGTGAGTACAGTATATGGGGAGTGACTCACTTTTGGTGCCAGCCTCAAATGGCCACTCCAGGAAGTGCAGCTTCCACACTGGCGTCATGCTTTCAGCCCTGGAAAACATGCTCTGGAGCTTGATGCCAGACATTTCTCTTCCTGTATTACTGCTCAACAAAAGGCCCACATGTGCATCCAGTAGAAAAATCCTTAACTGTGGAAAACGCTGGGATGCAATTGATTCGCCTGTTTTTTTGTGCTGCTCATCTTCGATGATTCAGAATGACACAGACCTGTAACAAAGTATCTTGCGGTAAAGACTGGTTTCGAATTGAAAATATTTTTTTTCTTTTTTTGAATTGCAGCATCATTTGCCTTTCTCATTTAAATTAGAAATAAGTAGGAGATGAAAAAGAAGTGCAGGGGAAGATGAGTTTCCCACTGACAGTCTGCCACGGAGTGGCCTGTGCAGTCTCCCTCAGTCTCACTGCCTCCTGGGAGTTGAGGAAAACATTCTGCTGATGACATGAATCTTGGATGAGTGTGCATCTGTGTGTGAGTGTGAGATAGTGTTGCATGCATACAGAGAAGTACAGTATTCTGGGAGAACCTGTTCATTTAAATCTGTGAGTATGATAGCGTGCGTGCGCCAGTGGCGCCAAAATTCCACACACACATTTCCATGAATATCTTGTGTGTGGCTCTGTTGACATGCTGAACCGTCCTCTCCCCAGACCACCCCCATTCTCTCTTTCTCTGCTTCATCAATCACTTAAGCTTTCCCACTGCTCATGGCAGAGCTGGACCAATTAAACCCTCTAATTGAGCCAATTAGCAATTAAACACTCAGATGCACCACAAAATTCTGGCGGTCCCCGCAGGCATACTCGTGTCTGCCAGGAGCTTGGCCAGGAATTCTGACATACATGTGTCACGAGGTGCAAGTTTTGGGCAAAAAGGAGTCCAGTTGTCCCCCTTCCTGGGCTCATCACGTCCCTGAGAATCTCTCCTCCTTGTGTCACTTTGACTCGAGGCCTCTTGAAGGGCCTCTGCTGACCACAGAGAAGCTTTTCATTAACAGGACCTGTTTCCTCTCCATCTTTATTCTCACCTTTCATCTCCAGTTTGGCTCTCTCGTCATCCCTGCTCCTTTTTCTTTTTTTCCCTTCCCCTCCGACACTCGTCTCTTCGCCCGTCTCTTTTATGTACGTTGGAGGATGAAAGTTTAACAGCAGTTATTTTTGATTGTTGGGTGTGTGGGTGAAGGGCTCGTCCCAGACTCTCCGTGGTTTAATTAGAGCGCGCGTCGTGCTGCCCGCTTCTCAGCGAGCAGATACACACCCCGACGCACACACGGGGGGGCGTGGGCAGAACAACAAAGTCCACTCGGAGACGAACAAAGGCAGGCGGCAATATATTTAGTGTGCACGCGCGGGAACAAACAAAAACAAGGAGAGATTAGAGGCGCTACAGGCCCGCTCGCAATTACTGCTCTCTCTTTTTTAACTTTTTTTTTCACCATGCATTTCCCCAAAAGCCCGAATATATCCTCTCCAAGAGCTTGTTGTACATAAGAAACGATTAATACATGAATGAGCCTCCTTATTTGTGTTATCTGCTCATCAGCCTATAGACTCTAATTATCTGCCGTCTTGCCTCAAGCCTCTTAAATCCCATACTTTTACATTTTAAATGGCTTTATTGGCAGTGTGAGAGAAAGGGGGAGTGGGGGGGGGGGGAGAAAACAAAAACAGAGGTGGGTACAGGCGATGCAATAATATCCTTAATGATGCCTTTAAAGGGGACAATTACGGTAGGGCGATAAAGCAAAGGGGAGAGTGTGAAAAAAAATGCGATAAGAGTGAAAAAGAGTGCGCTAACACTGAGGAGATATCTCACTGTACTCCCAGCGTTACTTACTGCCGGGCCTTGTGTGTCCCGCACCGTTACATAACACCACGCAACAACGTAACGGCAGCCTAATCTCCTCCTCGCCTCATGCATTTCCTGACTCTGGATCTGTTAGATGAGGATTTGCACATTTCCGCTGTAGATTACATGAATGGCTGTGCACAATGTGGGCTTTCATTCATGTGTGGCTCAGTTAATGCTACGAGTGTGTCTCTGTGTTCTGCGTATAGCCAGAGAGCGCCCCGGCTGGGCTGTTCTAAGCTGCTTACAGGCGCACATTATTGACATTTGACCTTACTGGGCAGTGAAAGGCTCGCCCTAATCTCCAGCTTCTACTCGTCCACCAACGCTGTCTACTGTACTGTCTGTAGTGTTGCCTCCACGAGAACCTCTGAAGCCTCGAGGAATTTAATAGAAATATTGAGGCATCGCTGGCAGCGTTGTTCGGTGGAAACTCGGCAGAGATGCGTGCGTGCTAGCTGCCAGGTTGAGCTCGGGCCGCCAGGAGGGATCGTGCCCTCATGCAGGTCGCACTGGGACAGCAGGATTTTCATACATGGTAAATGGTAAATGGCCTGTATTTGTATAGCGCTTTTCTAGTCCATAGGACCCCAAAGCGCTTTACACAACCTGTCATCCACCCATTCACACACACATTCACACACTGGTGATGGCAAGCTACAATGTAGCCACAGCCACCCTGGGGCGCACTGACAGAGGCGAGGCTGCCGGACACTGGCGCCACCGGGCCCTCTGACCACCACCAGTAGGCAACGGGTGAAGTGTCTTGCCCAAGGACACAACGACCAAGACTGTCCAAGCCGGGGCTCGAACCGGCAACCTTCCGATTACAAGGCGAACTCCCAACTCTTGAGCCACGATCGCTCCATACATAATGAATAGAGAGACATGTAGAAATGTGCACTCAGCAAGGAGCATATATGGGATTATGTTGCAAACGCCAGAGGAAGTAAAAACATGATGTCAGAAATTGCATTTGTGTCATTGTGTTTGTTTTTGTTCTTCCGTCCATGTTGGAGAGAAACATTTTCAGCCTTGTGATGTAACGACGTGAAGTGAAACACGTTGATCGTCACATGAAATGCTCCCAAAATGAACCCTTGTTAGTTTGATCTCCACAACACTGGCTCTGGATTTAGAAAATCTTTCATTTCAGGAAAAAAAAAAGAAAAAAGGTCCCTTGGCAACAGCTGAAGGTGAAAAAATGTTGAACTGACAACATTTAATGGAATATATTTCTGTTTCAGATAAGCTTAATCTCTTTTATCTTTTCTTCCTCCCTCCCCCCGCCCCCGCTCTCTCTCTCTTTATCACCGTCCCTTAAATCTCTTCCCTCCTCCCCCCTGCTTCTCTGTCTCATTCTGCAGAATTCATCATCAATCCAATTATCTGGATAATTGAGGACGAATAGGTATGGAACGCAACAGAGCCATGGCTTGGGAAGTGTTTCGGATCACCGTTGCTCAGAATCACCACTGACCTGGCACCCACTCCAAGGTCCAAACCCCTTTATCCGGCACCCAGAGCCCAAAGGACCCTTCTCTCCCAAGCAGCTGCCTTGTCCTCCACTTCACCTTCATTCAGCGCCCTTAGTCTTGGTCGAGTTTCTAAAAAAGCTCCTTTTTAGTCATTAAGGGTTTTTTACCTTCCAGATTGTTGGATATAATCCACTTTTGCTCATAAAGAGAGACGTTTTCCCAAACTGACTAAAAGCAGGTGGCTGAACGGTATGAACTCAGTCATGAAGCCCCTTCCATTCTTTATAAATAGACAGAGTCGGCGGAGTTTGTCGTCAAGGACAAGCCACCTCAGCCTTATGACAGACTGGTGCCTCATGAGCGTCCTAGGCCTCATTCTGCTCTTCAGTCTAGCCTCGAGCCAGAAGATGGATCCTTCTAAACACCCTATCGTGACCACTAACTATGGGAAGCTCAGAGGCATCAAGAAGGACTTGAACAATGAGATTCTTGGCCCTGTGGAGCAGTACCTGGGTGTGCCCTACGCCACGGCGCCTATCGGCGATCGCCGTTTTCAGCCACCTGAGGCCCCGGGATCCTGGCAGGAGATCCGCAACGCCACCCTCTTTGCCCCTGTGTGCCCTCAAAATGTTCACGGTGTACTGCCGGAGATAATGCTACCCGTGTGGTTCACAGACAACCTGGACGTGGCGGCCGGTTACATCCAGAACCAGAGCGAGGACTGCCTCTACCTCAATGTCTACGTGCCCACGGAGGATGGTGAGTGGGGACAGGGTGAAATGAAGGGTTGGTGGATGTGGGACTTTGATAGGTAACATTTAGCATAGGGAATAGGTGGACTTTTCACTAAGCTCCAAACCCTTTAGTTACTATTACCGTACCGTTCTTGTTGAGCTTTCCATGGTCACACAGCAGGCACACAGTTACTGCTGTACATGTGTTTTTTAAGTCTGCAACATCAGGTTCTTGGTAGAAAAAGCCGACTCATCTTTTTGTCTGGCTGCCAAATAGAAGATTATATGTGAAGTTTGTTGTTTGATTGAGGATAACTGACAGATTGTTTTAGTGTTTGCAACCATCACCTTTTAGCTTGTAGCTTTAGTAAAGTCAGTAAAGCTCCAGGCACAAACAGCCGCTCCATGTAGAAGACAGTCTTTTCCGTTGTTAAATATATTTTTATATTTATATGTTTTCTTAAATATATTTTAGAAACTACTTTTTGGTTTTTTTGGTTGTGTGTTTTTTCCATCTGACTGATAGATCCAGGATTGCTTGCTAGGCAACAGTACCCTCACCTATTCAGTCTTTAAGTGATGACGTATGAATCCTGCTTCCGGGCCCAAACTACTCTGCGTTTCATCAGGCTGCTGTGTTTTTAACATGTTTTACCGCTTTATATCTTGTTGTATTTAATCTCAACAAGCCCCTAAAAACACTCACTGTCGGCTTCTCTCGGTTTTTATTACCACTATTAATTTCAAAGTTCAGTTTTTAAAACCTTATGATGTAAGTACAGCTCAGCCCATGCAGCAGTATATTAATGACTAACCTCGTATTGTGGATTATCTCCGTTGTTCTCCTGACTAAAGTTTGGTCCGTTTACAGCATCCTGCCATGCGATTGCATTTGTCCCTGACCATCGGGAACCCTCACGTTAACTTTTATCAAGTGGAAAAAAGTTAGCGTTCATCCTCCAGCTTCACTGTGTTTATATTATGCTAACATAGCTGTGTCGCTAGCAATCACATAGGACATCATTATATAGCAGCTAGCCAAACTTCAGTAACCCTGCAAACGTCACTGTTGTTTAGTTTTCTGTCTTGACTTATGTTGGAAGTGACAGCAGAGCTGTACGTTTTAATTAGTTTCAAAAATCTCTCAGTCAGAACATGCTATATTATGTTTAGGCGGAAACTAGCGAGCTAACCCTCTGCTAACTTCTAACTCTGTTAAATTTAATAAATTCTGTTTTCATGGATGCCTGGATGTCAAACGAAATTGTTACACCTGGTAGAGCAGCAATGCTGATCATTTTATTAAGAATTTAGACAGTTTTTAACTCTCAGTGATGCCGCAGTGTTCATTTGACTTATGGACCTGCAGCGGAGTTTGGGCCCAGACACGGCTAATGACGTCAGACTTAAAGACCAGATAGTTCAAAAGTTCAGCTGCTTGCTGATAATCAGCCCATGCGTCCTCCATTTTACATTAATCTGTCGTCCTGTTGACTTCAGCCTCATGTTCTTGGACTTCAGCCGGCTACAGCAGCCTTGATCTTTGTGATCTTGTGCGAGCTGGAGAGCCACTCAGACCAGAACCTCAAGTAGGCAGAGAACTGGTTCATGAGCTGCTGCACTGAGACGGTGGAGTTGACATTTGACCTCAGGACGAGAGACTAAGCAGAGGACTGGCTGAGCATTGCTTGAGAGTCACAAAGAAGGCCCAATTATAGGTGAAGAGGAGCACCTTCATCTGCCAATAATCTGTGCCCCCCCACACCACCATAGATATACAGTTAAAGCAAAAAATATCTCTTCCAGTATTGTTAGCTTGCCCTGGTGTTAAGTTCAGACTCGTGTTTCAGTCTAACCTAACTTCTGACTTGCTTTGAATACACATTTGAAGAAGCAAATGATGATGAAGTGATGATTTATCTGTTTAGAGGAGGGGCTTAGTGAACAGTCACTCTTTACAGGGATAGTCTGAGTGGTTGTATAAAGGCTATTAGTTAAGCTAATATTTCATACCAACCTTGCACATAATGTAGATGACGACTGTTAGTTTTAGGATTATGCTTGCGTCTGGGTTGGACTTATATAAAAGAAACAATATAAAACTCCACGGAGAATCAAAAATCATTTCAACTACCACTTTGCTGTTTTTATGGTACCTCCAATTCTGTGTGTTATAAAACAAAAAGGCCAGGACTGGAGCAGCTTTATGAGAAAAGGGATTAGGTGACTTTTGACTTTACTTTTTTTTTTCCAGTCAAGAACTTTCTTCTCTCAACTCAGATCAAACTGTGGACATTTTTGTCAGTCTAGGGACTATTTGGTGTACGAGCAATAAGGGGGAAAGATTTCCATCTCATCGGCAGGTGTGACATGAAAAGTGGAGACTCCCGTCACCTCCCTTCCTCTCCTTGCCGAGGATATTGTGCTTCACATTTTTGTCTTTCATTTCTATATCTCGAGTAAAAGCTGCACAGCTTCCCAACACCTTTTTATAGTGACAAAGTGGTAAGCATTTTGGGTTTTGCTTGGAAAAGAAAATAAGACCTGAAAGCTAACTGGACGCTTTCCAAAGAGGAATGAAGTGTTGCTAAAGATCTGTATTGAGGCTAAAAAAAGAATACTCCATGATGTAGCTTGACAGTGTCTGTGTGTGTCTTTCTCACCAACACTTTTAAGTCTCCCTCTTTGCCCGTCCATCAGAACTTCTTTCAATTTCTTTTTTTTTACCCACCTCGCAGTTCAAAAACATTCCTTCCGCCTCTCCACTGCAGCACCGCAGCCTCAGCCCTCGACACCCCATCATTGCCACTTACGGCTCCGCGGGCAAATTTAGAGCATTATACATCAGGTTTCACTTTTTTTTTCCCTGAGATGTGCGATGTGGAAATGGAAATGTCATAACTCTGAAACATATAAACACTCGCTCACATTCTCCCGTGCAGCGCGCCTTCTGCAAATGTCACACAGGTGCTGAACATCTCCCCACAGTGACCTTCATTCATCAATGTGAAAAATCAGCAGAGCGCCCGGCGGCGTCGGTGTACCACACGGTCACTGTTTGTAAGGTGCGTCCAGGTTAGAAAGACATTATCCCAGCAAATACCCACCTGGTGCACGTGCCATAATTTATCCCAAGTGTGGAAAAAAAGAACTGCAGATCCATATGAGCTCGCTTCACCCCCTCCCCCGCCCGTCCTCCATCATCACTGCTGTTATATTTACTGTGGTCGAGTCAGGCATGACATTGCTAGCCTCAGCAATCTCTAGCAGCCCCGGGGTTGCCGTTGTCTTTGCTCCTCTGCCTTTTCTCCCTCTTTGGTTTCCAAATCATTTGTTACACATGCAATGGAGGAGATGGAAGGAAACGAGGAAAGGAGGATAAAAAACAAGGAGAGGAGACTAGGGCTAGAGATTTTTTTAGCTTATATGCATTTTCTCTTGCCACACCACGTCTGTCACTGTCTTTCTTCTTACTTTTAAAACATGAATTCTCCGTCTCCTGAGAGTTTTGTACTTGTATCCTTTCACAGGGCAACCCTTAAGACAGAATCCTTAAAAAAACTCTGGTTTTAAGTGGATTAAGTTGGCAGAATTACGTCTTAATGCTGCCGTCGGTGCAAGTAGGAGAAAGTGGGACACTGACATGAATGTGTGTTTGTTCATAGATAAACAAATATGCTAACATTTGGTGCGTACTCGTGGCTCTTTAATTAATATTTAAGTGCTTAGTAAGTTGCAAAGCTAGCCATGTGTTGTCATTTCTTTCATTCATCCCATGGCACTCCTGAATAAACATGCTGCTGAATGTGTCAGTCTTTTAGAAAAAAACAAAATCAAGAAATGAAACAAATTGAAAGAAAGAATGAAAAATGACACTTTTTAATATTTGATTAAAGACAGCTTCATCTAATTTAGTAATTTCATATCACATTCTTTGACTATATGAATAGTTTTGAGCAGAAAATGCTAATCACTGAATGGGTTTTCATGTTTTCTAAACACATTAAATAACTTATTGTGTATATATTGCTACAGAAAAGACGCATTGCAGCACCTTTTGGATTTAAATATAGAGACTACATTTCTATCCAACACATGGTGGCCTCAGGGAGGCACGGCAACGACCCAAAACATACAGCCAGAACGATAAAGAACAAGAAGGCAAGGCACTCTCTGGAGGTATTTACTGTTAAGGAAATATTGTATTATTTAGTTTGTATATATTTGTTTGGTTTATTTGTTCATTTAAAAGAACATTAAGTTGGCGGTGCAGTAAAGTCAGTCAGATAAGGGAAGTATGACGGATATTTGCTTTGATTACACAGACATTATGTAGGAGTGGGTTAATGGGTAATAGGTATTGATGTGTAAATAGCTTGAGCTTATTATAGAACACTGTACTACAGTATATTTCCAAGTAGGCCATTCGTTCTCATACTTTGTTTAAAGATGTGACACATTTTGGGTTCAGCTTAAAAGAAAGGCAGATGTAAAATGTAAAATTGAGGTCAGAGGTCAAATGTAACCTGCCATTGGATGCAGACTATAATATAAGATTTCCTGATCCTGATAGACCTGTATCAAAGAAAGTATAATTTGAAGCAAAGTTAACAATTCATGAGTTTATTTGCATTTGAAGATGAGGTCAAAGGTCAGATGTGTTTAGAATGTCTTAATGTCACTTCCTGGATACCTGTATGTTGAAAGTACAAACAATGGCAGTAAGAATCTTCATTTCAAACGGCTCTGTATAGCATTATTATCATCTTGACCTTTTAGGCTAACCTGTTGACCTTGAAGGAGAGGGCAGAGGTCAAATGTGACATGATATCTTAAATCTTAAACCACACTTGTAATAGACCTAGTTTCAAAGTTATACGGCTTTCTGTCAATTTTTGTCCAATAAATCATAAAGTTGACCTTGAAGACCTTGAACTGGAAGCCAGGTTTTGATGGATGATTAACATGACCGCACTCTGCACCCCTACCAAGTTTTCTCAGAATTCCTTCAAGTTATCATGTTTACAGGCAGAATGATGGCATGCATGCAGATACTACAAAATAATAACCTCCTTAGTGGAAGTAATTATTTTTAGCAACAAGAAAAACAAAAATGCACGGAGTCCATCAAACCATCATGGAGTCAGTTAGAGAAATTAAATGAAGAACCAGAAGAGAGCCGAATCCTTAAAAACGGGATGAGTTTTCCAAGTTGTTTGGAACAAGCTACCTGCAAAGTACCTTTAAAGAAGAATTCAAAACATTCTCAACTGCTTTAAGTGGTTTTTAAACAAAGAGCCGTCCAACATTCATAAGAATTAAGATCTGCTATGGTTTCCATTTATTAGTACCTCTGAAGGAATAAAATGACCACTAGGTTATAATAAAGGCTTTGCAGTGCAGAAGTAGTCCAGTGAGGGTTTATGGACCCAGTCTTGGTTTTTGCGTCTGGCAGGTAGTTTCCTCATCAACTGCTGGGAGGCAGGAGCTCCACTGGTACTCCTGCAGATGATATCCCATAAATCATAGCAAGAGGTTTTCATCTCACTCCTGCAGAGTCACGCTGGATCGATGGATGAGGCGAGGGGAGGACCGGCAGCCGATGCCGCCTCAGGCTCACAGACAGATCACATGCTTCTCTCAGCAGTCGGCTGCTGTTAACACAGAGCAAGCCTTCATGGTGAATAAGTTGGAGTAGCTGGACTCAGCAGCCCACAAATGGAAACTCGTTATAAATGTTTACCGGCATACACAATCCATTATGGCTATGCTTTGTGGAGTTAGACACAGGGAATAAAGAAACCATCGCTTTGAAGTCAGCAGCAGGAAGTTTTTTAAAGAAAGTTTGTCTCATCATTGTACCCACAACACCTACAAAAGCCTAAATTGACAACTGAAGCTGGAGTCACTTGCTGCATTTGTTTCCGTTTCAGCTTTTTAGCACTTTGATCTTTTTGAAGAAAAATGTATATTTTGCCTTGAGCTGCAGCTTGTTTCAGCCCCAGATGTGACTGTTTCAGTAGCATGTAGCTGCTCAGGACCAGGCATCTTAAAACCTTTTAGCATCTCCACTCAGAAAAGGAATGGGTGGTTGTTACATTTACAAAAGTCTAAAAAAATTGTAATTTTAACAAAATAGTTTCATGTTTCTATGGTCAACATATTTAAATCATGTAGGATCTGTATGAAGCAATTCAACAACTTAATTTGTTCTTGTTGAGATGACATGATACGATCTAGTAAGAGTGGTTAGTTGTCTGGGCTCAGGAAATTCCCAAGATCACACGAGATTTGAAACTGCAGGAAAATCACTGGAGTTATAAGAGACACACACCACACGTGTGCTGTTGCTGTTTATTGTGGTTTAACCTGTCGAGGACAAAATGTAAAGAAAATTCAAGCTGTGTAATCATAGCTGTCCTACTTTTGTTAAGTAAGTGGATTGACAGCTTGGAGGCGTGGTGGTTAGCACTACTGCCTCACAGCAAGAAGGGTTCAAATCCATAATCTGACTAGTTGGCAGTGGGTTCTCCCAGGGTGTTATGGTTTCCTCCCACAGTTAAAAGTCATGCACTTATTGGGGTTAGGTTAACTGGTGATTATAAATTACCCATGAGTTGGTTGTCTCTGCGTTTAGCCCTGGAGACCTGTCCAGGGAGTACCCTGTCTCTTACCCTATCACATCTGGGATAGGCCCCAGCCCCCGTGCCACCCTGGTAAAGATAAAAGGATGGGTGGACTGGAGGTTTTGTAAATCCATTAAGATTTTAGGTTTCTTTGACTTTGTTGAGAAAATTGTGAAGGATTAAAATATTCCATGAGCTCTGCTTACTTTATCTAAACATGTTTCAGTCACCTTATCAACACAAAATGCACAGGCTTATTGAATGTGAATGTGTGAATGTCGAGTTAACTCAGTTGTTTAAGTTGCTGCCAAAGCAAAAACTATTGAATTAAGTAAATCCAACATGTTCTTTTTTCCAGTGTCCACATCAGTGGCATCTGATCTAAGGTTAGCAGTAGGGCTTGTGTTAGGATGCAATGAATATGTGAGACTTTGTCTTCTAGTTTCTGAAAGTTGGCCATTTAACAAATAGTTAAAAACAAAACACACCCTAGACGAGCTTCTGGTGGAGGTTTATGATCTAGGACAGTGATGCCAAACTTTTTTATGTTGGTGTGAAATTATGAATTAAAAATGAATCGCCATGGGGGAGGTGTTCATTAGAAGGAAGTCCAAAATGTACGCCTTCTTCAATCCTGGCCCGTGGGATTTATGTTTGACACCCTTGGGGTATTTTTTCTAGCACAGTTTTTGCCCTGAAATAACAAATGCAACACCTCACATGTGCTCACACTATTACATATTACCCCCATCTACGTGACAGTTCCTCACCAGCTTAGAGGTGTTGCTTTCAGCTCACCTTTATTCAGAGAGTCTGCAGTATGAATTAGCGCTCCTCACAAGCTCGGTCAGTTTCACAAAAGCTGCAATCAAGAAGGTGAGCGCTGAAAGGGAGCACTGTGGAAACAGTTAAAGACTCACATGAATTAGTTATGAAATTCTTACATCCTACATTCATGTATTGCTATCAGTGATAAATAACTGTATGGATAAGCATGAGACAAACTCCACTGCTCCCACAAGAACACTACTGGTGGTAGGCTGGGGTTAAATCCCAATAAGCTGTTACAAAAGTGCCTTTAAAGCTGTTCAATTAGTCCCTTCCAAGTGGGTATACGTCAGTTTTGCCAGAGAACCCTTTGGGATTTGAACCGCTAACCTCAGCGTTGTCAGTGCTGTGCCTTTTTGGCAGAGATGCACGGTGCATGCTGGGGGCCTTATAAATTATTACATCCGATGCTTCATTTATCTCCATGCATCAAGCTCAAACTCCCACATCTCCCCATTCTGCAGTATTTCAATTTTCTGAGGAGATTCATCAAGAAGGGTTCAATACTAATACAATAATGCACACGGTGGCCGAGCGCCCCTCTGCAGCATCGTCAAAAGGCTAGAGATGCATAAATAAGAGATAAAAACAAACAGATAAATAATGGGAAAAAGTGAGAGAAGTGCCAGCGTGCAGCGGTAGATGTAGGATAGATATTGCTTCTGATGCCAGAAAAACCTTGATTATTCTGCTCCATCTCTTTCTTTATGTCACCTCTCCCCCCTCCTTACCCTGGTTGATACCCTCTAAAGAACAAAAATGGGAGAGAAAAGGGGATTATAGGAGGGGAAATAGATCACTATATTTCTGCAGGCAGAATACACTTCCCCTAGAATGAAAAATTGCTGTTACATACAGTATGGGCGCCTGTAACCCTCTGCAGATGAAATATCCACTGTCTTTCTCGCTCACACACACTTGACAAAAGTTTTCTTTGATATGAGGGTGCGCTTGCCAGAACCGAAAGACAAACCAGAGGCTTAAATAAAAAGACAAGGACACAATGAGAGCAGAGTTAGATTTTAAGCCAGGCATCTTGAGGTGGTTGTTGTATTGTCAAAGATGGAGGTTAGAACAGAAGGCCTCATCCAGCCTGTGGTCCAGCCCTTACAAACCAAATCTGACATCTTTGCTTTTTTCTTTTTTGCCTCCTCTCATGTTTCACCTTCCCGTTCTCCCGCTCAGTCTGCTCCCCTCTGCTCTGTTCTCTGTCCTGAGGCACGGTGGTGCAGACAACGAATGGTCTGCTCGGTCAAAGGCTGTATCTTACACTTAGGTGGCGAGGGCAAAAGAATCAGCCTGGGTCAGTCGCTGCCTTTCAAGTGTTCCCATCATCCATGTAGGATCGCAAAACACACAGGACCACACGGCTGGTTGTTGAAAAATCTGAAGACTAGTTCCTCAAGTTCCAAATCTGGTCTCACAATTGGATTAAAAAGTTATATTTGTGAAGTCATTCTTGTGTATGTGTTGTGTTGCCTGCCTGTATGTGTATTGACAGTCAGGAGGTGGATATAGGGTGCAGAGTTGTAGGGTGATAATGCTGCGAATGCAGATGCTAAAAAGTAGGCATATAAGTCAGGAACGTTTGTATTTCTAACTGTTGAGTTAAAGTACAGAAGCGGGGCTTAAAGAGATTGGCAGGAGTAAACCGTAATGTGTGACATGTATCTGACTTGACGTTAAGCCAGAATAATCAGATTACATTTACCCTTAGGAAGTGATAAAAACTCTTAGATGAGCGGCAAAAACATTTTCTATACTAAAAGATGAACTCTAGATTCCTTTGATGTAGTACCTCTGGTTATATGCCTAGGTTTTTAATTTTGATTTTAATGTGGGAGCTTATGAAATAATTGACATTTACATGACAAAAAGCATCAACTTGTCAGCAAAGAAACCGCAAACGATCTCCGCGGAGGGCTAAGGGTTGTCTCATTTTTGATATTTGCAAAAATCTGAAGACGGTAACATCACTCTTTGCTACACTGTCAAGTACTTTATGTGACATGAGCTGAGAGGAAGAGGAGCAGATTTTTAAATTGCTGACTGTTAAGCTGGTGTAGCTTGTGGGTTTGATGGACTGTTGAAAGAGAGGAAAGGTTATTAGAAATGTGTCCAGAACTACTTAGGCTAACATATCTTACAAGACAAATCTGCACAGAAAAAGTGTAGAGTTGGTGGGAAAAGCATGAGAAAAGAAAGGAGCGTCTGCCGGAAACAGAGAGGGTCTGTCAAAAAAGTATCATCTTTTCACTGCGTTTTATGTGATGGATTGTTACTTTCAAATCGTGTGGGCTGCAGTTGGGTAGTATATTATCTGTAAAACTGCACCTTGTGTGTGGGATGCAGTCCAGTACCATAATTGGTTGTGGTTTGAAAAAGTTTGAAATCAAAGTCTAAAATTTTACTTCGATTTTACTTTTAGTCGATGCAGTTGGCAGCTCAGCAGACATGGATTTATTTGAATGTGTAGTGTACATTTATCAAATTTCTGCCCACCACTTGTTGATTTTTCTGGTGTTAAAAAAAAACAGTTTGACAGCGTCATATATTACAAGGTGTTATATCACAAAGTTGATTTAAAATACAAAAACAGTTAAAAATACTAAGCTTTTCTTAGCATGCTATGGCCACACTGAGCAAACTTTTAGCGAAAGCAAAGGCAGTGTCACCTGCAGTTCATTAAAAGTAGGGATTTCATTACTGTAACGTGTTTATTTACCACATCATAATATTGATCAATAACTAAAATGGTTCTGAAGTTAATAAAAAACATAAATTGGAGGAGAACTGTTAAATATAGAAGATGAAGTCTGTAAGAACCTTTTATTAGCTGCAGCTAGCCATTTAAGCTAATATTCACTTAGTTTGCTCTTTGGATAAAAAACCAAAACAAAACGTTGAGCGCTTCAGTTGTTATAATTGTCACAAGTGAACATACAGTTATTCATATTTGACTCGGGTTTATTGCACTGTCCACTTGCTTTTGTTAAATTTAGTGCAAAGCAGGTGAGAGCTGCTAATGTTATTAAAAACCTCAATAAAGATGACAATTTAATATAGTTATTAACGTACTGCTAGTCCACCTTTTATATTTTGTTAAAAGAACTCTTTGGCGTCTAGCACATTAGGCTTTCTTCACTGCTGGTGTAGCTGGTAGGCTAATTAGCAAGATAAGCTAATGATTCCAGTTTTGACTGTGTAAAAGATGGCAGTAGCCAGAGTGGCCTCACCCACTAGTTTGTGGGCACATGTTTTGAGGTTTAAACGTTTTTCTTTTGGCCATGGCTATCTTGGTGTTTTGAATAAAGGTCTCCACCATTAGCTAGCACTAATTAGCTAATTAGTGCTAGCTAGCTAGCTTTGTTTGAAAGGTGAAGCTATTTCAAGCCACTGTTATTTTTAATTAACATAAAAAACAAAACAAGCTAAACCCATTTACTTTACTTACTGGAGAAACTGAAGTGTCAATTCACTTTGTGTGTTTGTTTTTTTGTTTTGTTTATTTCTGCTGTAAAATTATTGAGAATCTTTGAGATTGACTGATTTTTAGAGCAGTCTTGAAGTAGCCAGCTGAAGACCTGCAGTTTGGCTTCCTGTTTTTCAGTCCTGGGTTAAAGCAGTGAAACTCCCTTGTGCTTCATGATTTTGAACAAACACACCTCCCTCCATTTCGGTAAGCCTCTTCAGTAAGCTGAGGAGTAATGGTGTAGTTAGCGAGGGACGCCGGAATGAAGAGAGGGTGAGAAACAGGGAAGGAGAGCGATTCAAGGAGTACAGACTTTAGATTGAAGTCATGTGAAGGAAGGAATAGAGGCGAAGGAGGGGATGGAGGGATTGTCTTGGCAACCGTCTACTAGTTCCTGTGTCTTCCTGTCAGAGTGTGCATCAAAGACTGCATGCATTTTGCCTTTCTGCTCGGCTCTGAATGAAGGAATTAGCAGCAGCTCAGTTCCTGCTATTTATAGCTTGTAATAGAGAGAGAATGAAAGGGAATGTGTGCATGGATGTTTGTGCTGTGTATGCATGTTCATGCACTTCACATGATCCCAACAATCTGCTGTGTGTTTTTAAATGTTTTGTTGCATTCGTGTGGGTCATTGATTTGATCGACTCTCCTGTCCTTCCTCCATCTTGCTGTTTTTCTGTCATTATGGTTGCCCTCCTCTCCTGTCCTCTCCCAGCATTACTACATCGTTCCTCTTTTCACTTCACATTCCCACCATTTTACCTCCCTGCTGCCTTCCCTCCTTCCTCGCTCTCTCTCTTCAGCCCCCCCACATCCTCCTTGCATTTCTCACAGCTTCCCAGTCATCACCATATGCTTTGGATGAGCAATGAAGGCAGAAATAGGATTTAGCAGTAGACAGTCCATTTAAATGATCTTTTTAGCCGCAGGAGAGTGAATTGACTTTACAACAGTACTTAAATATTAAGCTCTCGTTCTTTGACTATCCATGTTCTTTTGGCTTGGCTTCTGTAGCAGCGCTCCAGCACAATCTGGGATATCATCTGAATTAACTCGGGGATTGATGGAGTGCATTTAATGTGATTTGATGAAGTCTAATATTCCGTGTCTTATCAATTAGACATTCCCTGTGATAACACGCTCGCTCCCACACGTGTGCCTTTTGTAGGTTTAAAACCCCCAAATACTCGATAAGCTGTTCCTTCCAGTGGCGCTTCTTCAAAGTGAAAAATGTCCACCTGTTCAAAAAATGTTTTTATCTTTTATTATTTTTAATTATTTATTTTTTAAAAGAAACAAAAAAGTAACCTCGTGTTGGTAATGCATTGTTTTAAAGCTGCTTGTTTTAAAGCCACATGTAATGATATCTCCTTTTTATTTAAATATTATTTTACCAGGCCACTTTATTAATAGCTTCCTAGTTCCTCACTTCCTACCTTCCTAGTATATTATCTGTCTAGGAAAACCCATAATGCATTTGCTTGTGTCCATGGTCCATGGTCCCAGTCTATTTTGTGCAGCCACTGCTAGCAGGGTAGCTGTGGGCCTCTCCCACCTTATAGTCGCTGTTGCCTGAGATGTATTCAGCAGCTGATGTCAATAGCCAGCGTTCCTCTGTAAAGCACAACTTGCAGCCGGAGGAGAACTGTGCTGATCTCATTGAGGCTACAGAGGAAAACAAGGATTGCCCTCTTGTGCTGCAGTCGAACACAGCGGGGTTAGAATTCATCCGCAGGAAGGAAGACTCGCTGGAGGAGCAACTGATTACTTTTCTTAGCTTGTTAAAATGTCACAAAGCAGGAACAAAAATACTTCCAGAGAAGAAGCGTGTACATTTAAAGTCTTTTTATGAAGTGCTTCTCACTTCATCCTGTTTTCATTTTGTGTCACGATAAGCGTCTGGCTACTAAAACGTCAGATACTGGTTGATGAAAACTGGAACACAAGTAAATATTAAACTTAAACCAAGCAAATGGTAAAAAAATCCGTTGTGCATGCGAACATATCCACAGCTTTGTATCTCTGGGATAACGCCATGAGTAAGCCACTTTATACTGTTAGGATTCTGAAGCTGTGTTTTTCTGGCACAGCCTCAACACAGCTCAGATTTTGTGTAACGTATAGCAGGAGAGAACAGTCATAAATCGCCGCACACTTCGCAGTATATTTGCCTTTTATAATTAATCCTCCGGTTTATTGATATCGTTCACATTTTGAGCAGCTGAGTCAGGCATTTCGGGGCAGCACGGTCAGCTGCCCTGTTACCATGATGTTGATGAGACCAACAGTGTTGGGAAATTACTCAGCAACGCTGTGAAACAGAGATAAGCTCAGAGTATAGAAGAGGAGTAGTGTCCTGCTGAAGGATTTTATTGAATGGCAGCACAGAAACGAGTGAAACTGATCCCAAACTTTCTGGTTATAATTAGTCGATTTGATCCCCTTGTGCTTGATGTTTACTGTGTTTTTACTTGTAATGGAAGCGAATCATGATAAAACCTTATTCAGGCTGAGCACAGATCTGATCTACCTCTGTTTTAGGTGTCCCTGGAAATTAGAAACAGATCGTGTTCTCAGACTGAAAGTGCACTGCAAGTGTTAATAAAGTAACCTTGAGAAAAGAAGATATAGGAAGATCAAAGAGCCCAGCAACCTGTGAGGCATACAGCAAGAAGAAGAATTCAGCTGTCTGAGGATTAATAATGGCTGCAGTTTGCCTCAAGGCTTAGCTACTGAAGATGCACATGTATGCAAACAGACACACACACAGTCATAGACTTGTTGGTGCATATACACATTTAGTCACACTGCTCACTGTGCACTAAGAGGTATGTTGCTGCCTCCTATCCGCTCCTCTCTCTCTCTCTCCTTTTTGCTTACACACTCACACACACACACACACACACACACACACACACACACACACACACACACACACACACACACACACACACGTACCCGTCGTCTCTTTCAGTGCAGCTCAAAGGGCCATCTCTTCAGGGCTTCTGAAGCTGAGGTCGCCTGTGGCAGTGAATGCAAATTACCCCTCCTACACACACACTCGCACACAGATACAAACACACACGCAGACGCACACACACACAGCTTCCTATGCCAGATCCCACTGCTAACAGTGCCTCCCACAACACTGAATGGTAAGGGTAGAGAGGAAAAGAAGATTTAAAAAAGGAAGGAATAGATACAGAGAGCAGGAGGTTATCCAGAGGTAAGGCCTCCTCCTCTGGAGGAACAAGTCCGTTGATATCCTCACACAGGAGAAAGTCAATGAATCACATGCAACCCAATTCATCACGGGTTAGCAGGAGACGCTGCTCAAGTCAGGGAGACGCTGTTTGTTGGAGATGAAAGTGCGGCTCAAACACCTGGACTAAAGCACTCATGCGTAGGCACACAGATGCTGACGTGCACAGATGTACAGTGTGGCGTGTCATATAGCATGCAGGCGGAATCACGTGCTTACTGTAAAATAACAAAAAAATGAACTATTTATATATTCACAGATTCACAGTTTGGATTCTTTGATAAGTTAAAACAGATTAGAAGAACTGTACCCACACCATGTAAGCTAGCATTAGGACACAACGGCACATTTAATATCATATCATCAGAATGTGGTGGTGTATTAAACTACCAGCTTGTATTTGTTATTGCATTATGCAGTTTTCAGTCTTGGAACACTTTCCGTTTTATATCACTGTCAACACTCTTCTGCAGTGTTGTGTTTTTGCGAGATCACGTGCGGCTTTTGGCTCTGTCCTCAATTTGTTCTGTAATGAAATTAAGAAACAGCGTACATTCAGTTGTCACTAACCAGCAGCTCACTGCCGTTACGCACAGTGACGCCAGTTTGGCCGTCTGGGAGGCTTTTTACCAGCAGCACGTGCCGCACACTCATAGCGGTGCAAATTTCAGCACCACGGACAGCGTCACAGAAACTGTAACTGATCACAGTTTGAAGACACTCTGCTTCTTCCTTCCATCAGGCTTTATGGAAATTCACCTCACATAATGCTTACAAGTGAGCTTTCAAGTAAGTAACCATCTGCTCTTACAACCAAAACAAAGGAACGTTTTTGCTATTCAGAGTTTATGCTCATCTATCATACTATTCATGTCACAGGAGTTTTCTATATCATCACAATTCAAACTAGTATGAATTACAGTCATCCTCAGCCATGAATACTGTGTTATATTATTGTTATTTCACCTGTATTAGTAGTTGCAAGCTTTAGTCCAACCTCTCTACTTACTGTGGGGGAAATATTTATTTGATCCTCTTTTGAATTTGTAAGTTTGCTCACTTACAAATGAGCAGTCTCAATTTTTTATGATAGTTTAATTTTAATGAAAAGAGACAGAAAAGACAGATACAGTGAGACGCATTACATAAAAAAGGATCATAAAATTGTTAAAGTTTTATGTCACTGAGTCAGATAAGTATTTGGTCCCCTACAAACCCAGCCAGGAGGCAGAGAAATGCTGAGTATGACCAAAACAACACCTTCCCCTGCTTTGGGCACAGGGCATTTGTTCATGTATCCTAAAATATTAGACTATAATCTACTTCCCTCAACCAGAACACTGAAGATGGGTCCTGGATGGGTCTTTCAGGATGACAGAGACCCAAAACATACCACTAAGGCAACAAAGGAGTGGCTAAAGAAGAAGCACAATAAGGTCCAGAGTGGTCCAGCCAGTCTCCAGACCTTTAACCTACAGAAAATCTGTGCAGGGAGTTTGCCAAAATCCTTCCTGAGATGTATGCTACCTTGGTGACTGACTACAACACTAACTACAAATGCCTTACCACTGTGCTTGCCAACAAGGCTTTCTCAACCAAGTGCTAAATCTTGTTTTGCTTGGCGATAAGATATTTATTTCACTCAGTTACATGCAAATCAATTTAAAGTCTTGAGCATCACCATAACATATGAATGAACTAACTGTTGAAACATTCTGCATGATGCAAGAAAGTCAAGCTAATCACAGATAGAGCTTGGGTCTACGTGTAGGTGATGTTGATTCCTACATTTAGCTTTAAATTTAAGCAGAAAAACTTTAATAACTAATGGAAACACAAGTGATTCTATGAGGTATTTTTTTCCATGAAGTGCTAAACTTTTAATTTCTTATCAAAGTTTTTCTTCTTTTTTTTATGGATCTAATCAAATACCTTTTTAAAGCTAACAGAGCTGTTCCCCACCTGATTTTTACAGTAAATGATGCTGCTACGGGTTTAGTCTCTACCTGACAAAACACATTACACTGTTGGGTTGTATGTATGATGTAGCTTGGGGAGATAAGGTGGCTTGAAAAAGAGATGGCAATTGAACTGTCCAAAAGCATTAAAATAACATGTTCTACCACTGCTGTCAGCTCTGCCTTATTTCCCAGACGTCTCCTTTAGTTTTGCGCTCAAGTTTAATAGGATTTTACTCCCATTTTAGAAGACCTTACTGAGCTAAATTAATATTAATGGAAAATCTCAGATGGTTTCATTATTCAGACTTAGCAGGGTTATTTAAGAGTGGACTTTTCCTTCAATGGAATATGCACAACTGACAAACATAAGGAGAGAGGCTGAAAAGCCAAAGGAAGACACAAAAGGTATAAAAGTATGTATATAAGCATGTTTCTGCATCTTTGTCTCCCTCCTGGCTTTTTGACCCAAATTACTCCCTTTGCTCCATCTCAGTACTCCGTCAGGGGTCCACTCTGTCAGCATTAGGAGCTGTGCCTCATCTGCTCACTGGTTAGTAATGTCCCAGTGCTGCAGCCCGCGGTGGAATAAGCTCTTACAAGGCTGCACTGAGAGGACCGAGCGCTGAGATGGATTTAGATGGTGGAAAATAAAAAAGTGTCTGCCCCAAACCAGCTTCACTGCTTTGTGTCATCGCTCTCAGAGCAGCCGGCAGAAGTTACTCAGGCTCTTTTATTAAGACATGCCCAGATTGCTGTGTGCACTGACCGTCTCCATCCTAAAGTTTTTTTTATTTAGTGGAATGTGTCAAGTAGGATCGTGTGTAACTATTTAGAATTTCATTTTAAATGTACGCCATCATTTACAGAAAATAAAACGTTGACCTCTGTTGATTCCACTTCTGCGAGGCTTTTACTGCTGCAGATGTACTTCGTCTGCTACAACCACTGGTTTATGGTGGCTAATGGTTAGCAAATTTTAGCAAACTGTAATGTAGTGTAGTGATGTATTTGTTTTCTAAAAATGTGTTTGTATTTAGAGCCTAATAATGATCTATGTGAAGCAACAGGCTCAGGAGTATATATTCTTCTTTTCTCTTCCTTTCAAATTAGCTTGTGTGTGTGCGTTTGTGTGCAAGGTATGATTTTATGAGGTTTTATTTGTGTGTGTGCCTGCTTTGGTGCTCCTCCAGTGCAGGAACCTACTGCTCATTGTGGTTGAAAGTAGTAATTTTACTTTTTCACTGGCTCATTTTGTCTCTTCATTCACTCTGCCGGCACTTTCATTATCAATGCGTGCGCACTGATGCACTGATGCGTGAAACAATCCATTTAGCTGTTAGCGTGTTTCAGAGATGAAGCAGTCTATAGCTGATTATTTAGAGAAAAAACAAAAATGAGGAGAAAGAGCGGCAGAGGCTGATGAAGAGTTAGAAACAACAAGAGGTCCCAACTAAACGCAATTGATGTGAAGTCAGGGAAATACTGAATAAGTCAGTAAGGCAACAGCCACTGCTGGGTGTATGAGGGCAATTCTGTGGGTGTATGTGTACTATGTCTACATATCTTTGTGGGGACCAAACATTGAAAGTCTACTACACTTGTGGGGAGTTTGAAGGCATTTTTGTGCTTTTAGTGTCAGGGTTACATTTAGGTTAGGCATTTATTTTTGATGGTTAGGTTTGGAGTAAGTGGCTCGGGAAAGCATTATGTCAATTAGATGTCCCCACAAGGATACGAAAACATGACTCTGTGTGTGCATGTATGCTTATTTAAACATCTTTGTGAGGACCAATTGGCATGCCACTATACTTGTGGGGTCCAACATTCACTTCTTTTTCATCCTGGCGTTGTTCCCGCTGGTGCAGGGTCTGGTCTTCGGCAAAGGTTTCTCCCATTTGGTTTTCTCCAAGGCGTCCTCAGGTGATGCGTTGACACCCTTAATGTCTTCCTTGATTTTGTCCATCCACTGTTTGTTCGGTCTGCTTTGAGGCCGGCTTCCTTCTGGGTCGATCCTCATAGTCGTTTTTGCTACAGAGTTCTCATCGCTTCGAATCACGTGTCCATACCACCTCAGGCGGGACTCTAGCATCTTTTCCTTAATTAAGGCTACACCTTCGGAGCATGCGCATCTCCATGGTGTTTAGGGCCTGCTCATGTGTGGTCAATGCAGGCCAACATGCAGAGCTATGCGGGCTACTGGGCAGACCACTGCGGGTCCAACATTCACTTGTGGGGACCAAATGCCAGTCCTGATGAATTTGAAGGCATTTTTGAGGCTCATAATGTAGTTTTGGGCTTAGTGTTACAGTTAGGTTTATGCTAACCCTAATCATTTCCATTGATTATAGTTAGGGAAAGGGAATGCATTACGTCAATTCGATGTCCTCACTAAGATGTGAAAATGTGTTTGTATGTGTGTTCTCATTGTCAGAAATTTGGCTTTTCTATTGGAGGAAACGGTAAACTTGTCTCACAGAAAACAGCATTAGAGAAGACACAATACTGAAATCAAATAAATACACATATTAGCATCAATCAGAAACTTCACTTACGGACATACATGGATGTAGCCTCAGTGATGTCACCTGTTGGTCCTCAACTTTTGGATTTTGGCTGCTGCCATGTTTGCCTTTTGGAGCTAAAAGTAACCAGATTACATGCCAATACAACCAAGTTCCAGTTAACCCTTTAAAGCCGGTAGGAGCGGGCACACTCCATTTTGCGTAACTATTTTTAAATCCGGGTAGCACTGCAACTACGTACGCTAGCGCAATAATATTTTTGCATATGAAACCAGAGGAGTTGTACTTACATCTTATGCCATCAGCTTGTCCTAAGTCAGGTTTCCTTCCACATATAGCTTTGCAAAAACTGCATAAAAAGCACTTGCAGCAACAAAAACATAATATTCCAGAAACACGCTTTGCCGATCCGATCAGCTGTTTGTAACACTTCCTACGTCCATCAGCACGAACTATCACATGTCCGCCATGTCCTGCCCGAAACCGGAAGTGACGTCATTTTGCGGAAATGTAGTTTTCTACCATCAGGACCTTATGTGCCTATACTTGTGTTTTTAAAAGTTATGTTTGACTTTATGACTTTCTGTGTCGTTTCTGGGATGCTGAGGACTCAAATTGCACTGCTGGAAATAGTTTATTTTGATGCATAAGCTGTTTCTTTTGCAAATTTGTAGTATAATATTTATTTTTGTTTTTCCTGCAGTATATAAAAATTGGTGTATTTCAAAAATAAAACTATGAAGACACTTAAAATAAATTTCCTGTGGTGGGAAACTATTTTGTGCAACTTTTTTGTATTTACAGTTTTGAGGGATAAGCCTCTTAAATTTCTCTAACTAGAAATATATGTTAAAAAAACAAAAACGATTTTACATTTTTTGTAATTTATTGCACTTTTTTGCAATTTATGTAATTACTATGCACTTAATGCAGACATATTATTAACATTTGGGCTATAATGGTTGTATTGATGTATATCAATTTGAAATGCTCCCAAAAATGGCTCCACAGCATGTAAAAATATAATATAAGCTCTGGCGGACTCGGTTCTATGCTAGGTCTTAAAGGGTTAAGTTCTGGTTACTAACCAGAGATGGATTAAACTTTCATGCGAAGTAATGTTTATTCTCTTAAATTATTTTGTTCTGGATTTCTGTGCAGTGTTATGAGTTTAAGTGTTTAGCATTTAGTAACCCGAAAAATATCAAGTGCAGCTTCCTGGGGCTCTGACAGTCTTTGTAGTGTGAGGTGAGTAAAGGAAAAAGTCTGTTCTAATTGAATAATTTAATCGTCTAAAGCAGTTTTACAGAGGCAGAATTTTGATTAGTGATCCAGTACCTATTGAGGCATCCTATGGATTGAACTGTTGCCTTTGTAAAATATAAATCTAGCCAAATGATGTGGTTAAATCTCTCTTTGGGTCTTGTTTTGGTCTTTCACCTGTGATTTTATTTATTTGACAGTTTTTCTGTTCTCAGTGTGTAGCGCTATAAAAACAGAGAAGCACAAAGTGAGCGTAGTCCCAAACACTATTTGAGTCCATACTCGGTGTCACAGTCACTTCAGTTCTTGTCTGCATGGTGTCTGTTTAGGAGAACAGGCTGCTTCTGTGTATCATGCAGTGGAAGCAGCTTTGGTGCTAAAGAAGACTTTAAAGCCCACATAGATGGATAAACAGCCACAGTGATCTTGGACCATATTAGAAGGTTATTGCACAGATCACCAACAAGCCTTTGTTTGGGGCAGAAATAGCCCAGGGGTTGAATGACTGTTCAAACACACAAACACAGATTGATGCCTTTGTGTTTTTCATGAACAGAGGCAACAGAAGACAATACACCGCAGAGATTACCTCTGAGATGAAATACTACATGAAATGGCAACAGAGCAGCTGAGCCTGTCGGCATTTTTGATAGCTCAACAGAGCAGCCTCCCGCCATATTTTTCTTGTTTCCCCGTTACCTCCTCCACCTTCCCCATATGTCAGACAACATAAAGACTTGTTGCTCTTCAAAGGTTAGCCTAATAAAGAGCACACACATCTCTGCTGACAAAACTGCAAATGTCAAAATGGTTAAAAAGCAAACTTTTCTGAGCATAGCTCTTATCTTATACGTGGAGTGATGAACAGAAGATGCTCTTCTAATAGACGCAGGGCATTATGGGATATGGGGTCTGTGTCTTTATAGTATCTTATCACCTCTGCAGTATTAAGAGTAGAAATTGACTAGATAAGCACAGGTGCGAATTGGGAATTTGAAATATCGTAGTATGTGTGTCTTAAATTGTGATTATTTTGTTAAAACTGAACTCCAGACCTCTATAACTACTGCTTTCACAGAAAAAGAAGAGTTTGTGTTTTTAAAAATCTATCATTTCTGCACAAATTGATTTCAAACTAATGCCGTTGCTTGTTGCGATCTTGCTGTGATTCATTGCACTCAGAACAATGGGATAGCCTTCTTTTGAAAGGCAGACCATAAGTCAGTAGTAATCGGATATAATCACAATATTTGGTACAGTAATAATGGTGAAGTGGTGAGCTGGCAAGCCTCGTCAGTGTAATGTTTGGAGTTGCTACCTGCTGAAGCCATTGTTTGCACTGGCACTGGGGTCCTCAATTACAGCGAAAAGCTTAGAAATGATGACGTGTGTTTTAGACCTAATATCACTTTGCTCCCCAGCTTCTGTTATTTACATTTAACAGTTATGAGCTCGCTGCTTTGTGAAGCTGGTGAGAGATCACCAGTTTATTAGGATACTTTTATATACTTTTACTTTACTTTTATATACTTTTACTTTTAGATTATTAACTATGGCCAGAGTTAGAATGAATAAAGTCAGCATACAGTGTGTACCAATTTTTTTGTCCGTCACCCAGTGAAAGGTTTATGCCACAGCTGCCCTCAGTTACCAGCACTGGTAATTACCAGAATCATCATTGTTCCTGTAATGGTTAATCCATCTGTATACCCAAGCTCTTTAAACAAAATTATGGTTTTAATGCTAAAATATTATTATCACTGTTATGCTTATTTTTTATTAATTAATTACAGTTATTTACTTGCAGTCTTGAACAGAAAGTTAGTTTTAGTCCTTGAAAGTTCAAATGTGAGAATAAAGTTTTTGACAGATTTCTTTTCTTTCTTGTTTTCATCACAGGTGAACAAATGCATTTGTTAAGCACTTTATGTGCAAATGAGCCAAAAGCTCATCTTTCAGTCTGCAGTCAGTCGATGAAATGAGGAGTCGCACCAAGGCCCGGTTCAGTTATATAACTCATTCGAAGCTACTTTAGTAAACTCAAAGAGTAACAAGGAAATGGGCAAAAGTCTTTCATTTTTTGAGCGCTTAATAATTACGAAACGTAAAACTTGTTACTTTTTTAATCACAATTTTGAATATATAATTTTCTGTTTAGTATAGGTGGAGTGTGACTGATTTATTGGTGTTTTAGTGGTTTATTGGTATTGGCATTGATAATGACTGGTAATATGAGTGTTGCTATTTGGTTTGCTCAGGGTGCTTTGCAACTTTCCATTTGGGCAGCGGGTAAAACGAGTAAATGAAAGGATTTTTTTAAATGGATATTGGTCTTAAAAATCGCACATGAGTTGGGCTCTGAATGTAACAGGGACATTGCCATACACTTCACTGCAGAAACGGGGGGCTGCTGTGGAGGTTTCTTCATTAAAATGTGAGTGCAGTGAACAGAGTTTGCGCAGTGTGTTCTCTGTGACATATGAAGCAATATAACGATTTTTTTCTTTATTTGTTCACCTTATAAAAAGTTAATGCAGCAGCACGACCCCTCACTCAGGTTCAGCGTGGGTTAAGAATAGCAGAATGTCTCACTCGTGGTTGATGGTAATCCTTTTTTACTGATAATCCTCCTTTCATTTTTTGTGATGACGGGTCATTGTAAAACCCTGAACTGTTGTAATTTGAGGTCTGTAGTGATTCAGATTCAGCTCTAAAGAACACATTTGTCAGTGTAGTGAATGCATGAATGCACGAACAGATAAGCCTACTAGTGTGTGTGTGTGTGTGTGTGTGCACGCCTGGCTACATGGGGAGAAAATGGCTTTAACCTTCATGCCCACGCGATCATCACCACTCCGTAAATGTCACTCCATCTGCCTCCACCACTCCCTACATCTCTGTTTACCTCGCGTTCTCTGGGATTCACATAATCTCTTTATCTCTTTTCACTGTCATCTCTTCATCCATAGTTGTTTTTCCCCTCTCAGAATCCTGTTTTCCTCCTAGACTTCCTCTTCCCTCCTCAGCTCCTTCGCCTCATTTCTTGACTTTTTTCCTTTAACTCCCACCTCTTTTACAAATACCCTCCAGCCATGCTTTCCACCTTTCCCCTCATTCATAACATGCCCACCTGAACCACACATGCACACACGCCCAACCTTTTCTTCTCATTTACTTCCCCATACCTGTCCAAATATCAGCCTCTTTCTCTTTTTATTTTTCAGCTTCGTCTTACTGCGTCTTTCCTGTCTCTCTCATACACGCATTATTGCGAAAACCTTGTGTCAGCATCCTATTCTCCCATGTCTTCTCCATCCTTCTTTTTTCTTTCTTTCCTTTTTTTTTTGCCCACTCGATTCTGGCCCTTCAGCCAGGGTGGATCGATATTTCTCAGGCTCTCAGTCTGAAGCTTGAGAATGAGGCACCGAGAGACTGAAAGGGGAGAGAGAGTTGACAGCGAGAGAAAAATGGTGTACAAAAAGGAAGGAGAGGGGGAACGGTATTGGAGAAAAGGGAAAAGAAATAGAAGGATGGAAAAGATAGATTGTATAAAAAGAAAGAAAAGGAAGGAGGAGGGGCAGAAAGAATGATGGCTACCATGAAATGACTCTGAGTCGGAAGCATGTGTACTCATAATGGGCTGCTTTATGGCGCAGTTATTTCTCACTTTGCATCTTAATTAGCTGACATATTATCTACTACATAGATTATCTACTACATACATTGGACGCTGTATTGATTTTTAAATATACAATATATTTATGTAACTTCGAGAGAATTAAAATGAGACAATATTGTCGCTGCTTTCCCTCTGCACGATTTCAAAGCTCTCGTGCAGAGAGTGGAGGCCCAACAGTCTATGATATCTTATATTTAGAAAGCTTACATTCAAACAACCACACTCAAAAATAGTGACTATTTTCTTCACAACGTCACAACAACAAAAAACTATTGGTTACTTTGTGTTTTTTCCACCTAAAGTCCAAAGTTACACGCTATCACAAACCAACCAATCAAGCAGTACATGAACAGCTCCTGTATTTTGCAAGGCGAGACTGCAGATTTCCTCAGTGCAGTCTGGTGGAGTGTAACGGCTTCATTTCCCTATCAGTGTGACAGCAAGTAAAAGGTGAAAATGTTCTAAATCTAACATGCACTTAAGTCAATATCGATTTATTTTAGGAAACTAAAATCAGTTTCACAGCTCAGTGTGATCACAGCAATCCGTGGCCTCGGTTTCTGTGCCGGTCAGTGCTCCTGCCTCCTTAGGGGACAAGGCGCTATTCCCAACTGAGAGCAAACAGTTTACCCAGTGAAATGGGTACTATTGAAAAGAAACATACTGCATGGCTTTAACAAGATTGCTACAAATTTCAGCAGCTCCTAGCAGAACTAGTTTTAAATATTTTGTGTTGTTCGGTCTCTGTTAAATAAAAGTCCCTTTGATATCTCACTTTTTGCCTTTTATGGAAAATACTGAGATATATGTCTTGTTTTGTATCGAAGCACAGCTGAAACCTTTATCACAATATGGATTTTGTTGTAGAAATGTCCACAGTTGGGTTTCTGTAAGCAAAGCAGTGAGTACTACATTGTCAGATCAGTGTAATAACTTAAGGAGCCATAAAATCAGCAGCAGCAGTAAATTTACAAAGAGTCCTGGCAGGCGGGCTTTGCTTTGTCATTGTGGAGTATACAGTGTGCATTGATAAGATTCTGCAAGTTGTAATTTCAAGATGAATACAACCTTAGTAATGAATGTAAAGTACATTAACTCACACTAATTAGACATATTTGGAAGGACACTTACACTTTGAGTTTCCAGATGTGTGAATATAGTCGCGTTATTTACGTTTCTACATCCATTCTCTTCATCCATGGAGAGAGAGGCAGGATACACCCTGCACATGAATGGTGAGGAGCTCACCCAATCTGCGAGGGACTTTGAGAAAAGCTCTTCCAAATTTAAAGGAGGCAATTGAGCTGGTTTGGGCATCTGACCAGGATACCTCGCAGACACCTTTTGAGGTTATCTGGGCATGCCCAACTCAGAGGAACCCAACTGGGAAGACCAAGGACATGCTGGAGATTCTATCTCTTGGCTGACTTGAGGATGCATTGGCGTCTCTCTGGAAGAGCTCAAAGAGGTGGCGAGGGTAGGGGGAGGGTGCCCCATTAAAATACACTCAAATCGCCTTTTTTCCCCCATTCTCATGCTCAATTTTAAAATTCAGCAAATTGGTTGAACAATAATGAACTAAGTCGCTGCCATGCAACTCAACATATTTGCATTAATGGGTAGTTGAAATAAATGAGTGTGTGTACTGCTGCAGTGGTGGATGCCCATATTTAATACAGAAATGTGGTCTTAAAGTGGGTGGAGCTAAAGCAGCTTACTTGAGACACAGCTGAGGGATTGGACCGAGGCCCAGTGTAGGATGGATCATTTCGAACAGTGGATCATACAGAGCTACTCCAACTGAGTCCAAGTATAAAATGAGCACATTAGGTGCACTTTAAATGATTTTTATTAACGTTGAACACCTTATGAATCACTTTTTATTCATGAATTTCAAAACACATCACCCAGTCCCACTTTTTCCTGTCAGTTTTGACCAGTTGATGCCTCGGAAACAACCCAAGTGGTATACAGATGTAAACAATAATAAGCTGTCAGAACCTTCCACGCATAAATCTCTTACCCTCTTTTTATGTGCATATACTCTCCTGAGAAGAATACAGAATGAGATTAAAGCCTGCCCAAGCCAGCTCAAGCACAACAGATCTACTTCTCATAGCTCAAAATAAGGATGGAGAGCAAGCAGAACTTGAGTGCGCACTTGTCTTATGAATAATTCGAACGTTCAAAATTAGGAGATGGGCAGCATAATCCCTAAGTTATCAAGCACTTCTAAAATATGGAGATGTAACCAATTTTTTTTAATAATGCATGCAGCTTCATCTCTATTACCATTTATTTCTTTATTTTTATTTTATGTTTTGCTTTTAAAACTTAGGAAAATGCACAAATGTCTCGTAAACAGTTTGGCATGTGAGAGCCGAAACTTCACGAAAAAATAATAACCTTTCATAACCCTGGCGCAACATGCTGCTAAAATTTAGTGTGCTGTGGTTTTCCCTCTGGTGGCCTTGAGCATCATGGGACAGCAGCATGACAGCCTCATCTATCTTTCTCCGTTGGTTTAAAAATCCCCCACAAAGCCTATTATTCACCTAACACTCCGACAGGCAAGGTTACTGTGTGCTAAGTGAGATAGACATAAGAGAAAGAGAGTAGCTCTTATTTTAGTCTTCTCAATCAAAAAAAGCCAGATCACTGTAGCATCTGATTGGAAAAGGGCCTTGTCGCACCCGTCCTGTTCTGTGTCGTCCAGTTTTAAATCGATTTTTAATTTTTGTTGCCCTCCTCCAACATTAAAGAGCGGTGTGATTTCACAGTGCCTCTGGTTCGAGCGCTTTACGTCTTTGAATTCTGCGTTGCGCGCCGGTGTTGTCTGATAAACAGTCATGCAAATCACCTCACTTAATTGAGAGAACTGAATTGAGACTTAATGACGCGGGAGTGCCGGAAAACTACTTTTGACAGGGTGACTAATGACGGCTGTGTAAATCCATTCGGAATATTTCTGATGTGTGAATTTTGAACATCACCTGAAAGGACAGAAGCTCCGCCAAGCTCGCGGTGGCTCCGACTTTAACTGCCATTCATCCGAAAATGGACTTCACAGTTGTTTTGTAATGTAGTCACAGCTATTCATGTGCGACCAGCCCACACGCTACTCATACGCATGCAGAGTTTAGCGGCTCAGGGAGCTGTGCTGCGTGATAAATGGCAGCATTATATGTCTGCCTGCCCGGCTGCTTGATTGTCTGTACATCTTGCCATTGTGCAGCTCTATTGCACACGCATGCACTCACACCACAACATGGACTTACAAGGTGTAAAATAGGGGAATGTGGGTGAGCGACTCTCACCCGTCCCCGTTGCTCATCTCTAACCTGTTCGCTCACAAATCCGATTGAGGTATTCATTTCATTTCTGCTGCTATACTTTAGCTCGAGGACAATGGTGGGATCCTATCTTCCCGTCTTTACGACCGTCTCACACAGACACACGCGTAATCTCTTGCACAGTCGCCGCTCACTCAGAGGCTGTCAGGCACACTAACGTTTCCTCGTAGATCACGCCGGACTGCCTAAATGAGCTACTCAACACGTACTTACTCGCGCAGCGGCACATAAACAGTTTTACGCACGTTCACTCATATCCATAAACACAAAGAAATAAGCCTCTCCGGTGTTTGGGAATTCAGTCTGCGTCAAATCGCATAATGACACCAACTGGTGTGGTACACACAGAATGATATGAATGTACAAAACAGGGCAAAATATAGCATTATTAAAAAAATAAATCCAATCTCTGTTACCCATTGCATCAGATGGAGTTTAACCAAAAGAAAAGCTTAATTAATAATTATGTTCCTTTTGAAAAAGCGCAAAAAGAAAAAGAGATGACACTTGTGAAACTTTTAATTGCATCAAAAGCTATCGACCCTTTAAAAACAGATATTATTTAGATTTATTTACTATTTTCCTGTTTTTAGCTGATCCGAGAGGCCCTGGTGTGGTTTTCTGCTGCTGTAGCCCATTAGCTTTAAGGTTGTTGTTCAGAGATGCTCTTCTGCAAAAGTCATTATTTGAGTTACTGTTGCTTTCCTGTAGTCTTGCATCAACAAGATATTTTTTTTACCACAGAGCTGCTGTTGACTGGATATTTTCTCTTGGTCATATGTGAGGTTTTTTTGCTTGTTTGTTTTTCGGGGTAAAATACCAGCAGATCAGCAGTTTCTGAAATAGACCAGTTTGTTTGGTACGAACAACCAACCACCTTCAAAGTCACTTAAATCACCTTTGTTACACATTCTCCATTCAAACTTCAGCAGATAGTCTTGACCGTGTCTATGTGTGCTATAACTTTCAAATGATTTAAATGTTTTTTGAACACACTGAAAGACAATAAATGACAAACAAAATCCTCTGTTTAACCTGTTGTTTCTCTAAATGTCAGACACAGCTGCACAAATAATATAGTTTAATATGTTCAGCAATGCAAGACACAATAAGGACCGTTTCCACCACCTTTGGCTTTTCCCCCATCTTCTTTGCTGTGCACACCTTGTGCATGAACCTGTGAGCATCTCCTCACATCCTCCATTGCCAGTGTGTCCTAACAGTCCATTTTGCATGCACCTTCCATGTTTTGGAGAGGTCTGGCCATCGGGAGAAGTGGAGCCAAATTGAAACCTTACATAACGGGCTTCAAAGCGAGCTGCGGTCGACCCACGATCCAGACAGAATAACGCAAGCAGAGGAAGAAGGAAAGAGGGGAGGATAAAAGGATGGGTCTGTGTAAAAAGAGAGGGTGTAAACAACTGGAGGTCTGAAATATTCTTAGCCACTGCTTTATGTAGCATGCCTGATTAAAATACATCTTAATATCTGAAAAGTGTACACAAAAGCCTCATTAGGCTTTTTTATTTCTAAGAGTTAGCAGATGTCTTTGTTTCAGTCCTGGGGCTGAACTAGTCTGTGCAGTGTTAATCCCTTCTGTCTGTTTTTGGTGTGCTTTAATGACATGTGCTGGTATTTTTAGCCTCTACAGGTGCAGTCAGTGCATGCGGGGGGTAAATGGGGTTGATGGAGTTAGGGTTTGATTCTCCAGGAAATTGCTCACACGCCCATCACTGCAGTTCTTTTGATTGTGGGGAGGAAAAAAAGGCCTTAAAACGTCAGGAAGACCAGTTATTTCTCCCACCAATAGCTTGATTCTCAGTGCTCAGCTCCTCGCCCACTCATTGCGAAAAGATGTCAATCAAGCTACACTTTTACACTTTTCCTCAGCATGTTGCTGGTAATGGTTGCTTGATTTTACTTACTTCCCATTTTGTCACAGCCCCACCAGCCACCAAACCCCAAAATCCCTGCTCGCTCCTGTTTCTTTGATAAGCAGTCCAGCATTTAAACTTTTTTCACAGCTTTTCGGGATGTCGTTTTGATGTGCGTCAATCACATTGGTTGATTTTTTTGTGCCCACAGCTAATATTGAACTTGATCAATGAAGTGGTCAGTCAGGGGCTTATTTTTACTCTCATGTGTTTCACTAAAGGAAAAAAAAATCCACGTGTCTCAACAAAAGGATGGAGTTTACTCAGGTTTCCACTGGTGTTGTTTCCACTAAAGAGTTTCCATTCTCAAGGATCTAACTGGTGACTCTGAGCTCCCAGGATTTTTTGTTGTATAAGCAAAATCTGTTTTTAGTTTGGAAATGCCACAAAAGATGTTTCACCCTCAGGATTTTAAATATAAGTGGAAATGTTTGAAAAATCAGCTTCCATGTGGTAGATACTAGTTAAATACTTATAACCTTCTGATTTTAGGTCACCAGTCTTCGAGTTTCCATTAAATTAGTCATCATAACTCTTTTTGTTGGTCTTTTCTAATAATTTACTCAAAACAAGAAAGCAGTTTGTATTTTAAAATGTAAGTACTTAAATTGTGTTTAAGAAGGAATTCCATGTTTGTGTCCAAAAAAGTCAGCAACTGTAACACGTTCACTGTTTCACTTGAACGTGTTACGGTCTTAAATACTACCTCCACTGTACTTTGTGTGGTAGAATGGCACTACACTAGTGTGGAGGTTGTAAGGCTTCATATGTCAGATGAGCTCAGCATTAGCTGCTGGAGGACTTTCATGAACTTTCGTAAAAGCATAATGTTGTCCACATGACGAATCCTTCTGTCCTAACCTCGCTCAGATTGTAAATCCATGTCTCTGTGTTACAGTTCTATAAATCATGTGTCAGGATCCACACCCACGGGCCAGATCTGGCCCTTTGTAAGTTTGAACCTGGCCCACATTTCACTTTTAGCACACCAACACACCAACAACCGTCTCCACAGCGATTCATGGCCAGCTAACAGAGAATACAGCAAAAATCTGATGTTGGGTTGGTGCAAACAGTTTCTGTTCTCAAACAACATAACTCGCATTGTTATTGTGCTCTTTGAAATCCACAAACTAGTAAAGATTTGGAGCCATAGACGAGGAACAGAGGCTTCACAAAGTCAAAGACATAGAAGACGCGCAATTACAGCACAATAGTCTGTGCTTTGAGCCCAAGTCTCAAAGTGATGGAGCTGTGAAGGCAAGTGTCATTTTTGTGTGACCAATTTCATGGCAGAAAGCTACAGCGTGTGGACATGTATATTCCATGAACTAAGATCTCTGACTTCTTGTTTTAAATGACATTTCTTACACAACTATTGAGATGCCTTGGTCTTTTTCAGGCCTTTGAAGCAGGCTTGCTAAGATTTGCAGACAGATGTGCACATAAAGATTCATTTGATTGCTTTATAATCGGGTTATATTTGGTTTTATTAATTGCCCCGCACTATCATGGTGAGGCTGTGAACAGGGCTGTTGTAAACTAATAGAGTATTTTGTGAGGCGCTTAACTGGAAAGGCTCTAAGAAACATCCTTTCTAGATTAAAATGAAAGCATGTTAAACTGTATGCACTGAGCTCTTGATATGATTGCTCCAGCGTAGCTGCTGTTGAAACTGAATTTGACACTTGTGATGTATACCATCACCCCTGACCTTGTGCCTATAAATCTGGTGCAATGTAACACATTCTAGATTGAAACACTTTTAACCTTGTAATGGAACGCATATCATATTTGATACATGAGTTTTTCAGACTTCTACATCTCCCGTGTGATTTTTCTTGTCCTGAAAAACCTGATGTGTACTCTCAGACACACAAAGTGCTACTGTGAGCAAACTACTAAAAAGTGACACAAATTAAAACACACATATATAAAGTGTTATTTAATTTTTTTATTGTCTGAAGTTACAAAAAAACACACTCCATATTAAAAAAAATAGAATTTTCTGGTAATTATTTAACAGTTCAGGCTTTACAGGGTTAAAGAAGCACAAGTCAGCCAAGTTTTAGAGTATAAAAATCAAAAATATTAAATACATATTTATAATAACAGGGAGGATGAGCTCTTTATCTTTTTATAATTCCTTCCTATAATGCTGTAACTTGCTCTCTATCTGGTCTTTAAGTGATGACGAATGAACCCTGCTTCTGGGTCCAAAATACTCCTTGTTTATTACGGCTGTTGTGTTTTTAACATGTTTTAATGCTTTGTATCTTATTCTACTTATCTGAACAAGCCCCTAAAAAAGTCAGTGATCACTGTCGGACTCTCTTGGTTTTTATTACCACTATTCATTTTAAAGCTTTTAAAACCTTACGATGTAACAACAGCTCAACCCATGCAGCAGCATATTAATGACTAACCTCGAATTGTGGATGGACGATCTCAGTTATTCTCCTGACTGAAGTCTGATCCATTTGCAGCATCCTGCATTTGTCCCTAACCATCGGGAACCCTCATGTTAATTTTTATCAAGTGGAAAAAAGTTAGCGTTCATCCTCCAGCTTCGCTGTGTTTATATGTTTATATTATGCTAACCATAGCTGTGTAGCTAGCCCAACTTCAGTAACCCTACAAACGTCACTGCTGTTTAGTTTTCTTTCTTCATTTATGTCGAAAGTGACATCAGAGCTACATGTATAAAATTTTTCAGAAATCTCTCAGTCAGAACATGGAATATTGTGTTTAGGTGGAAACTAGCGAGCTAACTCCCTGCTAGCTTCTAACTCTGTTAAATGTTAAAGTTAACTGTTACACCTGGTAGAGCAGCAACGCTGATCATTTTATTACAGATGAAAGAATTTAGATACATTTTAGATACGTTTTTAACTCTCAGTGATGCCACAGTGTTCGTTTGACGTTGGGACCTGAAGCGGCTAATGATGTCAGACTTAAAGACCGGATATCTTTTTTTAACCGGCGCTGATTTCATCATAGTTCAAAAATAATGTTACTCAGCTCTAAAAGTTGTTATAATAGTTTCATAAAGACTTTATTTTGAAATCTCCTATTTGGAGGTGAAGTGTTCCTTAGACTTTAGTCATTTATATCTGCCCGGTTGTTAGCAGATAATTGACATTCAGCATTCACCTTGTAGTTTGTGCACCGGCAATATTTCCCCCCTGATGAATTTCAGATACTCTCAGTAAGTTGTTGTTATATAAGTTCTTTTTTTCCCCACAAATCCTTCAGGAAAAAAAGGTCCTCTGCCAAACCTCAAGTTCAAAAATTGGATTTATCAGATGAAAGCCAAAGTGATGAAAGGTGAGGGAGTATCTTGCTGTAGTACTTACTTTTCTGAGCACCGAGGTGAAGAGTATTTTTTACAAACGCTCACCTTCTGAGAGACGAGGCGAACCATATGCACACGTAGCATTTGCTGGAACTAGAAAAAGCATTTGTCTTCCTTTTTTTTTTCCTGTGAGATCTGAGCTGGACGTGACCGAAGCATTCAGAAACCTGACAGGTGGGTGGAGGATAAAGCCAACGTGATCTACAGAGTAGTTTTTTGTAAAGTTCTCACTTTGTGTTGATGAAGAAAAAAACTTGATGTGACAGTGAGGCTCCATCAACGAATGAGAAGGGTTTGTTTTTTCTCTCTTTGATTTCTTTCTGTGCAGATCTCTCTCTTTGTCCATCTTCTTGCATTTTTGCATTTCTCTTTGCCGCTCATTTAATTTACAAAAAAAAAAAAAAAAAAACAGCCCGTGGGTAGATGGGGATCAAATTACATTCACCTTTTACCTGCTTTCCTCTGCGCAATTAGTACCACGCTTACTTGTCATTTCAAATTGACACACTGCTGTTGTGTTATGTAATTATTTACCCGCCTGGGGAATAACGCTGTGGTTTACCCACTAAATAATGCTCACACACACACACACATGCACTCACAAAAACCCTCCAAAATGCTGAAGCACCTGTTCCCTGTTTTATCTGAAACATGTTTAACATGCCTTTTAACATTCCAGGGTCATTGTCTCCTGCTGTCTAATTAAAGGTGTCTTTGTGTGTCTTTCTAAAAAGCTCTAATTGACTAATGTTGTGCAGCAGCCCGTGGAGATTTTCGGGGTGCTCTCGCTGCTTAAATGCTCAGCGTTAACATTTTGAGGTTTGAGCATCAGGACCCAAACCTGCCGTCCGTCCTGTAGGTGTTTTCTTCTTTTTTTCTGCGTGGAGGAAAGGGCTGGGTCCTGTTCTTCAAACCACCGAGGTCTTATTAATCCACATTCCCTTTTTCCCCCCTCTTCCTCCAACCCCAACCCCGACCTTCCACCTCCTTTCCCTTCCACCCACCCAGCTTCCAACAAAAACAATACAAGTTAGACTCAGGAACAAAAAAAAGGGTTTAAAGGAGAGAGAGAAACCAGGGGCCCAGAAACAGTGGCAGCATTTTCTTCTGCAGGGGGAGAAAAGGAAATCCGAACCAGTTTTCTTTGATCTTGTGTCTTTTCTTGTGATAAATCTGTGTCTGTGATGCCTTTTGTTTTTGTTTTTGGTACTCTTTTTAAAGGAAAAACACACACGCACACACACACAATAAGCAAACATGAACTCTTGCTGATTTGTCCTTTTTGCTCTTGCTTCTTTTCTTTTTTTGATATTCTTTTTTTCGGTTTTTGCCAGTAATCTTTTTTGAAATTTTCTCTTTTCTCTTTTTCCCCCCTTTTTTTCTTAACCCTAGGTCCGCTCACAAAAAAACACGATGAATCTTCAATGAACAAGCCTCGAGACGAAGGTATTTTTGTTGCATGTTTTTCCTTTTTTCTTGTTTTGAAGTCTTTTTGGGGGATGTGTACACACACACACACACACACACACACGCACACACACAGGTGAAACATCTTCTAGGTGGGACTTTGGAACATCAGATGCATACCGATGTGTTGGTGTAAGTGTATGTGCTGACCGCTGCAATTAAAAAGCTGTCTTTCATATGCAAATCATTAGCCTCAGCTAACCTTGGATGATCATAACAGCTGGCTAATGGAACCCAGATACCCATTATTAAGCCATCTCCACTGTTTTCCAGAGGTCCTTTTCTTGCTCTCTAATAATAGCCGGCCTCGACTACCACCATCAACACCGTGCCCTTGAAAATACATTGGCCAGCTGAACGGCATTGTCCCCGAAACCAAATTGTTGTCAGGATTTTGAGCAACAAAGCACCTATTGAGACCTGCTTACACAATGAGGTGCATTATTATTGCGCCTCAACCTCCGGCTCAAGGATCAAATTGCTGTTGAATAAGGAGCTACGCAAATATTAAGCTAGCTCTATTCCAAGTCAGTGATGATAACATCAAATCAAGTTAGGGGAAAAAAGGAAAAGGAGGGTGGGGACATGCAAGGACACTCATGCCCCGCTTTAGAAGATTTAGGTCTAATAAGCTGTTGGAATAAGGGCACAGAACTCTCAGCCTGCTTTTAATTTATCTCCTACCTGCAGCACTGATACCACGGAGGTGATTTTATCTGCACTTTCATCTGCCGCCCCTCCCCCTCCCCCCCACACACACACACACACACACACACACACACACACACACACACACACACACACACACACACACACAATCATTCCTGATTCTTTTGGACTTGTTTCTTGGAGAAAGATGACTGATGATATTTTGATACATATTTCTCTTTATGCTATTTTGAGGGTTGTGCGGTGGATTTTTTTCTTGCTCTTTGATTTGGGGTCTTTTTTTCTTTTTTTTTGAAGTTGGGAGTCGGAGGAAGTTTGACACAGGAGGATTTTCTTGGTGATCAAACACAGACACAACTTTTTTTTGAGCTGCCACAGTCAGGAACACAGTCGCGGCCAGTCGAGACGCCCCTCCTCCCCCTTTCCCCTCATCCTCTAAATACGTCTCTCATCCCTCTGTTGCAATGTGCAATTAACCTCATTTGATTTGGGAACTGCTAATCCCTATGCAGTAATTTAGCATTGCTAAACTCCTAAACCGGAGTTTAGCACCGAAAAAAAACCCCACTTACCTGTCCCCACACTAAAATACACATCCAGAAAACTTGTCTAAATAAAACAACAAACAAAAAGAAAAAAACATGCTCTTTATATTCATCTTTGCTCGGCAATATCCATGCACATAGCTGTGAAGAATACTGGCAGCCTTTTAGTTACACTGGTAACCTGGGCCACAGCCAGGCATTTAGAAGTGTTTAATTTAAATCCAAATCCCCCTAATAAAGATCAGCTTATAAAGCATTTTCTTTGTGCACATATTTCATTCAACTATAGTCTTCTTCATAACATATCTAAGGTGAATATGGTTTCAAAATGTTTCAAAAATCTTCTACAGCACCCCTGATTATTACTCTATTTGAAAAAATACCAAATCATTACAATAAATTGTAATCTAGCATAGGCTTATTTCAGGCAGGTCAGAAAGTCAACCTCAGCTACCATCTCATTGCTAGCCCACATCAGCTGCTGATTCTGCTGATACGCTTCTATACATCCAGTCTGCTGTCTCACACAACCTTAGTAATTGGGCAAGCTCTACAAGCTGGTTTAGCCTGCTTAAAAGTACATCTGCACACCGCTTTGCAACCCAGGCACCTTAACCGGATGGCAGCTGCCTCTATATGGTTACACCTGTGAAGGGTTACACAGAAAGTTTGCTAAGTAGCAAATGACCCTAACCAAAGGTGACCTGTAGTCTTAACACAAAGGTCAAACAGTGTTCCTATAACAAGTTGCTAACAAAATGTTCAACAATCTGTAAGTGATAGTCCTTTGAGCACTGATCAAATGATTCCAATGGAGGAGCTTCCGAAGAACCGATATTCAAAATCACCTACAAGTCAGGAGCAAGTCACGCTGCAGTGGGCTCTGCAAGAGTGGAAAACTGAGGAACAGTCCCACTACTCACCAACTCAACCCTGGTCTTTAGGCAGTTAATTGGGAGGGGTAACCTAGTATCAGAGGTGTCAGGCAACTGGTTACACAAGTGAGCCAACTATAACCACTGCAGTTGTTCCTGAGCATGTAGCTCTATTCAAATTCACCACCATGCTACAGCTGACCAAATAGATTCCCCACACAGTACCTACCATCCAAAACCTCTTGGAAGCATTAGACTCCAAAAATTCAATCATCCTACCTTTGTGTAGCCAACCAAATCTATTCAGCAGTAATGCAGTACGGTAGAATAAGGTTCAGGGAAGGCAGATGTGACAGCAAATAGAAGACAGAAAATAGGAGCACAGAGAGACCCCGAACAATATGTAGAACAAAACACGAACTATGGGATATAGCAGATAAAATTTAATACAAAGCACATGGTATAAAACAGCTAACAGTTCAGATCAGGACTCTACAGTCCAGTAACATTCAATGATGAGGATGTACACATCCTGGACAAGCAGGACTGCTAGTTTGAGCTGGGCGTCAAGGTGGCAAATGACTATCTTTAAACTGAGGGAGGGGGGATTAAGAATTAAGAGTACATCTTTCACCATCTTACAATGCTGAGATTGCAGCCATTCCTTGACTCTCTGTGATTGGTAATCATGCCACTGGTTATGACAAGTTGCATATCGACAATGGTGAAACTGAGCCATTGCTAGAAGCGCAAAGGCATCAGGATAAGACTGAGAAAATAGAATAGCAAACAGTAGACAGAGCTCAAAGAGACGGCTTGCCGAGCACACTGGCTCCATCTTGGATCTTATTAGTAGCATGTAATCACATTTGGGAGTAAAAATAGAGTAAAGAAGCAGTGTTCCTGGTCCTCCAGGACCCTGAGCCTTTTAAACAGTAAACAGTAATCCAGATCAAGTCCTAATCTTAATCCATTTTCTTAAAAAATGAATGTTTTAAGACTAATCTTAAAACTAGAGATGGTATCTGTCTGCCCAATCCAAACTGGGAGCTGGTCCCACAGAAGAGGGGCCTGAAAGCTGAAGGCTCTGCCTCCCATTCTACTTTTAGAAAGTCTAGGAACAACTAGTAAGCCTTAAATGGCATAACAGGGTCTGATCATTCAATACTTTTTATATAGAAAGGATTTTAAATTCAGTTCTGGATTTAACGGAGACCCTGAAATGAAACAAGAATGATCTTTCTTACTAGTCCCATTTAGGCCTCTCGCTGTGGTGCTCTTTGGACTGACTGAAGGCTTTTCAGGGACAACCACATTATAATAAGGAACTATAGCAGTCCAGCATAGAAGTAACAAATACATAGGGTACTTCTTCAAACATCACTGATATGATGTCACTAATTTTGGCAGTGTTAAGTAGATAAAAGAAGTGCCAACATGACTTCACGGTTCCTCACTTTAGTACAAGGCCACAATAATGCCATCCAGATTAAGTGTCTGATTAGATGATAATTGTTAATCAATTTCTGGCTGGTTAATTGTGAAGGATTGGTGAGCACGATTTAGTGGTGGTCAGCTGCAACCTGCTTCCTCGGCCCTCTCTTTTCAAACATGTATGAGAACCTCAGATGGCCTTGGTTTAACTTAAGAATATGAGAGGTCATCTCTGTTTGGTTTGTAGAAACATGCTGTTCCAATACATCAGGCTCCATACTTGAGCACCTGCTCCCTGTGTAGATAAAAGACAGCTAGTTGAAGTGTGTCTCTCCACCTAAGCCACCGTGGCCCTTTAAGTGAAGAAACCTGGCGAATCCTTGGGCAGCTTTTGTCTGATAACAGCCCGCACAGTCAGTTCATCTGTTTTAGCCACCATTTTGTCCTCATTCTTTCAACAGCCTTTTCAAATGTGCATGCTTTGAAGCAGGATGTTCCTGGCCGTGTATTCACAAGCAAGCCTTTTCAAGTAAAACAGTGCTTACTATAAGTACACTCAAGATGCATCCTTGACCAGTGCAGACAGCTTCAAAGAAAGCCGACCCCTGCTTTTTGCATCAGGTGTGAGAAAGCAAAAGCTATCGGGCCTCCGTGCTGTTCGCGATCAATGTTCCGAAAGATTGATAGAGCTTAGAGCTGCTTGTGTGTTTGGAGAGAGAGAGAGAGAGGGGAGGGAATTACAAACCACAGTGAGATTGTGCTAAATCAAGAAAGAGACAGCAGTTGTGTGTTACTGTGCTGTCCTGTGTGTCAGCCCTGATCAGAGACAAACCAGAGCCACCTGAGCCCCAAACCTGGAACATATTTCTGCCAGGAACAATGTCACCTCTGTGACACACTCACACAATTACACACTCACACACACAGTCTCACTTGCACAGAGGCACACAAAAAAGACCAAACCCCCATAAAATAAGACCTACTACTTAAAGGAAATATCCCATCAAAACTAACCTCACAGAAAACGCTTCGGATCACCATTTATATAGCTATGAATAAAAAGAGGCTTTGATTCATGCAAGCAGTTACAGCTACATTTCTTGAAAACATAAGAATATCTTAACATGATAACATGATAGCTATTATGTTTCATTTCAGCACGGTGTTCACTGTTAAGTCCATAATCAGTTAAAAAAGGTAAAAGCACTGATGAAAACCCCGAGCAGTGATTTTACGATGATTTCCCTCGTTAAACATTAGTGTATGATCCACCAGACTCACTGGATGACATAATCATTTTGCTACAGCTTTGGAAAAGAAAAGTGATCTTTGGTGGTGACACTGAAAGCTAGAAAACAAATCAAGAAAACCAAGATGGTTTCTGTGTAGCTGTTTGTGTTATGGTGATGTTTGAAGGACCAACATTCTGCTGGTTATTTTCACTTTTCTGGCAGGATGCTGCTACAAAGTACCTAGACCGAAGCAGGTAGTGCTTTCTGCCTTAGAAATCAGCCGTGAAGACACATTAATGTTTATTCATGCTGGAATAACTTCTTTTTAATCTCCCTAACATAAATCAGTGGGTCCTTCTTTTAGATTTTTTTTGTCTAGCTAAAAAAAGGAGAGCATATTAAAAAAGTAATGAGGACATTTTATGAAGGATACAGTTAAACTCAAGAAAATGCTTTTCACTCAGTAGTAACACCAACGAAAAACTAAAGTATTGCTGTTTTGAATTTGTTTTATTACTTTAATATCCTAAACTCCCTGCCTGATTAGCTTCCTTTGAAGAGCAAAATGTCTTTTTTTTTTCAGACATTATCTATGTAAATTATATAGTGGACTTAATGAAAGCCTTTTCCAATAATGCAGTCAATTTTCTTCATGATTATTAAGCACACGAATATGAACCATCCGTCTGCTTAAATTACAGTGTAATAGTGTCATTAATCAAACAAAGTGATCAAAGGTTGATATTTGACACAATTATTCTGTTAGCCTTTGCCGCATTTGTAATAATTATTTCATGCTGCGGCTTATGAGTTGGGATGTAACAGGTAATAATTTTGTGACTTGCCCACATTACGCAGTTAATATAGTCCCATTTATATTCTAAAGATTCTTGAGATATTTTAACAGCCGCGGTCTTCTTAAGTGGCTCATCTGCATCTTTGCACAGAACATGAAACAGACATAGATATTAAGAGCAGTCACTGGCCTTCAAATGCATTTTTATCATAACATCTGTTAGAGGATATAGCCAAACATGCAGGTCGGTGGATGATGCAGTGAACATGGGGCTGCATTACATCCTGCAACACCTCGACCGCCCGGGAACTTATGCCAGGGTCCTGTTTGTGGACTTTAGTTCGGCTTTTAACACCATCGTGCCTGAACTTCTCTCCTCCAAACTCTCCCAGCTCAGCGTGTCACCAGCTACCTGTCAGTGGATCACCAGCTTCCTGACAGACAGGAAGCAGCAAGTGAGGCTGGGGGAGATCACCTCTGAAACTCAGTCCCTCAGTATTGGTGCCCCTCAAGGATGTGTCCTCTCACCACTACTGTTCTCCCTCTACACTAATGACTGCACCTCCAAGAACTCGGCTGTTAAACTCCTAAAGTTTGCAGATGACACCACCGTCATTGGCCTCATTCAGGATGGTGATGAGTCTGCATACCGGCAGGAAGTGGAGCGGCTGGTACTCTGGTGCAGTCAGAACGATCTGGAGCTGAACACGCTTAAAACTGTAGAGATGACAGTGGACTTCAGGAGACATCCCTCAACACTGCTCCCTCTCACCATATGAGACAGCCCGGTGTTGACTGTGAAGATCTTCAAGTTCCTTGGTACCACCATCTCCCAGGACCTGAAGTGGGAGACCAACATCAACTCCATCCTCAAAAAGACCCAGTAGAGGATGTACTTCCTGAGACCACTGGGGAAGTACAGTCGACACAGGAGCTGCTGATCCAGTTCTACACTGCGGTCATTGAGTCTGTCCTGTGCTCCTCCATCACAGTCTGGTATGGTGCAGCCACTAAACAGGACAGGAGCAGACTGCAGCGGACTGTATGGGCAGCAGAAAGGATCATCGGTGCCCCCCTGCCCTCCATCCACGACCTGCACCTCTCAAGAACCAGGAAACGGGCAGGGGAAATCATCACAGACCCCTCACACCCTGGACACAGACTTTTTGACCTGCTGCCCTCTGGAAGATGGTACAGAAGCCTGCAGACCAGGACCACCTGACATAGGAACAGTTTCTTTCCCCTCGCCATCTCCCTCCTAAACAGTTGAACTGTCACACTGCTCCCACTAGCATACTGCAACTGCACCTTATGTACATTCTGTGGTATTCATTTCACTGTGTCTGTGCATTTACATGGCCAATAAACGCGATTCTGATGCTGATGTCAAGCACACACGGCTGCCTGTGCCGTGAAAAAGTATATGCCTCATTCATGTTTCAGATCATCAGACAAATTCTAAAAGTCAAAAAAGACTTAATATAAAATGAAAGCTTGAAATGATGAGTATATTTATTAAGGTAACTAAGCTACCCATTCCTAACTGGCACTATGTGTAAAAGTAATCATAAAAGGACGAAACCACTGCTGACCAAAAAGATGAAAAAGGTCGTCTTGCAGTTGCAAAAAAACCCTCAATCATCCCCAAGACTGGGGGAAAAAAGTCTGAAGAGACAGACTGTTCTCATTCCTGACACGTAACATACCGACGATTTGTCACGTTCCGAGTTGTCCCATAGGAGCGCAAAAGGTACCCTTCCACATCCCTATGATACGCACTGGATTATGGATGGAATAGAATGACGCTCCCGGCAGTAACACACGCTCCAGCCATGTATTCCAGCCCTAACCCTAACCTTAACTACAACCTTAATCGTGTTAGATAGTGTGTTTTCCTAAGCGATTCATGATGAGAAAGTAAAATGAAATGTACATGTGTAGATTCATTCCAAATGGTTCTCATGTTTCCTGATGTTTCCGAACGCATAACATAGAGACGTGTTGTCACATGGCGTGATATGTTACGCTTTGGGATGAGAACCTGTTGAAAGGGATCAGACCTGAACATTGTGGAAGGTTTGAGTCCCGTCACATCTGATTCATCTAAAGAACATTATGCCAACAGTCAGACATGGTAGCGTGATCGTCTGGGGCTGCTTTGCTGTTTCAGGACTTAAACAACTTCTAGTAAGTGTTAAAACCACGAGTACTGCTCTCTACTGCTCTCTGAAGCTCAAACGCTCTTGGGTTATGAAGTCCATACTTAAATCAGAGTAAGATGCTTTGGCGTGACTTTGAACAGGCCGTCCATGTGTGGTTGAATAAATAGTTCTGCAAATTCCTACACGTCGACATGAAAGCCTCATTTCGAGTTATCACAAACGCTTGATTACAGTTTTTCTGCCAAGGGTGGCACAATTAGTTATTAGGTTTAGGGGGCAATTACACAGAAATTACACAATTTTTCACACAAGGCCAAGTAGACTTGGATAGCTTGTTTTCCCCTTAATAAATGTAATCATCATGTAAAATTTGCATTTTGTATTTAATCAGGCTATCTTTCTTTAATAATTGAAAATTTGGTTGATGATCTGAAACGTTTAAGTGAGACAAATATGCAAAAAACTAAAGACGTCAGAGGGTAAATATTTTTTCATGGCAATGTAATTTAAGTTTATGTGAGTACATGCACATGTGACACTTTTAAGTCTGATTTGGAATAATATATGTATAAGTTGGCTGAGTTCAGCTAAACAAAATGAGCCATGATATGAGAATAATTAAAGTGGACAAAATGAAAGAGGTCTGATTAAAAATAAAAGCATCTGGAGTAAACTTGCATTAGGTGTTATTTTTCACTGCTTAAGAGGCAACGAAAGAATGTGTGGTAAGTACAATGCTGACATATAATAGAATAGAATAGAATAGAATAGAATAGAATTCAACTTTATTGTCATTGCACATGCACAGGTACAGGGCAACGAAATGCAGTTTGCATCCATCCAGAAGTGCTTTAGTGATATAGATATATTACAATATATATTAGCAATAATATAGATATGTGAGTATATTACAGAAATGGGTCTATTATGGTATGTTATAATGTACACGGTATGAAGTATGTTGTGAATATTCTATAACTATAAGTATGTACAGGCTGTAGTGAGTACAAGCTATGTACAGGATATGAACAGGATATAAATATGAAAAACTATACAGAATATGAGATAAATAACTTTACAGAATCTGGGATATACAGCTATACAGAAATGGGAACTATGCAAGTTGTAAACAGTTGTAGGATTAAAAATTATCGAATGTACAGAATGATTATTTACACAGAGCTATACAGTAGTGCAGTTAAGATAAGTGAGGGTGTAGATAGTTTCTACAGAGGCTATATAAAGTGCTAGTGGTTGTGAGTGGTGGTTCAGTCCATGTTATTATTGTGTTTGAGGGTACAGTTGTCCATTGTGGGTGTGTGTATGTTCAGTCCATGAGTTTAACGTGGGTCAGATGTCAGGAGGCAGAGTTCAGGAGTCTGACAGCTGTGGGGAAGAAGCTGTTCCGGTACCTGGTGGTCTTAGTCCGGAGGCTCCTGTGGCGCCTCCCAGAGGGCAGGAGGGTGAAGAGTCCATGTGATGGGTGACTGGGGTCTTTGATGATTTTCCCAGCCCTTTTCAGACACCGCTTCCTGTAGATGTCTTTTATGGCAGGAAGTGGTGCTCCGGCGATGCGCTGGGCAGTTTTCACGACCCTCTGCAACGCCTTCCGGTCCGAGGCAGAGCAGTTCCCGTACCAGACTGTTATACAGTTGGTCAGGATGCTCTCGATGGTGCAGCGATAGAAGTTCACCAGGGTGTCTGAGGACAGGTGGTTCTTCCTCAGAGTCCTCAAGAAGAAGAGGCGCTGGTGAGCCTTCTTGACCAGCTTGGAGCAGTTGGTCGTCCAGGTGAGATCCTCGGAGATGTGGACTCCCAGGAACTTGAAGCTGCTCACACGCTCCACAGCCGTCCCCTTAATGTGGATGGGTGGATGTGGGTCAGCATTCCTCCTGTAGTCCACGATGAGCTCCTTGGTCTTCTCGGTGTTAAGCAGCAGGTTGTTTCTGTCGCACCACTCAGCCAGACGATCCACCTCCTCCCTGTAGGCGGCCTCATCGTTGTCACTGATGAGGCCAATCACCGTGGTGTCATCTGCAAACTTAATGATGGTGTTGGAACCATCAGCAGGTCTGCAGTCCTTGTTAAGAATATTAAGCAACAAATATATTAATTAATCTTATCCACAAAACACTAAACAAAACAAACATTTACTCTGTGTTGGCTCTACTTGTGTCTGTAATGAAACGCCTCTTTAGATTATAAACAATCCACTAACTAAGCAGGAAACACTCACAGCAGGAATAGTACACAAATCAACAATACAGAGAAAAAAGTGAAGTTCTTATTAAATAACTGTCTCTACATTGTCTGCGGTCTACAATAAAAATGTTGAAATAAAGTTGCTTCTGATATAATACAGTCATAAAAACACTTTTATTGCACAAATGATTCTGAATTTCAACATATTTTCTGTTCTGTGTTTGTATCGTTCCAAATATCAGTGTACAAATAAAAAAAAATCACATCATATATATGAAAAAAACTGGACTGGACTAAGTACCAATGACCAGTTACTACAATAATTACTGTATAGTAGACCCAACTGAGTAAATTCAGTTACTGAAAAGTGGAGTAACTGATCCCTTAAAAGATTTATTTGATAATTCTAGAAGTTAAATGTCCTCTTCAGTTACACAATTGCGTAATACTTTTGATTACAGTTAAATTAGGTCATTATATAATATTTTTACAGTTTCCATTCACCTCTCCCGTGGGATGTGCTTAACAGAATTAAAAAATAAAAATTTTTTCAAAAACAAAAATATGCATTTATTGACTTTAATTATTAGACTGCACACAAGCAATGCAGTACCGAATGATGTAACTATTTATTTTAAGCTTTATTTAAACGAAGATCACAAATTTCTTTTGCTGTGTTCTACTACCACGTTTTTCATTAACCTTTAAAATTACGTTATTAGTTTGTTGCACAGTTTTGAAGAATTATTTGAATTTTTACTTGTTACATTGGTCTTGCTCACCCTTGTTCGGCGTCAGTGGGACAGACTAACCTTTAGATTTCTAGGCCTTTATTTTAAGCTTCATCTTAGCATCTCTAGCAGTGTAAGTACTAACAGAGTGATTGTTAATAACCCACTGAACCCACGATGTTACAGTTTGACGATTACATAAAAGTTATTTATCTCATGTGTAAACTTTGCTACTTCACCTGGAGCTTTCATAGTTCACAACTCTACACCATTAAAAGAAATAAAAACCCAACAAAAAAACAAACAGGTCTCTTTTGGCTGTCAGATTCTTCGTGTCTTTCTTGGTCCATAAATGCTCCATAATAATTAACTAAACACACCAATGCCACTGATATAATTAGTTCAGACTCAAATTAAGTCCTTACTTAATCAGCAAAACAATTATGTTAATCAAACATAATCTCATTCATTCAAAAGTAAAAATGTTACACAGGAACCCTTAGAAGGAATACGTAATACTATCATTTTATATATTTATTTGTTGAAAAATCTCAAGTTTATTCTGGTTAATCTGTTTAAATATATGGAATATTTGAGTTTACAATGTGCTGAGCACCAAATGCTTGTGAAAGTTTATCTGTAAAATTTATTGTCCCGGCTGAACGCCGTCTGCTCAAAGCAAAACAATGACATTGCATTAGGCTTTTGATAAACAGCCATAGCGGTGGCTCCGCAGAAAGTTGTTCTCCACCGGCTGCATGAGTGAGCACGGCTCCCTGAATCAGCTCTTAATTAATGTCTCTTAATTGAACATGTTGCTTACAGTAATGGCTGAAAATGGCTTTGATGTCACAGAGGAAAATGTATTTTTTTGCCTGGCAGAGACTATTTTTTAGTTTTCGAGATCTTGGGGTTAATTTTACCAGATTGTGGATGAATTATTATAAGCGTAGAGGAGAGGCTGATACAGATGAGAATAAGAGAAAAAAAATGACACCAGAGGGGCATTAGTTAGTGACGGAGGCATTGGAGGAACCTGCTCTCGATTCTTTATGTTGGCGCAGCTTTATCACGCAGAGATGTCCAAAAAACGTTCACGATGGTCTCTCCTGGATGGCAAGATGGTAGATGGGGTGAAGGAGTAATAAGATTTCGTCGTCTGCGTGAGATAGAGACAAGCTTTTGTCTTCACACTGTTTTTTGTCTGCATCGATGTGTTTTTCTCCATTTGCTCCTCTTTTTTGCCTCCTCGCTCTGTCTCTCTGTATTATGTGGCGTTTCCACTCTGGTTATAACTCCTCTAACAGACGCTGGCCTGTAGGCAATGCAACATCTCTCTCTGTCAGCTTCTCTTCCCATGCATTCACACGTATGCATTTGCTCTAAAACACCCCCACCCTACTCGCTCGCAATCCTTCGTTTTGGAAAACAGCGCCATGCAAGGACACCGACTTGGCACGTTTCATCTTTTTTCGTATAATTAGGAGCATCCAGGGAGATATTTTTGTGCTAAATCCATCCTTTTCCTGGTGGATTTTCAGTATGGCCAAAGTGTAATATCCAGTGTGCCGTACAATAACACATTCATCCAGACAAATCTCCAAATTGTTGAAATACAAAGAGACAAGGGGACTGTAAGCAATCAGCGATGGAAAATATGCAGGGCAGCATCCATTATATGATTTATTTCACCATTTTTACATCCTTATGTGTTGAGCACAAATTACTTCTTAAGAGGATTTTGAAAGGAATTATGTGGCACATGGACAAGACCGAGTAGTCCTGTGTATTGAAAAATGATGAGAGGAGAATGAAAAGAAAAACAGGAAGGTGCAGAAGGATGGAGCTGAACTCAGCAGTGAAAATACACGAAATAAAATGACAAAACAGGAAGGCCTGATGTAGAAAACTGGACGTATTAGCATGTCAGGGTATAAACTAGCACAGTACAGCTGGGTGCAGTAGAAAGGAGCCCAGCACAGAACCAAATAGAATTTTCTGCAGGAAAGGATCAACAGTACTGTCAAAGCAACTTTATTTCAACATTACTATAGAGACTCAATCTCTTGTCTCTTTCCATCACTCTGTCTCTCAGTGGGCCTGTCGGTTATTTGCTGCCGAAGCTCCCTACCTCCCTGTTACCTCAATGCTCGGCCCACGTCGTGTCAAGGTTGTGTCAATATCGTGTCGAATACACCTACTCCATTGCACGCTGACAGATAGTATTTTATTGAGCTTGAAACCCTTTGACAAGACAAAGAAAATGAAGAGGAGGCAAAGGAGGGAAGCTGAGAAAGAGAAGGAGTTGAAAAGGACTGGAAGGTACAGGGAGATGGAGCAGGACAGGCGAGAAGGAAAGAAAAGGAGGGATGAGAAAGAGCTAGCTGGCACTGTGTGGCCTGTCAGCTAGCTTAATGCTTGGGAAAAAGCTCCACACAGTCTTTTTTTTTTCTTTTTTTCACTTGGCCGGGTTTATTGCCATGTGTGATGGCTATAAGGGACTCAGGGAAGCAACTGGCTCAGCTTCTCTTCCACTCCTGAATCTCAGTGAATACCCCCGATGCTGGCCTTGTGCTAGCCAAGAGCTATTGTGGGTCTATTTAATCCAAATCAATAAACTTTAAAGTGCTCACTGAAACAAATGAAGTTTGGAAATTGTATTGGAGACAGGACCTCCCAGCAGGAATTGTTGACATCACCAGTATAAGTAAAGCATTGTAGAATCTTTTACTATGTTGTTTTTCTCTATTAGAGAGGAGAAACAGCACATTAAATAATGCTGATTATGATATAGAGGCAAGGGAGCTTGTAATTAATGTATACACTGTTGTCAATCAGCTCCTGGTAGTCCTGACTGTAATTCAGTGTTTAGCAAGAAATACAGGAGTTAGAATATGATACTGGATTTCGCTGCCATGTCATATTCAGTTTTAGAAACATGGTTTGAAACTTCAAGTGTTACGTTTATATTAAGAAAACCTGTTAAATCTAAAAGGTATTTGGCACTTCATCAAACAACTTCTCCCTGGATGTTGCTTTAATCACTCACCTTGAAGTAGAGCTGGGCAATATAAGATTTTTTCATATCACGATATGTTTTTTTCATTTCAGGCGATAACGATATCTATCACGATATAAGCCAAATAACTATATTTGTAAGATTTGAATGTGCCGTTGCTCACAAGTAAAATGTGAAATAATCAGCAGCTTGTTTTGATTTAAATATTTATTTCCCATAATAAGTTCAACAGGGTAGATGTACTTAAGGAACACGAGACTTTTTCAGATAAATAAAGGCAAATATTGCAAACTACACAAAAGCAGCCGCTAAAGCGTTTAAGTTTCAAAATAGAACAAACGAAACAGACTAAACTGTCAATTCCACTTAGAAACAAAATATTAATTCTAAAAATAAATCTTAGTTTGTTTTACAGAAGAACAGACAAAATTGACTAACTTTTGTCAATATCAAATAAACTGAGAACTAAAAGGAAATTCTCAATCTCTCCTTGTTGTATAGCTTAGCTTTTCAAACAGTTTTAACAGTTACTTTAGTCTGACAAAAGCCGAATGACGAATTAGCGCTTCCAGTCAGAGATTGAGCATGCACCGGTTTATTGTATTTCCAGACTTGCTTTCGGCACAATTTACAGTGAACGCTACTCTGTTTTTTGTCAGACTTGAAATAGCCGAAATACCTTCACACTACGGAACTTCTATGGCTCTTCCGTTCGACAATCTCTCCGGCATTGGAACCATCACCTTCGGTCACGCTCTCGGTTGATTTTTCTCTAGTCGGCACACTCATTTCCTCCATTACCCGGGCGGCACGGCGGCTGGCTGCTTCCCAAACAAATACACATGTGCGGCTTGGCACTTGTGCTGCACGTAACAAGTCACGTGACGTGACGCTGCGGCTGTGATTGGTTCGGCTCTGCGCTACTTAATTTGGATTGGCTGTTCTTTTTTTTTTAAGCGGACAAGAGCGGCGAGGCCTATCGCAATAGTTTAATTTTTCTATCGAGAAAAAGTTATTTCGCAATACATATCGTTATCGTTCTATCGCCCAGCTCTACCTTGAAGCAGAAAAACTTTGAAATCATCTGAAATCACTGAATGACATATTTTTGTGGTCATTAGTCCCAACGTTGCTGCAGTGTGGATACCTCTTTATTCCGAAAGCTGGCGCTAAGCAGATAGTTGCTGTTTCCCTTGAAGCGAGCTGGTTAGCTCCCTTTTGTAGACGTCCTTGTCCCTCCAACGTCCCTCCAACTCCATCATCTTGGGCCACAGAACTACACTTTACTAGGGCGACCGTGGCTCAGGGGGTTGGGAATCGCATCTGTAACCGGAAGGTCGCCGGTTCGATCCCTGGGCTCTCTGTCCTGGTCATTGTGTCCTTGGGCAAGACACTTTACCCTACTTGCCTACTGGTGTTGGCCAGAGGGGCCGATGGCGCGATATGGCAGCCTCGCTTCTGTCAGTCTGCCCCAGGGCAGCTGTGGCTACAACCGTAGCTTGCCTCCACCAGTGTGTGAATGCGAGAGTGAATGAATAGTGGTATTGTAAAGCGCTTTGGGTGCCTTGAAAAGCGCTATATAAATCCAATCCATTATTATTATTATTATTTACTGTTTTTTGGAGAAAAGATGGTGGCTTTGTTTTGGTAGTAAAAGCAAAACTAACGGACATTTTTAGGACGTATTTATATCTTCTCAGTTCTTAATGTGAAATATCTGGCTCCGAATCCCACCAACCTACAATCTGTGATGCCAGTCTAATAGATGAAAGCATCTGCTGCTTGGCTTAAAAAATAATAAGAGCGTCAAAAATAATTAGTATATAGACAAAACCTCTGAGAGAAGAAGTTGATATTTTTGGATTTTTAAAGGTTTTAAGTAACCTCTCTGGTAGCTAACAAAATCAAAGTAAGTAGAGTAAAATTACGTCTGATGTAAATAAAGAAAAAAACAGGTTGTGTGGCCTAGTTTTAAGATTGCATATAAATAGTGTACCCTGAGGAAATATTCTTGGCAGGTATGTTTATTTATTAGTTTTGTGGAGAGGAAGCCGGAAAAATGAAATTTGGACTCTGTATCATCACAGGAGACAGCTGTGATCGGGTGGGACTGCAGCACTCATATTTCCAAGACGCTTTTAAACACCAAAAGATTCACCGGGATTCTTTTTGCAGGCTGCGTCAGTACAAAGGGGAGTATGGAGTTCGGTGTATATGTGTCGCAGCAGAAGGTCTATCAGCTCTGGGAACAGAAGTAGAATTTACTTCTCTAGCATCAGATTAACTTTCAGGACAGACAAGGACAAGACAAGCAGCTGCTGACAAACCAGATACTCCCACTGGGGTGACATGTAGCACAAACAATAAGATCTGGATTCATGTAAAAGCGTTTGATTAAAGATTAACGGCTGCACACACACCTTTACATCAACGCACACACTCCACACTCCTCAAACTGAGATAAACACACACACACACTCATAGAAAAGACAAACTCTTTCCCTCAGCACACATATGCAGTTCTGCTGATACATGTTGAGCTAAGTTGCTTTAAGTTGCAAAAGTTCCACTCAGTTTGGCCAGCTGCTGCATTTTTCAGGGTATGTTGTCTCTTCCTCACTTTGTACACGTTGCGTTTGTGTGTTTTCACCTGGATTGTGTTGTAACTGTCGCAGGAGCATTCCAATTAAGGAGGTATTGTTATGTATGAGATGGAGAGCGGCGGGTAGTGACAGAGCTGACAGCATTACTTAATGGAAACGCTGGTGCCTGAACGGAGACGACAGCACAGGCTCTCTCACACCCAATTACTTGTTTCTGTGCTCTTCCTGCTGCAACTCACAAATAGAAAAAGAATACATTACACGCTCGAAGTAATAAACTCTGCAGATCAATAAATAACACGACATCTAAAAGATGTTGCTTGTGTGGGGATCGCATGTTCTCCTGTTGTTCAGTTAAACAGTAACTTTACCTTGAACTTGAAAACATCTTGAAATAGGGCGTTGTTCTGATTAATCGATCAATAATTATATAGACAAATGTGTTATTAGTATATTGGTCATCAAATGTAATGGTGTTTATACGTGATTGCAAAATGACATATTTTGAATTTTGGTTTAATGGTCATATTTATTATATGAATACATCATTTTAAGTTTTAAAAGGAAAACGTTTTCAGCAAAAACTGATGTAAGTGCTGCCATTAGTCAGCAATTTCATACTGAAAAGACATTTCCCTTTTTTAATAAAAAAATCAGCCTTTTATAATAAAAATTATCATTTCATTAATTCCTCCTCTACTTTTTCATCCAAGTAATTTTCATTTCATATACATCAGTTCACACGTATCTGCTGACTACTGTTGACTGCATCCAATGCACTGTGTAAAGGATCGATTTAGCATAATTTCATCAGTTTGTTTTGGACTCTGCTAAAAGTTTGTTCTGGTCCAGAAATGATCATATTTGTTTTTCTGTGGAGTTACCAGCTAATGCTAGCAAGTTCTTAGCAAACTGCAACCAAAAACTGCGACATAATGTGTAGATACAGATACCTGCTAATTATTGCTAAGTGTCAGACCAGTAATCAGTTTGGCTCAGTTTTATTTGTATACTGTTAAAAGTTTGCTACGTAAATAAACGAAATGTATTACACATTACTTTTTTCCCATTTAAGAACTTACATTAATAAATTGCTACACTGCTTACTACTTTACTTTTGCGTTACTCCATAACATGAAATGTATTGTGACATGTATACTGGTTAGCAATCTAGACACTGACCCAGGCCTCTGTCCTAAAACTTACCATGTTTCTTTTATTGCTTAAATTTGAACACTAGACCAAAAGCACAAAGCAAAGTTGAAGAAAAGACCAAAAGAGATTTCAAGCAATCAACACAGAAACTGTACTGTAGAAAGATGCACAGGTAGAAATGGAGGCTACCAGCCTGACTGCTCATCACTTTGTAGTCTGTTGAAGGTCTGTCTCTGGCAGCTGGGCTGGGGTCTGCATACACTCACATTTAACATCCTTCACTAGCTTTGTGTTTGCATACTGTCTGTTTTACCGTCTGCTTTACCATTATGTTTGGGGCAATACAAATATAAATATGTACCGGTCTTCACTTCTCTAAAGTTGGCTGATATAGCCTCAAAGTTATATCACGATATTTCAAGAGAAACTGCGATAGTGATATTTTGGATAGGAAAAAAAAAGCTTAAGTTTTATTGATACTTGCAGACAACAACGTTTTAACAGCATTATAAGTGTAAATGAAAGCCATTTTTATCCAGTGAGCTGCTGTCACTGATGACAGACTACCTAATTTAAAGTGAAACTGGGTGCTAGAAACAGCAGCGTTATGGTGCAATAGTAGTGACACACCATGTCAAATCTAACCAAAATTTAGTCTAGCTACTGTCCTTGGAATATTTAAGTAAATGTATATAATAACTGCCTTACACTTTAGTTTAACAATAGTTAAATTAAGTTAACCCTGTAACTTGTTAAGAGCTGCACAGTGTTGTCACATCATAGAACTAAAGATATTTTCTACCTGGGATTTTGTGTCATGGGTCCACAGCTGCTTAAAGCACTGCTATTCCACTGTGCAACTGCACCAGCAATTTCATTCATTCGCTCTTCACATTTAGTGCAGCCAGTGAATGGTGGAACGATGCTCTGTGGAATCATTTGTTTGGATTGCACATCTCCACAAATGACTAGCATCTCCTTCGTAGCTTGATTGTACTCAAATGTGTGTTTTAGCCTCAAGTGGTTGAATAAGTTTGTTGCTTCCACCTTCAGCGGGCAAAGTTTTTTCTGCATATTGTGCAAAGTACTGTGTTTTGTTGGAGGTTATTGAAGTAGCTCCCTTTTTACTAAATTGTCACCGTAGACTGACGAGCGGCTCTTTAACATGTCCCGGCTTGTCTCATTGTTGCACGCACAAGGGAACATAAACCCATGGGGTTGCCATAGCAATAATATTGTGATATAACATTTTTATATGATGTAAAAAAAAGTATACTTATACTAGTATTTTCACAGACTGTATGATGTGGCACAGCCCCAGTGTACAGGAGAGATGACAGATTTTTAATGGTGTCTTTTTTACTTTTTTATATTGCACATTGTGTAGATAATTGAAGAAACTTTGTAATGAAAATTGTAATGATATTTTCCAGTAGTGCATTACATTACTACACTGCCAAAAAATATAATTTGACACGCACTTCATGACATGTGTTTTTCAATTAGATCAATGTTGTAGAATTTGTTGAATTTCCCTCACCAAAACTGAACCAACAACTTCTTGGATGGTCTGTATGAAATAAATTGAGTACCATATAATTACTGTATAAATAATTTGAATTAGTTTAGTTCAGGCCTAGCATAAAACGGTTAGCTACAGCCGTCTATGTCAGGACACATGTCAGTCGAATCCGCCACAATCCAACCCAGATCCAAGTATAAAAAACTCACATTTATCACACTTACATTTGATATTTATTCATTCATTCATTCATTCATTTATCACATATTACATAGACTGTACAAAAAAAATCCATCTAAGATCCATGCCTCTTTTACAAACAATGGCTGAACAGGCTCAGGCTGAAGCAGTGCTTATATTTATGCCTGGCCTATATTCTCATGATTAAAGATACTCTACCCTAAAATCAACAAACAAAATAGCAACAATATTCTCACATGTAACTTAAATATATTTGTAGATTCCTTTGAAGGCCACAAATAAATTGCACATTTTTATGCACATATCAACATCATTCACAACAACAATTTTTTTTTTACAGGAAAATTACTAAACTTTTGCAAAGGCCAAAAATATTTTCTGTATCAGACTGTGAACAGCATGTTTGCAAGTTGAACATTTTAACGTTTGAGGTTGCTGCTTGCATTGCGTAACTGCATCAGACTTACTTGAAGAATCATGTACACGTATGACATTTACTACGTTTTTAGAGGGAGCATCTTGTAGTGGATGGTTTACTGCCCAGCAGGAGACACCTAATATATCTCGTTTTTTTTCCACTTCTTAAAGCAATTTTCACTCACTATCTTAAAGCATTTACGCTTGTTGTTGGACAAAATTGTAGGCGCAACATTTGATTTTAGTGGTCACTTATACTCAGCAGCATTGTGAGCTCTTCTATTCAGCTAAATGAATGAAATGCATTAGGACTGAAGTGAACACAACCACACAACCTTTGAAAGCTGTCTTGCCTACACTCTTTCTTCTGTCCTTATTGACAGGAAAGCTGTGAACACTAATATCACTTCCTTTTTATTTCGTTTTACTGAAAATTACAGCCAAACGTAGCACAGCGTGGGATTTTTCTAATACTTAGAATGTAAATTATAACTTTGTTAAGATACAGTGCAGCCATTTAATGTCACTAATAGACACACATTTCACACACAAAGTAAGAGCGGTCTAATTGGGTCAAAAATTACATATATACCATATTTGAGGCTCCTTTTAAACACACTGTGGACAGGTTTTGCTTGTTTCTGTTACAATTCTCATACTAACCTGATGATTACAAAATCTTAGCTGCAGACACAATTGTATTATTTTACATGTGAACATAGGATTGGTACACACTAATCTGGACGTAACAATACTAAAGCTTCCCTCAGTGTTAAAAAGATACTTCCTGTTTGCTGTTAGATATCTCACAAAAATACTTTTCCATGTTAAAAAAAAGCCGTAGTATTCCAGTTGTTCGCCAGATGAAAGGGACATTTTGAGCTTTCTAACATTTACTGACATAAACTTCTGTTTTTTATGTGACTTGAATACAAATGGTAGAAGAACTGCAGGAGTTTTGCCACAGTGTGATGCTGCCATGGATCGTCGAGCTTGCAGCTATTCTGAGTTTTGCATATTGCTGTTACCACAGGGGAGCCGAATACAAAATGTATATTTGCCTCCTTTGTTATAATAAACCCACTGAAAGTAAGTTTAAAACAAAAACAATGCTTCAGTATATACCTCTCAAAGTCAGAGAGGGATTGTTGAAATGAATTAAAGCGGGTGTTTGTGTGTAAAATATACTAGAATACGTGTTTCTATGTAAAGACTCCATTCAACTACACCACTCTTGGGTGGGATAGACACACCAAGCCTCCCATTCAGTGAGACTTCACAGCAACACACACTCGTGCTCATTCAGTCCCAATTAGACCCCACACACCCCCGTGAAACAGGGCTAGAACGGTAGCCCCAGTAATGACCAGATCGTTATAGGAGAGAGCAAAGTGGTGAGGGCAGAGAGGCCGAACAAGGGAGGTGGACTGGGGATAATGAGAGGTTGCATGAGGACAGGGAAGGAAATAGATGGGGTGGAGTGTTAGAGCATGGCTGTTTGCACTTTATTTATTGACACAATGTACAAAGTAAAGGAAATCATTTGATTTATGTCCCCACATGCTGGCGTACATATGCAGAATAAACCATTACTGTTGTTCTTTTGTAAATCATTCAGTGTTAAAACTTGAGCACGTGTCATAAAATCAAAAACTTACTGAATTCCCGTTTTTATGCCCAAATCTGAGACGACACACTGTGGACATCTCTGAGAAGCACTAAAAGTCGTTTTTCTGTTCAGGAAGTAAATAACTATAATTTGGCATCTTAGTCAAGAAAAAACAACAATAAGCTTTGCTAATGTTTGCTGCTTTTTTGTTAATTCTTTTTTGTTAATCATGGATATCAACAACAATTATATTTCAGCATTAAAATCATTTTCATGAGAAATTTGTTAATCACTGTTCTAGTATATGGATCCGTTCTTAAGCAAACAGCGATCTAGATTATTGTTAAATGGAAAGGTCAACGTTTTGTTTAAGCAGTAGAGAAGGTAGCTGCTCCTTATGGTTAGCACATCGGAAACTATACACAATAAGGAGTTCAAATGATTTTAAATAATTTGGAGCTTGAGTGATGTTTTAGCGGTAGTCAAGTGCAGGTGAACCTTATACATCTGTAAGGATCAATGTCACAGAGAGCTCTTTGAGGAAACCTCTGAGTTCTTGTCAGTATATTTTAAAGAGGAGCAATAGAAACCGGAAGCATCTCACAACAGACCAGTCTTTCAGAAATAAAAAGTTAAGAGGAATGTTAAAGCCTTAAGAAATAATGAGTGGTTGCAGTTTTTAAGAAATAACTACCTTAAATGTTTCTGAAACAATGAGTCAGTTGATTATTTTTAATATGATAAATAGTAAGTAAAGTCTTTATAAGAACATTAGCCTTAGCAGTGAAAAGGAGGTGCACGCATTGAGGCAAAAGGACTGAACCGAATCCTTGACCATTCAGGATGATTCCAAAGTGATGGAGATGGGATTGTTCTGTGACCAGAAATAAGGTTTATATTTTTTAAGTAATCAGAGACTGACTAGTGTTTAAGCAATAAGACGTCAAGTATTAATGTATAAGAAATGTCTAAAAGCAGGGAGGTGTAATGAATTTAAGCCTGAAGAAGACGGGATTACATTTGAGCAAAAAAGGGATTAAGGATATTTATAGGTTAAAAGTTATGAAGACAGTCTTTAAGCTGAAAGAAACAGTGTTGAGCAAATAACTGTTAGAGCACAGATAGACTCTAAGCACAAGGAGGGTAGAATAATTTAAGCAACAAGGAGCAAGTTTGTAATCAATAAACACTGAAGTTATAAGGAGTCAGTGTGAGCGTCTATATATAATAAGCAGGAAAGGAACAGACTGCCACAGTGACGAAGAAGGAAGCTAAAAACTAAAGAAATCAGGACCAAAGATGATTTTTAAACATTAAGTTTAAAGTGATTGTAGTTTGGATAGTTTTATTTGTTTTATTTGATCACCCATCTAGTGTTAGGGTTAGTGTTTGGTAATGATAGTTACATTAAGCTCAGATATCTGTCTACATAGTCAAGGATTTAGAATATGTAGGGACATCAAAATAGTTCATGTTTAAAACTAAAAGTTATGAAGGTCTCCAAGCAAAAAGGGACTTCCAATGGCATTAAGTAATTATGTGTATGGGTAGTTTTATGAACTAGCAGGTAGAGTGCCTCAAGGTAGAAAGCAATAAGGTTGGGATAAATTTTAAGGCTCAAGCAGAGTTTGATTTATGAGTATGGCATTTGTATTTATATGAGCAATTGTGTTGTTTGCTCTCTGTGTTTCCGCGGTCGTGTGGCACTTCAAACACGATCCTGTTATCTCACACCGCGCATAATCTTAGAGTCAAACAAACACGTTCATATAAAATTAGGCTATTTTGTTACCAGTCATGCATAATGAATGCAGAGAGAAAGAAAGGGAAAACGACGGGAAAACGAGGCAGAAAATGAGAGGGGTCAACAGAAGTCCAAAAGGCTTAAGGCTGAAAGAAAGGGATGTGGCAAATGGAAGAGAAGAGGACTGTTACGAGAGAAAAAGGGAGAGCCCGCAGTGGGAAAACAAGGACAATGGCCGTGTTTGTGTCGTCTTTGTCACTGTGGCATTTCGGAGGACAGAGGGGCCGTCTGTGTGTATTCGCTTCCCCATCCACTCAATTTGTGGAATTGATCCGCTCCCTAATAGTGAGCAAAACAAAATAAAAAAGAAAGAAAGTCCGCCTAATCCAACCACTATTTATAACACAGATGGGAGAGAGGAGAGGGATACAATTTAACAGTAGAAGTGCTCCAAAAGCCTGCGATGAAGAGATGAGAAAAAGATAGAGGAGGACAAATGAAGTGGAACAAAGACAGAATAAGGAAGACTCGGTGCAGTTGGAGTAAAAACAAGAAGCTTGAGCGTGTTGGGCTTCCAGCCATATGAGGGGCTTTCAAAATAGAGTCTCCCAGCAAGAGGCCAGCCAGCTGCAGATTAAGATGGAGGCAGGAATGGGAGGGAAAAACGATAAAAGAAAGGAGATATCAGGCAAAATGGAGATCAGAAGGAGGACAAGAGAGTGACTGCTGCTGGAGGAAGTGAAGTGTGAATGGAAAGAATTTGAGCTAGATTGATCAACAGGATGTTTGTGGTGGTAAAAAGTGAGAGGCGGAGAAGACGAAGGAGGGACAGAGAGTGATATATGGGCAGGGAGAGAGAAAATGAGCGAGTCCTTATGTTTCTGGAGATGTTGTTGAGTGTAATAAGAGCTGGTTGTTGGAAGACAGGCCAGGGCGCGGTTATTCTTATTCCCAGCGGCCCTACTCATCTTTCCTCTCCTGCTCCCTCTGCTCCTTTTTTACCTCGCCCACTCCTAATCTGCCGACGGAGAGAAGAAGCACTGCTGTCTGATTTTTTTTGGTGATCTAAAGTGCTGACTCTAGATTATGAATCAGGTTTCATGGAATTATATCCAGTATAATATCTCTGATATTATCCAGTGTCAGATAAAATACTGCAGTTGAGTCCAATACCTTCGAGCACAAGCTGTTTGCTTATTTTTTTAGGAAATATGGTTTGTTGATCTGATCTTTGGAAGCATATTGAGCTGTGAGGTGGGCGTTTGCTTGCTGTCGCAGGCAGTGAATTTGGTGTAGACAGAGTACAAACAGTACAAGAGCAAGGATCATCTAAACTTCATGCTGGTCCCTGCAGTCCCAGTGTTATAAGCTCGGGCAGACGGAGAGAACACTTTGGTGTGTGTGTGTGTGTGTGTGTGTGTGTGTGTGTGTGTGTGTGTGTGTGTGTGTGTGTGCGTGTGTTCGAGTGTGACTCTTCAGCCTGCACACAAACACAGTGAGGGCGAACCTTCCTGTAATTGTCTGCGCCGACAAGCAAATCAAATTTAGCTTAATGTAAAGCGATACAGCGCTAGACGACTGCTGAGCTGCACTGCAGTGTTGTTGTTTGTACTCGTGCCTCACTGGGCTGAGTAGTTTCTGTCATTGCATGAATCTTCTCCGTTATGCACTAAATGTAAAGTGTTAGATAGACGCACTGACGTTATTAAATGCTTTCAAATGTGTTTAAACAGCTGCTTTAGAAGTATTAAAATAGAACTGCTGACTTGAAAGGCAGCACAATAATATATCATCTTAAGATCTTCATGGAGCACTTTTTAAAAAGGCTCTGTCTCAGTGTGCCTTCTGCACAATTCATATTTTTTGATAAGATAGATTTACTTATCTAACGTATCTGGGAACACTTAAATGCAGCCATAAAAGAAGAGATCAAATAACGTGTAATCATATTATAGTAAAAACAATAAAGTGAGTCTGACATTGATATTAAACTGAGGTATTCTAGTAGAGTAGCTTTGCATAGCTGACATTTCAAAGCATTCCTTTATATACATATATATGTATTTATGTGTGTACATGCACTGAAAATATAATCAAACGGTGCAATATCCCTGATGTGAAACAAGATGTTTGGCCCTCCACTCATATTGGACACATTTCAGTCGACTTTGCTTCAATTGGCTGCCCATCACAAACAGAGGGTATGAACACCAGGTGGGCGGGGTTTTTGTGCTCACAGCTGTATGCCTGAGATGATCATGTAAGGGACCGTGTGGGAATTAGAGCCAGTTTCATGCAACAAGCAATTTCATGGGCGTTTCTTGTTATTTCAAGACAAATAAAGCTGATAGAATTTCTGAATCTGATTGAGTGCATTTGTGTTGTTAGAGCTTTTCACTTTAATATTAAATATGAGATGCAAACAGATCCCAGTGCAGTTGAGAGAGGTCATCATGAGGCTGAAAAACCAAAATAAACCAAGACTTTAAAGATCGCACAAGACAACTAAAGTGAGTGATCACATAACTTCACAGCTTTTTATCAAGGCAAGAAGACACCCTGGGAGGCAGGGTACAAATGAAGAAGTAGCAGAATGATGGGAAGAGGAAAATATGGAGAAAGGTCGTGATCTTAAGCATGCCACATTATTTCTCAGACATGGTGATAGAAGCAGCAGGAGCAGCTCTGAAGTGTAGACGGCTATACTCTCAGCTCAGATTCACCCAAATGCTGCAAAACTGAGTGGACAGCGCTTCACAGTGTTAGTCGATGATGACCCATCGCATACTGCGAAAGCTACCCAAGCAAGACAAAGAAACTGGGTATTCCTCAAGTTAGTCAGCTGATCTCAACCAAACAAAATATGATTTTTAGTTATTAAATACAAAACTGATTGACACAACTGCACACGTACTAGTGAGACTAAAGGAATATGTAACAAAGTAACAAACAGATTTAAATGTAGAAAAGAAAGTAACTAAAGACAGAACCATGGCAGTTAGATGTTCGTACACTGACTTTAATATCTGGAACTTTGGCCTCACAAGCGTTATCATACCAGACCGCAGACACGCACGTCCCAGATGCAATCAACGTGGCCTTTGCCTTGATCCATTGTGCTCTAACGATTAAGCCTTACACCCCTGCTCGGTGGGTCAGCTCTGCTGCTTTGCATCTCATCACAGCCCATTCATCACCGCACGTCTGTCTCCACCTCCAGCAGCCCTCTGTGACATCAGCTTGCTACTGACCTCCCACCGAATCACGTGCACGCTCATCTCATTCAAAACAAACTGCCTCACAGTAAAGAAGACCACGCATACTCCCATCAGAAATGATGAAGGCCAGACGAACAGCAGGTTAAAACTCTGTTCTTAGAATTACACAAATAACCATAAGGGGCGAAATTAAATACAAACAACACAACATATGAACTGAAAAGCTTTTTTCTATTCCAAGAGGTAACCCTTCCACTTCTAGGCTTCATCAATACAAATCCTAACAAGTAAAGTTTATATGCTATGCATTTTAAATACGCCGTCATTTAAAAAAAAGGATACTCACACTCTTATTTCCCAATATCTCACCCATACTTTTTTCAGTATTTGACGTTACTTTCTCAGGCACTCTTTATCATTCAGTTGATCCCTTTTTTTCAGTTATTGTTCAGTAATTGCCTTGTTATGTTGCTTGTGAACGCCAGTGTCCAGGAAACACTGTGGATGGATGCACCTTTTTCTGCTTTTCTTCCAAGTCCAGCTGAGGAGTTTTCCTGCTGTTTTGCTTTAGTGGACAGGGGTCTGTATAAGAACAACTTCACCGCTCTCTCTTTCAAGTTACAGATACATAAGGGTGTGGCAATTTAGAAAACTCTGGCCTGTTTCAAAAAGGACATTTTTGATGTAGAAATGAATCTCTGAGGCTTTTGAATATGCAACCTTGACTCACTGTGGTGCCTTGCATTTTGGATTCTAGCAAAAGACGCACTTTTAGTTTTCAGCGAGTGTTTTCTCATTGAGGAAGCTTCTTTGCATATTCAGAGTGAAGATTTATCCCAGAATATATTTAGCACCATAATTTGGGGAAATACAGTAAATTCACATATATGCGTATTTGTTAAAAAAAGGCCTGACCTGCACACTGAAGATAAGCTTTCAGAAATAATTCCAGTCCATCATGACTGAAATTACAGAGCTCAGAATTAAAGAAATATGCCCTGATGTGTTCTCTCCATTACCCTGTAGCAATATTTCCACTACTCTGTAACCTTTCTGTTAATTGGAACACTAACACAAAGGGCCTCTGCGTATTTGCACACAGATGACAGCTCATCGTTTTGCTGCGAGCAATTTCACTATTATTACGATTTGGAACCTGAGTGTAAAAGGCCAAAAATGTATCTCCACCTCATGCGCTCGTGCGTGCATGCTCGCTGCTCACACGCTCTTTTGGAAGTTGAAATGGTGGAAAAACGCATTAAGTGAAGCCTGCATGGAAGAATTGAAAATGTTAATTCATAGTACATTCTGTATGATTTCCTCTTCCCGAGTTGTCGCTTCGCCCCAATGTGATTCAATATCTTTTTAATTATGGCTTTTGAAAGGAGAGGGCCCTACACTCACCATCTCTCCATGCTCAGGTCAACATATGGGAAGATGATATCGCACTGTTCTGTTACAAAGTGAAATATGCTTTTGAAAGCATAGCCTCTGCTTCTGTGGCTCAAAGGGGAGAATCTACCAAGTCGTGATGCAGTTGATTCTTGGGTTAGTCCTACTTTTTTATTCCCCCCACCGAAGAAATCAACAGCTAAAATATTCATGCAGACCTTTAAATCCGAAGGCACTTCATCTTTCCAGATCCTGTCGGAAATAAGCGCATGTCAGAGTTTCCCCTCCCTCTCAGCAGGCTGTGTCAGTGTTTACTGTCAGCAAACATCAATTCCCATAAAATCAGCGGCCGACGGTGACGCACAGAGCGTGGCCGACTGCGCTCCATCCCCATGACTAATCACTCATTTGATGATGCAGTGGAAAGGAAGCCGTTTTTCTCCATCGGGGGACCAGGGGGTGGTGTCTCCGAGGGCCGTGGTGGACAGCGTGCTAAACTGGAATGCTCGACACAAGTTTAGGCCTAATCGTCTCATTGTCTCCGTTCTGCTTGAAAGGATCAGCAGCCGTGCTAAGCTCCTCGGGGTACCAGCACTCAGCTGCTCTCTGCCATCTTGCTTTGTCTTCGCTGCTGTTGTTTGTGTTTACTGAGCCGAGCAGTGTTTTTTTTTTTCTGTTATTAGATTTCATTCGTCTTGTTGAATTTGTGTTTTAGTTAATTGTCGTTTAACCTGTGCATCGTGGCATCCTTCATAGTAACTTTTGGCCTTGGAGTGAATATGCATTTCTTTTTATCAGTAATAATTGAAATATGGATTTTAAGTCAGGATAGGTTCGATGGCACGCCCGTCCATGTGCGCGCATGGACTGTTTGAAGTGCGAAAGCAGCACAAAGTGATGCCTGCCAGACATGTTCCTATGTTCATGTTCATGTTTGAGTGTTCTGTTGCCGTTACTCGCCTGTATTCAAATTGTCTGGGATCATCGGATGCCTCGGATTTATTGAAAGAACTTAGACGTATCCAGCACAAACATGGCTGCCTGATGTTTGTTTTGGGCTCCAGAGCGAGCTCTAACAACATTTCTGCGGCTGAGCAGATTATGTTACAGTGTCGTGCGTTTTTCACTATAGCCGACAACAACTTTGGCAGCTGAGGCGGTATGCTGACTTTAAAGCTTGGCGAGGGAGCGTAGGAGAGGAGCGGGGGCGTTGGTGCAGAGGGCCTTCCAGTATAAAGGTGAAGAGGTCGGTGTACAGGTGTGCAGTGGAGGGCACAGACTCGTGGTAGCGAGCCAGCACTGATCCTTTCTCTATCTCATATTCTGTCCCAACTAACTAGCAACATATTCCAGTAGTCTGTGAGGTATTTCACTGCTATAGGATGCAAGGGACAGTTTCTGCCTTCAAGTCGCAGGGTTTAGCTGTCCCGTGAGAATGGATCTTGATCTATGGTCGCCCGGGGAAAAATAGCAGGTGGAGGTGTGTGTATTTATGTTAATGAGAGATGGTGCAAGAACTGCACACTTTGAGAGTCATATAGTTGTCAGGATATTGAGTTTCTCCCCTTCTACGTCCCTCAGGACTTTGGAAAATTATTTATAACTTGTTTATATTCATCCGAGACCAAATACTAGGCCCGCTAAAGATATAATATATCACGCGGTGGTTAGGCTTGAAAATGTTGCTCTTGAGCTCCCAAAATTTGTATGAGCGGACTTCAGTGGCTGCTCAGTAAGACAGATATTGTCCCGCTTTTATCAGTATATTAATTATCCTACAAGGGGAGAGAGGATACTTACATAGAGGGGGTATCCAAAACCCACTGGAGGGGGGAATAAAATGATGACTCTGCATGACGAGGAGTCGACATGGATGACTTGAAAGAACTGTAAATGTAAAAATACCTCAGTAAATTGGCCTGCTTCTGACTCCAAATGTTGGGAAAGTGGAAGGCGATTCTTAGCGATGTATCACACCATCTTTATCGTGAATATATCTTAACACCATCACGATGCAGGTGCAGGTATCAGCTTTGTAGACATCTTGTAGTCAGTAATCGTTTATACATAGTAGCAGAAATCTGTTGAACAAAGGCAGGTGATGTGATACTTTGTGTGTTGAGCTGGCACACTGGATTTCTTCTTCTTTAATAAAAAAGTAATAATGTGCTTTACTATATGTTCCTTTAATAAAACAGTAAATTTGAAAATTCACGGGTAACACGATTAGTAATATTTTAGCGTTAAAAATATAATTTCAGTTAAAGAGCTTGCACATACTGGTGGAAAAACCCTTACTGTTCATTTAGATCAGCTGTGGCGCAAACCTTACACTGGGTGGGTGGTGTAATAGATTTGTTAAGCACTGTATGATACTCAGTATGTCAGATAAAGAATGAAAGGAGGAGCTGGACAGGAGTTGGGTTGCAAAGTGGCTTGGAGATACACAACATGTGTGGGCAGGCTAAAGTGGGTAAAATTGCTCACCCTATTCACATCTGGATGCACAGACAAATAACACTTGAGCCATCAGCTGTTGGTTAACATTGGGATCAGTGAATCTACTGGATTTGAACTCAATATGACTTTGCAGGCTATCTGAACTAACACCATAACTGATTTGTTCATAGTTTATTTGGAATGACTGAAGGAATCCTGTTAGTAATCTAGGTTTTATATCCAGACACGTAAAACCTATTGACACTCACATTTTTAATGTTTGATATCCCACTCTGCCTTTAGTGATTTGCTCCACCTGAAGCCTGTAACAAGTCCCAAAAGTCAGCAAAAAATGTATTTTTCCATCTGTTCACTTAGTAAAAAAAAATCTTGCGCCCTTGTTACAGTCGACTACTATACAGCCGTCTAACAACTACTTGTTTCAGAGAACTGAACATGGCAACCCAACAGCTGCCTGAGAAATTTCATTAAAAACGAAAACATCTTTGATCAGGTAGTTTACATATGCTGGACAGCGTCCTGCCATGAAATTGGCTGCACACAAAAAAATTAAAATAAACTTTGTAGTTTTTTGCAAAATTCATGTCCCGTTTACAGCATCATCATTTTGAGATTTGGCTCGAGCACGCACGTGATGTCGTAGCTGCATGTGTTCTTTCGGTTCAGCAACCTTTTGAAGACTCTGTTTCTTGTTTCTTATCCTTGGCTCTGTATCTCGGCTGCTGCGTGGATTCAAAATGACAATGCAGATTGTGTCTTTGAACGCAGACATCGACTCGTAGTAAATGGATACACGGGCCTCTCTTTAAAGATGCACTGTCTGCCTTCATCTTCAACTTTCCTTTTCGTGCCGTTCTCTGTCAGCTAATTTGTTAGTTTACAGTGAAAGCAAAGTTGCGGTGTGGTGTGTGTTGCTGCGTACACACCGAAGGGCCAAAACCTGCTGAGATCTTAAAGGACGGGTTTGGCCCTGTCCTTGAGTTTGACATCTTTTAGACTGTTAAGCTGTCAGCCTGCATTTGAGGTGCTGAAACATCAAATATTCAAGGTTCTCAGTTTTTGTACAAAAATGACTACAATAACCGCGAAGACAAGACCCTCATCATTTATTCCACAATGACATAAAAGCAAATGTTACGTTATTAAGAGATTTTTCAAGTATTTGCCATGACCATACAGGGAGAGAGTTTCAAATAATTACGTCCATGTTTGTGAAAACCAAAGACATGCAGTAAGTGGGTTTAGGTTAATTGGGGATTCTTAACAAGTGTGAGTGAGAGATGGTCAGTGTGTCAGCCCTGCGACAGACTGATGATCTGTCCAGGGTGCACCTTGCTTCTCACCCTATGGTAGCTAGGATAGGCTTCAGCCCCACCGCAGCCCTGATAAGGATAAGCGGAACAGAATGGATGGATGGATGGTTTCGCCAATATCGGCCTGCCAAGTGCTAAACTTCGAGCAAAGCGTTGAGCAGAGACCTCTCTCCCATATGCCGTCAAACCCTCTGTTTCCAAGGGAAGGCCAATCAGATAAAAGCTGCCATAAAGGGAGCGAGGCCCTGAAAAGAGCAGGCTGTTAATACATTTTATTTCAGAGGGAAAGCTGGAGTGCTGCGCCCTCTACTCTAGCAGAGTCTAAGATTAAAAAATAGAGGTTAAAATAAGCAAAAGGTCCCTCTAATGCTAAATCATTTGTATGTGAAGTTGAAAAGCTACAAACTAATAATAAGCTAAAAGTAAAACACAGAAAGTCTTACTTGATATGAAGTGGATCAGCTGTGGGAGGAAAAAGGGGGAAAAAATAGAAACTTGGAACTTTTTACTTTTTTCCCTTGAAATATTAAATGAAAATTACTATTTTTTTAAAGATATTTGCAAGAAAAAGTTTTTACTATGGTCTGAAATACACATATAATCATTTGGAATTATACACCAGCTGTAGGTGGTTACTTACATAACTCACTGAGGGCTTATACGGAAAAAGTATTACAAATCATATGAAAAATATCAAATGCTGTTAAACAGCTGTGGCCTATAGCTGTTATCAGATTAAGGCAGTTGAGCAAAAAGTTTATGATTTTGTTCCTTGTTGAAATGGAAATATTTACATACTTTAGCAGAGATGGAGCACACACTTCTGAAAAGCCATAAAAGCCATGAAACAAAGCGCGAGTAAACCTCAGTCGGTCGCCCCGTACAGTGGCTGTGTTGACCTGTTTTATAAATCTACTCCGTTTAATTCCTTTAGTCGAACATGCAAACGTTAGTGTAAAACAAATGAGTCAGCTTTAAGCCCCTCCTTTAGCTCATGCCTGTGTGAGAGTATTCACCATCTGCCCATTGTAAACATGGACGTTAAGGATTTGTCGAGGCTTTGTATGTATACGTGGACACTATCCCATTTCCCCAGCTGCCTCCATGGTATGGGACATTCTGTTGTCGTGCAGCACCTGTTCACATTGTCAACAAAATAGCTGAAGAGAAACAAATTATGCAAAAAGTATTTTTAAAGCATGATTGCACGCTTTGATGAATGATTGAATTTTTTTCAACCCACATGTGGTTCAAGTATGGAAGCTGAGGGTGGAGAGCTAACCACCAGCCCATCTGTGGGCATCGCACGCTAAGCTTTAGTTGTGGTAGAAACACAACAAAGCCAGAGGCAGGGAAAGAGAGAGAAAGAGAGGAGAGCTTGTTACCCTTGAGGGCCTCGGTCCTATCAGTCACTGTGCCACAACGATTCGCCCTGTAACTGATCCGTGGACGCCGAGTCTACAGGTCAACTGTGACAGTCTGCTTTGTGCGTGTGTGTGTGTGTGTGTTTGCATCTTGTGGGTTTGTGTGTGTGTGCATCTGCATTCTGTCCCTCGATGCCGCTGCAGCAGAATGCAGAAACATGCATGTAGGAGGTGCGCATGTGGTCATTCGCTGCTAATGAAATGACATGCAGGTAGAAGCACGGCGAAGGGCATCATGGGGTTAGGCATGCAGGACAGCAATATGTTGCCACAGCAACAGTCAATGAGACTTTGTCCAAGTGAGAGGGAGAGGCAGGAGAGGCGGAAACAAGTCAAAGTGGAGCAGTTGCCATAGCGACTTCTCCATTGCAACTGCCTGTGAATTTCTCTCTCGCCGGTGTGAGTGTGTCTGCCTGACTGATGCGCTGGTTTTAGCGCCATAGCTCTGTATGGATGTGCCTGTGACACCCTAGTCTATCACTGGAGATTTACGGTGCTACATTTGCAGCCACCTTACATACGTTTGTGTACTTAACACAGCATCTACATATATATAAGCAGCTTTCAAAGAGAGCCGCACGCCCTCCATCTCTCCTGCCTTCTATAATAGATGCAGTAGTGGTTATTTATGTGGTTATTCGCCACTACTGTTTGCTCATATCCTCAGGCCTGCACGCACACACACTCGCAGACACACAAACAGAAGCCAACAGGGGCTGCTGTCACTGTGCCACTCCTCTGAGTCTTCTGTGCCATATGCTACCGTAGGCTCCTGGCAGGCAGGAGCGACGCTGCTCACAGTCAGCTAGGAGACTGGTTCAAAGGCCAACGAGGGCCCATCGGGGACCGTCCTACGTGCACGCACAGCGCTGCAGGAGAGGGCGTATGCTGAAAACTCTCAGGACTGACATTGGATGCTTTCTGAAATGAGCTGCATGAGTTTCTTAGTGGAGGATGCCAGAATTTATCATCATAGCTTCCCTGAGCAACCATAGAGTTTAAAGGGCACCTGTTATGCTCATTTTCAGCTTCATATTTTTATAATTAGACTCCACTGGAGTAGCTTTAAGTGTTTTATGGTTCAGAATAGCCTTTATTCATCTTTTACCAGGTCTTGGTGCAACCTGTCAGTTCATCCAGTGGGTGGGGTCAAAGAAGTGTTCTGTTTGGGAGGCAGGCCATGCCCTCAAGCCAGTGGTAGAGAAATCACTGTGTCATTGTTTGTATTTTTTGTTTAATATGAGCATCCACCACTGTAACAGTATATTATATGTATATATCATCATATATTATATATAAGAGAAAATAAGGAAATAAATAACACAGTAGGTCTACATTAACTGAATACCTTCAGCTTGCCTCAGAAATTCATGTTTACAATATATTGCAGAGAATATGTTTTTAAGTACTTGTATTCACATTTTTAAGCATTATTATTTAAGTTAGTGTTGTCCAGGCAACACTAGTTTAAATCCATCCATCCATTTGCGTCCGCTTATCCTTTTCAGGGTCCGCTGGAGCCTATCCCAGCTGTCATAGGGCGAGAGGCGGGGTACACCCTGGACAGGTCGCCAGTCTGTCGCAGGGCCAACACACAGGGACAGACAACCATTCGCACTCACACTCACACCTAGTGGCAATTAACCTATCCCCACAACTTAGTTTAAATCACTATAGCTAATAATCCGGTTGTTCAGTGATGACGCGACGAATCCTACTTCCGGATCTAAAGTAGTCTGCGTTTAATATGGCTTTTGTGTTGTTAACATGTTTAATGTTATGTATTTTCTTCTATTTGATCTCAAAAAGCTCCTAAAACAGTCAGTGATCACTGTTGACCTCCCTCGGCTTTTATTACCGCTAATCATTTATTTAAGCTCAGTTTTTAAAACCTTAGGATGTAACTAAAGCCCAGCCCATGCAGCAGTATATGAATGACTAACCTCGTATTGTGGATGGATTATCTCAGTTATTCTCCTGGCTGAAGTTTGGTCCTTTTACAGCATCCTGCCATGCAATTACATTTGTTCCTGACCACCGAGAACACTCACGTCAACTTTTATCGAGTGGAAAAAAAGTTAGCTTGTTTATATTATGCTAACATAGCTGTGTGTCGCTAGCGGTCACGTAGCACATCATTATATACCAGCTAGCCAAACTTCAGTAACCCTACAAACGTCACTGCTGTTTAGTTTTCTGTCTTCATTTATGCTGGAAGTGATAACAGAGCTGTACGTTTTAATTTGTTTCCAAAACCCTGCAGTCAGGACATGCTATATTGTATTTAGATAGAAGCTAGCGAGCTAACTTCCTGCTAACTTCTAACTCCGTTAAATGTCATAAATTCCGTTTTCATGGATGCCTGGATGTTAAACTCAATTGTTACACCTGGTAGAGCAGAACGCTGATCATTTTATTAAAGATGAAAGACTTTAGACAGGTTTTCAACTCTCAGTAATGCCATAGTGATCGTTTGATATATGGACCTGCAGCGGAGTTTAGGCCCAGACACGGCTAGTGACGTCAGACTGAACAACCAGATAGACAGATCCTGCCTCCAGTTTGCACATTTATACTTACTTTCAGTAAAATAAATACAGAAAACTTTACGGGAAGCAACTCTGGAGCTAAACTTTGTTTTCTAATGTTCTTGCGTAACATTTTCATGGGTAACTTTTTAGCTATCTTTCCATTTTTCACCTCCAGGCGGGACCCACCAACAATTTGTGCCAGTGCAAAAATGATAGCGTCCAAGAAAACTGTGTTCTTCTAGAGATTCCACACAGGGGAGTTGACCTAGAAATAGGTTTCTATAGCTGTCTCTGCAGCTCAAGGCGACTTGAAATTTGCATTTATGGGGGTTCCGAGTTCCAAGGTGCAAAATAAAATGAGGAAATTATGGAAATTTATTGCACACATGATATATTGAGAGCCAGTGGCCTTTTATTTTGTGTTGATTGCGCACTGAATGCTCTTCAGAGGGGAGTATACAGACATCAGCTCCACTCCTTTGGGGCCCGGCTTTGATATGTTTCCTAGTGTCATCCTGGTACCTTCTTTTTTACCTTCTGTATGTTGTGCCACATTGCTTTGAGTGTGTTTACTAGAGAGTGGCTGTTTGAACAGTGTTAAACATCTCTTCTCTGCAGCAGAGAGCTCTTTGGGGTGAACTCTGACACCAACACATTGAGCTACCCCATCATAAGAGCTGTTGTGCAGATATTCTGTGAATTTATCTGGACATTCTCTGTTGAAACTAATTGCCTCAGGCTGCCATCAATTTTCAGTTGCACACACAGATGCTTTTGCACTGCGCTAGGAATTGCATCAGTTTTAGTCAATCTGGGCCTCAGTGTGAAGTAAAGACTGATGCACGACAGGCTCTAATGTGAAGCACTACAGTAGCTGGTAATTTTCTTCAAGCCTTTTTTTTCTCGCTTTAATCACCAGGAAACATTTGACAAGATTCTCACGGTGGCGCCTCTCGTTACTGCCTGTTGTTAGAATCATTGGCTGAAATCTAAATAAGCTCAAGCCCATTTTTAAAGGTTGGCATCCAGCCGCAGTAAGTAATGCAGCACTGATCCAGTGCTGTGTTTTCATCACGCTGCAGTTTGTTCCATATACTATGGTCTAACACAATGTCTAATCATAACTGTGAATGCAGTCATTGACTTTTTGTTCTTTCACACTCTGTTTTTCCCTGTTTGTGCATGTAGATATCCGTGACCGCAGGAAGAAGCCGGTGATGCTGTTTATTCACGGCGGCTCCTACATGGAAGGCACAGGAAACATGTTTGATGCCAGCGTCCTCGCCGCCTACGGCAACGTGATCGTGGTAACCATGAACTACAGGCTCGGCGTGCTCGGTGAGTGGCCCTCATGACTTTTTCATGCTAACAGATTTGCACCAACAAATAGATTCGATTTATATTCCATATCTCCCCAAACGCTGAGCTAAAAGAACGTTTCTTCTTTTCTCTAAACTGAGTCGATGATGGGTGACATGAATAGAATCCATCATTGTAATGACAACCAGTCCAGGGCCTGATCGTTACAGCTCACTTGCTTATAGATTTCCCCTCACTGTCTAAACACCGATTGTGTAATTCTTTAATTTTCTTTGAATACTGATGGCCTTTTTTTTGTTTTTGTTTTTTACAAAACTTTTGCATTGTAAACCCTTTCTTGGAAACGGGGGGAGCTGAGATGAAGACACTAGCCAGACTCGTTCAGCTGAAACACACCAGAAAGGAAGTTTGGCTTGTCTTTACCCAGTTTGCAGTGTGAATAAAAAGAAATAAAAAATGTTACAATTCAAGCTTAGTTTCCATGGTATCCCTTGGTGATGGTGCCAGGATAGATCACGATCATTTGGTAAAGTTGTGGATAGTATTGTGGTTGAGCCTGATACAATGGGACTGGAAGGATCAAATTATAAAAATGTGCAAAGACTCCTTGAGTGTTTATGGTTAAATGCTGAAGTCTAAACCAGGTTGAATCAGGAGGACTGCAATTTATAAAGATGTGCACAGTTTTATCCATCCAGCCATTCGCTTCCACTTATCCTTTTCAGAGTCGTGGGGGGCGCTGGAGCTTATCCCAGCTGTCATAGGGCGAGAGGCGGGGTACACCCTGGACAGGTCGCCAGTCTGTTAAAGGGCTAACACACAGAGACAGACAACCATTCGCTCTCACATTCACACCTATGGGCAATTTAGATTGATCAGTTAACCTATCCCCACTAACTGCATGTCTTTGGACTGTGGGAGGAAGCCGGAGTACCCGGAGGGAACCCACATAAGAACATGCAAACTCCACACAGAAAGACCCCGGCCTAGTGGTGGAATTGAATTCAGAACCTTCTTGCTGTGCGGCAACAGTGCTAACCACCATCCCACCGTGCATCATGGTCCCTTTTCTCATAAAATAGAAGAACGCAGAATAAGTAGAATGAAGAGCAGGTAGAAGAGAAGGTAGATATGGTTTTGCAATGTATTAATCAGAAGAATTTTACTTTCAAAAATGTGGTCGAAGACATATATGGAGCCATAATCAACAGTGACTTATTTTAAGTTGGGAGTAATGAAGCACATGGCTTCATATGCACTAGATTTCTCCTAAAAAATTTTTTAAAAAAAAAATCTTACCTTAAATCGTGTCTAGATTTGTCTACATAATTGTTTCCCAACCACTGTGGATAGGTGTGCCATGAGAAATAATCAGGTGTGCCGTGGAAGATTATCTGGTTCAACCTGATTAGTAATGGGCAGATTGATTACTTTCTCTTCCACTAGAGGGCAGTACAACTACCTGCTCTCATTAAATGGGTTGCCAATAAAACAGAAGAAGACGAAGAAGAAATTACATAATAGTCATGCTGTGAGTGAGACGACAAAGCGTGTAATAAATAAATAGATAAATATTTGAAAAGAAAACGTAGTCAATCTGACCTGGATCCTGGAGAAAATTCCGACCCAGATGAAGCCCTGGCATGAGTAGTGGTCAAAAGAAAGCAAAAAAAGTATACTGGGGACAAACCAAACCAATTCCACTGTGCCTGGTGCGCAGGGGGAAAATGATCAATATCCTTTTTGTGACATTTTTGTTTGGTGGTGTGCCGTGTGATTTTTCTAATGTGAAATATGTGCAGTGGCTCCAAAAGGTTGGGAAACACTGGTCTACATAGAGTTAAAGTTAAAGTGCTGCGAAAAACTGTTTACACCCTTCCTGACTTTTTTTTTTTTTTTTTTTGCTTATTTATTATCCTTGCGGCACTATGTTAATAAGTAATTGCCCTCTAAACCTAATAACTGGTTGTGCCATCCTTGGCATCAACAGCTGCAATTAAGTATTTGTGATAACCGGCAGTGAATGTTTCACAGTGCTTTGGAGGAACTTTGGCCCCACTCTTCTTTGTAGAATTGTTATAATTCAGACTGAAAAGTATTAACAGACTGCTTAAGGTGATACCAAAGCATCTTATTTTGTTTGGTTTCTTTTTGAGCTATTCAGAGGTGGACTTGGATAACCCAAATGCAACCAACACCTTCAGAGCACAATGATGGTTGGACATTGTCCTTCAGAATTTCCTGATACAGAGCAGAATTCATGTTTCCCTCAATTATGGCAAGTCTAACAGGTCCCGAGGCAACAAAACAGCCCAAGACCGTTACACTACCACCATGTTTGACTGCTGGTGTGATTCTTGTAGCATCATGAACTCTGAACTTGACTGAGGCAAGTGAAGCCTGCAGGTCTTTAAGTATTGTTCTGTGTTATTTTGTGACCTGATGAGTCATCAGTAGACTCTTGGAGGAATCTTGGTAGGCCAGTCACTTCAATACTGGAGTCCTAAAGCCTTAGAAATGGCTCTTTTCAGACTGATAATAAAAGTATGTCAGCTTTTTCATTATGTGGTGGCATGATTTGTTGCTTTGTGAGATCTTTTAGCTTACTTACTTAATTCTCGTACTCTTGTCAGTCACCATACATCCTGTTTTTTTATTTGGCCACTGAGTCCTGCATTGCCAGGAAGTCTATTAAACATAGGAGTGGAAGAAGAGAACAAGCATGCAAATCATATACAGATGTGGCATTTTTACTGACGTGGAAATGCACCTCACAATTCCTCATTTTAACTGCACGCCCTCGCCCAGAACCTCCAACTTTCAGATGACTGTTTTGCAGATGTATAATTCATTCCACAGAGAGTAGGCATTGTAAAAAACAAAAACAAAAAAAAACAAACCTTTGCGGAGTATTTTGGTAGGGGAAGGTTTGGTTATGATGCACTTTTGAGCTGTTAGTACCAGCGGCAGCACTGAGAGAAAGTGAGGGATTTGGAAAGTGGTTAAAGTGGCTTTACAGGCCCGGTGTAGCACGCTGTAACCTGTCTGCTCAGTTCACTGTGAGATCTGCCAGCACACTATTGTCTGCCACCTCAGCTCTCCAGCACGAGCGCGTCATCCCTTTTTTGAAAATACACTCGACTTCTCCTCTTTGTTACCGCACTCTGTCTCGCTCCACTGAGACCAAGTACGGTAATTTAGCTTGGAGAGGAGGAACATGCCTCTAAGGAGGCAGGTGCTAACTAAAGGAAACTAAGTGCTTTAGATATTTCATTAGCCGAAGAGAGAGCGGGCTCCTGGAAGCTGTTTTAAAATAGGCAGCCTGGCTTTGATTTGTTTTGTTTCTTTCTTAAAGGATGTTGCTGTGTTGTTTTTGGAGCATTTAAACCGCCTTTACTGCGGTGACACATTTTCATTTGCATGCAATTACCTAAAGTGTTTGCTTTTCAGTGCTTCCCTATTGAATTCATCAGCATTTTTTGCTACAGTGAATAACAGAATGCAATATGAAATATCTATTAAAGGACTGTTAAAAGGCCTTTTTGTTGCTTTTGTTATTGTTGATTGCTGCTATCTATAAAAGTGTAATTCTTCTCATCAAGTTAATTGTTACAGAAAAGTGCTGGTAACGAGTTTGTTACTTTGTTAAGAGTGACAGTTTTAGCCAAAATCTAGCCGCTGTGGTTTAGAGTCAGCGCTAGTGTCATTCTCCTCCTAAAAGTGCTGCCACCAGGGTTGTGGAGCTGTAATTAGCTCCAATTAGCTTGCAGGTGAAGTGGTGCTCATTAGCAGCCGGCACACACTTGTTATCATACAGAATATTGTGAATACTACTGCAATGCCATGGCTATCCTGAGTGCTATCACGCTAGCTAACCTGACTGACACAACTGTAAAAGTGTGAAAAAGGTATTTTCTTTTTTTTCTTCTGTCAAATTGAAATGATTGAGAAAAACATGGGAGCATGCTAGTATTTCTCATGGTACCAGGTAGTTTATTTCATGTTTACAACATTTAATAGAGAGGAAGCACCAAATCACAGTTAGCTTTACTTTACTCATCTTACCTCTGTTAGTCCTGAATTTGTGTCTGGAGGTAGTCGAATATCATCTGAACAGCTAAACTCATTGTAAATTACAGTATATTTGCCATATCCTTTATTCCCTTTGAAACTCATGTAGTTATTTGAGCTATTTTTATAGCTTTAACAGCTAATGGCAACAGCAGACTACTAAGTAAAATGTTGAAGAAGTAGAAGTACACTGTCACTGTTAATACAGGAACTAAGAGGGTAAAAGCAGCAAGGCCCTGCTAAACAAATGTACTTGATTTCCTTGACTTCCTTAGAAGTGCATCAAGAGTGAGGACCACTATAAAAGAACAATTTGGCAGCTTGTTGTTAAGCGCATTCAGGTTTGTGTTACCACAATGCCACAGAGGAACCTTATCAACAGTTGTTATTGCCCATCAGTCTGCGTGTCTGTTACGTGGCATTAATGATCAAAGCAAGCAAACATGTGAGAGATTGATAGTCATACAGAAAGCAGTTACTAAATAAAAGAGCTTTTCAATCATTGTGTGTACTTTTGTTTAACCATGGCTGTATATTAGCCAGCTTAATGCTTATATTTTTGTGTATGTATGAAAAAGAATCCACAGTGCTTAGGACCAGCAGTGGATCAGTTTAGACCAGATGGGCCACCAAGCTTGTAATAGACTGGCAGAAACCCTGTTTCTGAAAGGAAAAGCAATTCTAGCAAAGTTCCAGGTTAGATGAACTTGGGAATAGAAAGCAAAGGCTAGTTTCCTGTTTTTCTCAACATAACAAGGGGATTGGTAACTTTTCAGGCATTAGGTTTCTACCTCCAGACTAAAACCTGGCTACACTGTTGGCTTGTTAACTTGTTAATTCGTGCTCCCAGCGCTCTTTGATTTGTTTTTATCAGTAAGATGTAAATATTTTTTTTATATGTGGTCAACGACAGCGTCACATATCTGTTAGTACTCTTATAGAGCAATGCTGTATGATAGCTCTGCATACTGAGGATATTCATAGTGCTGTTTCATGCCAGCTTGAACCTGGTGTGTTGACTTTTAGAAGAAAGTAATCCTGTACAAAAGACATTTAAATGTGTGGATTACAAATGTACTTTTCAAAGATGATAAAAATAAGTCAGGTGTCGCAGCGGCATTAGATTCTCCCCGAGTATCACGCCCTACCTAATGACGTGAGCATTAGGTTGGACTTAATTATCTGTCCTTGTATGTTACATCTCTCTCCCTCCTTCCAGTCCTCCAGCTGCAATTCTGCATTTTCTTCTTCCTGCACCCTGTCTGTAACTCTCTCATCACATTCTTTGAGTCAAGGAGAAAGCAAATTGCGGGGGAGACTTTGTCATTTGTATGCAAAGAGACGGCCACAGCCATCTCCCAAATATGAGAGCCATCCAGAGCAATTTGGCCATGATTGGGAGAAATGTGAGTAATCTTTCACCCCATGCATCCTGCATGATGGATGGCATTTTCCTTTGACAGAGAGAGGCAAAGCTAGTGTGGGGTTAGAAGCGAGCGTTTGTGTGTTTAGAGGTGGTGTGCACCAGGCACGTGTAGGTGCATGCAGTCATGCATATCAATGTCTGCTCTGTGGATACGCTGTGCGATGGTTTCTGCTGTTTGTGTTCTTGCTTCAGCAATCCGACATGTCGATTTGGAAGGGCGATGCAGGAATTATTGATACAGAAGCTAGATGTGGCCACGTGATATGAAAACTCGAAACAGCGTGTGTTTCTGCGCAGGCCGACGTCTTCGCATGAGATTATATTCGATATCATCAGCGATGCAGCCTTCCGGTGCTGCAGTCAGCAGTGCAAGAGTTCAGTTTTGTGGTCTTGGTTTACGAAGCCTACCACAAATTAGTCTGGGTCTCGCAAAGTTTCCTGTGCTGTATGGTTTCGACGTCGTGATGTATTTAATTACCCTGATCATATAAATGATTAAAGCTGGAGTTGAGTTAATTGGAATGCACTGCTGCTAATTAGGACTTAAAGCTGGTCTTTGAAACATGCCTTGCCCATACTGTATCTGGAGAGCAAAAGGAAGTGCAATTTATTCTGCTCCTGAACTTGAATCTGGTTGTCAAAACTTATAAACACATAAAATTCAAATCATTTAATGTATAGTAAATGTTTTTGGCACAGGTAGGGGTGGGCGACTTGATGAAAAATAACGACTATCGATGATAGGCTGAGCCCATCGGCGATTTATTTATTTATTTATCTGCTCATGAGTAAGTTTGCTAATAATGATGGAGCTAATAGAAGCAGTCAACAGAATAATAATGCTGTTTTAACAGCACCCTCTTTCATCTGCCCCCACCTCATCTGCTTGTTGATGGAGGTGCAGAAACTGGTGATAGCCTATCATACTCAGCCGGATGGTGGACACGTACATGCTCATGCAACTTAGTCGTGTTTGAGTACTTTGCTTGCACTATACATCTGAACTAGTGGCACGCCGCTTTGGTTACATTCTTAGGTTTACCTCTTTCATCTGGATTAAAGCCAATGGCAACCTTACAATTTTTTAGTGCTATGAGCGTTAACGTGCCGTAATCACGACTAACGCGATTAATAATTAACCCATCTGGAGCGCAGACTGAGTCAAAATCCCTCTGTCATCAGTCATCAGTGTTCTCTTTTTATTTCTCAAGTAATAATAATGGATTGCATTTAAATAGCGCTTTTCAGGACATTCAAAGCACTTTACAATTCCACTATTCATTCACTCTCACATTCACACACTGGTGGAGGCAGCTACAGTTGTAGCCACAGCTGCCCTGGGGCAGACTGACAGAAGCGAGGCTGCCATATCGCGCCATCGGCCCCTCTGGCCAACACCAGTAGGCGGTAGGTGAAGTGTCTTGCCCAAGGACACAACGACCAGGACAGACAGAGCTGGGGTTCAAACCGGTAACCTTCCAGTTACAAGATGAGCTACCCAACCCCCTGAACCACGGTCGCCCCATCAAGTGTATATACATGTATGCATACTGGAGAATATTAGAAGCTCTTTGGCAATGGCAGACTTGTGACGTGTTTTAAAAGCTAGCTGAGTTTTTACAGGATCTTAGTTCCACGCAACACTCTGACAGCTGTAGTTGTCTGTGGCTTTGAAAGTTTCTCTTCTTTCAGGCTTTTTTAGTGCATGTTTAACAGGTCTGATGCCTCTTGTTAACAGGGTGTTATTCAGAATTTGTTGTTGAATAGCAGTTACCAAGCAGCTTCTAGATGCCACCTTGTGATGATAGTCATAGCACATTGCATCCTACCAAGGTTAAAGTTACTATGTTACAATGGTTTGATGTATAACGTACAGAATTGTCATGCAAAAAAAGGGATATATAACCCTAAGTTAAACTGTCTAGCGTTGACTCGCTATAACAGTTAATGTGAGGTTTCCTGATGGTTAGGGACAAATGCAATCGCATGGCAGGATGCTGTAAATGTTCCAAACTTCAGTCAGGAGAACAACTGAGATAATCCATCCACAATACGAGGTTAGTCATTCATATACTGCTGCAGGAATACAAAGCATTAAAACATGTTAAAAAAAAAAGCAACAGCTTTAATAAACACAGAGTAGTTTGGACCTGAAAGCAGGGTTCACACGTCATTGCTGTTACAATACACTCAACACTGTCTACAGGGTGGGCCATTTATATGGATACACCGTAATAAAATGGGAATGGTTGGTGATATTAAAGTCCTGTTTGTGGCACATTAGTATATGTGAGGGGGGCAAACTCCTCAAGATGGGTGGTGACCATGGTGGCCATTTAGAAGTCGGCCATCTTGGATATAACTTTTGTTTTTTCACTAGGAAGAGGGCCATGTGACACATCAAACTTATTGGCAATGTCACAAGAACAGCAATGGTGTGCTTGGTTTCAACGTAACTGTCTACTGATGAGCAAAAAACTATTTTGTCCTGATTTCCAATTAAAAAAGGGAAAAAATCCTCTTTCTTTCGAGGACTAAAAATATTTGAAGCAGGTGACAGTCAAATTGTTCTCTGTGTTGAACCCGGGTAGTGTTTCTATACTGCTTTTCTAATCTTACCCACAATTCAAAGCACTTTATTTAGTGAGATGTACTCCACTCTTACCTTCATCCCAGACTGCAGCTCCCGCCTTTATCCTGGTTAGTGCTTTGCTACTTCTGCGGCCTATTTAGATCGCCTCTCCCTTGTGGCAACTTGCTCCTTAATCCATCCATTGTAAACCCTTCACAGCATCTCATTTAGCGAGTTACAATCCTAGTCAGGACAGCAGAGTCGCTCTGTGTCCTGTGGGAAGAAAACCTCCAAAAACCATTTCTTGAAAGAACTAGTCTTGACTTATTATAATTTCTTTTTAATAATAATGTAAAAATTCCCCCACTTTGCTTCTTTTTTTATTATTATTCGAAAACAGTTATTAAGGAATAAAGGCATAGCTGGGATTTACATTTCCATTAGCATGTAAATAAATAGTTTCTCTCGCTCTCTCTGCTAATCTCTCCCCTCTGGGCTTTATCTATATGTTTGTGTCTGTGTGTGCGTGATAGAGTTGATACGTGAGCATTTAAGAAAAACAAAATGAAAGTCGAGCACAGACAGGATGGCAGTAATAGAGGTTGGGGGTCTTTTTCTTCCGTCTGGCTGATTGAGAGATGTGATTTTTCTCTCTCTGTCTTCCCTGACGCCCTTATTTAACAGCTGCCTCGCCAGCCGTGGCGGCGCTACACAAATGCTAACCACCGTGGAATTATTCACCTAGCAGGACACGCCTGACTCTGTGCGTATGCTAATGCAGTGGAGTCGTACCTGTCTGCAGCCAGACAGGCGGGCTTGCAGCGAGACGGGCTTCGAAGGGGTAGAGAGGAGCAGCAGGCAGTCTCCGGCGAGGTCTCCGCAGGGAATTCGGCCGAGTTAAATATGTAATGAAAAGCTTCACCGGGCCACCGAGCAATTGACCTTGGCTCGGCTGCCGTGGAGACAGACGTGCTTACAGTACATACGTCACCTCCACCCCAGCAAGCTTTTTACATCCCTCGGCTACCTGAGAGGAGAGAAAATGAGACTGTGCATTCATTCAGACATTAACAATGACGATAAGAGCACAGAGGTGGAACAGCATGGCACAAAGCTTATAGAATTTGTTATTTTTAGTGCTGCAACCCCTTGCATGGATGTAATGTATGCCGCCTGTGTGTGTGTGCGCGGCCAAGACGCTCTGAGAATACAGGGTGAGAGATTTTAAGAGATGAGAGAAGTGACAGTGGGGGAGAGTGAGGGCAGAGAGCAGGAGATGAGGGAGGAGAGGGGCTCCATTTGCCTGCGATGCTAAAAATAAAACTTGCATATTTTTGAGTGTGCACTAGAGTAGACATTCAGCTAGGGCACAATTATATATGCTTCATGCTGCTGTCTGTGCGCACGCACGCAGGAGCGATGGCATTGACTCTTCATTACAGTACGCACACACACACACACACTTTTTTACACTGTTACTTTTGAATTGGTATTCATAGAGCGTGGATTTGAAAAATGTCTCCTCCAGGCTTCTGTGGGGGGTCTTTAGTTGCGGGGGGTGGGCTGCGCGTGCCGTACTACAGGCAGACATCAGTGTGAAACGTGACCTGACAGGACCAGAGAAGATATTAAGACACGCGCGGGCTGTACACCACAGCCAACCGCACGCATGCACGCGCGCACACAATATTCTCAGTCTCCATAGCAACCCCCGACAGAATTGATGAGCAAAGTCCTATTGACTCTGTGTGAGAGGAGAGAAAGGGGGACCATAGTGTCTTAAGTGTGTTGGGCGGTATAGAGTGTGACTTTGAGAAAGAGGACAGGCTGGTCCACTGTTTTCTGAGAGGGGATTAGCACCTCAGCTAGCCTCTGTCTCACACACACACACACACACACACACACACACACACACACACACACACACACACACACACACACACACACAGGTGAGACGCTCTCCTGCGCTGACACACACATTAACACAGTTTCAGGCGTGTTTTCAGACATCCCTCATGACTTCTTTTCATCTGTCCCCAGACGTCGTTTCTCCTCTGTTTGTCCATGGCCTTGATGCTCAGCCAGTCAGTCAGCTGATCTGACTCCTACTTTCTCATCTTCTCTTCTGCTCTCATCATAATTCACCTTAAAGGAACTTCCAATAATCCTAATAGGGAACCATTCCCACTAGTGACGGTTTTTCTTATTTCAAGAGGACACCCGCTGCTTATGCCAACACCCACTCTTTCTTCTCCAAGTCAGAACCGTGGCTTCTCTTTCAATTAATCCAATACAATACAGTAAAAGTATTGTATTGAAAGTCTCTTTTCTCTTGCAAGGCAGTATTGAATCATGTGTTTTGGAGTTTGGTTATTATTTCACTGTTCCTTTTGTTGCCATAAAAAATAAAGCTTGTGTAGCGAGGTGGCACAAAGGACAGTCTGTACGTCATGAAAGTAATCCTTGTATTACCACTTTATTTAAAAAGCACCTGAAATTGATTTATGGAAATGCAGATTGTATCTGTCACCTGCATGAAACTAGCATCTGCTAGCTAAACACAGGCTTTTAGCAAAGGAAAACTGCTACTCTTCTAAAAGATGCTACTGATGTCCACAGAGTGATAATATCGTGCAGCGAGACCCACTCAGTACATTCAGAGGCACTCGTAATGTAGTGTGCATGCCCTCTGGACTATGTAACTAATATGCACAAGGAGTTGCAACAGGGTGTTATGTTACCTTCAGGCAGTAATGTTATAATGTGACAAGTTACTTTCAAAGGTCACTTTATCCAGCAGTGCTTCCTACCTTCACATCTCCAACATTATAAATCTGTAAAGACTTTGAGTTTAGATTTAATCATAAAGAACAGCCACAGTGTCATAAAAGCTTCAGTGTTTTTTTTTTCTAAATGATTCAAAAGCTTGCCTTTCCCACTGTTGCAAACGATCAGCCCTCATTGTAGCCTGAACACCTCATAGTATCCCAACAGACCGCAGGCTAACTTTTAGTTCCTAATGTTTCTAAAAGTACATCCTTCAGCGATCTGGTCCTTCACCAGTGGAATCAGCTCCCAGTTTGGATTCAGGACACAGAAACCATTTCTTTACTTTCTAATGAAGCTAATAGTCAAGGCAGGATTAGTTGACCCGGAACCATGTCTTACTTACGCTGCCATAGGCCCAGGGTACTGAGGAACTTCCCATCATGCAATTTCTTCTTCACTCCCATCGGTTTTACTCTCCATGTGCTTACATGCCTCTGCTGCATGCCATTTTGTCTACTTTCTCCTGTCATGTTTTGTTTATGGTCTCTTTATGCTCTGCTGTTTTGGTTCTTCAGGGGGTTTCTTCCTGTTAAAGCAGAGTTTTTCCTTGACGCTGTTGCCAAGTGCTTCCTCATCGATTCTTGGGGTTTTCTCTAATATTGTAGGGCCTTATCGAAAACACCTTGAGATAAGTTCTCGAGATGTTCTTGGGCACTGGTGCTATATCTACATGACACTGAATTAACCTTGAACTGAACTGCATTAGAACAGAGTTAACAGAGGTGGATGACAGTCTTAGAGTTTATATTAGTGACCTAAAGCACAGTGAATCATTTTTCTTGTCTCTTCATCTTTTTCATTGACGTAATCCAGTGTTGGACTCAAAACTGGGCTTTGTTGGGGGTTATATAACACTTGACGTGTTTCTTTACTGGGCACAAATCTGATAATTCCCATTGAGACCTGGCTATAAAACCATAGGCGGCCACCCTCTTTACCTTCTTACTACTTTTACCTTCTCTTCTCCATTTGCTCCCATGTTTTGTCCTCTGCTCATCTTCCGTTTCATTTACCTCCAACTTCTGACTCCCATCCTCACACACAGTGCGTGGTTTGCTTTGGGTGCTCTTTTAAAAAAAGAGTTATAGGGCAAATTACCCTGATGTATGTCTCACATGTCAAACAATCAGCTTGGTAAGTGAGAAACCATGGGCTGGTAATAGCTGCGGATGGATCATCATTACAGAGGGATGACAGCCGTTTGAATCATCGCGCAGCGCTACAGGGCTAACTGGGGGACTTAGTTCTCCCATGGGGATAGCGGAGTTGTTTGGGGAACCAAACGATCATCCGCGTGCATCTGTACGTTCAGACTGGCGCTCATAAAGACAGGCTGTTAGCGAGTGTAAACACTGCTAAGAAAAGCAGTCAGCATTTGTATGTGGAACCCGCCGCGGTGCCGTGTGATGTTTGTGTCAGCCTTTGAGCTCTCTTTGCACGCAGCCAACACAAAGACGTAATAATTAACATATGGCATTAGGATTCTACACTGCTGTGTATTTAATGCTCACTGCACTGTAGGCTGTGCGTGTGTTTGTTTCTCTTAGCATTCACTCAAACAGAAGTATGTGCTTTGGTTGCAGTGAATTACTAATGTAATCACAAACACGAGCCGACTTTTCTGTGAACAAGAAGCTATCCCCCATTGAAAGTGTTACACCATTAAATGTGATTTTCCTTCATTTCTTTCTTTCTTTATGTTTTGCCTTCTGTTCTGCTTCGTCTTAAGCTTGAGCTTGTTTTTAATGATTTTCCGAATACTCCCAAACACCTCTCCATGATCCTGTGAAGTTGATGCTGTCACCTGTGAGTTATGTGTGAGTTATGAATGACAGGTGATGGATTTTTCACCCGAGTGAATTAAAATGGCTTTCTTTGCCTCTCCTCTGACAGTATCCATGTTGTGTGGCTTTATTTGAAGTCAGTGCATCTACTGCTGTAAATTTATACCTGCTTGGGCGTTAAACATTAATGCCATCTAATACCTAAAACCAGGAGCCCTTCATGAAGCCATCTGGACCTGAGAGCAATGACAAAACACACAGAGTGTTGACATTTTGTAAAATTAGGATTGAAGTGAAATAAAGGTGAAAGCTGCCAATAAATTAGTTTGGCCCTAAAGGCATCTCATAATGTGAAGAATTGGATAGAAAGAAATTCAATAATCTGCTCTCGGTCAGCAGGATTGCAGCCTTGGGCGCTTAAAAAATGTAATTTCTTCTTCTGTTGTTTTAGCTGCTAGATTGTTGCACAGTGTTTAGAATTTCGATACATGTGGGGGATATTTTTAGAAACGCCTTAAGATCTTTAAAAAGATTGGGAACGTCGTCCTTAATGTCATCTGGTCTCATATCAGAACCACCAGGAATACGAGGAACTTTGTACCTCCAAACATTTATTCTTTGTGCTGGATAATCAGTCAAAAAAAGGTATTGCCGACTAGTCCTGGCCACCGTGATCAACCTAGGCTCACAGCAAAAATAGTAAAAGCTTTTACAAATGCTATAACACAGAGGTCCCCAACCCGCGGGCCACGGACCGGTACACGGACCGGTACGGAAATTTATGGTTTCCAGGTTTCCCTGGGTCTTTTCCTGTGTTGTAGTTGTGTGTCTTAGTTTGAAAGAAATATTTACGTGTTACCATAGCGACCAGAGAGCATTAAGGGGCAGAGAGGGGGATGTTACTCTCAATCTTGTTGCAGATTTAAGGTAATAAAGTTACACAATTACACAGTGAATTTGTGTTTTTTATTATTATATTTTAAAAAATACCACAGTTTCTGTCTTGGTCGTATCCTGTTGTATTTGTCCGCGACACCTTAAAGGCCGGTCCGTGAAAATATTGTCTGACATTAATAAAGGTTGGGGACCGGTGCTATAACATACTGTCTGTGATAGATTTTTACATCTTTAAAAAAGTGTTGTCTCACAATATAAATGATATAGCAGCTCCAGGTATTTACTTTCCTGAGTGTCTGCGATGATGACATCATTTTGAGGTCCTGTCCCTGAGACTTAGTATGTTTTTTTTTCTTCTTTTTTTTTTTTACATAGAGGTACACACTGGACAGGCTGAAAGTCTGTACCAGAGACAACCGCGCTCGCATTCACACTTAACTAAATAACTAGTAAGCCTAAGCCCAGCATATCTTTGGATTTTGGGAGGAACTCACAGGCTGGATTTAAACCCAGGACCTTCTTGCTGTGAGACAACAGCGCTAACCGCTGCTCCACCGTGCCGCTGTGCCCTGTTTATCTTCGCATCATTTCCTCACTGATTTACACACCGCCTGCTGTTTCCCATTACACCACCCTGCGCTTCTTCCTGTCAGCCTGCTCTGCTGTGACATCTTTCATTCCAGAAACACCAGGTCATCCCGGGGCTCCAGCTCTCTTGGAGTAGTCTTTTAGATGGGGCACAGCTGGACATCACAGTCGATCTGCGCTCTTCTTCCCTAGATCTCCACTAACACGCACGCAAACGCATGTCTGTCCTGCTATTACTGCTGCATTAACCTATCAGTGCTGGCTAACACAGCACCTGAGGCCAGAAGGGGAAGTGTGCGTGCTTCGTTGCTCGTGTTACGTATTCCCCTCTTCTGCTGCGCACACCGGGAATATGTGTGGCTACTCAAGTCATTTGCATTTTAGGACGGGCGAGGTCAAGGACAGAACTGCCCGGTGTTGACTGTGTTGGCCGTGATTGACAGGAGGAAAAGTATGATCATGGCAGAGGTGATAACACCTAACATCAACACACACACACACACATGCATAATTGAATGAGAGAGCAGAAGGGAGAAGGAGGTGGACAAAAGGGAAAGCAAGCGCAGCGCAGAGAGAGTAGTGAGAGAAATAGAGTTCACCCATCCGTGTAGCTCACTCTTCTCCACACACACACATGCCAAACACAGGCTGATCATAGTAACTCAGTGGCCCAGTAACAGATGCTGTGAGCAGTGTGGGAGCCAGGCTACACCTGCTCTCCTCTCCTCTGCGCCCTCCTCCACCTCCTTTCTGGTCCACGCAGTCAGACCCAGAGAGACGCAGTTCCTGCCTCTCCCCTTACCCAGCCATGTCACCTCTGAGCCAGGCTTACTCCATGTGCCACATCCCCCCTCCTGGCTATTCATCTGCCATCTTAGAGACAACAATCAAGTTATGGCATCATTAACCCAAAAGACACACGTATACAGAGTTGGTCACTGTCTGCTGCAGTTCACAGGTAAACACACTAAGGCTATGTCCACACGTACCCGGGTATTTTTGAAAACGCTGATTTTTCTATGCATTTGCGCCTTTCGTCCACACGTAAACGGCGTTTTTGGTCACTGAAAACGGAGATTTTTAAAAACTCCTGCCAGGGTGGATATTTTCAAAAACTCAGTTTTTTACGTGTGGACGAGGTAAACGGAGAAAACGCAGCGTCAAAGTGTGCGCATTTTTTGACGTCACACTGTGCGCCACGTTATTGTTTCGGTGAAATGGATTTCTACAATACTGTTACTGTTAATTGTACTCTCTGCAGTGTTTAAATGCTTACATATACACACACAGTTACTGTCCCTCCACACATATGACTCAGTTCTGCTTCTATGCGCCATCTTTGTTTACTTTTTCCCACCCAGGCTTATTGACTTCTGATTGGCCAACATTTCTACACGGCTAGGGATATAGCGCCACCTGCTGCTTTGGCATGTTTCTAGCAGCATTTTCCTTCGTTTTTGGCTTTTACGTGTGGACGGGATTTTTTTTTATAAACGAAAACGGAAAATCTTCGTTTTCAAAAATACCCGTGTACGTGTGGACGTAGCCTAAGAAGTGTGCGTGCACGCCAAGAAGCTTCTGTCAGTTTATTAGAGCCAGGTTGTGAGTTTTAGATGTTCGGATCTAGCGTCTTGAATACCTACACACACTTTAATTTTCAACCTGTTTCAACACCTGGTTCTTTAATTGAAAACCTTACCTGGTTCTCCAAGGTGCCAGAGGTGTGTGTGCGTGAGGAGCATTTGCACTGACTCCCCTGCGCTCAACAAATTAAAGAATTTATGCAGAGGTGTTAATTTCATGGCAGTGATGGAATAGCCGATGAATATGTAGAAGGAGAGAGGCGGTGAGTATGTATGCGTTATCCACCTGCGCTGGATGAAGCGGTATAGGGCTCTCATTAGGAGCTGCTGCAGCTAATTATCTAATTAACCAGCCTATCCCGAGGAAGCGACCCCTTTGCCAATCAGCAAGCCTCAATGAGCTGCATTCACTAACCTAAAGGGAAGGCTGCAGCCGGCTGTGTATCTTTCTGCCGCATTTGCTTTCTGCAGCCTTGACATGCCCACTCACACGTGTCTTCGGCTGAAACAAAGACGGCTGATGATAATGAACGTTTATTTGTTCCTCAGACAGCGCTGTCTTGTGGATGGACGCGTGTGGGCGCGCAGACGTAGACGCTCTGAAAGGAGTTTATGTTTTCTTATGGAAAGCCCTGTGATCTGCTGAGCTATGAATGAGGCAGATGGTGCCTCTAAAGTGGTGCCACAACAAGCTCGAGCTCCTGTGTGGAACTGCGCTCTCTCCCTCTCTGTTGTTGGCTATTTCCTGAACCCTTCTGGAACATATCTCCATTTCAAAGTGCACTAAATGAATGACTGTTTCAAACTGTTACGTCTGCACAATCAGCCTGATCTGGGAAACACAAATGAAAATTATTGAAAGCTTTCATTTCATGAAGTAGATTTCAAAGCCTGGATGCACTTTCAGCTTGACAGAGACTAAGAAATAATGGAAGGGGGCATGTTTATGATCCGTGTGCATGCATGTGAACACTTCCCTGCATATCTCTCTACAAAATCTTGTTTTATCTCTTGTACCCTCTACTAGCTTTGCCAGTGTTTGTACGTACAGGAATCTGCTCACAACAGTTGACTCTTGAATTAGTAATGTACACAATTATGGACAGCTTCATCCTCAGCTCCTAAATCCAGAAGGAAAAGGAGGAGACAAAACCATCAACCAGCTGTCTTTCTGGAAACCCCTCTCCCAAACAGCTATATCCAATCACAGCTTAGAAACCGGCACGAGAGGGGCCCGCAGTTAAGCTTTGGATTTCTTTCATATGCCAGCATGGTTTGCATGACTCCTGATAATCACAACAGTTATGTCTGTTCTTCCACCTGGCTCCCGCTGCGCTGCCAGCAACCCGCCCGATTTTTCCGTGCATCCGTCATGTGCTCTGCTCCGCCTGGCAGCAATATCCCATCCACAGCCCGTTCAACCCTGCGGAGATTTTTCATCTTTCATCTAGCTACGGGCCCCGATATATTTATCTATCAGTCACATCTAGCTAGCTCTGGGCCGTGATATAGCAGGCTTCATATCAAAATGTGTGTAAACAGTGCGTGGTGCTAGGCAACCAGACATGCCACAATTGTTGAGTGCAGCGTTTTAAATTGATTTCTGTGGTGGTCAAAATGGCTCTGTTGGTGTATGCAAAAAATTCAAATGATTTTAGATGATGCGGTTTTATTTGAACAGGGTTACATGACTGTAAAATGTCCTTGGCAGCTCTAGTGTGAACAAGCTTAGACCTCTGAAAAAGCAACCTGTTGCTCTTAGATAGTTGCTTCATTAATTGTGGCGATGCCAGTTACTCGGTGGTGAAAATTGATTTGATTCGACTGCATTACTTAGAGCAAGATGTTCATAGTGCTTCATACTCAACCATGGTCATGGCTAGAATGGTTAGCTTAACAGACATAGGAGTAGATAGCATAGGCGCAGAGCTTGGTGAGCGTACATGTTAAAAGAGGACAGGTGTGTGTGTGTGTGTGAGACCTCAGTCGATCAGTTATGTGTGAAAAGCGATGTCTACATGTCCTTTCTTATGTGGGTTGTGACATGCCTTGGATGTATTCACAGTTATGGCTGGAAGGTTTTCAGCAATGTATTCTAGTCTGCAGGTATGTAACCATCCTTATACTCTGCACTAGTACTTCAGCCCCCTGGGGATTAACCCACAACAAGATTCACGGACTGCACCAACCTTCCCTTCAGCAGAATTTTCACTTACTAAACGACTGCTTCTGTAAAATATTTGGATTCGGAGCGCTCTAAAAGGTGTGGTGAGATTCATTCGCTCCGTGGTGTTTTTATAATGTCAAGTGTGTTTTGAAGAACCTTCATGCAGCACAATAGTGGAAATGAAATGCAGACACGAGTGTTTTGATACACGTTATTAGCCGTATTCCGTCTGATCTTTGCTTTGACACGTGTGGTAGTCTCTGTTGTGCCCTTTGTGAGAAGCGTGTTCCCTCTCATTGGAATGCAGCAGAAGAAACAGTCGTGCTGAATAAATCCCGACCCTGGAAATCTGTTAATTGTTGCACTTGTTTATGCAGCGAGACTTTATTCATGTCATCATGTCCCTCTTTAGTAAGCTTTACTTACTCCACCTTCGCTCATTCCCGTGGTCACCTTACATGTTTTCCCTGCTTCCTCGTGCTTATTTTAATTAGAAATAAATGTGCTCATTAGCTGGATGATGAAAATGAGAAAGGATGCAAAAATTAAAAAAAATAACATTCAGCTCTGCTGATGAAGGAAATGGGGTGAATAAAATATTCCGTCTTTTTTCACATGCACAAAGATCCTTGCATAAAAACAAAGTGCCGCGACCGTTTGTTGTATTTTTTAGAAAGCAGAATTGTATCAAACGGAGGGTGTAGCCTTACACATGTAAACATGAGATGTCTGGGTGACTTTGAAGAAATGAGCTGGCTCCAAGTGGGCTCGAGCAGATGTGAGCTATGGAAAAAGCAAATTGGAACTGGCACTCGATCTGACAACTTGGAAGTGTCTTACCCCCCCCCCCCCCCGTCCTCAATATGAGCGTGGTAAATTGAGTGCGGCCCAGTATGGGAATAAGATGAGGGGATTCTTTTTTCCTCTCCTTTTCTGGCTTTCTTGCACATTGATACAGGTCTGCAGTCTTTCAAAATACTGCTAACATCTTCACTCGTGAAATAAATGAATTAGTAGCAGCTAATTGGAGAGTTTTTCGGGTGGCACGGTGGTTAGCACTGTTGCCTCACAGCAAGAAGGCTCTGGGTTCACAACTACCAACTAGCCAGGTCTGTTTTTGTGTGTCTGCGTGGGCTCTCTCTGGGTACTTCCTCCCACAGTCAAACACATGCAGTTATTGGGGTTAGGTTAACTGGTGATTTCAAACTGCCCATAGGTGTCAATGGACGTCTGTCTTTTGTGACAGGCTGGCAACCTGTTCATGGTGTACCCGCTTGTCACCCTATAAATGGACAGAAACTTTTTTCCTGCTTGGTACAATGTCAACTAACTTAGTCTTTTAATATGAAGGATGGTGCCACAAACACACACATGACACGTGTAAAGCTAACATGACAGAAACCATTTAGGTGTCACAGGCAGGACATTTTGCTCCCTTACACGAGCAGTGTACTGTTCCCTTATTCATGAGCTGTACCATGGATAATGCATGACTAGAGCTGAGGGAAAGAGGCCTTTCCTTTTCCAACATTACCCAAATACTGTGTGGGCTGTTGTGTGCATGTGCAGGTACATTCATGCTATAAGATCGTCCTGACTCCCCGGCTGATTTCCCAGCACGGAGCTGCATCTGGGAGAGTTTTACATTCTCCCAGGGAGGATGAATACAGCTGTGTGGGGGGCTGATAGCTAAGACTATGACTATGTACTCTTCCATTAGTATTCATGAGTCAAAAAAGTCTATTCGCATGCTTACACGGTTCTGCCTCGTGGCAGATTTCCTGGCAGAATTGATGTGAATGTGTGAGAGAATAGAAGGGCTCTTCTTCCTCCTCTACTGTTGTGGGGAAAGCTGCAGAGAGCTCCACCGGGAATTCCTTAGACTCCAACATTCACTCATTCCCCACCCCACCTTTTTTCCGCCTTCCACTCCAACCTCCTCCTCCTTTTTTTTTTTTATTCCTCAGCGTGATATCACGCCTTTCTATGTCCCTCGATGTGCCTCCCTCCTCGCTAACGCCACCTTCGTTGTCTCCTTCCGTTTTTTCCCCCCTCATCTTTCTCTTAAGTGTGACTATGTATTAATAATTTTCCAGGCAAATGGTTTGTCTGCGCAAAAAGGAAATTAAATTAGTACATTTTTGGCATGTGTGTCTGATTACTACTTCAGTCATTAGTTCTAATTGAAAAAAAGAAGTTGTTACTGTTGTTATCGGCCCTCGTGAATAGGTTTTGTGATTAGAGTTGAAATATCTAATAAGAATTCTCCTTATATTAATGAATCATTGTTTTCTTAGCTGATGCAGCAGTGAGCCGCCTGCAATGTTTACATTTATTCCATCTGGAATTCTGGGGTACCAGATGCACTTAATTAAGCGAGGGGATGGCGGAGAGAGTTTTATTTGCTCATTTACTGCAGATTCAAAACCGTTGAAATATAATACATTTTGTAGTAATCAGTAGATAATGTTAGCATTGATGTATCAGATCAACCCAGAGCCCATGTTTATGTGTAGCATATGAAACACACATTTTTTTGACTGCCCACTCATAAAACATAGCGCCCATACTTCATGAGTTGTGCATGAATAACGAATCTAATTTTTTTTCATCAGTGACTTCGTCGATTTACATTTTCCGAATTGCAACATGTTTACAAATCACCTTGCAAACCTTTTTTTTTTTCTCCACGAGTGAGTAAGTGTTTTTATTTGATGCTAACTTACTCTGAAGTGTGAATCTGGCAGCAGTCACCTCAGAGAAACTGGCCTACTGCTCTCTTCCAACCTTTCCTTTCTTCCCTGCATCACATCCCTCCATCACCCTCTCTGCTGCAAAGCAAGGCGATCACTTCAGACAAGCATCCTCTACCTCTCAGTTTCTCCGCGGTATCCGGAGTCAAGCAGATCAGACTGGACTTCCTAGTGTTGTACACCTCTGTTTCACATTTTTTGCCCTGCCGCCTCCATCTCTCCACTTCATTTTTCGCCTTTTTGCCAGTGTATTGCAAGCCTGGAGCTGTGATAGATACAGGGCTCGGGGTTATTTGTATTTTTTTAACACTTTAAAATATGACCTGCAATTAACTGTGTAATTCCCCTGTAATTAAATGGAATTTCAGCGTATTTGATTTCAAATTACAGTGTAATTATATTTACCTACAAATAGGTAAAGGAAGGCTGGAACAAATCAAGCTTTTACAAGAAGCAAAGAACTGTACGTACTTATACCGAAGTCATTTTAAGTAACGGTGAAGTAATTTTTCATAAAGCGTGAGAAATGTTAAGTATTGCTCAACTTTGTGTATTTTACAGCAAAGAAGAAATAGCATCACATAAGTATCTGTAATAGTAGCTAACTGTGTGTTTTACAGACTGTAAATGATACTGTAATTTTCAGTACCGCATAAGTCGTTTTAAGCACGGAAAAACAATATTTCCCTATCTTACATTGTAATTATTTATTTATTTCAAAGATTTTTAAGGGTTTTTTTTATATACATATGAGCTAGAACCATTAAACAGGCTTAGTGTTTATGTAAATACCCATATGGAAAAGATATATATAAATCTTATAAAGTTTGTATCTGTCTTGTGTGAAACTTGTATGAAAAGCATACAAGAGTGAAAACAGATATAAGATCCCTTGAAAAATTATATAATGAAACTTGTATGTTTTGGATACTTACTAAAACAATGTATGAAAGTAATGAGAAAGTGGCCACTTTCATGAGTAATCACATATAAGTTTTTACTATTTCTTTTCCATATGGGTAGGCTTTAACGACAGCATGAAAGAGCAAGATGATGAAGAAGTTAAACTCATGGGAAGATTATACATTTTAGCCTCAGTTGTTTTAATGATGTCCGTCCATTTATGTTGATAAATATTGGGAACACAAATCTTTAACATCATGTAACTGCGGCATGTGGACAACTTTCATTGTGTTTCACTCTTCTCCAGCTGAAATAAGCTACTTTCTCTTTTAGCCAGAAGAAAGATATAAAGTTGCTGGTGGCTCCATCCACAGCAATGAGTAGAGCTCTACATAATAATATAAGATATAATAGATCTTTATAGTTACTGTTAAAAGAACAATGAAAGGCAGTTTGGCATCTCTCCATTAGCACTGTGTAGACTTTTTACATTTAAATTACTTTGGAATAAAAGATTAAAGTTACACAGATATATAGATATATACATAATATTTGAGTATTCAGTAAACATTGTTAAAAATTTACTAGATTAACATTTAATTTTGGGCGCTTGACAATTGCTCCTTTTAGCAAGTTTTTTTCTAAAAACCAAAAACCACCCGCTACATATTACCAAGTACTGCTCTCCAGCTGCCGCACGTCCTTAAATTACAGTAACTGCCTAACAACAGCCAATTTTTACACAAACCATGAAAGACGAGCTGGTGAAAAGGAGGAGGTAATGGGGTAATAAAGAACAGGTGAACAAAGGAAAGATGTGAAAATAAAACAGAAAAGCTCACGATGAGCTCACCTTCAAAATAAAACAAGAAGCGTCTGGAAAAGGTACCAAGACCAAACTCACACTGACAGCAGCGAGGGAGACAAAGACAGAGCACAGCAAGCATGTGAGAAAGGCAAAGACCAGGATGGTAACAGAGCCATGTGGAGGCCATGCATCATGTTAGGGAGCAAAGTGAGACACATTCTGTTGCTTATGGCTTTCTCTTGTCAGTGATTATGTAAATATAGCACATCCATTATCATCAACTCTTGTGTGTGTTCCTCTCAGTGTCTTTGTACAAGTAATTGCAGGTTGCATGTTTTTAAAAATGGAAATGTTTACCACCTCTTCTTGTCCTCCTCACAGCAGTGGCATTCATGCTTTAGCTCAATTTTACCTCAAAATATGCTGCTTTCCAAAAACCTCTGGAGGAACAGCTCCCTCAGCAAGCAGCAGCACCCAGCAGGAACCCGCGTGCTACTTCTAAGTTTCACTCTGAGTAATCATAACATGACCGTTTATCTGGGATTTTGTCAGATGCTGTTCCGATGACCTAATGAGTCTGCACACAGAAGGAAGGGAGCATGCCGGGTTGCTGTGCTGTCTGTCCCACACAGCATATGTCCATGGTTGTAATGACGAAGCAGTGAGAAAGAGTATCTGTGCCTCAGTGTGTGTCTCACTGATAAGCCTAGATGCGTTTCTAGAGTGATACGCACATGGTTGATTTATCTGAAAAGGGTCCTATTATTAAGCCCCACCCACTCCGGGCCAATCTCAGCCACTGAGTAACAGTTTTGGTGGAAACCATGGCTCCATGCCCTCCTTTTATTTTCACGCCCTCTGCGTCGTTGGCAGTGCAGGTCAGGCCAGTTCAGAGCGTCAGGCTGAGCAGTCAGCTCCTGTTATGACAGCCTGTCAAAGTGAATACACCTTCTCCTCTGCTCCTGCTCCTCCTCCTCCAGCACTCCTTCCTCTCTATCTCTCTAAAATGCAGCTTTGCTGGACTTTCAGTCCATCCTGATCCACCCTTCATCTCTCACTGCAATCGCACTCTTGCCCTCTTTACCGTCCTCTTCCTCTTCTACTCCATCCAGCCATTGTCAGCTTCTCTTCCTCCCTTGTAACACAGCGTTGGGCCTCCCATCCATCACATACTCATCCTGTCTTTTCTCATTGCCTTGCATATGTTTCAAACCTAAAAGCTGTCCCTCTGTCTCCGTCTTTCCCAGTTCATCTGTCTCCTCCTGCACCACTCCGCGTACACTACCACCACCATCCCCCTTCCTGGGTCCCGCGTCTGTCCCTGCCTTCATTTTTTTTCCCTCCATTTCTCTTCTGTTTTTGTACTTTTCCCCTAATGAAAAGATCCATTCGTTCTGAACCTGGGAATCGTTCATCTTCATTTTCTTGCGTTACAAGCGGCCCGTCTGTTCATTAATCTTTAGCTCTCCCCTTGTCTTTCTCTTTCTTATCTATCATCTATCTGTCTCTATATCCAGCTCCTCCAAATTTGAAACTCTTTCTTGGATTAAACTCATTCCCATCTGCGATGTATCCCCTGATTGATTTACTCTTACATGTTCATTTGGACTAATGCTTTCTACAAGTACTCAGCAGTTAACATTTAATGTTAGGTAAGAATAAAACCTTATAAAGATCAGCTTCAGTCTGCATCGGCCCACATATAATTACATTCAGCAAAGAGAATGCTTTTACATGGAGTGGAATTTGGCTCGAGTTTAATTCAATATGCTTTACAATATAAAATTTTCTTGCAAGTATGCTTTCCATATTACCATATGGAGAGTCTTTCTCACTGAGCTGGAAACACTGGAGGACAATGCCGTTTCAATGTGTGCAATTTCAAGCTGATCCTTATTTTTTTTAAAAGCAAATAACAGATTTTAAAAATCTTTCTCTTTATTTTTTTTATTATGCATTTTCTTTTAATTGTTGCATATTTGAATCCATTTTTGTTCAGTTCTTAGTGTAGACTCTGACATCCTCACTGCTTATTAGCATCAAAACACAGGTAGCTATTAAAAAATTTAATATGTTAGTTGAGGCAGGTCACAAAGTTTAGCTCAGATGCAGTCCCACCTGATGGGCCTATCTCAACGGCTGGCCAACTGCTGTTTTACACATTCAACTGGAAAATCTCATGTAATGGTAAATGGCCTGTATTTATATAGCGCTTTACTAGTCCCTAAGGACCCCTGGATTTACACATCCAGTCATCCACCCATTCACACACACAGGTGATGGCAAGCTACATTGTAGCCACAGCCACCCTGGGGCGCACTGACAGAGGCGAGGCTGCCGAACACTGACGCCACCGGGCCCTCTGACCACCACCAGTAGGCAACGGGTGAAGTGTCTTGCCCAAGGACACAATGACTGAGACTGTCCAAGCCGGGGCTCGAACTGGCAACCTTCCAATTACAAGGCAAACTCCCAACTCTTGAGCCACGATCGCCCTGTAATGCACCCTGTTTAAGCTGCTTCAGCCTGCCTACAGTTTCTGTGCATCTGCAAGGACTTTACATCCCACCTCCAGCCCGGCCAATCCTTTCCTGACTTAATCACTGTCATATCTATTTGTTACTAATGGCTGCTTTGGACTCTTGCAGCTGCTCTCATCAGAACCGATCCTTAAATATAAATGACTGCATTTGGAAATACCAATATTCTTTTGACAGTAGTTGTAGTCTCATTGTTACATTCATGGCTGTCAGCTCAATGTGAAGCCTGGAGCAAGGGACGGGTGACCTTTGTGGTAGGAAGAAATTCACTTTGCCAGCCTAGAAGTAGTCCAGCACACAATGTTGTCTAGAGAGAAAAATGAAAGAAACTTTAACTTCATGAATCCGGAATACCAAAAATACCCACCTAATTTGTTGCTTTGCTTCAAGTCAGACATCTCCTTTATTAAAGTCATGAAAGTATGAAAGTGAAGTTGTTGCGTTGACCCTGACATCTAACTTCTTGTTGTGGCCAAGAGTAAAGACGGCTCCCTGAGAGGAATCAATAGTATGTCACATTATGATTATCACTCTAATTGTTGTCATCAGCAGCAATCATTGAAGCTAGAACCACTCTTATCTTTTCATTCTGATTAGTTTGCACACTTAAATTAGCAAATGGCCTTTTTTTTCTACATAGAAGATGAGCCATTAATGTTGCTCTGCTAGTGTAAATTGTTCTATCCATGCTGGTTTGGGATAGCATTCCTAGCACATTGTCTTTTCATTACTTTAAATTGCGATTTACCTTCAGTCAGGAGTTCTTCATTGGTTCGCATTAATGGAACCAACGTTTCCCTAGTCACCTCCCATTAGCGGCTGTTTAGCCCCAGCTTTCCCTTTCCATTACCGAGACTGACAGTGTAGCTGGGTGGAGCAGAGCCAAGCACCCTGAAGCCGACAGGCCAGTGCTCGTGTATCAGAGACACACACGCCGTTCTTAGTAAGACCAAATTGAGGTCAGTATATCTAACCCATATTGAGGTTTACTAGCAATTCAAAGTGTTTTGGTTTGCTGAAGTAGTCACAACACTTAAGATCAATATTAGGATCGATATTAGTCTAAAATCAATCAAGCGTCGGTGTATTCTTTGCAGGCCGGTACATAACTTGCGCACACATTGACGCATTCACAAGATCATCAACCTCCGATGGAGCTTGGGGAAGAGCCCACAGGAAACAGTTTTTCTTTTATCTCCTGTTCCTACGTTATGTCCGAGTCCAGTGACTGCCTGAATAAATCCCTTTGGGACTGCACTTTCCTCACAATCATGTTCAGAGGATTTTGATGGCTATTTTTGTGTTATTTGGTGATTTTTACTCCCAGCTAAAATAAATTGCACACATGACTCATGCTCAGTACGAAAAATGTCTGCATTTGTGATTGCTTTGCTATGTTCAGATGCTTGTTTGACCAATGCTGCTTCACTTTACAGTTTAAGCCAGCATTTATTTGTAATAAAACCATCTGCAGATGATGTGGAATACTCCCAAGAATCTTTGTGGCATGAGTCAGTGTTGCTCAATGGTCCTTGAGCATTGCGAGACAGGAAGACATGAAAGATCACACTGTAGTGGGATAAAGAGATCCGGAGTGAAAAGAAAGACAAAGGGAGAAGAAAGCACTGGAGTGAGTTATCAGTGAGAGTGATTGCAAATAGAAAGGGGGTAGAGGGTTGATGACGGATGGCGATGAGAAGAGGTGAGATGGAGACCTAGAAAGTATGCGAAGGACCTGAGTTGACGAGAATGGAAAGGACAGATCAAGCAAGCGAAAGGGACACCAATCAACACCTCCTGATTGCCTCAGGTGTCCCAGGAGGAATATCGATCTTTGGGGAAGGGGAAGGAAGAGGGTGTAGGAGAACAGAAAGATAACCGCTCCAGACACTCGTCAGAGAATACAAAGGAGTGTCATATCCTCCCCCAGCTCTCCATCTCTCTGCGGGCCACTCAGGGGAATGAGCTGAGATGGCACGGGGGTTTGATGCTCAGCTTTGTTCAGTCGTTGCTGACAATAAATGAATGCTTCAACATCTTTTCCAAATGCATGTACTAGCCAATCTGTCCCACCATCAATCATTCAACCGTTGTGTATGTAACTCATTACTTAAGCGAAAAACAATTCAAAGCTGTAAAGTGGAAAAGCAGGCGAATGATCACAGATTGATGTCCTCACCAGGACTTGAAGGAAAGCTGACTTACAGTTGAGTCACATCTTTACCCGAAGGTAGATTTGCTTACATTTGTCAAGATCGTAAGGCTGTGAATGAAAGCACTATGTGTGCTTTGTATCATGGTCCTTCCTGCCATTCTCTGATAGGACAGAGAGAATGGACTGATTTGAGGTTGAACGTCTAAATAAGGGTTGCTTTCTCGTGGGGAGATGGGGCAGTGTGGAGCGTTCCCAACAACTGCTAATTGGGGTGGTTGGGTTTAGTTCGGTTTAGGCCAAACTATGGCTCGGATAGTTTATGTGGATTAAATAGTTGCATTCAAGGTCTTGGTAAAAATATAACAGTAGCACACACAGAATGAAATTCACATGCAGGAGGACATCTTTAACACCACAACAACCCCATTTTATTCCATGAGAACTGCACATTTCGATTTCCTGAGAAATAATGTTTGAAAACTGAAAACTATACGTCTAAAGTAGAAGCTAAAGTAAATATGGACCTCTACTTCTATAAGAAATGGAGAAAACTTTAATATGCTTGGTCAAAGTCAACTTTGCAATAGTGTGTAGCACACAAACAAAATCAGAAACATAACAAAACTCTTCTTTGACATTTAAATCGTGCTGTCAGTGACGAGTAAGCAACATACAATCTGGTTGTAGATCTGTTCTGCGTTCACTACCTGACAGATCTGCTGGTACACGACGAATGCAGGTCCAAGCGTTTGTAACGAAAAATGAACCTGAGCACATTCGTGAGGATCTTGTGACCCGATAATTTGTGCTGATCTTGGTAGATTAGATGGGCCCGTGTTGAAATTAACTGGCTGCATCTGTGTTCATAAAAACATCTGCTCATGACTTATAGATCACCTACAGAACTGGCACTTTTTTCTCCCTCATTGTGGCCTCACAATATTCTGCCCTGCTTTGTAAATCTAACCCTACAGCTGGAAAATTTTAAAAAGCAACAACAACAAAACAATAAGACTTTAGCTATGCCTTTTCTGTTCAAAGGACTAAGATATACCTCGAAGTACTTCTTAATTAAAGTTCAGTCATCCATACCGACAGTCGGTTCGATAAGAGGCAAGATGAACTCACTTTTACCTGCTGATTGTTGTGTAGGAATCGAAGAAGCACTCGTGCTGCGTTACTCAAACTGTATTTCCCATAAATGTCACGTGTAGACCACTACCTCTGGCTACTTCTTCCCGCTGGTGACTTCAAATAACCAAACAAGCGTGAACTAATCCGACCATCAACTGACTCCAAGGTGAGGGGAAGTCAGCGTGTTCTGGTCCTCCATTCTTCAATTATGTCTCCATTTTTTTCTCCTTCTCAAGGATTTTAATTAATAACAGATTTCTCTTATTCATACCTTCTGCAAAGTCCTACTTCTCTCTGTTAGATAGCTACCAATGGCTCAAACTCTTTCACTGAGAGTGAATGCGGCCAACTCAAGGAAATGAGGGGTCATTGTGTTGTTGTCTCCTTGCTGTCATTTAGTAAATGCAGGCACGAATAATAGTGAGTCACTGGGAAAACTGAATGGAGTGTTTCAGCCTCGAAAAACAGAAGTTGAAAAAAGCTGTGCTTTTTGACTTTTAGAAAATGTTCAAGGTTCCTGCACCCAGTTGCTCAGATTCATGAGAATAATTCAGTGAAATTAAACAGGAGCCTCAACATTTCTTGACACCTTCTCTGTTGGAGATAATAAATTCATCTTTCCCTGTTCTTAACATGTGTCACTGCATTTGCTTCTGTGCACATTTGCTGAATTAATATTTGGATTTATTAGGTATATTTAGTCAGCAAAGCCATAAAGAAAAGACAAGACACAAAATGTTTTGAAAGTGCGTTCTAAAATCTGGGGCCTTCTGCACACAAGTGTTTGCGATGTGGAAACTGTGAGGGGCTGCGTGCCACGGTTTAGACAACTTTCATAAACTGACAGTCTGACATTCACACCCACTTGACACAGAGGCCAATTGTGTGGAGGAGGGAGTATTAACAGGATTTAAATTTGTCTCAAGATCTCATTTTATTTTTTTTCACTTAGTACCACAAGTCTAACAAACCATGAGTAATGTCACATCTTTACCGTACTTAAATGTTAAATTCTTCCCGTGTCTCTCCTCTTTGTGCTTGTTTTTCCGCTTACCTTTTAAGTAAAGTAATTCTGAGCAGCTGTAAACACTTATTTACACTATTTATTTACCCAGACTTGGGCAACACGGACGTATGTTGGTAGAGGAAATAATTATTTTATAATGTGCCAAATTTGGATGTTTACTGACTTCCAAAATAAGTAAAATAAATACTAAATTCCCTACAACCAGGCCAGAATTGTGGCTCCCACAGGTTTTGCAGTGTGCACATGTGGGGCACAGATGTGGGGCACAGATTACAACCAATCAGTCAGTCAGTCAATTACACCTTTTTCTGTTTTGATCATGTAAAGGTATTTAAGGTTGACGCACGTGTGTCATTAATTGTAAGAAGGCGAACAGTCAAATGTGGGGGTGGAAACATTACGCTTTGGGGCTGTTTTTCTGCTAAGGATACAGGATGACGGGCCAATGGACATGTGCTATAAATTTTGAAGAACCTTCTTCCTTCGGCCAGAACGTTGAACATGAGTTGTAGATGGCTCTCGAGCATGACAGTGACCCAAAACATACCATCAGGGAGTGGCCTAGCCAGTCTCCAGACCTCAGTCCTAAACAAAATCTGTGGAGGGAGCTCAAGTTACCAAGCGGCAGCCAAGAGTTTTGGAGGTTTTGTAAGGAGCAAAGGACCAAAATCCCTCCTAAGACGTGTGCAAACCTGGTGACCAACTACAAGAAATATCTACCTGCTGAGCTTGCCAAAAAGGATTTGTCAACCCAGTGCTTTTGTTTGGGGATCAAATATTTATTCCACTCAGTGAAATGAAAATCAGCTTATAACTTTTATAAAACGTGCTTTTTTTTTCTTGATATTTGGTTGATATTCTCGTCTCTCTCCATTGAAATGAAACTAACATAAAAATTAAAGACAGTTAATTTCTTATAAGTGAGCAAACTTCCAAAGTCAGTAGAGGATCAAATAATTATTTCCTTCACTTGAACAGCATAGGTTTCCTCTTTACTGTTTTAAATGAAGAGTTTCCGTCATCATCTAGCAACTAGAGACGGTGTTTAGCATTCCAACCCACACTTCTTTCTTAAGTTAACACTTTTGGGTGCATGTAACCTTTTTTGTAACACACCCACTTCTCATAGCAGTTAGCCACTCGTGTGAAGTAGAGAAAACAGGCAGGATCTGAACTTCTATCTCTCCAGTTTTTTTTCATTGTCTTGTTCTTCACACAGCTACTTTTTTTATGTCTACAACTTTAGCACCAAAATACTAAGTGAGCCTTTTCAAACGAGTTTGTATTGTTCACATTTGTACAATTTATTTATTTCTGCGAATGCTGGCTTTGCATGCGAGCTGTGAGCGTGGCCATTCAATGTGGGAATAAACACTTCTGCTTTTAGGCACATTATTTTAGAACACACATTGGCTTTTAAAGTGGTTAAGCGCATCAGAACCACTTAGCTTATTTATTACACAAGCTGACTGTGAAGCTGGTGTGACATTTTGAAATAAAAGGAGGGGTAAAAACACAAATTTTAGCAGGGATACACCAAGAGTGAGTTTAGGAATTAATGCTGATCTCCAGCTTTTGTTTCACAGCAATCCCTGACTTCATATCACCTTTTTACAAATGACTTTAAAAATGTTTTAGACAGCGAGGTTTACAGATTACACATTTGGGGAAATGGAAGCACTCGTATTGAAGCTGTACTGTGTGTTAACAGATACCTATTGTAAAGTGTCAACATGAAGTGGGGATTGGTAGATCCCAGAGCAAGTGGAGCTAAGTTGTTTCCCAAAATGTTTTATTTGTGGAGTATTTTGTGACAAATAGTGTAGGATTATATTCATCTGTCTCACATTTGATGCTGCAGTTGGCGACAATCGTCACTGTACTGCAGCCTCGGTGAGCTCAGAGTAGCAGCACATGAACCTCTTCTCCTGCTACTGCAGCTTCTGATTAGTTGGAGTTTGAGTCCATCCAACTGTGAGCACATGTCCTCTTTGGCAGCTGAAGGATACAGAGGAACACGACACTAGTGATTTAGCCACTTTAACAGCAACTGTAGGTTCAAAATCAGAGCGAGTGAATTGCTCACTTGTTAACTGGTTGTGGATGATGTTAAGATAAGATAAGATAACCTTTATTAGTCCCACGTGTGAGAAATTTGTTGGGTTAAGGCTGCCGACCTTCGCCAGCGCCATCTTACCCTTCCGACCATACATACATTACAACATCACATGGGGAAGACAAGTCAGAGAGGTATAACAATGGAAAATGCACAACATGAGGAAAGACGAGGAGAAAAAATAACTCCCCCCAGACTGAGCTCCAACAGGGAGATCAGTTTGAGAACAGAAAAAAAACACCTCAGCACATGAATCAGCACATCTCACAACGTAGAAGACATAAGCTTCGAAGGTGTTTGGAGGGGGGGTACATGCATATGTGTGCCTATGAGTGTGTGTGTTCCATGTTCAGCCAAGAGAAAGTGTCCCTTCGCCCAGTTAGGCAAAAGTCAACAATCATTTGGTGGCCTTGAATGAGGGGGGAGAAAGTCACAACACAGTCTTATTATCTAAAGGAGAATTGCTATTCCCGTCAGCTTTTGCCTTGAGCATCCGGGGGGGGGACGCATGAGATGAAGATGGTAGTTAGTTTGGTTAGTACGAACAAACTGCATCCAGTGTTGGTCTTACAGTTGGTCTAATGTCCGTCACTGGTCACCAGGTCTCTCAATTCCAGTTGTTCTTCTTCAAGATGTTATCCATATAGCAGAGCCATGAGCTTCTCCAAGATCTTATCCATACTGTGTTCAAAAACAGTCTGAGTACTCACAGCCGTGCCCATCGTCTATCATGTCGGCCAGCCTTGTGGAATTTTGAACAGCTGTAGCCGCTTCTTGTTCTTCGATAAGCCAGGTCCGAGCCAGCTCCAATCAGCCAGAACTCTGTTACCGTAGTTCTGAATTGGTAGATGTTGTTCACTGTCCTAAGGGAGGGGGAGAAGGAGAAAGTGTGACCGCTTCCCTCAAGAGCCAAGAGAAGAATAGATATCTGGACTCCAAATATACTCAGGCTGCCATTATTTTGCATGGACAGCCTGCATGAGTTTACGTGTGGTCAATGGCTCAGTAAATATAGGACAGCTACCTTCTTATGACTATGAAAATTGGTCCAATGATTGCAATAAGTCCTGTTTTTCTCTTATGTTTTGTTTTGTTTGCTTGTTTGTTTTTGTGTTCTGCAACAGGCTGCAACTAGTAATGGTTACAAACTGCTTGGTAGCAGCACAAACCTCTGCATAATCCTTTTAGATTACAAGCTCACCAACTGGATGGCAACCTGTCTCCAAACAGTCGCGGCCCAGCTTGGACTGGCTGCAGTCACTCTCAGGCAGACTGGTGAATGTTTGCAAATATTTGTAATTTATAAACATTGTTGCAGTCATTCTGAGTCACTGTGCCGATGAGAGCGACTCATCTGCGATGTGTCCTTTTGCAGTAGGTGACTGGATTCAACTGGTTGCCAGCTGGCTGGTTGATAAAAACAAGGTTGCCAAGCTGCCATCCTGCAGCAACTATGTGACTCTTTGTGGGGGAATTTCTGTTTCAGAGCCACGTTTCTGGCTGGACTCTGAGTTTTAACGTCAGTTTGTGTTTAATGTGAGTTTCCGTGTATGCAGACAGCGACAGATTTATTATCACAGACTGCATGTAACACTTTGACCCCATTCAAACGCAAACTGATAGCTGATTAAGTCTTATTGACATTTTATTGCTGTCTTGACACAAGTTTGCTTTAAAATGGCAACTCAGTGTGAGCGGTCACAGACCCGGTCCTTTCTAGCTCACTGCACACAGTCACAATAATTGTGGTTATACCACAGTCTCTCCAGCCAGTGTTTTCCTTAGTGTGACTGCACTGCATTTTTTAACCAGTCCATGACTTTAGATGAACTAGTCAAAAATACCAAAGACAGTGTTCACAACATGAAACTGGACCATTTTTCTCTTTTGCTTTAGGCCACTGGGTGTTGGATCCTTACACAGCGTGTTCTCAGAGGAATGGGGGCAAACTCTCCGGCACGGATATATTAGGAATACTTATTTTATGACCTTTAATGCCATGACAGAATAGCTGGTGCCATGGCAACAGCTAATGGATTTTAATGAACTCTATAAACCCCTTTTAGTTGTTGTCACTGTGTGGATTAGAGGTCTTCTTACAACTTTAAAAGAACAGATGGTGTCATAGGCGGGTTCTGTCAGGTTACATCACGTATTCTACGGCCATACCGAGCATCATTAAATACTCGAATAATTCATGCAATTTGCTTAACAGTGCTCACACAAACTTCTTTATCCCGAGGCAGAGAAAAAAAGCAGCAAATTTTTCTATTCAACTTCAGTTTTGAGAGCAAACTTTCAACTCTGCTCTCAGCTACTGACCTCCTTACTCATTGTTTGAGACCTTCAAACGGACAAGCAGAGGACACTGGTTTCATTAGCCATTCAGCGAGCGGTGTGTGCGCATGTTTCTGCGCGTGTGTGTAAATGTTAATGACATAAGAAATGGAAGGATGGCTTAAATGAAAGCCGTGCAAAATGTCAACTGTGCGCACGTATGTGTGCGAGTGTGTGTATGTGTGTGTTTTTCAGTTTTCATTATTGCTCCCGTCTCTCCCTCCCACTCTCTGATTCGCTGTCTTGCCTATCATGCTCTTGCTTTGCAATTATAACCTCCATTAATTATGAATCGGGGCCCCGGATGAACAGGGCGCCGCTGCTGCCACTGTCGATCGAGCCAGGTGCCAGAGACCTGGCAAACTCCCGAGCTGTTGACGTCGCCTACGGAAGCGCCGCATTCTAATTTTCCTATTATTAATTCAGGTGGCATGAGCGTGGCGTGGAGTGGCTGAAAGAAGGAGAAAGGGACACGCTGTAGGGACGGAGCATGGAGAGAGTGTGGCATATAGCTGTAATTACCCTGGATTATTAGTAATGATAATAATATTGCTGAGAGGGTGGAATGTGTTTGCCCCTCAGCCTCGCCTTCATTTCCGAGCATGGGTTGATGAATTAATAAAAACTTTCCACTGGCTGGCTCGTTGAGTGGCATGTGACATACAGTTTCTCGCTCTCCTCGCTTCTCCAGGTGACTGGCTCGCTCGTTCACTGACAAAATAACATCACACACTGTGAGAGGAGGGATACAGGAAAGAGGTGTAATCAGCAAAATTGAGGCAGAGCTCCATCCACGTCAGTTCACCAATGGCAATCTGTGTGCATTCGGACAGCTTGCTTATATGTGTGTGTGTGTTCCCCGACAAGGTTCCTGCCTCATAATCAGGGCAAAGAGTGCGAACAGGTTGGATTGGGAAACGCCCAGCATCCATCTGTCAAAGTTTCATCACTGAACTAGACACTCGATCGCCTCAGCTCACCCTGAGTGGTGCTTGACAAATAGACATTCAGGAATGTTTCTGGCAGAGAAGTTTGTGTCTGTTACGTGCAAGAAGTTGGTGACGAAAACAGTCTTTCGCGGTCAAAATGTTTCCCTAATTAAGTCACAATCCAGCACAACGCCCTGTGAGACTCAGAAAGGCCATTTTCAAAAAATAAGCCTCCTCTCTTCGCTTGTGATGTACCGCGTCTAAAAAACATTTTGTTTTGCCTGGAGGAAAAAAACTCACTCAAATCCCATGCGATTGGGGGGTTGACAGCGTTCAGCGCCGGCGCCGTCTGCGCGCTTCTCCTTTGTGAAGTTGATGAAGCTTCTCTTAATGAGACCCCGCTACGTTTCTGCTCTGAGACTGTTTAACTTGGAACACTTTTCTCCTGTCATGGCAGGTCCTCTCATTAACCGACATGTTCTCCTTATTTCACTTGGCTTGTTTGTCGGCCTCGTATCCCGCTGCCTCTCTCTTTCGCTCTTCACCCCCCCTGTGGCCGACCATGTTGTTACGTGTTGTTGTCATTTAGACACCTAAGAACCCTTGTAGTCCCCACTGGCCTGTGCTGACAGGTCTGGCGATAGGAATGGGTAGACAAATTGAGTTGACGAAAGCAATTAGCACATTGAGGAGCTCTGTGTTGCTGCACGTCACTTTGTTTTTCTAGCTGGAACTCCATCTTGTCATGACCAAGAGGTCGTTTATCTTTCAAAGGGACAAGTGTGTGTGTCTGAAAGTGGACTTTGAATTGTGTTTTGTGTCCACGCAATGGTGAGTAAGAAGAAAGAACATTCTTTCATTCAAGTATTGCCATTGTTGTCTTAACTTACAGTCTCTTGAGAGTGGTGAAAGTAATAATTCCTCTATTAAACCTCATTCTTCTCTAAGTGTACAGAGGCACTATCAGCAAAATGTATAATATCAGAAATAAAAGAACTCATTCTGCAGAAAAAGTGTCCTACCATATACTGTATATGTCCTTAAATGCTGCACGAATCACTTCTAGAAAGCACCAAGTCTAAACTAGCTAACTGTAAACTTATAGATAAGAACAAAAAGGCAGTAGCTCTCTCTGTATAAAACAATGTGTCACAAACAAATATTTCTGAACAAACATCTCTGCGTAATCTACAGGCCTAATAAAAGTATCCAAGAACTCTAATAATTTCAACAGCGGGTAAAAACTTTGTCATTTGTGTGTATTACAAGTAAAAACAATGACAAAAGTACAAAATTGTGAAAGCAGTGAAAGCAGTTTATGTATCACAGACACTCAGACACTAATGGAATCATCAGAGGTAATTTGGGGTTCAGCATTTTGCCCAAGGACACTTGGTCACCAGTGAAATTTGATTTAGAAAAAAAAAGGTTTGCTGGCATTGTGGAGTGCCGTGTCTCTCTTTTATAGTGCGTCTGGCCCCAGCTGGCACAAAGGAAATACACACCTGCAGTGTTTTTCCTGCAGGGAAGATTTTTTTTAAGCATCCTCCAAAGAATTTTAGCTAGAGACAAAATGCACAGTTTTCTTGGTTTGCATGCTCCCGATCCAGGAAAAAGACTGAAGTCTTCCACCCCACAGCCAAAACAACACCTAACCCTAATGGGTTGCCAGTGGTACCAGGTGCATGTTAAAATGTTTATTACCATCTCTGATTTACAATGAAAGGGACATGTGAACATGTGGACACTGTGGTATACGTCGTGGTAATTCAGGCGTAAGTCTAATGCCACATTGAATCCAATGCCTTTCCCATCTTAGCACCCTCTCCCTCCTTTTAGCGTCAGGAGACCGCCGCTCTCCCTCCATACAGTGAAGTCACCACTAACACGTGAATTATACTTCTGCATCAGAGCTGCGTCATAACTAACGCCATAACTGGAACCCTATTTTAACCCTACGTCGCCTTCTACGTAACTACACATCGGGTTGACGCAACCACAGTGGATTGAAAGGCGTGGAAATTTGCAGTGTAGGGATAACAGGAGTTTCCAGTTACATCATAAGTTAGGACGTAGATTTCCTGCAGAAATCTAAATGAAGCTTAAGAGTCAACCCTAAACATGGGGAAGTGTTTCATCCTCACCTGTTGCAGATTGGAAGCATGAGATGAATGGGTATCATCACAGGCCATTTTCAGCAGATGGCTAGGCTATCATTAGCATCTTAATCATTGTGTTTATCTGCTATCTGATAGCCATCGCGGCTCAGGCCAATTTCAACAGCCTAGTGCTGAATAGTCGTCTGATCTTTTCAGCAACAGAGTCAAACTGAACATAAGTGTTCCAGAAACAAGAATCTTTTTTTTTTTCAGCAGGAAATAAATATATCATCTGTCACACACTGGTATCCTTTTTGGCATGTTGATTATAATCAGAGCCCTGCGGTGCACATGTAGAAGAAACTGCTCATAGTCCGATGACAAGACAGCGGCAGCGGCGGTTATCTAAACAGATTTGATGCTGGCACACACTGTAATCCTGTGAAACATGCCACTGAAGTCATTTTATCAGCACTGACATACCATCCACACAACACCTAATCCCGCTTCTGTGCTAATGGAAATGTGGATGCATGCTATATCGGTGCAAACTCCCCAAAGAAACCGACGATATTAAGATGGCTTAATGCTCTCATCCTGCACTCGCACACAAACGTGCTGTACGCACACAGAAAGACACACACCACCTCCAGTTTGTCAGAGTGGGACGTTATTTAATGAAATCATGCTTTATTTTTTGTATTTTTTGCTCTTATCGGCCTTTCTGCAGACACCCTGGTTGCCCTGGCAGGAAAACAATGAAAGCACAAAGCCTTTTGTTTAGGACGAGTACCCTGCATTTCCAACATTGTCCCCAGAAAACAACCCACGATGCGCTCACACCTCCCCGGTGTTATTTCAGTGCGGTCGCACTTCCATCCCTTTGTCTGCCTGCATGCCCACCCTGCTTTTTGGCAGCACGTTCACCACCACAGATTTTTTTATTTCTTTTCCCTTTTCTTTCAAGATGTGCTCAGGAAGATGTGGAGGTGGGAGTGATAGAGGAGGAATGGCACAGGGGGCTGGAAGTAGGGCAGGGCTGTGCAGCCCACCTTTCATTATTATCAGCTGCTTTTAACGCGGTGACTTCAGCAGGTCGGATGTTGATGCATGCACTGTCTCCGGGCCGTGAGCTGAAGTGCTTCCAGCTCGTAATGACGTCAAACACATGTACACACGAACACGTGCGTGCATACGATTTCTCCCTCTCTCTCTCAGGCACACGCACACACACAAACACACACCTTTATCAGCCTCCTTTTTTTTTTAATTAACACCAGAGTAGCTGCAAGCACCATCTTCTTTAATTTCTACCAGCCAGCTCCTCCTTCCCTAACATGGACGGTGTCATTAAAACATGATTAATTTCCTCTGAGGGGCATTTTCCTTCCTGCATACCACGCTAATATCATTCCGGCCTGATATGCATGCACACCCACATTTACTACATGAATTATAGAATTTAGTGATAACAAATTCGTATTACTGTTTGGCAAATCTATGTCCTCGGGGCAAAAGGTGCGTATGTTATTGGGCCTAATTTGTGCATGGAAATGTTCCTGCTCTGCTCACATAATAAGTGCACACACAAAATTACCATCAAATTTGTAAAATGTGTGTAATGGAAAATTGTGCTCATCCCTCCATGTGTATTTTAGTGAATCAGAGTCATCCGAAATCAGAGGGTGCAGCTTTTTATATGCAATCTGCCGTTTCTCCACACAGAAGCCAGTCACCTGGGTGGGGATCATATAGGTAGCGGTGAAGCAGGAGAATTCCTCGACTGAAGAAGCTGAAATGGTGTCTGAGGACGAGGAATTCAGAAAAATGTGCAAGTACAAGTGTCGTGCATGTTAGGGATCCAGATGCAGAAAAAGGAGGCAAAATAATTGACAAAAAAGACAAACTTTTAATAACTACTAAAAGAAGTCCAAGATTCAAAAAGTTCAAGAGGTCAAAATATCAAGAAAAATAGGAAGAAACAGAAAACAAACCTTTGGCAGCACATGTGGGAATAACAGAGACAAACAGAAACATCCTCCAGAAACTCTGAAGGAACTAAAAACACAAGAAGTAATAAACTAAAAATGGGAACCAAAGGTCAGCAAACACCAAGAAACTAAAACAGTAAAGCAATAAAAAGTGGCGCCAACTATTTAAGACAAACAGCGGCCGGAACTCAAATATAACTGCGAGAATTAAAGCTCAGCATTATTAGAATGACGCAGAAATCAATACAGGAATTCGTTTTTTATTCATATTTAACTTAATGTTATTAAAAGAACTTTTCTACTTCTGTGTTGATGTTGTTATAAGTAAAACTGATGAATTGATGAATGGCAGATGTGTGTGTTTAAACAGGGATGTGCCGTCCTCCATTATGAATTTGGTAAAGATCAAAGCCCTGCCGGTGTCCACGATAAGTGTGTGATTAAACACTCTATAATTACTCGCTGAGATTACATCACCACAGCCAGTTTGCTGCGAGGTTCAGCCACACACATGCAGACGTATACGCTCCATACAGTTGTTTCTTCCCCGTCGCAGTATTGACGATGATAACTGTGATTAGTGAGTATTTTGTAGGATGGCAACTGATTATTTCTTTGTTCGGCCGTGTTCTTTCTCCTAACACTCGAGTCTGCTAGTAGATCAAAGATGAAACTACATATTGATTGCATTTTCTCTGTCGGCCATTGAGCATACAATTCTCTGCACCCGTGCTCTTTTTCTTTCCCTTATTTTCTTTTTCCATCCCCTCCACTTCTCTCACTCCTTCGTCACCCCCCCCCCCCCCCCCCGATCTCTGTCGCGGACCAATCAATCCCATATTCTATCTTTAATGCAGTCTATCATAATTTTCTCATTATAATCAGAGAGTGATTGGATTCTGGGGTAAATGAGGGATTCGGAGAGGTAATTAGCAGACTAATAACTCCAAGTTCTGACATGCTGCAATAAGAGACGGATGGAAGGACTTTGAGTCTCTCATATGCATGGATGAGAGGAAGAAGGGCGCAGGAAGAGGAAAATCAGCCTCTTCTTCAAGCTCTCTGCACAGATACATCAGTCACAAGTCCAATATTATTCTGTGGCAGTGGGAGGAAGGGATAAGTGTGTGTGAGAGTGGTTATATATTTGCAGAAGAGCAGGCACGTTTGTCTGAATGTTTAATTCTTCTGCCAGAGTTTTCTCAGGAACTCAGTATGGCAATACAAAAGCCTGCTAGAACGACACAGGCAGCACAGAATGACTTTTTAAGGCATCGGCCAATCAGTGTGCAGAATCGCTTACTTTCATAATCATCACAATCACAATCACCCTGCACTTATAAGATGATATGGTGATGTTGAGTTGCTCGCTCTTGACACTTCACAGCAATCTATTGGACTCACTCACTTTAGGAAGCTGCCTCATGTGGTGATTTGAGGAACTGCAATTTTGGCACTTGTATTAACAGACCCGGGACCAGATCATTCCAGTCCCAGTCTATATGCTGCAGTTCAAACGTCTTGATGCATTCTCAGTCATCCAGGTAAGTAAATCTCCAAAAGTTTATTCTGTTCATCTGGACGTAGCGTCAGACCTCCCTGACCTCCCAGCCCGTTGTTCCCTCAGTGGGCTGGTTTCAGTCATTATGCAAATGTACTGTTTATAAGATTTGGGGAAACCTGCAGTCGGCTGAGACTGAAGAAGTCACTTGGACGAGTGACGAAACGTTTCTCCCACAAAACGCTACGTCCAGATGAACAGAGTCAACTTTTGGAGATGCTGCAGTGGAGCTTTGCTAAGCACATACAGCAGGAAATATAAAGTGGTATTAATCATGCTAATCGTGTTTCTTTTCAAATAAAGGATGTGTGGTTAGGTCATAAATGCATACCATATTTAAACATGCTAACACTAGGCTACATGGTGGACAGAGATGTGGACAAACCTCCATGTTTGAGAAGAAGCGCTTGTCTGATCGTTGAGTTGCATCTGTCTGATTTTCTTATTGCCCGTCGCCTCGGGCGCTGTGATACTGACACCTTTGCCTCATTGCAAGATCAATGAAAAACAGCTCCAGCGATTTCTGCATATAATGAAAAATGTGTTTATCTGATCCCTGATCAGTTCAGCCGCTGACTGATCTTTGTTGGTACGAGAGCACTTACTGCTTTGAGGGAGCAGTGTGACTTAGTATGTTTGCAGAATTCTTCTTCTTTTGTTTCTGGCAGCTGCCAAACAGCTTCAGGTTTGTTAGCAGCTCCTTCTGAACCAGAGGAGGGCTGACATTTATGTGCATGTTGGCCACCAGGCCGAGATGGATCGCAGTCAGCCCTGAGATCTGAACAACTTAAACATGCATACTTTGTGTCCAAATCTTGACTTCAGCTTGGTGTTAGATTTAAGCCCAGTAAAAACAAGAAGTGTTTTTCAGACTAAAACTGTCTCCTCTAAATGAGACTGGAATTCCTGCTTTGGTGACTTGTTGACTTGCTCCCTTAAATGTCCAGCATCTAGTTGATCATACTTCCGCAACATTACATAACTCCATCTGGTTCAAAAGGCTCAGCCATTAAATGCTGGCAGATGGCAAACTTTAGCCAACGTCAGATGCCACGAAACGATCGTAGAGTAGAGATTATAGTAAACTTGATCGTGAGCCAGCCTTTAGATTGGGATTAATCACATGGCTATTTTTAAAAGGTGGATTTCCATCTCTGCTTGTGTTAACAGACAGAATAAACACAGATTGGGTGTCAAAGTTTAAGTTTTTTCTGTTCATTTTCTGTTATATTAAGTGATACTTGCCATTAAAAGACAACTGCATACAGTGACTGGTGTGAAGTGTAACCAGGGTTCAAAATACTTCAAAGTGCAGCTTTTATAGTGCCACCATGATGTCCCTGTGTAGCTCTTTAGAGAAGAGAAATTATGAGAATTTAACCAACACGGGCACTAATAGCCCTCCAAAAAGCTAACAGTGCATGGGGCCATGTCGCTTGCTCAGAGCACACAGCTGCAACATGCAGATGTGCAAAGTTCTGCAAAGCACCTATGGACTGCCACTGCACTGTGATGCCAGGCACTTTTGACTTCTTCAGAACCGAACACTGCATATATTCATTCCTCAACTGTCACCACCAATCAGCTTGATCCAGTCCCATGTGATGCAGTCTAATTATAACTACCAGATGTAACGCGAGTCTCCACATTAAAGGACACAGCGAACGTAAATCTCTTGTTTTGTTTTTTCTTCTTCGTGCACTCTGTTCCCACTGCACATGCTCCGTGTGCTTAAGTTGATGTAAATATTGTCATGTTTAACACATTTATGTAACACAGACAGACATTAGAGCTATAAGTTCACATTTTTCCTCGGGGATGAATCGTACCTTTTTACAGTTGCTTGGCTCCGCTGGCCTCAGGTGTATGTGTCCTGGCCAGCGGAGCGCGTGATTAGCCAGCGCTGCTGCTCATCCATCTTGGTTGGTGGAGAGGACGGGAGGGGTTAGGCTGACAACAGACCTGGCTGGCCTGGCCTCGGGATACGACTATGTCTCCATCCACCTACCGACCGCACAAACACACACACAGCAGCAGCAGCAGCTCCGAGCCTGTGGGTTAATGGCTTTGACTCCTGTCCACTCCATCTCTCCCTCTCTCTGTCTCCTCCTCTCTCTCTCCCTCCTGTCATTTTGTTGTCCTCCTTAAATGTTTGCGCTCTCCCTCTTAAGCTCTCTGTGTCTTCATCACCTCCACATATCCACGCATCAGCCTCTCCTTCTGTGCCTTTCTTTTCCATTACTCCATTTGTTTCCTCCATTACCGGTCCATCTCCTCATTAGCTTATGCTAGTCCTCCCCTCCCCCACCGCCATCTCTCTCTGTCTTACCTGGAATGCATGTTGCATATGTATGAGGGACGTGACAAAGTGCTGCCCTCAGCGCAAACACAGCCAGGGCGTCAGACCTGTAGGATGTGGAGAGGAAGGAAGACTGAGAACAAGAAGAGAAGGAATCAAGAGGAAGAAGAAGACGTGTAAGAGAATGAAAGGGAGACAGAACAAAGAGAGAGGAACTAGAAAGAAGGAGGGTGAGAAAACGTGACACGCTGAAATAGAGGCGTGAGAAAGCGATGCTATACTTGTGCCATTTTCAAAAGAGGAGTGTTGCCACGTTTTCCCACCATTATGCATCTTTATCTTTTCATACTCCTGCCATAGAGTGTTTTTGGCTGCAATAATAAAATGCTTCTCTTTGCTGGGTTTAATTATGGTATGCTGTTTGCCATTATCCAACCAGGAGGCCTCTTGAGATGCATTATCATGTTCACACAGACAGTTAATTTTCACCATTTGTATATTCATTGCACTCTGCTAGAACCAGCACGAGTTCTGTTCATCATTCACAGTCAGTCTGATGTTCGGATGTTACAGAAAACAGAGGCGCCTTGTTTTGGAAATGCTTTTTAAAAAATCTCCAAATGTGGTTTGTGTTTGGAGATGAAGAGATGTTTAGTGGTCCAGATTTTCTGAATCCAGTCTGTATTTGCCAAAAAAATGGATTTAGGCTGGCAGTCTGACCAAGGCCTGGCATGCACGCGTCTAGAAGTGCAGCATTTACTTCATTTATCTTCATTTTAGTCATATAAAAATGTCTAAAACTATATTACAGTGCTGATCTTTGATCTCATTAGGGCCATTTGAATTTCAGCAGAAGACTGACGGTGACCAACTGTCACATATCGGATGTTTAAATAACTCCAACATAAATTTGTCCTGAAGGTGCTTTGATAAATCTTTTAATTCATTCATTTTGATTCGGTCTGGTCCTTAAAGGCCTGCTTTTATTCATGACATCACAGCAAGGTTATTATCGTTAACGAAAACTAACGAAATAACGAAAACTAGAAGTGAAAAAACATTTTCGTTAACGGAAATAAAATTAAAAACAAAAAAAGGAAAACTAACTAAAACTGTAATGAGTGTTCACAAAACTAAAATTAACTGAATTTATAGCAAAAATGTGTTTCGTTTTCATTGATGTGTGCGTGTCATACAATAGTCAAGGGTGAAAATGAAGTTTAGTTTCCAGATTTTTTTCTTGCTGTGTCTCATTATGCCAGCAGGTGGCAGTACGTTAGTCGAGTCGTCTGTGTTGCTGCGTCCACGCGCAGAATCATGTCAGGAGAAAGCGCCAGAGTCCAATTTGGGATTACTTTGAATATGACTGTGTTTTGGATAAAGCAAGTGTCTTGTAGTGGAAAGAGACAAATTATGAGGGACATTTCTAAAGGGAAAAAAATCCCACAAACCTTAAAGTGCACTTGAAAAGCTCACACAAGAAGGCTAAGCTAGCTTACCTTGAGAAGGGAGCACACTCAACCCTCATCCCCAGAAAACAGAAGCTAACCCCAGACAAGGCAGCGTGATGCATCCCGAGACAACAGGACTGGGACATCTACACAACTGTGGGAGTCAATTGCCTTCAAAAAGTTTATCAATTCACTTGAACCAAAATTGCGAACACCCGGTGCTGCAAGAGTTAATAGTCTCATTGGGGCCAAGATATACATTTTATAGTTGCCTGGTATCAATGGTTGTTCATCTGCCTTATTTATTTATTTATTTAAAGAACCCATAGGTGGGAATGTGAGTTGTCTGTCTCTGCATGTTAGCCCTGCGACAAACAGGCGACCTGTCCAGGGTGCAGGGTATGGTAGCTGGAATAGCAACATACCCAAGGATAAGCAGAAGAGCATGACTGATATGATGAAACTGGGATTTTGTTACACTTAATTATTGCAAACACAACTAAAACTATAACTGAAACTAATCAAAACTAAACTGAAACTAAGGATTTTCAAAAAATAAAAACTAAACTAAACTAGCAAACAATTGGTAAAAACTAATTAAAACTGATATAAAATTGAAAATCTGAAGGCAAAACTAAATAAAAATAAAAACTAATGAAAATTGCAAAACTATTAAAACCCTGCATCACAGAAACCACATTTCCACTTGTGTTTTGGTGAAAAATGAAAAAAAAAAAAAAAGTAATATTGGACCAAAAGTATGTTTAACCTGCTCTGATTCTGAAGGATTGTGCTTGCCTTAGTCACTGGCATAGAAAGAAATGATGAAATTCTACTGTGGATATTAATGGGCTGAAATAACCTGAACATACGTAACGAGTATGAAGCATTTCTTTCATATTTGATCATGCTGGGCCGACATACTTCAGCTGTATTCACCGTATTTCGCTTCTTCAATCCTGATTTTTGTAGCAGTAGTTGAATGCAGTCCCAGCTGTTTTTATACAAAAGCAGTCCAGTCACAGGACTACCGGGCCTTTGAAAGTAGAGAGGGAAAGGAAGTAGAGCATGAAACAAGTTAGAGAGGGGCTGCGCTTGTGTTTGAAAGAGAAGAGAGAGGAACGCTAAGATTATGAATGGCTAAAAGGGAAAAAGGCACGAAGAGTGGAGCAAACGAGCTGGGAACAAGGAAGGGTTTTCACTCACAGTTGTCCATTCACTGTAGGTATATTGCATTGCACTTTTTAAGTCTTTTGTTCGCAACGTGAAGTCTTTTAAACGTGGAAAGTCTTAAAAAATGAAACAGCTTTTTGTGCCTTTCAACAGTGAGAGGCAAGCGCTGGCAAATCTGAAGTTATCATCTTCTTATTTGATAAAGAAGAAAAGGTCTGATGTCAATTCAGGGAAGTGGAAGCCCTTAATATACACTCGTAAGTAAGGAGAAATTGATGAAGGCGAAGACACAGCTAGGTCTTTAAATGAATGAATTATGTGTGACTGTAATTCCTAAACAGCTAAAGCGATAGTTTTCCCTTCATTATTTAAGACGGCTGAGCAGCATCAGATTTATGAAAAAAACTGCCACTGCCCAGATAATGAAGCACCTGAGCGTCAGCAGGTGCAGAGAGCAAAGATGAAGAAGGAAAGCAGGAAGATGGGAGTGGACGAGGGGAGGAAAGAAGGGGAAAACGGCAGGGATGCAGGCAGGTCGTCCTTCTTATCTCCAGCAATGTTCTACCTTTGGCCAGTTGCCAGGCAACGGTGTGCTTGACAACAGCTGAGGATGAGTTGATGTGGCTCTCCTGTCACAGCAAGCGGTGGCAGAAGAGCCAGTGTCAAACACTCCCTCCAATCCTCACAAGGTCAAAAAGAGGGCGCTCATCTTTTACCAGAGGGGGATCAGAGGTCGTCGGCAAAGTCGCGGCAAAGAATTGGCTTATAAAACCAACACGAAGAGGACGCGCTCACGGCTCCAACATTACACGCTAACACATGTAGCCACACCCCAAAATGCGAGGAATCATTTTACAGTTGTGTGTCCGTGTGCGTGTTTGTATTTACTCCACCTCACTGTTTCATGCTGTATCTTTGAATAAGCGAGTGGCTGTGCACCCCCACCGCGTGTGAGACCACCTGCCTGTGCTTTGCTCCTTTTTAGTCTCCAACCAGACACCTTAACAGAGACCCACCACTGTTTACACCTGTAGCTTATGGTAATACAACCACTGATACACAAGCACGGATTAAAATAAATGGTGCACACACACAGAGCGAGCACTATCAGTGGGAGTTGAGAAAAAAACCTTCTTGTAGTGACAGACGAGAGTAACTGAGTAGAAGAAAGCGAATGAAACATGAGAAGACATCTGAGAGGACTGACATCTCTGAACACGTCTGCTGTTGTGTTGGTCTTATGTATTAACAATCATAAACATGAACTCAATTATATTTATTTTAATGCAATAGCTAAAGCAACCTTGTAGTTACGTGTGTCTAAATGTTGTAGCTACAGTATTTTAAGCTGTTTTCAAACTGACATTATTTACATGGTGTCTGTCATAGCACGAAACATGAAAGGGAGGTTTAAAAATGTGGGCTAATCTGATTTGTAGACAGAAGAAAGCTAACTGGCATCAAAGCAGTGGCATGTGCTTTGTAAATGTGTAAAATAACTCTGCAGTTCATGTGAAACAATCCAAAAGTTTCTGCTCTGTAAAATCTGAATCGAATTTAACGTAATTTTGTAAAATTATCTGTCGCCAGAAAGTAATTTATTGCAAATGTGTTCATTAATAATATGAAGGCAAGTTTAATATTCATGATGCACATATCATTCAAAAACAAATAAGGCCAAGTATTAGACTATGTATGCTAAATATACAGTCATCTGTAATGATATAGTCACATGAAAGAAAGATGGAGTCAGTCTGAAATCTCTTTGCGATAATACAGTAATTAGCTGTGTTTAATCTGCAAACATCACAAATCTGTTGCCATTAAAAGTGTTTTTAATGGCAACGTTTTAATGATTGGCAGCAGTGGGTAAGCAAAAGGGTATATTTGTATTATTTCACTTATTTCTTCAGAAAATCACACGCTGACCCCACCTCTCAGCTAAATCACGCCCCTCACTTTGAGTCCTTTTTTCACTCAGAAACAATTAAACACAGATGGGACATTAATCACAGCACGCCTGAAACCTAAAAGGGAAATAAACAATCCCTGGAATTAATGTTCTGCTCCTTTGTATTTGCCAGTCACGCGCTAATATGTCAACTTTCTCTGGCGTGTAATATTTTAGTGCGGGAATGTGTTGCTGAAATGCGTCATTCCCCCCAAAGTTGCATTCATCCTGTGCCGTCTGACCTATTACACATGACAGATGAATGGGGGAAAGGGGATTTAGAAAAAAAACACCTTATCGGGAGCCGTAATGTCACTTGCACTTTTACTTACTGTATATCCTTGTTTTTCTTGTCTGCTGTTATATGTTAAGCTCCACATGTGCTTGCTCAAGCCCTCCCCTGTCACGTTGGCAGTTAGAAATGGCAGAATGAGGAAGTGTTCTGTTATGCCTGGCTGCCTGCTCTGCTTAAGAGAAATGGTGCATTCACAATAATGTGATAATACAGCCCTGATGAGCTGTCGCTCAAACCCCTCGCTGCTGAACGAAGGGAGGCACAGCCTGTGTGCGTTTGCATGTGTGCGTGTGTTTGTGCTGATATTAGGGTGGATAAGAGGGAGGGAACAGGTGTGTGTCTTCCCTCATTTTTATGTTCGTTTTCGCCCGTGTGTGCGTCTGCTCAGTTTTATCAGCAAACCTGTGTTGTGCTGCGTTTTTACCCGGAGTTTTCAGTGTGTCTGCCTCAGTGTGAGTACATGTGTGTGGCGAGAAGTAAGGGGAGAGTAGGTGTGTGTGTGTATTGATATGGGTATACGCAGTTTGTGTGTGTCATTAATTTAGCAGAGCTCTGGAAGCGTCCGGGCAGGCCAGTCTGTTAGCGTAGCCGCTCCGCTGCTACTTATTAATCAACCTGGCAGACAGACAGCGGTGGCACTGCCCCTCTGCCTGCCAAATAGGGAGCTGGTCTCACTCTGATAACTTTCAACACACTACAGCCATTGCTGTGAGGATGCCAAATTAGGAGCAACTCTGGCTAAGATAAGTCTAATAGTCTCATGCTGTGGGAGGGTGATAGACTGGCTCGCCTAGAAGACTGATGGTTTGTGGTTGGTGCTGCAGGGCGGGGGTTTAAATGAAGAAGGCTACGATTTTAAGGAAGCTAGGAGAAGAAAACAGGAATTGTAAGTTGTTGTTTTTTCCTAGATAATCCAGAGAAACTTCACATGGAGGAAGATGTGGGCGTGGGACATATCCACGCTTTAAGAAAAAAGCAGATTGACTGAATGCTGGTGTGCACAGCGGTTCTTCTGCCAGCAGAAAACATGATTATTTACAATATTCATTCATGTGTCAGTCCAGCAGAAGCAATGTCACTGCCAATCTTTGCTGGCACCACTTCCACTAGGCCCAGAAACGCAAATTGATCGGCCAAACTGTGACTTTGGACGGGTCAGAAGATTTAATCCCCGCGCTCTGTGCTGAAGTGTAAATAACTGTCCAAACCTCGAGCGCAGCAGAGTGGAATCTGTAAGTGTATTTGTTAATTTGGTTCCTTTATGGTCTGCTAAACTTAAAGACTTCATCGCTTGGTTCCTGATGAATGTTTTATGGCAATTTAAGATCATCTGAATAATGGACATTTCTGGTGTGCAGAACCATAAAGAACATTTTACACAGTGAAGGGTTTTTAGGTTACTCTGCTTCTATTTATGCCGTATGAATTATTCATCAAAGCCTCGGACGTCTCGATGAACGGCACACATACATGTTGACTTTGACTTACTTATCTCTTTCGCTTAGTTTCCGTCTCGCTCTATTTCACTACCATACTTTAACCATACCAGTGTTCTGCGTAGACGTTTAAAAAATTATGTCAGGCATGTTGATTGGCCCATTCTGGCCAGTGATAGGGATTCAGCCAATCACAATGAGCAGTGACTTGTTCTGGGATGCTAACACTAAATCTCCTTTGCTGCTATGAGAATCTTCACCTTGTGATAGTTTGACCTCAAAGATGCTTAATGAAGTCATGCAAGGAAAATACAGGCTGTACCGTAAACTCCAAGATTGGTATTTTTACCCAAATCGTGGCCGTGCTCACGGTATTCACTTTTTCACTCCCTCACCTACTGTAGAGCGCTCGCTTTGTACTGAACACTGTATTCAACACTGAAGCAAACATTTCAAACACAGTTTGGCTTACTTCAGTTGTGCTGTATCATCCCACACACGGCTGATGGCGACTACCCATGGAAAGCAGCCTAAAATATTAACATAACTCTCCTTTGTTGGTGTTGCAGATATTCGGCAAGCTAGCTAAATAACAAAATATTACTCATTTATACAGTTTAGACTCAGAAACGGTCTCAACATCTGTTTTTATATCCTCAGGTTTTAAGAAATCAGTTTTAAACAGAAATCAATAAGTTCTAATAATATAATATAATCATTTCCAAAGTTGCTTAGAGCAGTTAAACAAATGAAGTCAGTTTTTAGCTTGTTTTCCCCTTTAATGCATTAGCATTCCAGTGTGCGGGGAAGGCACAGCTAACAGGTGAGCTATTTCATACATACGAAAATAGAAGAGTTTAGTGGAGCTATAGGTCAGTGGTCACTAATTCCAGTAGGCTGAGTCATTCATCATTATATGTAAAATAAGCTCTCCTGCAGCGAGAGTCTACATTCTTTGTCTTTATGTTGAAAATTGTGTGGAGTGTTGTGTGTTTGGCTACACTGGGCCACAGTGCATTATGGAGGGTGGATAGCATTACCTCAGTGAGTGCACATTAACCCCATTGCCCATTCCCCCATATCAGTTACTGTCACTCAAACAGGGGGGCAACAGGAACGACCGGATTATGGGGCAGGTCACCAAACTTTAGTGTGTATTCTGCATCATATTGCTAACATTTATTCTGTTGTTCGACTCTGCAGAGAGCAATGACAGTGATCACACAGTAGAGCTACCCACCACTCAGAGGCGGTACCAAAAACCCTGCTGACCTTTCAGGATATACAGCAGGATTACAGGTGATGCATGAAACATATAAACGTAGGAGACATCTCGGAGCTTCCAGAGAGCACACACTCTACTGTGATTCTGGCATTTCAGCCACTTTCAGAATCGAAGGTCACGTTACAGACTTTTCCAAAGAAGACTTTTCCCACCCTCCGACTGATAGCTGAGTGCATAGTGGAAGGGATGAAACTTTGTGTGAATAGCAAGCCTTTTAATGAGCCTACTTTGTATTCATGCTGTTACTTTATTTTTTCTCCATTATGAACTGCAGTCAGAATGTTGGAGTGTTGTGTTTGTTCTTTGTTCTGATAAAAACAGATTTTCTTTTTATTTCTTGAACATTCTTATTAAGCTCTGCCAGTTGAAAATGTGTCTCTAATTTCTCTCTAATTTGCTGAAATATACGTCCTTGTTTTTTTAATTACTGTTATCTGAGATAAATATGCTTTATCAGGACTTTCAGTACAGATCAATAAGAAGTTGGAAGTTTTTATTAAAAACAAACAACAAAAAGTCTGACACAGATGTAGAATTACATTACATTTACATTACATATAATTGTATGCTATAGCATTAAAAAACATAAACTCAATATTTGATTTTTTTTTTCAGGGAAAATGCCCCAAAACAAAACAAAAACAATCAAACATTGTCAGTCTTTCTCACAGGCTTTACCGAATGCTAACACTGTTAGACGCGGTGCTGCTGGGGGTGATACAGCACGCTGTGTAGCAAAGCTGGAACAGCTGTGTGCTGCAGGCTTCAGATGCACTGCTGCTAGTACGGGGAGAGAAAGAGGTGATAATTAGTCAATATAATTAGGAATTTAATTGGACGGATATAAATGATTAATTCAAAGTAGAATTAAGTCAAAAGATTTATCTGGTTATTTTCCAAAAATGTATAACTTATTAAAATGTATAGCTTGTCGATCGTCATGCATGTGAATATCTCAAAATTCAAAATCCTCTGTAGTGAGGGATAACGTAATAATATAAGGCTTTTTGTCAATTTTCGACCAATAAATCTTTACGTTGACCTTAACCCTGGAGAACCCATGGGGTCAGACCCCATTGGTTTACTAGGGAACCCATGGGGTCAAATTTGACCCCATGGGTTCTCCAGGGTGAAAGACTGTGGTGGATGTAAGACAGATTTTAATGGGTTGTTGACATGACCCCACCCTAAACGAGTTGACAGAACGACGCACACACAAACGCTACCCAAACCACAACCTTGCCCTTTTACTGAGGCCCGGGGTGTCGAACTCCAGGCCTCAAGGGCCGATGTCCTGCAGGTTTTAGATCTCTCACACCTAAACTAAAGTGTTAGTACATTACCAGGCCTCTGGAGAACTCCAAGACATGTTGAGGTAGCCATTTAAATCAGCTGTGTTGGATCAAGGACACATCTAAAACCTGCAGGACACCGACCCTTGAGGCCTGGAGTTCGACACCTCTGACTTAGGCAGTACAAGGGTCTCAAAAGTGGCTTTTTTGGTCCTCTCAGTTGGTCCCTGTGATTCAATTGCAGAGACACAGGTTGGATTCAAAGGAGCCTGAGAGCCTAGGTTTATAGTAATTTTGTTTCAAAGTAGGTCTAGATTAAGATAAGATAAGATAAACCTTCATTAGATAAACATGCCAATTTGCTAGATAACATGCTAGATATTTTCTTTTACTTCGCAGTTCTTCTTCTTTGTTGGTAAAATTGACTTTCAAAATAAGCAATTACATTTTTTGTTGCTTATTTCTCTAAGTTAATAAATACAACAATATATTATTATATTTAAATTATTAAGAAAATACTTATGTGGGGTAAAAGATTAGCCACAGCCTGCTAAGGTAGTCTATCAATAAGTATGTGTATATGTTGATAGGCTACGTTAGCAGGCTGTGCCACTGTTATTAGCAGCCATCAATTCCGGACTCGGCTATTGAGCTAGCAGGCCGCACGGTTCACCGTCACGACAGGAACGGCCACTCCGGTAAGATCAAAGGAGGGGGTTTATGCATCTACACCAATGACAGCTGGTGCAAAAACACAAAGACTGTAGACAGCCACTGTTCCCCGGATTTGGAATACTTGACTGTGAAGTGCAGACCCGTCTACATACCTCGCGAGTTTACTGTTGTCATGGTAACGGCCGTGTATGTACCACCCGATGCTAATGCTAACTCTGCCATGGAGGAGCTGCACAAGACAATAAGCAACCAGCAGAACTCCCATCCAAACGCAGTGCACATTATAGCTGGGGACTTCAACCATGCTGATTTAAGGTCAGTATTCCCCAGATTTGAACAGCATATTAAATGTGCAACGAGGGGGAAAAACACATTGGATAAAGCCTACAGCAACATCCAAAAAGGCTACAGAGCAACCCCTCTACCACATCTAGGTTTGTCAGACCACATGTCCATGCTGTTGATCCCTGCATACACTCCCATTAGGAGAAGAGCCCCCCCAGTCACAAAAACTGTGAAAACCTGGCCAGAAGGTGCATCACATCAGCTGCAGGACTGTTTTGAAAACACGGACTGGAGCGTGTTCGAACATCAGGACCTTGAAGAGCACACAACATCAGTGCTCTCATATATTAACTTCTGTGTCAACAGTGTCACTGTGGACAAACGTCTCCGGGTGTATTCCAACCAGAAACCCTGGATGACTAAAGAGGTCCAGGTCCTGCTGAAGCAACGTGACGCCGCTTTTAGATCCGGTGATGGTATGCAGTACAGTGCAGCCAGATCTCAGTTGAAAAGAGGCATCAGAGAGGCCAAGGCAGCGTACAAGAGAAGGATCGAAGACCACTTCACCACCAACAACTCACGACAGGTATGGCAGGGAGTTCAGCACTTAACCAACTACAAACCTGGCAATACCACGTTGACTGAGGGTAACGCGGAGCTTGCAGAGGAGCTGAACCACTTCTTCGCACGCTTTGAGGTGAAGGGACCAGAGGCAGCAGCAGCAAAAACATCGGACAGCAGCAGCCCAAGCCTCATAGTGCAGGAATATGAGGTGAGGCGCACACTGAGGGCAGTGAACCCCAGGAAGGCCACCGGACCAGATGGGGTAACCGCAAAGGTCCTAAAAGAGTGTGCAGACCAGCTGGCTGGGGTCTTCACTAAGATCTTCAACACTTCACTGTCCCAGTCCTGCATCCCGCCGTGCCTAAAGTCAGCCACAATTGTCCCACTGCCAAAGCGTACTAACATTAGCAGCCTCAACGACTACCGACCAGTTGCTCTAACACCTGTTATAATGAAGTGCTTTGAGAAACTGGTCCGACGTCACATCATGTCCTGCCTGCCACCCACACTCGACCCGCTCCAGTTTGCATACAGAGCTAACAGATCAACTGAAGATGCCATTGCTACAACGCTCCACACCACCATCTCTCACCTGGAAGTGCAGGGCCGTTACGCCAGGCTGCTCTTTGTTGACTTTAGCTCTGCTTTCAATACGATACTCCCGGACAGACTAATAGATAAACTGCTGGAAATTGGACTTCCTTCCACCACCTGCCGCTGGATCAGAGACTTCCTCTCAGACCGTGTACAGAGAGTTAGAGTGGGGCCTCATCTTTCCTCAGCCCTCAGCCTCAACACCGGCTCTCCACAAGGCTGTGTACTGAGTCCCCTACTGTACACTCTGTACACACATGACTGTGTTAGTTCCCACCCAGACAACTCAGTCATCAAGTTTGCAGATGATACCACCGTGGTGGGGCTCATCTCAGGGGGAGATGAGACTGCATACAGAGCTGAAGTTCAGAGGCTGTCAGATTGGTGTGCAGACAACAACCTGGACCTCAATACCACCAAAACAAAAGAACTGGTAGTTGACTTCAGAAGGAGGAAGTCCGAGCTGCAGCCTGTCAGCATCAACGGGGAGTGCGTGGAAAGGGTCTCCAGTTTCAAGTTTCTGGGTGTGCACATAGACACAGACCTCCAATGGAGCTCTAACACCTCTGCGGTCTTAAAGAAGGCCCAACAGCGTCTCCACTTTCTGGGAATCCTCAGAAAAATGGACCTGAAGAAGGAGCTGCTGACCGTCTTCTACCGCTGCTCCATTGAAAGTGTGCTGACATATTGCATCGGTGTGTGGTTCTCCAGCTGCACCACAGCACACAGAAAGGCACTCCAGAGGGTCATCAACATGGCCCAAAAAATCATTGGACATCCTCTTCCCTCCCTGAAGGACCTGTACAGCACTCGCTGTCTCAAGAGGGCACGCAGCATCCTACGGGACTGCACACACCCAGGACACTGGGTGTTTAAGCTGCTGCCGTCTGGCAGGAGGTTCAGGCTGCTGAGGTCCCGAACAAATAGACTCAAGGACAGCTTTTACAACAGGGCAATAGCCCTGATCAATGTAAATAGCTGACCTGACTGGATACCTCCCTGGACTTTTTAGGGGGAGGTAACAATGTTTAAAACGATAACAATAATATTTATATTTATAACAAGGTGCAATAATAATTAATGTGCAATAATAACAGTGTGCAATACACATACACTTATTCTTCTTTTTTATACTAAGTTAATATACTGTGTTGTGTTGTTTGTTACGTTGTGATGTGTCATATCGTGTCGTGTTGTGTTATATGTAGTGCCGACGTAGGACAGTTTTTCCAATTTCATTGTACTACTGTACTATGTATGACTGTGCAATGACAATAAAGAGTTATCTTATCTTATCTTATCTTATCTTATCTTATTACACAGTTATTATAGGGTTTGTGGGAAAATGCAACATAGGTTCCTGGTGGAGTCTTGGTTTTCTTTGCCTGTTTTGGACTGCATGGTTATGTAGATTTTTTAAACCTGTAGCAGTAGTTGCAGCTTTTGTTGTATTGGCTTGCCCTCTTGTGGATGTAATGCAATATTTGAATGGTTCAAACTTGTGTTTTGGGGTTTTTGTTCAATTATTTTTTCTGAAAATAACCAGCTGTGGCTAATGCTCAAGTTTGGAAATTTTAATATGGGTTCGCTGACATTGTTCTTACAGGCCCAGTTTCCAGTGTAACTTTGAATGCATGGGATGGCATCTTGGAAAACATTAAATTCTATAAAATTCTAAATGCAGGTAATAATAATGTGAGAGTTTCACGGGCAGCTTTTAGAGCAAATTAATTCATTTTTTTCTGGAAAAAAGTTAACTATAACTAGCAATCAATCAGTTGAGTAATTATGTAACGAACTACACACTCTGGATATAATCCAAAGGCTCTGCCATTCTTGCACACATAAAGTATCTTGATTTTTGGCAAAAGGCAATTAAAATTCCTTTCCATTGAACACAGCAGGTAATTTATTGGGTCATTTAGAAGCTCAGACAGTTGTCGTGTACAGACAGCCCCGCAGTTTATTCTGGCTCAGAGAATAAAAGGGAAGAGTGATGGGCAGTGTGATGAAGAAAGAAGAAAGGAGATGAAATGTACTGTATTCTGTCAGCAGAGTTGTGGTGTCACCAGCTCAGGGACAGTCTGACGTGCACATGATGGAGGTTTCATGCCTGGGCTTGTCTTGGAAGACCTCGAATTAGAGGAGAGATAGGGGCCAGTGCATTCAATAACACTGAGACAGTGGGAGGGAGAAGAAATAGATACCACATTGTCTTTGAAGGTAAATGACACATACTTGCAGTAACTGCTTGCACTGCAGATTGTTTAGTTCTTTCATTTAGATGTTGGAGACTTCCAACATTCAATCTTTTGTTGTTTTTCCCTATCTGATGATGAGTTTACTTTATTCTCTGTTTGCCTTTTGCATAGCTGTGATAACTGGGCTGTCATCATGTCATACGTTTAGACTCCCTTGTTGAAGTATTAAATACTATGTTAACTATAAATAGTTTCCCCCTTTCATAATAACCGAATGCTCGGTGACGTTTTTCATAACGCGCCTGTTTTAATTGTGTTGAGTCTTTAAGCTTGGAGCTGTAGAAGCTAGTTCAAGTCCCTAAACCATACACGTTGTTTCTGTTGTTCGATCTATTTCAGGCATTTTTAATTTAATTATTTGTCAAATAAAGTGTTTTACTTCAAGTAAAATTCATCCAAGAAGCTTGTGCTTCAAGTAAAATTATTTTTTTTAAACTATTAGCACTAATTAGCAGCATTTGTCTCTATGTGTTTATGTTTTGTACCCATACAGTTTATGAATGTGATCGCTTACCAAGCTTGCTGTTCTTGATTACGTCACTCTCTAGTCTAAATATGGTTACATCCAAAAAAAGAAATCAAACGCTGGTGCTGAGACTTTAAGCTGCAAAGTGGATGTAGGTCATAGTGGCTACGTCAATCTTCTATGAGACTGAAGAGGAGTGCTCTCTCTTTGGTTCTGTGCTGCTGCATCATTGTAGGGTATGAATGAAATGTTCTGCGCTCTCTCCTTGTCGTCACATTAAACATTGCCGGGGCCCGCAGGCTGAACATTGAAAACACTGGATGTAATTGGTTGCCGTGTGCTACATCATACATGAAGTCGATTATTCCAGTAGTGCGAACGCTGAGGAATGACGGAGTTTCCTCTGACAGTCTCATGTTGTTCCATTTGTACATTCTAAATCATCTTCTGGTACTTCCTCTGCACGCGTTACAGATGTGATAGATGTGCTCCCGACACAGACCCGTCTTGTGAGTTGATCATGCAGCGAGACGAGCGTGGTCCTCCCGAGAGTGATTTCATTCACGGTTTTCCCCGTGTGCTTTCGGAGCGATACGACAAAGCACACATCACGAGGTCGACAAACAGCGTTATCTGGCTTCTCACACAGGAGGGGCGTTTTCCATCTGTAAGTGATGCAGTGAAGAGAGAAAAACATCACCTCTGACAAAAGCCTTCGGCAAACTTATTTGTTGTTGTTTATTATTATTATTGCGAGAAATAATGGAAGCTCTCCAGTAGCCTTTAACTTCAGGTTGATAGTACGTGCTTATGCACTCTACCTCTGTTATCCTGCTGTTAGTGTGATGGGATTTTCATGTACGCTTTCAGTATTCACTGGGGACTGTAGCTGTTTGTTACTGTTTTGGTGTATTTTTACCTCTTGGGTTTTTCTTTTCTTTGTTTTTTATTCCTCAGCCGTAAAAGGCTGATGGGATATTGTCGTCACCTGCCGAGTGTTCAGGCGGAGCGGCGTGGACACTCAAGTTTGTGAATGTGATACTTAGAAAAGGAGGCGGTGTAGGATTTTCAAATTCATACCCTAAGTGCATCTACTAGGAAGGGGAGGAGTAGCCACTCCTTTCAGCTATGATTAGGAAAATGATGCTACAGTTTGCAGAGGCTTACCAAAGGTGGACAACAGAAGACTGCAAAAATGTTTCTTGGTTTTAATTAGCCTCCGTTTGTGCTGGAACATTCTGATGGTAGGGTTTTGGCATAAACAAGATAAAAGCATGGACCCAACCTGCCTCGTATGAGCGATTCAGGATGCTGGTGGCGTAATGGTGTGGCACACTTTGAACCGCTTAGAAGCAACTGAACTTTGTTTCAGTGCCACAGCCTACCTGTGTGCTGTTGCTGAACATGTACATCCCTTTATGACCGCAGTTCCAGCAGGTTAACACTCCATGTCTCAAAGCTCAGGTCATCTCTAACTGGTTTCTTGAACATAATAAATGTTCAAATCTGTGACGAATGTTTCCAGCATGTTGTTGAATTAATGCTGTTAAGAATGACGACAGTGCTGAAGGAAAAATGGTGTCCAACCTGGCATTAAAGTGTACCTAACAAAGCAAGTTTAAGTGAACTGTAAAAGTAACATTTTTGTTTCCAAAGGGGTATAACTAATTTTACATTAGTGTAGTTAGTTTTCTCTTCTGGAGTTTATGGAAATAATGTGAGCAGAGCATAAAGATTCACAGTTGTTGTTCATAATCGTTGATGATTCTAAGAATACCAAACATCAAATGAACTCTGATCTGTTGATCTGCTGAAAGATGTTGAAATATGGAATTTTTTTTATTTCATCATATATATCAGTGGGAAATATTCTTATTTGTTTTTACTGACATGCAACAGTGTATATAATTATAGACGCTAAATTTCATATCCAACTCCAGGCCTCGAGGGTCGGTGTCCTGCAGGTTTTATGTGTCCTTGATCCAACACAGCTGATTTAAATGGCTAAATTACCTCCTCAACATATCTTGAAGTTCTCCAGAGACCTGCTAATAATAATAATAATAATAATAATAATAATAATAATAATAATGGATTGGATTTATATAGCGCTTTTCAAGGTACCCAAAGCGCTTTACAATGCCACTATTCATTCACTCTCACTCTCACACACTGGTGGAGGCAGCTACAGGCAGCTAATGAACTAATACTTTAGTTTTGGCATGTTGACCCAGGGTGAGATCTAAAACCTGCAGGACACCGGCCCTTGAGGCCTGGAGCTGGACACCCCTGCAGTATGCCTACTTAAAAAAAACCTTTATTTACACTGTAGCTGGAGACAGTGCTCTGAACAGTGAGTCTATACGTGCCAGTACATTATTCAGGAAGTCATTATTTCAGTTGCACAAACAAATAACAAAGTAACATAAATCATAACAACACTGAATATTCATTATCGATAAAATAAGATGAGGTAGCCTTTATTAGTCTCAGAGTTGGGAAATTCACATTGTTACAGCAGCCGAGTGAACAATATTTCTTATGATATGAACAAATAATAATGTGTTCCTGATGTAAATTAATGAATTTGTACATAAAAAAAGAAGAATGCAGAATATTACGTGTTTGACATATTTCCTGGGGGAGGACCTCCCCACACACACAGCAAAACATGTGTTAGTCACACAAATTTTCCCGGGTTTAAGCCCTATGACTGTGTCAAAATATTGTCTGTGTGTGTGAAACTAGACACACAACCAAATTGCGTGGGAGCTGGCAGTGCAGCATTTTTTCAAAACATTATTTATCTAAGTTGTTTACTCAAAAATACATAGAAGGTCAAAGTAATTGAAAGCTTGTGTGTGTTTGTGTGTGCGCGCGTGCAGAAGTGTTTGCGTCGAGGATGAGCAATACGAGGGGGATTTGAGAAGCTGTCTTCCGCAAACTTCAGAGGCAGAAGTCAGATTAGTTTCTTTATGAGCCGGAGATAAAGCCCAGAATTCCCTTTGTCTCTCAAACACGCGGGCTCGTGTCAGCCTGACTTTTGATGTGAAGCAGTCTTATCTGACGGTAACCTTTCAGAGCCGAAGGCATCGGGCACGACTGCCATTGAGTCATTAGAGTGAAACACATTTTATGATGCCATTTGCATATTTTAATTACAACACCGCGGAAGTGGAAAGCATCAGACATCTCAGAGTTGTTGTGCTTTAAAAGGGTGGGATGGTCGTGTAAAAACAAATGCGTACAGGTGTGTGTGCGAGGGAGGGAGAATTAGACGTACGATATACTGGTTAGCTCAGAGTGAGTCTTGGAGAGGTTTGGTTTAAGCGGTTGCAGCAGAGGAGCATATTAACACTGACACTCCCCCAGCGAGGCCGGCTCTTTGAGTTGAGATGGAGGTTAGCAGCTGAATAATGATTTCAAACACATTTTCAAAAGGAGCAGATATGGAGCGGTCCCTTTTCATTGACATGCATTGAGGTGAAAATTGTAGGACTATCTGTTCGCTCTCAGCCCAATTTAGTGATGCATCATAACACAGAAAGAATTTCTTCCACAATAGTAAATAACAGATTGATTTATGGACGCTGCACAAAGGAGGCTGGTTAACGAGAACAGAGCCCGTCTGTGTCATCGCCTTTTTTCTTTTGCTTTTTGTTACATAGTTAGGGGACGTTTGTGCTACGCCGCGGAACATGGTCTGATTAACAAGACTCCAAAAAGTGGCAACGGTTGCAGCTAAACAAAACCCGAGCTCAGCTAAATTGTAGCACATTGGCTATATGCAGTGCAGTGTAGTGGAGTTACAGTATGTAGGCCAAACCCAGCATGGGATCCATTTGAAGTATTTCACAACTTTGCCAGCGTGTAGTGGAATAGCAGGGGTTTACTTTTAGCTCCACAGATTCACATCCATTCATTCCACTTGCAGCCTAAGAGGGTGAAATTGTGAAATTGTGATTAGCTAAACGCACGCACACAAACAGACACAGATAAATATGCAGATAAACATACAAATAAGTACAGTCGGATACTCCGAGAGACACGCGTTCGAAGACCCCCGCAGACCCACAAGGAGTGTTTACCCATTTATTTTTGCTGTTTGTTTGTTTTGCTCGGTAAATCTAACCACCGCACAGCTGCTGCTGCTGGAGCAGGCGCGGACACCAGTTCGGGGATTCATTAGCTCTTGTTTTTCCTCCCCTCATTTCCCCACTTTTCTCGTCTCGCTCCTTTTTCCCTGCGTCTCGACACAGGAGCGCTGTATAAGTGGTTTATTCCACGGGCTGGACCCAGACGTTAGTTCTGTGAAGCTGAGTTTTGGCACTTTGTGTTGCCTTTTTTTATTTGCCCTTAAATGTTTTAAACACTTCAAGTCTGCAGGAATAGTTGTAGAAAGGGTTTGGAGGAACTTGCTAAAAGTGGAGAGAATGATCTCCAGCGATGTCTTCGGGGTTATGTCAGGTTTAATATGTAGCTTGCACAGTTTTAACTGTTTCGCCTGCTGTGCCCACTGGGGGCATGAAGTTGGTACACGTTGGCATTTACCAGGCAACGAAGAGCTAATAAAAGATGCTCTCAGGAAGAATTACAGGTTCTTAAGCTATTGAAGGTAAAAACACCAAAGCTTTATGCAAAAAATAAAAAAGTTGTGGCAGATTTGAATTTTCCCTTCAGCTTTGTCTCCTTGTGCAGCTCTCAGTCTTTACTGTTTTTAGATCTAATCACTTGCTCACATGCACCTTGCAGTGTAACTACATCAGACTTTTGCAGATAGCAGGTGAGAGATGAACCAGCCCAATTCATCACAATGAGATTCATAGCATGCTAAAACTAGCAGGTATGCTGCAAGCATTTGCATCTCTGCCCACGATGATGACCTTGAAGAAGGCGAGGAACTTTACAATTCTGTAAACTAAATCTGCATCCGCACTGGAAGAGACCAGAGAAAGTGAACGACATTCCAAAACTTCAAGCAAATAAGATAACGGCTGGCAGCCGGAAACATGCGGGATCCAAGATTTTAAAAAATGTCTTCCAGCCGAGCAACTGAAGTGACACTGAAGAGTGGTGCTGATTGACACATGACCTAGTAGTAGATACATTAAAGAGTCACCTAGGAAACTGGAGCCTGGAACATCCACGGCAACCAGAGAATTCATTTATTTGGAATGACATCAGCTTCAAAGTGATGTGCGAACCAGCGACTGGCTTCCAGTGTGGACGCGCCATATGGATATCTCATCCTCTGCTGCTTCAGTTTGACACTTGTAATTCTTTATTCTGCCTTTTAACGATTTTAAAGTTCAGCATGAAAACAATTAGACATGTTAAGGTCAACCATTGATTCATTAGGCACAATTTCACTGCTTTTAAATACCTGGAACATTTCTACACAGCTTTAATCCTTTTCAAGCCAACAATTATTGCATTTTCTGGATGGAACACACTAATCGACTCTAACGTCGCATCCTGTGAACGGGTCGGCAAATGAGCGAATAAAGAAACTCAGTGTGTTGTGTTCTTGTGCCAGCCGTGCCGGTGACTAAAAACACTTACTGCAGCTGTGTGCTAGTGCAATGCACACAGCTTGGACTATACTATACATCGTGTCCGATCTGGCCCACGGCACCCCTATTTCACCCGCCATTACCCTCTGACTGGTTGGAAGACCCCGGGGACGGACACACCCGAAGGAGCTGAATGAAAGATAAACAGGAGTGGGGCGAAAGAATTCAGCTGAAGAAGAGATGTAGAAACACAAAGAAAAGGAGACAAGGAGGCGCACACACACAACACGGAGAGAGCTCATGATGGGAGTGTGTGATGAGGAGGATGAGCTATTGTTCCTCAGGGCTCTAAAAGTGTTCACAGGGCAACAAAACCTGATCGATAGACGCACACCTCCACTCTATAAAGACTCTTGTTAAAGAAGAAGAGTGAAATAGATACTGGTCTTTCTCTCATCCCTGTGGACACACACACACACACCTGGCAATCTATCATCTCACTTCCTCTCACTGTGTTTGTCCCTTTGTGACTCATTCTGTCTCTGTCAGCCACTTCTCCTTTGCTGCCATCCTCCCTCAGAGTATGACCGAGTGTGTGTGTGTGTGCACGTGTGTGTGTTCGTCTGTATCCCTCTGACACACTTGGACTGGCCTGTGACAAAAACAAGAGCAATCACACCCCTTCATGCTTAACATACACATACACACACACACACAGAAGCCCGCATGGGCAGATTGAAGGCTACGAGAAACGCTTGTGTGCATATGGTCGTGCTCTGCTGGGAGCTGGCCTGGTTTCTCTCTCACCAGTGTCAGGACTTCAGATGCTAGCAGCTCCAGCTCCAAACCCAACCCTGAAAGGAAAAGAGTCAGAACCACAAGGGACGCGGCAGATGAAAGAATGAATGACATAAGAGTGAATGCAGGCGCGTCCACGAGGAGAGAGACAGAGTGCAAAAAAGGTGATGCATATTCAACTATTAATGATTCAAATACGAAACACGGAAAGTTGGATTCTTGAAAAAAAAATGTCCTGGTTTATTTGCTGACACCTTTGAGTATTTGAGGTAACAGCATGTGTGCACGTTATTGTTCTTACCTCTTACCTGACCTTCATACGGCTGCGCAGTTGCCACTAGGAGAATTCATTTATTTGGAATGACAGGTGAGATGCTGTGAAATGAGGGTGTACAGTTCTTCAGCATCACAAATCAGCATTTCACTCACTGTCCTTCACATATTTTCTATTAAAATGTCTGTCAGAATACAGCCGTTAATATGAGTGAAGGTTGGTTAGGCTAATAGGAGTTTCCTGCAGTATCACACAGAAAGTCAATTCAGTTTCATTGAAAAAATTACCAAAGCAGTCAACTCAAGCCACTACGAAACCCCAACAATCAGATGATCCCCTATGAGCAAGCTCTTGGCAACAGTGGGAAAGAAAAACAGGAAGAAGCCTCCAGCAGAACCAGGCTTAGGGAGGGGCGGGGCCATCCGCTGCGACCAGATGAGTGTGATGTTCACATGTCTGCACTGCATGTAATATTTTGTGCTCTACTGGACATCCATCAGCTGTCAGACACAGACTGAAGAACCATCTCCGACCCTGCCTGCTCCCTATTAGCTTCTGATGGAAAACTTCATTCCTGCATCCAAACATGTGCATTTTTCTCCCGCTGCCTGTCCTCATGACTAAAACCTGCTCTTGCTCTTTATTATGTGCTGTGAGATTACAAATATCAATCGGTGCTTGTTGTTAATAGAGCTCTACCTCGTCGCGTCTGCTCGTTTGCAACTCGCTAATTTGTACTGCTCTCGGTTCTTTGTGTTGATCATTATTGAAATGAACCTGCTGCTTCTGTGTTCACAGATTGGTGTTTTGTTTAGGAGTTTTTTTAGTATCACCCATCAGCTTTTTTTCTTTTTTTCTTGGTTACTGCAGTGCCACGCTAATCTGACCCACTCAGTAAATCTAGCTCTCTGCTAACAAATAAATTCCACTTCCTGTTTCAGCACCATGTTAAAAGTTACCCCATGTTTGCTGAATGATTTCAGGGGGCGGTTTAGCAGCGATAGCAGTACCTCAGTACAGATCTGTGTTAAAAGGTTCCACACTGAGGCCGATGCCAGTGACAGTAAACTATCAGTAAAGCCGGATCATAAACCAATCAGCAACTGAGACAACTAAAACCTGTTAACATGTAAAGTTTTTCACACACTACTTTGGTAACCTCAAAAATAGGTTGATATAAATCTCCCCACTTCACTTGGCTGCAGTTATTTTACCCGTTATTGCTACAAGTTGCTGAATTTCAGTTTGGGTTTGGGTCACCTCACAGCCACTAGTGTCCTTCTGCGTGGATTTTTGTTAAGAGATGAAGAGTTAAAATGAATGATAACGATGTGATGTTCTGCTGGGAAGCATCAGGATCAGTTGCTTTTCCCCTCGTGCCCGACATCACCGGAGACCCCCACAGGTCCCGTTTTTCGCCCTGTTGAATCAGAGCTGTGTTGATGGACCTACACGGTATCAGACGGGTGTAATGCTGGGCCCGATCGATCCATGCATACAGTGATTTTTGTGAGCCCTCATGCATCAGTGGTTTTTCGACTCCAGCCCAGAAACCGCAGACTCCGGCAGAGAGGTAATTACTGAATATAGTAGCATTGATTGGCAGCGTGACAAAATAGGGTTTGATTGATTCAAAGCTTTATAACTTAAAAACGAGAGGCCGCTGTTTTATTTTACATCACCATTAACACGCCGCTGTTTGTTTTCTCAACAATCAAACGTGACTGTTACAGAAAAGGAGGATTTGGGCGATAAGAAGGAGAGGATAAATACAAAATAAAGCGTTAGGAAGGCCGCGAATTGAACTCCCTGCTTCTAATGTTAAGCAGGTAACCCTCTCATTTGGTGTGTTGTTCTGCTCAGGAAAGGACTGGCATCAAACACATCTCAGCACACACACACTCACATATACAGGGGTCCTGCCCAGTAAGAGGGCATAAAATCTGAATAATTTCACAGATAATTTGGTTGTCACAGGCTGGCAATAGCAATAACAACTTTAGATAGAGAGCCAGCACAAAAGGGAAGTAGAGAGAAGAGCGGAGCGAATCACCCTTAGCCAATCGCTGTGTCTAAGCCAAAGTGGTGTTTGTGGGAGGATTAAAAAAAAAAGAGCTCCTTTTTAAGCCTGTCGAAGAAAATGAGGGGAATCGCTCTCATTTCCCCTTTTCTCCTGCTTCCAAATCGTTCCTCCTCTCCTTCCATCACTCAGCGTGACCCTTTGAAAAATCGCAAAACGTTTAACGTGGCGGCGGGATGATCGCGCGCTCCAGCTTCGGCGATGGTGGCATAAAATATGGGGTGCTGTAATTGGAATTATGCACTTAGAAACAGTTTGGGGATGTGCAGTCTATCCAGCACACAGGTGGCTTTCATCACCTCGGAAAGAAGCAGGCAGCGGTGCGCGTGTGTGGGTGTGCGCGGCCACATATTGAAATTGTGTGTCCTATACATTATTCAGATGCTTCGAGCCACCACATCTGTTCATTTCTCTGAGCGACACGCACACACACACCTGATGAACAATAATTACTCTGCTGCCTGGCACCCGTGTCACCCTCTAACATTGGCTTTGTATGGCATGTAGTTTGTGAGGAGTGCTGTTTGTCACCTGTACGCACAGATCATAATGACAGAAATAGCTGCGCACAAACAAACTTGTGCAGGATAGATGCACCACAGTTTTCCGTGCATGTGCTCACAATTCCCGAAGAGGTGCGTGCACACTTTGGAGTCTGTGGAGCGTTTTGGAGGGGTGCTTACAGTACGTACTCGCTTGATCCCTGTGTCTTTGCGCGCTTACATGTGTGTGTTGTGTGCGGCCTGTGTTTTTGGGAGAGGAGAGAGAGATAAAGAGAAAAGGAGGCAGTCTTTTCTGTGGCGTCAGCCTTTGATCAGTGTCCCTCTGTGTACGTGTGTGTGTATGTGAACCAACCCCTGGTGTCTTGGAGGCAGATGAAACACTGTGCCTCTATCCGGGGCTCACAGAACACCCACTATCCTCCTCGCCTTTTCCTTTACTCTCATCTCTGCCTCGCTCTACCCCTCCCTCATCGCCCCCCCCCCCCCCCCCCCCCCCAACCACTGTTCGTTACCACAGCCATTTTAAAGGCTATTCATGCGGCGCCGCGCCTTTCATCTTGCATTGCTGCGTTTTCACCAGCTCCTCGATTTCTTTTTTTTTTTTCCTCAAGCCTTTTATCAGATTAGAGCAGACGGGGGTAGATGGGGGGAGGACGGGTGAAGTGGCCTGCTGTTGTGCACTGTCTCTCTGTCAGATGGACGCAGCGTGGAGGTGCAGAGAAGACGGCGGCTTCGGTTGTTATGAAAGATAACACGAGGATCTGGGGTGTCTGCTGGCTCTGTGTGGCCCACTTCTCTGTTTTGCAGCCACTGTGATAATAGATGCTTCAAGAAGCTGCACAATAATGATTATTTCCCACCTTTGGACTTTGCTGCCAGAGCTTTCTCTTTTTCTTCTTTGTCCAAGAAACTGTGCTGACACAGAAATATTGCTATGCATTGCAGTAATTAGCCAAATTAATGACCTCATTAGCATAATTGGTTATGTTTAATATATCATGGTGATTACAGTAGGGCATTAGGCAGCTTATTTGCCTCTTGTTTGTGCTCGGCTTATTTAACGCACCCAAACATGCTGCTTATTTGTGAGTGTTTGTGGTGTTTTAAGAGCAGCACAAAAGCCGTAATGGAATGAGATGCTTCTCGAGACGCACTTTGATCTGTTTTGTTTTATGGATCGTAAAGGTGAACTGTAAAAATGAAAGAGAAAGTAGGAAAATATTGATTCATTATGTACTTGACGTAATTAGTTTGGTTACTGCCGTAAACTCTGTGCAGCATCGACAGCTCGTTTGTGGTGCAGTGCAATTAAAATTAAATATTCATGCACAAAAGGTGATCAGGTAACACCCCCCTCCCCTCCCCTCCCTCGCCCTGCAACAAACTTCATATTCCTCATCTCTCCATGAGCTGGATTCATGTGGACAGTAATGAGCTCACCACCTTTCTCGGAGCAGTAAACGCCCTCCCTCCTCAGCAGCAGCTCCGCCAGTGTGGGGGCTTCAGGGTTTATGGAAAGAAGTTTGATTATCCAGTTTTAATGCGTTCGTGTAGGTGCAGCAGGTTCGCTGGTGTGTAGTTAGACGAATATGCGAGTAAATTCCAATAACTTGTCTTCTTTTTACTGTAATTCTTTGGATGTTCTTGTGTTTAATAATTATTATCAGGTTTCTCTGTGATTTCTCAGTTATAGCCACTACATAGTCATGCCATAATATCAAGCATGTGTTTCTGTAGTATGTGATGGATATTTGGAGAAAATGCAGGTGGTCTTTCTTGTTTTTACCACAAGGTGGCAGCACATCCTCATGTGTAAGCCCTTAGTAAGTCCCCCTTACCCCCCTCTCACTTATATACCTAATAATTCCTGTTCAATTATAACATAATATATACAGTTCTTGGTTGTATTTTTAGTTTTTAATTTGGCTTGAGTTATTTGTCTTTATTTAGATTTTCCTTCCTTTATTCTTCCTCCACAGACAGATGATTAGACCCCATAAATACAGTCGGGCCTAGCTGTTTCACAGTGTAACCAGCGCTGAGCAGATTAAATGTGTAATAAATTAAGAAATGTTTATGTTGGTGTGCTGGCTCCCAAATTCCCGTTTATCTTGATAACACTACTGAGACACCCATAGCAGATAACGTACTGTATGTTTGTGTTAGAGCTGATCAGAGCAGCTACCAGCATACAAGTGTTCAGCTTCCACTGTAGCAGCTTAATTGATGACCTTTCCAGTGCACCTGTCTTTAATAAAGCTTTAATTAGAAGTCCCGTTAGGATCTCAGGGGCTGCCGGTTAATGGGTACTCAAATAGGAAAGATTTAGGTCTTTGGTGGAACAATCGAAGATACTTACCAGTAATCGTGAGAGGCAAATGTCGGCGAACGTCATAAAGGGCGAGGTATTATTCGGCTGCTCTGATAAACGGGACGGTCGTCTTACGGGGAAACTTCGGGAAGCGTCGGCTGCTTTATCGTTCCGCGGGGGGAATTTGATTTGAAAACAGCATTCTGTGTCATTATGAGGTACAATGAAGAAATTAAACTCAATTATATCAGACAAAGCGCCGAATGAATAATTAATGCACTAACAGTGCTGCATGCATAGAGTGGAGGTGTTCGGGGTATGTATAGTTCACATTATGTATGCAAATTAGGCCCCTGCACAGCTCATGAGAGGATGCATGTAAGGAACTGTGAAGCTTTGGCTTTTCCAATCAGACCACATTCTCAGTTAATTCAGATCGCTCCCTTTGAGACATTTGCTCATTTCAGAGTCTTCATGGGTGTGATGGGATACACACAGCATGTGTTTTGAGTTGCTGGGGTACTTTAATTGAACTTGAATATTCATGCATTTTTCTGTGGCACCTGTGTCGCTTTTTTTTTCTGTCCTACAATCTTCTGCCTGTGAAGGTAAATGTTTCTGTTTGGTCTTCTTTCTATTTCGTATCATGTGAGATGATATTTGATCTGGTTATTTGTACGATTCAGGTCAGGGCCTCCTACGTTCCTCAGACACACGGCTGTCGTACTCTGAGTAGGTCTGTTCAGAAGTTGCTGCTCAATGACATTAGAGAGAGAAAACGTCATTAAGAGAGGGGCTGAAAAAGCACTTGCTTGTGCCACTCCCTTTGTTGTCTCTGTGCACCGGCTGCGACTCCTTGTTGATGACTGATGGTGCTGCACACTCGAGCGCTCTCGTTCTCTACAATCTTGCAGTTCCCTCCCAGAAGTGGAGCTACAGGCCAAAGTGGGAATCACTTTCCTGACAGATGCTAAATATTAAAGCTACACTTCCCAATAACATCTTGTCTTGTTCTCTCTTCATCCCCCTCCATCCTCCCCCCTCCTCTTCTGAAAACACTCCTTCACCTTTCTCCTCCCTCCATCTTTGTGTCCCACACATAAGGCTTCCTGAGCACCGGAGATCAGTCTGCTAAGGGGAACTATGGCCTGCTGGACCAGATTCAGGCTCTGCGTTGGCTCAACGAGAACATAGGCCACTTTGGCGGAGACCCGGAGAGGATCACCATCTTCGGCTCTGGAGCTGGGGCCTCTTGTGTCAACCTCCTCATCCTCTCGCATCACTCTGAGGGTAAATGTCATGTTTTATTCCTCGTACAGCACATATTTTTTTTAATATCTTTTCACCACCTTTGCTGCTTTTTCTTATTTAAACCAACATTAACTACCAGCTACCAGCTTGGATCCACCCTGTTAAATCAATGATCAAAGAGGGCCAGGTTAGCTTATTTCCAGCTCTGTATTTCATTCTTAGACTTTGGTGGAGATGCTTTAAATGGATCAGCGATGTCTTATAGAGGACCAGAGTGCAGCTCCTCTGTTCATCCTCAGACTGAAACAGCCATTTCAGCTCTTATCCCCCTTTCTTTAAACCAACTTTCTTCTGATTGTCGTCTTATTATAAACAGAAGGTGTGAACAGCAGGAGGGCGGAGCTTCTTGGCTCATAGCTGTGTGCCTGAGATGACTGCATCAAGGATTTTTGCTGTCTCTGACATCACACAGAGCCATAAGAAGAAAAAACTCTCAAAAACCAACATCAGTTTCACGTATTTCGTTTACTCTGGGCTGGATCTGATAAGCTTAAAAATTTGTAGTTTTTTCCCGTCGTTTATTTCTTTTCACAGAGACAAAACTCTAAATGAACCAACATCCGTCGCTATAAATCACACCTTCACTCTGCTTAGTGGCCAGATGTGTGCAGGCCAGGCGCAACAAAAAATGAAATACAGGATGAAGGTGTTGTGCTCTGGACTAGTGAATAACATGGAGAGTTGTTTATCTGTGCAGTTTTATTCATTTACAGCAAACTGATGCAGTTTGTGTCCTCTGCACATCTGTGGTGCTCTGCTGCGTCACACAATGTGAAGCATGTCAGACTACGGAAAGATGTGTGGTTCAGCTAGAGACCGGGGAGGACCACGGGGAGGACCATGCCTCCTTTAACATACATTTCTCGACTAATATATTTTTGTCCTTTGCGTACATTCTGTCTGAATGACTAAAGTTTCTGTCCTCAGTCAGTCAGTTCAGCTCTCTTTAGTGAGCCATGTTTTATTTAATGTAAAATATGATTGTCACGTATAGAAGCACAGCGGATAGCTTCCAGCCCAGAAACAGTTAAGTCCTGTGATGTTCACTTGACACCTTTATCCCCAAAGGAAAACACTGCTTGTCCTTTGAACTGAACAATTTAAGCAGTCGTGTAGCTAATGTGCGAGCGGAGGTTTGATCCACGTTATGTTATTCATTTCTTTGGAGGATAAATGGCGTGGGAGCTCCAGCATTACCCTGAATTACCTGCCTTTGGCGTGCGCTCCTCTGTCCGCGCTTCACTGCTCTGCAGCAGGAAGTCTCTCTCTCCACTGAAAATCCAACATCTATCTGACCTCGTGCTCCCCATTACCAACAACAAACCCCGAGGGCTAAGTGTTAACACCGCACCGCCAAAAGACAGAGGCCGACAGACCAATCGACTTTGATCGGAACTGAGATCAGCGTGGCCGACGATCCGCAGCCAAACGGTCACGCGCTCGCCGCCTTTGATCATGCTGTTCTTGAAGCTGTCCTCCTCCAGTCGTGGCTCCTCTGTTCTCTCGGCTGCTCGAGGACTCTCCCTCAATATGTCTCCCCTCTCTTCATTTTCCGTCTCGCACACACAAACTGCAAAGGACAGAAACAGGAAAGAAATGGTGGGTGAGAAGAACAAGAGAGATTAGAGAGTGTGTTCACACAACCACGCATCTGTTTCAATTACTGCTCTGTGCGTGCGTGTGCGTGCGTGTCTGAAGCACCAAGCAGACGTCTGACTTGTCTCTAATTTTGACTCATTCTGTCGGCGTAGATGTGCCTTGAAAACAAATGTGTTGTCAAAGCTTGAATGAGCATCCGTGCGCTGCTGCTGTGTCACTGTATCTGTTTAACACAATGTCTGTAATTACCGCTGATGTCTGTTAACCCTTCACATTAACCCAGACCACCCCCAGACTTTCCTGTTGAGCACCCCTGTCTGATTGCATATACACAAATATAACCTATAAAGCCTGGTAACTTCACTTCTTTAACACTTTGGAGGGAAAAGTTTGTATTTTCTTTGTGTTGCTAAGTCATGGTGTGATTAGCATAAGTTAAAAGAGGTAAATAACTAGCCCGACATCCCGCAAAGTGACTAATATTAAATGGGTTATTGTAACTTACGTGCTTTCATTATTATTATTAGTTTTATTAATGGGAATACTTTATATAAAAATACACATTTTAATTATAAGTCCATATTAGTGTGTGTGAATGTGAGAGTGAATGAATAATGGAATTGTAAAGCACTTTGGGTGCCTTGAAAAGCGCTATATAAATCCAATCCATTATTATTATTGTTATTAGTTGCTTCTGGTCTCTTTATTAGTTATCATGAAAAGATGTAATAACAGCTTACAATTCATGGCAATATTCCACAGCTCCATGACCATTAGTTCAGTTATCCTTTAAAAACCTTGTCATTACTGCATAACAACAGTAAATAACAGTTAAAGTATGAGTGCTATGACTGATGATTTTAAGTATTGATGTGTAAAGTCTGTTTGCTAGCATATCATTTTTCATGTTTATTTATATAGTTAACTTTTTAAGATTGTATGTTTCACAGCCCTGTCATGTGTTAGTCAGAGGTATTCTTTGTTCTCATTGGTGGATGTGGAATGTTTACCTCAGTACTCAGTACTTCTGTGACTACAAGTCATTGGTCGCTGGTTTCCATGACACCACTAGTTCCATGTGTACAGCTCTTTAACCCTCTCAGGCTCAAATTAAGTTTCTGTTGCTAATGCACAAAAGAATACCTGCAGTGGTACTTCTGAGTAAAAAAAAACTCATAAAATGTGTGTGGGGTAATCAGGTTGTTAGCTTTTACAACGCCTGCCTTGAGAGGGTTAAAGGGTGGTGGTGCCATCCTGCAAGATTAATAACATGTAGTAAATGTGGGTGACTGACCACAAAACTACAGCTAACTCAGAACATATTCCCTGTTCTAAAGTCAAATCGTGCCCATGGCTAACAGGTTGCTCAGCAGTTATTAAACAGCAATAAGAAGGTTAGTGAGGAAACTCTAAATGGTCTTCTAGTTGCAGAATATGCAGACTTAGACGTTAATGCTTAATAAACATTGTGACTGATGAGGAGCCATTCTGTCGCTAACATGCTAATAAGCAGCTTGTCAGTTGTAGATTTATGTGCTTTAATGTAAAATGTTACCTTTTCTTCACATTTTCTTTCTCTGTGTGAATGAGCTCCAGAGATGTCTCTAATTATAGTGTCTAACTTGCTCTGCTTCTAGCATTAATGCTAATTCATAATGATTACGTTCCAGCTCCAACATGAGCTCAAATAAAAAAAAAAAAATCTAAAGCACAACCTTAAAAACCGAGGAATGCCGCTGTTTACCCCTTTTGTCTTGTTGCTGACAACCAGCCTCACCCCGTCCCTCACTGTCACCTGTCTGTCCTCATGCCTGCGCTTTCTCATCACCCCGTCGTCATCTTCCTCTTCATCAGCATCTAATGGCGTTACATCAGTCCACTAGACGCCACCTGTCTGTCATGCCTCCCCCCCCTTCTCCCCTCCACCAGGGTGCCAGGTAAGGAGTCTGTCATCCTCACACTTAATGGACACCAATCATGTCAACAACACAGTGTCACAGATTAGGGCTGACATCAGAGGCTTACAGGATGGATAGCAGGACGTAGGGAGGGGGTTGTTAGTGATACTGATATGAAGGTTAGAGGGAGGCAGAGGACAGTAATCAGTATCCATCCACAGTTAAGAGGAGTGAGACAAGGACAGGATGAGAAACAGGAGACTATGCTGAAGAGGAGAAAGAGGGAATAAAATGCTTTGAAATGGAAAATACGAAAAAAGCAGCAGCCAAGTAGAGCAAGGTTTCAAGCAGCGAAGGCAAGAGGCACTAAAGGAGCGACAAAGAAACTGATTTTGAAGACGAATAAAATATACCCTCTCTGTCTGTCTCTCCTCCCCTCCTCGGCCTCTCTCGGTGCAGATATGTAGGTATAGCTGTTTCCAAGCTACTTCTTACTATAATTGATTTCCCAGGGAAAGAAGGCTCTGCAGCTCTGCTTAATAATTAACTGACCAATCTTCGGCCCAGGAGAAGGGAGAGAAAGAAAAAAGGGAGCCCGGGAGGAAACGAGAGAGAGCCAGGCGGCCCCCTTAATGAGCCACTTGAGTGGTTTAAACAGCACAGGACAGCCAGAACTAAAGGAGAGAGAGAGAAAAAGAGGGAGACAGAGAGGGGAAAATACATCCAAGAGAAGCTTGGAGGGGGGGAAAAGCAGCTCAAGAAAGGAAAAAATAGATCTTTTGACATCTCAGATGAGCTTTTTCCCAGTCCTGCCTCCACTTTTTGGAGCTAAAGCTCCATAACATGCTCCGTCAGTGATGCTCTGGGTCTGTAGTCCCATCCTGTGTCTACCAGCTTTTCTCTAGTAAGAAACGTGATGACGAAAAATTGTTAAACTGTATTTTTAATCAAGTTCTCTAGCAGAAAGAAAGTTATGTGATTTATACATCAGGCATCCTCCCTCTGCCCTGAACCTCACCAAAATGTCTTTCTTTCCCACGTCTTCTTTCAGGTCTGTTCCACAGGGCCATAGCGCAGAGTGGCACAGCCATCTCCAGCTGGTCCGTTAACTACCAACCCCTCAAGTACACCAAGATCCTGGCCCGGAAGGTGGGTTGCACCTACGCAGAGACGGCTGACCTGGTTGACTGCCTGAGGCGCAAGAACTTCAGAGAGCTGGTGGACCAAGACATCCAGCCGGCCCGCTATCACATCGCCTTTGGGCCTGTTGTGGACGGAGACGTAGTTCCTGATGATCCAGAGATTCTCATGCAGCAGGTGAGGGTCGGATAACAGCAGCCGCACATCTCTGTTGTGTTTTATTATCCAAGCAAAGTGGTGAGAACTCCTGGGATCAGCCGTGACGTGAAACCAAAATAACTGCAGTGTTGGTGATGTACATGATCAGGGTGTTATACTTTAGACACACTGAGAAGTTTCTCTTGTGTTGCCATGAGTGTTCGCCAGAAGCCCAAAAAGCAAACAAATAAGACTTTATTAAAGAAAAGTATAAACACAAGTACACGCAAAGATGAGACACAACTATAAAGACAAAGAGCGATCTGACTGGGACAAGTAAAACTAACTGGGAGAGCAGTTTTCTTCCAACAATCGCTACCAAAATGAAACAGGAAGCAACAAGAGACAGTAGCAAATAAGCTAAATGTAGTCAGACCTGGAAAATGTTAAGCTGGAACAGAACCTTAAAGCAGCAAGATGTGATCCTGTAATTCAAAGCTGACAGAGAGTCGTCGAGGTTTTCAAAGAGCAGGTTTCTCTTCTCAGTTTGATTGAAATATTTTCATGTGACAAGAATAAAAAATTCTTCTTCTTCTTTATTCATCCATCCAGATGGTATTTTGGACCATCTTCTAAGTGAAAAACTGAAAAAGTTGATTTGTGTGTATTATTAGTGTAAGTAACCACTGCTGGTTGACCAGGATTTTTAATTACAAAAGAGATTCTTAAAAAGTTTTATTATTTGATTAAATAAATGCTACATTCTGAAGAGATTGCAGATGCAGTCAGTGTCATTAATGTGAAAGTCATTTTGGAGACGGGGGAAGTGTTTTATGTAAGGTGAAAAAAATCAAACAGGTGTGCAGAAAGCAGTAACGTGAAAATCACTACAGTGACATATTGTGTGTGAGAGGAAGAAGTGTGAGTTTTGCAGCTCTATGCATTAATCGACACTGCAGACTTTTAAAAGATCGGCCCTGAAGCCGTGACCTGCAGAACACGCAATATGATGAAGATCATGGCCTTAAGAGTCAGTCTTGGAATCCTTGAAAATGCTTGAAGTTTAATATTGTCTTTTCAAGGTTTGAAAAGTGCTTGAAAGTGTTGTAACTAAAAGTTACTGTGACTCAAACATAGAAAATTTTGATTTTTTAATTTCCCACACCTAATTAATTAGAGATTATTTTATTGAAGTCTTTAATAGCATATAACACCCAAAATATGCTTCGGTTCACATTTAACTCCAGAGAATCATCAATCAAAACATGGATATTACCTGACCACAGATTCGTGGTGACGTCACTGCTCTTTTAACTGTTTGGTGTCTTTGCTTTGTTTGCTGGTTGTAGAAATGGTTTATTTGAGCTTTGAGCTGAGATTCAGAGATTTCTGTGGACACTGCTCATGTCGGCACTTATATTTCTGACCTTTTCTTATAACCCATTAAACATCATCTCCTCCCTTCTGACCCCATTTTTGGTGGTGTAGGTACAAATGATCAGGCATGACATTCTCATAATAAATAAGATACTGCAAATAATTATTTCTGCATTTGTGCGATTGAAGTGAATTGAAAATGTGTATGAAATGATACTGTTTTAAAGATTTGGCCTAAATAAATTTGAAGTGAATGAGTCTAAACATGATGACCTAACTAGTGATACCCTGACACACACAAACACACACTCACTCACTCACTCACTCACTCAAGCATGTTGTGCCACTTTCAGCTGAAACCATGTTTCAAACCATATTCTGGGTTTTTAGTTCACCATTTATGAGGTTTCAAGAAGAAAATAAAAGACAGATCTGAATGTTTGAAAATGTTTTGGAAAGATTCTGTAAAGATGAGATGAAAAATACTCAAAGGATAAATTTAATTGGTTTATTATTTAGATAAGAATAGCAAGCAAGTAAATGAAGGAAAAGATAAAATGAAGTAATAATGAAAGAAGTTAAACAAGTAAAAGAAGAAACAAGGCAAAATGAAGAAACAAGGCAAAATGAAGAAACAAGGTAAAATGAAGTAATAATGAAAGAAGTTAAACAAGTAAATGAAGAAACAAGGCAAAATGAAGAAACAAGGCAAAATGAAGAAACAAGGTAAAATGAAGTAATAATGAAAGAAGTTAAACAAGTAAATGAAGAAACAAGGCAAAATGAAGAAACAAGGCAAAATGAAGAAACAAGGTAAAATGAAGAAACAAGGTAAAATGAAGAAACAAGGTAAAATGAAGTAATAATGAAAGAAGTTAAACAAGTAAATGAAGAAACAAGGCAAAATGAAGAAACAAGGCAAAATGAAGAAACAAGGCAAAATGAAGAAACAAGGTAAAATGAAGAAACAAGGTAAAATGAAGTAATAATGAAAGAAGTTAAACAAGTAAATGAAGAAACAAGGCAAAATGAAGAAACAAGGCAAAATGAAGAAACAAGGCAAAATGAAGAAACAAGGTAAAATGAAGTAATAATGAAAGAAGTTAAACAAGTAAATGAAGAAAAAAGGCAGAGGAGAGAAAACCCCAACAATCCCCTCTGAGCAAGCACTTGGCGACAGTGGGGAGGAAAAACTGCCTTTAAACGGGCAGAAACCTCCAGCAGAACCAGGCTCAGGAGGGGACAGTCAACTGCCGGGACTGGTTGGGGGGGTTAACAGAGGTGGAGCAAGACGAGGCTACATCAGGTGAGGAAGCAGTAGCGTCTCTCCTCTGGACCAAGTGGAACCATTTTTTCTTTTTTTTCATGCACTTTTCCACGAGCGCTTTTTTCTCCACGATGAGATTTCTCAGCTCGTCGATGGTTTCTGCGTTTTTTTTCTTCAAGTTTCTCACATCTTTGTTCCACCTCTTCCAATGCTGCTTGTTGTTCTTCAAGCTTGTCTTTGAGTTGTTTGGATGTTGCCTCCTGTATCAGCTTGTCCTTGTGCATGTCTGCATTTCTCTGTTGGACCTCTTTGTGCTTGTCTTTTAACTGCTTCTTTCTTTTCTTGATTTCTTGATTTTTGTCTTCATGTATTTTGTCTTCTTGTTGTTTTTGTGACTGCATTTGAGTGTGTTCACTCTTCAAGTTATTGAATTCCACCAAACGCCCCTTAACGAGCTCGGAGTTGTTTCTCGCTATCTGATCGATCCTTTTCTGCATCTGTGAGCACCGTTTCTCCAGTTTGTCCCTTTCTTCTTCCACTTTAGTTGCTTTGTCCTCCAGCTGATTACAAAACTCTTGCAGTTTTAGATTTTTAGACTGAAAGTCCTGGACGATGCGTTTTCCTTCTTTCAGTCTTTCCTGCTGTTGCTCTTTCTGTTGAAGAAGGTCTTTATTTTGGCGCAGTGTTTCATCCAGGCTTTCTTTCAGCATGCGGTATTTTTCCTGCATGCTTTTCAGTTTGTGCTGCATGTCTTGTTGCTTTTTGTCCTGCTCTTCCTTCTGTTGGAGGAATTTATTCTTTTCTTCCACAGCTTCATGGAGCTGTCTTTGGAGGAGCCGATTTTTTCGGTCCATGTATTGGAGATCCCGCTGTATCTTATCAGTCATCGTTTTCTTGTCTTGGAGCTGGTTGGTCATTTCTTTTAGTTCTGCACTCTTTTGCCTGTTTTCTTTAATGAGGTGCACAATCTGCTCTCGGGCCTGAGCAAACTTGATTCCCCAGCCCTCATTAATAATGTTTATGTCCGGCTGGCGCTGTTGTCTTTCTTCCAGCTCTTTATTTTGGGCTTCCATTCGTCTACACTTGTCCTCCAGTTGATGTTTTTCTTCTTCAATTTGTTGCATTTTTTTCTGGAGAAGGTAGTTTTCCTTCCTACTCTCCTCTAATGCCCTTTGGAAGGATGAGATGCCATTTGGGGAAATTGGCTGGCCACGCCAGGAAGGAGAGGCGGCGTAATCTTTTTGAATTGGTTGTTTTTTTCTTGGAAACATGTTGGAGTTTCTATACGATGACTTTGAAGAGCTTTCCAAATGTTTCTGTGGTGAACGTTTTGTAGGCTGCAAACACAGATGCTGCTGAAACGAACTAAAACTTGCTGTTTCTCACCCCTACTTAAGGAAAAACATCAAAGGACTTAAGATTCGATGAAGTTCTATGACATCATCACTCCCTAAGCCAATGAGATTGTCACAAGACGTTTTGGAATGGGGTGTTTTTTTTTAAACTGTTTTCAAACTTAACTTAAAATTTCATTGTTTCCTAGTTGTGGACTATTGGTTAGTCCAGCCGATGAAGAAATTAATTGTCACAAACATCCCTAATATTACATAACAGACAACAGAAAACAAGACAGTTTTTTTTTCTAATAGAGGTATAATAAAAGTTTTTTTAAATTATCCTACTTTTTATAAAAGAGAACATTTATTAAAGAGTATGTATTTAATTAAAAAACTCTGTTCATCTAAAGCAGGGGTCAGCAACCTTTAAGACCCAAAGAGCCATAATTGGCCTATCTGGGGTTGAAAGGCTCGATAAATGCACGGCGTTTCGCCGGGTACACCGGCTTCCGCGAGTGTGATGCTTATTTTGAGCGATGAAAAAATAACAAAATATAATTTTATTTGTATATTGCAAAATCACAATAATCTTCCAATTTAGAACTACAAGTAAAAAAAAGAACTGGCATAAATAAAACACACTTCAGCTAAATACTAATTTATTTTCCCAAACCATGCAGAGCTGCACTATAAGGACTAAAGAGCTGCATGAGGCTCCGGAGCCGCAGGTTGCCGACCCCTGATCTAAAGGCTATAACAAAAAGCTTCCTGCTGGAAAATGAAATGTCCCCACTGGGCGATCGTGGCTCAAGAGTTGGGAGTTTTCCTTGTAATCGGAAGGTTGCCGGTTCGAGCTCTGGCTTGGACAGTCTTGGTCGGTGTGTCCTTCGGCAAGACTCTTCACCCGTTGCCTACTGGTGGTGGTCAGAGGTGCCAGTATCCGGCAGCCTCGCCTCTGTCAGTGCACCCCAGGGTGGCTGTAGCTACATCACCAGTGTGTGAATGGGTGGATGACTGAACATGTAAAGCGCTTTGGGGGTCTTAGGGACTAAGTCAAGCGCAATACAAATACAGGCCATTTACCATTTTTCTGGGCGTGGGTGTTTAACTAGTTAAAAAGAACAAAAAAACAAACAAACATCTGTCTCCTATTTTTTATGTCACACAGGAAAGAAGCTTCAATATCTGATGAGAAGAATTTGTTGGTCTTTGGTGCAGTTTTCTTCTTTTCTGGCTTGTTGTTTATTTACAGTGGAGATGAAGATCTCTAACAAGTTGATTTGTTCACATTTGCACATTTTAAGAGGAATATGTTTTTTGAGTTTGTACACTTGTTTACTGGGAAATGAAATGCTGCTAATGCACAAAGCTGTGTTTCAGCCGCACTTCCTGTTATAGACTTGTGATGCACACAGGCTCTGTTCCAGCACTCAGCATGTTCTTCCTCATTTTCTCCACCAGGGGGAGTTCCTAAACTATGACATCCTGATAGGAGTGAACCAGGGAGAGGGGCTGAAGTTTGTGGACGACAGTGAGGACAACGACGGCATCTCAGCTGCGGCGTTCGACTACACCATCTCCAACTTTGTTGACAACCTCTACGGATACCCAGAGGGTGAGGACGCCACCTCTGTACACTGCCACTTTTTCAGTTATTCCATTTTACAGCCTCCTCTCACTTAACTGCATTTTGCAGCATCATCAGGTTTTGTCTTATTAGGAGCCGCGTTTGTTGATCTGTTATTTTTTTCTGTTTACTGTAATAAATGGATTAAAATAAACGGATAATCATCAAAATGACAAATGTGGACAATTATCAAAGCTTACATTACAGTTCTGACAGCTTGAGTTCACATGAATTTTCAAAAGAATATAAAAACCTGTGAAAGTGCTTTAAGCGTTTAAAACATGCGAGTAAAGAATGGAATCAGTAACATGTGAGCCCAGTGAAGTGCATCAAACAAGACAAGCGTGCTAAAGAGAGCCACTCATCCACATCACGGCGTGTCTGCGCCTTAACCTTTGAGGCTCTGTGGGCAGTAATGCTATCATCCCCCAGGTAGTGGGCTCCCAGTCTCAGTGTCTGTGTTTCTGACAGATCGGCCTGCGAACCCGTCACAGCCGGACCACAGTCACAGTACAGACATGTTTGGATAATGCAGTCATGCTTCCTCTCTGTGCCTGTCACTCGTTCTGTTATCTGAAAGACTTTTTTTTCCTCTCTAGATTTCTCACTCACTTCCTGGCTCTTGGTTCATCTCACCAACATTTGCTTTGGTTTCATATCTTTTGATCAGACCGATCTCTTAAAAAATGTCTTGCACTGCTGTTACTTTACTCTTAGCAGTTTTTCACTTTTATCTTTCTTCCCCCTCCTTTTGTCCCCTCCTGTGCTTCTTCACCAGGCAAAGACATCCTGAGGGAGACCATTAAGTTCATGTACACAGACTGGGCGGACAGGGACAACGGCGACATGCGGCGGAAGACTCTGTTGGCCCTGTTTACGGACCACCAGTGGGTGGCACCAGCTGTGGCCACTGCCAAACTCCATGCTGAGTTTCAGTCCCCAGTTTACTTTTACACGTTCTACCACCACTGCCAGACGGAGACGCGGCCCGAGTGGGCCGACGCCGCGCACGGAGACGAGATACCTTACGTGTTCGGCGTACCGATGATCGGTGCCACGGACCTGTTCCCGTGCAACTTCTCCAAGAACGATGTGATGCTGAGCGCTGTGGTCATGACTTACTGGACTAACTTCGCAAAGACTGGGTAGGCCTCATGTCGTAGTGTAAACTGTACACGTTACTGTATGTTCTCTGACAGCCTTCTAGTCATCTTGAATACTTGAATCTGGGTTGCTAGTTTAATTCTCGTGTGGCTTTGAAGAATTGAACATACTGGTTGACCAAAAGCATCCAGATCCCAGAGCAGCCGGTTGGTCTTAGATAGTTGAAAGGTTGCACAGAGAATGGGCCTCCTGTCTGTATTCAGTGTATTGATTCCACATGTTACTTATAATGGAGACTGAATATAACTTTGAACTGAAACGTTTAACCTTTATGCTCCACCAGGGACCCCAACCTGCCCGTCCCTCAGGACACCAAGTTCATTCATACCAAGCCCAACCGCTTCGAGGAGGTCATCTGGACCAAGTTCAACTCAAAGGACAAGCAGTACCTTCACATCGGTTTGAAACCTCGTGTCAGAGACAACTACAGAGCTAACAAAGTGGCCTTTTGGCTGGAATTAGTCCCTCATCTTCACAGCCTGCACGACGTGCTCTTTCCCACCACTACGCGCTCCCCTGCAGGTCGTGACCCCGGCACCACGAGGCCCAGGAACAACGTTCCTCGAACCACTCGTCATCCTTACCCTACCTTCCCGTCAGATCCCGAGCCCGAGGGCTCAGAGCGCCCGCCCCAGGACCTCTTTCCCGGAGACACCCGCGACTACTCCACCGAACTGAGCGTGACAGTTGCAGTTGGAGCGTCGCTCCTCTTCCTCAACATCCTGGCCTTCGCCGCCCTTTACTACAAGCGTGACAAGCGGCACGAGATGCGCCGGCACCGGCTGTCCCCTCAGCGGGGCGGCCCCGCCAACGACCTGGCTCACAGCCAGGAGGAGGAGATCATGTCCCTGCAGATGAAGCACTCAGAGCACGACGCTCACCACGACATGGAGCCCCTGCGACCCCACGACATCCTGCGGCCCGCCTGCCCTCCCGACTACACCCTGGCACTGCGCCGCGCCCCCGACGACGTGCCGCTGATGACGCCAAACACCATCACCATGATCCCCAGCACCATCACCAGCATGCAGCCTCTTCACGCCTTCAACACATTCCCCTCCACCGGCCACAACAACACCCTGCCCCACCCCCACTCCACCACCAGGGTATAGTAGGGACAGGCCCGACACAGCGCCACCTAGGGACCAGGAACACTGGCTCTGCTACCGCTCTGGAAGGGAGGCCTCTAGACGTGGGCCTTCGTTCTGTCCTCTTATTCTCTTCTTTCTCCAAAAGCAACTACACCTGCTGCGTCATGTGCTGTAAAACTTGGCAGCTCCCTCCACTGGTGGCATGTGGAGGTGCAACTGAAGTGTACAGCAGCAGATGAGCAGTTTGGGGTGGGGGTGGGGTGGGTGACTCAGATCTTTCAAAGATACTGTTTTCAAAGACGGTCTGCTGTTTCCAGGCTCAAGACCTCCAACATTTGTCAAAGGGACGAATGCTCTCTCGCTCCTCGCTGTTTTCTCTTTTTTACGTTGGCGTCATCTCTTTTTCCATCTCCTGTGTGTTATGTGCACATTATGCTTCTCTTTTCTACATCCGTGTTTTATTACTGCTCTCTTCCTCTCATTTGACACGCCTCCCTCCTGCTCTTCTCTAAAAATTCCCGATCTGCTGAGCAGTTTGGAGGGGGGAGGCGTATACTAAACATATAACTATGAAAACACTGATATCTTTCATTCTACCAGCATTTTTAGGTGCCAAGTAAGTACTGCTGTGTTTCATTTCTCATCGAGGGAGCAGAAAAACGAAAGAAAAATAAAGTATCGCTATTTACCGTCAACTAACAGAGTTCTGTCATGTTCTCGTGACAAAGTGCCAAACTGGCCTCAGTCGTGTTTTCCTTTCTTTCATCTTCTCTTTTTTTGTTGTTTTGTTTGAAGCATTTGTTTAATTGTTGTTTTTTATTGTGTGGAAATAATTTTTCTGAAAATATAGATATAGAGAAATGATATTATATATAGTTCTATATAAAATGTGTACAAAGGAGAAAGTATATAAAAGGGTTTTCTCAGTGGGGGATCTATGCATGAATTATTTTTAAAGACGCGGGGAAAAGGACACTGTACCTGTCGATGCACGTTTCCCAAAATCTAAACGAGTCATATCGCTCCATGTTTGCTACTTTTGGTTTTTGGTTTTCTCCCGCAGAGTAAGAGCATCGCAGGAGCTCCTGAAGTCAAACGACGCCTCCCAGCACTCATTTATTAAAACGGAGTCGATGCCAAAAGTCTTAAACGTTAGAATCAAAGCAACAGCTGTGAACTCAGTCATGGTGTCATGTGCAGCCTCCATCTTACTGTCACTACTTTTTCATTTTAGGGTACGTGAGGTAAAGCGTCCGTCGATGTAGCTTGATTGTACAAAATTATTTTTCTACGTTATTAACAAAACAGAGCAGAGACTGATGCTGCTCCTGTCTGACCCCCTTATGTCATGTGTGTGTGTGTGTGTGTGTGTGTGTGTGTGTGTGTGTGTGTGTGTGTGTGTGTGTGTGTGTGTGTGTGTGTGTAGGAGCGGCAGTCGCTGTGTGAGTGTGATATCACATCTGCATCACTCAAGCGTAGACGGGCCCGCGTCAGACAACAATAAACAAAAAGCAGAAAAAGGCCAACAGTAAAAACTCAGACTCCAGCATGAGCTCCTTCCTGCTGCTTAACCAATCACCTTCCTCCATATCATCACTGCTCCCTCCCTCCTCCTCTCTCCATCCTACACCACCTTTGTTATTTAACACCGACCCCCCCCCCCAATCTGATAATCAGACAAATTCCCAAACACCTGACTTCACTGTGTCGACACCGTTCCTGACTATTTCTGACCTCAGGTCAGCTCTGCTATTATCCTCACATTAAGGGTTCGTTCACCTGCCTGCAGATGATCTGTGAGCTCGTCGGTTGTAAATTAAACTCTAAGCACACTGAGGGTAACCGGGAGGCGTTCAGGGCCTGCAGTGCAGAGCTGCAACATGAAAAAAAGGGATGGGGGCTCAGATCTCCTGAACAGGGTGGAAACAACACGGTGGGTTTGTGCTGTTTGTGATTCCTGCTCCGTCACTCTGGTGGAGACGACTGCAGCTCAGCAGCGCTCCCTGCTGATCCTCTGATGAAGATGTCAACAGTATGTAAACTGAGCTGATGTGCTGCTGTTTGAGCCCACGTGGTAGCGTACGTCCAGTATGGGAGAACTTAGTCACCGGTGCTGTCTTTGCTTGTGCTCTAGCTTTAGCCTGTTTGATTGTTTGTTTTCTATTTTATTACTGCCTAAAAGGGGAGGTGGGGGAAACACATGCCTGACTTCTCCTGTCAGAGGTTTTGTAAGCTCACTGGAAGGGAAACGTGCACAATGTAAATCATAAAACAACTGACTGGGGCTGTGCTGCAGGTGGATCAGTGCTGTGGACAGTAGCTGTGGAAAAGAGACTGGACAAAGACTCTCAGCCTTAAATACAGGACAGAGGATGATCCGATCATCTTTCAGCTAACAGTGTCGAGCAGAAGGACGGCCGGCTGATGCGTCCGTACGAACCCTTTTGTACTCACTCCTGTGTATAAGGAGGCGGCGAGGGGTTGTGTAGTTAACCTCAGCACCACACAGCTACAGCAGAGGAGAGAACACAAACGAGTCCTTTCATTCGGCTCTGTTCTTTCTCCTTGTCTGTTTTATAAGCTAACACTAGAGGGCGCCATTGTGGCACATTCAGCGCTCACTCTGAGGTCACTGGACAGAGAAGAAAATACCAAACTGGGAGACGGATGGAGACGAAACATCTGGAAGATCAGAACTGTACATTTTTAAGTGTAAGAAAAAAAACAGACAAAATATTTGTAAATATTAAGTTTCTTGTTTATTTTATGTTTTGTTTTTTTGGGGTTTTTTGGAGTGAATGAATGATATGCTTATTTTGTGATGACAAAAGACAACAGGTGCAGTTTGTAATGAGAAGAAAAAAATGGCCGTTAGCTTGAGGTTTCAAATGAGTTCATCCTTACCACCGATCAGTTTTGTCTTTGTTTTTTCAACATTTATTTTATTTTTGTCATAACGTTGATCGTTATCATGTGACCATCCTGTAGCAGGAAGGTCGCTGTAGCAGAAGTCATCTCCACTGAAGCCCCCTCACAGCAGAGGGCCAGTCATGCTGTTTATTAGGATTTGCTAGTTTCCAGTGAGAAAAAACATTTTCATCAAGTTTTAAATCCTTTCGTTGCTCTTTTCTCTGCGATTGTCATAAAATCGTCGTCCTCTTTTCAAGCCTTAGCTCGCTTTTATTTTGAAATATGAGTCTTGTGATCAGAGATGAATCTGTGCTGCATGATGTGCGTAACATCAGAGCGATAAAAGCCAGCTTTGCCTTTCAGTGATTCGCAGTAAGGACATAAATGACCTAAACTGAGACTGAAAAAAGTGCAGTCAGTTAAATGTTAGCTCACCTAACATGTAGCAGTGTTTACATGTAGCCATGTTTGACAGACTCCAGGGCTTTGATACCATAAGATGCCTCATATCCTCACAGACTCATGAGATCACACAGGTGGTCTGACCTGCTCGTGTCACACTGTGCTGTCTGTCTGTCTGTCCGTTGTTTTTCTCCTGCAGTGATGTTATGTAGCAGAAAAACAGTTGGATGCTGGAAAAGTGCAGAGCGATGGGTGACGTGTGGAGAACATCACAGTCTGTGTGTGTTCAACAGCTGTTAGAGCCACACTTTGTCCTTTCTGTGGTATAACTGCTGGATTTATTTTATTCCAACACTTAGAAACTGTCAGCAAAGCAAAACTTCATGATTGGATGATCCTGTGTCACGTCCACAGTGTCAAACGTGCACAGAGACAGTGACACCCACAGAGAAACCCTCAGCTTGGTGTCCATTGCAAATCTGCACCTGTTGTCTTCTTTCTACTTTCTTTGTTGAACTCAGAAACTCGAGACTTGAGATGAAGAAAAATGTTAAATAATGGAATAAAAAAAAGATGATTATTAAAAAAAGTAAAGTAAAATTATATAAATAAATGAGGTGATGATATTTCTGTTTACTTTAGAAGTTATTATACACTGTATGCTGTGATTCTGATCTGGGAAACATTAAAGACATTCATAGCCAGACTGCTGACTTTGTGTTTTTATTCAGTCGCCTAACAGAAGTGCAGTAAGAAACGATTTAGCCCATCCTGATTTCTTAGCTATTTGCATATTTGACACACTTACGTGTTTCAGATCGTGAAGAACATTTTTATGATAGATAAAGATGACCAGAGTCAGTGTAAAATAAAGCTTTTACATGTATTGCTGGGAGGTCGGCAGCTCCCTCCACTGCTTGGCCCTCTGTGAAAAACAACTGGGATCCAGCTTCCCTGTGATGCTGAATTATATAAGCGGAAGAACATAAATAGATAGAAGGATGGATGATTGTATTTTGTGTACAATTGTTGAAGTGTAAAAAGGGTTGGCCCTCCGTGGTGCCCTAAGCAAAGTTTGATTTTTGGAGCCCTTTAATAGTGCCAATAATAGTGATTAATGATCACCTACTATAAATGTATTTCATTTTCTAATGTTGATGTTGTTGTAATCCACAGTGAAAAATGTCATAAAAACAGAGAGAAACAATAGATCAAACCTGAGAGCTGCACAGTTGCAGCAGTGTGGTTTACGTCATTCTGTTGTCAGCCTGTTTTACACATCGGTGGTTTCTTATTGACATGTAAAAAGATCTGAAATCGTAGTAAATTCAGCTGCTATTGTGGGCTGGGGATGATTTACACTTAACATTTTAATAACTGGGTACTGAATGTCAGAGGCCCAATGTTCCCTCTAATTTTTCACGTGTCTGAGCGAACACACAAACTCCCTGAGCGATCCCTTGGACCAATGAGCGACATCAGACGTGTGCACTGTGGTCACGCCGGCATCGAATCCATCCAAGTTTCATGGTTTATTAAAAGAATCAAATTACAGCGTTTACATTTATGTTAGACTACTTTTAATTAACTGCTTTAGCCCATTTACCATGAAAATGTAAAAAAAAATCTTGTTCATGACCTGTGTAGTATGTTAACACTATTGGAAGCAAAAATAACTTGAACTCCAATTTCGAAAACACAACTTTCTTTTTTCTTTTATACAGCTCTGACTTGTATCATGAGTCTGTGGTCTGGGAGAGAGTCCTGTAACTCTCTGTCTACAAAATATAGTAAATAATGACCAATGCTGAGCAATTAATTATATAGTTACTTCTTCAAAAAAGTAACTCAGTTTGGCAAACAAAGTTTTTTGCAGCTATTTTTTTAAATGCAGCCAAGGCGTTTTTAAATAAACATTTCAAACTATTTACAGAACAATCAGCTGTTCTGCATCAAATCTGATGCCACACAAATTATTTGTTCCCCTCCAAAAAATAATTTCTGTCCACTATGAGATAAAGGAAAAGAACAACAGCCTGATACCTGCAGGCCTGACAGCAGGAGATGTATCACTCCTGTAACACCTGTAACATTCAGCAGTCGCCTCATTGTTCTGACACACACAACAAAACTATTGACTACACTACACACTAACTACACAAGATTTGCGCTAAACGTTGCAAATCTCTCACATCTCAAAGCACCGCCATCACTCCTAAAACTTCCCCCCGTTTCTTAACAACTAGACGCCACGTTGCCATATCATTCTTTGATTGGTCGACATGGTACTTTTTTGGACGAATAGGAAAGGCAGAGGGGGGTGGGGTTTGTTTTTGCTCACAGGTGGAGAGCGCTTTCGAGTGTTTTCCTTATAAAACGCCGTTTTTACCGTTTCTTCCTGCAGTAAATATAAACAACGATAGTATTCAGAAAGAAAACAAAACATTGCAGATGTTTTTATCACAACTCTGGTTTTACGTGGTCTATCAACACAATTTAAAAACTGGTGTAAAGTCCCCAATTTTTCCGTCAATTGTTCCGTCTGTCCTGCTCACATCTCCAATGGTTGTACACGTTGTCATTAACATGGCTTCACTCCACATCAGCCACGCCGCTTTGCCAGCTAAAACACTGGTGTCGGCACATAAGGACGCTGTCATAGCCTGCCAACAACGTTGATTGGCTGCGCATACACGCATTATTGGCTGGACTATGGGATAAGGTGGCATCGTTCCCATATGGGAGCAGCCAGTCACTTACTGACTAACACTGCAAAACAGAATTGTTAAAGTATTAATTTTAATTTCAATTCAGGTTAGATTTTTTTTGGTGCGCAACGCAGAATTTCTGTGCGCAGAGACTGTGCCAGCAGTGCGCAATTGCGCACGTGCGCAGCTTAGAGGGAACATTGCATAGGCCCACTAAAAGTTACAAAATAAGCTACTATCAAATACATTTTCTGTAAACACATCAGAAGGTTATTTATGTGGCAAAAAGTTAGATCTATACAAAATGTTGCAGGGAAACGGAGAAGGAGCTCGTATAGGTTTGAGTTTTATTCACATCTATTGTGCAGGTACAAATAGCAGAGTGGAAAACTTTATACTTTGTGTTTGCAAACATTAATTTATGAAGATTAATTAACATGAGTGTAGCACAAAGTAAAGGTGAAAGCAGTATTCTGACATGACAGTGCAATCAAAACACATTTTGCCACAACAATCTGTGAATAATTGTAACAAACAACTGTCATTTTAATATTGGACAAACTAGTTGTGCAGCCCTAACCTGAAATATGCTGTTTGTTCTGAATGAAAAACGTTAGTCTTTGGTAAACATTTTAATCCCATTTATAGATGCAATATGTTATTTCAGTTAAGACTAAATGTTACCACACGTTCCCATCATTAGAGCGCATTTAAAGTGTGGAGAAGTCTGTGAAGGTTCTCAGTCATCCAGGTCATCGTAGTCTAAGGAGCTTGGAAAGAAAAGCGTCTGGACTTCTTTGAGTTACTTGAAGACGTTTCACCTCTCATCCGAGAAGCTTCTTCAGTTCTAAGGGTCAAATGGTGGAGAGTCCAAGCTGTATTGAAGAATTTCTAACTTCATGTAGGCTAAACAGCGGCCTAGAATTAGACTCAAAACCCTGCACTTGCCCAAAATAAAGGGGGCATTAATGTACCAGATTCAACAGAACTCCAGAAATAACTGCTAAGATGGGTCCAACACATCTGAGTTCATGCTGGAGGAACTGTGGGACACACTCTGCCAACCACACTCATATATTGTGGCTCTGCCCTAAACTCTGTGTATTCTGGAGGCAGATATTTGATGCTCTCAAAGACATTTTCCAAGGTAAATATTCCACTAAGTCCTACAGTAGCAGTGTTGGGAAGGATTGCAGAACATATTGACTGCAAAGCCAAAACTTACTTGCTAAATATATGACTCACTGCAGCCCTAAAATGCATAACTATCAGATGGTTAAAACCAGATATAATCTATGGATCCAGTGAGTGTCTGTCTGATGGAACAAATTACATACTCAGACTACAGAAACAAGTCTTTGAGAAACGGTGGGGACCCATGTTACCTTTACTATTACAATGAAGAACACCACCTAATTTTGTGAGCTCTCTCTCTCTACACACGCACACACGTGTGTGCTGGACATTCATGGCTGCTTTGTGTAGTTACAGTTGAATAGAGGAAGTGTAGGATGTATCACTGCTGATTCAAAATAACATGTAAGAGTTTGTGGAATGTTCTTTGTCTCTGTGTCTGTATATAAGATGTAAGGGCGGTGGCCACAATTCAGAGATGGTCCTGGTATTTCACTGGGAAGCTCTCTCCACTTTGCAATGTGTTTATTAAACCCGCTTCAAATCAAGCTCACTGGGTGCAGGTTATTGTTAAATTTTCCTCAACAATTTGGCGTTGTCAGGCTGGATTCCTCAGGTGAGTTTTGCTGAATCACTGGTATGTGGTGACTGGCCATCCTGAGGTAAAACTGCCTCAGTCCCACCGTTCCTTTGTTTTCAAAAAGGGGGAATGGCGGGGTGTGCTTCAGCAACTCACACATGCAGGAATTTTTAAAAGAACCAAGAGAGGCACTGCAGAGGATCTGCATCAGTGAGCTGTTTTGATTTGGGAGGGTTTTATACGGGTGTAATTCATGGTTTGTATCACTGCAGTGAAAACTGATGTTACTGATCACGAGAGAGGAACATATGTTAGTGACAAGTTTCTGTGTTGTGTCCCACCTGTATCTACACAGACCCTGTGGTCTATATCATGAGCACCTACACATTAAACAACTGTAACATTATAATGGCATCAAGCTCACACTGAGGCCTGTGGGGCACTATCAGCCACTGAGACAACAGACAAATTTAAGTGTTTTAACATATGAATATTAAATACTTAAGGGCTACTTGTTTAAACAATGGAGGTGAACGATACATCATCATTTTACATGATAATATCACAGATGATAGACTAAATGAATAGATTTTAGGTGCTTGTGCATTCTTAAAGTCTGATATGTTGAACTGAACTGAGTGTGTCAGCTGTTCAAAGCCTCTCCCAGTCAGTGCTGTTCTCCATGCCTGTCTTACTGCACATGGTGTAATTAGCACAAACACTTTAAAGGTGAACATTTAGGACTTACTGCAAATGTTACTATGTCAAAGTTTCTGTGACTCAAACAGAGGAAATTTTGATTTTTTTATTTCCACACCGAAATTATTTAAAAGTATTTAATAGCATATCACACCCAAAATATGCTTCGGTTCACATTTAACTCCAGAAAATCATCAATCAAAACATGGATATTACCTGACCACAGATTCGTGGTGATGTCACTGCTCTTTTAACTGTTTGGTGTCTTAGCTTTGTTTGCTGGTTGTAGAAATGGTTTATTTGAGCTTTGAGCTGAGATTCAGAGGTTTCTGTGGACACTGCTCATGTCGGCACTTATATTTCTGACCTTTTCTTATAGCCGATTAAATATGATCTCCTCCCTTTTGCCCCCATTTTTGGTGGTGTAGGCACAAATGATCAGGCATGACATTTTCATAATAAATAAGATACTGCAAATAATTATTTGTGCGATTGAAGTGAATTGAAAATGTGTATGCAATCATACAGTTTTAAAGATTTGGCCTAAATAACGTTGGAGTGAATGAGTCTAAACATGATGACCAAACTAGTGATACCCTGACACACACACACACACACACACACACACACACACACACACACACACACACACACACACACACACACACACACGCACAATGTTATGCCAGTTTCAGCTGAAACTATGTTTCAAACCATATTCTGGGTCTTTAGTTCACCATTTATGAGGTTTCAAGAAGAAAATAAAAGACAGATCTGAATGTTTGAAAATGTTTTGGAAAGATTCTGTAAAGATGAGATGAAAAATACTCAAAGGATAAATTTAATTGGTTTATTATTTAGATAAGGTGAAAAAAGTTAAACAAACAAATAAATGAAGAAAAAAGGCAGAGGAGAGAAAACCCCAACAATCCCCTCTGAGCAAGCACTTGGCGACATTGGGGAGGAAAAACTGCCTTTAAACGGGCAGAAACCTCCGGCAGAACCAGGCTCAGGAGGGACAGTCAACTGCCGGGACTGGTTGGGGGTTTTAAATGGATGATTCCTCATCCATTTAACACATCTTTGGTGGAGTTTAAATGTAAAATGGGCAAAATTCATCGTGATCGTGACTCCTCACATCAGCATGCTTGGTTACCCGACAACATTAAAACGACTTGCAAATATGTTTTAAATGGATGATTCCTCATCCATTTAAAACATCTTTGGTTGCATTTAAATGTAAAATGTGCAAAATTCCTCACGATCGTGACTCCTCATGTCAGCAGGCTTGGTTAGACGATCACAAAAAAATGACTCGCAGAGATGTTTTAAATTGATGATTCCTCATCCATTTAAAACATCTTTGGTTGCGTTTAAATGTAAAATGCACAAAATTCCTCGCGATCGTGACTCCTCACGTCAGCAGGCTTGGTTAGACGATCACAAAAAAATGACTCGCAAAGATGTTTTAAATGGATGATTCCTCATCCATTTAAAACATCTTTGGTTGCGTTTAAATGTAAAATGCGCAAAATTCCTCGCGATCGTGACTCCTCACGTCAGCAGGCTTGGTTAGACGATCACAAAAAAATGACTCGCAAATATGTTTAAATGGATGATTCCTCATCCATTTAAAACATCTTTGGTTGCGTTTAAATGTAAAATGCGCAAAATTCCTCGCGATCGTGACTCCTCACGTCAGCAGGCTTGGTTAGACGATCACAAAAAAATGACTCGCAAAGATGTTTTAAGTGGATGATTCCTCATCCATTTAAAGCATCTTTGGTTGCGTTTAAATGTAAAATGCGCAAAATTCCTCGCGATCGTGACTCCTCACGTCAGCAGGCTTGGTTAGACGATCACAAAAAACTGACTCGCAAAGATGTTTTAAATGGATGATTCCTCATCCATTTAAAACATCTTTGGTTGCGTTTAAATGTAAAATGCGCAAAGTTCCTCGCGATCGTGACTCCTCACGTCGGCATGCTTGGTTAGACGATGACAAAAAAACGACTCGCAAAGATGTTTTAAATGGATGAGGAATCATCCATTTAAAACATCTTTGGTTGCGTTTAAATGTAAAATGCGCAAAGTTCCTCGCGATCGTGACTCCTCACGTCAGCATGCATGGTTAGACGATCACAAAAAAATGACTCGCAAAGATGTTTTACATGGATGATTCCTCATCCATTTAAAACATCTTTGGTGGCGTTTAAATGTAAAATGCGCAAAATTCCTCATTTTACGCAGGACTCCTCACGTCAGCATGCTTGGTTAGACAATCACAAAAAAATGACTCGCAAAGATGTTTTAAATGGATGATTCCTCATCCATTTAAAACATCTTTGGTTGGGTTTAAATGTAAAATGCGCAAAATTCCTCGCGATCGTGACTCCTCACGTCAGCAGGCTTGGTTAGACGATCACAAAAAAATGACTCGCAAAGATGTTTTAAGTGGATGATTCCTCATCCATTTAAAACATCTTTGGTTGGGTTTAAATGTAAAATGCGCAAAATTCCTCGCGATCGTGACTCCTCACGTCAGCAGGCTTGGTTAGACGATCACAAAAAAATGACTCGCAAAGATGTTTTAAATGGATGAGGAATCATCCATTTAAAACATCTTTGGTGGAGTTTAAATGTAAAATGCGCAAAGTTCCTCGCGATCGTGACTCCTCACGTCAGCAGGCTTGGTTAGACGATCACAAAAAAATGACTCGCAAAGATGTTTTAAATGGATGAGGAATCATCCATTTAAAACATCTTTGGTTGCGTTTAAATGTAAAATGCACAAAATTCCTCGCGATCGTGACTCCTCACGTCAGCAGGCTTGGTTAGACGATCACAAAAAAATGACTCGCAAATATGTTTAAATGGATGATTCCTCATCCATTTAAAACATCTTTGGTTGCGTTTAAATGTAAAATGTGCAAAATTCCTCGCGATCGTGACTCCTCACGTCAGCAGGCTTGGTTAGACGATCACAAAAAAATGACTCGCAAATATGTTTAAATGGATGATTCCTCATCCATTTAAAACATCTTTGGTTGGGTTTAAATGTAAAATGAGCAAAATTCCTCACGATCGTGACTCCTCACGTCAGCAGGCTTGGTTAGACGATCACAAAACAACGACTCGCAAAGATGTTTTAAGTGGATGATTCCTCATCCATTTAAAACATCTTTGGTTGCATTTAAATGTAAAATGTGCAAAATTCCTCACGATCGTGACTCCTCATGTCAGCAGGCTTGGTTAGACGATCACAAAAAAATGACTCGCAGAGATGTTTTAAGTGGATGATTCCTCATCCATTTAAAACATCTTTGGTTGCGTTTAAATGTAAAATGCACAAAATTCCTCGCGATCGTGACTCCTCACGTCAGCAGGCTTGGTTAGACGATCACAAAAAAATGACTCGCAAAGATGTTTTAAGTGGATGATTCCTCATCCATTTAAAACATCTTTGGTTGCGTTTAAATGTAAAATGCACAAAATTCCTCGCGATCGTGACTCCTCACGTCAGCATGCTTGGTTAGACGATCACAAAAAAATGACTCGCAAAGATGTTTTAAGTGGATGATTCCTCATCCATTTAAAGCATCTTTGGTTGCGTTTAAATGTAAAATGCGCAAAATTCCTCACGATCGTGACTCCTCACGTCAGCAGGCTTGGTTAGACGATCACAAAAAACTGACTCGCAAAGATGTTTTAAGTGGATGATTCCTCATCCATTTAAAACATCTTTGGTTGCGTTTAAATGTAAAATGCGCAAAATTCTTCACGATCGTGACTCCTCAAGCATGCTTGGTTAGACGATCACAAAAAAATGACTCGCAAAGATATTTTAAGTGGATGATTCCTCATCCATTTAAAACATCTTTGGTTGCGTTTAAATGTAAAATGCGCAAAATTCCTCGCGATCGTGACTCCTCACGTCAGCAGGCTTGGTTATACGATCACAAAAAAATGACTCGCAAAGATGTTTTACATGGATGATTCCTCATCCATTTAAAACATCTTTGGTGGCGTTTAAATGTAAAATGCGCAAAATTCCTCATTTTACGCAGGACTCCTCACGTCAGCATGCTTGGTTAGACAATCACAAAAAAATGACTCGCAAAGATGTTTTAAATGGATGATTCCTCATCCATTTAAAACATCTTTGGTGGAGTTTAAATGTAAAATGCGCAAAATTCCTCGCGATCGTGACTCCTCACGTCAGCAGGCTTGGTTAGACGATCACAAAAAAATGACTCGCAAAGATGTTTTAAGTGGATGATTCCTCATCCATTTAAAACATCTTTGGTTGGGTTTAAATGTAAAATGCGCAAAATTCCTCGCGATCGTGACTCCTCACGTCAGCAGGCTTGGTTAGACGATCACAAAAAAATGACTCGCAAAGATGTTTTAAATGGATGAGGAATCATCCATTTAAAACATCTTTGGTGGAGTTTAAATGTAAAATGCGCAAAGTTCCTCGCGATCGTGACTCCTCACGTCAGCAGGCTTGGTTAGACGATCACAAAAAAATGACTCGCAAAGATGTTTTAAATGGATGATTCCTCATCCATTTAAAACATCTTTGGTTGCGTTTAAATGTAAAATGCACAAAATTCCTCGCGATCGTGACTCCTCACGTCAGCAGGCTTGGTTAGACGATCACAAAAAAATGACTCGCAAATATGTTTAAATGGATGATTCCTCATCCATTTAAAACATCTTTGGTTGCGTTTAAATGTAAAATGTGCAAAATTCCTCGCGATCGTGACTCCTCACGTCAGCAGGCTTGGTTAGACGATCACAAAAAAATGACTCGCAAATATGTTTAAATGGATGATTCCTCATCCATTTAAAACATCTTTGGTTGGGTTTAAATGTAAAATGAGCAAAATTCCTCACGATCGTGACTCCTCACGTCAGCAGGCTTGGTTAGACGATCACAAAACAACGACTCGCAAAGATGTTTTAAGTGGATGATTCCTCATCCATTTAAAACATCTTTGGTTGCATTTAAATGTAAAATGTGCAAAATTCCTCACGATCGTGACTCCTCATGTCAGCAGGCTTGGTTAGACGATCACAAAAAAATGACTCGCAGAGATGTTTTAAGTGGATGATTCCTCATCCATTTAAAACATCTTTGGTTGCGTTTAAATGTAAAATGCACAAAATTCCTCGCGATCGTGACTCCTCACGTCAGCAGGCTTGGTTAGACGATCACAAAAAAATGACTCGCAAAGATGTTTTAAGTGGATGATTCCTCATCCATTTAAAACATCTTTGGTGGAGTTTAAATGTAAAATGCACAAAATTCCTCGCGATCGTGACTCCTCACGTCAGCATGCTTGGTTAGACGATCACAAAAAAATGACTCGCAAATATGTTTAAATGGATGATTCCTCATCCATTTAAAACATCTTTGGTTGCGTTTAAATGTAAAATGCGCAAAATTCCTCGCGATCGTGACTCCTCACATCAGCAGGCTTGGTTAGACGATCACAAAAAAATGACTCGCAAAGATGTTTTAAGTGGATGATTCCTCATCCATTTAAAGCATCTTTGGTTGCGTTTAAATGTAAAATGCGCAAAATTCCTCACGATCGTGACTCCTCACGTCAGCAGGCTTGGTTAGACGATCACAAAAAACTGACTCGCAAAGATGTTTTAAGTGGATGATTCCTCATCCATTTAAAACATCTTTGGTTGCGTTTAAATGTAAAATGCGCAAAATTCTTCACGATCGTGACTCCTCAAGCATGCTTGGTTAGACGATCACAAAAAAATGACTCGCAAAGATATTTTAAGTGGATGATTCCTCATCCATTTAAAACATCTTTGGTTGCGTTTAAATGTAAAATGCGCAAAATTCCTCGCGATCGTGACTCCTCACGTCAGCAGGCTTGGTTATACGATCACAAAAAAATGACTCGCAAAGATGTTTTAAATGGATGATTCCTCATCCATTTAAAACATCTTTGGTTGCGTTTAAATGTAAAATGCGCAAAGTTCCTCGCTATCGTGACTCCTCACGTCAGCATGCTTGGTTAGACGATCACAAAAAAATGACTCGCAAAGATGTTTTAAATGGATGAGGAATCATCCATTTAAAACATCTTTGGTTGCGTTTAAATGTAAAATGCGCAAAGTTCCTCGCGATCGTGACTCCTCACGTCAGCATGCATGGTTAGACGATCACAAAAAAATGACTCTCAAAGATGTTTTACATGGATGATTCCTCATCCATTTAAAACATCTTTGGTGGCGTTTAAATGTAAAATGCGCAAAATTCCTCATTTTACGCAGGACTCTTCACGTCAGCATGCTTGGTTAGACAATCACAAAAAAATGACTCGCAAAGATGTTTTAAATGGATGAGGAATCATCCATTTAAAACATCTTTGGTGGAGTTTAAATGTAAAATGCGCAAAATTCCTCGCGATCGTGACTCCTCACGTCAGCAGGCTTGGTTAGACGATCACAAAAAAATGACTCGCAAAGATGTTTTAAGTGGATGATTCCTCATCCATTTAAAACATCTTTGGTGGCGTTTAAATGTAAAATGCACAAAATTCCTCGCGATCGTGACTCCTCACGTCAGCATGCTTGGTTAGACGATCACAAAAAAATGACTCGCAAAGATGTTTTAAGTGGATGATTCCTCATCCATTTAAAACATCTTTGGTTGCGTTTAAATGTAAAATGCGCAAAATTCCTCACGATCGTGACTCCTCACGTCGGCATGCTTGGTTAGACGATCACAAAAAAACTGACTCGCAGAGATGTTTTAAGTGGATGAGGAATCATCCATTTAAAACATCTTTGGTTGCGTTTAAATGTAAAATGCGCAAAATTCCTCGCGATCGTGACTCCTCACGTCAGCATGCTTGGTTAGACGATCACAAAAAAATGACTCACAAAGATGTTTTAAGTGGATGATTCCTCATCCATTTAAAACATCTTTGGTTGCGTTTAAATGTAAAATGCGCAAAATTCCTCGCGATCGTGACTCCTCACGTCAGCAGGCTTGGTTAGACGATCACAAAAAAATGACTCGCAGAGATGTTTTAAATGGATGATTCCTCATCCATTTAAAACATCTTTGGTTGCGTTTAAATGTAAAATGCGCAAAATTCCTCGCGATCGTGACTCCTCACGTCAGCAGGCTTGGTTAGACGATCACAAAAAAATGACTCGCAAATATGTTTAAATGGATGATTCCTCATCCATTTAAAGCATCTTTGGTTGCGTTTAAATGTAAAATGCGCAAAATTCCTCACGATCGTGACTCCTCACGTCAGCAGGCTTGGTTAGACGATCACAAAAAAATGACTCACAAAGATCTTTTAAGTGGATGATTCCTCATCCATTTAAAGCATCTTTGGTTGGGTTTAAATGTAAAATGCGCAAAATTCCTCGCGATCGTGACTCCTCACGTCAGCATGCTTGGTTAGACGATCACAAAAAAATGACTCGCAAAGATGTTTTAAATGGATGATTCCTCATCCATTTAAAACATCTTTGGTTGCGTTTAAATGTAAAATGCGCAAAATTCCTCACAATCGTGACTCCTCACGTCAGCAGGCTTGGTTAGACGATCACAAAAAAATGACTCGCAAAGATGTTTTAAATGGATGATTCCTCATCCATTTAAAACATCTTTGGTTGCGTTTAAATGTAAAATGCGCAAAATTCCTCGCGATCGTGACTCCTCATGTCAGCATGCTTGGTTAGACGATCACAAAAAAATGACTCGCAAAGATGTTTTACATGGATGATTCCTCATCCATTTAAAGCATCTTTGGTTGCGTTTAAATGTAAAATGCGCAAAATTCCTCGTTTTACGCAGGACTCCTCACGTCAGCATGCATGGTTAGACAATCACAAAAAAATGACTCGCAAAGATGTTTTAAATGGATGATTCCTCATCCATTTAAAACATCTTTGGTGGAGTTTAAATGTAAAATGGGCAAAATTCGTCGTTTTACGCAGGACTCCTCACGTCAGCATGCATCTTTGGCTCTCCAACGGGAGATTGAGAGACCAGCTTTGGACTGGTTTCCTCTCCACTTGGTGACAGTGGGGAGGAAAAACTGCCTGTAAACGAGGACAAACCTCCGGTAGAACCAGGCTCAGGAGGGGACAGTCAACTGCCGGGACTGGTTGGTGGGGTTAACAGAGGTGGAGCAAGACGAGGCTACATCAGGTGAGGAAGCCGTAGCGTCTCTCCTCTGGAACAAGTGGAACCATTTCTTCTTTACGTACTTTCTTACTTTTCCAGGAGCGCTTTTCTTCTCCAGGATGATTTCTCAGCTCGTGGATGGTTTCTGATGCTGCTGCTGAAACGAACTGAAACTTGCTGTTGCTCACCCCTATTTATAGAAAAACATCAAAGGATTCTTAAGATCTATGACATCATCACTCCCTAAGCCAATGAGATTGTCGCTTTGGAGCGTGATGTCACAGGAGGTGGGCCACGCCCCCCGCCGCCATGACAGCTTCAGCTATGGTTCGTACGTGTTGTGTAGTCGGTTGCAACGTTAGATCTCACGATCGTGAAGGCAAGAAACTGGATAATGGGCTCTTTTCATCGTTTTCCATCCTGGCGGCGACGTGAGGGATCCCATGTATCCGATATCACCAAACAAAGACGCCAGGCATGGATTGCAGCGGTGAGACGAGCGGATATCGAGTTCCGTGCAATCTCCAGCTTTTTGTTGGTTTGCTCGCGGCATTTTCTCTCCGGTGAGTTCTAAATTAATTCATATCACTATTAAAAGGCTTTTAGTGTTTTTTCTCAATGCGCTGCGGTCATAGATAATGAGATAAAACATGCTAACGTGTGATGCTGCACAACCACGTCATGTCGACTGAGTAGCTTTTGATTTGGCATTATTTCAGGCAAACCAGCATATGAAATGGATGTAACAAATCCAGACTGGGCACCAACACTGGGGCACGACGACAAACCTGTGTCAGACTCGGACCGGCACGCAAGGCGTATGCAACAGAAGCGAAAAAGAGCACCCATTGCAGGTAAACACCCCCCCCTCCAAAAACATACTAAATTGCTCTTATGGTACACTAATCCACACATAACTTAAAGATGAATCACACACATGTCATTGGAATATTGGTGTACATTAACCTTTTGTCTATGCACTATTTTTATCTTACAGGCTTGATGATCGATGAAGGTCTGACAGAAGAACAACAACAAAATAAACATGTCATGGAGGCAGTGGACAGCAGTTGTGTTGGACAAGTGGAGGTTGACGTACCAGCTGCAAATGTGGACAGTGGTGATGGAGTGACAGCGTCACGGAAGCTGAAGGGCAGACGAAGGATTGTGTGTGCAGTCAACAGGGCAGAGCAGAAATAAACCGGCTGTTGGAGGAGAACAGACTGCTTCGAGCACAGTTGCAAAAGACAGAGCTGAATGAAACTTTCTTAAAGGACGATACCGAAAAAGTAAGATATTACACTGGACTACATTGTTATGCTGTCTTAATGTCCCTCTTCAACACTGTCAAAGATTTCCTGCCAATATCAAAGAAACTGACAGGTTTCCAAATGCTCTTACTCACACTAATGCGTCTGAGACTTGATCTTCCAGTCCAGCATCTTTTCATCTATTCGATGTGTCCCACAAAACACTGTCTTCTGTCTTCACCGATACCATTGATGTTTTGTATGCCGACTTAGGAGCACTGGTGCACTGGCCTGAGAGGCACTGTCTGCAGGCGACAATGCCTCCACAGTTTACTGAAACTTTTGGAAAACGAGTAGCCATCATTGTTGACTGTTTTGAGATTCGAACAGAAAGACCATCTAATTTAAAGGCACGCGCACAAACATACTCTCATTACAAGGGTACACACACCATAAAATACCTCATCGGGATTACACCCAATGGAGCTATTTCTTTCATTTCCAGGGGATGGGGGGGTCGTGCATCAGATAAACACATCACAGAGAGATGTGGCATTCTTCAAAAGCTGTTACCAGGGGACGTAGTATTGGCTGACAGAGGCTTTGACATCAGAGATGCTGCAGGAATGATGTGTGCACAGGTCAAGATTCCAGCTTTCACAAAAGGCTACGACGTGCCCACCTTAGAATTCATGTTGAGCGAGTAGCAGGTAGTTTGCGCAACAAGTTCAAAATGTTACACACTACAATGCCAATCCGATTACTCTTATCATGTGACGATTGATAAGATCGTTAAGGTTTGCTGTGTTTTTGTTAATATGTGCCCCAGTGTTGTTGTCAAACCAGGGCCAAATGACACTTGCTCCTGTTGAGTATTCTTAAAGCTGTTTTTTTGGATGTACAGTACATTGTAAATAGTTGTACTTTGTGTGAAGTTGTTTTAATAAAACAAAAAAGAATAGTATATTTGTTTGTTTTTCTTTAGATCTATTCACATGTACACAGCAATCACATAAAAATGAAATGCAAACTATTTACATCGCACCACACAGCTGTCATCAATCTTTAACCACAACATGAAACATTACAGGCTATTTAGAGCAGCACGTTGTTTCGAGAAGTATTTCCCAACAAGTTCAGGAAGGCACACTTTACGAAAGAAGTCTTGTGCTTGCTTTAAGCGCGGTTTCCAGAAATCCACAGCAGGGAAGACGCGAATCACAGCAAGGTCTCTCTGTGTCCACACAACGAGGTCACAGTGGTTGGCGCCCGTAACAATTTTTTCAAAGTACCGTCTCTTGGCGTCTTGCACAATCGGTCGCGATACAGCCCTTTGTCTTTTGCGCTGATTTTGAGCATGGTTCTGGCAGTCCCGAATCCAACACTCCAACACTGTGTGCTTGTTTTGCTTTCTGGCCTACTGACATGGCGCCGTGATCCCACAATGCACTGCGGCGTGATGTCAACTCCAAAGCCCTATTTTTTTTAAACTGTTTTCAAACTTAACTTAAAATTTCAGTGTTTTATTTGTATATTGCAAAATCACAATAATCTTCCAATTTAGAACTACAAGTAAAAAATTTTTATTTTCATAAACCACGCAGAGCCGCACCATAAGGACTAAAGAGCCGCGTGCGGTTGCCGACCCCTGATCTAAAGGGTTTAACAAAAAGCTTCCTGCTGGAAAATGAAATGTCCCCACTGGGCGATCGTGGCTCAAGAGTTAGGGGTTCGCCTTGTAATCGGAAGGTTGCTGGTTTGAGCCCCGGCTTGGACAGTCTTGGTCGTTGTGTCCTTGGGTAAGACACTTCACCCGTTGCCTACTGGTGGTGGTCAGAGGGCCTGGTGGCATCAGTATCCGGCAGCCTCGCCTCTGTTAGTGAAAGTGAAACATGCTTTCATCTGTTTTTGGTAATGTGCTGGAAAAGCTTGAAAATTGACCTTGAATGTGCTTAAAAAGTGCTTGAATTTGACCCTGAAAAATGTGTATGAACCCTGCATATATTGCAGTATTTACAGTTTATAGCAGGACTTTCATGGCAACAGCTAATCTTTATTTTGTTTACTGGGAAATGAAATGCTGCCAATTCACAAAGCTGTGTTTCAGCTGCACTTCCTGTTATAGACTTGTGATGCACACAGGCTCTGTTCCAGCACTCAGCATGTTCTTCCTCATTTTCTCCACCAGGGGGAGTTCCTAAACTATGACATCCTGATAGGAGTGAACCAGGCAGAGGGGCTGAAGTTTGTGGACGACAGTGAGGACAGCGACGGCATCTCAGCTGCGGCGTTCGACTACACCATCTCCAACTTTGTTGACAACCTCTACGGATACCCAGAGGGTGAGGACGCCACCTCTGTACACTGCCACTTTTTCAGTTATTCCATTTTACAGCCTCCTCTCACTTAACTGCATTTTGCAGCATCATCAGGTTTTGTCTTATTAGGAGCCGCGTTTGTTGATCTGTTAGTTTTTTTCTGTTTGCTGTATTCATTAAAATAAACGGATAATCGTCAAAATGAGAAATGTGGACAATTATCAAAGCTTACATTACAGTTCTGACAGCTTGAGTTCACATGAATTTTCAAAAGAATATAAAAAGCTGTGAAAGTGCTTTAAGCGTTTAAAACATGCGAGTAAAGAATGGAATCAGTAACATGTGAGCCCAGTGAAGTGCATCAAACAAGACGAGCGTGCTAAAGAGAGCCACTCATCCACATCACGGCGTGTCTGCGCCTTAACCTTTGAGGCTCTGTGGGCAGTAATGCTATCATCCCCCAGGTAGTCGGCTCCCAGTCTCAGTGTCGCTGTTTCTGACAGATCGGCCTGCGAACCCGTCACAGCCGGACCACAGTCACAGTACAGACATGTTTGGATAATGCAGTCATGCTTCCTCTCTGTGCCTGTCACTCGTTCTGTTATCTGAAAGACTTTTTTTTTTCCTCTCTAGATTTCTCACTCGCTTCCTGGCTCTTGGTTCATCTCACCAACATTTGCTTTGGTTTCATATCTGTTGATCAGACCGATCTCTTAAAAAATGTCTTGCACTGCTGTTACTTTACTCTTAGCAGTTTTTCACTTTTATCTTTCTTCCCCCTCCTTTTGTCTCCTCCTGTGCTTCTTCACCAGGCAAAGACATCCTGAGGGAGACCATTAAGTTCATGTACACAGACTGGGCGGACAGGGACAACGGAGACATGCGGCGGAAGACTCTGTTGGCCCTGTTTACGGACCACCAGTGGGTGGCACCAGCTGTGGCCACTGCCAAACTCCATGCTGAGTTTCAGTCCCCAGTTTACTTTTACACGTTCTACCACCACTGCCAGACGGAGACGCGGCCCGAGTGGCCCGAGTGGGCCGACGCCGCGGAGACGAGATACCTTACGTGTTCGGCGTACCGATGATCGGTGCCACGGACCTGTTCCCGTGCAACTTCTCCAAGAACGATGTGATGCTGAGCGCTGTGGTCATGACTTACTGGACTAACTTCGCAAAGACTGGGTAGGCCTCATGTCGTAGTGTAAACTGTACACGTTACTGTATGTTCTCTGACAGCCTTCTAGTCATGTTGAATACTTGAATCTGGGTTGCTAGTTTAATTCTCGTGTGGCTTTGAAGAATTGAACATACTGGTTCACCAAAAGCATCCAGATCCCAGAGCAGCCGGTTGGTCTTAGATAGTTGAAAGGTTGCACAGAGAATGGGCCTCCTGTCTGTATTCAGTGTATTGATTCCACATGTTACTTATAATGGAGACTGAATATAACTTTGAACTGAAACGTTTAACCTTTATGCTCCACCAGGGACCCCAACCTGCCCGTCCCTCAGGACACCAAGTTCATTCATACCAAGCCCAACCGCTTCGAGGAGGTCATCTGGACCAAGTTCAACTCGAAGGACAAGCAGTACCTTCACATCGGTTTGAAACCTCGTGTCAGAGACAACTACAGAGCTAACAAAGTGGCCTTTTGGCTGGAATTAGTCCCTCATCTTCACAGCCTGCACGACGTGCTCTTTCCCACCACTACGCGCTCCCCTGCAGGTCGTGACCCCGGCACCACGAGGCCCAGGAACAACGTTCCTTGAACCACTCGTCATCCTTACCCTACCTTCCCGTCAGATCCCGAGCCCGAGGGCTCAGAGCGCCCGCCCCAGGACCTCTTTCCCGGAGACACCCGCGACTACTCCACCGAACTGAGCGTGACAGTTGCAGTTGGAGCGTCGCTCCTCTTCCTCAACATCCTGGCCTTCGCCGCCCTTTACTACAAGCGTGACAAGCGGCACGAGATGCGCCGGCACCGGCTGTCCCCTCAGCGGGGCGGCCCCGCCAACGACCTGGCTCACAGCCAGGAGGAGGAGATCATGTCCCTGCAGATGAAGCACTCAGAGCACGACGCTCACCACGACATGGAGCCCCTGCGACCCCACGACATCCTGCGGCCCGCCTGCCCTCCCGACTACACCCTGGCACTGCGCCGCGCCCCCGACGACGTGCCGCTGATGACGCCAAACACCATCACCATGATCCCCAGCACCATCACCAGCATGCAGCCTCTTCACGCCTTCAACACATTCCCCTCCACCGGCCACAACAACACCCTGCCCCACCCCCACTCCACCACCAGGGTATAGTAGGGACAGGCCCGACACAGCGCCACCTAGGGACCAGGAACACTGGCTCTGCTACCGCTCTGGAAGGGAGGCCTCTAGACGTGGGCCTTCGTTCTGTCCTCTTATTCTCTTCTTTCTCCAAAAGCAACTACACCTGCTGCGTCATGTGCTGTAAAACTTGGCAGCTCCCTCCACTGGTGGCATGTGGAGGTGCAACTGAAGTGTACAGCAGCAGATGAGCAGTTTGGGGTGGGGGTGGGGTGGGTGACTCAGATCTTTCAAAGATACTGTTTTCAAAGACGGTCTGCTGTTTCCAGGCTCAAGACCTCCAACATTTGTCAAAGGGACGAATGCTCTCTCGCTCCTCGCTGTTTTCTCTTTTTTACGTTGGCGTCATCTCTTTTTCCATCTCCTGTGTGTTATGTGCACATTATGCTTCTCTTTTCTACATCCGTGTTTTATTACTGCTCTCTTCCTCTCATTTGACACGCCTCCCTCCTGCTCTTCTCTAAAAATTCCCGATCTGCTGAGCAGTTTGGAGGGGGGAGGCGTACACTAAACATATAACTATAAAAACACTCATATCTTTCATTCTACCAGCATTTTTAGGTGCCAAGTAAGTACTGCTGTGTTTCATTTCTCATCGAGGGAGCAGAAAAACGAAAGAAAAATAAAGTATCGCTATTTACCGTCAACTAACAGAGTTCTGTCATGTTCTCGTGACAAAGTGCCAAACTGGCCTCAGTCGTGTTTTTCTTTCTTTCATCTTCTCTTTTTTTGTTGTTTTGTTTGAAGCATTTGTTTAATTGTTGTTTTTTATTGTGTGGAAATAATTTTTCTGAAAATATAGATATAGAGAAATGATATTATATATAGTTCTATATAAAATGTGTACAAAGGAGAAAGTATATAAAAGGGTTTTCTCAGTGGGGGATCTATGCATGAATTATTTTTAAAGACGCGGGGAAAAGGACACTGTACCTGTCGATGCACGTTTCCCAAGACTAAACGAGTCATATCGCTCCATGTTTGCTACTTTTGGTTTTTGGTTTTCTCCCGCAGAGTAAGAGCATCGCAGGAGCTCCTGAAGTCAAACGACGCCTCCCAGCACTCATTTATTAAAACGGAGTCGATGCCAAAAGTCTTAAACGTTAGAATCAAAGCAACAGCTGTGAACTCAGTCATGGTGTCATGTGCAGCCTTCATCTTACTGTCACTACTTTTTCATTTTAGGGTACGTGAGGTAAAGCGTCCGTCGATGTAGCTTGACTGTACAAAATAATTTTTCTACGTTATTAACAAAACAGAGCAGAGACTGATGCTGCTCCTGTCTGACCCCCTTATGTCGTGTGTGTGTGTGTGTGTGTGTGTGTGTGTGTGTGTGTGTGTGTGTGTGTGTGTGTGTGTGTGTGTGTGTGTGTGTGTGTGTGGGAGTGGCAGTCGCTGTGTGAGTGTGATATCACATCTGCATCACTCAAGCGTAGACGGGCCCGCGTCAGACAACAATAAACAAAAAGCAGAAAAAGGCCAACAGTAAAAACTCAGACTCCAGCATGAGCTCCTTCCTGCTGCTTAACCAATCACCTTCCTCCATATCATCACTGCTCCCTCCCTCCTCCTCTCTCCATCCTACACCACCTTTGTTATTTAACACCGACCCCCCCCAAACTGATAATCAGACAAATTCCCAAACACCTGACTTCACTGTGTCGACACCGTTCCTGACCATTTCTGACCTCAGGTCAGCTCTGCTATTATCCTCACATTAAGGGTTCGTTCACCTGCCTGCAGATGATCTGTGAGCTCGTCGGTTGTAAATTAAACTCTAAGCACACTGAGGGTAACCGGGAGGCGTTCAGGGCCTGCAGTGCAGAGCTGCAACATGACAAAAAGGGATGGGGGCTCAGATCTCCTGAACAGGGTGGAAACAACACGGTGGGTTTGTGCTGTTTGTGATTCCTGCTCCGTCACTCTGGTGGAGACGACTGCAGCTCAGCAGCGCTCCCTGCTGATCCTCTGATGAAGATGTCAACAGTATGTAAACTGAGCTGATGTGCTGCTGTTTGAGCCCACGTGGTAGCGTACGTCCAGTATGGGAGAACTTAGTCACCGGTGCTGTCTTTGCTTGTGCTCTAGCTTTAGCCTGTTTGATTGTTTGTTTTCTATTTTATTACTGCCTAAAAGGGGAGGTGGGGGAAACACATGCCTGACTTCTCCTGTCAGAGGTTTTGTAAGCTCACTGGAAGGGAAACGTGCACAATGTAAATCATAAAACAACTGACTGGGGCTGTGCTGCAGGTGGATCAGTGCTGTGGACAGTAGCTGTGGAAAAGAGACTGGACAAAGACTCTCAGCCTTAAATACAGGACAGAGGATGATCCGATCATCTTTCAGCTAACAGTGTCGAGCAGAAGGACGGCCGGCTGATGCGTCCGTACGAACCCTTTTGTACTCACTCCTGTGTATAAGGAGGCGGCGAAGGGTTGTGTAGTTAACCTCAGCACCACACAGCTACAGCAGAGGAGAGAACACAAACGAGTCCTTTCATTCGGCTCTGTTCTTTCTCCTTGTCTGTTTTATAAGCTAACACTAGAGGGCGCCATTGTGGCCCATTCAGCGCTCACTCTGAGGTCACTGGACAGAGAAGAAAATACCAAACTGGGAGACGGATGGAGACGAAACATCTGGAAGATCAGAACTGTACATTTTTAAGTGTAAGAAAAAAAACAGACAAAATATTTGTAAATATTAAGTTTCTTGTTTATTTTATGTTTTGTTTTTTTGGGGTTTTTTGGAGTGAATGAATGATATGCTTATTTTGTGATGACAAAAGACAACAGGTGCAGTTTGTAATGAGAAGAAAAAAATGGCCGTTAGCTTGAGGTTTCAAATGAGTTCATCCTTACCACCGATCAGTTTTGTCTTTGTTTTTTCAACATTTATTTTATTTTTGTCATAACGTTGATCGTTATCATGTGACCATCCTGTAGCAGGAAGGTCGCTGTAGCAGAAGTCATCTCCACTGAAGCCCCCTCACAGCAGAGGGCCAGTCATGCTGTTTATTAGCATTTGCTAGTTTTCAGTGAGAAAAAACATTTTCATCAAGTTTTAAATCCTTTCGTTGCTCTTTTCTCTGCGATTGTCATAAAATCGTCGTCCTCTTTTCAAGCCTTAGCTCGCTTTTATTTTGAAAAATGAGTCTTGTGATCAGAGATGAATCTGTGCTGCATGATGTGCGTAACATCAGAGCGATAAAAGCCAGCTTTGCCTTTCAGTGATTCGCAGTAAGGACATAAATGACCTAAACTGAGACTGAAAAAAGTGCAGTCAGTTAAATGTTAGCTCACCTAACATGTAGCAGTGTTTACATGTAGCCATGTTTGACAGACTCCAGGGCTTTGATACCATAAGATGCCTCATATCCTCACAGACTCATGAGATCACACAGGTGGTCTGACCTGCTCGTGTCACACTGTGCTGTCTGTCTGTCTGTCCGTTGTTTTTCTCCTGCAGTGATGTTATGTAGCAGAAAAACAGTTGGATGCTGGAAAAGTGCAGAGCGATGGGTGACGTGTGGAGAACATCACAGTCTGTGTGTGTTCAACAGCTGTTAGAGCCACACTTTGTCCTTTCTGTGGTATAACTGCTGGATTTATTTTATTCCAACACTTAGAAACTATCAGCAAAGCAAAACTTCATGATTGGATGATCCTGTGTCACGTCCACAGTGTCAAACGTGCACAGAGACAGTGACACCCACAGAGAAACCCTCAGCTTGGTGTCCATTGCAAATCTGCACCTGTTGTCTTCTTTCTACTTTCTTTGTTGAACTCAGAAACTCGAGACTTGAGATGAAGAAAAATGTTAAATAATGGAATAAAAAAAAGATGATTATTAAAAAAAGTAAAGTAAAATTATATAAATAAATGAGGTGATGATATTTCTGTTTACTTTAGAAGTTATTATACACTGTATGCTGCGATTCTGATCTGGGAAACATTAAAGACATTCATAGCCAGACTGCTGACTTTGTGTTTTTATTCAGTCGCCTAACAGAAGTGCAGTAAGAAACGATTTAGCCCATCCTGATTTCTTAGCTGTTTGCATATTTGCCACACTTACGTGTTTCAGATCATGAAGAACATTTTTATGATAGATAAAGATGACCAGAGTCAGTGTAAAATAAAGCTTTTACATGTATTGCTGGGAGGTCGGCAGCTCCCTCCACTGCTTGGCCCTCTGTGAAAAACAACTGGGATCCAGCTTCCCTGTGATGCTGAATTATATAAGCGGAAGAACATAAATAGATAGAAGGATGGATGATTGTATTTTGTGTACAATTGTTGAAGTGTAAAAAGGGTTGGCCCTCCGTGGTGCCCTAAGCAAAGTTTGATTTTTGGAGCCCTTTAATAGTGCCAATAATAGTGATTAATGATCACCTACTATAAATGTATTTCATTTTCTAATGTTGATGTTGTTGTAATCCACAGTGAAAAATGTCATAAAAACAGAGAGAAACAATAGATCAAACCTGAGAGCTGCACAGTTGCAGCAGTGTGGTTTACGTCATTCTGTTGTCAGCCTGTTTTACACATCGGTGGTTTCTTATTGACATGTAAAAAGATCTGAAATCGTAGTAAATTCAGCTGCTATTGTGGGCTGGGGATGATTTACACTTAACATTTTAATAACTGGGTACTGAATGTCAGAGGCCCAATGTTCCCTCTAATTTTTCACGTGTCTGAGCGAACACACAAACTCCCTGAGCGATCCCTTGGACCAATGAGCGACATCAGACGTGTGCACTGTGGTCACGCCGGCATCGAATCCATCCAAGTTACATGGTTTATTAAAATAATCAAATTACAGCGTTTACATTTATGTTAGACTACTTTTAATTAACTGCTTTAGCCCATTTACAATGAAAATGTAAAAAAAAATCTTGTTCATGACCTGTGCAGTATGTTAACACTATTGGAAGTAAAAATAACTTGAACTCCAATTTTGAAAACACAACTTTCTTTTTTCTTTTATACAGCTCTGACTTGTATCATGAGTCTGTGGTCTGGGAGAGAGTCTGTAACTCTCTGTCTACAAAATATAGTAAATAATGACCAATGCTGAGCAATTAATTATATAGTTACTTCTTCAAAAAAGTAACTCAGTTTGGCAAACAAAGTTTTTTGCAGCTATTTTTTTAAATGCAGCCAAGGCGTTTTTAAATAAACATTTCAAACTATTTACAGAACAATCAGCTGTTCTGCATCAAATCTGATGCCACACAAATTATTTGTTCCCCTCCAAAAAATAATTTCTGTCCACTATGAGATAAAGGAAAAGAACAACAGCCTGATACCTGCAGGCCTGACAGCAGGAGATGTATCACTCCTGTAACAACTGTAACATTCAGCAGTCGCCTCATTGTTCTGACACACACAACAAAACTATTGACTACACTACACACTAACTACACAAGATTTGCGCTAAACGTTGCAAATCTCTCACATCTCAAAGCACCGCCATCACTCCTAAAACTTCCCCCCGTTTCTTAACAACTAGACGCCACGTTGCCATATCATTCTTTGATTGGCCGACATGGTACTTTTTTGGACGAATAGGAAAGGCAGAGGGGGGTGGGGTTTGTTTTTGCTCACAGGTGGAGAGCGCTTTCGAGTGTTTTCCTTATAAAACGCCGTTTTTACCGTTTCTTCCTGCAGTAAATATAAACAACGATAGTATTCAGAAAGAAAACAAAACATTGCAGATGTTTTTATCACAACTCTGGTTTTACGTGGTCTATCAACACAATTTAAAAACTGGTGTAAAGTCCCCAATTTTTCCGTCAATTGTTCCGTCTGTCCTGCTCACATCTCCAATGGTTGTACACGTTGTCATTAACATGGCTTCACTCCACATCAGCCACGCCGCTTTGCCAGCTAAAACACTGGTGTCGGCACATAAGGACGCTGTCATAGCCTGCCAACAACGTTGATTGGCTGCGCATACACGCATTATTGGCTGGACTATGGGATAAGGTGGCATCGTTCCCATATGGGAGCAGCCAGTCACTTACTGACTAACACTGCAAAACAGAATTGTTAAAGTATTAATTTTAATTTCAATTCAGGTTAGAATTTTTTTGGTGCGCAACGCAGAATTTCTGTGCGCAGAGACTGTGCCAGCAGTGCGCAATTGCGCACGTGCGCAGCTTAGAGGGAACATTGCATAGGCCCACTAAAAGTTACAAAATAAGCTACTATCAAATACATTTTCTGTAAACACATCAGAAGGTTCTTTATGTGGCAAAAAGTTAGATCTATACAAAATGTTGCAGGGAAACGGAGAAGGAGCTCGTATAGGTTTGAGTTTTATTCACATCTATTGTGCAGGTACAAATAGCAGAGTGGAAAACTTTATACTTTGTGTTTGCAAACATTAATTTATGAAGATTAATTAACATGAGTGTAGCACAAAGTAAAGGTGGAAGCAGTATTCTGACATGACAGTGCAATCAAAACACATTTTGCCACAACAATCTGTGAATAATTGTAACAAACAACTGTCATTTTAATATTGGACAGACTAGTTGTGCAGCCCTAACCTGAAATCTGCTGTTTGTTCTGAATGAAAAACGTTAGTCTTTGGTAAACATTTTAATCCCATTTATAGATGCAATATGTTATTTCAGTTAAGACTAAATGTTACCACACGTTCCCATCATTAGAGCGCATTTAAAGTGTGGAGAAGTCTGTGAAGGTTCTCAGTCATCCAGGTCATCGTAGTCTAAGGAGCTTGCTAAGAAAAGCGTCTGGACTTCTTTGAGTTACTTGAAGACGTTTCACCTCTCATCCGAGAAGCTTCTTCAGTTCTAAGGGTCAAATGGTGGAGAGTCCAAGCTGTATTGAAGAATTTCTAACTTCATGTAGGCTAAACAGCGGCCTAGAATTAGACTCAAAATCCTGCACTTGCCCAAAATAAAGGGGGCGTTAATGTACCAGATTCTACAGAACACCAGAAATAACTGCTAAGATGGGTCCAACACATCTGAGTTCATGCTGGAGGAACTGTGGGACACACTCTGCCAACCACACTCATATATTGTGGCTCTGCCCTAAACTCTGTGTATTCTGGAGGCAGATATTTGATGCTCTCAAAGACATTTTCCAAGGTAAATATTCCACTAAGTCCTACAGTAGCAGTGTTGGGAAGGATTGCAGAACATATTGACTGCAAAGCCAAAAGTTACCTGCTAAATATATGACTCACTGCAGCCCTAAAATGCATAACTATCAGATGGTTAAAACCAGATATAATCTATGGATCCAGTGAGTGTCTGTCTGATGGAACAAATTACATACTCAGACTACAGAAACAAGTCTTTGAGAAACGGTGGGGACCCATGTTACCTTTACTATTACAATGAAGAACACCACCTAGTTTTGTGAGCTCTCTCTCTCTCCACACACACACACACACACACACACACACACACACACACACACACACACACACACACACACACAGCATGTTATGCCAGTTTCAGCTGAAACTATGTTTCAAACCATAATCCGGGTTTTTAGTTCACCATTTATGAGGTTTCAAGAAGAAAATAAAAGACAGATCTGAATGTTTGAAAATGTTTTGGAAAGATTCTGTAAAGATGAGATGAAAAATACTCAAAGGATAAATTTAATTGGTTTATTATTTAGATAAGAATAACAAGCAAGTAAATGAAGAAACAAGGTAAAATGAAGTAATAATGAAAGAAGTTAAACAAGTAAATGAAGAAAAAAGGTAAAATGAAGTAATAATGAAAGAAGTTAAACAAGTAAATGAAGAAAAAAGGTAAAATGAAGTAATAATGAAAGAAGTTAAACAAGTAAATGAAGAAACAAGGTAAAATGAAGTAATAATGAAAGAAGTTAAACAAGTAAATGAAGAAACAAGGTAAAATGAAGTAATAATGAAAGAAGTTAAACAAGTAAATGAAGAAAAAAGGTAAAATGAAGTAATAATGAAAGAAGTTAAACAAGTAAATGAAGAAAAAAGGTAAAATGAAGTAATAATGAAAGAAGTTAAACAAGTAAATGAAGAAACAAGGTAAAATGAAGTAATAATGAAAGAAGTTAAACAAGTAAATGAAGAAACAAGGTAAAATGAAGTAATAATGAAAGAAGTTAAACAAGTAAATGAAGAAACAAGGTAAAATGAAGTAATAATGAAAGAAGTTAAACAAGTAAATGAAGAAAAAAGGTAAAATGAAGTAATAATGAAAGAAGTTAAACAAGTAAATGAAGAAACAAGGTAAAATGAAGTAATAATGAAAGAAGTTAAACAAGTAAATGAAGAAACAAGGTAAAATGAAGTAATAATGAAAGAAGTTAAACAAGTAAATGAAGAAACAAGGTAAAATGAAGTAATAATGAAAGAAGTTAAACAAGTAAAAGAAGAAACAAGGTAAAATGAAGTAATAATGAAAGAAGTTGAACAAGTAAATGAAGAAACAAGGTAAAATGAAGTAATAATGAAAGAAGTTAAACAAGTAAATGAAGAAAAAAGGTAAAATGAAGAAATAAGGAAAGAAGTTAGGAGAGAAAACCCCAACAATCCCCTCTGAGCAAGCACTTGGCGACAGTGGGGAGGAAAAACTGCCTTTAAACGGGCAGAAACCTCCGGCAGAACCAGGCTCAGGAGGGGACAGTCAACTGCCGGGACTGGTTGGGGGGGTTAACAGAGGTGGAGCAAGACGAGGCTACATCAGGTGAGGAAGCAGTAGCGTCTCTCCTCTGGAACAAGTGGAACCATTTTTTCTTTTTTTTCATGCACTTTTCCACGAGCGCTTTTTTCTCCACGATGAGATTTCTCAGCTCGTCGATGGTTTCTGCGTTTTTTTTCTTCAAGTTTCTCACATCTTTGTTCCATCTCTTCCAATGCTGCTTGTTGTTCTTCAAGCTTGTCTTTGAGTTGTTTGGATGTTTCCTCCTGTATCAGCTTGTCCTTGTGCATGTCTGCATTTCTCTGTTGGACCTCTTTGTGCTTGTCTTTTAACTGCTTCTTTCTTTTCTTGATTTCTTGATTTTTGTCTTCATGTATTTTGTCTTCTTGTTGTTTTTGTGACTGCATTTGAGTGTGTTCACTCTTCAAGTTATTGAATTCCACCAAACGCCCCTTAACGAGCTCGGAGTTGTTTCTCGCTATCTGATCGATCCTTTTCTGCATCTGTGAGCACCGTTTCTCCAGTTTGTCCCTTTCTTCTTCCACTTTAGTTGCTTTGTCCTCCAGCTGATTACAAAACTCTTGCAGTTTTAGATTTTTAGACTGAAAGTCCTGGACGATGCGTTTTCCTTCTTTCAGTCTTTCCTGCTGTTGCTCTTTCTGTTGAAGAAGGTCTTTATTTTGGCGCAGTGTTTCATCCAGGCTTTCTTTCAGCATGCGGTATTTTTCCTGCATGCTCTTCAGTTTGTGCTGCATGTCTTGTTGCTTTTTGTCCTGCTCTTCCTTCTGTTGGAGGAATTTATTCTTTTCTTCCACAGCTTCATGGAGCTGTCTTTGGAGGAGCCAATTTTTTCGGTCCATGTGTTGGAGATCCCGCTGTATCTTATCAGTCATCGTTTTCTTGTCTTGGAGCTGGTTGGTCATTTCTTTTAGTTCTGCGCGCTTTTGCCTGTTTTCTTTATTGAGGTGCACAATCTGCTCTCGGGCCTGAGCAAACTTGATTCCCCAGCCCTCATTAATAATGTTTATGTCCGGCTGGCGCTGTTGTCTTTCTTCCAGCTCTTTATTTTGGGCTTCCATTCGTCTACACTTGTCCTCCAGTTGAAGTTTTTCTTCTTCAATTTGTTGCATTTTTTTCTGGAGAAGGTAGTTTTCCTTCCTACTCTCCTCTAATGCCCTTTGGAAGGATGAGATGCCATTTGGGGAAATTGGCTGGCCACGCCAGGAAGGAGAGGCGGCGTAATCTTTTTGAATTGGTTGTTTTTTTCTTGGAAACATGTTGGAGTTTCTATACGATGACTTTGAAGAGCTTTCCAAATGTTTCTGTGGTGAACGTTTTGTATGCTGCAAACACAGATGCTGCTGAAACGAACTAAATCTTGCTGTTTCTCACCCCTATTTAAGGAAAAACATCAAAGGACTTATGACGTTCTATGACATCATCACTCCAATGAGATTGTCACAAGACGTTTTGGAATGGGGTGTTTTTTTTTAAACTGTTTTCAAACTTAACTTAAAATTTCAGTGTTTCCTAGTTGTGGACTATTGGTTAGTCCAGCCGATAAAGAAATTAATTGTCACAAACATCCCTAATATTACATAACAGACGACAGAAAACAAGACAGTTTTTTTTCTAATAGAGGTATAATAAAAGTTTTTTTAATTATCCTACTTTTTATAAAAGAGAACATTTATTAAAGAGTATGTATTTAATTAAAAAACTCTGTTCATCTAAAGCAGGGGTCAACAACCTTTAAGACCCAAAGAGCCATAATTGGCCTATCTGGGGTTGAAAGGCTCGATAAATGCACGGCGTTTCGCCGGGTACACCGGCTTCCGCGAGTGTGATGCTTATTTTGAGCGATGAAAAAATAACAAAATATAATTTTATTTGTATATTGCAAAATCACAATAATCTTCCAATTTAGAACTACAAGTAAAAAAAAAAAAGAACTGGCATAAATAAAATACACTTCAGCTAAATACTAATTTATTTTCCCAAACCACGCAGAGCCGCACTATAAGGACTAAAGAGCCGCATGAGGCTCCGGAGCCGCAGGTTGCCGACCCCTGATCTAAAGGCTATAACAAAAAGCTTCCTGCTGGAAAATGAAATGTCCCCATTAAGAGTCTGAATCAGGAGCCGATGACATTACTCTGTAAACTCTCAAAGCACTTTAATAAACAAGCAAACAGTTCCACCTCTCGCATTATTGCGTAAAGTTGACAGCGCGTCAGGCAAATAGGCAGGCTCCATCCCCGGCCTCTAGCGACTGTGGAAGTCGCTACATCTTTAGTCAACAAAAAACGGCATTCTGGAGAAGCCAGCCACAAGCAGGATCAAAGAAATCAGATCAAGGAACCTGAAAGACGCCAAGTAAGTGCAGCGCATCTGAATGAGTGAGCCCAGCAGCACCGACACACCTGACGCAATTCTGAGGAGCGCAGGTAAGAATACCTGTGCATGTCTGGTTGTGGAAAAGGAAGCGACATTGCATTAGCGCTGAGATGTTTTAAGAGGAGACACTGAATGGAATGAATGTTGGTTAAATGTGCAATGTTTTTGGCTGCGCTCTTGGATTGATGACTGCGCTGCGTCTTATTAATTATGCTGCTTGGATGATGTTCAAATGGACAATTAAAGTGCCGTTACGTTGAAAGGATTTTATGGTCAAAGTCTATTGTGGCTTCCAGTGGATATATGTTTTAATGGATGATCACTGAAGATTAAAATAAATAAATAAATAAAAAATCGAACAAACAAACGGGAAAATCATGAGTCAAACAGGTGATGATGATTGTTCCTCTAATGATTTGGGGGGAAAGAGAGAAAGAAAAATGACTGGAAAGGCATTGTTGAATAAAATCGAAAAATCACAAAATGAATGCAAAATATATGTTAATAAAATGAAAGGACTAATACAAAAAATGAAAGCGCTCATGCAACACAATGAAAATCTTTCTCAAATTAAGCAGTATTTGGTGGATTTAAAGGCACTGTGCGAAAAGGCTTCAAGTTCACATGTTGAGGTGTTGTCTTTGGTGCCAGAGGAAGTAATAAAACAAGAGGAATGCTTTTCAAGTATCATGAAATACACAAATGTGTTTTTAAATGAAATTCAGAACTGGATAAATCAAAGAGAACAAAATCCTGCTGTTTGTCCAAAGCAAATCAATTTATTGGAAAACAATGTTGCATCAAATACTGAGACAGAAGTGGAGGATGATATCAAGCCAAGTGATAGTGTTTCTGTTGTGATATTTTGATACCATGGTAGCATTTACTGAGTATTGTTTTTGATGATATTATACAAAGGACCCTGTTTCTGCAATGCCCTTTGTTTTAACCTCATCTCCTCTTGCTGTGTCAACTGAAGATTTTATGGTGTGAAAGTAGATACTAAGGTTGGAGGGAAAACACCAACAAATCACTCTTTTACTTATCACTCCCTTGCAGAAGATGTTTATGTGAAGACCATCTGGGTTGTGTCAGAACTCACGGATGTAGGAGACCTCTGTATAAGATTTATAGGCCTTGTGAGTGCATCTTTATTGCCCTTGCTGAACAAAGGATTCCAACTGTCGAAGGACACCACCCCACCCAGTGGGCAGGGTCTGAACTGAAACTTGTTGTCTGCCTATAAAAACTGCTGCACAAAGAATAAACTTTGAGTTAGTTTGGGATGACAATTTAGAACAGTCTCCGCGTCTTTTTGTTCTTCCAAACTGCTCCCGGTACTCCGGCCGGTGCTGTAATTAACCGTTGATCATACTTGAGAATATTTTAATTGTTATAGGTTAAAGGATGAACTCTGATGATGAAAGCCCACGCCTCAGAGAAACCCGGAATGGAGTTTCTTGCAGTTTCAAATGTTGAAAGCCACAAAACTTCTTCAAGATCTTCAACTTCATCTGTTCGTATGAAAGCTGAGGCAGAGTTGGCAGCTTTAAAGACGCGGGGAAAAGGACACTGTACCTGTCGATGCACGTTTCCCAAAATCTAAACGAGTCATATCGCTCCATGTTTGCTACTTTTGGTTTTTGGTTTTCTCCCGCAGAGTAAGAGCATCGCAGGAGCTCCTGAAGTCAAACGACGCCTCCCAGCACTCATTTATTAAAACGGAGTCGATGCCAAAAGTCTTAAACGTTAGAATCAAAGCAACAGCTGTGAACTCAGTCATGGTGTCATGTGCAGCCTTCATCTTACTGTCACTACTTTTTCATTTTAGGGTACGTGAGGTAAAGCGTCCGTCGATGTAGCTTGATTGTACAAAATTATTTTTCTACGTTATTAACAAAACAGAGCAGAGACTGATGCTGCTCCTGTCTGACCCCTGTGTGTGTGTGTGTGTGTGTGTGTGTGTGTGTGTGTGTGTGTGTGTGTGTGTGTGTGTGTGGCAGTCGCTGTGTGAGTGTGATATCACATCTGCATCACTCAAGCGTAGGCGGGCCCGCGTCAGACAACAATAAACAAAAAGCAGAAAAAGGCCAACAGTAAAAACTCAGACTCCAGCATGAGCTCCTTCCTGCTGCTTAACCAATCACCTTCCTCCATATCATCACTGCTCCCTCCCTCCTCCTCTCTCCATCCTACACCACCTTTGTTATTTAACACCGACCCCCCCCCCCCCCCCCCCCCCAATCTGATAATCAGACAAATTCCCAAACACCTGACTTCACTGTGTCGACACCGTTCCTGACCATTTCTGACCTCAGGTCAGCTCTGCTATTATCCTCACATTAAGGGTTCGTTCACCTGCCTGCAGATGATCTGTGAGCTCGTCGGTTGTAAATTAAACTCTAAGCACACTGAGGGTAACCGGGAGGCGTTCAGGGCCTGCAGTGCAGAGCTGCAACATGAAAAAAAGGGATGGGGGTTCAGATCTCCTGAACAGGGTGGAAACAACACGGTGGGTTTGTGCTGTTTGTGATTCCTGCTCCGTCACTCTGGTGGAGACGACTGCAGCTCAGCAGCGCTCCCTGCTGATCCTCTGATGAAGATGTCAACAGTATGTAAACTGAGCTGATGTGCTGCTGTTTGAGCCCACGTGGTAGCGTACGTCCAGTATGGGAGAACTTAGTCACCGGTGCTGTCTTTGCTTGTGCTCTAGCTTTAGCCTGTTTGATTGTTTGTTTTCTATTTTATTACTGCCTAAAAGGGGAGGTGGGGGAAACACATGCCTGACTTCTCCTGTCAGAGGTTTTGTAAGCTCACTGGAAGGGAAACGTGCACAATGTAAATCATAAAACAACTGACTGGGGCTGTGCTGCAGGTGGATCAGTGCTGTGGACAGTAGCTGTGGAAAAGAGACTGGACAAAGACTCTCAGCCTTAAATACAGGACAGAGGATGATCCGATCATCTTTCAGCTAACAGTGTCGAGCAGAAGGACGGCCGGCTGATGCGTCCGTACGAACCCTTTTGTACTCACTCCTGTGTATAAGGAGGCGGCGAGGGGTTGTGTAGTTAACCTCAGCACCACACAGCTACAGCAGAGGAGAGAACACAAACGAGTCCTTTCATTCGGCTCTGTTCTTTCTCCTTGTCGGTTTTATAAGCTAACACTAGAGGGCGCCATTGTGGCACATTCAGCGCTCACTCTGAGGTCACTGGACAGAGAAGAAAATACCAAACTGGGAGACGGATGGAGACGAAACATCTGGAAGATCAGAACTGTACATTTTTAAGTGTAAGAAAAAAAAAACAGACAAAATATTTGTAAATATTAAGTTTCTTGTTTATTTTATGTTTTGTTTTTTTGGGTTTTTTGGAGTGAATGAATGATATGCTTATTTTGTGATGACAAAAGACAACAGGTGCAGTTTGTAATGAGAAGAAAAAAATGGCCGTTAGCTTGAGGTTTCAAATGAGTTCATCCTCACCACCGATCAGTTTTGTCTTTGTTTTTTCAACATTTATTTTATTTTTGTCATAACGTTGATCGTTATCATGTGACCATCCTGTAGCAGGAAGGTCGCTGTAGCAGAAGTCATCTCCACTGAAGCCCCCTCACAGCAGAGGGCCAGTCATGCTGTTTATTAGAATTTGCTAGTTTTCAGTGAGAAAAAACATTTTCATCAAGTTTTAAATCCTTTCGTTGCTCTTTTCTCTGCGATTGTCATAAAATCGTCGTCCTCTTTTCAAGCCTTAGCTCGCTTTTATTTTGAAAAATGAGTCTTGTGATCAGAGATGAATCTGTGCTGCATGATGTGCGTAACATCAGAGCGATAAAAGCCAGCTTTGCCTTTCAGTGATTCGCAGTAAGGACATAAATGACCTAAACTGAGACTGAAAAAAGTGCAGTCAGTTAAATGTTAGCTCACCTAACATGTAGCAGTGTTTACATGTAGCCATGTTTGACAGACTCCAGGGCTTTGATACCATAAGATGCCTCATATCCTCACAGACTCATGAGATCACACAGGTGGTCTGACCTGCTCGTGTCACACTGTGCTGTCTGTCTGTCCGTTGTTTTTCTCCTGCAGTGATGTTATGTAGCAGAAAAACAGTTGGATGCTGGAAAAGTGCAGAGCGATGGGTGACGTGTGGAGAACATCACAGTCTGTGTGTGTTCAACAGCTGTTAGAGCCACACTTTGTCCTTTCTGTGGTATAACTGCTGGATTTATTTTATTTCAACACTCAAAAACTGTTAGCAAAGCAAAACATGATGATTGGATGATCCTGTGTCATGTCCACAGTGTCAAACGTGCACAGAGACAGTGACACCCACAGAGAAACCCTCAGCTTGGTGTCCATTGCAAATCTGCACCTGTTGTCTTGTTTCTACTTTCTTTGTTGAACTCAGAAACTCGAGACTTGAGATGAAGAAAAATGTTAAATAATGGAATAAAAAAAAGATGATTATTAAAAAAAGTAAAGTAAAATTATATAAATAAATGAGGTGATGATATTTCTGTTTACTTTAGAAGTTATTATACACTGTATGCTGTGATTCTGATCTGGGAAACATTAAAGACATTCATAGCCAGACTGCTGACTTTGTGTTTTTATTCAGTCGCCTAACAGAAGTGCAGTAAGAAACGATTTAGCCCATCCTGATTTCTTAGCTGTTTGCATATTTGCCACACTTACGTGTTTCAGATCATGAAGAACATTTTTATGATAGATAAAGATGACCAGAGTCAGTATAAAATAAAGCTTTTACATGTATTGCTGGGAGGTCGGCAGCTCCCTCCACTGCTTGGCCCTCTGTGAAAAACAACTGGGATCCAGCTTCCCTGTGATGCTGAATTATATAAGCGGAAGAACATAAATAGATAGAAGGATGGATGATTGTATTTTGTGTACAATTGTTGAAGTGTAAAAAGGGTTGGCCCTCCGTGGTGCCCTAAGCAAAGTTTGATTTTTGGAGCCCTTTAATAGTGCCAATAATACTGATTAATGATCACCTACTATGAATGTATTTCATTTTCTAATGTTGATGTTGTTGTAATCCACAGTGAAAAATGTCATAAAAACAGAGAGAAACAATAGATCAAACCTGAGAGCTGCACAGTTGCAGCAGTGTGGTTTACGTCATTCTGTTGTCAGCCTGTTTTACACATCGGTGGTTTCTTATTGACATGTAAAAAGATCTGAAATCGTAGTAAATTCAGCTGCTATTGTGGGCTGGGGATGATTTACACTTAACATTTTAATAACTGGGTACTGAATGTCAGAGGCCCAATGTTCCCTCTAATTTTTCACGTGTCTGAGCGAACACACAAACTCCCTGAGCGATCCCTTGGACCAATGAGCGACATCAGACGTGTGCACTGTGGTCACGCCGGCATCGAATCCATCCAAGTTACATGGTTTATTAAAATAATCAAATTACAGCGTTTACATTTATGTTAGACTACTTTTAATTAACTGCTTTAGCCCATTTACCATGAAAATGTAAAAAAAAATCTTGTTCATGACCTGTGCAGTATGTTAACACTATTGGAAGTAAAAATAACTTGAACTCCAATTTCGAAAACACAACTTTCTTTTTTCTTTTATACAGCTCTGACTTGTATCATGAGTCTGTGGTCTGGGAGAGAGTCCTGTAACTCTCTGTCTACAAAATATAGTAAATAATGACCAATGCTGAGCAATTAATTATATAGTTACTTCTTCAAAAAAGTAACTCAGTTTGGCAAACAAAGTTTTTTGCAGCTATTTTTTTAAATGCAGCCAAGGCGTTTTTAAATAAACATTTCAAACTATTTACAGAACAATCAGCTGTTCTGCATCAAATCTGATGCCACACAAATTATTTGTGCCACTCCAAAAAATAATTTCTGTCCACTATGAGATAAAGGAAAAGAACAACAGCCTGATACCTGCAGGCCTGACAGCAGGAGATGTATCACTCCTGTAACACCTGTAACATTCAGCAGTCGCCTCATTGTTCTGACACACACAACAAAACTATTGACTACACTACACACTAACTACACAAGATTTGCGCTAAACGTTGCAAATCTCTCACATCTCAAAGCACCGCCATCACTCCTAAAACTTCCCCCCGTTTCTTAACAACTAGACGCCACGTTGCCATATCATTCTTTGATTGGTCGACATGGTACTTTTTTGGACGAATAGGAAAGGCAGAGGGGGGTGGGGTTTGTTTTTGCTCACAGGTGGAGAGCGCTTTCGAGTGTTTTCCTTATAAAACGCCGTTTTTACCGTTTCTTCCTGCAGTAAATATAAACAACGATAGTATTCAGAAAGAAAACAAAACATTGCAGATGTTTTTATCACAACTCTGGTTTTACGTGGTCTATCAACACAATTTAAAAACTGGTGTAAAGTCCCCAATTTTTCCGTCAATTGTTCCGTCTGTCCTGCTCACATCTCCAATGGTTGTACACGTTGTCATTAACATGGCTTCACTCCACATCAGTCACGCCGCTTTGCCAGCTAAAACACTGGTGTCGGCACATAAGGACGCTGTCATAGCCTGTCAACAACGTTGATTGGCTGCGCATATACGCATCATTGGCTGGACTATGGGATAAGGTGGCATCGTTCCCATATGGGAGCAGCCAGTCACTTACTGACCAACACTGCAAAACAGAATTGTTAAAGTATTAATTTTAATTTCAATTCAGGTTAGAATTTTTTTGGTGCGCAACGCAGAATTTCTGTGCGCAGAGACTGTGCCAGCAGTGCGCAATTGCGCACGTGCGCAGCTTAGAGGGAACATTGCATAGGCCCACTAAAAGTTACAAAATAAGCTACTATCAAATACATTTTCTGTAAACACATCAGAAGGTTATTTATGTGGCAAAAAGTTAGATCTATACAAAATGTTGCAGGGAAACAGAGAAGGAGCTCGTATAGGTTTGAGTTTTATTCACATCTATTGTGCAGGTACAAATAGCAGAGTGGAAAACTTTATATTTTGTGTTTGCAAACATTAATTTATGAAGATTAATTAACATGAGTGTAGCACAAAGTAAAGGTGGAAGCAGTATTCTGACATGACAGTGCAATCAAAACACATTTTGCCACAACAATCTGTGAATAATTGTGACAAACAACTGTCACTTTAATATTGGACAGACTAGTTGTGCAGCCCTAACCTGAAATATGCTGTTTGTTCTGAATGAAAAACGTTAGTCTTTGGTAAACATTTTAATCTCATTTATAGATGCAATATGTTATTTCAGTTAAGACTAAATGTTACCACACGTTCCCATCATTAGAGCGCATTTAAAGTGTGGAGAAGTCTGTGAAGGTTCTCAGTCATCCAGGTCATCGTAGTCTAAGGAGCTTGGAAAGAAAAGCGTCTGGACTTCTTTGAGTTACTTGAAGACGTTTCACCTCTCATCCGAGAAGCTTCTTCAGTTCTAAGGGTCAAATGGTGGAGAGTCCAAGCTGTATTGAAGAATTTCTAACTTCATGTAGGCTAAACAGCGGCCTAGAATTAGACTCAAAATCCTGCACTTGCCCAAAATAAAGGGGGCGTTAATGTACCAGATTCTACAGAACACCAGAAATAACTGCTAAGATGGGTCCAACACATCTGAGTTCATGCTGGAGGAACTGTGGGACACACTCTGCCAACCACACTCATATATTCTGGCTCTGCCCTAAACTCTGTGTATTCTGGAGGCAGATATTTGATGCTCTCAAAGACATTTTCCAAGGTAAATATTCCACTAAGTCCTACAGTAGCAGTGTTGGGAAGGATTGCAGAACATATTGACTGCAAAGCCAAAAGTTACCTGCTAAATATATGACTCACTGCAGCCCTAAAATGCATAACTATCAGATGGTTAAAACCAGATATAATCTATGGATCCATGTCTGTCTGATGGAACAAATTACATACTCAGACTACAGAAACAAGTCTTTGAGAAACGGTGGGGACCCATGTTACCTTTACTATTACAATGAAGAACACCACCTAGTTTTGTGAGCTCTCTCTCTCTCTCCACACACACACACACACACACACACACACACACACACACACACACACACACACACACACACACACACACACACACACACACACAGCATGTTATGCCAGTTTCAGCTGAAACTATGTTTCAAACCATAATCCGGGTTTTTAGTTCACCATTTATGAGGTTTCAAGAAGAAAATAAAAGACAGATCTGAATGTTTGAAAATGTTTTGGAAAGATTCTGTAAAGATGAGATGAAAAATACTCAAAGGATAAATTTAATTGGTTTATTATTTAGATAAGAATAACAAGCAAGTAAAGGAAGAAACAAGGTAAAATGAAGAAGTAAGGAAAGAAGTTAAACAAGTAAATGAAGAAACAAGGTAAAATGAAGTAATAATGAAAGAAGTTAAACAAGTAAAAGAAGAAACAAGGTAAAATGAAGTAATAATGAAAGAAGTTAAACAAGTAAATGAAGAAACAAGGTAAAATGAAGTAATAATGAAAGAAGTTAAACAAGTAAATGAAGAAACAAGGTAAAATGAAGTAATAATGAAAGAAGTTAAACAAGTAAATGAAGAAACAAGGTAAAATGAAGTAATAATGAAAGAAGTTAAACAAGTAAATGAAGAAACAAGGTAAAATGAAGTAATAATGAAAGAAGTTAAACAAGTAAATGAAGAAACAAGGTAAAATGAAGTAATAATGAAAGAAGTTAAACAAGTAAATGAAGAAACAAGGTAAAATGAAGTAATAATGAAAGAAGTTAAACAAGTAAATGAAGAAACAAGGTAAAATGAAGTAATAATGAAAGAAGTTAAACAAGTAAATGAAGAAACAAGGTAAAATGAAGTAATAATGAAAGAAGTTAAACAAGTAAATGAAGAAACAAGGTAAAATGAAGTAATAATGAAAGAAGTTAAACAAGTAAATGAAGAAACAAGGTAAAATGAAGTAATAATGAAAGAAGTTAAACAAGTAAATGAAGAAACAAGGTAAAATGAAGTAATAATGAAAGAAGTTAAACAAGTAAATGAAGAAACAAGGTAAAATGAAGTAATAATGAAAGAAGTTAAACAAGTAAATGAAGAAACCAGGTAAAATGAAGTAATAATGAAAGAAGTTAAACAAGTAAATGAAGAAACAAGGTAAAATGAAGTAATAATGAAAGAAGTTAAACAAGTAAATGAAGAAACAAGGTAAAATGAAGAAATAAGGAAAGAAGTTAAACAAGTAAATGAAGAAACAAGGTAAAATGAAGTAATAATGAAAGAAGTTAAACAAGTAAAAGAAGAAAAAAGGCAGAGGAGAGAAAACCCCAACAATCCCCTCTGAGCAAGCACTTGGCGACAGTGGGGAGGAAAAACTGCCTTTAAACGGGCAGAAACCTCCGGCAGAACCAGGCTCAGGAGGGGACAGTCAACTGCCGGGACTGGTTGGGGGGGTTAACAGAGGTGGAGCAAGACGAGGCTACATCAGGTGAGGAAGCAGTAGCGTCTCTCCTCTGGAACAAGTGGAACCATTTTTTCTTTTTTTTCATGCACTTTTCCACGAGCGCTTTTTTCTCCACGATGAGATTTCTCAGCTCGTCGATGGTTTCTGCGTTTTTTTTCTTCAAGTTTCTCACATCTTTGTTCCATCTCTTCCAATGCTGCTTGTTGTTCTTCAAGCTTGTCTTTGAGTTGTTTGGATGTTTCCTCCTGTATCAGCTTGTCCTTGTGCATGTCTGCATTTCTCTGTTGGACCTCTTTGTGCTTGTCTTTTAACTGCTTCTTTCTTTTCTTGATTTCTTGATTTTTGTCTTCATGTATTTTGTCTTCTTGTTGTTTTTGTGACTGCATTTGAGTGTGTTCACTCTTCAAGTTATTGAATTCCACCAAACGCCCCTTAACGAGCTCGGAGTTGTTTCTCGCTATCTGATCGATCCTTTTCTGCATCTGTGAGCACCGTTTCTCCAGTTTGTCCCTTTCTTCTTCCACTTTAGTTGCTTTGTCCTTCAGCTGATTACAAAACTCTTGCAGTTTTAGATTTTTAGACTGAAAGTCCTGGACGATGCGTTTTCCTTCTTTCAGTCTTTCCTGCTGTTGCTCTTTCTGTTGAAGAAGGTCTTTATTTTGGCGCAGTGTTTCATCCAGGCTTTCTTTCAGCATGCGGTATTTTTCCTGCATGCTCTTCAGTTTGTGCTGCATGTCTTGTTGCTTTTTGTCCTGCTCTTCCTTCTGTTGGAGGAATTTATTCTTTTCTTCCACAGCTTCATGGAGCTGTCTTTGGAGGAGCCAATTTTTTCGGTCCATGTGTTGGAGATCCCGCTGTATCTTATCAGTCATCGTTTTCTTGTCTTGGAGCTGGTTGGTCATTTCTTTTAGTTCTGCGCGCTTTTGCCTGTTTTCTTTATTGAGGTGCACAATCTGCTCTCGGGCCTGAGCAAACTTGATTCCCCAGCCCTCATTAATAATGTTTATGTCCGGCTGGCGCTGTTGTCTTTCTTCCAGCTCTTTATTTTGGGCTTCCATTCGTCTACACTTGTCCTCCAGTTGAAGTTTTTCTTCTTCAATTTGTTGCATTTTTTTCTGGAGAAGGTAGTTTTCCTTCCTACTCTCCTCTAATGCCCTTTGGAAGGATGAGATGCCATTTGGGGAAATCGGCCGGCCACTCCAGGAAGGAGAGGCGGCGTAATCTTTTTGAATTGGTTGTTTTTTTCTTGGAAACATGTTGGAGTTTCTATACGATGACTTTGAAGAGCTTTCCAAATGTTTCTGTGGTGAACGTTTTGTATGCTGCAAACACAGATGCTGCTGAAACGAACTAAATCTTGCTGTTTCTCACCCCTACTTAAGGAAAAACATCAAAGGACTTATGACGTTCTATGACATCATCACTCCAATGAGATTGTCACAAGACGTTTTGGAATGGGGTGTTTTTTTTTAAACTGTTTTCAAACTTAACTTAAAATTTCAGTGTTTCCTAGTTGTGGACTATTGGTTAGTCCAGCCGATAAAGAAATTAATTGTCACAAACATCCCTAATATTACATAACAGACGACAGAAAACAAGACAGTTTTTTTTCTAATAGAGGTATAATAAAAGTTTTTTTAATTATCCTACTTTTTATAAAAGAGAACATTTATTAAAGAGTATGTATTTAATTAAAAAACTCTGTTCATCTAAAGCAGGGGTCAACAACCTTTAAGACCCAAAGAGCCATAATTGGCCTATCTGGGGTTGAAAGGCTCGATAAATGCACGGCGTTTCGCCGGGTACACCGGCTTCCGCGAGTGTGATGCTTATTTTGAGCGATGAAAAAATAACAAAATATAATTTTATTTGTATATTGCAAAATCACAATAATCTTCCAATTTAGAACTACAAGTAAAAAAAAAAGAACTGGCATAAATAAAATACACTTCAGCTAAATACTAATTTATTTTCCCAAACCACGCAGAGCCGCACTATAAGGACTAAAGAGCCGCATGAGGCTCCGGAGCCGCAGGTTGCCGACCCCTGATCTAAAGGCTATAACAAAAAGCTTCCTGCTGGAAAATGAAATGTCCCCATTAAGAGTCTGAATCAGGAGCCGATGACATTACTCTGTAAACTCTCAAAGCACTTTAATAAACAAGCAAACAGTTCCACCTCTCGCATTATTGCGTAAAGTTGACAGCGCGTCAGGCAAATAGGCAGGCTCCATCCCCGGCCTCTAGCGACTGTGGAAGTCGCTACATCTTTAGTCAACAAAAAACGGCATTCTGGAGAAGCCAGCCACAAGCAGGATCAAAGAAATCAGATCAAGGAACCTGAAAGACGCCAAGTAAGTGCAGCGCATCTGAATGAGTGAGCCCAGCAGCACCGACACACCTGACGCAATTCTGAGGAGCGCAGGTAAGAATACCTGTGCATGTCTGGTTGTGGAAAAGGAAGCGACATTGCATTAGCGCTGAGATGTTTTAAGAGGAGACACTGAATGGAATGAATGTTGGTTAAATGTGCAATGTTTTTGGCTGCGCTCTTGGATTGATGACTGCGCTGCGTCTTATTAATTATGCTGCTTGGATGATGTTCAAATGGACAATTAAAGTGCCGTTACGTTGAAAGGATTTTATGGTCAAAGTCTATTGTGGCTTCCAGTGGATATATGTTTTAATGGATGATCACTGAAGATTAAAATAAATAAATAAATAAAAAATCGAACAAACAAACGGGAAAATCATGAGTCAAACAGGTGATGATGATTGTTCCTCTAATGATTTGGGGGGAAAGAGAGAAAGAAAAATGACTGGAAAGGCATTGTTGAATAAAATCGAAAAATCACAAAATGAATGCAAAATATATGTTAATAAAATGAAAGGACTAATACAAAAAATGAAAGCGCTCATGCAACACAATGAAAATCTTTCTCAAATTAAGCAGTATTTGGTGGATTTAAAGGCACTGTGCGAAAAGGCTTCAAGTTCACATGTTGAGGTGTTGTCTTTGGTGCCAGAGGAAGTAATAAAACAAGAGGAATGCTTTTCAAGTATCATGAAATACACAAATGTGTTTTTAAATGAAATTCAGAACTGGATAAATCAAAGAGAACAAAATCCTGCTGTTTGTCCAAAGCAAATCAATTTATTGGAAAACAATGTTGCATCAAATACTGAGACAGAAGTGGAGGATGATATCAAGCCAAGTGATAGTGTTTCTGTTGTGATATTTTGATACCATGGTAGCATTTACTGAGTATTGTTTTTGATGATATTATACAAAGGACCCTGTTTCTGCAATGCCCTTTGTTTTAACCTCATCTCCTCTTGCTGTGTCAACTGAAGATTTTATGGTGTGAAAGTAGATACTAAGGTTGGAGGGAAAACACCAACAAATCACTCTTTTACTTATCACTCCCTTGCAGAAGATGTTTATGTGAAGACCATCTGGGTTGTGTCAGAACTCACGGATGTAGGAGACCTCTGTATAAGATTTATAGGCCTTGTGAGTGCATCTTTATTGCCCTAGCTGAACAAAGGATTCCAACTGTCGAAGGACACCACCCCACCCAGTGGGCAGGGTCTGAACTGAAACTTGTTGTCTGCCTATAAAAACTGCTGCACAAAGAATAAACTTTGAGTTAGTTTGGGATGACAATTTAGAACAGTCTCCGCGTCTTTTTGTTCTTCCAAACTGCTCCCGGTACTCCGGCCGGTGCTGTAATTAACCGTTGATCATACTTGAGAATATTTTAATTGTTATAGGTTAAAGGATGAACTCTGATGATGAAAGCCCACGCCTCAGAGAAACCCGGAATGGAGTTTCTTGCAGTTTCAAATGTTGAAAGCCACAAAACTTCTTCAAGATCTTCAACTTCATCTGTTCGTATGAAAGCTGAGGCAGAGTTGGCAGCTTTAAAGACGCGGGGAAAAGGACACTGTACCTGTCGATGCACGTTTCCCAAAATCTAAACGAGTCATATCGCTCCATGTTTGCTACTTTTGGTTTTTGGTTTTCTCCCGCAGAGTAAGAGCATCGCAGGAGCTCCTGAAGTCAAACGACGCCTCCCAGCACTCATTTATTAAAACGGAGTCGATGCCAAAAGTCTTAAACGTTAGAATCAAAGCAACAGCTGTGAACTCAGTCATGGTGTCATGTGCAGCCTTCATCTTACTGTCACTACTTTTTCATTTTAGGGTACGTGAGGTAAAGCGTCCGTCGATGTAGCTTGACTGTACAAAATTATTTTTCTACGTTATTAACAAAACAGAGCAGAGACTGATGCTGCTCCTGTCTGACCCCCTTGTGTATGGCACATGTGTATTCTGACTTGTGTGTGTGTGTGTGTGTGTGTGTGTGTAGGAGCGGCAGTCGCTGTGTGAGTGTGATATCACATCTGCATCACTCAAGCGTAGACGGGCCAGAACACAAACGAGTCCTTTCATTCGGCTCTGTTCTTTCTCCTTGTCTGTTTTATAAGCTAACACTAGAGGGCGCCATTGTGGCACATTCAGCGCTCACTCTGAGGTCACTGGACAGAGAAGAAAATACCAAACTGGGAGACGGATGGAGACGAAACATCTGGAAGATCAGAACTGTACATTTTTAAGTGTAAGAAAAAAAACAGACAAAATATTTGTAAATATTAAGTTTCTTGTTTATTTTATGTTTTGTTTTTTTGGGGGGTTTTTTTTGGAGTGAATGAATGATATGCTTATTTTGTGATGACAAAAGACAACAGGTGCAGTTTGTAATGAGAAGAAAAAAATGGCCATTAGCTTGAGGTTTCAAATGAGTTCATCCTTACCACCGATCAGTTTTGTCTTTGTTTTTTCAACATTTATTTTATTTTTGTCATAACGTTGATCGTTATCATGTGACCATCCTGTAGCAGGAAGGTTGCTGTAGCAGAAGTCATCTCCACTGAAGCCCCCTCACAGCAGAGGGCCAGTCATGCTGTTTATTAGGATTTGCTAGTTTCCAGTGAGAAAAAACATTTTCATCAAGTTTTAAATCCTTTCGTTGCTCTTTTCTCTGCGATTGTCATAAAATCGTCGTCCTCTTTTCAAGCCTTAGCTCGCTTTTATTTTGAAAAATGAGTCTTGTGATCAGAGATGAATCTGTGCTGCATGATGTGCATAACATCAGAGCGATAAAAGCCAGCTTTGCCTTTCAGTGATTCGCAGTAAGGACATAAATGACCTAAACTGAGACTGAAAAAAGTGCAGTCAGTTAAATGTTAGCTCACCTAACATGTAGCAGTGTTTACATGTAGCCATGTTTGACAGACTCCAGGGCTTTGATACCATAAGATGCCTCATATCCTCACAGACTCATGAGATCACACAGGTGGTCTGACCTGCTCGTGTCACACTGTGCTGTCTGTCTGTCCGTTGTTTTTCTCCTGCAGTGATGTTATGTAGCAGAAAAACAGTTGGATGCTGGAAAAGTGCAGAGCGATGGGTGACGTGTGGAGAACATCACAGTCTGTGTGTGTTCAACAGCTGTTAGAGCCACACTTTGTCCTTTCTGTGGTATAACTGCTGGATTTATTTTATTCCAACACTCAAAAACTGTCAGCAAAGCAAAACTTCATGATTGGATGATCCTGTGTCACGTCCACAGTGTCAAACGTGCACAGAGACAGTGACACCCACAGAGAAACCCTCAGCTTGGTGTCCATTGCAAATCTGCACCTGTTGTCTTGTTTCTACTTTCTTTGTTGAACTCAGAAACTCGAGACTTGAGATGAAGAAAAATGTTAAATAATGGAATAAAAAAAAGATGATTATTAAAAAAAGTAAAGTAAAATTATATAAATAAATGAGGTGATGATATTTCTGTTTACTTTAGAAGTTATTATACACTGTATGCTGTGATTCTGATCTGGGAAACATTAAAGACATTCATAGCCAGACTGCTGACTTTGTGTTTTTATTCAGTCGCCTAACAGAAGTGCAGTAAGAAACGATTTAGCCCATCCTGATTTCTTAGCTGTTTGCATATTTGCCACACTTACGTGTTTCAGATCATGAAGAACATTTTTATGATAGATAAAGATGACCAGAGTCAGTGTAAAATAAAGCTTTTACATGTATTGCTGGGAGGTCGGCAGCTCCCTCCACTGCTTGGCCCTCTGTGAAAAACAACTGGGATCCAGCTTCCCTGTGATGCTGAATTATATAAGCGGAAGAACATAAATAGATAGAAGGATGGATGATTGTATTTTGTGTACAATCGTTGAAGTGTAAAAAGGGTTGGCCCTCCGTGGTGCCCTAAGCAAAGTTTGATTTTTGGAGCCCTTTAATAGTGCCAATAATAGTGATTAATGATCACCTACTATAAATGTATTTCATTTTCTAATGTTGATGTTGTTGTAATCCACAGTGAAAAATGTCATAAAAACAGAGAGAAACAATAGATCAAACCTGAGAGCTGCACAGTTGCAGCAGTGTGGTTTACGTCATTCTGTTGTCAGCCTGTTTTACACATCGGTGGTTTTTTATTGACATGTAAAAAGATCTGAAATCGTAGTAAATTCAGCTGCTATTGTGGGCTGGGGATGATTTACACTTAACATTTTAATAACTGGGTACTGAATGTCAGAGGCCCAATGTTCCCTCTAATTTTTCACGTGTCTGAGCGAACACACAAACTCCCTGAGCGATCCCTTGGACCAATGAGCGACATCAGACGTGTGCACTGTGGTCACGCCGGCATCGAATCCATCCAAGTTACATGGTTTATTAAAATAATCAAATTACAGCGTTTACATTTATGTTAGACTACTTTTAATTAACTGCTTTAGCCCATTTACAATGAAAATGTAAAAAAAAATCTTGTTCATGACCTGTGCAGTATGTTAACACTATTGGAAGTAAAAATAACTTGAACTCCAATTTCGAAAACACAACTTTCTTTCTTTTCTTTTTTTTTCTTTTATACAGCTCTGACTTGTATTATGAGTCTGTGGTCTGGGAGAGAGTCCTGTAACTCTCTGTCTCCAAAATACAGTATATAATGACCAATGCTGGGCAATTAATTATATAGTTACTTCTTCAAAAAAGTAACTCAGTTTGGCAAACAACGTTTTTTGCAGCTATTTTTTTAAATGCAGCCAAGGCGTTTTTAAATAAACATTTCAAACTATTTACAGAACAATCAGCTGTTCTGCATCAAATCTGATGCCACACAAATTATTTGTGCCACTCCAAAAAATAATTTCTGTCCACTATGAGATAAAGGAGAACAACAGCCTGATACCTGCAGGCCTGACAGCAGCAGATGTATCACTCCTGTACAGTGCTTTAAGTGGCCCAGAAGAGGTGCCGGTACTCTATTTTTTTTCCGCCTCCCCTGAGGTAACAACAACTATATTGAATGGGTTTTATATACAACAGTCAACAGACAACCTTATACAAAATAATAAATCATTTTATTAGTTTGTGGATTTGCTTGAGCTAGAAAGAGCTACTGAACATAAATAAAATGTGCAAAAAGGTATTGAATTTTTTTTTTAACAAAATGTACATAAAATAAATTATAAACTAATTTGTATTTTGCTCTCTCTTGAGTCACTGCTGCTATCAGCAGCAGCACTTGTAAAGTGTACCTGCAGAGCTTGGTAGTTCTCCCATACTACTTTCACTGTTCTCTCACTTGAAGCAACCCAAACATAATAACCATAGAACAGTAGAACATAATCTTGAGTCTTGAAGATGGTTCATTTCTTTACCCCTGAAAAATATACAAAAGCAGATTCAGCAAAATACAATCACAGTACACCAAATGAAAAATGAGAAATACTGTACAAATCATTTTACCTAGAAAAGGCTCCAGCACGTTTTGGGCTCCACTTTCCTTTCACTTTGGGCTTCGCAGTTTGTGGATGCTGCACTTCACCTCCCTAGTGCCAGCCATGTCTGCACATATGTTTGTGTGTTAAACTGATCCAAGGGTGGTCCGTTGCATTTCAGGAAAATCATATTTGAAAGCCTTTTGATGTTGAGAGAGTTTCTTTTATCTGTCAAAGTATCATTCATTGAGCTGAAAGCTCGCTCGCATTCACTTGTTGATACTGCAATGGTGTGGACAGCTGTAAGAAGCGGCTTCAGGGCTGCTGGTGTCTTGGAAGCTTTAAGGTCTTTATACTCCCTAAATCCTAGGACACTTTCCCTCTCCCCAACTCTGAATCTCTGACATAAACGTCTGACCGCTGCATCCCCATATTGAATATCTAGAGATGCAGGCCAGGAGTCAGACTGGAGGACCTTGATGTCTGAGAGGAGGTGACTATCTGTCTTTTCAGATGAGGTTTTACTGACATGCGAGGAAGTTGTTGGAGTCATCCTGCACTTAACATTTTCAGCCAGGCTACGGAAAAATTGGCCATGGTTGATTTTTATAACCCTCTGATTTTCATGCAGGCATACATTTCTGAAGATTTTCTCCTTTTCAGCTTCAATGGCAGTTTGTGTGGGACCAGGTGTGGATACCATTGACTCAAACACCCGGATTTGTCGGTCCAGCTGCCTGTCGGCTTGATCCAAAGTCATGTCCCATCTCTGGAGCATTCTTGAGAGGTCACTGAGTTCTGTGAAAGCGTCATACATGATGCCAAGATTGACCACAAAAGAAACAGTAGTGAGAACATCATTGAGTCCTTTGTATTTTGCTCTCTCTCTTGAGTCCCTGCTGGTATCAGCAGCAGCACTTGTAAAGTGTACCTGCAGAGCTTGGTAGTTCTCCCATACTGCTTTCACTGTTCTCTCACTTGAAGCAACCCAACGCACTGATAAAACACGGCCTATCACAAGGAGACGTTGTCCAACATTGTGAGCACTCTCGGTTAACTCCCTTTGGTTTTTTGGTGATGCATGGTAGAGGGAGTAAAGCTGATCTAAGAATATTTTAAAGTGGTTGATTCCTCCTACCTCCTTCAAAACATCACAAACTGCCAGTTCCAGTCTGTGATTGGAACAATGCCAGACAAACAGGTAAGGGAATTTGGAACAAAGCTGCGCAGCAACTCCTGCTTTCCTCCCAAGCATCACTGAGGCTCCATCACAAGCAAATGCCAACAAATGTTGCTGTAGGTAGTGAGGGTCAAAGCCATTATTATGAAGACATCCTAACAGTGCTTCAGTGATGTCCTTTGCTGTGGTCCCCTGCAGCTCAATCAGTTCAAAAAATATTGTGTCTGGATTTTCACTGGAAATAGCTGACCGCAGGCACACGACAAGCACAGACTTTCCACTTATTGTAGTGGATTCATCAATGAGCACACACAATTTTCTTTCATTCATCACTATGTCATTGACTACCTTCTTTTTCATTTCAGCTGCAATGTGATCCAGTATATTTGCACATGAGTTATTAGAGTGCAAAACTCTGCCCATCTTGACACCATTTAAGACTTGCAACTGGACATCTATTGGCATGTCTGTAAAGGGACGCCCATGCTTGCCAATCTTATAAGCTGTTCTAAACACATTGCAAGTTGAAGCGTAGTCAGCCTTTCTCATATCTTCAATGTGTTTTTGCATTGTATTTTGTGTTGCCTTCTCTTTTATTTCAACTGCTTTCTTGTGATAAATTGAGTCTCTGTGCTCTTTTATTTTCTTTCGTAGTGAGTTTTGTTGTGCAGCCTTGTCCCTTCCAAAAGACGAGATTAAGCACCCACTCCACTCCTGCGACACTCTCTGCCCTTGCTGCATGTCCACGCGAGCACAAACTTGACTACACACACTACAACCCAACTTTTGATTTCTGCTGATCAGCCACTTGTAATTTGTGGAGAAATACCGGACTTGTGCTTGGGACCAACATTCTGGCCACTCATGCTCGCTAACGCGGCTGTTGTCATCAGTAGAAATGGTGTCATTCTCGTCCTCGTCGTCGCCAAAAGTGCCGTCGTCCGCGGCTGCGGCACTAGTGCAGCTTTCATTAGCTTGCGTCTGACCTGCAGCGATATCATTCTGGCTTGGTGGGGTGTCAGCCAGCGAGTCCTCTGATTCTGACCTTGTTCTTTTACTACTCAGAGTCTGAAGCCAGGAGAGCATATTAAGTGTTCATTGTTTTTGTATTTTAACGAGCAGCTGTTTGCGCGTTTTACACACCCTTGAGTTGTTGACATGACAACGGCAAAAGCGACGCATGCGCTTTTCACTTGTAAAACACATTGGTGTATGGGTAATGTAGTCTCTGCTCTGGGTGGGACGAATTAGGAAGCGTGCTTGTGAAGGGCGCTCTGAAAAGCGGCAGTGCAGCCAAACGATGTGCAAATGAGAGTACCGGTACGCTAAAAGCACGTTCTGGGCGCATGGAGAGGTGGCGGTACTCTCAAGAGCTATATTTAGAAGTGGCGGTACTGAGTACCGGCGCGTACCGGCCCACTTAAAGCACTGCTCCTGTAACACCTGTAACATTCAGCAGTCGCCTCATTGTTCTGACGCACACAACAAAACTACTGACTACACTACACACTAACTACACAAGATTTGCGCTAAACGTCGCAAATCTCTCACATCTCAAAACACCACCGTCACTCCTAAAACTTCCCCCGTTTCTTAACAACTAGATGCCACGTTGCCATATCATTTTTTGATTGGTCGACATGGTACTTTTTTAGACGAATAGGAAAGGCAGAGGGGGTGGGGTTTGTTTTTGCTCACAGGTGGAGAGCGCTTTCGAGCCTTTTTTCTTATAAAACGCCAATTTAACCGTTTCTTCCCGCAGTAAATATAAACAACCAGTATTCAGGAAGAAAACCAAACATTGCATTTTTTTTATCACAACTCTGGTTTTACGTGGTCTATCAACACGATTTAAAAACTGGTGTAAATTCCCCAATTTTTCCGTCAATTGTTCCGTCTGTCCTGCTCACATCTCCAATGGTTGTACACGTTGTCATTAACATGGCTTCACTCCACATCAGCCACGCCGCTTTGACAGCTAACACACCGGCGTTGGCACATAAGGACGCTGTCATAGCCTGTCAACAACGTTGATTGGCTGCGCATATACGCATTATTGGCTGGACTATGGGATAAGGTGGCATCGTTCCCATATGGGAGCAACCAGTCACTTACTGACCAACACTGCAAAACAGAATTATTAAAGTATTAATTTTAATTTCAATTCAGGTTAGATTTTTTTGGTGCGCAACGCAGAATTTCTGTGCGCAGAGACTGTGCCAGCAGTGCGCAATTGCGCACGTGCGCAGCTTAGAGGGAACATTGCATAGGCCCACTAAAAGTTACAAAATAAGCTACTATCAAATACATTTACTGTAAACACATCAGAAGGTTATTTATGTGGCAAAAAGTTAGATCTATACAAAATTTTGCAGGGAAACGGAGAAGGAGCTCGTATAGGTTTGAGTTTTATTCACATCTGTTGTGCAGGTACAAATAGCAGAGTGGAAAACTTTATACTTTGTGTTTGCAAACATTAATTTATGAAGATTAATTAACATGAGTGTAGCACAAAGTAAAGGTGAAAGCAGTATTCTGACATGACAGTGCAATCAAAACACATTTTGCCACAACAATCTGTGAATAATTGTAACAACTGTCATTTTAATATTGGACAAACTAGTTGTGCAGCCCTAACCTGAAATCTGCTGTTTGTTCTGAATGAAAAACGTTAGTCTTTGGTAAACATTTTAATCCCATTTATAGATGCAATATGTTATTTCAGTTAAGACTGAATGTTACCACACGTTCCCATCATTAGAGCGCATTTAAAGTGTGGAGAAGTCTGTGAAGGTTCTCAGTCATCCAGGTCATCATAGTCTAAGGAGCTTGGAAAGAAAAGCGTCTGGACTTCTTTGAGTTACTTGAAGACGTTTCACCTCTCATCCGAGAAGCTTCTTCAGTTCTAAGGGTCAAATGGTGGAGAGTCCAAGCTGTATTGAAGAATTTCTAACTTCATGTAGGCTAAACAGCGGCCTAGAATTAGACTCAAAATCCTGCAGTTGCCCAAAATAAAGGGGGCATTAATGTACCAGATTCAACAGAACTCCAGAAATAACTGCTAAGATGGGTCCAACACATCTGAGTTCATGCTGGAGGAACTGTGGGACACACTCTGCCAACCACACTCATATATTGTGGCTCTGCCCTAAACTCTGTGTATTCTGGAGGCAGATATTTGATGCTCTCAAAGACATTTTCCAAGGTAAATATTCCACTAAGTCCTACAGTAGCAGTGTTGGGAAGGATTGCAGAACATATTGACTGCAAAGCCAAAACTTACTTGCTAAATATATGACTCACTGCAGCCCTAAAATGCATAACTATCAGATGGTTAAAACCAGATATAATCTATGGATCCATGTCTGTCGGATGGAACAAATTACATACTCAGACTACAGAAACAAGTCTTTGAGAAACGGTGGGGACCCATGTTACCTTTCCTATTACAATGAAGAACACCACCTAATTTTGTGAGCTCTCTCTCTCTACACACGCACACACGTGTGTGCTGGACATTCATGGCTGCTTTGTGTAGTTACAGTTGAATAGAGGAAGTGTAGGATGTATCACTGCTGATTCAAAATAACATGTAAGAGTTTGTGGAATGTTCTTTGTCTGTATATAAGATGTAAGGGTGGTGGCCACAATTCAGAGATGGTCCTGGTGTTTCGCTGGGAAGCTCTCTCCACTTTGCAATGTGTTTATTAAACCCGCTTCAAATCAAGCTCACTGGGTGCAGGTTATTGTTAAATTTTCCTCAACAATTTTGCATTGTCAGGCTGGATTCCTCTGGTGAGTTTTGCTGAATCACTGGTATGTGGTGACTGGCCATCCTGAGGTAAAACTGCCTCAGTCCCACCGTTCCTTTGTTTTCAAAAAGGGGGAATGGCGGGGTGTGCTTCAGCAACTCACACATGCAGGAATTTTTAAAAGAACCAAGAGAGGCACTGCAGAGGATCTGCATCAGTGAGCTGTTTTGATTTGGGAGGATTTTATACGGGTGTAATTCATGGTTTGTATCACTGCAGTGAAAACTGATGTTACTGATCACGAGAGAGGAACATATGTTAGTGACAAGTTTCTGTGTTGTGTCCCACCTGTATCTACACAGACCCTGTGGTCTATATCATGAGCACCTACACATTAAACAACTGTAACATTATAATGGCATCAAGCTCACACTGAGGCCTGTGGGGCACTATCAGCCACTGAGACAAAAGACAAATTTCAGTGTTTTAACATATGAATATTAAATACTTAAGGGCTACTTGTTTAAATAATGGAGGTGAACGATACATCATCATTTTACATGATAATATCACAGATGATAGACTAAATGAATAGATTTTAGGTGCTTGTGCATTCTTAAAGTCTGATATGTTGAACTGAACTGAGTGTGTCAGCTGTTCAAAGCCTCTCCCAGTCAGTGCTGTTCTCCATGCCTGTCTTACTGCACATGGTGTTATTAGCACAAACACTTTAAAGGTGAACATTTAGGACTTACTGCAAATGTTACTATGTCAAAGTTTCTGTGACTCAAACAGAGGAAATTTTGATTTTTTTATTTCCACACCTAATTTATTTAAAAGTATTTAATAGCATATAAAACCCAAAATATGCTTCGGTTCACATTTAACTCCAGAAAATCATCAATCAAAACATGGATATTACCTGACCACAGATTCGTGGTGATGTCACTGCTCTTTTAACTGTTTGGTGTCTTTGCTTTGTTTGCTGGTTGTAGAAATGGTTTATTTGAGCTTTGAGCTGAGATTCAGAGGTTTCTGTGGACACTGCTCATGTCGGCACTTATATTTCTGACCTTTTCTTATAGCCGATTAAACATGATCTCCTCCCTTTTGCCCCCATTTTTGGTGGTGTAGGCACAAATGATCAGGCATGACATTCTCATAATAAATAAGATACTGCAAATAATTATTTGTGCAATTGAAGTGAATTGAAAATGTGTATGCAATCATACAGTTTTAAAGATTTGGCCTAAATAACGTTGGAGTGAATGAGTCTAAACATGATGACCAAACTAGTGACACACACACACACACACACACACGCACAATGTTATGCCAGTTTCAGCTGAAACTATGTTTCAAACCATATTCTGGGTCTTTAGTTCACCATTTATGAGGTTTCAAGAAGAAAATAAAAGACAGATCTGAATGTTTGAAAATGTTTTGGAAAGATTCTGTAAAGATGAGATGAAAAATACTCAAAGGATAAATTTAATTGGTTTATTATTTAGATAAGGTGAAAAAAGTTAAACAAACAAATAAATGAAGAAAAAAGGCAGAGGAGAGAAAACCCCAACAATCCCCTCTGAGCAAGCACTTGGCGACAGTGGGGAGGAAAAACTGCCTTTAAACGGGCAGAAACCTCCGGCAGAACCAGGCTCAGGAGGGACAGTCAACTGCCGGGACTGGTTGGGGGTTTTAAATGGATGATTCCTCATCCATTTAACACATCTTTGGTGGAGTTTAAATGTAAAATGGGCAAAATTCATCGTGATCGTGACTCCTCACGTCAGCATGCTTGGTTACCCGACAACATTAAAACGACTTGCAAATATGTTTTAAATGGATGATTCCTCATCCATTTAAAACATCTTTGGTTGCATTTAAATGTAAAATGCGCAAAATTCCTCACGATCGTGACTCCTCATGTCAGCAGGCTTGGTTAGACGATCACAAAAAAATGACTCGCAGAGATGTTTTAAATGGATGAGGAATCATCCATTTAAAACATCTTTGGTTGCGTTTAAATGTAAAATGCGCAAAATTCCTCGCGATCGTGACTCCTCATGTCAGCAGGCTTGGTTAGACGATCACAAAAAAATGACTCGTAAAGATGTTTTAAGTGGATGATTCCTCATCCATTTAAAACATCTTTGGTTGCATTTAAATGTAAAATGCGCAAAATTCCTCACGATCGTGACTCCTCATGTCAGCAGGCTTGGTTAGACGATCACAAAAAAATGACTCGTAAAGATGTTTTAAATGGATGATTCCTCATCCATTTAAAACATCTTTGGTGGAGTTTAAATGTAAAATGCGCAAAATTCCTCGCGATCGTGACTCCTCACGTCAACATGCTTGGTTAGACGATCACAAAAAATGACTCGCAAAGATGTTTTAAATGGATGATTCCTCATCCATTTAAAACATCTTTGGTTGCGTTTAAATGTAAAATGCGCAAAATTCCTCACGATCGTGACTCCTCATGTCAGCAGGCTTGGTTAGACGATCACAAAAAATGACTCGCAAAGATGTTTTAAATGGATGATTCCTCATCCATTTAAAACATCTTTGGTAGAGTTTAAATGTAAAATGTGCAAAATTCCTCACGATCGTGACTCCTCATGTCAGCAGGCTTGGTTAGACGATCACAAAAAAATGACTCGCAAAGATGTTTTAAGTGGATGATTCCTCATCCATTTAAACATATTTGGTTGCGTTTAAATGTAAAATGCGCAAAATTCCTCGCGATCGTGACTCCTCACGTCAGCATGCTTGGTTAGACGATCACAAAAAAATGACTCGCAAAGATGTTTTAAATGGATGATTCCTCATCCATTTAAAACATCTTTGGTTGCGTTTAAATGTAAAATGCGCAAAATTCCTCGCGATCGTGACTCCTCACGTCAGCATGCTTGGTTAGACGATCACAAAAAAATGACTCGCAAAGATGTTTTAAATGGATTATTCCTCATCCATTTAAAACATCTTTGGTTGCGTTTAAATGTAAAATGCGCAAAATTCCTCGCGATCGTGACTCCTCATGTCAGCATGCTTGGTTAGACGATCACAAAAAAATGACTCGCAAAGATGTTTTAAGTGGATGATTCCTCATCCATTTAAAACATCTTTGGTTGCGTTTAAATGTAAAATGCGCAAAATTCCTCGCGATCGTGACTCCTCATGTCAGCATGCTTGGTTAGACGATCACAAAAAAATGACTCGCAAAGATGTTTTAAGTGGATGATTCCTCATCCATTTAAAACATCTTTGGTTGCGTTTAAATGTAAAATGCGCAAAATTCCTCGCGATCGTGACTCCTCACGTCAGCAGGCTTGGTTAGACGATCACAAAAAAATGACTCGCAAAGATGTTTTAAGTGGATGATTCCTCATCCATTTAAAACATCTTTGGTGGAGTTTAAATGTAAAATGCGCAAAATTCCTCGCGATCGTGACTCCTCACGTTAGCAGGCTTGGTTAGACGATCACAAAAAAATGACTCGCAAATATGTTTAAATGGATGATTCCTCATCCATTTAAAACATCTTTGGTGGAGTTTAAATGTAAAATGCGCAAAATTCCTCGCGATCGTGACTCCTCACGTCAGCAGGCTTGGTTAGACGATCACAAAAAAATGACTCGCAAATATGTTTAAATGGATGATTCCTCATCCATTTAAAACATCTTTGGTTGCGTTTAAATGTAAAATGCGCAAAATTCCTCGCGATCGTGACTCCTCACGTCAGCAGGCTTGGTTAGACGATCACAAAAAAATGACTCGCAAAGATGTTTTAAATGGATGATTCCTCATCCATTTAAAACATCTTTGGTTGCGTTTAAATGTAAAATGCGCAAAATTCCTCGCGATCGTGACTCCTCACGTCAGCAGGCTTGGTTAGACGATCACAAAAAAATGACTCGCAAAGATGTTTTAAATGGATGAGGAGTCATCCATTTAAAACATCTTTGGTTGCGTTTAAATGTAAAATGCACAAAATTCCTCGCGATCGTGACTCCTCACGTTAGCAGGCTTGGTTAGACGATCACAAAAAAATGACTCGCAAATATGTTTAAGTGGATGATTCCTCATCCATTTAAAACATCTTTGGTTGCGTTTAAATGTAAAATGCGCAAAATTCCTCGCGATCGTGACTCCTCACGTCAGCAGGCTTGGTTAGACGATCACAAAAAAATGACTCGCAGAGATGTTTTAAGTGGATGATTCCTCATCCATTTAAAGCATCTTTGGTGGCGTTTAAATGTAAAATGCGCAAAATTCCTCGCGATCGTGACTCCTCACGTCAGCAGGCTTGGTTAGACGATCACAAAAAAATGACTCGCAAAGATGTTTTAAGTGGATGATTCCTCATCCATTTAAAACATCTTTGGTGGCGTTTAAATGTAAAATGCGCAAAATTCCTTGTTTTACGCAGGACTCCTCACGTCAGCATGCTTGGTTAGACGATCACAAAAAAATGACTCGCAGAGATGTTTTAAATGGATGATTCCTCATCCATTTAAAACATCTTTGGTTGCGTTTAAATGTAAAATGCACAAAATTCCTCGCGATCGTGACTCCTCACGTTAGCAGGCTTGGTTAGACGATCACAAAAAAATGACTCGCAAATATGTTTAAGTGAATGATTCCTCATCCATTTAAAACATCTTTGGTTGCGTTTAAATGTAAAATGAGCAAAATTCCTCGCGATCGTGACTCCTCACGTCAGCATGCTTGGTTAGACGATCACAAAAAAATGACTCGCAGAGATGTTTTAAATGGATGATTCCTCATCCATTTAAAACATCTTTGGTGGCGTTTAAATGTAAAATGCGCAAAATTCCTTGTTTTACGCAGGACTCCTCACGTCAGCATGCTTGGTTAGACGATCACAACAAAACGACTCGCAGAGATGTTTTAAGTGGATGATTCCTCATCCATTTAAAACATCTTTGGTGGAGTTTAAATGTAAAATGGGCAAAATTCCTCGCGATCGTGACTCCTCACGTCAGCATGCTTGGTTAGACGATCACAAAAAAATGACTCGCAGAGATGTTTTAAATGGATGATTCCTCATCCATTTAAAACATCTTTGGTGGCGTTTAAATGTAAAATGCGCAAAATTCCTCGCGATCGTGACTCCTCACGTCAGCATGCTTGGTTAGACGATCACAAAAAAATGACTCGCAAAGATGTTTTAAGTGGATGATTCCTCATCCATTTAAAGCATCTTTGGTTGCGTTTAAATGTAAAATGCGCAAAATTCCTCACGATCGTGACTCCTCACGTCAGCAGGCTTGGTTAGACGATCACAAAAAATGACTCGCAAAGATGTTTTAAGTGGATGATTCCTCATCCATTTAAAACATCTTTGGTTGCGTTTAAATGTAAAATGCGCAAAATTCCTCGCGATCGTGACTCCTCACGTCAGCAGGCTTGGTTAGACGATCACAAAAAAATGACTCGCAAAGATGTTTTAAATGGATGATTCCTCATCCATTTAAAACATCTTTGGTGGCGTTTAAATGTAAAATGCGCAAAATTCCTTGTTTTACGCAGGACTCCTCACGTCAGCATGCATGGTTAGACGATCACAAAAAAATGACTCGCAGAGATGTTTTAAATGGATGATTCCTCATCCATTTAAAGCATCTTTGGTGGAGTTTAAATGTAAAATGGGCAAAATTCCTCACGATCGTGACTCCTCACGTCAGCATGCTTGGTTAGACGATCACAAAAAAATGACTCGCAAAGATGTTTTAAATGGATGATTCCTCATCCATTTAAAACATCTTTGGTGGCGTTTAAATGTAAAATGCGCAAAATTCCTTGTTTTACGCAGGACTCCTCACGTCAGCATGCTTGGTTAGACGATCACAACAAAACGACTCGCAAAGATGTTTTAAGTGGATGATTCCTCATCCATTTAAAGCATCTTTGGTTGCGTTTAAATGTAAAATGAGCAAAATTCCTCGCGATCGTGACTCCTCACGTCAGCAGGCTTGGTTAGACGATCACAAAAAAATGACTCGCAGAGATGTTTTAAATGGATGATTCCTCATCCATTTAAAACATCTTTGGTTGCGTTTAAATGTAAAATGCGCAAAATTCCTCGCGATCGTGACTCCTCACGTCAGCAGGCTTGGTTAGACGATCACAAAAAAATGACTCGCAGAGATGTTTTAAATGGATGATTCCTCATCCATTTAAAACATCTTTGGTTGCGTTTAAATGTAAAATGCGCAAAATTCCTCGCGATCGTGACTCCTCACGTCAGCAGGCTTGGTTAGACGATCACAAAAAAATGACTCGCAAAGATGTTTTAAGTGGATGATTCCTCATCCATTTAAAACATCTTTGGTGGAGTTTAAATGTAAAATGGGCAAAATTCCTCGCGATCGTGACTCCTCACGTTAGCAGGCTTGGTTAGACGATCACAAAAAAATGACTCGCAGAGATGTTTTAAATGGATGATTCCTCATCCATTTAAAACATCTTTGGTGGCGTTTAAATGTAAAATGCGCAAAATTCCTCGCAATCGTGACTCCTCACGTCAGCATGCTTGGTTAGACGATCACAAAAAAATGACTCGCAAAGATGTTTTAAGTGGATGATTCCTCATCCATTTAAAGCATCTTTGGTTGCGTTTAAATGTAAAATGCGCAAAATTCCTCACGATCGTGACTCCTCACGTCAGCAGGCTTGGTTAGACGATCACAAAAAAATGACTCGCAGAGATGTTTTAAATGGATGATTCCTCATCCATTTAAAACATCTTTGGTTGCGTTTAAATGTAAAATGTGCAAAATTCCTCGCGATCGTGACTCCTCACGTCAGCATGCTTGGTTAGACGATCACAAAAAAATGACTCGCAAAGATGTTTTAAGTGGATGATTCCTCATCCATTTAAAGCATCTTTGGTTGCGTTTAAATGTAAAATGCGCAAAATTCCTCACGATCGTGACTCCTCACGTCAGCAGGCTTGGTTAGACGATCACAAAAAAATGACTCGCAAAGATGTTTTAAATGGATGAGGAATCATCCATTTAAAACATCTTTGGTTGCGTTTAAATGTAAAATGCGCAAAATTCCTCGCGATCGTGACTCCTCACGTCAGCATGCTTGGTTAGAAGATCACAAAAAAATGACTCGCAAAGATGTTTTACATGGATGATTCCTCATCCATTTAAAACATCTTTGGTTGCATTTAAATGTAAAATGCGCAAAATTCCTCGCGATCGTGACTCCTCACGTCAGCAGGCTTGGTTAGACGATCACAAAAAAATGACTCGCAAAGATGTTTTACATGGATGATTCCTCATCCATTTAAAACATCTTTGGTGGAGTTTAAATGTAAAATGGGCAAAATTCGTCGTTTTACGCAGGACTCCTCACGTCAGCATGCATCTTTGGCTCTCCAACGGGAGATTGAGAGACCAGCGTTGGACTGGTTTCCTCTCCACTTGGTGACAGTGGGGAGGAAAAACTGCCTGTAAACGAGGACAAACCTCCGGCAGAACCAGGCTCAGGAGGGGACAATCAACTGCCGGGACTGGTTGGTGGGGTTAACAGAGGTGGAGCAAGACGAGGCTACATCAGGTGAGGAAGCCGTAGCGTCTCTCCTCTGGAACAAGTGGAACCATTTCTTCTTTACGTACTTTCTTACTTTTCCAGGAGCGCTTTTCTTCTCCAGGATGATTTCTCAGCTCGTGGATGGTTTCTGATGCTCCTGCTGAAACGAACTGAAACTTGCTGTTGCTCACCCCTATTTATAGAAAAACATCAAAGGATTCTTAAGATCTATGACATCATCACTCCCTAAGCCAATGAGATTGTCGCTTTGGAGCGTGATGTCACAGGAGGCGGGCCACGCCCCCCGCCGCCATGACAGCTTCAGCTATGGTTCGTACGTGTTGTGTAGTCGGTTGCAACGTTAGATCTCACGATCGTGAAGGCAAGAAACTGGATAATGGGCTCTTTTCATCGTTTTCCATCCTGGCGGCGACGTGAGGGATCCCATGTATCCGATATCACCAAACAAAGACGCCAGGCATGGATTGCAGCGGTGAGACGAGCGGATATCGAGTTCCGTGCAATCTCCAGCTTTTTGTTGGTTTGCTCGCGGCATTTTCTCTCCGGTGAGTTCTAAATTAATTCATATCACTATTAAAAGGCTTTTAGTGTTTTTTCTCAATGCGCTGCGGTCATAGATAATGAGATAAAACATGCTAACGTGTGATGCTGCACAACCACGTCATGTCGACTGAGTAGCTTTTGATTTGGCATTATTTCAGGCAAACCAGCATATGAAATGGATGTAACAAATCCAGACTGGGCACCAACACTGGGACACGACGACAAACCTGTGTCAGACTCGGACCGGCATGCAAGGCGTATGCAACAGAAGCGAAAAAGAGCACCCATTGCAGGTAAACACCCCCCCCTCCAAAAACATACTAAATTGCTCTTATGGTACACTAATCCACACATAACTTAAAGATGAATCACACACATGTCATTGGAATATTGGTGTACATTAACCTTTTGTCTATGCACTATTTTTATCTTACAGGCTTGATGATCGATGAAGGTCTGACAGAAGAACAACAACAAAATAAACATGTCATGGAGGCAGTGGACAGCAATTGTGTTGGACAAGTGGAGGTTGACGTACCAGCTGCAAATGTGGACAGTGGTGATGGAGTGACAGCGTCACGGAAGCTGAAGGGCAGACGAAGGATTGTGTGTGCAGTCAACAGGGCAGAGCAGAAATAAACCGGCTGTTGGAGGAGAACAGACTGCTTCGAGCACAGTTGCAAAAGACAGAGCTGAATGAAACTTTCTTAAAGGACGATACCGAAAAAGTAAGATATTACACTGGACTACATTGTTATGCTGTCTTAATGTCCCTCTTCAACACTGTCAAAGATTTCCTGCCAATATCAAAGAAACTGACAGGTTTCCAAATGCTCTTACTCACACTAATGCGTCTGAGACTTGATCTTCCAGTCCAGCATCTTTTCATCTATTCGATGTGTCCCACAAAACACTGTCTTCTGTCTTCACCGATACCATTGATGTTTTGTATGCCCGCTTAGGAGCACTGGTGCACTGGCCTGAGAGGCACTGTCTGCAGGCGACAATGCCTCCACAGTTTACTGAAACTTTTGGAAAACGAGTAGCCATCATTGTTGACTGTTTTGAGATTCGAACAGAAAGACCATCTAATTTAAAGGCACGCGCACAAACATACTCTCATTACAAGGGTACACACACCATAAAATACCTCATCGGGATTACACCCCATGGAGCTATTTCTTTCATTTCCAGGGGATGGGGGGGTCGTGCATCAGATAAACACATCACAGAGAGATGTGGAATTCTTCAAAAGCTGTTACCAGGGGACGTAGTATTGGCTGACAGAGGCTTTGACATCAGAGATGCTGCAGGAATGATGTGTGCACAGGTCAAGATTCCAGCTTTCACAAAAGGCTACGACGTGCCCACCTTAGAATTCATGTTGAGCGAGTAGCAGGTAGTTTGCGCAACAAGTTCAAAATGTTACACACTACAATGCCAATCCGATTACTCTTATCATGTGACGATTGATAAGATCGTTAAGGTTTGCTGTGTTTTTGTTAATATGTGCCCCAGTGTTGTTGTCAAACCAGGGCCAAATGACACTTGCTCCTGTTGAGTATTCTTAAAGCTGTTTTTTTGGATGTACAGTACATTGTAAATAGTTGTACTTTGTGTGAAGTTGTTTTAATAAAACAAAAAAGAATAGTATATTTGTTTGTTTTTCTTTATTATAGATCTATTCACATGTACACAGCAATCAGATCAACTGAAGATGCCATTGCTACAACGCTCCACACCACCATCTCTCACCTGGAAGTGCAGGGCCGTTACGCCAGGCTGCTCTTTGTTGACTTTAGCTCTGCTTTCAATACGATACTCCCGGACAGACTAATAGATAAACTGCTGGAAATTGGACTTCCTTCCACCACCTGCCGCTGGATCAGAGACTTCCTCTCAGACCGTGTACAGAGAGTTAGAGTGGGGCCTCATCTTTCCTCAGCCCTCAGCCTCAACACCGGCTCTCCACAAGGCTGTGTACTGAGTCCCCTACTGTACACTCTGTACACACATGACTGTGTTAGTTCCCACCCAGACAACACAGTCATCAAGTTTGCAGATGATACCACTGTGGTGGGGCTCATCTCAGGGGGAGATGAGACTGCATACAGAGCTGAAGTTCAGAGGCTGTCAGATTGGTGTGCAGACAACAACCTGGACCTCAATACCACCAAAACAAAAGAACTGGTAGTTGACTTCAGAAGGAGGAAGTCCGAGCTGCAGCCTGTCAGCATCAACGGGGAGTGCGTGGAAAGGGTCTCCAGTTTCAAGTTTCTGGGTGTGCACATAGACACAGACCTCCAATGGAGCTCTAACACCTCTGCGGTCTTAAAGAAGGCCCAACAGCGTCTCCACTTTCTGAGAATCCTCAGAAAAATGGACCTGAAGAAGGAGCTGCTGACCGTCTTCTACCGCTGCTCCATTGAAAGTGTGCTGACATATTGCATCGGTGTGTGGTTCTCCAGCTGCACCACAGCACACAGAAAGGCACTCCAGAGGGTCATCAACATGGCCCAAAAAATCATTGGACATCCTCTTCCCTCCCTGAAGGACCTGTACAGCACTCGCTGTCTCAAGAGGGCACGCAGCATCCTACGGGACTGCACACACCCAGGACACCGGGTGTTTAAGCTGCTGCCGTCTGGCAGGAGGTTCAGGCTGCTGAGGTCCCGAACAAATAGACTCAAGGACAGCTTTTACAACAGGGCAATAGCCCTGATCAATGTAAATAGCTGACCTGACTGGATACCTCCCTGGACTTTTTAGGGGGAGGTAACAATGTTTAAAACGATAACAATAATATTTATATTTATAACAAGGTGCAATAATAATTAATGTGCAATAATAACAGTGTGCAATACACATACACTTATTCTTCTTTTTTATACTAAGTTAATATACTGTGTTGTGTTGTTTGTTACGTTGTGATGTGTCATATCGTGTCGTGTTGTGTTATATGTAGTGCCGACGTAGGACAGTTTTTCCAATTTCATTGTACTACTGTACTATGTATGACTGTGCAATGACAATAAAGAGTTATCTTATCTTATCTTATCTTAATCACATAAAAATGAAATGCAAACTATTTACATCGCACCACACAGCTGTCATCAATCTTTAACCACAACATGAAACATTACAGGCTATTTAGAGCAGCACGTTGTTTCGAGAAGTATTTCCCAACAAGTTCAGGAAGGCACACTTTACGAAAGAAGTCTTGTGCTTGCTTTAAGCGCGGTTTCCAGAAATCCACAGCAGGGAAGACGCGAATCACAGCAAGGTCTCTCTGTGTCCACACAACGAGGTCACAGTGGTTGGCGCCCGTAACAATTTTTTCAAAGTACCGTCTCTTGGCGTCTTGCACAATCGGTCGCGATACAGCCCTTTGTCTTTTGTGCTGATTTTGAGCATGGTTCTGGCAGTCCCGAATCCAACACTCCAACACTGTGTGCTTGTTTTGCTTTCTGGCCTACTGACATGGCGCCGTGATCCCACAATGCACTGCGGCGTGATGTCAACTCCAAAGCCCTATTTTTTTTTAAACTGTTTTCAAACTTAACTTAAAATTTCAGTGTTTTATTTGTATATTTGTATATTGCAAAATCACAATAATCTTCCAATTTAGAACTACAAGTAAAAAAAATTTATTTTCATAAACCACGCAGAGCCGCACCATAAGGACTAAAGAGCCGCGTGCGGTTGCCGACCCCTGATCTAAAGGGTTTAACAAAAAGCTTCCTGCTGGAAAATGAAATGTCCCCACTGGGTGATCGTGGCTCAAGAGTTGGGGGTTCGCCTTGTAATCGGAAGGTTGCTGGTTTGAGCCCCGGCTTGGACAGTCTTGGTCGTTGTGTCCTTGGGTAAGACACTTCACCCGTTGCCTACTGGTGGTGGTCAGAGGGCCCGGTGGCATCAGTATCCGGCAGCCTCGCCTCTGTTAGTGAAAGTGAAACATGCTTTCATCTGTTTTTGGTAATGTGCTGGAAAAGCTTGAAAATCGACCTTGAATGTGCTTAAAAAGTGCTTACAGTTATTATTACAGTTTATAGCAGGACTTTCATGGCAACAGCTAATCTTTATTTTGTTTACTGGGAAATGAAATGCTGCCAATTCACAAAGCTGTGTTTCAGCCGCACTTCCTGTTATAGACTTGTGATGCACACAGGCTCTGTTCCAGCACTCAGCATGTTCTTCCTCATTTTCTCCACCAGGGGGAGTTCCTAAACTATGACATCCTGATAGGAGTGAACCAGGGAGAGGGGCTGAAGTTTGTGGACGACAGTGAGGACAACGACGGCATCTCAGCTGCGGCGTTCGACTACACCATCTCCAACTTTGTTGACAACCTCTACGGATACCCAGAGGGTGAGGACGCCACCTCTGTACACTGCCACTTTTTCAGTTATTCCATTTAACAGCCTCCTCTCACTTAACTGCATTTTGCAGCATCATCAGGTTTTGTCTTATTAGGAGCCGCGTTTGTTGATCTGTTAGTTTTTTTCTGTTTACTGTAATAAATGGATTAAAATAAACGGATAATCATCAAAATGACAAATGTGGACAATTATCAAAGCTTACATTACAGTTCTGACAGCTTGAGTTCACATGAATTTTCAAAAGAATATAAAGACCTGTGAAAGTGCTTTAAGCGTTTAAAACATGCGAGTAAAGAATGGAATCAGTAACATGTGAGCCCAGTGAAGTGCATCAAACAAGACAAGCGTGCTAAAGAGAGCCACTCATCCACATCACGGCGTGTCTGCACCTTAACCTTTGAGGCTCTGTGGGCAGTAATGCTATCATCCCCCAGGTAGTCGGCTCCCAGTCTCAGTGTCTGTGTTTCTGACAGATCGGCCTGCGAACCCCTCACAGCCGGACCACAGTCACAGTACAGACATGTTTGGATAATGCAGTCATGCTTCCTCTCTGCTGCCTGTCACTCGTTCTGTTATCTGAAAGACTGTTTTTTTTCCTCTCTAGATTTCTCACTCGCTTCCTGGCTCTTGGTTCATCTCACCAACATTTGCTTTGGTTTCATATCTTTTCATCAGACCGATCTCTTAAAAAATGTCTCGCACTGCTGTTACTTTGCTCTTAGCAGTTTTTCACTTTTATCTTTCTTCCCCCTCCTTTTGTCCCCTCCTGTGCTTCTTCACCAGGCAAAGACATCCTGAGGGAGACCATTAAGTTCATGTACACAGACTGGGCGGACAGGGACAACGGAGACATGCGGCGGAAGACTCTGTTGGCCCTGTTTACGGACCACCAGTGGGTGGCACCAGCTGTGGCCACTGCCAAACTCCATGCTGAGTTTCAGTCCCCAGTTTACTTTTACACGTTCTACCACCACTGCCAGACGGAGACGCGGCCCGAGTGGGCCGACGCCGCGCACGGAGACGAGATACCTTACGTGTTCGGCGTACCGATGATCGGTGCCACGGACCTGTTCCCGTGCAACTTCTCCAAGAACGATGTGATGCTGAGCGCTGTGGTCATGACTTACTGGACTAACTTCGCAAAGACTGGGTAGGCCTCATGTCGTAGTGTAAACTGTACACGTTACTGTATGTTCTCTGACAGCCTTCTAGTCATCTTGAATACTTGAATCTGGGTTGCTAGTTTAATTCTCGTGTGGCTTTGAAGAATTGAACATACTGGTTGACCAAAAGCATCCAGATCCCAGAGCAGCCGGTTGGTCTTAGATAGTTGAAAGGTTGCACAGAGAATGGGCCTCCTGTCTGTATTCAGTGTATTGATGCCACATGTTACTTATAATGGAGACTGAATATAACTTTGAACTGAAACGTTTAACCTTTATGCTCCACCAGGGACCCCAACCTGCCCGTCCCTCAGGACACCAAGTTCATTCATACCAAGCCCAACCGCTTCGAGGAGGTCATCTGGACCAAGTTCAACTCGAAGGACAAGCAGTACCTTCACATCGGTTTGAAACCTCGTGTCAGAGACAACTACAGAGCTAACAAAGTGGCCTTTTGGCTGGAATTAGTCCCTCATCTTCACAGCCTGCACGACGTGCTCTTTCCCACCACTACGCGCTCCCCTGCAGGTCGTGACCCCGGCACCACGAGGCCCAGGAACAACGTTCCTCGAACCACTCGTCATCCTTACCCTACCTTCCCGTCAGATCCCGAGCCCGAGGGCTCAGAGCGCCCACCCCAGGACCTCTTTCCCGGAGACACCCGCGACTACTCCACCGAACTGAGCGTGACAGTTGCAGTTGGAGCGTCGCTCCTCTTCCTCAACATCCTGGCCTTCGCCGCCCTTTACTACAAGCGTGACAAGCGGCACGAGATGCGCCGGCACCGGCTGTCCCCTCAGCGGGGCGGCCCCGCCAACGACCTGGCTCACAGCCAGGAGGAGGAGATCATGTCCCTGCAGATGAAGCACTCAGAGCACGACGCTCACCACGACATGGAGCCCCTGCGACCCCACGACATCCTGCGGCCCGCCTGCCCTCCCGACTACACCCTGGCACTGCGCCGCGCCCCCGACGACGTCCCGCTGATGACGCCAAACACCATCACCATGATCCCCAGCACCATCACCAGCATGCAGCCTCTTCACGCCTTCAACACATTCCCCTCCACCGGCCACAACAACACCCTGCCCCACCCCCACTCCACCACCAGGGTATAGTAGGGACAGGCCCGACACAGCGCCACCTAGGGACCAGGAACACTGGCTCTGCTACCGCTCTGGAAGGGAGGCCTCTAGACGTGGGCCTTCGTTCTGTCCTCTTATTCTCTTCTTTCTCCAAAAGCAACTACACCTGCTGCGTCATGTGCTGTAAAACTTGGCAGCTCCCTCCACTGGTGGCATGTGGAGGTGCAACTGAAGTGTACAGCAGCAGATGAGCAGTTTGGGGTGGGGGTGGGGTGGGTGACTCAGATCTTTCAAAGATACTGTTTTCAAAGACGGTCTGCTGTTTCCAGGCTCAAGACCTCCAACATTTGTCAAAGGGACGAATGCTCTCTCGCTCCTCGCTGTTTTCTCTTTTTTACGTTGGCGTCATCTCTTTTTCCATCTCCTGTGTGTTATGTGCACATTATGCTTCTCTTTTCTACATCCCTGTTTTACTACTGCTCTCTTCCTCTCATTTGACACGCCTCCCTCCTGCTCTTCTCTAAAAATTCCCGATCTGCTGAGCAGTTTGGAGGCGGGAGGCGTACACTAAACATATAACTATAAAAACACTCATATCTTTCATTCTACCAGCATTTTTAGGTGCCAAGTAAGTACTGCTGTGTTTCATTTCTCATCGAGGGAGCAGAAAAACGAAAGAAAAATAAAGTATCGCTATTTACTGTCAACTAACAGAGTTCTGTCATGTTCTCGTGACAAAGTGCCAAACTGGCCTCAGTCGTGTTTTCCTTTCTTTCATCTTCTTTTTTTGTTGTTTTGTTTGAAGCATTTGTTTAATTGTTGTTTTTTATTGTGTGGAAATAATTTTTCTGAAAATATAGATATAGAGAAATGATATTATATATAGTTCTATATAAAATGTGTACAAAGGAGAAAGTATATAAAAGGGTTTTCTCAGTGGGGGATCTATGCATGAATTATTTTTAAAGACGCGGGGAAAAGGACACTGTACCTGTCGATGCACGTTTCCCAAAATCTAAACGAGTCATATCGCTCCATGTTTGCTACTTTTGGTTTTTGGTTTTCTCCCGCAGAGTAAGAGCATCGCAGGAGCTCCTGAAGTCAAACGACGCCTCCCAGCACTCATTTATTAAAACGGAGTCGATGCCAAAAGTCTTAAACGTTAGAATCAAAGCAACAGCTGTGAACTCAGTCATGGTGTCATGTGCAGCCTTCATCTTACTGTCACTACTTTTTCATTTTAGGGTACGTGAGGTAAAGCGTCCGTCGATGTAGCTTGATTGTACAAAATAATTTTTCTACGTTATTAACAAAACAGAGCAGAGACTGATGCTGCTCCTGTCTGACCCCCTTGTGTATGGCACGTGTGTGTGTGTGTGTGTGTGTGTGTGTGTGTGTGTGTGTGTAGGAGCGGCAGTCGCTGTGTGAGTGTGATATCACATCTGCATCACTCAAGCGTAGGCGGGCCCGCGTCAGACAACAATAAACAAAAAGCAGAAAAAGGCCAACAGTAAAAACTCAGACTCCAGCATGAGCTCCTTCCTGCTGCTTAACCAATCACCTTCCTCCATATCATCACTGCTCCCTCCCTCCTCCTCTCTCCATCCTACACCACCTTTGTTATTTAACACCGACCCCCCCCCCCCCCCCAAACTGATAATCAGACAAATTCCCAAACACCTGACTTCACTGTGTCGACACCGTTCCTGACTATTTCTGACCTCAGGTCAGCTCTGCTATTATCCTCACATTAAGGGTTCGTTCACCTGCCTGCAGATGATCTGTGAGCTCGTCGGTTGTAAATTAAACTCTAAGCACACTGAGGGTAACCGGGAGGCGTTCAGGGCCTGCAGTGCAGAGCTGCAACATGAAAAAAAGGGATGGGGGCTCAGATCTCCTGAACAGGGTGGAAACAACACGGTGGGTTTGTGCTGTTTGTGATTCCTGCTCCGTCACTCTGGTGGAGACGACTGCAGCTCAGCAGCGCTCCCTGCTGATCCTCTGATGAAGATGTCAACAGTATGTAAACTGAGCTGATGTGCTGCTGTTTGAGCCCACGTGGTAGCGTACGTCCAGTATGGGAGAACTTAGTCACCGGTGCTGTCTTTGCTTGTGCTCTAGCTTTAGCCTGTTTGATTGTTTGTTTTCTATTTTATTACTGCCTAAAAGGGGAGGTGGGGGAAACACATGCCTGACTTCTCCTGTCAGAGGTTTTGTAAGCTCACTGGAAGGGAAACGTGCACAATGTAAATCATAAAACAACTGACTGGGGCTGTGCTGCAGGTGGATCAGTGCTGTGGACAGTAGCTGTGGAAAAGAGACTGGACAAAGACTCTCAGCCTTAAATACAGGACAGAGGATGATCCGATCATCTTTCAGCTAACAGTGTCGAGCAGAAGGACGGCCGGCTGATGCGTCCGTACGAACCCTTTTGTACTCACTCCTGTGTATAAGGAGGCGGCGAGGGGTTGTGTAGTTAACCTCAGCACCACACAGCTACAGCAGAGGAGAGAACACAAACGAGTCCTTTCATTCGGCTCTGTTCTTTCTCCTTGTCTGTTTTATAAGCTAACACTAGAGGGCGCCATTGTGGCACATTCAGCGCTCACTCTGAGGTCACTGGACAGAGAAGAAAATACCAAACTGGGAGACGGATGGAGACGAAACATCTGGAAGATCAGAACTGTACATTTTTAAGTGTAAGAAAAAAAACAGACAAAATATTTGTAAATATTAAGTTTCTTGTTTATTTTATGTTTTGTTTTTTTGGGGTTTTTTGGAGTGAATGAATGATATGCTTATTTTGTGATGACAAAAGACAACAGGTGCAGTTTGTAATGAGAAGAAAAAAATGGCCGTTAGCTTGAGGTTTCAAATGAGTTCATCCTTACCACCGATCAGTTTTGTCTTTGTTTCTTCAACATTTATTTTATTTTTGTCATAACGTTGATCGTTATCATGTGACCATCCGGTAGCAGGAAGGTCGCTGTAGCAGAAGTCATCTCCACTGAAGCCCCCTCACAGCAGAGGGCCAGTCATGCTGTTTATTAGGATTTGCTAGTTTCCAGTGAGAAAAAACATTTTCATCAAGTTTTAAATCCTTTCGTTGCTCTTTTCTCTGCGATTGTCATAAAATCGTCGTCCTCTTTTCAAGCCTTAGCTCGCTTTTATTTTGAAATATGAGTCTTGTGATCAGAGATGAATCTGTGCTGCATGATGTGCGTAACATCAGAGCGATAAAAGCCAGCTTTGCCTTTCAGTGATTCGCAGTAAGGACATAAATGACCTAAACTGAGACTGAAAAAAGTGCAGTCAGTTAAATGTTAGCTCACCTAACATGTAGCAGTGTTTACATGTAGCCATGTTTGACAGACTCCAGGGCTTTGATACCATAAGATGCCTCATATCCTCACAGACTCATGAGATCACACAGGTGGTCTGACCTGCTCGTGTCACACTGTGCTGTCTGTCTGTCCGTTGTTTTTCTCCTGCAGTGATGTTATGTAGCAGAAAAACAGTTGGATGCTGGAAAAGTGCAGAGCGATGGGTGACGTGTGGAGAACATCACAGTCTGTGTGTGTTCAACAGCTGTTAGAGCCACACTTTGTCCTTTCTGTGGTATAACTGCTGGATTTATTTTATTCCAACACTTAGAAACTGTCAGCAAAGCAAAACTTCATGATTGGATGATCCTGTGTCACGTCCACAGTGTCAAACGTGCACAGAGACAGTGACACCCACAGAGAAACCCTCAGCTTGGTGTCCATTGCAAATCTGCACCTGTTGTCTTCTTTCTACTTTCTTTGTTGAACTCAGAAACTCGAGACTTGAGATGAAGAAAAATGTTAAATAATGGAATAAAAAAAAGATGATTATTAAAAAAAGTAAAGTAAAATTATATAAATAAATGAGGTGATGATATTTCTGTTTACTTTAGAAGTTATTATACACTGTATGCTGTGATTCTGATCTGGGAAACATTAAAGACATTCATAGCCAGACTGCTGACTTTGTGTTTTTATTCAGTCGCCTAACAGAAGTGCAGTAAGAAACGATTTAGCCCATCCTGATTTCTTAGCTATTTGCATATTTGACACACTTACGTGTTTCAGATCGTGAAGAACATTTTTATGATAGATAAAGATGACCAGAGTCAGTGTAAAATAAAGCTTTTACATGTATTGCTGGGAGGTCGGCAGCTCCCTCCACTGCTTGGCCCTCTGTGAAAAACAACTGGGATCCAGCTTCCCTGTGATGCTGAATTATATAAGCGGAAGAACATAAATAGATAGAAGGATGGATGATTGTATTTTGTGTACAATTGTTGAAGTGTAAAAAGGGTTGGCCCTCTGTGGTGCCCTAAGCAAAGTTTGATTTTTGGAGCCCTTTAATAGTGCCAATAATAGTGATTAATGATCACCTACTATAAATGTATTTCATTTTCTAATGTTGATGTTGTTGTAATCCACAGTGAAAAATGTCATAAAAACAGAGAGAAACAATAGATCAAACCTGAGAGCTGCACAGTTGCAGCAGTGTGGTTTACGTCATTCTGTTGTCAGCCTGTTTTACACATCGGTGGTTTCTTATTGACATGTAAAAAGATCTGAAATCGTAGTAAATTCAGCTGCTATTGTGGGCTGGGGATGATTTACACTTAACATTTTAATAACTGGGTACTGAATGTCAGAGGCCCAATGTTCCCTCTAATTTTTCACGTGTCTGAGCGAACACACAAACTCCCTGAGCGATCCCTTGGACCAATGAGCGACATCAGACGTGTGCACTGTGGTCACGCCGGCATCGAATCCATCCAAGTTACATGGTTTATTAAAAGAATCAAATTACAGCGTTTACATTTATGTTAGACTACTTTTAATTAACTGCTTTAGCCCATTTACCATGAAAATGTAAAAAAAAATCTTGTTCATGACCTGTGCAGTATGTTAACACTATTGGAAGCAAAAATAACTTGAACTCCAATTTCGAAAACACAACTTTCTTTTTTCTTTTATACAGCTCTGACTTGTATCATGAGTCTGTGGTCTGGGAGAGAGTCCTGTAACTCTCTGTCTACAAAATATAGTAAATAATGACCAATGCTGAGCAATTAATTATATAGTTACTTCTTCAAAAAAGTAACTCAGTTTGGCAAACAAAGTTTTTTGCAGCTATTTTTTTAAATGCAGCCAAGGCGTTTTTAAATAAACATTTCAAACTATTTACAGAACAATCAGCTGTTCTGCATCAAATCTGATGCCACACAAATTATTTGTTCCCCTCCAAAAAATAATTTCTGTCCACTATGAGATAAAGGAAAAGAACAACAGCCTGATACCTGCAGGCCTGACAGCAGGAGATGTATCACTCCTGTAACACCTGTAACATTCAGCAGTCGCCTCATTGTTCTGACACACACAACAAAACTATTGACTACACTACACACTAACTACACAAGATTTGCGCTAAACGTTGCAAATCTCTCACATCTCAAAGCACCGCCATCACTCCTAAAACTTCCCCCCGTTTCTTAACAACTAGACGCCACGTTGCCATATCATTCTTTGATTGGTCGACATGGTACTTTTTTGGACGAATAGGAAAGGCAGAGGGGGGTGGGGTTTGTTTTTGCTCACAGGTGGAGAGCGCTTTCGAGTGTTTTCCTTATAAAACGCCGTTTTTACCGTTTCTTCCTGCAGTAAATATAAACAACGATAGTATTCAGAAAGAAAACAAAACATTGCAGATGTTTTTATCACAACTCTGGTTTTACGTGGTCTATCAACACAATTTAAAAACTGGTGTAAAGTCCCCAATTTTTCCGTCAATTGTTCCGTCTGTCCTGCTCACATCTCCAATGGTTGTACACGTTGTCATTAACATGGCTTCACTCCACATCAGCCACGCCGCTTTGCCAGCTAAAACACTGGTGTCGGCACATAAGGACGCTGTCATAGCCTGTCAACAACGTTGATTGGCTGCGCATATACGCATTATTGGCTGGACTATGGGATAAGGTGGCATCGTTCCCATATGGGAGCAGCCAGTCACTTACTGACTAACACTGCAAAACAGAATTGTTAAAGTATTAATTTTAATTTCAATTCAGGTTAGATTTTTTTTGGTGCGCAACGCAGAATTTCTGTGCGCAGAGACTGTGCCAGCAGTGCGCAATTGCGCACGTGCGCAGCTTAGAGGGAACATTGCATAGGCCCACTAAAAGTTACAAAATAAGCTACTATCAAATACATTTTCTGTAAACACATCAGAAGGTTATTTATGTGGCAAAAAGTTAGATCTATACAAAATGTTGCAGGGAAATGGAGAAGGAGCTCGTATAGGTTTGAGTTTTATTCACATCTATTGTGCAGGTACAAATAGCAGAGTGGAAAACTTTATACTTTGTGTTTGCAAACATTAATTTATGAAGATTAATTAACATGAGTGTAGCACAAAGTAAAGGTGAAAGCAGTATTCTGACATGACAGTGCAATCAAAACACATTTTGCCACAACAATCTGTGAATAATTGTGACAAACAACTGTCATTTTAATATTGGACAAACTAGTTGTGCAGCCCTAACCTGAAATCTGCTGTTTGTTCTGAATGAAAAACGTTAGTCTTTGGTAAACATTTTAATCCCATTTATAGATGCAATATGTTATTTCAGTTAAGACTAAATGTTACCACACGTTCCCATCATTAGAGCGCATTTAAAGTGTGGAGAAGTCTGTGAAGGTTCTCAGTCATCCAGGTCATCGTAGTCTAAGGAGCTTGGAAAGAAAAGCGTCTGGACTTCTTTGAGTTACTTGAAGACGTTTCACCTCTCATCCGAGAAGCTTCTTCAGTTCTAAGGGTCAAATGGTGGAGAGTCCAAGCTGTATTGAAGAATTTCTAACTTCATGTAGGCTAAACAGCGGCCTAGAATTAGACTCAAAACCCTGCACTTGCCCAAAATAAAGGGGGCATTAATGTACCAGATTCAACAGAACTCCAGAAATAACTGCTAAGATGGGTCCAACACATCTGAGTTCATGCTGGAGGAACTGTGGGACACACTCTGCCAACCACACTCATATATTGTGGCTCTGCCCTAAACTCTGTGTATTCTGGAGGCAGATATTTGATGCTCTCAAAGACATTTTCCAAGGTAAATATTCCACTAAGTCCTACAGTAGCAGTGTTGGGAAGGATTGCAGAACATATTGACTGCAAAGCCAAAACTTACTTGCTAAATATATGACTCACTGCAGCCCTAAAATGCATAACTATCAGATGGTTAAAACCAGATATAATCTATGGATCCAGTGAGTGTCTGTCTGATGGAACAAATTACATACTCAGACTACAGAAACAAGTCTTTGAGAAACGGTGGGGACCCATGTTACCTTTACTATTACAATGAAGAACACCACCTAATTTTGTGAGCTCTCTCTCTCTACACACGCACACACGTGTGTGCTGGACATTCATGGCTGCTTTGTGTAGTTACAGTTGAATAGAGGAAGTGTAGGATGTATCACTGCTGATTCAAAATAACATGTAAGAGTTTGTGGAATGTTCTTTGTCTCTGTGTCTGTATATAAGATGTAAGGGCGGTGGCCACAATTCAGAGATGGTCCTGGTATTTCACTGGGAAGCTCTCTCCACATTGTAATGTGTTTATTAAACCCGCTTCAAATCAAGCTCACTGGGTGCAGGTTATTGTTAAATTTTCCTCAACAATTTGGCGTTGTCAGGCTGGATTCCTCAGGTGAGTTTTGCTGAATCACTGGTATGTGGTGACTGGCCATCCTGAGGTAAAATTGCCTCAGTCCCACCGTTCCTTTGTTTTCAAAAAGGGGGAATGGCGGGGTGTGCTTCAGCAACTCACACATGCAGGAATTTTTAAAAGAACCAAGAGAGGCACTGCAGAGGATCTGCATCAGTGAGCTGTTTTGATTTGGGAGGGTTTTATACGGGTGTAATTCATGGTTTGTATCACTGCAGTGAAAACTGATGTTACTGATCACGAGAGAGGAACATATGTTAGTGACAAGTTTCTGTGTTGTGTCCCACCTGTATCTACACAGACCCTGTGGTCTATATCATGAGCACCTACACATTAAACAACTGTAACATTATAATGGCATCAAGCTCACACTGAGGCCTGTGGGGCACTATCAGCCACTGAGACAACAGACAAATTTAAGTGTTTTAACATATGAATATTAAATACTTAAGGGCTACTTGTTTAAACAATGGAGGTGAACGATACATCATCATTTTACATGATAATATCACAGATGATAGACTAAATGAATAGATTTTAGGTGCTTGTGCATTCTTAAAGTCTGATATGTTGAACTGAACTGAGTGTGTCAGCTGTTGAAAGCCTCTCCCAGTCAGTGCTGTTCTCCATGCCTGTCTTACTGCACATGGTGTAATTAGCACAAACACTTTAAAGGTGAACATTTAGGACTTACTGCAAATGTTACTATGTCAAAGTTTCTGTGACTCAAACAGAGGAAATTTTGATTTTTTTATTTCCACACCGAAATTATTTAAAAGTATTTAATAGCATATCACACCCAAAATATGCTTCGGTTCACATTTAACTCCAGAAAATCATCAATCAAAACATGGATATTACCTGACCACAGATTCGTGGTGATGTCACTGCTCTTTTAACTGTTTGGTGTCTTTGCTTTGTTTGCTGGTTGTAGAAATGGTTTATTTGAGCTTTGAGCTGAGATTCAGAGGTTTCTGTGGACACTGCTCATGTCGGCACTTATATTTCTGACCTTTTCTTATAGCCGATTAAATATGATCTCCTCCCTTTTGCCCCCATTTTTGGTGGTGTAGGCACAAATGATCAGGCATGACATTTTCATAATAAATAAGATACTGCAAATAATTATTTGTGCGATTGAAGTGAATTGAAAATGTGTATGCAATCATACAGTTTTAAAGATTTGGCCTAAATAACGTTGGAGTGAATGAGTCTAAACATGATGACCAAACTAGTGATACCCTGACACACACACACACACACACACACACACACACACACACACACACACACACACACACACACACACACACACACAGCATGTTATGCCAGTTTCAGCTGAAACTATGTTTCAAACCATATTCTGGGTCTTTAGTTCACCATTTATGAGGTTTCAAGAAGAAAATAAAAGACAGATCTGAATGTTTGAAAATGTTTTGGAAAGATTCTGTAAAGATGAGATGAAAAATACTCAAAGGATAAATTTAATTGGTTTATTATTTAGATAAGGTGAAAAAAGTTAAACAAACAAATAAATGAAGAAAAAAGGCAGAGGAGAGAAAACCCCAACAATCCCCTCTGAGCAAGCACTTGGCGACATTGGGGAGGAAAAACTGCCTTTAAACGGGCAGAAACCTCCGGCAGAACCAGGCTCAGGAGGGACAGTCAACTGCCGGGACTGGTTGGGGGTTTTAAATGGATGATTCCTCATCCATTTAACACATCTTTGGTGGAGTTTAAATGTAAAATGGGCAAAATTCATCGTGATCGTGACTCCTCACATCAGCATGCTTGGTTACCCGACAACATTAAAACGACTTGCAAATATGTTTTAAATGGATGATTCCTCATCCATTTAAAACATCTTTGGTTGCATTTAAATGTAAAATGTGCAAAATTCCTCACGATCGTGACTCCTCATGTCAGCAGGCTTGGTTAGACGATCACAAAAAAATGACTCGCAGAGATGTTTTAAATTGATGATTCCTCATCCATTTAAAACATCTTTGGTTGCGTTTAAATGTAAAATGCACAAAATTCCTCGCGATCGTGACTCCTCACGTCAGCAGGCTTGGTTAGACGATCACAAAAAAATGACTCGCAAAGATGTTTTAAATGGATGATTCCTCATCCATTTAAAACATCTTTGGTTGCGTTTAAATGTAAAATGCGCAAAATTCCTCGCGATCGTGACTCCTCACGTCAGCAGGCTTGGTTAGACGATCACAAAAAAATGACTCGCAAAGATGTTTTAAGTGGATGATTCCTCATCCATTTAAAGCATCTTTGGTTGCGTTTAAATGTAAAATGCGCAAAATTCCTCACGATCGTGACTCCTCACGTCAGCAGGCTTGGTTAGACGATCACAAAAAACTGACTCGCAAAGATGTTTTAAATGGATGATTCCTCATCCATTTAAAACATCTTTGGTTGCGTTTAAATGTAAAATGCGCAAAATTCCTCGCGATCGTGACTCCTCACGTCAGCAGGCTTGGTTAGACGATCACAAAAAAATGACTCGCAAAGATGTTTTAAGTGGATGATTCCTCATCCATTTAAAGCATCTTTGGTTGCGTTTAAATGTAAAATGCGCAAAATTCCTCACGATCGTGACTCCTCACGTCAGCAGGCTTGGTTAGACGATCACAAAAAACTGACTCGCAAAGATGTTTTAAATGGATGATTCCTCATCCATTTAAAACATCTTTGGTTGCGTTTAAATGTAAAATGCGCAAAGTTCCTCGCGATCGTGACTCCTCACGTCGGCATGCTTGGTTAGACGATGACAAAAAAATGACTCGCAAAGATGTTTTAAATGGATGAGGAATCATCCATTTAAAACATCTTTGGTTGCGTTTAAATGTAAAATGCGCAAAGTTCCTCGCGATCGTGACTCCTCACGTCAGCATGCATGGTTAGACGATCACAAAAAAATGACTCGCAAAGATGTTTTACATGGATGATTCCTCATCCATTTAAAACATCTTTGGTGGCGTTTAAATGTAAAATGCGCAAAATTCCTCATTTTACGCAGAACTCCTCACGTCAGCATGCTTGGTTAGACAATCACAAAAAAATGACTCGCAAAGATGTTTTAAATGGATGAGGAATCATCCATTTAAAACATCTTTGGTGGAGTTTAAATGTAAAATGCGCAAAATTCCTCGCGATCGTGACTCCTCACGTCAGCAGGCTTGGTTAGACGATCACAAAAAAATGACTCGCAAAGATGTTTTAAATGGATGATTCCTCATCCATTTAAAACATCTTTGGTTGGGTTTAAATGTAAAATGCGCAAAATTCCTCGCGATCGTGACTCCTCACGTCAGCAGGCTTGGTTAGACGATCACAAAAAAATGACTCGCAAATATGTTTAAATGGATGAGGAATCATCCATTTAAAACATCTTTGGTGGAGTTTAAATGTAAAATGCGCAAAGTTCCTCGCGATCGTGACTCCTCACGTCAGCAGGCTTGGTTAGACGATCACAAAAAAATGACTCGCAAAGATGTTTTAAGTGGATGATTCCTCATCCATTTAAAACATCTTTGGTTGCGTTTAAATGTAAAATGCGCAAAATTCCTCACGATCGTGACTCCTCACGTCAGCAGGCTTGGTTAGACGATCACAAAAAAATGACTCGCAAATATGTTTAAATGGATGATTCCTCATCCATTTAAAACATCTTTGGTTGCGTTTAAATGTAAAATGTGCAAAATTCCTCGCGATCGTGACTCCTCACGTCAGCAGGCTTGGTTAGACGATCACAAAAAAATGACTCGCAAATATGTTTAAGTGGATGATTCCTCATCCATTTAAAACATCTTTGGTTGCGTTTAAATGTAAAATGCACAAAATTCCTCGCGATCGTGACTCCTCACGTCAGCAGGCTTGGTTAGACGATCACAAAAAAATGACTCGCAAAGATGTTTTAAGTGGATGATTCCTCATCCATTTAAAACATCTTTGGTTGCGTTTAAATGTAAAATGCACAAAATTCCTCGCGATCGTGACTCCTCACGTCAGCAGGCTTGGTTAGACGATCACAAAAAAATGACTCGCAAAGATGTTTTAAATGGATGATTCCTCATCCATTTAAAACATCTTTGGTTGCGTTTAAATGTAAAATGCGCAAAATTCCTCGCGATCGTGACTCCTCACGTCAGCAGGCTTGGCTAGACGATCACAAAAAAATGACTCGCAAATATGTTTAAATGGATGATTCCTCATCCATTTAAAACATCTTTGGTTGCGTTTAAATGTAAAATGCGCAAAATTCCTCGCGATCGTGACTCCTCACATCAGCAGGCTTGGTTAGACGATCACAAAAAAATGACTCGCAAAGATGTTTTAAGTGGATGATTCCTCATCCATTTAAAGCATCTTTGGTTGCGTTTAAATGTAAAATGCGCAAAATTCCTCACGATCGTGACTCCTCACATCAGCAGGCTTGGTTAGACGATCACAAAAAAATGACTCGCAAAGATGTTTTAAGTGGATGATTCCTCATCCATTTAAAGCATCTTTGGTTGCGTTTAAATGTAAAATGCGCAAAATTCCTCACGATCGTGACTCCTCACGTCAGCAGGCTTGGTTAGACGATCACAAAAAACTGACTCGCAAAGATGTTTTAAGTGGATGATTCCTCATCCATTTAAAACATCTTTGGTTGCGTTTAAATGTAAAATGCGCAAAATTCTTCACGATCGTGACTCCTCAAGCATGCTTGGTTAGACGATCACAAAAAAATGACTCGCAAAGATATTTTAAGTGGATGATTCCTCATCCATTTAAAACATCTTTGGTTGCGTTTAAATGTAAAATGCGCAAAATTCCTCGCGATCGTGACTCCTCACGTCAGCAGGCTTGGTTATACGATCACAAAAAAATGACTCGCAAAGATGTTTTAAATGGATGATTCCTCATCCATTTAAAACATCTTTGGTTGCGTTTAAATGTAAAATGCGCAAAGTTCCTCGCTATCGTGACTCCTCACGTCAGCATGCTTGGTTAGACGATCACAAAAAAATGACTCGCAAAGATGTTTTAAATGGATGAGGAATCATCCATTTAAAACATCTTTGGTTGCGTTTAAATGTAAAATGCGCAAAGTTCCTCGCGATCGTGACTCCTCACGTCAGCATGCATGGTTAGACGATCACAAAAAAATGACTCTCAAAGATGTTTTACATGGATGATTCCTCATCCATTTAAAACATCTTTGGTGGCGTTTAAATGTAAAATGCGCAAAATTCCTCATTTTACGCAGGACTCTTCACGTCAGCATGCTTGGTTAGACAATCACAAAAAAATGACTCGCAAAGATGTTTTAAATGGATGAGGAATCATCCATTTAAAACATCTTTGGTGGAGTTTAAATGTAAAATGCGCAAAATTCCTCGCGATCGTGACTCCTCACGTCAGCAGGCTTGGTTAGACGATCACAAAAAAATGACTCGCAAAGATGTTTTAAGTGGATGATTCCTCATCCATTTAAAACATCTTTGGTTGGGTTTAAATGTAAAATGCGCAAAATTCCTCGCGATCGTGACTCCTCACGTCAGCAGGCTTGGTTAGACGATCACAAAAAAATGACTCGCAAAGATGTTTTAAGTGGATGATTCCTCATCCATTTAAAACATCTTTGGTGGCGTTTAAATGTAAAATGCGCAAAATTCCTCGCGATCGTGACTCCTCACGTCAGCATGCTTGGTTAGACGATCACAAAAAAATGACTCGCAAAGATGTTTTAAGTGGATGATTCCTCATCCATTTAAAACATCTTTGGTTGCGTTTAAATGTAAAATGCGCAAAATTCCTCGCGATCGTGACTCCTCACGTCAGCAGGCTTGGTTAGACGATCACAAAAAAATGACTCGCAAATATGTTTAAATGGATGATTCCTCATCCATTTAAAACATCTTTGGTTGCGTTTAAATGTAAAATGCGCAAAATTCCTCACGATCGTGACTCCTCACGTCGGCATGCTTGGTTAGACGATCACAAAAAAATGACTCGCAAAGATGTTTTAAATGGATGATTCCTCATCCATTTAAAACATCTTTGGTTGCGTTTAAATGTAAAATGAGCAAAATTCCTCGCGATCGTGACTCCTCACGTCAGCAGGCTTGGTTAGACGATCACAAAAAAATGACTCGCAAATATGTTTAAATGGATGATTCCTCATCCATTTAAAACATCTTTGGTTGCGTTTAAATGTAAAATGCGCAAAATTCCTCGCGATCGTGACTCCTCACGTCAGCAGGCTTGGTTAGACGATCACAAAAAAATGACTCACAAAGATGTTTTAAGTGGATGATTCCTCATCCATTTAAAACATCTTTGGTTGCGTTTAAATGTAAAATGCGCAAAATTCCTCGCGATCGTGACTCCTCACGTCAGCAGGCTTGGTTAGACGATCACAAAAAAATGACTCGCAGAGATGTTTTAAATGGATGATTCCTCATCCATTTAAAACATCTTTGGTTGCGTTTAAATGTAAAATGCGCAAAATTCCTCGCGATCGTGACTCCTCACGTCAGCAGGCTTGGTTAGACGATCACAAAAAAATGACTCGCAAATATGTTTAAATGGATGATTCCTCATCCATTTAAAACATCTTTGGTTGCGTTTAAATGTAAAATGCGCAAAATTCCTCGCGATCGTGACTCCTCACGTCAGCATGCTTGGTTAGACGATCACAAAAAAATGACTCGCAAAGATGTTTTAAGTGGATGATTCCTCATCCATTTAAAGCATCTTTGGTTGCGTTTAAATGTAAAATGCGCAAAATTCCTCACGATCGTGACTCCTCACGTCAGCAGGCTTGGTTAGACGATCACAAAAAAATGACTCACAAAGATCTTTTAAGTGGATGATTCCTCATCCATTTAAAGCATCTTTGGTTGGGTTTAAATGTAAAATGCGCAAAATTCCTCGCGATCGTGACTCCTCACGTCAGCATGCTTGGTTAGACGATCACAAAAAAATGACTCGCAAAGATGTTTTAAATGGATGATTCCTCATCCATTTAAAACATCTTTGGTTGCGTTTAAATGTAAAATGCGCAAAATTCCTCGCGATCGTGACTCCTCATGTCAGCATGCTTGGTTAGACGATCACAAAAAAATGACTCGCAAAGATGTTTTACATGGATGATTCCTCATCCATTTAAAGCATCTTTGGTTGCGTTTAAATGTAAAATGCGCAAAATTCCTCGTTTTACGCAGGACTCCTCACGTCAGCATGCATGGTTAGACAATCACAAAAAAATGACTCGCAAAGATGTTTTAAATGGATGATTCCTCATCCATTTAAAACATCTTTGGTGGAGTTTAAATGTAAAATGGGCAAAATTCGTCGTTTTACGCAGGACTCCTCACGTCAGCATGCATCTTTGGCTCTCCAACGGGAGATTGAGAGACCAGCTTTGGACTGGTTTCCTCTCCACTTGGTGACAGTGGGGAGGAAAAACTGCCTGTAAACGAGGACAAACCTCCGGTAGAACCAGGCTCAGGAGGGGACAGTCAACTGCCGGGACTGGTTGGTGGGGTTAACAGAGGTGGAGCAAGACGAGGCTACATCAGGTGAGGAAGCCGTAGCGTCTCTCCTCTGGAACAAGTGGAACCATTTCTTCTTTACGTACTTTCTTACTTTTCCAGGAGCGCTTTTCTTCTCCAGGATGATTTCTCAGCTCGTGGATGGTTTCTGATGCTGCTGCTGAAACGAACTGAAACTTGCTGTTGCTCACCCCTATTTATAGAAAAACATCAAAGGATTCTTAAGATCTATGACATCATCACTCCCTAAGCCAATGAGATTGTCGCTTTGGAGCGTGATGTCACAGGAGGCGGGCCACGCCCCCCGCCGCCATGACAGCTTCAGCTATGGTTCGTACGTGTTGTGTAGTCGGTTGCAACGTTAGATCTCACGATCGTGAAGGCAAGAAACTGGATAATGGGCTCTTTTCATCGTTTTCCATCCTGGCGGCGACGTGAGGGATCCCATGTATCCGATATCACCAAACAAAGACGCCAGGCATGGATTGCAGCGGTGAGACGAGCGGATATCGAGTTCCGTGCAATCTCCAGCTTTTTGTTGGTTTGCTCGCGGCATTTTCTCTCCGGTGAGTTCTAAATTAATTCATATCACTATTAAAAGGCTTTTAGTGTTTTTTCTCAATGCGCTGCGGTCATAGATAATGAGATAAAACATGCTAACGTGTGATGCTGCACAACCACGTCATGTCGACTGAGTAGCTTTTGATTTGGCATTATTTCAGGCAAACCAGCATATGAAATGGATGTAACAAATCCAGACTGGGCACCAACACTGGGGCACGACGACAAACCTGTGTCAGACTCGGACCGGCACGCAAGGCGTATGCAACAGAAGCGAAAAAGAGCACCCATTGCAGGTAAACACCCCCCCTCCAAAAACATACTAAATTGCTCTTATGGTACACTAATCCACACATAACTTAAAGATGAATCACACACCTGTCATTGGAATATTGGTGTACATTAACCTTTTGTCTATGCACTATTTTTATCTTACAGGCTTGATGATCGATGAAGGTCTGACAGAAGAACAACAACAAAATAAACATGTCATGGAGGCAGTGGACAGCAATTGTGTTGGACAAGTGGAGGTTGACGTACCAGCTGCAAATGTGGACAGTGGTGATGGAGTGACAGCGTCACGGAAGCTGAAGGGCAGACGAAGGATTGTGTGTGCAGTCAACAGGGCAGAGCAGAAATAAACCGGCTGTTGGAGGAGAACAGACTGCTTCGAGCACAGTTGCAAAAGACAGAGCTGAATGAAACTTTCTTAAAGGACGATACCGAAAAAGTAAGATATTACACTGGACTACATTGTTATGCTGTCTTAATGTCCCTCTTCAACACTGTCAAAGATTTCCTGCCAATATCAAAGAAACTGACAGGTTTCCAAATGCTCTTACTCACACTAATGCGTCTGAGACTTGATCTTCCAGTCCAGCATCTTTTCATCTATTCGATGTGTCCCACAAAACACTGTCTTCTGTCTTCACCGATACCATTGATGTTTTGTATGCCCGCTTAGGAGCACTGGTGCACTGGCCTGAGAGGCACTGTCTGCAGGCGACAATGCCTCCACAGTTTACTGAAACTTTTGGAAAACGAGTAGCCATCATTGTTGACTGTTTTGAGATTCGAACAGAAAGACCATCTAATTTAAAGGCACGCGCACAAACATACTCTCATTACAAGGGTACACACACCATAAAATACCTCATCGGGATTACACCCCATGGAGCTATTTCTTTCATTTCCAGGGGATGGGGGGGTCGTGCATCAGATAAACACATCACAGAGAGATGTGGAATTCTTCAAAAGCTGTTACCAGGGGACGTAGTATTGGCTGACAGAGGCTTTGACATCAGAGATGCTGCAGGAATGATGTGTGCACAGGTCAAGATTCCAGCTTTCACAAAAGGCTACGACGTGCCCACCTTAGAATTCATGTTGAGCGAGTAGCAGGTAGTTTGCGCAACAAGTTCAAAATGTTACACACTACAATGCCAATCCGATTACTCTTATCATGTGACGATTGATAAGATCGTTAAGGTTTGCTGTGTTTTTGTTAATATGTGCCCCAGTGTTGTTGTCAAACCAGGGCCAAATGACACTTGCTCCTGTTGAGTATTCTTAAAGCTGTTTTTTTGGATGTACAGTACATTGTAAATAGTTGTACTTTGTGTGAAGTTGTTTTAATAAAACAAAAAAGAATAGTATATTTGTTTGTTTTTCTTTATTATAGATCTATTCACATGTACACAGCAATCAGATCAACTGAAGATGCCATTGCTACAACGCTCCACACCACCATCTCTCACCTGGAAGTGCAGGGCCGTTACGCCAGGCTGCTCTTTGTTGACTTTAGCTCTGCTTTCAATACGATACTCCCGGACAGACTAATAGATAAACTGCTGGAAATTGGACTTCCTTCCACCACCTGCCGCTGGATCAGAGACTTCCTCTCAGACCGTGTACAGAGAGTTAGAGTGGGGCCTCATCTTTCCTCAGCCCTCAGCCTCAACACCGGCTCTCCACAAGGCTGTGTACTGAGTCCCCTACTGTACACTCTGTACACACATGACTGTGTTAGTTCCCACCCAGACAACACAGTCATCAAGTTTGCAGATGATACCACTGTGGTGGGGCTCATCTCAGGGGGAGATGAGACTGCATACAGAGCTGAAGTTCAGAGGCTGTCAGATTGGTGTGCAGACAACAACCTGGACCTCAATACCACCAAAACAAAAGAACTGGTAGTTGACTTCAGAAGGAGGAAGTCCGAGCTGCAGCCTGTCAGCATCAACGGGGAGTGCGTGGAAAGGGTCTCCAGTTTCAAGTTTCTGGGTGTGCACATAGACACAGACCTCCAATGGAGCTCTAACACCTCTGCGGTCTTAAAGAAGGCCCAACAGCGTCTCCACTTTCTGAGAATCCTCAGAAAAATGGACCTGAAGAAGGAGCTGCTGACCGTCTTCTACCGCTGCTCCATTGAAAGTGTGCTGACATATTGCATCGGTGTGTGGTTCTCCAGCTGCACCACAGCACACAGAAAGGCACTCCAGAGGGTCATCAACATGGCCCAAAAAATCATTGGACATCCTCTTCCCTCCCTGAAGGACCTGTACAGCACTCGCTGTCTCAAGAGGGCACGCAGCATCCTACGGGACTGCACACACCCAGGACACCGGGTGTTTAAGCTGCTGCCGTCTGGCAGGAGGTTCAGGCTGCTGAGGTCCCGAACAAATAGACTCAAGGACAGCTTTTACAACAGGGCAATAGCCCTGATCAATGTAAATAGCTGACCTGACTGGATACCTCCCTGGACTTTTTAGGGGGGAGGTAACAATGTTTAAAACGATAACAATAATATTTATATTTATAACAAGGTGCAATAATAATTAATGTGCAATAATAACAGTGTGCAATACACATACACTTATTCTTCTTTTTTATACTAAGTTAATATACTGTGTTGTGTTGTTTGTTACGTTGTGATGTGTCATATCGTGTCGTGTTGTGTTATATGTAGTGCCGACGTAGGACAGTTTTTCCAATTTCATTGTACTACTGTACTATGTATGACTGTGCAATGACAATAAAGAGTTATCTTATCTTATCTTATCTTATCTTAATCACATAAAAATGAAATGCAAACTATTTACATCGCACCACACAGCTGTCATCAATCTTTAACCACAACATGAAACATTACAGGCTATTTAGAGCAGCACGTTGTTTCGAGAAGTATTTCCCAACAAGTTCAGGAAGGCACACTTTACGAAAGAAGTCTTGTGCTTGCTTTAAGCGCGGTTTCCAGAAATCCACAGCAGGGAAGACGCGAATCACAGCAAGGTCTCTCTGTGTCCACACAACGAGGTCACAGTGGTTGGCGCCCGTAACAATTTTTTCAAAGTACCGTCTCTTGGCGTCTTGCACAATCGGTCGCGATACAGCCCTTTGTCTTTTGCGCTGATTTTGAGCATGGTTCTGGCAGTCCCGAATCCAACACTCCAACACTGTGTGCTTGTTTTGCTTTCTGGCCTACTGACATGGCGCCGTGATCCCACAATGCACTGCGGCGTGATGTCAACTCCAAAGCCCTATTTTTTTTTAAACTGTTTTCAAACTTAACTTAAAATTTCAGTGTTTTATTTGTATATTTGTATATTGCAAAATCACAATAATCTTCCAATTTAGAACTACAAGTAAAAAAAATTTATTTTCATAAACCACGCAGAGCCGCACCATAAGGACTAAAGAGCCGCGTGCGGTTGCCGACCCCTGATCTAAAGGGTTTAACAAAAAGCTTCCTGCTGGAAAATGAAATGTCCCCACTGGGTGATCGTGGCTCAAGAGTTGGGGGTTCGCCTTGTAATCGGAAGGTTGCTGGTTTGAGCCCCGGCTTGGACAGTCTTGGTCGTTGTGTCCTTGGGTAAGACACTTCACCCGTTGCCTACTGGTGGTGGTCAGAGGGCCCGGTGGCATCAGTATCCGGCAGCCTCGCCTCTGTTAGTGAAAGTGAAACATGCTTTCATCTGTTTTTGGTAATGTGCTGGAAAAGCTTGAAAATCGACCTTGAATGTGCTTAAAAAGTGCTTACAGTTATTATTACAGTTTATAGCAGGACTTTCATGGCAACAGCTAATCTTTATTTTGTTTACTGGGAAATGAAATGCTGCCAATTCACAAAGCTGTGTTTCAGCCGCACTTCCTGTTATAGACTTGTGATGCACACAGGCTCTGTTCCAGCACTCAGCATGTTCTTCCTCATTTTCTCCACCAGGGGGAGTTCCTAAACTATGACATCCTGATAGGAGTGAACCAGGCAGAGGGGCTGAAGTTTGTGGACGACAGTGAGGACAACGACGGCATCTCAGCTGCGGCGTTCGACTACACCATCTCCAACTTTGTTGACAACCTCTACGGATACCCAGAGGGTGAGGACGCCACCTCTGTACACTGCCACTTTTTCAGTTATTCCATTTAACAGCCTCCTCTCACTTAACTGCATTTTGCAGCATCATCAGGTTTTGTCTTATTAGGAGCCGCGTTTGTTGATCTGTTATTTTTTTTTCTGTTTGCTGTATTCATTAAAATAAACGGATAATCATCAAAATGACAAATGTGGACAATTATCAAAGCTTACATTACAGTTCTGACAGCTTGAGTTCACATGAATTTTCAAAAGAATATAAAAACCTGTGAAAGTGCTTTAAGCGTTTAAAACATGCGAGTAAAGAATGGAATCAGTAACATGTGAGCCCAGTGAAGTGCATCAAACAAGACAAGCGTGCTAAAGAGAGCCACTCATCCACATCACGGCGTGTCTGCGCCTTAACCTTTGAGGCTCTGTGGGCAGTAATGCTATCATCCCCCAGGTAGTCGGCTCCCAGTCTCAGTGTCTGTGTTTCTGACAGATCGGCCTGCGAACCCCTCACAGCCGGACCACAGTCACAGTACAGACATGTTTGGATAATGCAGTCATGCTTCCTCTCTGTGCCTGTCACTCGTTCTGTTATCTGAAAGACTTTTTTTTTCCTCTCTAGATTTCTCACTCGCTTCCTGGCTCTTGGTTCATCTGCAAAGTAACAGCACTGCTGTTACTTTGCTCTTAGCAGTTTTTCACTTTTATCTTTCTTCCCCCTCCTTTTGTCCCCTCCTGTGCTTCTTCACCAGGCAAAGACATCCTGAGGGAGACCATTAAGTTCATGTACACAGACTGGGCGGACAGGGACAACGGAGACATGCGGCGGAAGACTCTGTTGGCCCTGTTTACGGACCACCAGTGGGTGGCACCAGCTGTGGCCACTGCCAAACTCCATGCTGAGTTTCAGTCCCCAGTTTACTTTTACACGTTCTACCACCACTGCCAGACGGAGACGCGGCCCGAGTGGGCCGACGCCGCGCACGGAGACGAGATACCTTACGTGTTCGGCGTACCGATGATCGGTGCCACGGACCTGTTCCCGTGCAACTTCTCCAAGAACGATGTGATGCTGAGCGCTGTGGTCATGACTTACTGGACTAACTTCGCAAAGACTGGGTAGGCCTCATGTCGTAGTAGTTTAAACTGTACACGTTACTGTATGTTCTCTGACAGCCTTCTAGTCATCTTGAATACTTGAATCTGGGTTGCTAGTTTAATTCTCGTGTGGCTTTGAAGAATTGAACATACTGGTTGACCAAAAGCATCCAGATCCCAGAGCAGCCGGTTGGTCTTAGATAGTTTAAAGGCTGCACAGAGAATGGGCCTCCTGTCTGTATTCAGTGTATTGATGCCACATGTTACTTATAATGGAGACTGAATATAACTTTGAACTGAAACGTTTAACCTTTATGCTCCACCAGGGACCCCAACCTGCCCGTCCCTCAGGACACCAAGTTCATTCATACCAAGCCCAACCGCTTCGAGGAGGTCATCTGGACCAAGTTCAACTCGAAGGACAAGCAGTACCTTCACATCGGTCTGAAACCTCGTGTCAGAGACAACTACAGAGCTAACAAAGTGGCCTTTTGGCTGGAATTAGTCCCTCATCTTCACAGCCTGCACGACGTGCTCTTTCCCACCACTACGCGCTCCCCTGCAGGCCGTGATCCCGGCACCACGAGGCCTCGAACCACTCGTCATCCTTACCCTACCTTCCCGTCAGATCCCGAGCCCGAGGGCTCAGAGCGCCCGCCCCAGGACCTCTTTCCCGGAGACACCCGCGACTACTCCACTCTCATTTGACACGCCTCCCTCCTGTTCTTCTCTAAAAATTCCCGATCTGCTGAGCAGTTTGGAGGGGGGAGGCGTATACTAAACATATAACTATGAAAACACTGATATCTTTCATTCTACCAGCATTTTTAGGTGCCAAGTAAGTACTGCTGTGTTTCATTTCTCATCGAGGGAGCAGAAAAACGAAAGAAAAATAAAGTATCGCTATTTACCGTCAACTAACAGAGTTCTGTCATGTTCTCGTGACAAAGTGCCAAACTGGCCTCAGTCGTGTTTTCCTTTCTTTCATCTTCTCTTTTTTTGTTGTTTTGTTTGAAGCATTTGTTTAATTGTTGTTTTTTATTGTGTGGAAATAATTTTTCTGAAAATATAGATATAGAGAAATGATATTATATATAGTTCTATATAAAATGTGTACAAAGGAGAAAGTATATAAAAGGGTTTTCTCAGTGGGGGATCTATGCATGAATTATTTTTAAAGACGCGGGGAAAAGGACACTGTACCTGTCGATGCACGTTTCCCAAAATCTAAATGAGTCATATCGCTCCATGTTTGCTACTTTTGGTTTTTGGTTTTCTCCCGCAGAGTAAGAGCATCGCAGGAGCTCCTGAAGTCAAACGACGCCTCCCAGCACTCATTTATTAAAACGGAGTCGATGCCAAAAGTCTTAAACGTTAGAATCAAAGCAACAGCTGTGAACTCAGTCATGGTGTCATGTGCAGCCTTCATCTTACTGTCACTACTTTTTCATTTTAGGGTACGTGAGGTAAAGCGTCCGTCGATGTAGCTTGACTGTACAAAATTATTTTTCTACGTTATTAACAAAACAGAGCAGAGACTGATGCTGCTCCTGTCTGACCCCCTTATGTCGTGTGTGTGTGTGTGTGTGTGTGTGTGTGTGTGTGTGTGTGTGTGTGTGTGTGTGTGTGTGTGTGTGTGGCAGTCGCTGTGTGAGTGTGATATCACATCTGCATCACTCAAGCGTAGGCGGGCCCGCGTCAGACAACAATAAACAAAAAGCAGAAAAAGGCCAACAGTAAAAACTCAGACTCCAGCATGAGCTCCTTCCTGCTGCTTAACCAATCACCTTCCTCCATATCATCACTGCTCCCTCCCTCCTCCTCTCTCCATCCTACACCACCTTTGTTATTTAACACCGACCCCCCCAATCTGATAATCAGACAAATTCCCAAACACCTGACTTCACTGTGTCGACACCGTTCCTGACTATTTCTGACCTCAGGTCAGCTCTGCTATTATCCTCACATTAAGGGTTCGTTCACCTGCCTGCAGATGATCTGTGAGCTCGTCGGTTGTAAATTAAACTCTAAGCACACTGAGGGTAACCGGGAGGCGTTCAGGGCCTGCAGTGCAGAGCTGCAACATGACAAAAAGGGATGGGGGCTCAGATCTCCTGAACAGGGTGGAAACAACACGGTGGGTTTGTGCTGTTTGTGATTCCTGCTCCGTCACTCTGGTGGAGACGACTGCAGCTCAGCAGCGCTCCCTGCTGATCCTCTGATGAAGATGTCAACAGTATGTAAACTGAGCTGATGTGCTGCTGTTTGAGCCCACGTGGTAGCGTACGTCCAGTATGGGAGAACTTAGTCACCGGTGCTGTCTTTGCTTGTGCTCTAGCTTTAGCCTGTTTGATTGTTTGTTTTCTATTTTATTACTGCCTAAAAGGGGAGGTGGGGGAAACACATGCCTGACTTCTCCTGTCAGAGGTTTTGTAAGCTCACTGGAAGGGAAACGTGCACAATGTAAATCATAAAACAACTGACTGGGGCTGTGCTGCAGGTGGATCAGTGCTGTGGACAGTAGCTGTGGAAAAGAGACTGGACAAAGACTCTCAGCCTTAAATACAGGACAGAGGATGATCCGATCATCTTTCAGCTAACAGTGTCGAGCAGAAGGACGGCCGGCTGATGCGTCCGTACGAACCCTTTTGTACTCACTCCTGTGTATAAGGAGGCGGCGAGGGGTTGTGTAGTTAACCTCAGCACCACACAGCTACAGCAGAGGAGAGAACACAAACGAGTCCTTTCATTCGGCTCTGTTCTTTCTCCTTGTCTGTTTTATAAGCTAACACTAGAGGGCGGCATTGTGGCACATTCAGCGCTCACTCTGAGGTCACTGGACAGAGAAGAAAATACCAAACTGGGAGACGGATGGAGACGAAACATCTGGAAGATCAGAACTGTACATTTTTAAGTGTAAGAAAAAAAACAGACAAAATATTTGTAAATATTAAGTTTCTTGTTTATTTTATGTTTTGTTTGTTTGTTTTTTGGAGTGAATGAATGATATGCTTATTTTGTGATGACAAAAGACAACAGGTGCAGTTTGTAATGAGAAGAAAAAAATGGCCGTTAGCTAGAGGTTTCAAATGAGTTCATCCTTACCACCGATCAGTTTTGTCTTTGTTTCTTCAACATTTATTTTATTTTTGTCATAACGTTGATCGTTATCATGTGACCATCCTGTAGCAGGAAGGTCGCTGTAGCAGAAGTCATCTCCACTGAAGCCCCCTCACAGCAGAGGGCCAGTCATGCTGTTTATTAGAATTTGCTAGTTTTCAGTGAGAAAAAACATTTTCATCAAGTTTTAAATCCTTTCGTTGCTCTTTTCTCTGCGATTGTCATAAAATCGTCGTCCTCTTTTCAAGCCTTAGCTCGCTTTTATTTTGAAAAATGAGTCTTGTGATCAGAGATGAATCTGTGCTGCATGATGTGCGTAACATCAGAGCGATAAAAGCCAGCTTTGCCTTTCAGTGATTCGCAGTAAGGACATAAATGACCTAAACTGAGACTGAAAAAAGTGCAGTCAGTTAAATGTTAGCTCACCTAACATGTAGCAGTGTTTACATGTAGCCATGTTTGACAGACTCCAGGGCTTTGATACCATAAGATGCCTCATATCCTCACAGACTCATGAGATCACACAGGTGGTCTGACCTGCTCGTGTCACACTGTGCTGTCTGTCTGTCCGTTGTTTTTCTCCTGCAGTGATGTTATGTAGCAGAAAAACAGTTGGATGCTGGAAAAGTGCAGAGCGATGGGTGACGTGTGGAGAACATCACAGTCTGTGTGTGTTCAACAGCTGTTAGAGCCACACTTTGTCCTTTCTGTGGTATAACTGCTGGATTTATTTTATTCCAACACTTAGAAACTGTCAGCAAAGCAAAACTTCATGATTGGATGATCCTGTGTCACGTCCACAGTGTCAAACGTGCACAGAGACAGTGACACCCACAGAGAAACCCTCAGCTTGGTGTCCATTGCAAATCTGCACCTGTTGTCTTCTTTCTACTTTCTTTGTTGAACTCAGAAACTCGAGACTTGAGATGAAGAAAAATGTTAAATAATGGAATAAAAAAAAGATGATTATTAAAAAAAGTAAAGTAAAATTATATAAATAAATGAGGTGATGATATTTCTGTTTACTTTAGAAGTTATTATACACTGTATGCTGTGATTCTGATCTGGGAAACATTAAAGACATTCATAGCCAGACTGCTGACTTTGTGTTTTTATTCAGTCGCCTAACAGAAGTGCAGTAAGAAACGATTTAGCCCATCCTGATTTCTTAGCTGTTTGCATATTTGCCACACTTACGTGTTTCAGATCGTGAAGCAAATTTTTATGATAGATAAAGATGACCAGAGTCAGTGTAAAATAAAGCTTTTACATGTATTGCTGGGAGGTCGGCAGCTCCCTCCACTGCTTGGCCCTCTGTGAAAAACAACTGGGATCCAGCTTCCCTGTGATGCTGAATTATATAAGCGGAAGAACATAAATAGATAGAAGGATGGATGATTGTATTTTGTGTACAATCGTTGAAGTGTAAAAAGGGTTGGCCCTCCGTGGTGCCCTAAGCAAAGTTTGATTTTTGGAGCCCTTTAATAGTGCCAATAATAGTGATTAATGATCACCTACTATAAATGTATTTCATTTTCTAATGTTGATGTTGTTGTAATCCACAGTGAAAAATGTCATAAAAACAGAGAGAAACAATAGATCAAACCTGAGAGCTGCACAGTTGCAGCAGTGTGGTTTACGTCATTCTGTTGTCAGCCTGTTTTACACATCGGTGGTTTCTTATTGACATGTAAAAAGATCTGAAATCGTAGTAAATTCAGCTGCTATTGTGGGCTGGGGATGATTTACACTTAACATTTTAATAACTGGGTACTGAATGTCATAGGCCCAATGTTCCCTCTAATTTTTCACGTGTCTGAGCGAACACACAAACTCCCTGAGCGATCCCTTGGACCAATGAGCGACATCAGACGTGTGCACTGTGGTCACGCCGGCATCGAATCCATCCAAGTTTCATGGTTTATTAAAAGAATCAAATTACAGCGTTTACATTTATGTTAGACTACTTTTAATTAACTGCTTTAGCCCATTTACCATGAAAATTAAAAAAAAATCTTGTTCATGACCTGTGCAGTATGTTAACACTATTGGAAGTAAAAATAACTTGAACTCCAATTTCGAAAACACAACTTTCTTTTTTCTTTTATACAGCTCTGACTTGTATCATGAGTCTGTGGTCTGGGAGAGAGTCCTGTAACTCTCTGTCTACAAAATATAGTAAATAATGACCAATGCTGAGCAATTAATTATATAGTTACTTCTTCAAAAAAGTAACTCAGTTTGGCAAACAAAGTTTTTTGCAGCTATTTTTTTAAATGCAGCCAAGGCGTTTTTAAATAAACATTTCAAACTATTTACAGAACAATCAGCTGTTCTGCATCAAATCTGATGCCACACAAATTATTTGTTCCCCTCCAAAAAATAATTTCTGTCCACTATGAGATAAAGGAAAAGAACAACAGCCTGATGCAGGCCTGACAGCAGGAGATGTATCACTCCTGTAACACCTGTAGCATTCATTGTTCTGACACACACAACAAAACTATTGACTACACTACACACTAACTACACAAGACTTGCGCTAAACGTTGCAAATCTCTCACATCTCAAAGCACCGCCATCACTCCTAAAACTTCCCCCCGTTTCTTAACAACTAGACGCCACGTTGCCATATCATTCTTTGATATGCCGACATGGTACTTTTTTGGACGAATAGGAAAGGCAGAGGGGGGTGGGGTTTGTTTTTGCTCACAGGTGGAGAGCGCTTTCGAGTGTTTTCCTTATAAAACGCCGTTTTTACCGTTTCTTCCTGCAGTAAATATAAACAACGATAGTATTCAGAAAGAAAACAAAACATTGCAGATGTTTTTATCACAACTCTGGTTTTACGTGGTCTATCAACACAATTTAAAAACTGGTGTAAAGTCCCCAATTTTTCCGTCAATTGTTCCGTCTGTCCTGCTCACATCTCCAATGGTTGTACACGTTGTCATTAACATGGCTTCACTCCACATCAGCCACGCCGCTTTGCCAGCTAAAACACTGGTGTCGGCACATAAGGACGCTGTCATAGCCTGCCAACAACGTTGATTAGCTGCGCATATACGCATTATTGGCTGGACTATGGGATAAGGTGGCATCGTTCCCATATGGGAGCAGCCAGTCACTTACTGACCAACACTGCAAAACAGAATTGTTAAAGTATTAATTTTAATTTCAATTCAGGTTAGATTTTTTTTGGTGCGCAACGCAGAATTTCTGTGCGCAGAGACTGTGCCAGCAGTGCGCAATTGCGCACGTGCGCAGCTTAGAGGGAACATTGCATAGGCCCACTAAAAGTTACAAAATAAGCTACTATCAAATACATTTTCTGTAAACACATCAGAAGGTTCTTTATGTGGCAAAAAGTTAGATCTATACAAAATGTTGCAGGGAAACAGAGAAGGAGCTCGTATAGGTTTGAGTTTTATTCACATCTATTGTGCAGGTACAAATAGCAGAGTGGAAAACTTTATACTTTGTGTTTGCAAACATTAATTTATGAAGATTAATTAACATGAGTGTAGCACAAAGTAAAGGTGAAAGCAGTATTCTGACATGACAGTGCAATCAAAACACATTTTGCCACAACAATCTGTGAATAATTGTGACAAACAACTGTCACTTTAATATTGGACAGACTAGTTGTGCAGCCCTAACCTGAAATCTGCTGTTTGTTCTGAATGAAAAACGTTAGTCTTTGGTAAACATTTTAATCCCATTTATAGATGCGATATGTTATTTCAGTTAAGACTAAATGTTACCACACGTTCCCATCATTAGAGCGCATTTAAAGTGTGGAGAAGTCTGTGAAGGTTCTCAGTCATCCAGGTCATCGTAGTCTAAGGAGCTTGGAAAGAAAAGCGTCTGGACTTCTTTGAGTTACTTGAAGACGTTTCACCTCTCATCCGAGAAGCTTCTTCAGTTCTAAGGGTCAAATGGTGGAGAGTCCAAGCTGTATTGAAGAATTTCTAACTTCATGTAGGCTAAACAGCGGCCTAGAATTAGACTCAAAATCCTGCACTTGCCCAAAATAAAGGGGGCATTAATGTACCAGATTCTACAGAACACCAGAAATAACTGCTAAGATGGGTCCAACACATCTGAGTTCATGCTGGAGGAACTGTGGGACACACTCTGCCAACCACACTCATATATTCTGGCTCTGCCCTAAACTCTGTGTATTCTGGAGGCAGATATTTGATGCTCTCAAAGACATTTTCCAAGGTAAATATTCCACTAAGTCCTACAGCAGCAGTGTTGGGAAGGATTGCAGAACATATTGACTGCAAAGCCAAAAGTTACCTGCTAAATATATGACTCACTGCAGCCCTAAAATGCATAACTATCAGATGGTTAAAACCAGATATAATCTATGGATCCATGTCTGTCTGATGGAACAAATTACATACTCAGACTACAGAAACAAGTCTTTGAGAAATGGTGGGGACCCATGTTACCTTTCCTATTACAATGAAGAACACCACCTAGTTTTGTGAGCCCTCTCTCTCTCCACACACACACACACACACACACACACACACACACACACACACACACACACACACACACACACACACACAGCATGTTATGCCAGTTTCAGCTGAAACTATGTTTCAAACCATAATCCGGGTTTTTAGTTCACCATTTATGAGGTTTCAAGAAGAAAATAAAAGACAGATCTGAATGTTTGAAAATGTTTTGGAAAGATTCTGTAAAGATGAGATGAAAAATACTCAAAGGATAAATTTAATTGGTTTATTATTTAGATAAGAATAACAAGCAAGTAAAGGAAGAAACAAGGTAAAATGAAGTAATAATGAAAGAAGTTAAACAAGTAAATGAAGAAACAAGGTAAAATGAAGTAATAATGAAAGAAGTTAAACAAGTAAATGAAGAAACAAGGTAAAATGAAGAAATAATGAAAGAAGTTAAACAAGTAAATGAAGAAACAAGGTAAAATGAAGTAATAATGAAAGAAGTTGAACAAGTAAATGAAGAAACAAGGTAAAATGAAGTAATAATGAAAGAAGTTAAACAAGTAAATGAAGAAACAAGGTAAAATGAAGTAATAATGAAAGAAGTTGAACAAGTAAAAGAAGAAACAAGGTAAAATGAAGTAATAATGAAAGAAGTTAAACAAGTAAATGAAGAAACAAGGTAAAATGAAGTAATAGTGAAAGAAGTTGAACAAGTAAATGAAGAAACAAGGTAAAATGAAGTAATAATGAAAGAAGTTGAACAAGTAAAAGAAGAAACAAGGTAAAATGAAGTAATAATGAAAGAAGTTAAACAAGTAAATGAAGAAACAAGGTAAAATGAAGTAATAATGAAAGAAGTTAAACAAGTAAATGAAGAAACAAGGTAAAATGAAGTAATAATGAAAGAAGTTAAACAAGTAAATGAAGAAACAAGGTAAAATGAAGTAATAATGAAAGAAGTTGAACAAGTAAATGAAGAAACAAGGTAAAATGAAGTAATAATGAAAGAAGTTAAACAAGTAAATGAAGAAACAAGGTAAAATGAAGTAATAATGAAAGAAGTTGAACAAGTAAAAGAAGAAACAAGGTAAAATGAAGTAATAATGAAAGAAGTTAAACAAGTAAATGAAGAAACAAGGTAAAATGAAGTAATAGTGAAAGAAGTTGAACAAGTAAATGAAGAAACAAGGTAAAATGAAGTAATAATGAAAGAAGTTGAACAAGTAAAAGAAGAAACAAGGTAAAATGAAGTAATAATGAAAGAAGTTAAACAAGTAAATGAAGAAACAAGGTAAAATGAAGTAATAATGAAAGAAGTTAAACAAGTAAATGAAGAAACAAGGTAAAATGAAGTAATAATGAAAGAAGTTAAACAAGTAAATGAAGAAAAAAGGTAAAATGAAGTAATAATGAAAGAAGTTAAACAAGTAAATGAAGAAACAAGGTAAAATGAAGTAATAATGAAAGAAGTTAAACAAGTAAATGAAGAAAAAAGGTAAAATGAAGTAATAATGAAAGAAGTTAAACAAGTAAATGAAGAAACAAGGTAAAATGAAGTAATAATGAAAGAAGTTAAACAAGTAAATGAAGAAAAAAGGTAAAATGAAGTAATAATGAAAGAAGTTGAACAAGTAAATGAAGAAAAAAGGTAAAATGAAGTAATAATGAAAGAAGTTAAACAAGTAAATGAAGAAAAAAGGTAAAATGAAGAAATAAGGAAAGAAGTTAGGAGAGAAAACCCCAACAATCCCCTCTGAGCAAGCACTTGGCGACAGTGGGGAGGAAAAACTGCCTTTAAACGGGCAGAAACCTCCGGCAGAACCAGGCTCAGGAGGGGACAGTCAACTGCCGGGACTGGTTGGGGGGGTTAACAGAGGTGGAGCAAGACGAGGCTACATCAGGTGAGGAAGCAGTAGCGTCTCTCCTCTGGAACAAGTGGAACCATTTTTTCTTTTTTTTCATGCACTTTTCCACGAGCGCTTTTTTCTGCAGGATGAGATTTCTCAGCTCGTCGATGGTTTCTGCGTTTTTTTTCTTCAAGTTTCTCACATCTTTGTTCCATCTCTTCCAATGCTGATTGTTGTTCTTTAAGCTTGTCTTTGAGTTGTTTGGATGTTTCCTCCTGTATCAGCTTGTCATTGTGCATGTCTGCATTTCTCTGTTGGACCTCTTTGTGCTTGTCTTTTAACTGCTTCTTTCTTTTCTTGATTTCTTGATTTTTGTCTTCATGTATTTTGTCTTCTTGTTGTTTTTGTGACTGCATTTGAGTGTGTTCACTCTTCAAGTTATTGAATTCCACCAAACGCCCCTTAACGAGCTCGGAGTTGTTTCTCGCTATCTGATCGATCCTTTTCTGCATCTGTGAGCACCGTTTCTCCAGTTTGTCCTTTTCTTCTTCCACTTTAGTTGCTTTGTCCTTCAGCTGATTACAAAACTCTTGCAGTTTTAGATTTTTAGACTGAAAGTCCTGGACGATGCGTTTTCCTTCTTTCAGTCTTTTTTGTTGTTGCTCTTTCTGTTGAAGAAGGTCTTTATTTTGGCGCAGTGTTTCATCCAGGCTTTCTTTCAGCATGCGGTATTTTTCCTGCATGCTCTTCAGTTTGTGCTGCATGTCTTGTTGCTTTTTGTCCTGCTCTTCCTTCTGTTGGAGGAATTTATTCTTTTCTTCCACAGCTTCATGGAGCTGTCTTTGGAGGAGCAGATTTTTTCGGTCCATGTATTGGAGATCCCGCTGTATCTTATCAGTCATCGTTTTCTTGTCTTGGAGCTGGTTGGTCATTTCTTTTAGTTCTGCGCGCTTTTGCCTGTTTTCTTTATTGAGGTGCACAATCTGCTCTCGGGCCTGAGCAAACTTGATTCCCCAGCCCTCATTAATAATGTTTATGTCCGGCTGGCGCTGTTGTCTTTCTTCCAGCTCTTTATTTTGGGCTTCCATTCGTCTACACTTGTCCTCCAGTTGAAGTTTTTCTTCTTCAATTTGTTGCATTTTTTTCTGGAGAAGGTAGTTTTCCTTCCTACTCTCCTCTAATGCCCTTTGGGAGGATGAGACGCCATTTGGGGAAATCGGCCGGCCACTCCAGGAAGGAGAGGCGGCGTAATCTTTTTGAATTGGTTGTTTTTTTCTTGGAAACATGTTGGAGTTTCTATACGATGACTTTGAAGAGCTTTCCAAATGTTTCTGTGGTGAACGTTTTGTATGCTGCAAACACAGATGCTGCTGAAACGAACTAAATCTTGCTGTTTCTCACCCCTATTTAAGGAAAAACATCAAAGGACTTATGACGTTCTATGACATCATCACTCCAATGAGATTGTCACAAGACGTTTTGGAATGGGGTGTTTTTTTTTAAACTGTTTTCAAACTTAACTTAAAATTTCAGTGTTTCCTAGTTGTGGACTATTGGTTAGTCCAGCCGATGAAGAAATTAATTGTCACAAACATCCCTAATATTACATAACAGACAACAGAAAACAAGACAGTTTTTTTTCTAATAGAGGTATAATAAAAGTTTTTTTAATTATCCTACTTTTTATAAAAGAGAACATTTATTAAAGAGTATGTATTTAATTAAAAAACTCTGTTCATCTAAAGCAGGGGTCAGCAACCTTTAAGACCCAAAGAGCCATAATTGGCCTATCTGGGGTTGAAAGGCTCGATAAATGCACGGCGTTTCGCCGGGTACACCGGCTTCCGCGAGTGTGATGCTTATTTTGAGCGATGAAAAAATAACAAAATATAATTTTATTTGTATATTGCAAAATCACAATAAGCTTCCAATTTAGAACTACAAGTAAAAAAAAAGAACTGGCATAAATAAAATACACTTCAGCTAAATACTAATTTATTTTCCCAAACCACGCAGAGCCGCACTATAAGGACTAAAGAGCCGCATGAGGCTCCGGAGCCGCAGGTTGCCGACCCCTGATCTAAAGGCTATAACAAAAAGCTTCCTGCTGGAAAATGAAATGTCCCCATTAAGAGTCTGAATCAGGAGCCGATGACATTACTCTGTAAACTCTCAAAGCACTTTAATAAACAAGCAAACAGTTCCACCTCTCGCATTATTGCGTAAAGTTGACAGCGCGTCAGGCAAATAGGCAGGCTCCATCCCCGGCCTCTAGCGACTGTGGAAGTCGCTACATCTTTAGTCAACAAAAAACGGCATTCTGGAGAAGCCAGCCACAAGCAGGGTCAAAGAAATCAGATCAAGGAACCTGAAAGACGCCAAGTAAGTGCAGCGCATCTGAATGAGTGAGCCCAGCAGCACCGACACACCTGACGCAATTCTGAGGAGCGCAGGTAAGAATACCTGTGCATGTCTGGTTGTGGAAAAGGAAGCGACATTGCATTAGCGCTGAGATGTTTTAAGAGGAGACACTGAATGGAATGAATGTTGGTTAAATGTGCAATGTTTTTGGCTGCGCTCTTGGATTGATGACTGCGCTGCGTCTTATTAATTATGCTGCTTGGATGATGTTCAAATGGACAATTAAAGTGCCGTTACGTTGAAAGGATTTTATGGTCAAAGTCTATTGTGGCTTCCAGTGGATATATGTTTTAATGGATGATCACTGAAGATTAAAATAAATAAATAAATAAAAAATCGAACAAACAAACGGGAAAATCATGAGTCAAACAGGTGATGATGATTGTTCCTCTAATGATTTGGGGGGAAAGAGAGAAAGAAAAATGACTGGAAAGGCATTGTTGAATAAAATCGAAAAATCACAAAATGAATGCAAAATATGTTAATAAAATGAAAGGACTAATACAAAAAATGAAAGCGCTCATGCAACACAATGAAAATCTTTCTCAAATTAAGCAGTATTTGGTGGATTTAAAGGCACTGTGCGAAAAGGCTTCAAGTTCACATGTTGAGGTGTTGTCTTTGGTGCCAGAGGAAGTAATAAAACAAGAGGAATGCTTTTCAAGTATCATGAAATACACAAATGTGTTTTTAAATGAAATTCAGAACTGGATAAATCAAAGAGAACAAAATCCTGCTGTTTGTCCAAAGCAAATCAATTTATTGGAAAACAATGTTGCATCAAATACTGAGACAGAAGTGGAGGATGATATCAAGCCAAGTGATAGTGTTTCTGTTGTGATATTTTGATACCATGGTAGCATTTACTGAGTATTGTTTTTGATGATATTATACAAAGGACCCTGTTTCTGCAATGCCCTTTGTTTTAACCTCATCTCCTCTTGCTGTGTCAACTGAAGATTTTATGGTGTGAAAGTAGATACTAAGGTTGGAGGGAAAACACCAACAAATCACTCTTTTACTTATCACTCCCTTGCAGAAGATGTTTATGTGAAGACCATCTGGGTTGTGTCAGAACTCACGGATGTAGGAGACCTCTGTATAAGATTTATAGGCCTTGTGAGTGCATCTTTATTGCCCTTGCTGAACAAAGGATTCCAACTGTCGAAGGACACCACCCCACCCAGTGGGCAGGGTCTGAACTGAAACTTGTTGTCTGCCTATAAAAACTGCTGCACAAAGAATAAACTTTGAGTTAGTTTGGGATGACAATTTAGAACAGTCTCCGCGTCTTTTTGTTCTTCCAAACTGCTCCCGGTACTCCGGCCGGTGCTGTAATTAACCGTTGATCATACTTGAGAATATTTTAATTGTTATAGGTTAAAGGATGAACTCTGATGATGAAAGCCCACGCCTCAGAGAAACCCGGAATGGAGTTTCTTGCAGTTTCAAATGTTGAAAGCCACAAAACTTCTTCAAGATCTTCAACTTCATCTGTTCGTATGAAAGCTGAGGCAGAGTTGGCAGCTTTAAAGACGCGGGGAAAAGGACACTGTACCTGTCGATGCACGTTTCCCAAAATCTAAACGAGTCATATCGCTCCATGTTTGCTACTTTTGGTTTTTGGTTTTCTCCCGCAGAGTAAGAGCATCGCAGGAGCTCCTGAAGTCAAACGACGCCTCCCAGTGTAACGGAGCGGAAAGGCTGATTTATTTCCAAGATGTTTTGTGTTTTTAAAAGGAAGGAGACCTTCCTAAAAACGGGCAGAGCAGTGGAGCCGCCAAGGGAAACACACAATTTAAACTGTAAGATTAAAAATATAATTTATTATATTTAAATAGTTAAAAATGTAAGATAAATTAAAACAACCTTGGCCAAGGGATAACACAATAAAAATCAATAAAACACAACATTAAAAGTCCAGTGGAATCCACCACAGCATAAAAGTCCCAGGGAGTTAAGAAATCCAGCGAAGTAAAAGGGAAACCCAGCGGAGTCCTCTCCTTCCTTTCCGCATTCGCGTCTTGATATGCTAGAGAAAGGGAGGAGCGGCAGTCACTATTCTTCCGGCAGTTTTTATTCAATAAAAGGGGATAAGTCAAAGACTTACCCCGGGTGGGCAGAGCTCTCAACTCCGCCCGCCGCTTCTTAAAAACTGCAAAGCCACACAGCCGTCCCGTGCCTTCCGCTGGTGCTGTCTCCGCTCTCCCCGCTGGTACTGTCACTCTCTGCACTGGTGCCCTGTGCGCTGGTACTGTCCGTTCTCCCTCGAACGCCAAGCTCCAACCCTCTTATGTGTCACTCAGCACTCTGTAAATTACACTCCCTTTCCTCTCAGGTGTGTCCAATTAGTAAAAATGGGGAAAGGCGGAGTCTCTCCAGGACAATTTGCCGGCAAATAAAACATGCAAACTAAATAAAACACTGCACAAAAATATAACCAATGCATGCAATATAAAAAATAAATATGTACACTTCACATTAAAATACAGCACAGCAAAACAACATCCGTCCTTCCCTGGATGACACCAGCACTCATTTATTAAAACGGAGTCGATGCCAAAAGTCTTAAACGTTAGAATCAAAGCAACAGCTGTGAACTCAGTCATGGTGTCATGTGCAGCCTTCATCTTACTGTCACTACTTTTTCATTTTAGGGTACGTGAGGTAAAGCGTCCGTCGATGTAGCTTGATTGTACAAAATTATTTTTCTACGTTATTAACAAAACAGAGCAGAGACTGATGCTGCTCCTGTCTGACCCCCTTGTGTATGGCACATGTGTATTCTGACTTGTGTGTGTGTGTGTGTGTGTGTGTGTGTGTGTGTGTGTGTAGGAGCGGCAGTCGCTGTGTGAGTGTGATATCACATCTGCATCACTCAAGCGTAGACGGGCCAGAACACAAACGAGTCCTTTCATTCGGCTCTGTTCTTTCTCCTTGTCTGTTTTATAAGCTAACACTAGAGGGCGCCATTGTGGCACATTCAGCGCTCACTCTGAGGTCACTGGACAGAGAAGAAAATACCAAACTGGGAGACGGATGGAGACGAAACATCTGGAAGATCAGAACTGTACATTTTTAAGTGTAAGAAAAAAAACAGACAAAATATTTGTAAATATTAAGTTTCTTGTTTATTTTATGTTTTGTTTTTTTGGGGGTTTTTTTTGGAGTGAATGAATGATATGCTTATTTTGTGATGACAAAAGACAACAGGTGCAGTTTGTAATGAGAAGAAAAAAATGGCCATTAGCTTGAGGTTTCAAATGAGTTCATCCTTACCACCGATCAGTTTTGTCTTTGTTTTTTCAACATTTATTTTATTTTTGTCATAACGTTGATCGTTATCATGTGACCATCCGGTAGCAGGAAGGTCGCTGTAGCAGAAGTCATCTCCACTGAAGCCCCCTCACAGCAGAGGGCCAGTCATGCTGTTTATTAGGATTTGCTAGTTTCCAGTGAGAAAAAACATTTTCATCAAGTTTTAAATCCTTTCGTTGCTCTTTTCTCTGCGATTGTCATAAAATCGTCGTCCTCTTTTCAAGCCTTAGCTCGCTTTTATTTTGAAAAATGAGTCTTGTGATCAGAGATGAATCTGTGCTGCATGATGTGCGTAACATCAGAGCGATAAAAGCCAGCTTTGCCTTTCAGTGATTCGCAGTAAGGACATAAATGACCTAAACTGAGACTGAAAAAAGTGCAGTCAGTTAAATGTTAGCTCACCTAACATGTAGCAGTGTTTACATGTAGCCATGTTTGACAGACTCCAGGGCTTTGATACCATAAGATGCCTCATATCCTCACAGACTCATGAGATCACACAGGTGGTCTGACCTGCTCGTGTCACACTGTGCTGTCTGTCTGTCTGTCCGTTGTTTTTCTCCTGCAGTGATGTTATGTAGCAGAAAAACAGTTGGATGCTGGAAAAGTGCAGAGCGATGGGTGACGTGTGGAGAACATCACAGTCTGTGTGTGTTCAACAGCTGTTAGAGCCACACTTTGTCCTTTCTGTGGTATAACTGCTGGATTTATTTTATTCCAACACTTAGAAACTGTCAGCAAAGCAAAACTTCATGATTGGATGATCCTGTGTCACGTCCACAGTGTCAAACGTGCACAGAGACAGTGACACCCACAGAGAAACCCTCAGCTTGGTGTCCATTGCAAATCTGCACCTGTTGTCTTCTTTCTACTTTCTTTGTTGAACTCAGAAACTCGAGACTTGAGATGAAGAAAAATGTTAAATAATGGAATAAAAAAAAGATGATTATTAAAAAAAGTAAAGTAAAATTATATAAATAAATGAGGTGATGATATTTCTGTTTACTTTAGAAGTTATTATACACTGTATGCTGTGATTCTGATCTGGGAAACATTAAAGACATTCATAGCCAGACTGCTGACTTTGTGTTTTTATTCAGTCGCCTAACAGAAGTGCAGTAAGAAACGATTTAGCCCATCCTGATTTCTTAGCTGTTTGCATATTTGCCACACTTACGTGTTTCAGATCATGAAGAACATTTTTATGATAGATAAAGATGACCAGAGTCAGTGTAAAATAAAGCTTTTACATGTATTGCTGGGAGGTCGGCAGCTCCCTCCACTGCTTGGCCCTCTGTGAAAAACAACTGGGATCCAGCTTCCCTGTGATGCTGAATTATATAAGCGGAAGAACATAAATAGATAGAAGGATGGATGATTGTATTTTGTGTACAATCGTTGAAGTGTAAAAAGGGTTGGCCCTCCGTGGTGCCCTAAGCAAAGTTTGATTTTTGGAGCCCTTTAATAGTGCCAATAATAGTGATTAATGATCACCTACTATAAATGTATTTCATTTTCTAATGTTGATGTTGTTGTAATCCACAGTGAAAAATGTCATAAAAACAGAGAGAAACAATAGATCAAACCTGAGAGCTGCACAGTTGCAGCAGTGTGGTTTACGTCATTGTGTTGTCAGCCTGTTTTACACATCGGTGGTTTTTTATTGACATGTAAAAAGATCTGAAATCGTAGTAAATTCAGCTGCTATTGTGGGCTGGGGATGATTTACACTTAACATTTTAATAACTGGGTACTGAATGTCAGAGGCCCAATGTTCCCTCTAATTTTTCACGTGTCTGAGCGAACACACAAACTCCCTGAGCGATCCCTTGGACCAATGAGCGACATCAGACGTGTGCACTGTGGTCACGCCGGCATCGAATCCATCCAAGTTACATGGTTTATTAAAAGAATCAAATTACAGCGTTTACATTTATGTTAGACTACTTTTAATTAACTGCTTTAGCCCATTTACAATGAAAATGTAAAAAAAAATCTTGTTCATGACCTGTGCAGTATGTTAACACTATTGGAAGTAAAAATAACTTGAACTCCAATTTCGAAAACACAACTTTCTTTCTTTTCTTTTTTTTTCTTTTATACAGCTCTGACTTGTATTATGAGTCTGTGGTCTGGGAGAGAGTCCTGTAACTCTCTGTCTCCAAAATACAGTATATAATGACCAATGCTGGGCAATTAATTATATAGTTACTTCTTCAAAAAAGTAACTCAGTTTGGCAAACAACGTTTTTTGCAGCTATTTTTTTAAATGCAGCCAAGGCGTTTTTAAATAAACATTTCAAACTATTTACAGAACAATCAGCTGTTCTGCATCAAATCTGATGCCACACAAATTATTTGTTCCCCTCCAAAAAATAATTTCTGTCCACTATGAGATAAAGGAAAAGAACAACAGCCTGATACCTGCAGGCCTGACAGCAGCAGATGTATCACTCCTGTACAGTGCTTTAAGTGGCCCAGAAGAGGTGCCGGTACTCTATTTTTTTTCCGCCTCCCCTGAGGTAACAACAACTATATTGAATGGGTTTTATATACAACAGTCAACAGACAACCTTATACAAAATAATAAATCATTTTATTAGTTTGTGGATTTGCTTGAGCTAGAAAGAGCTACTGAACATAAATAAAATGTGCAAAAAGGTATTGAATTTTTTTTTTAACAAAATGTACATAAAATAAATTATAAACTAATTTGTATTTTGCTCTCTCTTGAGTCACTGCTGCTATCAGCAGCAGCACTTGTAAAGTGTACCTGCAGAGCTTGGTAGTTCTCCCATACTACTTTCACTGTTCTCTCACTTGAAGCAACCCAAACATAATAACCATAGAACAGTAGAACATAATCTTGAGTCTTGAAGATGGTTCATTTCTTTACCCCTGAAAAATATACAAAAGCAGATTCAGCAAAATACAATCACAGTACACCAAATGAAAAATGAGAAATACTGTACAAATCATTTTACCTAGAAAAGGCTCCAGCACGTTTTGGGCTCCACTTTCCTTTCACTTTGGGCTTCGCAGTTTGTGGATGCTGCACTTCTCCTCCCTAGTGCCAGCCATGTCTGCACATATGTTTGTGTGTTAAACTGATCCAAGGGTGGTCCGTTGCATTTCAGGAAAATCATATTTGAAAGCCTTTTGATGTTGAGAGAGTTTCTTTTATCTGTCAAAGTATCATTCATTGAGCTGAAAGCTCGCTCGCATTCACTTGTTGATACTGCAATGGTGTGGACAGCTGTAAGAAGCGGCTTCAGGGCTGCTGGTGTCTTGGAAGCTTTAAGGTTTTTATACTCCCTAAATCCTAGGACACTTTCCCTCTCCCCAACTCTGAATCTCTGACATAAACGTCTGACCGCTGCATCCCCATATTGAATATCTAGAGATGCAGGCCAGGAGTCAGACTGGAGGACCTTGATGTCTGAGAGGAGGTGACTATCTGTCTTTTCAGATGAGGTTTTACTGACATGCGAGGAAGTTGTTGGAGTCATCCTGCACTTAACATTTTCAGCCAGGCTACGGAAAAATTGGCCATGGTTGATTTTTATAACCCTCTGATTTTCATGCAGGCATACATTTCTGAAGATTTTCTCCTTTTCAGCTTCAATGGCAGTTTGTGTGGGACCAGGTGTGGATACCATTGACTCAAACACCCGGATTTGTCGGTCCAGCTGCCTGTCGGCTTGATCCAAAGTCATGTCCCATCTCTGGAGCATTCTTGAGAGGTCACTGAGTTCTGTGAAAGCGTCATACATGATGCCAAGATTGACCACAAAAGAAACAGTAGTGAGAACATCATTGAGTCCTTTGTATTTTGCTCTCTCTCTTGAGTCCCTGCTGGTATCAGCAGCAGCACTTGTAAAGTGTACCTGCAGAGCTTGGTAGTTCTCCCATACTGCTTTCACTGTTCTCTCACTTGAAGCAACCCAACGCACTGATAAAACACGGCCTATCACAAGGAGACGTTGTCCAACATTGTGAGCACTCTCGGTTAACTCCCTTTGGTTTTTTGGTGATGCATGGTAGAGGGAGTAAAGCTGATCTAAGAATATTTTAAAGTGGTTGATTCCTCCTACCTCCTTCAAAACATCACAAACTGCCAGTTCCAGTCTGTGATTGGAACAATGCCAGACAAACAGGTAAGGGAATTTGGAACAAAGCTGCGCAGCAACTCCTGCTTTCCTCCCAAGCATCACTGAGGCTCCATCACAAGCAAATGCCAACAAATGTTGCTGTAGGTAGTGAGGGTCAAAGCCATTATTATGAAGACATCCTAACAGTGCTTCAGTGATGTCCTTTGCTGTGGTCCCCTGCAGCTCAATCAGTTCAAAAAATATTGTGTCTGGATTTTCACTGGAAATAGCTGACCGCAGGCACACGACAAGCACAGACTTTCCACTTATTGTAGTGGATTCATCAATGAGCACACACAATTTTCTTTCATTCATCACTATGTCATTGACTACCTTCTTTTTCATTTCAGCTGCAATGTGATCCAGTATATTTGCACATGAGTTATTAGAGTGCAAAACTCTGCCCATCTTGACACCATTTAAGACTTGCAACTGGACATCTATTGGCATGTCTGTAAAGGGACGCCCATGCTTGCCAATCTTATAAGCTGTTCTAAACACATTGCAAGTTGAAGCGTAGTCAGCCTTTCTCATATCTTCAATGTGTTTTTGCATTGTATTTTGTGTTGCCTTCTCTTTTATTTCAACTGCTTTCTTGTGATAAATTGAGTCTCTGTGCTCTTTTATTTTCTTTCGTAGTGAGTTTTGTTGTGCAGCCTTGTCCCTTCCAAAAGACGAGATTAAGCACCCACTCCACTCCTGCGACACTCTCTGCCCTTGCTGCATGTCCACGCGAGCACAAACTTGACTACACACACTACAACCCAACTTTTGATTTCTGCTGATCAGCCACTTGTAATTTGTGGAGAAATACCGGACTTGTGCTTGGGACCAACATTCTGGCCACTCATGCTCGCTAACGCGGCTGTTGTCATCGGTAGAAATGGTGTCATTCTCGTCCTCGTCGTCGCCAAAAGTGCCGTCGTCCGCGGCTGCGGGACTAGTGCAGCTTTCATTAGCTTGCGTCTGACCTGCAGCGATATCATTCTGGCTCGGTGGGGTGTCAGCCAGCGAGTCCTCTGATTCTGACCTTGTTCTTTTACTACTCAGAGTCTGAAGCCAGGAGAGCATATTAAGTGTTCATTGTTTTTGTATTTTAACGAGCAGCTGTTTGCGCGTTTTACACACCCTCTCCGGACCACGTTGAGTTGTTGACATGACAACGGCAAAAGCGACGCATGTGCTTTTCACTTGTAAAACACATTGGTGTATGGGTAATGTAGTCTCTGCTCTCGGTGGGACGAATTAGGAAGCGTGCTTGTGAAGGGCGCTCTGAAAAGCGGCAGTGCAGCCAAACGATGTGCAAATGAGAGTACCGGTACGCTAAAAGCACGTTCTGGGCGCATGGAGAGGTGGCGGTACTCTCAAGAGCTATATTTAGAAGTGGCGGTACTGAGTACCGGCGCGTACCGGCCCACTTAAAGCACTGCTCCTGTAACACCTGTAACATTCAGCAGTCGCCTCATTGTTCTGACGCACACAACAAAACTACTGACTACACTACACACTAACTACACAAGATTTGCGCTAAACGTCGCAAATCTCTCACATCTCAAAACACCACCGTCACTCCTAAAACTTCCCCCGTTTCTTAACAACTAGACGCCACGTTGCCATATCATTTTTTGATTGGTCGACATGGTACTTTTTTAGACGAATAGGAAAGGCAGAGGGGGTGGGGTTTGTTTTTGCTCACAGGTGGAGAGCGCTTTCGAGCCTTTTTTCTTATAAAACGCCAATTTAACCGTTTCTTCCCGCAGTAAATATAAACAACCAGTATTCAGGAAGAAAACCAAACATTGCATTTTTTTTATCACAACTCTGGTTTTACGTGGCCTATCAACACGATTTAAAAACTGGTGTAAAGTCCCCAATTTTTCCGTCAATTGTTCCGTCTGTCCTGCTCACATCTCCAATGGTTGTACACGTTGTCATTAACATGGCTTCACTCCACATCAGCCACGCCGCTTTGACAGCTAACACACCGGCGTTGGCACATAAGGACGCTGTCATAGCCTGTCAACAACGTTGATTGGCTGCGCATATACGCATTATTGGCTGGACTATGGGATAAGGTGGCATCGTTCCCATATGGGAGCAGCCAGTCACTTACTGACTAACACTGCAAAACAGAATTGTTAAAGTATTGATTTTAATTTCAATTCAGGTTAGATTTTTTTTGGTGCGCAACGCAGAATTTCTGTGCGCAGAGACTGTGCCAGCAGTGCGCAGCTTAGAGGGAACATTGCATAGGCCCACTAAAAGTTACAAAATAAGCTACTATCAAATACATTTACTGTAAACACATCAGAAGGTTATTTATGTGGCAAAAAGTTAGATCTATACAAAATGTTGCAGGGAAACGGAGAAGGAGCCTCGTATAGGTTTGAGTTTTATTCACATCTGTTGTGCAGGTACAAATAGCAGAGTGGAAAACTTTATACTTTGTGTTTGCAAACATTAATTTATGAAGATTAATTAACATGAGTGTAGCACAAAGTAAAGGTGGAAGCAGTATTCTGACATGACAGTGCAATCAAAACACATTTTGCCACAACAATCTGTGAATAATTGTAACAACTGTCATTTTAATATTGGACAAACTAGTTGTGCAGCCCTAACCTGAAATATGCTGTTTGTTCTGAATGAAAAACGTTAGTCTTTGGTAAACATTTTAATCCCATTTATAGATGCAATATGTTATTTCAGTTAAGACTAAATGTTACCACACGTTCCCATCATTAGAGCGCATTTAAAGTGTGGAGAAGTCTGTGAAGGTTCTCAGTCATCCAGGTCATCGTAGTCTAAGGAGCTTGCAAAGAAAAGCGTCTGGACTTCTTTGAGTTACTTGAAGACGTTTCACCTCTCATCCGAGAAGCTTCTTCAGTTCTAAGGGTCAAATGGTGGAGAGTCCAAGCTGTATTGAAGAATTTCTAACTTCATGTAGGCTAAACAGCGGCCTAGAATTAGACTCAAAATCCTGCAGTTGCCCAAAATAAAGGGGGCATTAATGTACCAGATTCAACAGAACTCCAGAAATAACTGCTAAGATGGGTCCAACACATCTGAGTTCATGCTGGAGGAACTGTGGGACACACTCTGCCAACCACACTCATATATTGTGGCTCTGCCCTAAACTCTGTGTATTCTGGAGGCAGATATTTGATGCTCTCAAAGACATTTTCCAAGGTAAATATTCCACTAAGTCCTACAGTAGCAGTGTTGGGAAGGATTGCAGAACATATTGACTGCAAAGCCAAAAGTTACTTGCTAAATATATGACTCACTGCAGCCCTAAAATGCATAACTATCAGATGGTTAAAACCAGATATAATCTATGGATCCATGTCTGTCTGATGGAACAAATTACATACTCAGACTACAGAAACAAGTCTTTGAGAAACGGTGGGGACCCATGTTACCTTTACTATTACAATGAAGAACACCACCTAATTTTGTGAGCTCTCTCTCTCTACACACGCACACACGTGTGTGCTGGACATTCATGGCTGCTTTGTGTAGTTACAGTTGAATAGAGGAAGTGTAGGATGTATCACTGCTGATTCAAAATAACATGTAAGAGTTTGTGGAATGTTCTTTGTCTCTGTGTCTGTATATAAGATGTAAGGGCGGTGGCCACAATTCAGAGATGGTCCTGGTGTTTCACTGGGAAGCTCTCTCCACATTGTAATGTGTTTATTAAACCCGCTTCAAATCAAGCTCACTGGGTGCAGGTTATTGTTAAATTTTCCTCAACAATTTGGCGTTGTCAGGCTGGATTCCTCAGGTGAGTTTTGCTGAATCACTGGTATGTGGTGACTGGCCATCCTGAGGTAAAATTGCCTCAGTCCCACCGTTCCTTTGTTTTCAAAAAGGGGGAATGGCGGGGTGTGCTTCAGCAACTCACACATGCAAGAATTTTTAAAAGAACCAAGAGAGGCACTGCAGAGGATCTGCATCAGTGAGCTGTTTTGATTTGGGAGGGTTTTATACGGGTGTAATTCATGGTTTGTATCACTGCAGTGAAAACTGATGTTACTGATCACGAGAGAGGAACATATGTTAGTGACAAGTTTCTGTGTTGTGTCCCACCTGTATCTACACAGACCCTGTGGTCTATATCATGAGCACCTACACATTAAACAACTGTAACATTATAATGGCATCAAGCTCACACTGAGGCCTGTGGGGCACTATCAGCCAGTGAGACAACAGACACATTTCAGTGTTTTAACATATGAATATTAAATACTTAAGGGCTACTTGTTTAAACAATGGAGGTGAACGATACATCATCATTTTACATGATAATATCACAGATGATAGACTAAATGAATAGATTTTAGATGCTTGTGCATTCTTAAAGTCTGATATGTTGAACTGAACTGAGTGTGTCAGCTGTTCAAAGCCTCTCCCAGTCAGTGCTGTTCTCCATGCCTGTCTTACTGCACATGGTGTTATTAGCACAAACACTTTAAAGGTGAACATTTAGGACTTACTGCAAATGTTACTATGTCAAAGTTTCTGTGACTCAAACAGAGGAAATTTTGATTTTTTTATTTCCACACCTAAATTATTTAAAAGTATTTAATAGCATATCACACCCAAAATATGCTTCGGTTCACATTTAACTCCAGAAAATCATCAATCAAAACATGGATATTACCTGACCACAGATTCGCGGTGATGTCACTGCTCTTTTAACTGTTTGGTGTCTTTGCTTTGTTTGCTGGTTGTAGAAATGGTTTATTTGAGCTTTGAGCTGAGATTCAGAGGTTTCTGTGGACACTGCTCATGTCGGCACTTATATTTCTGACCTTTTCTTATAGCCGATTAAATATGATCTCCTCCCTTTTGCCCCCATTTTTGGTGGTGTAGGCACAAATGATCAGGCATGACATTTTCATAATAAATAAGATACTGCAAATAATTATTTGTGCGATTGAAGTGAATTGAAAATGTGTATGCAATCATACAGTTTTAAAGATTTGGCCTAAATAACGTTGGAGTGAATGAGTCTAAACATGATGACCAAACTAGTGATACCCTGACACACACACACACACACACACACACACACACACACACACACACACACACACACACACACACACACACACACACACACAGCATGTTATGCCAGTTTCAGCTGAAACTATGTTTCAAACCATATTCTGGGTCTTTAGTTCACCATTTATGAGGTTTCAAGAAGAAAATAAAAGACAGATCTGAATGTTTGAAAATGTTTTGGAAAGATTCTGTAAAGATGAGATGAAAAATACTCAAAGGATAAATTTAATTGGTTTATTATTTAGATAAGGTGAAAAAAGTTAAACAAACAAATAAATGAAGAAAAAAGGCAGAGGAGAGAAAACCCCAACAATCCCCTCTGAGCAAGCACTTGGCGACATTGGGGAGGAAAAACTGCCTTTAAACGGGCAGAAACCTCCGGCAGAACCAGGCTCAGGAGGGACAGTCAACTGCCGGGACTGGTTGGGGGTTTTAAATGGATGATTCCTCATCCATTTAACACATCTTTGGTGGAGTTTAAATGTAAAATGGGCAAAATTCATCGTGATCGTGACTCCTCACATCAGCATGCTTGGTTACCCGACAACATTAAAACGACTTGCAAATATGTTTTAAATGGATGATTCCTCATCCATTTAAAACATCTTTGGTTGGGTTTAAATGTAAAATGAGCAAAATTCCTCGCGATCGTGACTCCTCACGTCAGCATGCATGGTTAGACGATCACAAAACAACGACTCGCAAAGATGTTTTAAGTGGATGATTCCTCATCCATTTAAAACATCTTTGGTTGCGTTTAAATGTAAAATGCGCAAAATTCCTCGCGATCGTGACTCCTCACGTCAGCATGCATGGTTAGACGATCACAAAAAAATGACTCGCAAAGATGTTTTAAATGGATGAGGAATCATCCATTTAAAACATCTTTGGTTGCGTTTAAATGTAAAATGCGCAAAATTCCTCGCGATCGTGACTCCTCACGTCAGCAGGCTTGGTTAGACGATCACAAAAAAATGACTCGCAAATATGTTTAAATGGATGATTCCTCATCCATTTAAAACATCTTTGGTTGCGTTTAAATGTAAATTGAGCAAAATTCCTCGCGATCGTGACTCCTCACGTCAGCAGGCTTGGTTAGACGATCACAAAAAAATGACTCGCAAATATGTTTAAATGGATGATTCCTCATCAATTTAAAACATCTTTGGTTGCGTTTAAATGTAAAATGCGCAAAATTCCTCGCGATCGTGACTCCTCACGTCAGCAGGCTTGGTTAGACGATCACAAAAAAATGACTCGCAAAGATGTTTTACATGGATGATTCCTCATCCATTTAAAACATCTTTGGTTGCGTTTAAATGTAAAATGCGCAAAATTCCTCGCGATCGTGACTCCTCACGTCAGCAGGCTTGGTTAGACGATCACAAAAAAATGACTCGCAAATATGTTTAAATGGATGATTCCTCATCCATTTAAAACATCTTTGGTTGCGTTTAAATGTAAAATGCGCAAAATTCCTCGCGATCGTGACTCCTCACGTCAGCAGGCTTGGTTAGACGATCACAAAAAAATGACTCGCAAAGATGTTTTAAGTGGATGATTCCTCATCCATTTAAAACATCTTTGGTGGAGTTTAAATGTAAAATGCGCAAAATTCCTCGCGATCGTGACTCCTCACGTCAGCAGGCTTGGTTAGACGATCACAAAAAAATGACTCGCAAAGATGTTTTAAGTGGATGATTCCTCATCCATTTAAAACATCTTTGGTTGGGTTTAAATGTAAAATGCGCAAAATTCCTCGCGATCGTGACTCCTCACGTCAGCAGGCTTGGTTAGACGATCACAAAAAAATGACTCGCAAAGATGTTTTAAATGGATGAGGAATCATCCATTTAAAACATCTTTGGTTGGGTTTAAATGTAAAATGCACAAAATTCCTCGCGATCGTGACTCCTCACGTCAGCATGCATGGTTAGACGATCACAAAAAAATGACTCGCAAAGATGTTTAAATGGATGATTCCTCATCCATTTAAAACATCTTTGGTTGCGTTTAAATGTAAAATGTGCAAAATTCCTCGCGATCGTGACTCCTCACGTCAGCAGGCTTGGTTAGACGATCACAAAAAAATGACTCGCAAATATGTTTAAATGGATGATTCCTCATCCATTTAAAACATCTTTGGTTGGGTTTAAATGTAAAATGAGCAAAATTCCTCGCGATCGTGACTCCTCACGTCAGCATGCATGGTTAGACGATCACAAAACAACGACTCGCAAAGATGTTTTAAGTGGATGATTCCTCATCCATTTAAAACATCTTTGGTTGCGTTTAAATGTAAAATGCGCAAAATTCCTCGCGATCGTGACTCCTCACGTCAGCATGCATGGTTAGACGATCACAAAAAAATGACTCGCAAAGATGTTTTAAATGGATGAGGAATCATCCATTTAAAACATCTTTGGTTGCGTTTAAATGTAAAATGCGCAAAATTCCTCGCGATCGTGACTCCTCACGTCAGCAGGCTTGGTTAGACGATCACAAAAAAATGACTCGCAAATATGTTTAAATGGATGATTCCTCATCCATTTAAAACATCTTTGGTTGCGTTTAAATGTAAAATGAGCAAAATTCCTCGCGATCGTGACTCCTCACGTCAGCAGGCTTGGTTAGACGATCACAAAAAAATGACTCGCAAATATGTTTAAATGGATGATTCCTCATCAATTTAAAACATCTTTGGTTGCGTTTAAATGTAAAATACGCAAAATTCCTCGCGATCGTGACTCCTCACGTCAGCAGGCTTGGTTAGACGATCACAAAAAAATGACTCGCAAAGATGTTTTACATGGATGATTCCTCATCCATTTAAAACATCTTTGGTTGCGTTTAAATGTAAAATGCGCAAAATTCCTCGCGATCGTGACTCCTCACGTCAGCAGGCTTGGTTAGACGATCACAAAAAAATGACTCGCAAATATGTTTAAATGGATGATTCCTCATCCATTTAAAACATCTTTGGTTGCGTTTAAATGTAAAATGCGCAAAATTCCTCGCGATCGTGACTCCTCACGTCAGCAGGCTTGGTTAGACGATCACAAAAAAATGACTCGCAAAGATGTTTTAAGTGGATGATTCCTCATCCATTTAAAACATCTTTGGTGGAGTTTAAATGTAAAATGCGCAAAATTCCTCGCGATCGTGACTCCTCACGTCAGCAGGCTTGGTTAGACGATCACAAAAAAATGACTCGCAAAGATGTTTAAATGGATGATTCCTCATCCATTTAAAACATCTTTGGTTGCGTTTAAATGTAAAATGCGCAAAATTCCTCGCGATCGTGACTCCTCACATCAGCAGGCTTGGTTAGACGATCACAAAAAAATGACTCGCAAAGATGTTTTAAGTGGATGATTCCTCATCCATTTAAAGCATCTTTGGTTGCGTTTAAATGTAAAATGCGCAAAATTCCTCACGATCGTGACTCCTCACGTCAGCAGGCTTGGTTAGACGATCACAAAAAAATGACTCGCAAAGATGTTTTAAGTGGATGATTCCTCATCCATTTAAAACATCTTTGGTTGCGTTTAAATGTAAAATGCGCAAAATTCTTCACGATCGTGACTCCTCAAGCATGCTTGGTTAGACGATCACAAAAAAATGACTCGCAAAGATGTTTTACATGGATGAGGAATCATCCATTTAAAACATCTTTGGTGGAGTTTAAATGTAAAATGCGCAAAATTCCTCATTTTACGCAGGACTCCTCACGTCAGCATGCTTGGTTAGACAATCACAAAAAAATGACTCGCAAAGATGTTTTACATGGATGAGGAATCATCCATTTAAAACATCTTTGGTGGAGTTTAAATGTAAAATGCGCAAAATTCCTCGCGATCGTGACTCCTCACGTCAGCAGGCTTGGTTAGACGATCACAAAAAAATGACTCGCAAAGATGTTTTAAGTGGATGATTCCTCATCCATTTAAAACATCTTTGGTTGGGTTTAAATGTAAAATGCGCAAAATTCCTCGCGATCGTGACTCCTCACGTCAGCAGGCTTGGTTAGACGATCACAAAAAAATGACTCGCAAAGATGTTTTAAATGGATGAGGAATCATCCATTTAAAACATCTTTGGTTGGGTTTAAATGTAAAATGCACAAAATTCCTCGCGATCGTGACTCCTCACGTCAGCATGCATGGTTAGACGATCACAAAAAAATGACTCGCAAAGATGTTTAAATGGATGATTCCTCATCCATTTAAAACATCTTTGGTTGCGTTTAAATGTAAAATGTGCAAAATTCCTCGCGATCGTGACTCCTCACGTCAGCAGGCTTGGTTAGACGATCACAAAAAAATGACTCGCAAATATGTTTAAATGGATGATTCCTCATCCATTTAAAACATCTTTGGTTGGGTTTAAATGTAAAATGAGCAAAATTCCTCGCGATCGTGACTCCTCACGTCAGCATGCATGGTTAGACGATCACAAAACAACGACTCGCAAAGATGTTTTAAGTGGATGATTCCTCATCCATTTAAAACATCTTTGGTTGCGTTTAAATGTAAAATGCGCAAAATTCCTCGCGATCGTGACTCCTCACGTCAGCATGCATGGTTAGACGATCACAAAAAAATGACTCGCAAAGATGTTTTAAATGGATGAGGAATCATCCATTTAAAACATCTTTGGTTGCGTTTAAATGTAAAATGCGCAAAATTCCTCGCGATCGTGACTCCTCACGTCAGCAGGCTTGGTTAGACGATCACAAAAAAATGACTCGCAAATATGTTTAAATGGATGATTCCTCATCCATTTAAAACATCTTTGGTTGCGTTTAAATGTAAAATGAGCAAAATTCCTCGCGATCGTGACTCCTCACGTCAGCAGGCTTGGTTAGACGATCACAAAAAAATGACTCGCAAATATGTTTAAATGGATGATTCCTCATCAATTTAAAACATCTTTGGTTGCGTTTAAATGTAAAATGCGCAAAATTCCTCGCGATCGTGACTCCTCACGTCAGCAGGCTTGGTTAGACGATCACAAAAAAATGACTCGCAAAGATGTTTTACATGGATGATTCCTCATCCATTTAAAACATCTTTGGTTGCGTTTAAATGTAAAATGCGCAAAATTCCTCGCGATCGTGACTCCTCACGTCAGCATGCATGGTTAGACGATCACAAAAAAATGACTCGCAAAGATGTTTTAAATGGATGAGGAATCATCCATTTAAAACATCTTTGGTTGCGTTTAAATGTAAAATGCGCAAAATTCCTCGCGATCGTGACTCCTCACGTCAGCAGGCTTGGTTAGACGATCACAAAAAAATGACTCGCAAATATGTTTAAATGGATGATTCCTCATCCATTTAAAACATCTTTGGTTGCGTTTAAATGTAAAATGCGCAAAATTCCTCGCGATCGTGACTCCTCACGTCAGCAGGCTTGGTTAGACGATCACAAAAAAATGACTCGCAAAGATGTTTTAAGTGGATGATTCCTCATCCATTTAAAACATCTTTGGTGGAGTTTAAATGTAAAATGCGCAAAATTCCTCGCGATTGTGACTCCTCACGTCAGCAGGCTTGGTTAGACGATCACAAAAAAATGACTCGCAAAGATGTTTTAAGTGGATGATTCCTCATGCATTTAAAACATCTTTGGTTGCGTTTAAATGTAAAATGCGCAAAATTCCTCACGATCGTGACTCCTCACGTCAGCATGCATGGTTAGACGATCACAAAAAAATGACTCGCAAAGATGTTTTAAGTGGATGATTCCTCATCCATTTAAAACATCTTTGGTTGCGTTTAAATGTAAAATGCGCAAAATTCCTCGCGATCGTGACTCCTCACGTCAGCAGGCTTGGTTAGACGATCACAAAAAAATGACTCGCAAAGATGTTTTAAATGGATGAGGAATCATCCATTTAAAACATCTTTGGTTGCGTTTAAATGTAAAATGCGCAAAATTCCTCGCGATCGTGACTCCTCACGTCAGCAGGCTTGGTTAGACGATCACAAAAAAAATGACTCGCAAAGATGTTTTAAGTGCATGATTCCTCATGCATTTAAAACATCTTTGGTTGCGTTTAAATGTAAAATGCGCAAAATTCCTCACGATCGTGACTCCTCACGTCAGCAGGCTTGGTTAGACGATCACAAAAAAATGACTCGCAAAGATGTTTTAAGTGGATGATTCCTCATCCATTTAAAACATCTTTGGTTGCGTTTAAATGTAAAATGCGCAAAATTCCTCACGATCTTGACTCCTCACGTCAGCATGCTTGGTTAGACGATCACAAAAAAATGACTCGCAAAGATGTTTTAAATGGATGAGGAATCATCCATTTAAAACATCTTTGGTTGCGTTTAAATGTAAAATGCGCAAAATTCCTCGCGATCGTGACTCCTCACGTCAGCAGGCTTGGTTAGACGATCACAAAAAAATGACTCGCAAAGATGTTTTAAGTGGATGATTCCTCATCCATTTAAAGCATCTTTGGTTGCGTTTAAATGTAAAATGCGCAAAATTCCTCACGATCTTGACTCCTCACGTCAGCATGCTTGGTTAGACGATCACAAAAAAATGACTCGCAAAGATGTTTTAAATGGATGAGGAATCATCCATTTAAAACATCTTTGGTGGAGTTTAAATGTAAAATGGGCAAAATTCGTCGTTTTACGCAGGACTCCTCACGTCAGCATGCATCTTTGGCTCTCCAACGGGAGATTGAGAGACCAGCGTTGGACTGGTTTCCTCTCCACTTGGTGACAGTGGGGAGGAAAAACTGCCTGTAAACGAGGACAAACCTCCGGCAGAACCAGGCTCAGGAGGGGACAGTCAACTGCCGGGACTGGTTGGTGGGGTTAACAGAGGTGGAGCAAGACGAGGCTACATCAGGCGAGGAAGCCGTAGCGTCTCTCCTCTGGAACAAGTGGAACCATTTCTTCTTTACGTACTTTCTTACTTTTCCAGGAGCGCTTTTCTTCTCCAGGATGATTTCTCAGCTCGTGGATGGTTTCTGATGCTGCTGCTGAAACGAACTGAAACTTGCTGTTGCTCACCCCTATTTAAAGAAAAACATCAAAGGATTCTTAAGATCTATGACATCATCACTCCCTAAGCCAATGAGATTGTCGCTTTGGAGCGTGATGTCACAGGAGGCGGGCCACGCCCCCCGCCGCCATGACAGCTTCAGCTATGGTTCGTACGTGTTGTGTAGTCGGTTGCAACGTTAGATCTCACGATCGTGAAGGCAAGAAACTGGATAACGGGCTCTTTTCATCGTTTTCCATCCTGGCGGCGACGTGAGGGATCCCATGTATCCGATATCACCAAACAAAGACGCCAGGCATGGATTGCAGCGGTGAGACGAGCGGATATCGAGTTCCGTGCAATCTCCAGCTTTTTGTTGGTTTGCTCGCGGCATTTTCTCTCCGGTGAGTTCTAAATTAATTCATATCACTATTAAAAGGCTTTTAGTGTTTTTTCTCAATGCGCTGCGGTCATAGATAATGAGATAAAACATGCTAACGTGTGATGCTGCACAACCACGTCATGTCGACTGAGTAGCTTTTGATTTGGCATTATTTCAGGCAAACCAGCATATGAAATGGATGTAACAAATCCAGACTGGGCACCAACACTGGGGCACGACGACAAACCTGTGTCAGACTCGGACCGGCACGCAAGGCGTATGCAACGGAAGCGAAAAAGAGAACCCATTGCAGGTAAACACCCCCCCTCCAAAAACATACTAAATTGCTCTTATGGTACACTAATCCACACATAACTTAAAGATGAATCACACACCTGTCATTGGAATATTGGTGTACATTAACCTTATGTCTATGCACTATTTTTATCTTACAGGCTTGATGATCGATGAAGGTCTGACAGAAGAACAACAACAAAATAAACATGTCATGGAGGCAGTGGACAGCAGTTGTGTTGGACAAGTGGAGGTTGACATACCAGCTGCAAATGTGGACAGTGGTGATGGAGTGACAGCGTCACGGAAGCTGAAGGGCAGACGAAGGATTGTGTGTGCAGTCAACAGGGCAGAGCAGAAATAAACCGGCTGTTGGAGGAGAACAGACTGCTTCGAGCACAGTTGCAAAAGACAGAGCTGAATGAAACTTTCTTAAAGGACGATACCGAAAAAGTAAGATATTACACTGGACTACATTGTTATGCTGTCTTAATGTCCCTCTTCAACACTGTCAAAGATTTCCTGCCAATATCAAAGAAACTGACAGGTTTCCAAATGCTCTTACTCACACTAATGCGTCTGAGACTTGATCTTCCAGTCCAGCATCTTTTCATCTATTCGATGTGTCCCACAAAACACTGTCTTCTGTCTTCACCGATACCATTGATGTTTTGTATGCCCGCTTAGGAGCACTGGTGCACTGGCCTGAGAGGCACTGTCTGCAGGCGACAATGCCTCCACAGTTTACTGAAACTTTTGGAAAACGAGTAGCCATCATTGTTGACTGTTTTGAGATTCGAACAGAAAGACCATCTAATTTAAAGGCACGCGCACAAACATACTCTCATTACAAGGGTACACACACCATAAAATACCTCATCGGGATTACACCCCATGGAGCTATTTCTTTCATTTCCAGGGGATGGGGGGGTCGTGCATCAGATAAACACATCACAGAGAGATGTGGCATTCTTCAAAAGCTGTTACCAGGGGACGTAGTATTGGCTGACAGAGGCTTTGACATCAGAGATGCTGCAGGAATGATGTGTGCACAGGTCAAGATTCCAGCTTTCACAAAAGGCTACGACGTGCCCACCTTAGAATTCATGTTGAGCGAGTAGCAGGTAGTTTGCGCAACAAGTTCAAAATGTTACACACTACAATGCCAATCCGATTACTCTTATCATGTGACGATTGATAAGATCGTTAAGGTTTGCTGTGTTTTTGTTAATATGTGCCCCAGTGTTGTTGTCAAACCAGGGCCAAATGACACTTGCTCCTGTTGAGTATTCTTAAAGCTGTTTTTTTGGATGTACAGTACATTGTAAATAGTTGTACTTTGTGTGAAGTTGTTTTAATAAAACAAAAAAGAATAGTATATTTGTTTGTTTTTCTTTATTATAGATCTATTCACATGTACACAGCAATCAGATCAACTGAAGATGCCATTGCTACAACGCTCCACACCACCATCTCTCACCTGGAAGTGCAGGGCCGTTACGCCAGGCTGCTCTTTGTTGACTTTAGCTCTGCTTTCAATACGATACTCCCGGACAGACTAATAGATAAACTGCTGGAAATTGGACTTCCTTCCACCACCTGCCGCTGGATCAGAGACTTCCTCTCAGACCGTGTACAGAGAGTTAGAGTGGGGCCTCATCTTTCCTCAGCCCTCAGCCTCAACACCGGCTCTCCACAAGGCTGTGTACTGAGTCCCCTACTGTACACTCTGTACACACATGACTGTGTTAGTTCCCACCCAGACAACACAGTCATCAAGTTTGCAGATGATACCACTGTGGTGGGGCTCATCTCAGGGGGAGATGAGACTGCATACAGAGCTGAAGTTCAGAGGCTGTCAGATTGGTGTGCAGACAACAACCTGGACCTCAATACCACCAAAACAAAAGAACTGGTAGTTGACTTCAGAAGGAGGAAGTCCGAGCTGCAGCCTGTCAGCATCAACGGGGAGTGCGTGGAAAGGGTCTCCAGTTTCAAGTTTCTGGGTGTGCACATAGACACAGACCTCCAATGGAGCTCTAACACCTCTGCGGTCTTAAAGAAGGCCCAACAGCGTCTCCACTTTCTGAGAATCCTCAGAAAAATGGACCTGAAGAAGGAGCTGCTGACCGTCTTCTACCGCTGCTCCATTGAAAGTGTGCTGACATATTGCATCGGTGTGTGGTTCTCCAGCTGCACCACAGCACACAGAAAGGCACTCCAGAGGGTCATCAACATGGCCCAAAAAATCATTGGACATCCTCTTCCCTCCCTGAAGGACCTGTACAGCACTCGCTGTCTCAAGAGGGCACGCAGCATCCTACGGGACTGCACACACCCAGGACACCGGGTGTTTAAGCTGCTGCCGTCTGGCAGGAGGTTCAGGCTGCTGAGGTCCCGAACAAATAGACTCAAGGACAGCTTTTACAACAGGGCAATAGCCCTGATCAATGTAAATAGCTGACCTGACTGGATACCTCCCTGGACTTTTTAGGGGGAGGTAACAATGTTTAAAATGATAACAATAATATTTATATTTATAACAAGGTGCAATAATAATTAATGTGCAATAATAACAGTGTGCAATACACATACACTTATTCTTCTTTTTTATACTAAGTTAATATACTGTGTTGTGTTGTTTGTTACGTTGTGATGTGTCATATCGTGTCGTGTTGTGTTATATGTAGTGCCGACGTAGGACAGTTTTTCCAATTTCATTGTACTACTGTACTATGTATGACTGTGCAATGACAATAAAGAGTTATCTTATCTTATCTTATCTTATCTTAATCACATAAAAATGAAATGCAAACTATTTACATCGCACCACACAGCTGTCATCAATCTTTAACCACAACATGAAACATTACAGGCTATTTAGAGCAGCACGTTGTTTCGAGAAGTATTTCCCAACAAGTTCAGGAAGGCACACTTTACGAAAGAAGTCTTGTGCTTGCTTTAAGCGCGGTTTCCAGAAATCCACAGCAGGGAAGACGCGAATCACAGCAAGGTCTCTCTGTGTCCACACAACGAGGTCACAGTGGTTGGCGCCCGTAACAATTTTTTCAAAGTACCGTCTCTTGGCGTCTTGCACAATCGGTCGCGATACAGCCCTTTGTCTTTTGCGCTGATTTTGAGCATGGTTCTGGCAGTCCCGAATCCAACACTCCAACACTGTGTGCTTGTTTTGCTTTCTGGCCTACTGACATGGCGCCGTGATCCCACAATGCACTGCGGCGTGATGTCAACTCCAAAGCCCTATTTTTTTTTAAACTGTTTTCAAACTTAACTTAAAATTTCAGTGTTTTATTTGTATATTTGTATATTGCAAAATCACAATAATCTTCCAATTTAGAACTACAAGTAAAAAAAATTTATTTTCATAAACCACGCAGAGCCGCACCATAAGGACTAAAGAGCCGCGTGCGGTTGCCGACCCCTGATCTAAAGGGTTTAACAAAAAGCTTCCTGCTGGAAAATGAAATGTCCCCACTGGGTGATCGTGGCTCAAGAGTTGGGGGTTCGCCTTGTAATCGGAAGGTTGCTGGTTTGAGCCCCGGCTTGGACAGTCTTGGTCGTTGTGTCCTTGGGTAAGACACTTCACCCGTTGCCTACTGGTGGTGGTCAGAGGGCCCGGTGGCATCAGTATCCGGCAGCCTCGCCTCTGTTAGTGAAAGTGAAACATGCTTTCATCTGTTTTTGGTAATGTGCTGGAAAAGCTTGAAAATCGACCTTGAATGTGCTTAAAAAGTGCTTACAGTTATTATTACAGTTTATAGCAGGACTTTCATGGCAACAGCTAATCTTTATTTTGTTTACTGGGAAATGAAATGCTGCCAATTCACAAAGCTGTGTTTCAGCCGCACTTCCTGTTATAGACTTGTGATGCACACAGGCTCTGTTCCAGCACTCAGCATGTTCTTCCTCATTTTCTCCACCAGGGGGAGTTCCTAAACTATGACATCCTGATAGGAGTGAACCAGGCAGAGGGGCTGAAGTTTGTGGACGACAGTGAGGACAACGACGGCATCTCAGCTGCGGCGTTCGACTACACCATCTCCAACTTTGTTGACAACCTCTACGGATACCCAGAGGGTGAGGACGCCACCTCTGTACACTGCCACTTTTTCAGTTATTCCATTTAACAGCCTCCTCTCACTTAACTGCATTTTGCAGCATCATCAGGTTTTGTCTTATTAGGAGCCGCGTTTGTTGATCTGTTATTTTTTTTTCTGTTTGCTGTATTCATTAAAATAAACGGATAATCATCAAAATGACAAATGTGGACAATTATCAAAGCTTACATTACAGTTCTGACAGCTTGAGTTCACATGAATTTTCAAAAGAATATAAAAACCTGTGAAAGTGCTTTAAGCGTTTAAAACATGCGAGTAAAGAATGGAATCAGTAACATGTGAGCCCAGTGAAGTGCATCAAACAAGACGAGCGTGCTAAAGAGAGCCACTCATCCACATCACGGCGTGTCTGCGCCTTAACCTTTGAGGCTCTGTGGGCAGTAATGCTATCATCCCCCAGGTAGTCGGCTCCCAGTCTCAGTGTCTGTGTTTCTGACAGATCGGCCTGCGAACCCCTCGCAGCCGGACCACAGTCACAGTACAGACATGTTTGGATAATGCAGTCATGCTTCCTCTCTGTGCCTGTCACTCGTTCTGTTATCTGAAAGACTTTTTTTTTCCTCTCTAGATTTCTCACTCGCTTCCTGGCTCTTGGTTCATCTGCAAAGTAACAGCACTGCTGTTACTTTGCTCTTAGCAGTTTTTCACTTTTATCTTTCTTCCCCCTCCTTTTGTCCCCTCCTGTGCTTCTTCACCAGGCAAAGACATCCTGAGGGAGACCATTAAGTTCATGTACACAGACTGGGCGGACAGGGACAACGGAGACATGCGGCGGAAGACTCTGTTGGCCCTGTTTACGGACCACCAGTGGGTGGCACCAGCTGTGGCCACTGCCAAACTCCATGCTGAGTTTCAGTCCCCAGTTTACTTTTACACGTTCTACCACCACTGCCAGACGGAGACGCGGCCCGAGTGGGCCGACGCCGCGCACGGAGACGAGATACCTTACGTGTTCGGCGTACCGATGATCGGTGCCACGGACCTGTTCCCGTGCAACTTCTCCAAGAACGATGTGATGCTGAGCGCTGTGGTCATGACTTACTGGACTAACTTCGCAAAGACTGGGTAGGCCTCATGTCGTAGTAGTTTAAACTGTACACGTTACTGTATGTTCTCTGACAGCCTTCTAGTCATCTTGAATACTTGAATCTGGGTTGCTAGTTTAATTCTCGTGTGGCTTTGAAGAATTGAACATACTGGTTGACCAAAAGCATCCAGATCCCAGAGCAGCCGGTTGGTCTTAGATAGTTTAAAGGCTGCACAGAGAATGGGCCTCCTGTCTGTATTCAGTGTATTGATGCCACATGTTACTTATAATGGAGACTGAATATAACTTTGAACTGAAACGTTTAACCTTTATGCTCCACCAGGGACCCCAACCTGCCCGTCCCTCAGGACACCAAGTTCATTCATACCAAGCCCAACCGCTTCGAGGAGGTCATCTGGACCAAGTTCAACTCGAAGGACAAGCAGTACCTTCACATCGGTCTGAAACCTCGTGTCAGAGACAACTACAGAGCTAACAAAGTGGCCTTTTGGCTGGAATTAGTCCCTCATCTTCACAGCCTGCACGACGTGCTCTTTCCCACCACTACGCGCTCCCCTGCAGGCCGTGATCCCGGCACCACGAGGCCTCGAACCACTCGTCATCCTTACCCTACCTTCCCGTCAGATCCCGAGCCCGAGGGCTCAGAGCGCCCGCCCCAGGACCTCTTTCCCGGAGACACCCGCGACTACTCCACTCTCATTTGACACGCCTCCCTCCTGTTCTTCTCTAAAAATTCCCGATCTGCTGAGCAGTTTGGAGGGGGGAGGCGTATACTAAACATATAACTATGAAAACACTGATATCTTTCATTCTACCAGCATTTTTAGGTGCCAAGTAAGTACTGCTGTGTTTCATTTCTCATCGAGGGAGCAGAAAAACGAAAGAAAAATAAAGTATCGCTATTTACCGTCAACTAACAGAGTTCTGTCATGTTCTCGTGACAAAGTGCCAAACTGGCCTCAGTCGTGTTTTCCTTTCTTTCATCTTCTCTTTTTTTGTTGTTTTGTTTGAAGCATTTGTTTAATTGTTGTTTTTTATTGTGTGGAAATAATTTTTCTGAAAATATAGATATAGAGAAATGATATTATATATAGTTCTATATAAAATGTGTACAAAGGAGAAAGTATATAAAAGGGTTTTCTCAGTGGGGGATCTATGCATGAATTATTTTTAAAGACGCGGGGAAAAGGACACTGTACCTGTCGATGCACGTTTCCCAAAATCTAAATGAGTCATATCGCTCCATGTTTGCTACTTTTGGTTTTTGGTTTTCTCCCGCAGAGTAAGAGCATCGCAGGAGCTCCTGAAGTCAAACGACGCCTCCCAGCACTCATTTATTAAAACGGAGTCGATGCCAAAAGTCTTAAACGTTAGAATCAAAGCAACAGCTGTGAACTCAGTCATGGTGTCATGTGCAGCCTTCATCTTACTGTCACTACTTTTTCATTTTAGGGTACGTGAGGTAAAGCGTCCGTCGATGTAGCTTGACTGTACAAAATTATTTTTCTACGTTATTAACAAAACAGAGCAGAGACTGATGCTGCTCCTGTCTGACCCCCTTATGTCGTGTGTGTGTGTGTGTGTGTGTGTGTGTGTGTGTGTGTGTGTGTGTGTGTGTGTGTGTGTGTGTGTGTGTGTGTGTGTGGCAGTCGCTGTGTGAGTGTGATATCACATCTGCATCACTCAAGCGTAGGCGGGCCCGCGTCAGACAACAATAAACAAAAAGCAGAAAAAGGCCAACAGTAAAAACTCAGACTCCAGCATGAGCTCCTTCCTGCTGCTTAACCAATCACCTTCCTCCATATCATCACTGCTCCCTCCCTCCTCCTCTCTCCATCCTACACCACCTTTGTTATTTAACACCGACCCCCCCAATCTGATAATCAGACAAATTCCCAAACACCTGACTTCACTGTGTCGACACCGTTCCTGACTATTTCTGACCTCAGGTCAGCTCTGCTATTATCCTCACATTAAGGGTTCGTTCACCTGCCTGCAGATGATCTGTGAGCTCGTCGGTTGTAAATTAAACTCTAAGCACACTGAGGGTAACCGGGAGGCGTTCAGGGCCTGCAGTGCAGAGCTGCAACATGACAAAAAGGGATGGGGGCTCAGATCTCCTGAACAGGGTGGAAACAACACGGTGGGTTTGTGCTGTTTGTGATTCCTGCTCCGTCACTCTGGTGGAGACGACTGCAGCTCAGCAGCGCTCCCTGCTGATCCTCTGATGAAGATGTCAACAGTATGTAAACTGAGCTGATGTGCTGCTGTTTGAGCCCACGTGGTAGCGTACGTCCAGTATGGGAGAACTTAGTCACCGGTGCTGTCTTTGCTTGTGCTCTAGCTTTAGCCTGTTTGATTGTTTGTTTTCTATTTTATTACTGCCTAAAAGGGGAGGTGGGGGAAACACATGCCTGACTTCTCCTGTCAGAGGTTTTGTAAGCTCACTGGAAGGGAAACGTGCACAATGTAAATCATAAAACAACTGACTGGGGCTGTGCTGCAGGTGGATCAGTGCTGTGGACAGTAGCTGTGGAAAAGAGACTGGACAAAGACTCTCAGCCTTAAATACAGGACAGAGGATGATCCGATCATCTTTCAGCTAACAGTGTCGAGCAGAAGGACGGCCGGCTGATGCGTCCGTACGAACCCTTTTGTACTCACTCCTGTGTATAAGGAGGCGGCGAGGGGTTGTGTAGTTAACCTCAGCACCACACAGCTACAGCAGAGGAGAGAACACAAACGAGTCCTTTCATTCGGCTCTGTTCTTTCTCCTTGTCTGTTTTATAAGCTAACACTAGAGGGCGCCATTGTGGCACATTCAGCGCTCACTCTGAGGTCACTGGACAGAGAAGAAAATACCAAACTGGGAGACGGATGGAGACGAAACATCTGGAAGATCAGAACTGTACATTTTTAAGTGTAAGAAAAAAAACAGACAAAATATTTGTAAATATTAAGTTTCTTGTTTATTTTATGTTTTGTTTGTTTGTTTTTTGGAGTGAATGAATGATATGCTTATTTTGTGATGACAAAAGACAACAGGTGCAGTTTGTAATGAGAAGAAAAAAATGGCCGTTAGCTAGAGGTTTCAAATGAGTTCATCCTTACCACCGATCAGTTTTGTCTTTGTTTCTTCAACATTTATTTTATTTTTGTCATAACGTTGATCGTTATCATGTGACCATCCTGTAGCAGGAAGGTTGCTGTAGCAGAAGTCATCTCCACTGAAGCCCCCTCACAGCAGAGGGCCAGTCATGCTGTTTATTAGAATTTGCTAGTTTTCAGTGAGAAAAAACATTTTCATGAAGTTTTAAATCCTTTCGTTGCTCTTTTCTCTGCGATTGTCATAAAATCGTCGTCCTCTTTTCAAGCCTTAGCTCGCTTTTATTTTGAAAAATGAGTCTTGTGATCAGAGATGAATCTGTGCTGCATGATGTGCGTAACATCAGAGCGATAAAAGCCAGCTTTGCCTTTCAGTGATTCGCAGTAAGGACATAAATGACCTAAACTGAGACTGAAAAAAGTGCAGTCAGTTAAATGTTAGCTCACCTAACATGTAGCAGTGTTTACATGTAGCCATGTTTGACAGACTCCAGGGCTTTGATACCATAAGATGCCTCATATCCTCACAGACTCATGAGATCACACAGGTGGTCTGACCTGCTCGTGTCACACTGTGCTGTCTGTCTGTCTGTCCGTTGTTTTTCTCCTGCAGTGATGTTATGTAGCAGAAAAACAGTTGGATGCTGGAAAAGTGCAGAGCGATGGGTGACGTGTGGAGAACATCACAGTCTGTGTGTGTTCAACAGCTGTTAGAGCCACACTTTGTCCTTTCTGTGGTATAACTGCTGGATTTATTTTATTCCAACACTTAGAAACTGTCAGCAAAGCAAAACTTCATGATTGGATGATCCTGTGTCACGTCCACAGTGTCAAACGTGCACAGAGACAGTGACACCCACAGAGAAACCCTCAGCTTGGTGTCCATTGCAAATCTGCACCTGTTGTCTTCTTTCTACTTTCTTTGTTGAACTCAGAAACTCGAGACTTGAGATGAAGAAAAATGTTAAATAATGGAATAAAAAAAAGATGATTATTAAAAAAAGTAAAGTAAAATTATATAAATAAATGAGGTGATGATATTTCTGTTTACTTTAGAAGTTATTATACACTGTATGCTGTGATTCTGATCTGGGAAACATTAAAGACATTCATAGCCAGACTGCTGACTTTGTGTTTTTATTCAGTCGCCTAACAGAAGTGCAGTAAGAAACGATTTAGCCCATCCTGATTTCTTAGCTGTTTGCATATTTGCCACACTTACGTGTTTCAGATCGTGAAGCAAATTTTTATGATAGATAAAGATGACCAGAGTCAGTGTAAAATAAAGCTTTTACATGTATTGCTGGGAGGTCGGCAGCTCCCTCCACTGCTTGGCCCTCTGTGAAAAACAACTGGGATCCAGCTTCCCTGTGATGCTGAATTATATAAGCGGAAGAACATAAATAGATAGAAGGATGGATGATTGTATTTTGTGTACAATCGTTGAAGTGTAAAAAGGGTTGGCCCTCCGTGGTGCCCTAAGCAAAGTTTGATTTTTGGAGCCCTTTAATAGTGCCAATAATACTGATTAATGATCACCTACTATAAATGTATTTCATTTTCTAATGTTGATGTTGTTGTAATCCACAGTGAAAAATGTCATAAAAACAGAGAGAAACAATAGATCAAACCTGAGAGCTGCACAGTTGCAGCAGTGTGGTTTACGTCATTGTGTTGTCAGCCTGTTTTACACATCGGTGGTTTCTTATTGACATGTAAAAAGATCTGAAATCGTAGTAAATTCAGCTGCTATTGTGGGCTGGGGATGATTTACACTTAACATTTTAATAACTGGGTACTGAATGTCATAGGCCCAATGTTCCCTCTAATTTTTCACGTGTCTGAGCGAACACACAAACTCCCTGAGCGATCCCTTGGACCAATGAGCGACATCAGACGTGTGCACTGTGGTCACGCCGGCATCGAATCCATCCAAGTTTCATGGTTTATTAAAAGAATCAAATTACAGCGTTTACATTTATGTTAGACTACTTTTAATTAACTGCTTTAGCCCATTTACCATGAAAATTAAAAAAAAATCTTGTTCATGACCTGTGCAGTATGTTAACACTATTGGAAGTAAAAATAACTTGAACTCCAATTTCGAAAACACAACTTTCTTTTTTCTTTTATACAGCTCTGACTTGTATCATGAGTCTGTGGTCTGGGAGAGAGTCCTGTAACTCTCTGTCTCCAAAATATAGTAAATAATGACCAATGCTGAGCAATTAATTATATAGTTACTTCTTCAAAAAAGTAACTCAGTTTGGCAAACAAAGTTTTTTGCAGCTATTTTTTTAAATGCAGCCAAGGCGTTTTTAAATAAACATTTCAAACTATTTACAGAACAATCAGCTGTTCTGCATCAAATCTGATGCCACACAAATTATTTGTTCCCCTCCAAAAAATAATTTCTGTCCACTATGAGATAAAGGAAAAGAACAACAGCCTGATGCAGGCCTGACAGCAGGAGATGTATCACTCCTGTAACACCTGTAACATTCAGCAGTCGCCTCATTGTTCTGACACACACAACAAAACTATTGACTACACTACACACTAACTACACAAGACTTGCGCTAAACGTTGCAAATCTCTCACATCTCAAAGCACCGCCATCACTCCTAAAACTTCCCCCCGTTTCTTAACAACTAGACGCCACGTTGCCATATCATTCTTTGATATGCCGACATGGTACTTTTTTGGACGAATAGGAAAGGCAGAGGGGGGTGGGGTTTGTTTTTGCTCACAGGTGGAGAGCGCTTTCGAGTGTTTTCCTTATAAAACGCCGTTTTTACCGTTTCTTCCTGCAGTAAATATAAACAACGATAGTATTCAGAAAGAAAACAAAACATTGCAGATGTTTTTATCACAACTCTGGTTTTACGTGGCCTATCAACACAATTTAAAAACTGGTGTAAAGTCCCCAATTTTTCCGTCAATTGTTCCGTCTGTCCTGCTCACATCTCCAATGGTTGTACACGTTGTCATTAACATGGCTTCACTCCACATCAGCCACGCCGCTTTGCCAGCTAAAACACTGGTGTCGGCACATAAGGACGCTGTCATAGCCTGCCAACAACGTTGATTAGCTGCGCATATACGCATTATTGGCTGGACTATGGGATAAGGTGGCATCGTTCCCATATGGGAGCAGCCAGTCACTTACTGACCAACACTGCAAAACAGAATTGTTAAAGTATTAATTTTAATTTCAATTCAGGTTAGATTTTTTTTGGTGCGCAACGCAGAATTTCTGTGCGCAGAGACTGTGCCAGCAGTGCGCAATTGCGCACGTGCGCAGCTTAGAGGGAACATTGCATAGGCCCACTAAAAGTTACAAAATAAGCTACTATCAAATACATTTTCTGTAAACACATCAGAAGGTTCTTTATGTGGCAAAAAGTTAGATCTATACAAAATGTTGCAGGGAAACAGAGAAGGAGCTCGTATAGGTTTGAGTTTTATTCACATCTGTTGTGCAGGTACAAATAGCAGAGTGGAAAACTTTATACTTTGTGTTTGCAAACATTAATTTATGAAGATTAATTAACATGAGTGTAGCACAAAGTAAAGGTGAAAGCAGTATTCTGACATGACAGTGCAATCAAAACACATTTTGCCACAACAATCTGTGAATAATTGTGACAAACAACTGTCACTTTAATATTGGACAGACTAGTTGTGCAGCCCTAACCTGAAATCTGCTGTTTGTTCTGAATGAAAAACGTTAGTCTTTGGTAAACATTTTAATCCCATTTATAGATGCAATATGTTATTTCAGTTAAGACTAAATGTTACCACACGTTCCCATCATTAGAGCGCATTTAAAGTGTGGAGAAGTCTGTGAAGGTTCTCAGTCATCCAGGTCATCGTAGTCTAAGGAGCTTGGAAAGAAAAGCGTCTGGACTTCTTTGAGTTACTTGAAGACGTTTCACCTCTCATCCGAGAAGCTTCTTCAGTTCTAAGGGTCAAATGGTGGAGAGTCCAAGCTGTATTGAAGAATTTCTAACTTCATGTAGGCTAAACAGCGGCCTAGAATTAGACTCAAAATCCTGCACTTGCCCAAAATAAAGGGGGCATTAATGTACCAGATTCTACAGAACACCAGAAATAACTGCTAAGATGGGTCCAACACATCTGAGTTCATGCTGGAGGAACTGTGGGACACACTCTGCCAACCACACTCATATATTGTGGCTCTGCCCTAAACTCTGTGTATTCTGGAGGCAGATATTTGATGCTCTCAAAGACATTTTCCAAGGTAAATATTCCACTAAGTCCTACAGCAGCAGTGTTGGGAAGGATTGCAGAACATATTGACTGCAAAGCCAAAAGTTACCTGCTAAATATATGACTCACTGCAGCCCTAAAATGCATAACTATCAGATGGTTAAAACCAGATATAATCTATGGATCCATGTCTGTCTGATGGAACAAATTACATACTCAGACTACAGAAACAAGTCTTTGAGAAACGGTGGGGACCCATGTTACCTTTCCTATTACAATGAAGAACACCACCTAGTTTTGTGAGCCCTCTCTCTCTCCACACACACACACACACACACACACACACACACACACACACACACACACACACACACACACACACACACACACACACACACACACACACACACACAGCATGTTATGCCAGTTTCAGCTGAAACTATGTTTCAAACCATAATCCGGGTTTTTAGTTCACCATTTATGAGGTTTCAAGAAGAAAATAAAAGACAGATCTGAATGTTTGAAAATGTTTTGGAAAGATTCTGTAAAGATGAGATGAAAAATACTCAAAGGATAAATTTAATTGGTTTATTATTTAGATAAGAATAACAAGCAAGTAAAGGAAGAAACAAGGTAAAATGAAGTAATAATGAAAGAAGTTAAACAAGTAAATGAAGAAACAAGGTAAAATGAAGTAATAATGAAAGAAGTTAAACAAGTAAATGAAGAAACAAGGTAAAATGAAGAAATAATGAAAGAAGTTAAACAAGTAAATGAAGAAACAAGGTAAAATGAAGTAATAATGAAAGAAGTTAAACAAGTAAAAGAAGAAACAAGGTAAAATGAAGTAATAATGAAAGAAGTTGAACAAGTAAATGAAGAAACAAGGTAAAATGAAGTAATAATGAAAGAAGTTAAACAAGTAAATGAAGAAACAAGGTAAAATGAAGTAATAATGAAAGAAGTTAAACAAGTAAATGAAGAAACAAGGTAAAATGAAGTAATAATGAAAGAAGTTGAACAAGTAAAAGAAGAAACAAGGTAAAATGAAGTAATAATGAAAGAAGTTAAACAAGTAAATGAAGAAACAAGGTAAAATGAAGTAATAATGAAAGAAGTTAAACAAGTAAATGAAGAAACAAGGTAAAATGAAGTAATAATGAAAGAAGTTAAACAAGTAAATGAAGAAAAAAGGTAAAATGAAGTAATAATGAAAGAAGTTAAACAAGTAAATGAAGAAACAAGGTAAAATGAAGTAATAATGAAAGAAGTTAAACAAGTAAATGAAGAAAAAAGGTAAAATGAAGTAATAATGAAAGAAGTTAAACAAGTAAATGAAGAAACAAGGTAAAATGAAGTAATAATGAAAGAAGTTAAACAAGTAAATGAAGAAAAAAGGTAAAATGAAGTAATAATGAAAGAAGTTAAACAAGTAAATGAAGAAAAAAGGTAAAATGAAGAAATAAGGAAAGAAGTTAGGAGAGAAAACCCCAACAATCCCCTCTGAGCAAGCACTTGGCGACAGTGGGGAGGAAAAACTGCCTTTAAACGGGCAGAAACCTCCGGCAGAACCAGGCTCAGGAGGGGACAGTCAACTGCCGGGACTGGTTGGGGGGGGGGTTAACAGAGGTTGAGCAAGACGAGGCTACATCAGGTGAGGAAGCAGTAGCGTCTCTCCTCTGGAACAAGTGGAACCATTTTTTCTTTTTTTTCATGCACTTTTCCACGAGCGCTTTTTTCTCCACGATGAGATTTCTCAGCTCGTCGATGGTTTCTGCGTTTTTTTTCTTCAAGTTTCTCACATCTTTGTTCCACCTCTTCCAATGCTGCTTGTTGTTCTTCAAGCTTGTCTTTGAGTTGTTTGGATGTTTCCTCCTGTATCAGCTTGTCCTTGTGCATGTCTGCATTTCTCTGTTGGACCTCTTTGTGCTTGTCTTTTAACTGCTTCTTTCTTTTCTTGATTTCTTGATTTTTGTCTTCATGTATTTTGTCTTCTTGTTGTTTTTGTGACTGCATTTGAGTGTGTTCACTCTTCAAGTTATTGAATTCCACCAAACTCCCCTTAACGAGCTCGGAGTTGTTTCTCGCTATCTGATCGATCCTTTTCTGCATCTGTGAGCACCGTTTCTCCAGTTTGTCCTTTTCTTCTTCCACTTTAGTTGCTTTGTCCTTCAGCTGATTACAAAACTCTTGCAGTTTTAGATTTTTAGACTGAAAGTCCTGGACGATGCGTTTTCCTTCTTTCAGTCTTTCCTGCTGTTGCTCTTTCTGTTGAAGAAGGTCTTTATTTTGGCGCAGTGTTTCATCCAGGCTTTCTTTCAGCATGCGGTATTTTTCCTGCATGCTCTTCAGTTTGTGCTGCATGTCTTGTTGCTTTTTGTCCTGCTCTTCCTTCTGTTGGAGGAATTTATTCTTTTCTTCCACAGCTTCATGGAGCTGTCTTTGGAGGAGCAGATTTTTTCGGTCCATGTATTGGAGATCCCGCTGTATCTTATCAGTCATCGTTTTCTTGTCTTGGAGCTGGTTGGTCATTTCTTTTAGTTCTGCGCGCTTTTGCCTGTTTTCTTTATTGAGGTGCACAATCTGCTCTCGGGCCTGAGCAAACTTGATTCCCCAGCCCTCATTAATAATGTTTATGTCCGGCTGGCGCTGTTGTCTTTCTTCCAGCTCTTTATTTTGGGCTTCCATTCGTCTACACTTGTCCTCCAGTTGAAGTTTTTCTTCTTCAATTTGTTGCATTTTTTTCTGGAGAAGGTAGTTTTCCTTCCTACTCTCCTCTAATGCCCTTTGGAAGGATGAGACGCCATTTGGGGAAATCGGCCGGCCACTCCAGGAAGGAGAGGCGGCGTAATCTTTTTGAATTGGTTGTTTTTTTCTTGGAAACATGTTGGAGTTTCTATACGATGACTTTGAAGAGCTTTCCAAATGTTTCTGTGGTGAACGTTTTGTATGCTGCAAACACAGATGCTGCTGAAACGAACTAAATCTTGCTGTTTCTCACCCCTATTTAAGGAAAAACATCAAAGGACTTATGACGTTCTATGACATCATCACTCCAATGAGATTGTCACAAGACGTTTTGGAATGGGGTGTTTTTTTTTAAACTGTTTTCAAACTTAACTTAAAATTTCATTGTTTCCTAGTTGTGGACTATTGGTTAGTCCAGCCGATGAAGAAATTAATTGTCACAAACATCCCTAATATTACATAACAGACAACAGAAAACAAGACAGTTTTTTTTCTAATAGAGGTATAATAAAAGTTTTTTTAATTATCCTACTTTTTATAAAAGAGAACATTTATTAAAGAGTATGTATTTAATTAAAAAACTCTGTTCATCTAAAGCAGGGGTCAGCAACCTTTAAGACCCAAAGAGCCATAATTGGCCTATCTGGGGTTGAAAGGCTCGATAAATGCACGGCGTTTCGCCGGGTACAGCGGCTTCCACGAGTGTGATGCTTATTTTGAGCGATGAAAAAATAACAAAATATAATTTTATTTGTATATTGCAAAATCACAATAATCTTCCAATTTAGAACTACAAGTAAAAAAAAAAGAACTGGCATAAATAAAATACACTTCAGCTAAATACTAATTTATTTTCCCAAACCACGCAGAGCCGCACTATAAGGACTAAAGAGCCGCATGAGGCTCCGGAGCCGCAGGTTGCCGACCCCTGATCTAAAGGCTATAACAAAAAGCTTCCTGCTGGAAAATGAAATGTCCCCATTAAGAGTCTGAATCAGGAGCCGATGACATTACTCTGTAAACTCTCAAAGCACTTTAATAAACAAGCAAACAGTTCCACCTCTCGCATTATTGCGTAAAGTTGACAGCGCGTCAGGCAAATAGGCAGGCTCCATCCCCGGCCTCTAGCGACTGTGGAAGTCGCTACATCTTTAGTCAACAAAAAACGGCATTCTGGAGAAGCCAGCCACAAGCAGGATCAAAGAAATCAGATCAAGGAACCTGAAAGACGCCAAGTAAGTGCAGCGCATCTGAATGAGTGAGCCCAGCAGCACCGACACACCTGACGCAATTCTGAGGAGCGCAGGTAAGAATACCTGTGCATGTCTGGTTGTGGAAAAGGAAGCGACATTGCATTAGCGCTGAGATGTTTTAAGAGGAGACACTGAATGGAATGAATGTTGGTTAAATGTGCAATGTTTTTGGCTGCGCTCTTGGATTGATGACTGCGCTGCGTCTTATTAATTATGCTGCTTGGATGATGTTCAAATGGACAATTAAAGTGCCGTTACGTTGAAAGGATTTTATGGTCAAAGTCTATTGTGGCTTCCAGTGGATATATGTTTTAATGGATGATCACTGAAGATTAAAATAAATAAATAAATAAAAAATCGAACAAACAAACGGGAAAATCATGAGTCAAACAGGTGATGATGATTGTTCCTCTAATGATTTGGGGGGAAAGAGAGAAAGAAAAATGACTGGAAAGGCATTGTTGAATAAAATCGAAAAATCACAAAATGAATGCAAAATATATGTTAATAAAATGAAAGGACTAATACAAAAAATGAAAGCGCTCATGCAACACAATGAAAATCTTTCTCAAATTAAGCAGTATTTGGTGGATTTAAAGGCACTGTGCGAAAAGGCTTCAAGTTCACATGTTGAGGTGTTGTCTTTGGTGCCAGAGGAAGTAATAAAACAAGAGGAATGCTTTTCAAGTATCATGAAATACACAAATGTGTTTTTAAATGAAATTCAGAACTGGATAAATCAAAGAGAACAAAATCCTGCTGTTTGTCCAAAGCAAATCAATTTATTGGAAAACAATGTTGCATCAAATACTGAGACAGAAGTGGAGGATGATATCAAGCCAAGTGATAGTGTTTCTGTTGTGATATTTTGATACCATGGTAGCATTTACTGAGTATTGTTTTTGATGATATTATACAAAGGACCCTGTTTCTGCAATGCCCTTTGTTTTAACCTCATCTCCTCTTGCTGTGTCAACTGAAGATTTTATGGTGTGAAAGTAGATACTAAGGTTGGAGGGAAAACACCAACAAATCACTCTTTTACTTATCACTCCCTTGCAGAAGATGTTTATGTGAAGACCATCTGGGTTGTGTCAGAACTCACGGATGTAGGAGACCTCTGTATAAGATTTATAGGCCTTGTGAGTGCATCTTTATTGCCCTAGCTGAACAAAGGATTCCAACTGTCGAAGGACACCACCCCACCCAGTGGGCAGGGTCTGAACTGAAACTTGTTGTCTGCCTATAAAAACTGCTGCACAAAGAATAAACTTTGAGTTAGTTTGGGATGACAATTTAGAACAGTCTCCGCGTCTTTTTGTTCTTCCAAACTGCTCCCGGTACTCCGGCCGGTGCTGTAATTAACCGTTGATCATACTTGAGAATATTTTAATTGTTATAGGTTAAAGGATGAACTCTGATGATGAAAGCCCACGCCTCAGAGAAACCCGGAATGGAGTTTCTTGCAGTTTCAAATGTTGAAAGCCACAAAACTTCTTCAAGATCTTCAACTTCATCTGTTCGTATGAAAGCTGAGGCAGAGTTGGCAGCTTTAAAGACGCGGGGAAAAGGACACTGTACCTGTCGATGCACGTTTCCCAAAATCTAAACGAGTCATATCGCTCCATGTTTGCTACTTTTGGTTTTTGGTTTTCTCCCGCAGAGTAAGAGCATCGCAGGAGCTCCTGAAGTCAAACGACGCCTCCCAGCACTCATTTATTAAAACGGAGTCGATGCCAAAAGTCTTAAACGTTAGAATCAAAGCAACAGCTGTGAACTCAGTCATGGTGTCATGTGCAGCCTTCATCTTACTGTCACTACTTTTTCATTTTAGGGTACGTGAGGTAAAGCGTCCGTCGATGTAGCTTGACTGTACAAAATTATTTTTCTACGTTATTAACAAAACAGAGCAGAGACTGATGCTGCTCCTGTCTGACCCCCTTGTGTATGGCACATGTGTATTCTGACTTGTGTGTGTGTGTGTGTGTGTTTACTTGTTTAACTTCTTTCATTATTACTTCATTTTACCTTGTTTCTTCTTTTACTTGTTTAACTTCTTTCATTATTACTTCATTTTACCTTGTTTCTTCCTTTACTTGCTTGTTATTCTTATCTAAATAATAAACCAATTAAATTTATCCTTTGAGTATTTTTCATCTCATCTTTACAGAATCTTTCAAAAACATTTGCAAACATTCAGATCTGTCTTTTATTTTCTTCTTGAAACCTCATAAATGGTGAACTAAAAACCCGGATTATGGTTTGAAACATAGTTTCAGCTGAAACTGGCATAACATGCTGTGTGTGTGTGTGTGTGTGTGTGTGTGTGTGTGTGTGTGTGTGTGTGTGTGTGCGTGCGTGCGTGTGTGTGTGTGTGTGTGTGTGTGTAGGAGCGGCAGTCGCTGTGTGAGTGTGATATCACATCTGCATCACTCAAGCGTAGGCAAGCCCGCGTCAGACAACAATAAACAAAAAGCAGAAAAAGGCCAACAGTAAAAACTCAGACTCCAGCATGAGCTCCTTCCTGCTGCTTAACCAATCACCTTCCTCCATATCATCACTGCTCCCTCCCTCCTCCTCTCTCCATCCTACACCACCTTTGTTATTTAACACCGACCCCCCCAATCTGATAATCAGACAAATTCCCAAACACCTGACTTCACTGTGTCGACACCGTTCCTGACTATTTCTGACCTCAGGTCAGCTCTGCTATTATCCTCACATTAAGGGTTCGTTCACCTGCCTGCAGATGATCTGTGAGCTCGTCGGTTGTAAATTAAACTCTAAGCACACTGAGGGTAACCGGGAGGCGTTCAGGGCCTGCAGTGCAGAGCTGCAACATGACAAAAAGGGATGGGGGCTCAGATCTCCTGAACAGGGTGGAAACAACACGGTGGGTTTGTGCTGTTTGTGATTCCTGCTCCGTCACTCTGGTGGAGACGACTGCAGCTCAGCAGCGCTCCCTGCTGATCCTCTGATGAAGATGTCAACAGTATGTAAACTGAGCTGATGTGCTGCTGTTTGAGCCCACGTGGTAGCGTACGTCCAGTATGGGAGAACTTAGTCACCGGTGCTGTCTTTGCTTGTGCTCTAGCTTTAGCCTGTTTGATTGTTTGTTTTCTATTTTATTACTGCCTAAAAGGGGAGGTGGGGGAAACACATGCCTGACTTCTCCTGTCAGAGGTTTTGTAAGCTCATTGGAGGGTAAACGCGCACAATGTAAATCATAAAACAACTGACTGGGGCTGTGCTGCAGGTGGATCAGTGCTGTGGACAGTAGCTGTGGAAAAGAGACTGGACAAAGACTCTCAGCCTTAAATACAGGACAGAGGATGATCCGATCATCTTTCAGCTAACAGTGTCGAGCAGAAGGACGGCCGGCTGATGCGTCCGTACGAACCCTTTTGTACTCACTCCTGTGTATAAGGAGGCGGCGAGGGGTTGTGTAGTTAACCTCAGCACCACACAGCTACAGCAGAGGAGAGAACACAAACGAGTCCTTTCATTCGGCTCTGTTCTTTCTCCTTGTCTGTTTTATAAGCTAACACTAGAGGGCGCCATTGTGGCACATTCAGCGCTCACTCTGAGGTCACTGGACAGAGAAGAAAATACCAAACTGGGAGACGGATGGAGACGAAACATCTGGAAGATCAGAACTGTACATTTTTAAGTGTAAGAAAAAAAACAGACAAAATATTTGTAAATATTAAGTTTCTTGTTTATTTTATGTTTTGTTTGTTTGTTTTTTGGAGTGAATGAATGATATGCTTATTTTGTGATGACAAAAGACAACAGGTAATGAGAAGAAAAAAATGGCCGTTAGCTTGAGGTTTCAAATGAGTTCATCCTTACCACCGATCAGTTTTGTCTTTGTTTTTTCAACATTTATTTTATTTTTGTCATAACGTTGATCGTTATCATGTGACCATCCTGTAGCAGGAAGGTCGCTGTAGCAGAAGTCATCTCCACTGAAGCCCCCTCACAGCAGAGGGCCAGTCATGCTGTTTATTAGGATTTGCTAGTTTTCAGTGAGAAAAAACATTTTCATCAAGTTTTAAATCCTTTCGTTGCTCTTTTCTCTGTGATTGTCATAAAATCGTCGTCCTCTTTTCAAGCCTTAGCTCGCTTTTATTTTGAAAAATGAGTCTTGTGATCAGAGATGAATCTGTGCTGCATGATGTGCGTAACATCAGAGCGATAAAAGCCAGCTTTGCCTTTCAGTGATTCGCAGTAAGGACATAAATGACCTAAACTGAGACTGAAAAAAGTGCAGTCAGTTAAATGTTAGCTCACCTAACATGTAGCAGTGTTTACATGTAGCCATGTTTGACAGACTCCAGGGCTTTGATACCATAAGATGCCTCATATCCTCACAGACTCATGAGATCACACAGGTGGTCTGACCTGCTCGTGTCACACTGTGCTGTCTGTCTGTCTGTCCGTTGTTTTTCTCCTGCAGTGATGTTATGTAGCAGAAAAACAGTTGGATGCTGGAAAAGTGCAGAGCGATGGGTGACGTGTGGAGAACATCACAGTCTGTGTGTGTTCAACAGCTGTTAGAGCCACACTTTGTCCTTTCTGTGGTATAACTGCTGGATTTATTTTATTCCAACACTTAGAAACTGTCAGCAAAGCAAAACTTCATGATTGGATGATCCTGTGTCACGTCCACAGTGTCAAACGTGCACAGAGACAGTGACACCCACAGAGAAACCCTCAGCTTGGTGTCCATTGCAAATCTGCACCTGTTGTCTTCTTTCTACTTTCTTTGTTGAACTCAGAAACTCGAGACTTGAGATGAAGAAAAATGTTAAATAATGGAATAAAAAAAAGATGATTATTAAAAAAAGTAAAGTAAAATTATATAAATAAATGAGGTGATGATATTTCTGTTTACTTTAGAAGTTATTATACACTGTATGCTGCGATTCTGATCTGGGAAACATTAAAGACATTCATAGCCAGACTGCTGACTTTGTGTTTTTATTCAGTCGCCTAACAGAAGTGCAGTAAGAAACGATTTAGCCCATCCTGATTTCTTAGCTGTTTGCATATTTGACACACTTACGTGTTTCAGATCGTGAAGCAAATTTTTATGATAGATAAAGATGACCAGAGTCAGTATAAAATAAAGCTTTTACATGTATTGCTGGGAGGTCGGCAGCTCCCTCCACTGCTTGGCCCTCTGTGAAAAACAACTGGGATCCAGCTTCCCTGTGATGCTGAATTATATAAGCGGAAGAACATAAATAGATAGAAGGATGGATGATTGTATTTTGTGTACAATTGTTGAAGTGTAAAAAGGGTTGGCCCTCCGTGGTGCCCTAAGCAAAGTTTGATTTTTGGAGCCCTTTAATAGTGCCAATAATAGTGATTAATGATCACCTACTATAAATGTATTTCATTTTCTAATGTTGATGTTGTTGTAATCCACAGTGAAAAATGTCATAAAAACAGAGAGAAACAATAGATCAAACCTGAGAGCTGCACAGTTGCAGCAGTGTGGTTTACGTCATTCTGTTGTCAGCCTGTTTTACACATCGGTAGTTTCTTATTGACGTGTAAAAAGATCTGAAATCGTAGTAAATTCAGCTGCTATTGTGGGCTGGGGATGATTTACACTTAACATTTTAATAACTGGGTACTGAATGTCAGAGGCCCAATGTTCCCTCTAATTTTTCACGTGTCTGAGCGAACACACAAACTCCCTGAGCGATCCCTTGGACCAATGAGCGACATCAGACGTGTGCACTGTGGTCACGCCGGCATCGAATCCATCCAAGTTTCATGGTTTATTAAAAGAATCAAATTACAGCGTTTACATTTATGTTAGACTACTTTTAATTAACTGCTTTAGCCCATTTACCATGAAAATGTAAAAAAAAATCTTGTTCATGACCTGTGCAGTATGTTAACACTATTGGAAGCAAAAATAACTTGAACTCCAATTTCGAAAACACAACTTTCTTTTTTCTTTTATACAGCTCTGACTTGTATCATGAGTCTGTGGTCTGGGAGAGAGTCCTGTAACTCTCTGTCTACAAAATATAGTAAATAATGACCAATGCTGAGCAATTAATTATATAGTTACTTCTTCAAAAAAGTAACTCAGTTTGGCAAACAAAGTTTTTTGCAGCTATTTTTTTAAATGCAGCCAAGGCGTTTTTAAATAAACATTTCAAACTATTTACAGAACAATCAGCTGTTCTGCATCAAATCTGATGCCACACAAATTATTTGTTCCCCTCCAAAAAATAATTTCTGTCCACTATGAGATAAAGGAAAAGAACAACAGCCTGATACCTGCAGGCCTGACAGCAGGAGATGTATCACTCCTGTAACACCTGTAGCATTCATTGTTCTGACACACACAACAAAACTATTGACTACACTACACACTAACTACACAAGATTTGCGCTAAACGTTGCAAATCTCTCACATCTCAAAGCACCGCCATCACTCCTAAAACTTCCCCCCGTTTCTTAACAACTAGACGCCACGTTGCCATATCATTCTTTGATTGGTCGACATGGTACTTTTTTGGACGAATAGGAAAGGCAGAGGGGGGTGGGGTTTGTTTTTGCTCACAGGTGGAGAGCGCTTTCGAGTGTTTTCCTTATAAAACGCCGTTTTTACCGTTTCTTCCTGCAGTAAATATAAACAACGATAGTATTCAGAAAGAAAACAAAACATTGCAGATGTTTTTATCACAACTCTGGTTTTACGTGGTCTATCAACACAATTTAAAAACTGGTGTAAAGTCCCCAATTTTTCCGTCAATTGTTCCGTCTGTCCTGCTCACATCTCCAATGGTTGTACACGTTGTCATTAACATGGCTTCACTCCACATCAGCCACGCCGCTTTGCCAGCTAAAACACTGGTGTCGGCACATAAGGACGCTGTCATAGCCTGCCAACAACGTTGATTGGCTGCGCATACACGCATTATTGGCTGGACTATGGGATAAGGTGGCATCGTTCCCATATGGGAGCAGCCAGTCACTTACTGACTAACACTGCAAAACAGAATTGTTAAAGTATTAATTTTAATTTCAATTCAGGTTAGAATTTTTTTGGTGCGCAACGCAGAATTTCTGTGCGCAGAGACTGTGCCAGCAGTGCGCAATTGCGCACGTGCGCAGCTTAGAGGGAACATTGCATAGGCCCACTAAAAGTTACAAAATAAGCTACTATCAAATACATTTACTGTAAACACATCAGAAGGTTATTTATGTGGCAAAAAGTTAGATCTATACAAAATGTTGCAGGGAAACAGAGAAGGAGCTCGTATAGGTTTGAGTTTTATTCACATCTATTGTGCAGGTACAAATAGCAGAGTGGAAAACTTTATACTTTGTGTTTGCAAACATTAATTTATGAAGATTAATTAACATGAGTGTAGCACAAAGTAAAGGTGGAAGCAGTATTCTGACATGACAGTGCAATCAAAACACATTTTGCCACAACAATCTGTGAATAATTGTAACAAACAACTGTCATTTTAATATTGGACAAACTAGTTGTGCAGCCCTAACCTGAAATCTGCTGTTTGTTCTGAATGAAAAACGTTAGTCTTTGGTAAACATTTTAATCCCATTTATAGATGCAATATGTTATTTCAGTTAAGACTAAATGTTACCACACGTTCCCATCATTAGAGCGCATTTAAAGTGTGGAGAAGTCTGTGAAGGTTCTCAGTCATCCAGGTCATCGTAGTCTAAGGAGCTTGCTAAGAAAAGCGTCTGGACTTCTTTGAGTTACTTGAAGACGTTTCACCTCTCATCCGAGAAGCTTCTTCAGTTCTAAGGGTCAAATGGTGGAGAGTCCAAGCTGTATTGAAGAATTTCTAACTTCATGTAGGCTAAACAGCGGCCTAGAATTAGACTCAAAATCCTGCACTTGCCCAAAATAAAGGGGGCGTTAATGTACCAGATTCTACAGAACACCAGAAATAACTGCTAAGATGGGTCCAACACATCTGAGTTCATGCTGGAGGAACTGTGGGACACACTCTGCCAACCACACTCATATATTGTGGCTCTGCCCTAAACTCTGTGTATTCTGGAGGCAGATATTTGATGCTCTCAAAGACATTTTCCAAGGTAAATATTCCACTAAGTCCTACAGTAGCAGTGTTGGGAAGGATTGCAGAACATATTGACTGCAAAGCCAAAAGTTACCTGCTAAATATATGACTCACTGCAGCCCTAAAATGCATAACTATCAGATGGTTAAAACCAGATATAATCTATGGATCCAGTGAGTGTCTGTCTGATGGAACAAATTACATACTCAGACTACAGAAACAAGTCTTTGAGAAACGGTGGGGACCCATGTTACCTTTCCTATTACAATGAAGAACACCACCTAGTTTTGTGAGCCCTCTCTCTCTCCACACACACACACACACACACACACACACACACACACACACACACACACACACACACACACACACACACACACACACACACACACACACAGCATGTTATGCCAGTTTCAGCTGAAACTATGTTTCAAACCATAATCCGGGTTTTTAGTTCACCATTTATGAGGTTTCAAGAAGAAAATAAAAGACAGATCTGAATGTTTGAAAATGTTTTGGAAAGATTCTGTAAAGATGAGATGAAAAATACTCAAAGGATAAATTTAATTGGTTTATTATTTAGATAAGAATAACAAGCAAGTAAAGGAAGAAACAAGGTAAAATGAAGTAATAATGAAAGAAGTTAAACAAGTAAATGAAGAAACAAGGTAAAATGAAGTAATAATGAAAGAAGTTAAACAAGTAAATGAAGAAACAAGGTAAAATGAAGAAATAATGAAAGAAGTTAAACAAGTAAATGAAGAAACAAGGTAAAATGAAGTAATAATGAAAGAAGTTGAACAAGTAAATGAAGAAACAAGGTAAAATGAAGTAATAATGAAAGAAGTTAAACAAGTAAATGAAGAAACAAGGTAAAATGAAGTAATAATGAAAGAAGTTAAACAAGTAAATGAAGAAACAAGGTAAAATGAAGTAATAATGAAAGAAGTTGAACAAGTAAAAGAAGAAACAAGGTAAAATGAAGTAATAATGAAAGAAGTTAAACAAGTAAATGAAGAAACAAGGTAAAATGAAGTAATAGTGAAAGAAGTTGAACAAGTAAATGAAGAAACAAGGTAAAATGAAGTAATAATGAAAGACGTTGAACAAGTAAAAGAAGAAACAAGGTAAAATGAAGTAATAATGAAAGAAGTTAAACAAGTAAATGAAGAAACAAGGTAAAATGAAGTAATAATGAAAGAAGTTAAACAAGTAAATGAAGAAACAAGGTAAAATGAAGTAATAATGAAAGAAGTTAAACAAGTAAATGAAGAAACAAGGTAAAATGAAGTAATAATGAAAGAAGTTAAACAAGTAAATGAAGAAAAAAGGTAAAATGAAGTAATAATGAAAGAAGTTAAACAAGTAAATGAAGAAACAAGGTAAAATGAAGTAATAATGAAAGAAGTTAAACAAGTAAATGAAGAAACAAGGTAAAATGAAGTAATAATGAAAGAAGTTAAACAAGTAAAAGAAGAAACAAGGTAAAATGAAGTAATAATGAAAGAAGTTAAACAAGTAAATGAAGAAACAAGGTAAAATGAAGTAATAATGAAAGAAGTTAAACAAGTAAATGAAGAAAAAAGGTAAAATGAAGAAATAAGGAAAGAAGTTAGGAGAGAAAACCCCAACAATCCCCTCTGAGCAAGCACTTGGCGACAGTGGGGAGGAAAAACTGCCTTTAAACGGGCAGAAACCTCCGGCAGAACCAGGCTCAGGAGGGGACAGTCAACTGCCGGGACTGGTTGGGGGGGGGGGGGTTAACAGAGGTTGAGCAAGACGAGGCTACATCAGGTGAGGAAGCAGTAGCGTCTCTCCTCTGGAACAAGTGGAACCATTTTTTCTTTTTTTTCATGCACTTTTCCACGAGCGCTTTTTTCTGCAGGATGAGATTTCTCAGCTCGTCGATGGTTTCTGCGTTTTTTTTCTTCAAGTTTCTCACATCTTTGTTCCACCTCTTCCAATGCTGCTTGTTGTTCTTCAAGCTTGTCTTTGAGTTGTTTGGATGTTTCCTCCTGTATCAGCTTGTCCTTGTGCATGTCTGCATTTCTCTGTTGGACCTCTTTGTGCTTGTCTTTTAACTGCTTCTTTCTTTTCTTGATTTCTTGATTTTTGTCTTCATGTATTTTGTCTTCTTGTTGTTTTTGTGACTGCATTTGAGTGTGTTCACTCTTCAAGTTATTGAATTCCACCAAACTCCCCTTAACGAGCTCGGAGTTGTTTCTCGCTATCTGATCGATCCTTTTCTGCATCTGTGAGCACCGTTTCTCCAGTTTGTCCTTTTCTTCTTCCACTTTAGTTGCTTTGTCCTTCAGCTGATTACAAAACTCTTGCAGTTTTAGATTTTTAGACTGAAAGTCCTGGACGATGCGTTTTCCTTCTTTCAGTCTTTCCTGCTGTTGCTCTTTCTGTTGAAGAAGGTCTTTATTTTGGCGCAGTGTTTCATCCAGGCTTTCTTTCAGCATGCGGTATTTTTCCTGCATGCTCTTCAGTTTGTGCTGCATGTCTTGTTGCTTTTTGTCCTGCTCTTCCTTCTGTTGGAGGAATTTATTCTTTTCTTCCACAGCTTCATGGAGCTGTCTTTGGAGGAGCAGATTTTTTCGGTCCATGTATTGGAGATCCCGCTGTATCTTATCAGTCATCGTTTTCTTGTCTTGGAGCTGGTTGGTCATTTCTTTTAGTTCTGCGCGCTTTTGCCTGTTTTCTTTATTGAGGTGCACAATCTGCTCTCGGGCCTGAGCAAACTTGATTCCCCAGCCCTCATTAATAATGTTTATGTCCGGCTGGCGCTGTTGTCTTTCTTCCAGCTCTTTATTTTGGGCTTCCATTCGTCTACACTTGTCCTCCAGTTGAAGTTTTTCTTCTTCAATTTGTTGCATTTTTTTCTGGAGAAGGTAGTTTTCCTTCCTACTCTCCTCTAATGCCCTTTGGAAGGATGAGACGCCATTTGGGGAAATCGGCCGGCCACTCCAGGAAGGAGAGGCGGCGTAATCTTTTTGAATTGGTTGTTTTTTTCTTGGAAACATGTTGGAGTTTCTATACGATGACTTTGAAGAGCTTTCCAAATGTTTCTGTGGTGAACGTTTTGTATGCTGCAAACACAGATGCTGCTGAAACGAACTAAATCTTGCTGTTTCTCACCCCTATTTAAGGAAAAACATCAAAGGACTTATGACGTTCTATGACATCATCACTCCAATGAGATTGTCACAAGACGTTTTGGAATGGGGTGTTTTTTTTTAAACTGTTTTCAAACTTAACTTAAAATTTCATTGTTTCCTAGTTGTGGACTATTGGTTAGTCCAGCCGATGAAGAAATTAATTGTCACAAACATCCCTAATATTACATAACAGACAACAGAAAACAAGACAGTTTTTTTTCTAATAGAGGTATAATAAAAGTTTTTTTAATTATCCTACTTTTTATAAAAGAGAACATTTATTAAAGAGTATGTATTTAATTAAAAAACTCTGTTCATCTAAAGCAGGGGTCAGCAACCTTTAAGACCCAAAGAGCCATAATTGGCCTATCTGGGGTTGAAAGGCTCGATAAATGCACGGCGTTTCGCCGGGTACAGCGGCTTCCACGAGTGTGATGCTTATTTTGAGCGATGAAAAAATAACAAAATATAATTTTATTTGTATATTGCAAAATCACAATAATCTTCCAATTTAGAACTACAAGTAAAAAAAAAAGAACTGGCATAAATAAAATACACTTCAGCTAAATACTAATTTATTTTCCCAAACCACGCAGAGCCGCACTATAAGGACTAAAGAGCCGCATGAGGCTCCGGAGCCGCAGGTTGCCGACCCCTGATCTAAAGGCTATAACAAAAAGCTTCCTGCTGGAAAATGAAATGTCCCCATTAAGAGTCTGAATCAGGAGCCGATGACATTACTCTGTAAACTCTCAAAGCACTTTAATAAACAAGCAAACAGTTCCACCTCTCGCATTATTGCGTAAAGTTGACAGCGCGTCAGGCAAATAGGCAGGCTCCATCCCCGGCCTCTAGCGACTGTGGAAGTCGCTACATCTTTAGTCAACAAAAAACGGCATTCTGGAGAAGCCAGCCACAAGCAGGATCAAAGAAATCAGATCAAGGAACCTGAAAGACGCCAAGTAAGTGCAGCGCATCTGAATGAGTGAGCCCAGCAGCACCGACACACCTGACGCAATTCTGAGGAGCGCAGGTAAGAATACCTGTGCATGTCTGGTTGTGGAAAAGGAAGCGACATTGCATTAGCGCTGAGATGTTTTAAGAGGAGACACTGAATGGAATGAATGTTGGTTAAATGTGCAATGTTTTTGGCTGCGCTCTTGGATTGATGACTGCGCTGCGTCTTATTAATTATGCTGCTTGGATGATGTTCAAATGGACAATTAAAGTGCCGTTACGTTGAAAGGATTTTATGGTCAAAGTCTATTGTGGCTTCCAGTGGATATATGTTTTAATGGATGATCACTGAAGATTAAAATAAATAAATAAATAAAAAATCGAACAAACAAACGGGAAAATCATGAGTCAAACAGGTGATGATGATTGTTCCTCTAATGATTTGGGGGGAAAGAGAGAAAGAAAAATGACTGGAAAGGCATTGTTGAATAAAATCGAAAAATCACAAAATGAATGCAAAATATATGTTAATAAAATGAAAGGACTAATACAAAAAATGAAAGCGCTCATGCAACACAATGAAAATCTTTCTCAAATTAAGCAGTATTTGGTGGATTTAAAGGCACTGTGCGAAAAGGCTTCAAGTTCACATGTTGAGGTGTTGTCTTTGGTGCCAGAGGAAGTAATAAAACAAGAGGAATGCTTTTCAAGTATCATGAAATACACAAATGTGTTTTTAAATGAAATTCAGAACTGGATAAATCAAAGAGAACAAAATCCTGCTGTTTGTCCAAAGCAAATCAATTTATTGGAAAACAATGTTGCATCAAATACTGAGACAGAAGTGGAGGATGATATCAAGCCAAGTGATAGTGTTTCTGTTGTGATATTTTGATACCATGGTAGCATTTACTGAGTATTGTTTTTGATGATATTATACAAAGGACCCTGTTTCTGCAATGCCCTTTGTTTTAACCTCATCTCCTCTTGCTGTGTCAACTGAAGATTTTATGGTGTGAAAGTAGATACTAAGGTTGGAGGGAAAACACCAACAAATCACTCTTTTACTTATCACTCCCTTGCAGAAGATGTTTATGTGAAGACCATCTGGGTTGTGTCAGAACTCACGGATGTAGGAGACCTCTGTATAAGATTTATAGGCCTTGTGAGTGCATCTTTATTGCCCTAGCTGAACAAAGGATTCCAACTGTCGAAGGACACCACCCCACCCAGTGGGCAGGGTCTGAACTGAAACTTGTTGTCTGCCTATAAAAACTGCTGCACAAAGAATAAACTTTGAGTTAGTTTGGGATGACAATTTAGAACAGTCTCCGCGTCTTTTTGTTCTTCCAAACTGCTCCCGGTACTCCGGCCGGTGCTGTAATTAACCGTTGATCATACTTGAGAATATTTTAATTGTTATAGGTTAAAGGATGAACTCTGATGATGAAAGCCCACGCCTCAGAGAAACCCGGAATGGAGTTTCTTGCAGTTTCAAATGTTGAAAGCCACAAAACTTCTTCAAGATCTTCAACTTCATCTGTTCGTATGAAAGCTGAGGCAGAGTTGGCAGCTTTAAAGACGCGGGGAAAAGGACACTGTACCTGTCGATGCACGTTTCCCAAAATCTAAACGAGTCATATCGCTCCATGTTTGCTACTTTTGGTTTTTGGTTTTCTCCCGCAGAGTAAGAGCATCGCAGGAGCTCCTGAAGTCAAACGACGCCTCCCAGTGTAACGGAGCGGAAAGGCTGATTTATTTCCAAGATGTTTTGTGTTTTTAAAAGGAAGGAGACCTTCCTAAAAACGGGCAGAGCAGTGGAGCCGCCAAGGGAAACACACAATTTAAACTGTAAGATTAAAAATATAATTTATTATATTTAAATAGTTAAAAATGTAAGATAAATTAAAACAACCTTGGCCAAGGGATAACACAATAAAAATCAATAAAACACAACATTAAAAGTCCAGTGGAATCCACCACAGCATAAAAGTCCCAGGGAGTTAAGAAATCCAGCGAAGTAAAAGGGAAACCCAGCGGAGTCCTCTCCTTCCTTTCCGCATTCGCGTCTTGATATGCTAGAGAAAGGGAGGAGGGGCAGTCACTATTCTTCCGGCAGTTTTTATTCAATAAAAGGGGATAAGTCAAAGACTTACCCCGGGTGGGCAGAGCTCTCAACTCCGCCCGCCGCTTCTTAAAAACTGCAAAGCCACACAGCCGTCCCGTGCCTTCCGCTGGTGCTGTCTCCGCTCTCCCCGCTGGTACTGTCACTCTCTGCACTGGTGCCCTGTGCGCTGGTACTGTCCGTTCTCCCTCGAACGCCAAGCTCCAACCCTCTTATGTGTCACTCAGCACTCTGTAAATTACACTCCCTTTCCTCTCAGGTGTGTCCAATTAGTAAAAATGGGGAAAGGCGGAGTCTCTCCAGGACAATTTGCCGGCAACTAAAACATGCAAACTAAATAAAACACTGCACAAAAATATAACCAATGCATGCAATATAAAAAATAAATATGTACACTTCACATTAAAATACAGCACAGCAAAACAACATCCGTCCTTCCCTGGATGACACCAGCACTCATTTATTAAAACGGAGTCGATGCCAAAAGTCTTAAACGTTAGAATCAAAGCAACAGCTGTGAACTCAGTCATGGTGTCATGTGCAGCCTTCATCTTACTGTCACTACTTTTTCATTTTAGGGTACGTGAGGTAAAGCGTCCGTCGATGTAGCTTGACTGTACAAAATTATTTTTCTACGTTATTAACAAAACAGAGCAGAGACTGATGCTGCTCCTGTCTGACCCCCTTGTGTATGGCACATGTGTATTCTGACTTGTGTGTGTGTGTGTGTGTGTGTGTGTGTAGGAGCGGCAGTCGCTGTGTGAGTGTGATATCACATCTGCATCACTCAAGCGTAGACGGGCCAGAACACAAACGAGTCCTTTCATTCGGCTCTGTTCTTTCTCCTTGTCTGTTTTATAAGCTAACACTAGAGGGCGCCATTGTGGCACATTCAGCGCTCACTCTGAGGTCACTGGACAGAGAAGAAAATACCAAACTGGGAGACGGATGGAGACGAAACATCTGGAAGATCAGAACTGTACATTTTTAAGTGTAAGAAAAAAAACAGACAAAATATTTGTAAATATTAAGTTTCTTGTTTATTTTATGTTTTGTTTTTTTGGGGGTTTTTTTTTGGAGTGAATGAATGATATGCTTATTTTGTGATGACAAAAGACAACAGGTGCAGTTTGTAATGAGAAGAAAAAAATGGCCATTAGCTTGAGGTTTCAAATGAGTTCATCCTTACCACCGATCAGTTTTGTCTTTGTTTTTTCAACATTTATTTTATTTTTGTCATAACGTTGATCGTTATCATGTGACCATCCTGTAGCAGGAAGGTTGCTGTAGCAGAAGTCATCTCCACTGAAGCCCCCTCACAGCAGAGGGCCAGTCATGCTGTTTATTAGGATTTGCTAGTTTCCAGTGAGAAAAAACATTTTCATCAAGTTTTAAATCCTTTCGTTGCTCTTTTCTCTGCGATTGTCATAAAATCGTCGTCCTCTTTTCAAGCCTTAGCTCGCTTTTATTTTGAAAAATGAGTCTTGTGATCAGAGATGAATCTGTGCTGCATGATGTGCATAACATCAGAGCGATAAAAGCCAGCTTTGCCTTTCAGTGATTCGCAGTAAGGACATAAATGACCTAAACTGAGACTGAAAAAAGTGCAGTCAGTTAAATGTTAGCTCACCTAACATGTAGCAGTGTTTACATGTAGCCATGTTTGACAGACTCCAGGGCTTTGATACCATAAGATGCCTCATATCCTCACAGACTCATGAGATCACACAGGTGGTCTGACCTGCTCGTGTCACACTGTGCTGTCTGTCTGTCCGTTGTTTTTCTCCTGCAGTGATGTTATGTAGCAGAAAAACAGTTGGATGCTGGAAAAGTGCAGAGCGATGGGTGACGTGTGGAGAACATCACAGTCTGTGTGTGTTCAACAGCTGTTAGAGCCACACTTTGTCCTTTCTGTGGTATAACTGCTGGATTTATTTTATTCCAACACTCAAAAACTGTCAGCAAAGCAAAACTTCATGATTGGATGATCCTGTGTCACGTCCACAGTGTCAAACGTGCACAGAGACAGTGACACCCACAGAGAAACCCTCAGCTTGGTGTCCATTGCAAATCTGCACCTGTTGTCTTGTTTCTACTTTCTTTGTTGAACTCAGAAACTCGAGACTTGAGATGAAGAAAAATGTTAAATAATGGAATAAAAAAAAGATGATTATTAAAAAAAGTAAAGTAAAATTATATAAATAAATGAGGTGATGATATTTCTGTTTACTTTAGAAGTTATTATACACTGTATGCTGTGATTCTGATCTGGGAAACATTAAAGACATTCATAGCCAGACTGCTGACTTTGTGTTTTTATTCAGTCGCCTAACAGAAGTGCAGTAAGAAACGATTTAGCCCATCCTGATTTCTTAGCTGTTTGCATATTTGCCACACTTACGTGTTTCAGATCATGAAGAACATTTTTATGATAGATAAAGATGACCAGAGTCAGTGTAAAATAAAGCTTTTACATGTATTGCTGGGAGGTCGGCAGCTCCCTCCACTGCTTGGCCCTCTGTGAAAAACAACTGGGATCCAGCTTCCCTGTGATGCTGAATTATATAAGCGGAAGAACATAAATAGATAGAAGGATGGATGATTGTATTTTGTGTACAATCGTTGAAGTGTAAAAAGGGTTGGCCCTCCGTGGTGCCCTAAGCAAAGTTTGATTTTTGGAGCCCTTTAATAGTGCCAATAATAGTGATTAATGATCACCTACTATAAATGTATTTCATTTTCTAATGTTGATGTTGTTGTAATCCACAGTGAAAAATGTCATAAAAACAGAGAGAAACAATAGATCAAACCTGAGAGCTGCACAGTTGCAGCAGTGTGGTTTACGTCATTCTGTTGTCAGCCTGTTTTACACATCGGTGGTTTTTTATTGACATGTAAAAAGATCTGAAATCGTAGTAAATTCAGCTGCTATTGTGGGCTGGGGATGATTTACACTTAACATTTTAATAACTGGGTACTGAATGTCAGAGGCCCAATGTTCCCTCTAATTTTTCACGTGTCTGAGCGAACACACAAACTCCCTGAGCGATCCCTTGGACCAATGAGCGACATCAGACGTGTGCACTGTGGTCACGCCGGCATCGAATCCATCCAAGTTACATGGTTTATTAAAATAATCAAATTACAGCGTTTACATTTATGTTAGACTACTTTTAATTAACTGCTTTAGCCCATTTACAATGAAAATGTAAAAAAAAATCTTGTTCATGACCTGTGCAGTATGTTAACACTATTGGAAGTAAAAATAACTTGAACTCCAATTTCGAAAACACAACTTTCTTTCTTTTCTTTTTTTTTCTTTTATACAGCTCTGACTTGTATTATGAGTCTGTGGTCTGGGAGAGAGTCCTGTAACTCTCTGTCTCCAAAATACAGTATATAATGACCAATGCTGGGCAATTAATTATATAGTTACTTCTTCAAAAAAGTAACTCAGTTTGGCAAACAACGTTTTTTGCAGCTATTTTTTTAAATGCAGCCAAGGCGTTTTTAAATAAACATTTCAAACTATTTACAGAACAATCAGCTGTTCTGCATCAAATCTGATGCCACACAAATTATTTGTGCCACTCCAAAAAATAATTTCTGTCCACTATGAGATAAAGGAGAACAACAGCCTGATACCTGCAGGCCTGACAGCAGCAGATGTATCACTCCTGTACAGTGCTTTAAGTGGCCCAGAAGAGGTGCCGGTACTCTATTTTTTTTCCGCCTCCCCTGAGGTAACAACAACTATATTGAATGGGTTTTATATACAACAGTCAACAGACAACCTTATACAAAATAATAAATCATTTTATTAGTTTGTGGATTTGCTTGAGCTAGAAAGAGCTACTGAACATAAATAAAATGTGCAAAAAGGTATTGAATTTTTTTTTTAACAAAATGTACATAAAATAAATTATAAACTAATTTGTATTTTGCTCTCTCTTGAGTCACTGCTGCTATCAGCAGCAGCACTTGTAAAGTGTACCTGCAGAGCTTGGTAGTTCTCCCATACTACTTTCACTGTTCTCTCACTTGAAGCAACCCAAACATAATAACCATAGAACAGTAGAACATAATCTTGAGTCTTGAAGATGGTTCATTTCTTTACCCCTGAAAAATATACAAAAGCAGATTCAGCAAAATACAATCACAGTACACCAAATGAAAAATGAGAAATACTGTACAAATCATTTTACCTAGAAAAGGCTCCAGCACGTTTTGGGCTCCACTTTCCTTTCACTTTGGGCTTCGCAGTTTGTGGATGCTGCACTTCACCTCCCTAGTGCCAGCCATGTCTGCACATATGTTTGTGTGTTAAACTGATCCAAGGGTGGTCCGTTGCATTTCAGGAAAATCATATTTGAAAGCCTTTTGATGTTGAGAGAGTTTCTTTTATCTGTCAAAGTATCATTCATTGAGCTGAAAGCTCGCTCGCATTCACTTGTTGATACTGCAATGGTGTGGACAGCTGTAAGAAGCGGCTTCAGGGCTGCTGGTGTCTTGGAAGCTTTAAGGTCTTTATACTCCCTAAATCCTAGGACACTTTCCCTCTCCCCAACTCTGAATCTCTGACATAAACGTCTGACCGCTGCATCCCCATATTGAATATCTAGAGATGCAGGCCAGGAGTCAGACTGGAGGACCTTGATGTCTGAGAGGAGGTGACTATCTGTCTTTTCAGATGAGGTTTTACTGACATGCGAGGAAGTTGTTGGAGTCATCCTGCACTTAACATTTTCAGCCAGGCTACGGAAAAATTGGCCATGGTTGATTTTTATAACCCTCTGATTTTCATGCAGGCATACATTTCTGAAGATTTTCTCCTTTTCAGCTTCAATGGCAGTTTGTGTGGGACCAGGTGTGGATACCATTGACTCAAACACCCGGATTTGTCGGTCCAGCTGCCTGTCGGCTTGATCCAAAGTCATGTCCCATCTCTGGAGCATTCTTGAGAGGTCACTGAGTTCTGTGAAAGCGTCATACATGATGCCAAGATTGACCACAAAAGAAACAGTAGTGAGAACATCATTGAGTCCTTTGTATTTTGCTCTCTCTCTTGAGTCCCTGCTGGTATCAGCAGCAGCACTTGTAAAGTGTACCTGCAGAGCTTGGTAGTTCTCCCATACTGCTTTCACTGTTCTCTCACTTGAAGCAACCCAACGCACTGATAAAACACGGCCTATCACAAGGAGACGTTGTCCAACATTGTGAGCACTCTCGGTTAACTCCCTTTGGTTTTTTGGTGATGCATGGTAGAGGGAGTAAAGCTGATCTAAGAATATTTTAAAGTGGTTGATTCCTCCTACCTCCTTCAAAACATCACAAACTGCCAGTTCCAGTCTGTGATTGGAACAATGCCAGACAAACAGGTAAGGGAATTTGGAACAAAGCTGCGCAGCAACTCCTGCTTTCCTCCCAAGCATCACTGAGGCTCCATCACAAGCAAATGCCAACAAATGTTGCTGTAGGTAGTGAGGGTCAAAGCCATTATTATGAAGACATCCTAACAGTGCTTCAGTGATGTCCTTTGCTGTGGTCCCCTGCAGCTCAATCAGTTCAAAAAATATTGTGTCTGGATTTTCACTGGAAATAGCTGACCGCAGGCACACGACAAGCACAGACTTTCCACTTATTGTAGTGGATTCATCAATGAGCACACACAATTTTCTTTCATTCATCACTATGTCATTGACTACCTTCTTTTTCATTTCAGCTGCAATGTGATCCAGTATATTTGCACATGAGTTATTAGAGTGCAAAACTCTGCCCATCTTGACACCATTTAAGACTTGCAACTGGACATCTATTGGCATGTCTGTAAAGGGACGCCCATGCTTGCCAATCTTATAAGCTGTTCTAAACACATTGCAAGTTGAAGCGTAGTCAGCCTTTCTCATATCTTCAATGTGTTTTTGCATTGTATTTTGTGTTGCCTTCTCTTTTATTTCAACTGCTTTCTTGTGATAAATTGAGTCTCTGTGCTCTTTTATTTTCTTTCGTAGTGAGTTTTGTTGTGCAGCCTTGTCCCTTCCAAAAGACGAGATTAAGCACCCACTCCACTCCTGCGACACTCTCTGCCCTTGCTGCATGTCCACGCGAGCACAAACTTGACTACACACACTACAACCCAACTTTTGATTTCTGCTGATCAGCCACTTGTAATTTGTGGAGAAATACCGGACTTGTGCTTGGGACCAACATTCTGGCCACTCATGCTCGCTAACGCGGCTGTTGTCATCGGTAGAAATGGTGTCATTCTCGTCCTCGTCGTCGCCAAAAGTGCCGTCGTCCGCGGCTGCGGCACTAGTGCAGCTTTCATTAGCTTGCGTCTGACCTGCAGCGATATCATTCTGGCTTGGTGGGGTGTCAGCCAGCGAGTCCTCTGATTCTGACCTTGTTCTTTTACTACTCAGAGTCTGAAGCCAGGAGAGCATATTAAGTGTTCATTGTTTTTGTATTTTAACGAGCAGCTGTTTGCGCGTTTTACACACCCTTGAGTTGTTGACATGACAACGGCAAAAGCGACGCATGCGCTTTTCACTTGTAAAACACATTGGTGTATGGGTAATGTAGTCTCTGCTCTGGGTGGGACGAATTAGGAAGCGTGCTTGTGAAGGGCGCTCTGAAAAGCGGCAGTGCAGCCAAACGATGTGCAAATGAGAGTACCGGTACGCTAAAAGCACGTTCTGGGCGCATGGAGAGGTGGCGGTACTCTCAAGAGCTATATTTAGAAGTGGCGGTACTGAGTACCGGCGCGTACCGGCCCACTTAAAGCACTGCTCCTGTAACACCTGTAACATTCAGCAGTCGCCTCATTGTTCTGACGCACACAACAAAACTACTGACTACACTACACACTAACTACACAAGATTTGCGCTAAACGTCGCAAATCTCTCACATCTCAAAACACCACCGTCACTCCTAAAACTTCCCCCGTTTCTTAACAACTAGATGCCACGTTGCCATATCATTTTTTGATTGGTCGACATGGTACTTTTTTAGACGAATAGGAAAGGCAGAGGGGGTGGGGTTTGTTTTTGCTCACAGGTGGAGAGCGCTTTCGAGCCTTTTTTCTTATAAAACGCCAATTTAACCGTTTCTTCCCGCAGTAAATATAAACAACCAGTATTCAGGAAGAAAACCAAACATTGCATTTTTTTTATCACAACTCTGGTTTTACGTGGTCTATCAACACGATTTAAAAACTGGTGTAAATTCCCCAATTTTTCCGTCAATTGTTCCGTCTGTCCTGCTCACATCTCCAATGGTTGTACACGTTGTCATTAACATGGCTTCACTCCACATCAGCCACGCCGCTTTGACAGCTAACACACCGGCGTTGGCACATAAGGACGCTGTCATAGCCTGTCAACAACGTTGATTGGCTGCGCATATACGCATTATTGGCTGGACTATGGGATAAGGTGGCATCGTTCCCATATGGGAGCAGCCAGTCACTTACTGACCAACACTGCAAAACAGAATTATTAAAGTATTAATTTTAATTTCAATTCAGGTTAGATTTTTTTGGTGCGCAACGCAGAATTTCTGTGCGCAGAGACTGTGCCAGCAGTGCGCAATTGCGCACGTGCGCAGCTTAGAGGGAACATTGCATAGGCCCACTAAAAGTTACAAAATAAGCTACTATCAAATACATTTACTGTAAACACATCAGAAGGTTATTTATGTGGCAAAAAGTTAGATCTATACAAAATTTTGCAGGGAAACGGAGAAGGAGCTCGTATAGGTTTGAGTTTTATTCACATCTGTTGTGCAGGTACAAATAGCAGAGTGGAAAACTTTATACTTTGTGTTTGCAAACATTAATTTATGAAGATTAATTAACATGAGTGTAGCACAAAGTAAAGGTGAAAGCAGTATTCTGACATGACAGTGCAATCAAAACACATTTTGCCACAACAATCTGTGAATAATTGTAACAACTGTCATTTTAATATTGGACAAACTAGTTGTGCAGCCCTAACCTGAAATCTGCTGTTTGTTCTGAATGAAAAACGTTAGTCTTTGGTAAACATTTTAATCCCATTTATAGATGCAATATGTTATTTCAGTTAAGACTGAATGTTACCACACGTTCCCATCATTAGAGCGCATTTAAAGTGTGGAGAAGTCTGTGAAGGTTCTCAGTCATCCAGGTCATCATAGTCTAAGGAGCTTGGAAAGAAAAGCGTCTGGACTTCTTTGAGTTACTTGAAGACGTTTCACCTCTCATCCGAGAAGCTTCTTCAGTTCTAAGGGTCAAATGGTGGAGAGTCCAAGCTGTATTGAAGAATTTCTAACTTCATGTAGGCTAAACAGCGGCCTAGAATTAGACTCAAAATCCTGCAGTTGCCCAAAATAAAGGGGGCATTAATGTACCAGATTCAACAGAACTCCAGAAATAACTGCTAAGATGGGTCCAACACATCTGAGTTCATGCTGGAGGAACTGTGGGACACACTCTGCCAACCACACTCATATATTGTGGCTCTGCCCTAAACTCTGTGTATTCTGGAGGCAGATATTTGATGCTCTCAAAGACATTTTCCAAGGTAAATATTCCACTAAGTCCTACAGTAGCAGTGTTGGGAAGGATTGCAGAACATATTGACTGCAAAGCCAAAACTTACTTGCTAAATATATGACTCACTGCAGCCCTAAAATGCATAACTATCAGATGGTTAAAACCAGATATAATCTATGGATCCATGTCTGTCGGATGGAACAAATTACATACTCAGACTACAGAAACAAGTCTTTGAGAAACGGTGGGGACCCATGTTACCTTTCCTATTACAATGAAGAACACCACCTAATTTTGTGAGCTCTCTCTCTCTACACACGCACACACGTGTGTGCTGGACATTCATGGCTGCTTTGTGTAGTTACAGTTGAATAGAGGAAGTGTAGGATGTATCACTGCTGATTCAAAATAACATGTAAGAGTTTGTGGAATGTTCTTTGTCTGTATATAAGATGTAAGGGTGGTGGCCACAATTCAGAGATGGTCCTGGTGTTTCGCTGGGAAGCTCTCTCCACTTTGCAATGTGTTTATTAAACCCGCTTCAAATCAAGCTCACTGGGTGCAGGTTATTGTTAAATTTTCCTCAACAATTTTGCATTGTCAGGCTGGATTCCTCTGGTGAGTTTTGCTGAATCACTGGTATGTGGTGACTGGCCATCCTGAGGTAAAACTGCCTCAGTCCCACCGTTCCTTTGTTTTCAAAAAGGGGGAATGGCGGGGTGTGCTTCAGCAACTCACACATGCAGGAATTTTTAAAAGAACCAAGAGAGGCACTGCAGAGGATCTGCATCAGTGAGCTGTTTTGATTTGGGAGGATTTTATACGGGTGTAATTCATGGTTTGTATCACTGCAGTGAAAACTGATGTTACTGATCACGAGAGAGGAACATATGTTAGTGACAAGTTTCTGTGTTGTGTCCCACCTGTATCTACACAGACCCTGTGGTCTATATCATGAGCACCTACACATTAAACAACTGTAACATTATAATGGCATCAAGCTCACACTGAGGCCTGTGGGGCACTATCAGCCACTGAGACAAAAGACAAATTTCAGTGTTTTAACATATGAATATTAAATACTTAAGGGCTACTTGTTTAAATAATGGAGGTGAACGATACATCATCATTTTACATGATAATATCACAGATGATAGACTAAATGAATAGATTTTAGGTGCTTGTGCATTCTTAAAGTCTGATATGTTGAACTGAACTGAGTGTGTCAGCTGTTCAAAGCCTCTCCCAGTCAGTGCTGTTCTCCATGCCTGTCTTACTGCACATGGTGTTATTAGCACAAACACTTTAAAGGTGAACATTTAGGACTTACTGCAAATGTTACTATGTCAAAGTTTCTGTGACTCAAACAGAGGAAATTTTGATTTTTTTATTTCCACACCTAATTTATTTAAAAGTATTTAATAGCATATAAAACCCAAAATATGCTTCGGTTCACATTTAACTCCAGAAAATCATCAATCAAAACATGGATATTACCTGACCACAGATTCGTGGTGATGTCACTGCTCTTTTAACTGTTTGGTGTCTTTGCTTTGTTTGCTGGTTGTAGAAATGGTTTATTTGAGCTTTGAGCTGAGATTCAGAGGTTTCTGTGGACACTGCTCATGTCGGCACTTATATTTCTGACCTTTTCTTATAGCCGATTAAACATGATCTCCTCCCTTTTGCCCCCATTTTTGGTGGTGTAGGCACAAATGATCAGGCATGACATTCTCATAATAAATAAGATACTGCAAATAATTATTTGTGCAATTGAAGTGAATTGAAAATGTGTATGCAATCATACAGTTTTAAAGATTTGGCCTAAATAACGTTGGAGTGAATGAGTCTAAACATGATGACCAAACTAGTGACACACACACACACACACACACACGCACAATGTTATGCCAGTTTCAGCTGAAACTATGTTTCAAACCATATTCTGGGTCTTTAGTTCACCATTTATGAGGTTTCAAGAAGAAAATAAAAGACAGATCTGAATGTTTGAAAATGTTTTGGAAAGATTCTGTAAAGATGAGATGAAAAATACTCAAAGGATAAATTTAATTGGTTTATTATTTAGATAAGGTGAAAAAAGTTAAACAAACAAATAAATGAAGAAAAAAGGCAGAGGAGAGAAAACCCCAACAATCCCCTCTGAGCAAGCACTTGGCGACAGTGGGGAGGAAAAACTGCCTTTAAACGGGCAGAAACCTCCGGCAGAACCAGGCTCAGGAGGGACAGTCAACTGCCGGGACTGGTTGGGGGTTTTAAATGGATGATTCCTCATCCATTTAACACATCTTTGGTGGAGTTTAAATGTAAAATGGGCAAAATTCATCGTGATCGTGACTCCTCACGTCAGCATGCTTGGTTACCCGACAACATTAAAACGACTTGCAAATATGTTTTAAATGGATGATTCCTCATCCATTTAAAACATCTTTGGTTGCATTTAAATGTAAAATGCGCAAAATTCCTCACGATCGTGACTCCTCATGTCAGCAGGCTTGGTTAGACGATCACAAAAAAATGACTCGTAAAGATGTTTTAAATGGATGAGGAATCATCCATTTAAAACATCTTTGGTTGCGTTTAAATGTAAAATGCGCAAAATTCCTCGCGATCGTGACTCCTCATGTCAGCAGGCTTGGTTAGACGATCACAAAAAAATGACTCGTAAAGATGTTTTAAGTGGATGATTCCTCATCCATTTAAAACATCTTTGGTTGCATTTAAATGTAAAATGCGCAAAATTCCTCACGATCGTGACTCCTCATGTCAGCAGGCTTGGTTAGACGATCACAAAAAAATGACTCGTAAAGATGTTTTAAATGGATGATTCCTCATCCATTTAAAACATCTTTGGTGGAGTTTAAATGTAAAATGCGCAAAATTCCTCGCGATCGTGACTCCTCACGTCAACATGCTTGGTTAGACGATCACAAAAAATGACTCGCAAAGATGTTTTAAATGGATGAGGAATCATCCATTTAAAACATCTTTGGTAGAGTTTAAATGTAAAATGTGCAAAATTCCTCACGATCGTGACTCCTCATGTCAGCAGGCTTGGTTAGACGATCACAAAAAAATGACTCGCAAAGATGTTTTAAGTGGATGATTCCTCATCCATTTAAACATATTTGGTTGCGTTTAAATGTAAAATGCGCAAAATTCCTCGCGATCGTGACTCCTCACGTCAGCATGCTTGGTTAGACGATCACAAAAAAATGACTCGCAAAGATGTTTTAAATGGATGATTCCTCATCCATTTAAAACATCTTTGGTTGCGTTTAAATGTAAAATGCGCAAAATTCCTCGCGATCGTGACTCCTCACGTCAGCATGCTTGGTTAGACGATCACAAAAAAATGACTCGCAAAGATGTTTTAAATGGATTATTCCTCATCCATTTAAAACATCTTTGGTTGCGTTTAAATGTAAAATGCGCAAAATTCCTCGCGATCGTGACTCCTCATGTCAGCATGCTTGGTTAGACGATCACAAAAAAATGACTCGCAAAGATGTTTTAAGTGGATGATTCCTCATCCATTTAAAACATCTTTGGTTGCGTTTAAATGTAAAATGCGCAAAATTCCTCGCGATCGTGACTCCTCATGTCAGCATGCTTGGTTAGACGATCACAAAAAAATGACTCGCAAAGATGTTTTAAGTGGATGATTCCTCATCCATTTAAAACATCTTTGGTTGCGTTTAAATGTAAAATGCGCAAAATTCCTCGCGATCGTGACTCCTCACGTCAGCAGGCTTGGTTAGACGATCACAAAAAAATGACTCGCAAAGATGTTTTAAGTGGATGATTCCTCATCCATTTAAAACATCTTTGGTGGAGTTTAAATGTAAAATGCGCAAAATTCCTCGCGATCGTGACTCCTCACGTTAGCAGGCTTGGTTAGACGATCACAAAAAAATGACTCGCAAATATGTTTAAATGGATGATTCCTCATCCATTTAAAACATCTTTGGTGGAGTTTAAATGTAAAATGCGCAAAATTCCTCGCGATCGTGACTCCTCACGTCAGCAGGCTTGGTTAGACGATCACAAAAAAATGACTCGCAAATATGTTTAAATGGATGATTCCTCATCCATTTAAAACATCTTTGGTTGCGTTTAAATGTAAAATGCGCAAAATTCCTCGCGATCGTGACTCCTCACGTCAGCAGGCTTGGTTAGACGATCACAAAAAAATGACTCGCAAAGATGTTTTAAATGGATGATTCCTCATCCATTTAAAACATCTTTGGTTGCGTTTAAATGTAAAATGCGCAAAATTCCTCGCGATCGTGACTCCTCACGTCAGCAGGCTTGGTTAGACGATCACAAAAAAATGACTCGCAAAGATGTTTTAAATGGATGAGGAGTCATCCATTTAAAACATCTTTGGTTGCGTTTAAATGTAAAATGCACAAAATTCCTCGCGATCGTGACTCCTCACGTTAGCAGGCTTGGTTAGACGATCACAAAAAAATGACTCGCAAATATGTTTAAGTGGATGATTCCTCATCCATTTAAAACATCTTTGGTTGCGTTTAAATGTAAAATGCGCAAAATTCCTCGCGATCGTGACTCCTCACGTCAGCAGGCTTGGTTAGACGATCACAAAAAAATGACTCGCAGAGATGTTTTAAGTGGATGATTCCTCATCCATTTAAAGCATCTTTGGTGGCGTTTAAATGTAAAATGCGCAAAATTCCTCGCGATCGTGACTCCTCACGTCAGCAGGCTTGGTTAGACGATCACAAAAAAATGACTCGCAAAGATGTTTTAAGTGGATGATTCCTCATCCATTTAAAACATCTTTGGTGGCGTTTAAATGTAAAATGCGCAAAATTCCTTGTTTTACGCAGGACTCCTCACGTCAGCATGCTTGGTTAGACGATCACAAAAAAATGACTCGCAGAGATGTTTTAAATGGATGATTCCTCATCCATTTAAAACATCTTTGGTTGCGTTTAAATGTAAAATGCACAAAATTCCTCGCGATCGTGACTCCTCACGTTAGCAGGCTTGGTTAGACGATCACAAAAAAATGACTCGCAAATATGTTTAAGTGAATGATTCCTCATCCATTTAAAACATCTTTGGTTGCGTTTAAATGTAAAATGAGCAAAATTCCTCGCGATCGTGACTCCTCACGTCAGCAGGCTTGGTTAGACGATCACAAAAAAATGACTCGCAGAGATGTTTTAAATGGATGATTCCTCATCCATTTAAAACATCTTTGGTGGCGTTTAAATGTAAAATGCGCAAAATTCCTTGTTTTACGCAGGACTCCTCACGTCAGCATGCTTGGTTAGACGATCACAACAAAACGACTCGCAGAGATGTTTTAAGTGGATGATTCCTCATCCATTTAAAACATCTTTGGTGGAGTTTAAATGTAAAATGGGCAAAATTCCTCGCGATCGTGACTCCTCACGTCAGCATGCTTGGTTAGACGATCACAAAAAAATGACTCGCAGAGATGTTTTAAATGGATGATTCCTCATCCATTTAAAACATCTTTGGTGGCGTTTAAATGTAAAATGCGCAAAATTCCTCGCGATCGTGACTCCTCACGTCAGCATGCTTGGTTAGACGATCACAAAAAAATGACTCGCAAAGATGTTTTAAGTGGATGATTCCTCATCCATTTAAAGCATCTTTGGTTGCGTTTAAATGTAAAATGCGCAAAATTCCTCACGATCGTGACTCCTCACGTCAGCAGGCTTGGTTAGACGATCACAAAAAATGACTCGCAAAGATGTTTTAAGTGGATGATTCCTCATCCATTTAAAACATCTTTGGTTGCGTTTAAATGTAAAATGCGCAAAATTCCTCGCGATCGTGACTCCTCACGTCAGCAGGCTTGGTTAGACGATCACAAAAAAATGACTCGCAAAGATGTTTTAAATGGATGATTCCTCATCCATTTAAAACATCTTTGGTGGCGTTTAAATGTAAAATGCGCAAAATTCCTTGTTTTACGCAGGACTCCTCACGTCAGCATGCTTGGTTAGACGATCACAAAAAAATGACTCGCAGAGATGTTTTAAATGGATGATTCCTCATCCATTTAAAGCATCTTTGGTGGAGTTTAAATGTAAAATGGGCAAAATTCCTCACGATCGTGACTCCTCACGTCAGCATGCTTGGTTAGACGATCACAAAAAAATGACTCGCAAAGATGTTTTAAATGGATGATTCCTCATCCATTTAAAACATCTTTGGTGGCGTTTAAATGTAAAATGCGCAAAATTCCTTGTTTTACGCAGGACTCCTCACGTCAGCATGCTTGGTTAGACGATCACAAAAAAATGACTCGCAGAGATGTTTTAAATGGATGATTCCTCATCCATTTAAAGCATCTTTGGTGGAGTTTAAATGTAAAATGGGCAAAATTCCTCACGATCGTGACTCCTCACGTCAGCATGCTTGGTTAGACGATCACAAAAAAATGACTCGCAAAGATGTTTTAAATGGATGATTCCTCATCCATTTAAAGCATCTTTGGTTGCGTTTAAATGTAAAATGCGCAAAATTCCTCGCGATCGTGACTCCTCACGTCAGCATGCTTGGTTAGACGATCACAACAAAACGACTCGCAAAGATGTTTTAAGTGGATGATTCCTCATCCATTTAAAGCATCTTTGGTTGCGTTTAAATGTAAAATGAGCAAAATTCCTCGCGATCGTGACTCCTCACGTCAGCAGGCTTGGTTAGACGATCACAAAAAAATGACTCGCAGAGATGTTTTAAATGGATGATTCCTCATCCATTTAAAACATCTTTGGTTGCGTTTAAATGTAAAATGCGCAAAATTCCTCGCGATCGTGACTCCTCACGTCAGCAGGCTTGGTTAGACGATCACAAAAAAATGACTCGCAGAGATGTTTTAAATGGATGATTCCTCATCCATTTAAAACATCTTTGGTTGCGTTTAAATGTAAAATGCGCAAAATTCCTCGCGATCGTGACTCCTCACGTCAGCAGGCTTGGTTAGACGATCACAAAAAAATGACTCGCAAAGATGTTTTAAGTGGATGATTCCTCATCCATTTAAAACATCTTTGGTGGAGTTTAAATGTAAAATGGGCAAAATTCCTCGCGATCGTGACTCCTCACGTTAGCAGGCTTGGTTAGACGATCACAAAAAAATGACTCGCAGAGATGTTTTAAATGGATGATTCCTCATCCATTTAAAACATCTTTGGTGGCGTTTAAATGTAAAATGCGCAAAATTCCTCGCAATCGTGACTCCTCACGTCAGCATGCTTGGTTAGACGATCACAAAAAAATGACTCGCAAAGATGTTTTAAGTGGATGATTCCTCATCCATTTAAAGCATCTTTGGTTGCGTTTAAATGTAAAATGCGCAAAATTCCTCACGATCGTGACTCCTCACGTCAGCAGGCTTGGTTAGACGATCACAAAAAAATGACTCGCAGAGATGTTTTAAATGGATGATTCCTCATCCATTTAAAACATCTTTGGTTGCGTTTAAATGTAAAATGTGCAAAATTCCTCGCGATCGTGACTCCTCACGTCAGCATGCTTGGTTAGACGATCACAAAAAAATGACTCGCAAAGATGTTTTAAGTGGATGATTCCTCATCCATTTAAAGCATCTTTGGTTGCGTTTAAATGTAAAATGCGCAAAATTCCTCACGATCGTGACTCCTCACGTCAGCAGGCTTGGTTAGACGATCACAAAAAAATGACTCGCAAAGATGTTTTAAATGGATGAGGAATCATCCATTTAAAACATCTTTGGTTGCGTTTAAATGTAAAATGCGCAAAATTCCTCGCGATCGTGACTCCTCACGTCAGCATGCTTGGTTAGAAGATCACAAAAAAATGACTCGCAAAGATGTTTTACATGGATGATTCCTCATCCATTTAAAACATCTTTGGTTGCATTTAAATGTAAAATGCGCAAAATTCCTCGCGATCGTGACTCCTCACGTCAGCAGGCTTGGTTAGACGATCACAAAAAAATGACTCGCAAAGATGTTTTACATGGATGATTCCTCATCCATGTAAAACATCTTTGGTGGAGTTTAAATGTAAAATGGGCAAAATTCCTCGTTTTACGCAGGACTCCTCACGTCAGCATGCATGGTTAGACAATCACAAAAAAATGACTCGCAAAGATGTTTTAAATGGATGATTCCTCATCCATTTAAAACATCTTTGGTGGAGTTTAAATGTAAAATGGGCAAAATTCGTCGTTTTACGCAGGACTCCTCACGTCAGCATGCATGGTTAGACAATCACAAAAAAATGACTCGCAAAGATGTTTTAAATGGATGATTCCTCATCCATTTAAAACATCTTTGGTGGAGTTTAAATGTAAAATGGGCAAAATTCGTCGTTTTACGCAGGACTCCTCACGTCAGCATGCATCTTTGGCTCTCCAACGGGAGATTGAGAGACCAGCGTTGGACTGGTTTCCTCTCCACTTGGTGACAGTGGGGAGGAAAAACTGCCTGTAAACGAGGACAAACCTCCGGCAGAACCAGGCTCAGGAGGGGACAATCAACTGCCGGGACTGGTTGGTGGGGTTAACAGAGGTGGAGCAAGACGAGGCTACATCAGGTGAGGAAGCCGTAGCGTCTCTCCTCTGGAACAAGTGGAACCATTTCTTCTTTACGTACTTTCTTACTTTTCCAGGAGCGCTTTTCTTCTCCAGGATGATTTCTCAGCTCGTGGATGGTTTCTGATGCTCCTGCTGAAACGAACTGAAACTTGCTGTTGCTCACCCCTATTTATAGAAAAACATCAAAGGATTCTTAAGATCTATGACATCATCACTCCCTAAGCCAATGAGATTGTCGCTTTGGAGCGTGATGTCACAGGAGGCGGGCCACGCCCCCCGCCGCCATGACAGCTTCAGCTATGGTTCGTACGTGTTGTGTAGTCGGTTGCAACGTTAGATCTCACGATCGTGAAGGCAAGAAACTGGATAATGGGCTCTTTTCATCGTTTTCCATCCTGGCGGCGACGTGAGGGATCCCATGTATCCGATATCACCAAACAAAGACGCCAGGCATGGATTGCAGCGGTGAGACGAGCGGATATCGAGTTCCGTGCAATCTCCAGCTTTTTGTTGGTTTGCTCGCGGCATTTTCTCTCCGGTGAGTTCTAAATTAATTCATATCACTATTAAAAGGCTTTTAGTGTTTTTTCTCAATGCGCTGCGGTCATAGATAATGAGATAAAACATGCTAACGTGTGATGCTGCACAACCACGTCATGTCGACTGAGTAGCTTTTGATTTGGCATTATTTCAGGCAAACCAGCATATGAAATGGATGTAACAAATCCAGACTGGGCACCAACACTGGGACACGACGACAAACCTGTGTCAGACTCGGACCGGCATGCAAGGCGTATGCAACAGAAGCGAAAAAGAGCACCCATTGCAGGTAAACACCCCCCCTCCAAAAACATACTAAATTGCTCTTATGGTACACTAATCCACACATAACTTAAAGATGAATCACACACATGTCATTGGAATATTGGTGTACATTAACCTTTTGTCTATGCACTATTTTTATCTTACAGGCTTGATGATCGATGAAGGTCTGACAGAAGAACAACAACAAAATAAACATGTCATGGAGGCAGTGGACAGCAATTGTGTTGGACAAGTGGAGGTTGACGTACCAGCTGCAAATGTGGACAGTGGTGATGGAGTGACAGCGTCACGGAAGCTGAAGGGCAGACGAAGGATTGTGTGTGCAGTCAACAGGGCAGAGCAGAAATAAACCGGCTGTTGGAGGAGAACAGACTGCTTCGAGCACAGTTGCAAAAGACAGAGCTGAATGAAACTTTCTTAAAGGACGATACCGAAAAAGTAAGATATTACACTGGACTACATTGTTATGCTGTCTTAATGTCCCTCTTCAACACTGTCAAAGATTTCCTGCCAATATCAAAGAAACTGACAGGTTTCCAAATGCTCTTACTCACACTAATGCGTCTGAGACTTGATCTTCCAGTCCAGCATCTTTTCATCTATTCGATGTGTCCCACAAAACACTGTCTTCTGTCTTCACCGATACCATTGATGTTTTGTATGCCCGCTTAGGAGCACTGGTGCACTGGCCTGAGAGGCACTGTCTGCAGGCGACAATGCCTCCACAGTTTACTGAAACTTTTGGAAAACGAGTAGCCATCATTGTTGACTGTTTTGAGATTCGAACAGAAAGACCATCTAATTTAAAGGCACGCGCACAAACATACTCTCATTACAAGGGTACACACACCATAAAATACCTCATCGGGATTACACCCCATGGAGCTATTTCTTTCATTTCCAGGGGATGGGGGGGTCGTGCATCAGATAAACACATCACAGAGAGATGTGGCATTCTTCAAAAGCTGTTACCAGGGGACGTAGTATTGGCTGACAGAGGCTTTGACATCAGAGATGCTGCAGGAATGATGTGTGCACAGGTCAAGATTCCAGCTTTCACAAAAGGCTACGACGTGCCCACCTTAGAATTCATGTTGAGCGAGTAGCAGGTAGTTTGCGCAACAAGTTCAAAATGTTACACACTACAATGCCAATCCGATTACTCTTATCATGTGACGATTGATAAGATCGTTAAGGTTTGCTGTGTTTTTGTTAATATGTGCCCCAGTGTTGTTGTCAAACCAGGGCCAAATGACACTTGCTCCTGTTGAGTATTCTTAAAGCTGTTTTTTTGGATGTACAGTACATTGTAAATAGTTGTACTTTGTGTGAAGTTGTTTTAATAAAACAAAAAAGAATAGTATATTTGTTTGTTTTTCTTTATTATAGATCTATTCACATGTACACAGCAATCAGATCAACTGAAGATGCCATTGCTACAACGCTCCACACCACCATCTCTCACCTGGAAGTGCAGGGCCGTTACGCCAGGCTGCTCTTTGTTGACTTTAGCTCTGCTTTCAATACGATACTCCCGGACAGACTAATAGATAAACTGCTGGAAATTGGACTTCCTTCCACCACCTGCCGCTGGATCAGAGACTTCCTCTCAGACCGTGTACAGAGAGTTAGAGTGGGGCCTCATCTTTCCTCAGCCCTCAGCCTCAACACCGGCTCTCCACAAGGCTGTGTACTGAGTCCCCTACTGTACACTCTGTACACACATGACTGTGTTAGTTCCCACCCAGACAACACAGTCATCAAGTTTGCAGATGATACCACTGTGGTGGGGCTCATCTCAGGGGGAGATGAGACTGCATACAGAGCTGAAGTTCAGAGGCTGTCAGATTGGTGTGCAGACAACAACCTGGACCTCAATACCACCAAAACAAAAGAACTGGTAGTTGACTTCAGAAGGAGGAAGTCCGAGCTGCAGCCTGTCAGCATCAACGGGGAGTGCGTGGAAAGGGTCTCCAGTTTCAAGTTTCTGGGTGTGCACATAGACACAGACCTCCAATGGAGCTCTAACACCTCTGCGGTCTTAAAGAAGGCCCAACAGCGTCTCCACTTTCTGAGAATCCTCAGAAAAATGGACCTGAAGAAGGAGCTGCTGACCGTCTTCTACCGCTGCTCCATTGAAAGTGTGCTGACATATTGCATCGGTGTGTGGTTCTCCAGCTGCACCACAGCACACAGAAAGGCACTCCAGAGGGTCATCAACATGGCCCAAAAAATCATTGGACATCCTCTTCCCTCCCTGAAGGACCTGTACAGCACTCGCTGTCTCAAGAGGGCACGCAGCATCCTACGGGACTGCACACACCCAGGACACCGGGTGTTTAAGCTGCTGCCGTCTGGCAGGAGGTTCAGGCTGCTGAGGTCCCGAACAAATAGACTCAAGGACAGCTTTTACAACAGGGCAATAGCCCTGATCAATGTAAATAGCTGACCTGACTGGATACCTCCCTGGACTTTTTAGGGGGAGGTAACAATGTTTAAAACGATAACAATAATATTTATATTTATAACAAGGTGCAATAATAATTAATGTGCAATAATAACAGTGTGCAATACACATACACTTATTCTTCTTTTTTATACTAAGTTAATATACTGTGTTGTGTTGTTTGTTACGTTGTGATGTGTCATATCGTGTCGTGTTGTGTTATATGTAGTGCCGACGTAGGACAGTTTTTCCAATTTCATTGTACTACTGTACTATGTATGACTGTGCAATGACAATAAAGAGTTATCTTATCTTATCTTATCTTAATCACATAAAAATGAAATGCAAACTATTTACATCGCACCACACAGCTGTCATCAATCTTTAACCACAACATGAAACATTACAGGCTATTTAGAGCAGCACGTTGTTTCGAGAAGTATTTCCCAACAAGTTCAGGAAGGCACACTTTACGAAAGAAGTCTTGTGCTTGCTTTAAGCGCGGTTTCCAGAAATCCACAGCAGGGAAGACGCGAATCACAGCAAGGTCTCTCTGTGTCCACACAACGAGGTCACAGTGGTTGGCGCCCGTAACAATTTTTTCAAAGTACCGTCTCTTGGCGTCTTGCACAATCGGTCGCGATACAGCCCTTTGTCTTTTGTGCTGATTTTGAGCATGGTTCTGGCAGTCCCGAATCCAACACTCCAACACTGTGTGCTTGTTTTGCTTTCTGGCCTACTGACATGGCGCCGTGATCCCACAATGCACTGCGGCGTGATGTCAACTCCAAAGCCCTATTTTTTTTTAAACTGTTTTCAAACTTAACTTAAAATTTCAGTGTTTTATTTGTATATTTGTATATTGCAAAATCACAATAATCTTCCAATTTAGAACTACAAGTAAAAAAAATTTATTTTCATAAACCACGCAGAGCCGCACCATAAGGACTAAAGAGCCGCGTGCGGTTGCCGACCCCTGATCTAAAGGGTTTAACAAAAAGCTTCCTGCTGGAAAATGAAATGTCCCCACTGGGTGATCGTGGCTCAAGAGTTGGGGGTTCGCCTTGTAATCGGAAGGTTGCTGGTTTGAGCCCCGGCTTGGACAGTCTTGGTCGTTGTGTCCTTGGGTAAGACACTTCACCCGTTGCCTACTGGTGGTGGTCAGAGGGCCCGGTGGCATCAGTATCCGGCAGCCTCGCCTCTGTTAGTGAAAGTGAAACATGCTTTCATCTGTTTTTGGTAATGTGCTGGAAAAGCTTGAAAATCGACCTTGAATGTGCTTAAAAAGTGCTTACAGTTATTATTACAGTTTATAGCAGGACTTTCATGGCAACAGCTAATCTTTATTTTGTTTACTGGGAAATGAAATGCTGCCAATTCACAAAGCTGTGTTTCAGCCGCACTTCCTGTTATAGACTTGTGATGCACACAGGCTCTGTTCCAGCACTCAGCATGTTCTTCCTCATTTTCTCCACCAGGGGGAGTTCCTAAACTATGACATCCTGATAGGAGTGAACCAGGGAGAGGGGCTGAAGTTTGTGGACGACAGTGAGGACAACGACGGCATCTCAGCTGCGGCGTTCGACTACACCATCTCCAACTTTGTTGACAACCTCTACGGATACCCAGAGGGTGAGGACGCCACCTCTGTACACTGCCACTTTTTCAGTTATTCCATTTAACAGCCTCCTCTCACTTAACTGCATTTTGCAGCATCATCAGGTTTTGTCTTATTAGGAGCCGCGTTTGTTGATCTGTTAGTTTTTTTCTGTTTACTGTAATAAATGGATTAAAATAAACGGATAATCATCAAAATGACAAATGTGGACAATTATCAAAGCTTACATTACAGTTCTGACAGCTTGAGTTCACATGAATTTTCAAAAGAATATAAAGACCTGTGAAAGTGCTTTAAGCGTTTAAAACATGCGAGTAAAGAATGGAATCAGTAACATGTGAGCCCAGTGAAGTGCATCAAACAAGACAAGCGTGCTAAAGAGAGCCACTCATCCACATCACGGCGTGTCTGCACCTTAACCTTTGAGGCTCTGTGGGCAGTAATGCTATCATCCCCCAGGTAGTCGGCTCCCAGTCTCAGTGTCTGTGTTTCTGACAGATCGGCCTGCGAACCCCTCACAGCCGGACCACAGTCACAGTACAGACATGTTTGGATAATGCAGTCATGCTTCCTCTCTGCTGCCTGTCACTCGTTCTGTTATCTGAAAGACTGTTTTTTTTCCTCTCTAGATTTCTCACTCGCTTCCTGGCTCTTGGTTCATCTCACCAACATTTGCTTTGGTTTCATATCTTTTCATCAGACCGATCTCTTAAAAAATGTCTCGCACTGCTGTTACTTTGCTCTTAGCAGTTTTTCACTTTTATCTTTCTTCCCCCTCCTTTTGTCCCCTCCTGTGCTTCTTCACCAGGCAAAGACATCCTGAGGGAGACCATTAAGTTCATGTACACAGACTGGGCGGACAGGGACAACGGAGACATGCGGCGGAAGACTCTGTTGGCCCTGTTTACGGACCACCAGTGGGTGGCACCAGCTGTGGCCACTGCCAAACTCCATGCTGAGTTTCAGTCCCCAGTTTACTTTTACACGTTCTACCACCACTGCCAGACGGAGACGCGGCCCGAGTGGGCCGACGCCGCGCACGGAGACGAGATACCTTACGTGTTCGGCGTACCGATGATCGGTGCCACGGACCTGTTCCCGTGCAACTTCTCCAAGAACGATGTGATGCTGAGCGCTGTGGTCATGACTTACTGGACTAACTTCGCAAAGACTGGGTAGGCCTCATGTCGTAGTGTAAACTGTACACGTTACTGTATGTTCTCTGACAGCCTTCTAGTCATCTTGAATACTTGAATCTGGGTTGCTAGTTTAATTCTCGTGTGGCTTTGAAGAATTGAACATACTGGTTGACCAAAAGCATCCAGATCCCAGAGCAGCCGGTTGGTCTTAGATAGTTGAAAGGTTGCACAGAGAATGGGCCTCCTGTCTGTATTCAGTGTATTGATGCCACATGTTACTTATAATGGAGACTGAATATAACTTTGAACTGAAACGTTTAACCTTTATGCTCCACCAGGGACCCCAACCTGCCCGTCCCTCAGGACACCAAGTTCATTCATACCAAGCCCAACCGCTTCGAGGAGGTCATCTGGACCAAGTTCAACTCGAAGGACAAGCAGTACCTTCACATCGGTTTGAAACCTCGTGTCAGAGACAACTACAGAGCTAACAAAGTGGCCTTTTGGCTGGAATTAGTCCCTCATCTTCACAGCCTGCACGACGTGCTCTTTCCCACCACTACGCGCTCCCCTGCAGGCCGTGACCCCGGCACCACGAGGCCCAGGAACAACGTTCCTCGAACCACTCGTCATCCTTACCCTACCTTCCCGTCAGATCCCGAGCCCGAGGGCTCAGAGCGCCCGCCCCAGGACCTCTTTCCCGGAGACACCCGCGACTACTCCACCGAACTGAGCGTGACAGTTGCAGTTGGAGCGTCGCTCCTCTTCCTCAACATCCTGGCCTTCGCCGCCCTTTACTACAAGCGTGACAAGCGGCACGAGATGCGCCGGCACCGGCTGTCCCCTCAGCGGGGCGGCCCCGCCAACGACCTGGCTCACAGCCAGGAGGAGGAGATCATGTCCCTGCAGATGAAGCACTCGGAGCACGACGCTCACCACGACATGGAGCCCCTGCGACCCCACGACATCCTGCGGCCCGCCTGCCCTCCCGACTACACCCTGGCACTGCGCCGCGCCCCTGACGACGTCCCGCTGATGACGCCAAACACCATCACCATGATCCCCAGCACCATCACCAGCATGCAGCCTCTTCACGCCTTCAACACATTCCCCTCCACCGGCCACAACAACACCCTGCCCCACCCCCACTCCACCACCAGGGTATAGTAGGGACAGGCCCGACACAGCGCCACCTAGGGACCAGGAACACTGGCTCTGCTACCGCTCTGGAAGGGAGGCCTCTAGACGTGGGCCTTCGTTCTGTCCTCTTATTCTCTTCTTTCTCCAAAAGCAACTACACCTGCTGCGTCATGTGCTGTAAAACTTGGCAGCTCCCTCCACTGGTGGCATGTGGAGGTGCAACTGAAGTGTACAGCAGCAGATGAGCAGTTTGGGGTGGGGGTGGGGTGGGTGACTCAGATCTTTCAAAGATACTGTTTTCAAAGACGGTCTGCTGTTTCCAGGCTCAAGACCTCCAACATTTGTCAAAGGGACGAATGCTCTCTCGCTCCTCGCTGTTTTCTCTTTTTTACGTTGGCGTCATCTCTTTTTCCATCTCCTGTGTGTTATGTGCACATTATGCTTCTCTTTTCTACATCCCTGTTTTACTACTGCTCTCTTCCTCTCATTTGACACGCCTCCCTCCTGCCCTTCTCTAAAAATTCCCGATCTGCTGAGCAGTTTGGAGGGGGGAGGCGTACAATAAACATATAACTATAAAAACACTCATATCTTTCATTCTACCAGCATTTTTAGGTGCCAAGTAAGTACTGCTGTGTTTCATTTCTCATCGAGGGAGAAGAAAAACGAAAGAAAAATAGAGTATCGCTATTTACCGTCAACTAACAGAGTTCTGTCATGTTCTCGTGACAAAGTGCCAAACTGGCCTCAGTCGTGTTTTTCTTTCTTTCATCTTCTTTTTTTGTTGTTTTGTTTGAAGCATTTGTTTAATTGTTGTTTTTTATTGTGTGGAAATAATTTTTCTGAAAATATAGATATAGAGAAATGATATTATATATAGTTCTATATAAAATGTGTACAAAGGAGAAAGTATATAAAAGGGTTTTCTCAGTGGGGGATCTATGCATGAATTATTTTTAAAGACGCGGGGAAAAGGACACTGTACCTGTCGATGCACGTTTCCCAAGACTAAACGAGTCATATCGCTCCATGTTTGCTACTTTTGGTTTTTGGTTTTCTCCCGCAGAGTAAGAGCATCGCAGGAGCATCGCAGGAGCATCGCAGGAGCATCGCAGGAGCATCGCAGGAGCATCGCAGGAGCTCCTGAAGTCAAACGACGCCTCCCAGCACTCATTTATTAAAACGGAGTCGATGCCAAAAGTCTTAAACGTTAGAATCAAAGCAACAGCTGTGAACTCAGTCATGGTGTCATGTGCAGCCTTCATCTTACTGTCACTACTTTTTCATTTTAGGGTACGTGAGGTAAAGCGTCCGTCGATGTAGCTTGATTGTACAAAATAATTTTTCTACGTTATTAACAAAACAGAGCAGAGACTGATGCTGCTCCTGTCTGACCCCCTTGTGTATGGCACATGTGTATTCTGACTTATCACATCTGCATCACTCAAGCGTAGGCGGGCCCGCGTCAGACAACAATAAACAAAAAGCAGAAAAAGGCCAACAGTAAAAACTCAGACTCCAGCATGAGCTCCTTCCTGCTGCTTAACCAATCACCTTCCTCCATATCATCACTGCTCCCTCCCTCCTCCTCTCTCCATCCTACACCACCTTTGTTATTTAACACCGACCCCCCCAAACTGATAATCAGACAAATTCCCAAACACCTGACTTCACTGTGTCGACACCGTTCCTGACTATTTCTGACCTCAGGTCAGCTCTGCTATTATCCTCACATTAAGGGTTCGTTCACCTGCCTGCAGATGATCTGTGAGCTCGTCGGTTGTAAATTAAACTCTAAGCACACTGAGGGTAACCGGGAGGCGTTCAGGGCCTGCAGTGCAGAGCTGCAACATGACAAAAAGGGATGGGGGCTCAGATCTCCTGAACAGGGTGGAAACAACACGGTGGGTTTGTGCTGTTTGTGATTCCTGCTCCGTCACTCTGGTGGAGACGACTGCAGCTCAGCAGCGCTCCCTGCTGATCCTCTGATGAAGATGTCAACAGTATGTAAACTGAGCTGATGTGCTGCTGTTTGAGCCCACGTGGTAGCGTACGTCCAGTATGGGAGAACTTAGTCACCGGTGCTGTCTTTGCTTGTGCTCTAGCTTTAGCCTGTTTGATTGTTTGTTTTCTATTTTATTACTGCCTAAAAGGGGAGGTGGGGGAAACACATGCCTGACTTCTCCTGTCAGAGGTTTTGTAAGCTCACTGGAAGGGAAACGTGCACAATGTAAATCATAAAACAACTGACTGGGGCTGTGCTGCAGGTGGATCAGTGCTGTGGACAGTAGCTGTGGAAAAGAGACTGGACAAAGACTCTCAGCCTTAAATACAGGACAGAGGATGATCCGATCATCTTTCAGCTAACAGTGTCGAGCAGAAGGACGGCCGGCTGATGCGTCCGTACGAACCCTTTTGTACTCACTCCTGTGTATAAGGAGGCGGCGAGGGGTTGTGTAGTTAACCTCAGCACCACACAGCTACAGCAGAGGAGAGAACACAAACGAGTCCTTTCATTCGGCTCTGTTCTTTCTCCTTGTCGGTTTTATAAGCTAACACTAGAGGGCGCCATTGTGGCACATTCAGCGCTCACTCTGAGGTCACTGGACAGAGAAGAAAATACCAAACTGGGAGACGGATGGAGACGAAACATCTGGAAGATCAGAACTGTACATTTTTAAGTGTAAGAAAAAAAACAGACAAAATATTTGTAAATATTAAGTTTCTTGTTTATTTTATGTTTTGTTTTTTTGGGTTTTTTGGAGTGAATGAATGATATGCTTATTTTGTGATGACAAAAGACAACAGGTGCAGTTTGTAATGAGAAGAAAAAAATGGCCGTTAGCTTGAGGTTTCAAATGAGTTCATCCTTACCACCGATCAGTTTTGTCTTTGTTTCTTCAACATTTATTTTATTTTTGTCATAACGTTGATCGTTATCATGTGACCATCCTGTAGCAGGAAGGTCACTGTAGCAGAAGTCATCTCCACTGAAGCCCCCTCACAGCAGAGGGCCAGTCATGCTGTTTATTAGGATTTGCTAGTTTTCAGTGAGAAAAAACATTTTCATCAAGTTTTAAATCCTTTCGTTGCTCTTTTCTCTGCGATTATCATAAAATCGTCGTCCTCTTTTCAAGCCTTAGCTCGCTTTTATTTTGAAAAATGAGTCCTGTGATCAGAGATGAATCTGTGCTGCATGATGTGCGTAACATCAGAGCGATAAAAGCCAGCTTTGCCTTTCAGTGATTCGCAGTAAGGACATAAATGACCTAAACTGAGACTGAAAAAAGTGCAGTCAGTTAAATGTTAGCTCACCTAACATGTAGCAGTGTTTACATGTAGCCATGTTTGACAGACTCCAGGGCTTTGATACCATAAGATGCCTCATATCCTCACAGACTCATGAGATCACACAGGTGGTCTGACCTGCTCGTGTCACACTGTGCTGTCTGTCTGTCCGTTGTTTTTCTCCTGCAGTGATGTTATGTAGCAGAAAAACAGTTGGATGCTGGAAAAGTGCAGAGCGATGGGTGACGTGTGGAGAACATCACAGTCTGTGTGTGTTCAACAGCTGTTAGAGCCACACTTTGTCCTTTCTGTGGTATAACTGCTGGATTTATTTTATTCCAACACTTAGAAACTGTCAGCAAAGCAAAACTTCATGATTGGATGATCCTGTGTCACGTCCACAGTGTCAAACGTGCACAGAGACAGTGACACCCACAGAGAAACCCTCAGCTTGGTGTCCATTGCAAATCTGCACCTGTTGTCTTGTTTCTACTTTCTTTGTTGAACTCAGAAACTCGAGACTTGAGATGAAGAAAAATGTTAAATAATGGAATAAAAAAAAGATGATTATTAAAAAAAGTAAAGTAAAATTATATAAATAAATGAGGTGATGATATTTCTGTTTACTTTAGAAGTTATTATACACTGTATGCTGTGATTCTGATCTGGGAAACATTAAAGACATTCATAGCCAGACTGCTGACTTTGTGTTTTTATTCAGTCGCCTAACAGAAGTGCAGTAAGAAACGATTTAGCCCATCCTGATTTCTTAGCTGTTTGCATATTTGCCACACTTACGTGTTTCAGATCATGAAGAACATTTTTATGATAGATAAAGATGACCAGAGTCAGTATAAAATAAAGCTTTTACATGTATTGCTGGGAGGTCGGCAGCTCCCTCCACTGCTTGGCCCTCTGTGAAAAACAACTGGGATCCAGCTTCCCTGTGATGCTGAATTATATAAGCGGAAGAACATAAATAGATAGAAGGATGGATGATTGTATTTTGTGTACAATTGTTGAAGTGTAAAAAGGGTTGGCCCTCCGTGGTGCCCTAAGCAAAGTTTGATTTTTGGAGCCCTTTAATAGTGCCAATAATAGTGATTAATGATCACCTACTATAAATGTATTTCATTTTCTAATGTTGATGTTGTTGTAATCCACAGTGAAAAATGTCATAAAAACAGAGAGAAACAATAGATCAAACCTGAGAGCTGCACAGTTGCAGCAGTGTGGTTTACGTCATTCTGTTGTCAGCCTGTTTTACACATCGGTGGTTTCTTATTGACATGTAAAAAGATCTGAAATCGTAGTAAATTCAGCTGCTATTGTGGGCTGGGGATGATTTACACTTAACATTTTAATAACTGGGTACTGAATGTCAGAGGCCCAATGTTCCCTCTAATTTTTCACGTGTCTGAGCGAACACACAAACTCCCTGAGCGATCCCTTGGACCAATGAGCGACATCAGACGTGTGCACTGTGGTCACGCCGGCATCGAATCCATCCAAGTTACATGGTTTATTAAAAGAATCAAATTACAGCGTTTACATTTATGTTAGACTACTTTTAATTAACTGCTTTAGCCCATTTACCATGAAAATGTAAAAAAAAATCTTGTTCATGACCTGTGCAGTATGTTAACACTATTGGAAGTAAAAATAACTTGAACTCCAATTTTGAAAACACAACTTTCTTTTTTCTTTTATACAGCTCTGACTTGTATCATGAGTCTGTGGTCTGGGAGAGAGTCCTGTAACTCTCTGTCTACAAAATATAGTAAATAATGACCAATGCTGAGCAATTAATTATATAGTTACTTCTTCAAAAAAGTAACTCAGTTTGGCAAACAAAGTTTTTTGCAGCTATTTTTTTAAATGCAGCCAAGGCGTTTTTAAATAAACATTTCAAACTATTTACAGAACAATCAGCTGTTCTGCATCAAATCTGATGCCACACAAATTATTTGTTCCCCTCCAAAAAATAATTTCTGTCCACTATGAGATAAAGGAAAAGAACAACAGCCTGATACCTGCAGGCCTGACAGCAGGAGATGTATCACTCCTGTAACACCTGTAACATTCAGCAGTCGCCTCATTGTTCTGACACACACAACAAAACTATTGACTACACTACACACTAACTACACAAGATTTGCGCTAAACGTTGCAAATCTCTCACATCTCAAAGCACCGCCATCACTCCTAAAACTTCCCCCCGTTTCTTAACAACTAGACGCCACGTTGCCATATCATTCTTTGATTGGTCGACATGGTACTTTTTTGGACGAATAGGAAAGGCAGAGGGGGGTGGGGTTTGTTTTTGCTCACAGGTGGAGAGCGCTTTCGAGTGTTTTCCTTATAAAACGCCGTTTTTACCGTTTCTTCCTGCAGTAAATATAAACAACGATAGTATTCAGAAAGAAAACAAAACATTGCAGATGTTTTTATCACAACTCTGGTTTTACGTGGCCAATCAACACAATTTAAAAACTGGTGTAAAGTCCCCAATTTTTCCGTCAATTGTTCCGTCTGTCCTGCTCACATCTCCAATGGTTGTACACGTTGTCATTAACATGGCTTCACTCCACATCAGCCACGCCGCTTTGCCAGCTAAAACACTGGTGTCGGCACATAAGGACGCTGTCATAGCCTGTCAACAACGTTGATTGGCTGCGCATATACGCATTATTGGCTGGACTATGGGATAAGGTGGCATCGTTCCCATATGGGAGCAGCCAGTCACTTACTGACCAACACTGCAAAACAGAATTGTTAAAGTATTAATTTTAATTTCAATTCAGGTTAGATTTTTTTTGGTGCGCAACGCAGAATTTCTGTGCGCAGAGACTGTGCCAGCAGTGCGCAATTGCGCACGTGCGCAGCTTAGAGGGAACATTGCATAGGCCCACTAAAAGTTACAAAATAAGCTACTATCAAATACATTTTCTGTAAACACATCAGAAGGTTATTTATGTGGCAAAAAGTTAGATCTATACAAAATGTTGCAGGGAAACAGAGAAGGAGCTCGTATAGGTTTGAGTTTTATTCACATCTATTGTGCAGGTACAAATAGCAGAGTGGAAAACTTTATACTTTGTGTTTGCAAACATTAATTTATGAAGATTAATTAACATGAGTGTAGCACAAAGTAAAGGTGGAAGCAGTATTCTGACATGACAGTGCAATCAAAACACATTTTGCCACAACAATCTGTGAATAATTGTAACAAACAACTGTCACTTTAATATTGGACAAACTAGTTGTGCAGCCCTAACCTGAAATATGCTGTTTGTTCTGAATGAAAAACGTTAGTCTTTGGTAAACATTTTAATCCCATTTATAGATGCAATATGTTATTTCAGTTAAGACTAAATGTTACCACACGTTCCCATCATTAGAGCGCATTTAAAGTGTGGAGAAGTCTGTGAAGGTTCTCAGTCATCCAGGTCATTGTAGTCTAAGGAGCTTGCTAAGAAAAGCGTCTGGACTTCTTTGAGTTACTTGAAGACGTTTCACCTCTCATCCGAGAAGCTTCTTCAGTTCTAAGGGTCAAATGGTGGAGAGTCCAAGCTGTATTGAAGAATTTCTAACTTCATGTAGGCTAAACAGCGGCCTAGAATTAGACTCAAAATCCTGCACTTGCCCAAAATAAAGGGGGCGTTAATGTACCAGATTCTACAGAACACCAGAAATAACTGCTAAGATGGGTCCAACACATCTGAGTTCATGCTGGAGGAACTGTGGGACACACTCTGCCAACCACACTCATATATTCTGGCTCTGCCCTAAACTCTGTGTATTCTGGAGGCAGATATTTGATGCTCTCAAAGACATTTTCCAAGGTAAATATTCCACTAAGTCCTACAGTAGCAGTGTTGGGAAGGATTGCAGAACATATTGACTGCAAAGCCAAAAGTTACCTGCTAAATATATGACTCACTGCAGCCCTAAAATGCATAACTATCAGATGGTTAAAACCAGATATAATCTATGGATCCAGTGAGTGTCTGTCTGATGGAACAAATTACATACTCAGACTACAGAAACAAGTCTTTGAGAAACGGTGGGGACCCATGTTACCTTTACTATTACAATGAAGAACACCACCTAGTTTTGTGAGCTCTCTCTCTCTCCACACACACACACACACACACACACACACACACACACACACACACACACACACACACACACACACACACACACACACACAGCATGTTATGCCAGTTTCAGCTGAAACTATGTTTCAAACCATAATCCGGGTTTTTAGTTCACCATTTATGAGGTTTCAAGAAGAAAATAAAAGACAGATCTGAATGTTTGAAAATGTTTTGGAAAGATTCTGTAAAGATGAGATGAAAAATACTCAAAGGATAAATTTAATTGGTTTATTATTTAGATAAGAATAACAAGCAAGTAAAGGAAGAAACAAGGTAAAATGAAGTAATAATGAAAGAAGTTAAACAAGTAAAAGAAGAAACAAGGTAAAATGAAGTAATAATGAAAGAAGTTAAACAAGTAAATGAAGAAACAAGGTAAAATGAAGTAATAATGAAAGAAGTTAAACAAGTAAATGAAGAAACAAGGTAAAATGAAGTAATAATGAAAGAAGTTAAACAAGTAAATGAAGAAACCAGGTAAAATGAAGTAATAATGAAAGAAGTTAAACAAGTAAATGAAGAAACAAGGTAAAATGAAGTAATAATGAAAGAAGTTAAACAAGTAAATGAAGAAACAAGGTAAAATGAAGTAATAATGAAAGAAGTTAAACAAGTAAATGAAGAAACAAGGTAAAATGAAGTAATAATGAAAGAAGTTAAACAAGTAAATGAAGAAACAAGGTAAAATGAAGTAATAATGAAAGAAGTTAAACAAGTAAATGAAGAAACAAGGTAAAATGAAGTAATAATGAAAGAAGTTAAACAAGTAAATGAAGAAACAAGGTAAAATGAAGTAATAATGAAAGAAGTTAAACAAGTAAATGAAGAAACAAGGTAAAATGAAGTAATAAGGAAAGAAGTTAAACAAGTAAATGAAGAAAAAAGGTAAAATGAAGAAATAATGAAAGAAGTTAAACAAGTAAATGAAGAAACAAGGTAAAATGAAGTAATAATGAAAGAAGTTAAACAAGTAAATGAAGAAACAAGGTAAAATGAAGTAATAATGAAAGAAGTTAAACAAGTAAATGAAGAAACAAGGTAAAATGAAGTAATAATGAAAGAAGTTAAACAAGTAAATGAAGAAACAAGGTAAAATGAAGTAATAAGGAAAGAAGTTAAACAAGTAAATGAAGAAAAAAGGTAAAATGAAGAAATAATGAAAGAAGTTAAACAAGTAAATGAAGAAACAAGGTAAAATGAAGTAATAATGAAAGAAGTTAAACAAGTAAATGAAGAAACAAGGTAAAATGAAGTAATAATGAAAGAAGTTCCATCCATCCATCTTCATCCGCTTATCCGAGGTCGGGTCGCGGGGGTAGCAGCCTAAGCAAAGAGGTCCAGACCTCCCTCTCCCCAGCCACCTCCTCCAGCTTGTCCGGGGGAATACCAAGGCGTTCCCAGGCCAGCCGAGAGATATAATCTCTCCAGCGTGTCCTGGAGAAGAAGTTAAACAAGTAAATGAAGAAACAAGGTAAAATGAAGTAATAATGAAAGAAGTTAAACAAGTAAATGAAGAAAAAAGGTAAAATGAAGAAATAAGGAAAGAAGTTAGGAGAGAAAACCCCAACAATCCCCTCTGAGCAAGCACTTGGCGACAGTGGGGAGGAAAAACTGCCTTTAAACGGGCAGAAACCTCCGGCAGAACCAGGCTCAGGAGGGGACAGTCAACTGCCGGGACTGGTTGGGGGGGTTAACAGAGGTGGAGCAAGACGAGGCTACATCAGGTGAGGAAGCAGTAGCGTCTCTCCTCTGGAACAAGTGGAACCATTTTTTCTTTTTTTTCATGCACTTTTCCACGAGCGCTTTTTTCTCCACGATGAGATTTCTCAGCTCGTCGATGGTTTCTGCGTTTTTTTTCTTCAAGTTTCTCACATCTTTGTTCCATCTCTTCCAATGCTGCTTGTTGTTCTTCAAGCTTGTCTTTGAGTTGTTTGGATGTTGCCTCCTGTATCAGCTTGTCCTTGTGCATGTCTGCATTTCTCTGTTGGACCTCTTTGTGCTTGTCTTCTAACTGCTTCTTTCTTTTCTTGATTTCTTGATTTTTGTCTTCATGTATTTTGTCTTCTTGTTGTTTTTGTGACTGCATTTGAGTGTGTTCACTCTTCAAGTTATTGAATTCCACCAAACGCCCCTTAACGAGCTCGGAGTTGTTTCTCGCTATCTGATCGATCCTTTTCTGCATCTGTGAGCACCGTTTCTCCAGTTTGTCCCTTTCTTCTTCCACTTTAGTTGCTTTGTCCTCCAGCTGATTACAAAACTCTTGCAGTTTTAGATTTTTAGACTGAAAGTCCTGGACGATGCGTTTTCCTTCTTTCAGTCTTTCCTGCTGTTGCTCTTTCTGTTGAAGAAGGTCTTTATTTTGGCGCAGTGTTTCATCCAGGCTTTCTTTCAGCATGCGGTATTTTTCCTGCATGCTCTTCAGTTTGTGCTGCATGTCTTGTTGCTTTTTGTCCTGCTCTTCCTTCTGTTGGAGGAATTTATTCTTTTCTTCCACAGCTTCATGGAGCTGTCTTTGGAGGAGCCAATTTTTTCGGTCCATGTATTGGAGATCCCGCTGTATCTTATCAGTCATCGTTTTCTTGTCTTGGAGCTGGTTGGTCATTTCTTTTAGTTCTGCGCGCTTTTGCCTGTTTTCTTTATTGAGGTGCACAATCTGCTCTCGGGCCTGAGCAAACTTGATTCCCCAGCCCTCATTAATAATGTTTATGTCCGGCTGGCGCTGTTGTCTTTCTTCCAGCTCTTTATTTTGGGCTTCCATTCGTCTACACTTGTCCTCCAGTTGAAGTTTTTCTTCTTCAATTTGTTGCATTTTTTTCTGGAGAAGGTAGTTTTCCTTCCTACTCTCCTCTAATGCCCTTTGGAAGGATGAGATGCCATTTGGGGAAATTGGCTGGCCACTCCAGGAAGGAGAGGCGGCGTAATCTTTTTGAATTGGTTGTTTTTTTCTTGGAAACATGTTGGAGTTTCTATACGATGACTTTGAAGAGCTTTCCAAATGTTTCTGTGGTGAACGTTTTGTATGCTGCAAACACAGATGCTGCTGAAACGAACTAAATCTTGCTGTTTCTCACCCCTATTTAAGGAAAAACATCAAAGGACTTATGACGTTCTATGACATCATCACTCCAATGAGATTGTCACAAGACGTTTTGGAATGGGGTGTTTTTTTTTAAACTGTTTTCAAACTTAACTTAAAATTTCAGTGTTTCCTAGTTGTGGACTATTGGTTAGTCCAGCCGATGAAGAAATTAATTGTCACAAACATCCCTAATATTACATAACAGACAACAGAAAACAAGACAGTTTTTTTTCTAATAGAGGTATAATAAAAGTTTTTTTAATTATCCTACTTTTTATAAAAGAGAACATTTATTAAAGAGTATGTATTTAATTAAAAAACTCTGTTCATCTAAAGCAGGGGTCAGCAACCTTTAAGACCCAAAGAGCCATAATTGGCCTATCTGGGGTTGAAAGGCTCGATAAATGCACGGTGTTTCGCCGGGTACACCGGCTTCCGCGAGTGTGATGCTTATTTTGAGCGATGAAAAAATAACAAAATATAATTTTATTTGTATATTGCAAAATCACAATAATCTTCCAATTTAGAACTACAAGTAAAAAAAAAAGAACTGGCATAAATAAAATACACTTCAGCTAAATACTAATTTATTTTCCCAAACCACGCAGAGCCGCACTATAAGGACTAAAGAGCCGCATGAGGCTCCGGAGCCGCAGGTTGCCGACCCCTGATCTAAAGGCTATAACAAAAAGCTTCCTGCTGGAAAATGAAATGTCCCCATTAAGAATCTGAATCAGGAGCCGATGACATTACTCTGTAAACTCTCAAAGCACTTTAATAAACAAGCAAACAGTTCCACCTCTCGCATTATTGCGTAAAGTTGACAGCGCGTCAGGCAAATAGGCAGGCTCCATCCCCGGCCTCTAGCGACTGTGGAAGTCGCTACATCTTTAGTCAACAAAAAACGGCATTCTGGAGAAGCCAGCCACAAGCAGGATCAAAGAAATCAGATCAAGGAACCTGAAAGACGCCAAGTAAGTGCAGCGCATCTGAATGAGTGAGCCCAGCAGCACCGACACACCTGACGCAATTCTGAGGAGCGCAGGTAAGAATACCTGTGCATGTCTGGTTGTGGAAAAGGAAGCGACATTGCATTAGCGCTGAGATGTTTTAAGAGGAGACACTGAATGGAATGAATGTTGGTTAAATGTGCAATGTTTTTGGCTGCGCTCTTGGATTGATGACTGCGCTGCGTCTTATTAATTATGCTGCTTGGATGATGTTCAAATGGACAATTAAAGTGCCGTTACGTTGAAAGGATTTTATGGTCAAAGTCTATTGTGGCTTCCAGTGGATATATGTTTTAATGGATGATCACTGAAGATTAAAATAAATAAATAAATAAAAAATCGAACAAACAAACGGGAAAATCATGAGTCAAACAGGTGATGATGATTGTTCCTCTAATGATTTGGGGGGAAAGAGAGAAAGAAAAATGACTGGAAAGGCATTGTTGACTAAAATCGAAAAATCACAAAATGAATGCAAAATATATGTTAATAAAATGAAAGGACTAATACAAAAAATGAAAGCGCTCATGCAACACAATGAAAATCTTTCTCAAATTAAGCAGTATTTGGTGGATTTAAAGGCACTGTGCGAAAAGGCTTCAAGTTCACATGTTGAGGTGTTGTCTTTGGTGCCAGAGGAAGTAATAAAACAAGAGGAATGCTTTTCAAGTATCATGAAATACACAAATGTGTTTTTAAATGAAATTCAGAACTGGATAAATCAAAGAGAACAAAATCCTGCTGTTTGTCCAAAGCAAATCAATTTATTGGAAAACAATGTTGCATCAAATACTGAGACAGAAGTGGAGGATGATATCAAGCCAAGTGATAGTGTTTCTGTTGTGATATTTTGATACCATGGTAGCATTTACTGAGTATTGTTTTTGATGATATTATACAAAGGACCCTGTTTCTGCAATGCCCTTTGTTTTAACCTCATCTCCTCTTGCTGTGTCAACTGAAGATTTTATGGTGTGAAAGTAGATACTAAGGTTGGAGGGAAAACGCCAACAAATCACTCTTTTACTTATCACTCCCTTGCAGAAGATGTTTATGTGAAGACCATCTGGGTTGTGTCAGAACTCACGGATGTAGGAGACCTCTGTATAAGATTTATAGGCCTTGTGAGTGCATCTTTATTGCCCTAGCTGAACAAAGGATTCCAACTGTCGAAGGACACCACCCCACCCAGTGGGCAGGGTCTGAACTGAAACTTGTTGTCTGCCTATAAAAACTGCTGCACAAAGAATAAACTTTGAGTTAGTTTGGGATGACAATTTAGAACAGTCTCCGCGTCTTTTTGTTCTTCCAAACTGCTCCCGGTACTCCGGCCGGTGCTGTAATTAACCGTTGATCATACTTGAGAATATTTTAATTGTTATAGGTTAAAGGATGAACTCTGATGATGAAAGCCCACGCCTCAGAGAAACCCGGAATGGAGTTTCTTGCAGTTTCAAATGTTGAAAGCCACAAAACTTCTTCAAGATCTTCAACTTCATCTGTTCGTATGAAAGCTGAGGCAGAGTTGGCAGCTTTAAAGACGCGGGGAAAAGGACACTGTACCTGTCGATGCACGTTTCCCAAAATCGAAACGAGTCATATCGCTCCATGTTTGCTACTTTTGGTTTTTGGTTTTCTCCCGCAGAGTAAGAGCATCGCAGGAGCTCCTGAAGTCAAACGACGCCTCCCAGCACTCATTTATTAAAACGGAGTCGATGCCAAAAGTCTTAAACGTTAGAATCAAAGCAACAGCTGTGAACTCAGTCATGGTGTCATGTGCAGCCTTCATCTTACTGTCACTACTTTTTCATTTTAGGGTACGTGAGGTAAAGCGTCCGTCGATGTAGCTTGACTGTACAAAATTATTTTTCTACGTTATTAACAAAACAGAGCAGAGACTGATGCTGCTCCTGTCTGACCCCCTTGTGTGTGTGTGTGTGTGTGTGTGTGTGTGTGTGTGTGTGTGTGTGTGTGTGTGTGTGTGTGTGTGTGTGTGTGTGTGGCAGTCGCTGTGTGAGTGTGATATCACATCTGCATCACTCAAGCGTAGGCGGGCCCGCGTCAGACAACAATAAACAAAAAGCAGAAAAAGGCCAACAGTAAAAACTCAGACTCCAGCATGAGCTCCTTCCTGCTGCTTAACCAATCACCTTCCTCCATATCATCACTGCTCCCTCCCTCCTCCTCTCTCCATCCTACACCACCTTTGTTATTTAACACCGACCCCCTCAATCTGATAATCAGACAAATTCCCAGACACCTGACTTCACTGTGTCGACACCGTTCCTGACCATTTCTGACCTCAGGTCAGCTCTGCTATTATCCTCACATTAAGGGTTCGTTCACCTGCCTGCAGATGATCTGTGAGCTCGTCGGTTGTAAATTAAACTCTAAGCACACTGAGGGTAACCGGGAGGCGTTCAGGGCCTGCAGTGCAGAGCTGCAACATGAAAAAAAGGGATGGGGGCTCAGATCTCCTGAACAGGGTAGAAACAACACGGTGGGTTTGTGCTGTTTGTGATTCCTGCTCCGTCACTCTGGTGGAGACGACTGCAGCTCAGCAGCGCTCCCTGCTGATCCTCTGATGAAGATGTCAACAGTATGTAAACTGAGCTGATGTGCTGCTGTTTGAGCCCACGTGGTAGCGTACGTCCAGTATGGGAGAACTTAGTCACCGGTGCTGTCTTTGCTTGTGCTCTAGCTTTAGCCTGTTTGATTGTTTGTTTTCTATTTTATTACTGCCTAAAAGGGGAGGTGGGGGAAACACATGCCTGACTTCTCCTGTCAGAGGTTTTGTAAGCTCACTGGAAGGGAAACGTGCACAATGTAAATCATAAAACAACTGACTGGGGCTGTGCTGCAGGTGGATCAGTGCTGTGGACAGTAGCTGTGGAAAAGAGACTGGACAAAGACTCTCAGCCTTAAATACAGGACAGAGGATGATCCGATCATCTTTCAGCTAACAGTGTCGAGCAGAAGGACGGCCGGCTGATGCGTCCGTACGAACCCTTTTGTACTCACTCCTGTGTATAAGGAGGCGGCGAGGGGTTGTGTAGTTAACCTCAGCACCACACAGCTACAGCAGAGGAGAGAACACAAACGAGTCCTTTCATTCGGCTCTGTTCTTTCTCCTTGTCTGTTTTATAAGCTAACACTAGAGGGCGCCATTGTGGCACATTCAGCGCTCACTCTGAGGTCACTGGACAGAGAAGAAAATACCAAACTGGGAGACGGATGGAGACGAAACATCTGGAAGATCAGAACTGTACATTTTTAAGTGTAAGAAAAAAAACAGACAAAATATTTGTAAATATTAAGTTTCTTGTTTATTTTATGTTTTGTTTTTTTTGGGTTTTTTGGAGTGAATGAATGATATGCTTATTTTGTGATGACAAAAGACAACAGGTGCAGTTTGTAATGAGAAGAAAAAAATGGCCGTTAGCTTGAGGTTTCAAATGAGTTCATCCTTACCACCGATCAGTTTTGTCTTTGTTTTTTCAACATTTATTTTATTTTTGTCATAACGTTGATCGTTATCATGTGACCATCCGGTAGCAGGAAGGTCGCTGTAGCAGAAGTCATCTCCACTGAAGCCCCCTCACAGCAGAGGGCCAGTCATGCTGTTTATTAGGATTTGCTAGTTTCCAGTGAGAAAAAACATTTTCATCAAGTTTTAAATCCTTTCGTTGCTCTTTTCTCTGCGATTGTCATAAAATCGTCGTCCTCTTTTCAAGCCTTAGCTCGCTTTTATTTTGAAAAATGAGTCTTGTGATCAGAGATGAATCTGTGCTGCATGATGTGCGTAACATCAGAGCGATAAAAGCCAGCTTTGCCTTTCAGTGATTCGCAGTAAGGACATAAATGACCTAAACTGAGACTGAAAAAAGTGCAGTCAGTTAAATGTTAGCTCACCTAACATGTAGCAGTGTTTACATGTAGCCATGTTTGACAGACTCCAGGGCTTTGATACCATAAGATGCCTCATATCCTCACAGACTCATGAGATCACACAGGTGGTCTGACCTGCTCGTGTCACACTGTGCTGTCTGTCTGTCTGTTGTTTTTCTCCTGCAGTGATGTTATGTAGCAGAAAAACAGTTGGATGCTGGAAAAGTGCAGAGCGATGGGTGACGTGTGGAGAACATCACAGTCTGTGTGTGTTCAACAGCTGTTAGAGCCACACTTTGTCCTTTCTGTGGTATAACTGCTGGATTTATTTTATTCCAACACTTAGAAACTGTCAGCAAAGCAAAACTTCATGATTGGATGATCCTGTGTCACGTCCACAGTGTCAAACGTGCACAGAGACAGTGACACCCACAGAGAAACCCTCAGCTTGGTGTCCATTGCAAATCTGCACCTGTTGTCTTGTTTCTACTTTCTTTGTTGAACTCAGAAACTCGAGACTTGAGATGAAGAAAAATGTTAAATAATGGAATAAAAAAAAGATGATTATTAAAAAAAGTAAAGTAAAATTATATAAATAAATGAGGTGATGATATTTCTGTTTACTTTAGAAGTTATTATACACTGTATGCTGTGATTCTGATCTGGGAAACATTAAAGACATTCATAGCCAGACTGCTGACTTTGTGTTTTTATTCAGTCGCCTAACAGAAGTGCAGTAAGAAACGATTTAGCCCATCCTGATTTCTTAGCTGTTTGCATATTTGCCACACTTACGTGTTTCAGATCATGAAGAACATTTTTATGATAGATAAAGATGACCAGAGTCAGTATAAAATAAAGCTTTTACATGTATTGCTGGGAGGTCGGCAGCTCCCTCCACTGCTTGGCCCTCTGTGAAAAACAACTGGGATCCAGCTTCCCTGTGATGCTGAATCATATAAGCGGAAGAACATAAATAGATAGAAGGATGGATGATTGTATTTTGTGTACAATTGTTGAAGTGTAAAAAGGGTTGGCCCTCCGTGGTGCCCTAAGCAAAGTTTGATTTTTGGAGCCCTTTAATAGTGCCAATAATAGTGATTAATGATCACCTACTATAAATGTATTTCATTTTCTAATGTTGATGTTGTTGTAATCCACAGTGAAAAATGTCATAAAAACAGAGAGAAACAATAGATCAAACCTGAGAGCTGCACAGTTGCAGCAGTGTGGTTTACGTCATTCTGTTGTCAGCCTGTTTTACACATCGGTGGTTTCTTATTGACATGTAAAAAGATCTGAAATCGTAGTAAATTCAGCTGCTATTGTGGGCTGGGGATGATTTACACTTAACATTTTAATAACTGGGTACTGAATGTCAGAGGCCCAATGTTCCCTCTAATTTTTCACGTGTCTGAGCGAACACACAAACTCCCTGAGCGATCCCTTGGACCAATGAGCGACATCAGACGTGTGCACTGTGGTCACGCCGGCATCGAATCCATCCAAGTTACATGGTTTATTAAAATAATCAAATTACAGCGTTTACATTTATGTTAGACTACTTTTAATTAACTGCTTTAGCCCATTTACCATGAAAATGTAAAAAAAAATCTTGTTCATGACCTGTGCAGTATGTTAACACTATTGGAAGTAAAAATAACTTGAACTCCAATTTCGAAAACACAACTTTATTTTTTCTTTTATACAGCTCTGACTTGTATCATGAGTCTGTGGTCTGGGAGAGAGTCCTGTAACTCTCTGTCTACAAAATATAGTAAATAATGACCAATGCTGAGCAATTAATTATATAGTTACTTCTTCAAAAAAGTAACTCAGTTTGGCAAACAAAGTTTTTTGCAGCTATTTTTTTAAATGCAGCCAAGGCGTTTTTAAATAAACATTTCAAACTATTTACAGAACAATCAGCTGTTCTGCATCAAATCTGATGCCACACAAATTATTTGTTCCCCTCCAAAAAATAATTTCTGTCCACTATGAGATAAAGGAAAAGAACAACAGCCTGATACCTGCAGGCCTGACAGCAGGAGATGCATCACTCCTGTAACACCTGTAACATTCAGCAGTCGCCTCATTGTTCTGACACACACAACAAAACTATTGACTACACTACACACTAACTACACAAGATTTGCGCTAAACGTTGCAAATCTCTCACATCTCAAAGCACCGCCATCACTCCTAAAACTTCCCCCCGTTTCTTAACAACTAGACGCCACGTTGCCATATCATTCTTTGATTGGTCGACATGGTACTTTTTTGGACGAATAGGAAAGGCAGAGGGGGGTGGGGTTTGTTTTTGCTCACAGGTGGAGAGCGCTTTCGAGTGTTTTCCTTATAAAACGCCGTTTTTACCGTTTCTTCCTGCAGTAAATATAAACAACGATAGTATTCAGAAAGAAAACAAAACATTGCAGATGTTTTTATCACAACTCTGGTTTTACGTGGTCTATCAACACAATTTAAAAACTGGTGTAAAGTCCCCAATTTTTCCGTCAATTGTTCCGTCTGTCCTGCTCACATCTCCAATGGTTGTACACGTTGTCATTAACATGGCTTCACTCCACATCAGCCACGCCGCTTTGCCAGCTAAAACACTGGTGTCGGCACATAAGGACGCTGTCATAGCCTGTCAACAACGTTGATTGGCTGCGCATATACGCATTATTGGCTGGACTATGGGATAAGGTGGCATCGTTCCCATATGGGAGCAGCCAGTCACTTACTGACCAACACTGCAAAACAGAATTGTTAAAGTATTAATTTTAATTTCAATTCAGGTTAGATTTTTTTTGGTGCGCAACGCAGAATTTCTGTGCGCAGAGACTGTGCCAGCAGTGCGCAATTGCGCACGTGCGCAGCTTAGAGGGAACATTGCATAGGCCCACTAAAAGTAACAAAATAAGCTACTATCAAATACATTTACTGTAAACACATCAGAAGGTTATTTATGTGGCAAAAAGTTAGATCTATACAAAATGTTGCAGGGAAACAGAGAAGGAGCTCGTATAGGTTTGAGTTTTATTCACATCTATTGTGCAGGTACAAATAGCAGAGTGGAAAACTTTATATTTTGTGTTTGCAAACATAAATTTATGAAGATTAATTAACATGAGTGTAGCACAAAGTAAAGGTGGAAGCAGTATTCTGACATGACAGTGCAATCAAAACACATTTTGCCACAACAATCTGTGAATAATTGTGACAAACAACTGTCATTTTAATATTGGACAAACTAGTTGTGCAGCCCTAACCTGAAATATGCTGTTTGTTCTGAATGAAAAACGTTAGTCTTTGGTAAACATTTTAATCCCATTTATAGATGCAATATGTTATTTCAGTTAAGACTAAATGTTACCACACGTTCCCATCATTAGAGCGCATTTAAAGTGTGGAGAAGTCTGTGAAGGTTCTCAGTCATCCAGGTCATCGTAGTCTAAGGAGCTTGCTAAGAAAAGCGTCTGGACTTCTTTGAGTTACTTGAAGACGTTTCACCTCTCATCCGAGAAGCTTCTTCAGTTCTAAGGGTCAAATGGTGGAGAGTCCAAGCTGTATTGAAGAATTTCTAACTTCATGTAGGCTAAACAGCGGCCTAGAATTAGACTCAAAATCCTGCACTTGCCCAAAATAAAGGGGGCATTAATGTACCAGATTCTACAGAACACCAGAAATAACTGCTAAGATGGGTCCAACACATCTGAGTTCATGCTGGAGGAACTGTGGGACACACTCTGCCAACCACACTCATATATTGTGGCTCTGCCTTAAACTCTGTGTATTCTGGAGGCAGATATTTGATGCTCTCAAAGACATTTTCCAAGGTAAATATTCCACTAAGTCCTACAGCAGCAGTGTTGGGAAGGATTGCAGAACATATTGACTGCAAAGCCAAAAGTTACCTGCTAAATATATGACTCACTGCAGCCCTAAAATGCATAACTATCAGATGGTTAAAACCAGATATAATCTATGGATCCATGTCTGTCTGATGGAACAAATTACATACTCAGACTACAGAAACAAGTCTTTGAGAAACGGTGGGGACCCATGTTACCTTTCCTATTACAATGAAGAACACCACCTTGTTTTGTGAGCTCTCTCTCTCTCCACACACACACACACACACACACACACACACACACACACACACACACACACACACACACACACACACACACACACACACACACACACACAGCATGTTATGCCAGTTTCAGCTGAAACTATGTTTCAAACCATAATCCGGGTTTTTAGTTCACCATTTATGAGGTTTCAAGAAGAAAATAAAAGACAGATCTGAATGTTTGAAAATGTTTTGGAAAGATTCTGTAAAGATGAGATGAAAAATACTCAAAGGATAAATTTAATTGGTTTATTATTTAGATAAGAATAACAAGCAAGTAAAGGAAGACACAAGGTAAAATGAAGTAATAATGAAAGAAGTTAAACAAGTAAAAGAAGAAACAAGGTAAAATGAAGTAATAATGAAAAAGTTAAACAAGTAAATGAAGAAACAAGGTAAAATGAAGTAATAATGAAAGGAGTTAAACAAGTAAATGAAGAAACAAGGTAAAATGAAGTAATAATGAAAGAAGTTAAACAAGTAAATGAAGAAACAAGGTAAAATGAAGTAATAATGAAAGAAGTTGAACAAGTAAATGAAGAAACAAGGTAAAATGAAGTAATAATGAAAGAAGTTAAACAAGTAAATGAAGAAACCAGGTAAAATGAAGTAATAATGAAAGAAGTTAAACAAGTAAATGAAGAAACAAGGTAAAATGAAGTAATAATGAAAGAAGTTGAACAAGTAAATGAAGAAACAAGGTAAAATGAAGTAATAATGAAAAAGTTAAACAAGTAAATGAAGAAACAAGGTAAAATGAAGTAATAATGAAAGGAGTTAAACAAGTAAATGAAGAAACAAGGTAAAATGAAGTAATAATGAAAGAAGTTAAACAAGTAAATGAAGAAACAAGGTAAAATGAAGTAATAATGAAAGAAGTTGAACAAGTAAATGAAGAAACAAGGTAAAATGAAGTAATAATGAAAGAAGTTAAACAAGTAAATGAAGAAACCAGGTAAAATGAAGTAATAATGAAAGAAGTTAAACAAGTAAATGAAGAAACAAGGTAAAATGAAGTAATAATGAAAGAAGTTGAACAAGTAAATGAAGAAACCAGGTAAAATGAAGTAATAATGAAAGAAGTTAAACAAGTAAATGAAGAAACAAGGTAAAATGAAGTAATAATGAAAGAAGTTGAACAAGTAAATGAAGAAACAAGGTAAAATGAAGTAATAATGAAAGAAGTTAAACAAGTAAATGAAGAAACAAGGTAAAATGAAGTAATAATGAAAGGAGTTAAACAAGTAAATGAAGAAACAAGGTAAAATGAAGTAATAATGAAAGAAGTTGAACAAGTAAATGAAGAAACAAGGTAAAATGAAGTAATAATGAAAGAAGTTAAACAAGTAAATGAAGAAACAAGGTAAAATGAAGTAATAATGAAAGGAGTTAAACAAGTAAATGAAGAAACAAGGTAAAATGAAGTAATAATGAAAGAAGTTAAACAAGTAAATGAAGAAAAAAGGTAAAATGAAGAAATAATGAAAGAAGTTAAACAAGTAAATGAAGAAACAAGGTAAAATGAAGTAATAATGAAAGAAGTTAAACAAGTAAATGAAGAAACAAGGTAAAATGAAGTAATAATGAAAGAAGTTGAACAAGTAAAAGAAGAAACAAGGTAAAATGAAGTAATAATGAAAGAAGTTAAACAAGTAAATGAAGAAAAAAGGTAAAATGAAGAAATAAGGAAAGAAGTTAGGAGAGAAAACCCCAACAATCCCCTCTGAGCAAGCACTTGGCGACAGTGGGGAGGAAAAACTGCCTTTAAACGGGCAGAAACCTCCGGCAGAACCAGGCTCAGGAGGGGACAGTCAACTGCCGGGACTGGTTGGGGGGGTTAACAGAGGTGGAGCAAGACGAGGCTACATCAGGTGAGGAAGCAGTAGCGTCTCTCCTCTGGAACAAGTGGAACCATTTTTTCTTTTTTTTCATGCACTTTTCCACGAGCGCTTTTTTCTGCAGGATGAGATTTCTCAGCTCGTCGATGGTTTCTGCGTTTTTTTTCTTCAAGTTTCTCACATCTTTGTTCCACCTCTTCCAATGCTGCTTGTTGTTCTTCAAGCTTGTCTTTGAGTTGTTTGGATGTTTCCTCCTGTATCAGCTTGTCCTTGTGCATGTCTGCATTTCTCTGTTGGACCTCTTTGTGCTTGTCTTTTAACTGCTTCTTTCTTTTCTTGATTTCTTGATTTTTGTCTTCATGTATTTTGTCTTCTTGTTGTTTTTGTGACTGCATTTGAGTGTGTTCACTCTTCAAGTTATTGAATTCCACCAAACGCCCCTTAACGAGCTCGGAGTTGTTTCTCGCTATCTGATCGATCCTTTTCTGCATCTGTGAGCACCGTTTCTCCAGTTTGTCCCTTTCTTCTTCCACTTTAGTTGCTTTGTCCTCCAGCTGATTACAAAACTCTTGCAGTTTTAGATTTTTAGACTGAAAGTCCTGGACGATGCGTTTTCCTTCTTTCAGTCTTTCCTGCTGTTGCTCTTTCTGTTGAAGAAGGTCTTTATTTTGGCGCAGTGTTTCATCCAGGCTTTCTTTCAGCATGCGGTATTTTTCCTGCATGCTCTTCAGTTTGTGCTGCATGTCTTGTTGCTTTTTGTCCTGCTCTTCCTTCTGTTGGAGGAATTTATTCTTTTCTTCCACAGCTTCATGGAGCTGTCTTTGGAGGAGCCAATTTTTTCGGTCCATGTATTGGAGATCCCGCTGTATCTTATCAGTCATCGTTTTCTTGTCTTGGAGCTGGTTGGTCATTTCTTTTAGTTCTGCGCGCTTTTGCCTGTTTTCTTTATTGAGGTGCACAATCTGCTCTCGGGCCTGAGCAAACTTGATTCCCCAGCCCTCATTAATAATGTTTATGTCCGGCTGGCGCTGTTGTCTTTCTTCCAGCTCTTTATTTTGGGCTTCCATTCGTCTACACTTGTCCTCCAGTTGAAGTTTTTCTTCTTCAATTTGTTGCATTTTTTTCTGGAGAAGGTAGTTTTCCTTCCTACTCTCCTCTAATGCCCTTTGGAAGGATGAGATGCCATTTGGGGAAATTGGCTGGCCACTCCAGGAAGGAGAGGCGGCGTAATCTTTTTGAATTGGTTGTTTTTTTCTTGGAAACATGTTGGAGTTTCTATACGATGACTTTGAAGAGCTTTCCAAATGTTTCTGTGGTGAACGTTTTGTATGCTGCAAACACAGATGCTGCTGAAACGAACTAAATCTTGCTGTTTCTCACCCCTATTTAAGGAAAAACATCAAAGGACTTATGACGTTCTATGACATCATCACTCCAATGAGATTGTCACAAGACGTTTTGGAATGGGGTGTTTTTTTTTAAACTGTTTTCAAACTTAACTTAAAATTTCAGTGTTTCCTAGTTGTGGACTATTGGTTAGTCCAGCCGATGAAGAAATTAATTGTCACAAACATCCCTAATATTACATAACAGACAACAGAAAACAAGACAGTTTTTTTTCTAATAGAGGTATAATAAAAGTTTTTTTAATTATCCTACTTTTTATAAAAGAGAACATTTATTAAAGAGTATGTATTTAATTAAAAAACTCTGTTCATCTAAAGCAGGGGCCAGCAACCTTTAAGACCCAAAGAGCCATAATTGGCCTATCTGGGGTTGAAAGGCTCGATAAATGCACGGCGTTTCGCCGGGTACACCGGCTTCCGCGAGTGTGATGCTTATTTTGAGCGATGAAAAAATAACAAAATATAATTTTATTTGTATATTGCAAAATCACAATAAGCTTCCAATTTAGAACTACAAGTAAAAAAAAAGAACTGGCATAAATAAAACACACTTCAGCTAAATACTAATTTATTTTCCCAAACCACGCAGAGCCGCACTATAAGGACTAAAGAGCCGCATGAGGCTCCGGAGCCGCAGGTTGCCGACCCCTGATCTAAAGGCTATAACAAAAAGCTTCCTGCTGGAAAATGAAATGTCCCCATTAAGAGTCTGAATCAGGAGCCGATGACATTACTCTGTAAACTCTCAAAGCACTTTAATAAACAAGCAAACAGTTCCACCTCTCGCATTATTGCGTAAAGTTGACAGCGCGTCAGGCAAATAGGCAGGCTCCATCCCCGGCCTCTAGCGACTGTGGAAGTCGCTACATCTTTAGTCAACAAAAAACGGCATTCTGGAGAAGCCAGCCACAAGCAGGATCAAAGAAATCAGATCAAGGAACCTGAAAGACGCCAAGTAAGTGCAGCGCATCTGAATGAGTGAGCCCAGCAGCACCGACACACCTGACGCAATTCTGAGGAGCGCAGGTAAGAATACCTGTGCATGTCTGGTTGTGGAAAAGGAAGCGACATTGCATTAGCGCTGAGATGTTTTAAGAGGAGACACTGAATGGAATGAATGTTGGTTAAATGTGCAATGTTTTTGGCTGCGCTCTTGGATTGATGACTGCGCTGCGTCTTATTAATTATGCTGCTTGGATGATGTTCAAATGGACAATTAAAGTGCCGTTACGTTGAAAGGATTTTATGGTCAAAGTCTATTGTGGCTTCCAGTGGATATATGTTTTAATGGATGATCACTGAAGATTAAAATAAATAAATAAATAAAAAATCGAACAAACAAACGGGAAAATCATGAGTCAAACAGGTGATGATGATTGTTCCTCTAATGATTTGGGGGGAAAGAGAGAAAGAAAAATGACTGGAAAGGCATTGTTGAATAAAATCGAAAAATCACAAAATGAATGCAAAATATATGTTAATAAAATGAAAGGACTAATACAAAAAATGAAAGCGCTCATGCAACACAATGAAAATCTTTCTCAAATTAAGCAGTATTTGGTGGATTTAAAGGCACTGTGCGAAAAGGCTTCAAGTTCACATGTTGAGGTGTTGTCTTTGGTGCCAGAGGAAGTAATAAAACAAGAGGAATGCTTTTCAAGTATCATGAAATACACAAATGTGTTTTTAAATGAAATTCAGAACTGGATAAATCAAAGAGAACAAAATCCTGCTGTTTGTCCAAAGCAAATCAATTTATTGGAAAACAATGTTGCATCAAATACTGAGACAGAAGTGGAGGATGATATCAAGCCAAGTGATAGTGTTTCTGTTGTGATATTTTGATACCATGGTAGCATTTACTGAGTATTGTTTTTGATGATATTATACAAAGGACCCTGTTTCTGCAATGCCCTTTGTTTTAACCTCATCTCCTCTTGCTGTGTCAACTGAAGATTTTATGGTGTGAAAGTAGATACTAAGGTTGGAGGGAAAACGCCAACAAATCACTCTTTTACTTATCACTCCCTTGCAGAAGATGTTTATGTGAAGACCATCTGGGTTGTGTCAGAACTCACGGATGTAGGAGACCTCTGTATAAGATTTATAGGCCTTGTGAGTGCATCTTTATTGCCCTAGCTGAACAAAGGATTCCAACTGTCGAAGGACACCACCCCACCCAGTGGGCAGGGTCTGAACTGAAACTTGTTGTCTGCCTATAAAAACTGCTGCACAAAGAATAAACTTTGAGTTAGTTTGGGATGACAATTTAGAACAGTCTCCGCGTCTTTTTGTTCTTCCAAACTGCTCCCGGTACTCCGGCCGGTGCTGTAATTAACCGTTGATCATACTTGAGAATATTTTAATTGTTATAGGTTAAAGGATGAACTCTGATGATGAAAGCCCACGCCTCAGAGAAACCCGGAATGGAGTTTCTTGCAGTTTCAAATGTTGAAAGCCACAAAACTTCTTCAAGATCTTCAACTTCATCTGTTCGTATGAAAGCTGAGGCAGAGTTGGCAGCTTTAAAGACGCGGGGAAAAGGACACTGTACCTGTCGATGCACGTTTCCCAAAATCTAAACGAGTCATATCGCTCCATGTTTGCTACTTTTGGTTTTTGGTTTTCTCCCGCAGAGTAAGAGCATCGCAGGAGCTCCTGAAGTCAAACGACGCCTCCCAGCACTCATTTATTAAAACGGAGTCGATGCCAAAAGTCTTAAACGTTAGAATCAAAGCAACAGCTGTGAACTCAGTCATGGTGTCATGTGCAGCCTTCATCTTACTGTCACTACTTTTTCATTTTAGGGTATGTGAGGTAAAGCGTCCGTCGATGTAGCTTGACTGTACAAAATTATTTTTCTACGTTATTAACAAAACAGAGCAGAGACTGATGCTGCTCCTGTCTGACCCCCTTGTGTGTGTGTGTGTGTGTGTGTGTGTGTGTGTGTGTGTGTGTGTGTGTGTGTGTGTGTGTGTGTGTGTGGCAGTCGCTGTGTGAGTGTGATATCACATCTGCATCACTCAAGCGTAGACGGGCCCGCGTCAGACAACAATAAACAAAAAGCAGAAAAAGGCCAACAGTAAAAACTCAGACTCCAGCATGAGCTCCTTCCTGCTGCTTAACCAATCACCTTCCTCCATATCATCACTGCTCCCTCCCTCCTCCTCTCTCCATCCTACACCACCTTTGTTATTTAACACCGACCCCCTCAATCTGATAATCAGACAAATTCCCAGACACCTGACTTCACTGTGTCGACACCGTTCCTGACCATTTCTGACCTCAGGTCAGCTCTGCTATTATCCTCACATTAAGGGTTCGTTCACCTGCCTGCAGATGATCTGTGAGCTCGTCGGTTGTAAATTAAACTCTAAGCACACTGAGGGTAACCGGGAGGCGTTCAGGGCCTGCAGTGCAGAGCTGCAACATGAAAAAAAGGGATGGGGGCTCAGATCTCCTGAACAGGGTAGAAACAACACGGTGGGTTTGTGCTGTTTGTGATTCCTGCTCCGTCACTCTGGTGGAGACGACTGCAGCTCAGCAGCGCTCCCTGCTGATCCTCTGATGAAGATGTCAACAGTATGTAAACTGAGCTGATGTGCTGCTGTTTGAGCCCACGTGGTAGCGTACGTCCAGTATGGGAGAACTTAGTCACCGGTGCTGTCTTTGCTTGTGCTCTAGCTTTAGTCTGTTTGATTGTTTGTTTTCTATTTTATTACTGCCTAAAAGGGGAGGTGGGGGAAACACATGCCTGACTTCTCCTGTCAGAGGTTTTGTAAGCTCACTGGAAGGGAAACGTGCACAATGTAAATCATAAAACAACTGACTGGGGCTGTGCTGCAGGTGGATCAGTGCTGTGGACAGTAGCTGTGGAAAAGAGACTGGACAAAGACTCTCAGCCTTAAATACAGGACAGAGGATGATCCGATCATCTTTCAGCTAACAGTGTCGAGCAGAAGGACGGCCGGCTGATGCGTCCGTACGAACCCTTTTGTACTCACTCCTGTGTATAAGGAGGCGGCGAGGGGTTGTGTAGTTAACCTCAGCACCACACAGCTACAGCAGAGGAGAGAACACAAACGAGTCCTTTCATTCGGCTCTGTTCTTTCTCCTTGTCTGTTTTATAAGCCAACACTAGAGGGCGCCATTGTGGCACATTCAGCGCTCACTCTGAGGTCACTGGACAGAGAAGAAAATACCAAACTGGGAGACGGATGGAGACGAAACATCTGGAAGATCAGAACTGTACATTTTTAAGTGTAAGAAAAAAAACAGACAAAATATTTGTAAATATTAAGTTTCTTGTTTATTTTATGTTTTGTTTTTTTGGGGTTTTTTGGAGTGAATGAATGATATGCTTATTTTGTGATGACAAAAGACAACAGGTGCAGTTTGTAATGAGAAGAAAAAAATGGCCGTTAGCTTGAGGTTTCAAATGAGTTCATCCTTACCACCGATCAGTTTTGTCTTTGTTTCTTCAACATTTATTTTATTTTTGTCATAACGTTGATCGTTATCATGTGACCATCCTGTAGCAGGAAGGTCGCTGTAGCAGAAGTCATGTCCACTGAAGCCCCCTCACAGCAGAGGGCCAGTCATGCTGTTTATTAGGATTTGCTAGTTTTCAGTGAGAAAAAACATTTTCATCAAGTTTTAAATCCTTTCGTTGCTCTTTTCTCTGCGATTATCATAAATTCGTCGTCCTCTTTTCAAGCCTTAGCTCGCTTTTATTTTGAAATATGAGTCTTGTGATCAGAGATGAATCTGTGCTGCATGATGTGCGTAACATCAGAGCGATAAAAGCCAGCTTTGCCTTTCAGTGATTCGCAGTAAGGACATAAATGACCTAAACTGAGACCGAAAAAAGTGCAGTCAGTTAAATGTTAGCTCACCTAACATGTAGCAGTGTTTACATGTAGCCATGTTTGACAGACTCCAGGGCTTTGATACCATAAGATGCCTCATATCCTCACAGACTCATGAGATCACACAGGTGGTCTGACCTGCTCGTGTCACACTGTGCTGTCTGTCTGTCTGTCCGTTGTTTTTCTCCTGCAGTGATGTTATGTAGCAGAAAAACAGTTGGATGCTGGAAAAGTGCAGAGCGATGGGTGACGTGTGGAGAACATCACAGTCTGTGTGTGTTCAACAGCTGTTAGAGCCACACTTTGTCCTTTCTGTGGTATAACTGCTGGATTTATTTTATTCCAACACTTAGAAACTGTCAGCAAAGCAAAACTTCATGATTGGATGATCCTGTGTCACGTCCACAGTGTCAAACGTGCACAGAGACAGTGACACCCACAGAGAAACCCTCAGCTTGGTGTCCATTGCAAATCTGCACCTGTTGTCTTCTTTCTACTTTCTTTGTTGAACTCAGAAACTCGAGACTTGAGATGAAGAAAAATGTTAAATAATGGAATAAAAAAAAGATGATTATTAAAAAAAGTAAAGTAAAATTATATAAATAAATGAGGTGATGATATTTCTGTTTACTTTAGAAGTTATTATACACTGTATGCTGTGATTCTGATCTGGGAAACATTAAAGACATTCATAGCCAGACTGCTGACTTTGTGTTTTTATTCAGTCGCCTAACAGAAGTGCAGTAAGAAACGATTTAGCCCATCCTGATTTCTTAGCTGTTTGCATATTTGCCACACTTACGTGTTTCAGATCATGAAGAACATTTTTATGATAGATAAAGATGACCAGAGTCAGTGTAAAATAAAGCTTTTACATGTATTGCTGGGAGGTCGGCAGCTCCCTCCACTGCTTGGCCCTCTGTGAAAAACAACTGGGATCCAGCTTCCCTGTGATGCTGAATTATATAAGCGGAAGAACATAAATAGATAGAAGGATGGATGATTGTATTTTGTGTACAATTGTTGAAGTGTAAAAAGGGTTGGCCCTCCGTGGTGCCCTAAGCAAAGTTTGATTTTTGGAGCCCTTTAATAGTGCCAATAATAGTGATTAATGATCACCTACTATAAATGTATTTCATTTTCTAATGTTGATGTTGTTGTAATCCACAGTGAAAAATGTCATAAAAACAGAGAGAAACAATAGATCAAACCTGAGAGCTGCACAGTTGCAGCAGTGTGGTTTACGTCATTCTGTTGTCAGCCTGTTTTACACATCGGTGGTTTCTTATTGACATGTAAAAAGATCTGAAATCGTAGTAAATTCAGCTGCTATTGTGGGCTGGGGATGATTTACACTTAACATTTTAATAACTGGGTACTGAATGTCAGAGGCCCAATGTTCCCTCTAATTTTTCACGTGTCTGAGCGAACACACAAACTCCCTGAGCGATCCCTTGGACCAATGAGCGACATCAGACGTGTGCACTGTGGTCACGCCGGCATCGAATCCATCCAAGTTACATGGTTTATTAAAATAATCAAATTACAGCGTTTACATTTATGTTAGACTACTTTTAATTAACTGCTTTAGCCCATTTACAATGAAAATGTAAAAAAAAATCTTGTTCATGACCTGTGCAGTATGTTAACACTATTGGAAGTAAAAATAACTTGAACTCCAATTTCGAAAACACAACTTTCTTTTTTCTTTTATACAGCTCTGACTTGTATTATGAGTCTGTGGTCTGGGAGAGAGTCCTGTAACTCTCTGTCTCCAAAATACAGTATATAATGACCAATGCTGGGCAATTAATTATATAGTTACTTCTTCAAAAAAGTAACTCAGTTTGGCAAACAACGTTTTTTGCAGCTATTTTTTTAAATGCAGCCAAGACGTTTTTAAATAAACATTTCAAACTATTTACAGAACAATCAGCTGTTCTGCATCAAATCTGATGCCACACAAATTATTTGTGCCACTCCAAAAAATAATTTCTGTCCACTATGAAATAAAGGAGAACAACAGTCTGATACCTGCAGGCCTGACAGCAGCAGATGTATCACTCCTGTACAGTGCTTTAAGTGGCCCAGAAGAGGTGCCGGTACTCTATTTTTTTTCCGCCTCCCCTGAGGTAACAACAACTATATTGAATGGGTTTTATATACAACAGTCAACAGACAACCTTATACAAAATAATAAATCATTTTATTAGTTTGTGGATTTGCTTGAGCTAGAAAGAGCTACTGAACATAAATAAAATGTGCAAAAAGGTATTGAATTTTTTTTTTTAACAAAATGTACATAAAATAAATTATAAACTAATTTGTATTTTGCTCTCTCTTGAGTCACTGCTGCTATCAGCAGCAGCACTTGTAAAGTGTACCTGCAGAGCTTGGTAGTTCTCCCATACTACTTTCACTGTTCTCTCACTTGAAGCAACCCAAACATAATAACCATAGAACAGTAGAACATAATCTTGAGTCTTGAAAATGGTTCATTTCTTTACCCCTGAAAAATATACAAAAGCAGATTCAGCAAAATACAATCACAGTACACCAAATGAAAAATGAGAAATACTGTACAAATCATTTTACCTAGAAAAGGCTCCAGCACGTTTTGGGCTCCACTTTCCTTTCACTTTGGGCTTCGCAGTTTGTGGATGCTGCACTTCTCCTCCCTAGTGCCAGCCATGTCTGCACATATGTTTGTGTGTTAAACTGATCCAAGGGTGGTCCGTTGCATTTCAGGAAAATCATATTTGAAAGCCTTTTGATGTTGAGAGAGTTTCTTTTATCTGTCAAAGTATCATTCATTGAGCTGAAAGCTCGCTCGCATTCACTTGTTGATACTGCAATGGTGTGGACAGCTGTAAGAAGCGGCTTCAGGGCTGCTGGTGTCTTGGAAGCTTTAAGGTCTTTATACTCCCTAAATCCTAGGACACTTTCCCTCTCCCCAACTCTGAATCTCTGACATAAACGTCTGACCGCTGCATCCCCATATTGAATATCTAGAGATGCAGGCCAGGAGTCAGACTGGAGGACCTTGATGTCTGAGAGGAGGTGACTATCTGTCTTTTCAGATGAGGTTTTACTGACATGCGAGGAAGTTGTTGGAGTCATCCTGCACTTAACATTTTCAGCCAGGCTACGGAAAAATTGGCCATGGTTGATTTTTATAACCCTCTGATTTTCATGCAGGCATACATTTCTGAAGATTTTCTCCTTTTCAGCTTCAATGGCAGTTTGTGTGGGACCAGGTGTGGATACCATTGACTCAAACACCCGGATTTGTCGGTCCAGCTGCCTGTCTGCTTGATCCAAAGTCATGTCCCATCTCTGGAGCATTCTTGAGAGGTCACTGAGTTCTGTGAAAGCGTCATACATGATGCCAAGATTGACCACAAAAGAAACAGTAGTGAGAACATCATTGAGTCCTTTGTATTTTGCTCTCTCTCTTGAGTCCCTGCTGGTATCAGCAGCAGCACTTGTAAAGTGTACCTGCAGAGCTTGGTAGTTCTCCCATACTGCTTTCACTGTTCTCTCACTTGAAGCAACCCAACGCACTGATAAAACACGGCCTATCACAAGGAGACGTTGTCCAACATTGTGAGCACTCTCGGTTAACTCCCTTTGGTTTTTTGGTGATGCATGGTAGAGGGAGTAAAGCTGATCTAAGAATATTTTAAAGTGGTTGATTCCTCCTACCTCCTTCAAAACATCACAAACTGCCAGTTCCAGTCTGTGATTGGAACAATGCCAGACAAACAGGTAAGGGAATTTGGAACAAAGCTGCGCAGCAACTCCTGCTTTCCTCCCAAGCATCACTGAGGCTCCATCACAAGCAAATGCCAACAAATGTTGCTGTAGGTAGTGAGGGTCAAAGCCATTATTATGAAGACATCCTAACAGTGCTTCAGTGATGTCCTTTGCTGTGGTCCCCTGCAGCTCAATCAGTTCAAAAAATATTGTGTCTGGATTTTCACTGGAAATAGCTGACCGCAGGCACACGACAAGCACAGACTTTCCACTTATTGTAGTGGATTCATCAATGAGCACACACAATTTTCTTTCATTCATCACTATGTCATTGACTACCTTCTTTTTCATTTCAGCTGCAATGTGATCCAGTATATTTGCACATGAGTTATTAGAGTGCAAAACTCTGCCCATCTTGACACCATTTAAGACTTGCAACTGGACATCTATTGGCATGTCTGTAAAGGGACGCCCATGCTTGCCAATCTTATAAGCTGTTCTAAACACATTGCAAGTTGAAGCGTAGTCAGCCTTTCTCATATCTTCAATGTGTTTTTGCATTGTATTTTGTGTTGCCTTCTCTTTTATTTCAACTGCTTTCTTGTGATAAATTGAGTCTCTGTGCTCTTTTATTTTCTTTCGTAGTGAGTTTTGTTGTGCAGCCTTGTCCCTTCCAAAAGACGAGATTAAGCACCCACTCCACTCCTGCGACACTCTCTGCCCTTGCTGCATGTCCACGCGAGCACAAACTTGACTACACACACTACAACCCAACTTTTGATTTCTGCTGATCAGCCACTTGTAATTTGTGGAGAAATACCGGACTTGTGCTTGGGACCAACATTCTGGCCACTCATGCTCGCTAACGCGGCTGTTGTCATCAGTAGAAATGGTGTCATTCTCGTCCTCGTCGTCGCCAAAAGTGCCGTCGTCCGCGGCTGCGGCACTAGTGCAGCTTTCATTAGCTTGCGTCTGACCTGCAGCGATATCATTCTGGCTTGGTGGGGTGTCAGCCAGCGAGTCCTCTGATTCTGACCTTGTTCTTTTACTACTCAGAGTCTGAAGCCAGGAGAGCATATTAAGTGTTCATTGTTTTTGTATTTTAACGAGCAGCTGTTTGCGCGTTTTACACACCCTCTCCGGACCACGTTGAGTTGTTGACATGACAACGGCAAAAGCGACGCATGCGCTTTTCACTTGTAAAACACATTGGTGTATGGGTAATGTAGTCTCTGCTCTCGGTGGGACGAATTAGGAAGCGTGCTTGTGAAGGGCGCTCTGAAAAGCGGCAGTGCAGCCAAACGATGTGCAAATGAGAGTACCGGTACGCTAAAAGCACGTTCTGGGCGCATGGAGAGGTGGCGGTACTCTCAAGAGCTATATTTAGAAGTGGCGGTACTGAGTACCGGTGCGTACCGGCCCACTTAAAGCACTGCTCCTGTAACACCTGTAACATTCAGCAGTCGCCTCATTGTTCTGACGCACACAACAAAACTACTGACTACACTACACACTAACTACACAAGATTTGCGCTAAACGTCGCAAATCTCTCACATCTCAAAACACCACCGTCACTCCTAAAACTTCCCCCGTTTCTTAACAACTAGATGCCACGTTGCCATATCATTTTTTGATTGGTCGACATGGTACTTTTTTAGACGAATAGGAAAGGCAGAGGGGGTGGGGTTTGTTTTTGCTCACAGGTGGAGAGCGCTTTCGAGCCTTTTTTCTTATAAAACGCCAATTTAACCGTTTCTTCCCGCAGTAAATATAAACAACCAGTATTCAGGAAGAAAACCAAACATTGCATTTTTTTTATCACAACTCTGGTTTTACGTGGCCTATCAACACGATTTAAAAACTGGTGTAAAGTCCCCAATTTTTCCGTCAATTGTTCCGTCTGTCCTGCTCACATCTCCAATGGTTGTACACGTTGTCATTAACATGGCTTCACTCCACATCAGCCACGCCGCTTTGACAGCTAACACACCGGCGTTGGCACATAAGGACGCTGTCATAGCCTGCCAACAACGTTGATTGGCTGCGCATATACGCATTATTGGCTGGACTATGGGATAAGGTGGCATCGTTCCCATATGGGAGCAGCCAGTCACTTACTGACTAACACTGCAAAACAGAATTGTTAAAGTATTAATTTTAATTTCAATTCAGGTTAGATTTTTTTGTGCGCAACGCAGAATTTCTGTGCGCAGAGACTGTGCCAGCAGTGCGCAATTGCGCACGTGCGCAGCTTAGAGGGAACATTGCATAGGCCCACTAAAAGTTACAAAATAAGCTACTATCAAATACATTTTCTGTAAACTACGGTGGCCCCTAGAGACAAAGCACGTACAAACTCCAAAACACTTACAAAATCCAAAACACGTGCAAAATCCAAAACACATGCAAGCTCCAAAACACATGCAAAATACAAAACACGTGCAAAATACAAAACACGTGCAAAATACAAAACACATGCAAAATACAAAACACGTACAAAATACAAAACACGTGCAAAATCCAAAACACGTGCAAAATCCAAAACATGTGCAAACCCCAAAACACGCGCAAACTCCAAAACACATGCAAAATCCAAAACACAACGGAAGTGCTCCAGGACGCTAGGGGCAGTGTTGAGCTTTTGTTACCTAGTAACTACACAAGCCAGGAAGTACCAATGACCGGATTTGGGGTCTGCAGCCTTAAAGGCCGCATTTTAAGGCCGATTATGTCACAGCGACACGACAAAGACTGTCCCAATTCAAAGGCTGCTCGAAATGCGGCCCTCAAATGCGTCCTTAATTTCCCTGAATTTTAAGGATGGGTCTGTGTAGCCTTCATGGCCCAACATATCCCAGACTTCATAGTGCGGCGGTGGTTTGGATAATTTTGCTGAAAAAAAACGGCGGAAGCGGAGCGGACGAAGAGTAAACTTCCAGAAGTAAGTACTGAATATTATGTCACTTATTTATGCGCAAATGTTTTTATAATGAAGAACATTAAAACATTACTGTTGGCAACATGTCGGGAAAGTTATGTGACATTAGCGACGTTTGTACTAACTTGGTTTTAAAGCCTTCACTTCAAAATATTCGCCGTTCAATAGCTGACTTTAATCTTACAGAGAATGTGATGATTTTATGCGTAATTAAAGTCAGTCATGTCAGTCAGCTGACGGTTCACTCCTTAAGCTGAAAGAAAGATGCTTTAATCACAGGAGTCACACGTGTCCACTGTACCATCTGGTAGAGCTGGGCGATATATCGAGTTTTTAAAAAATATCGATATATTTTTATACGAGATATAAGATGTGACAATATCCTTTATATCGATATAGTCTATGTTACGTTATAATTATACTTGTGGAGCCGCAGGTTTGCCTCTCTTTCGTCCACTTTCGTCTTTACGCAATGTTACTCGGCCTCGCCTCTCCTTCACTGAACACAACTCCTCGTCCCCCATCGCTTCACCTGCAGGAAGCGACAAGATGGACACGGCAAATCTCCGTTAACGAGTTACTGCGCATCGCCCCGTGCGTGGGGCTGGACGGCGTCAACGTGTTAGCTAGCTAACCATGCTAACGAGCTAACCACGCTAACGCCATGCAGCCCAGAGGGGCTGCACGGACTAAAATCCTTTCATTTTCTCAAAAGTTGACAGCGCGCCTTATGTATGAATTCTGGTTGTGCTTGATGGCCGCGAACCGATTTTATGTGGAACACGGCGCTCAGCAATCTGTCAAAAAATGTTTTAGTACGACTTTAGTAAGCTACGGAGCTGCACCGCTTGATGGATTGTCGGAGCATTACGGCTGAGCCTCGCGGAGTGATACGTACTGTGCTTCAACGTAATATTACCCTACTGTGTATAAGGACTATAAATGGCACCTGTTAAGAGACGCGGTTGCGAAGCGGATTTCAAACTCCAGGCTGTCAGTCACGCAGTACAAGTTGGGAACAGAGCAGCTGTGAAATCTGTCTTTGTTATTGTGCTCAGCGTCTTTTAGTTTACATTTTGACTGCACAATTGTGAGCTTTTTGTTATGCACAAAAACAACATTGTTTTCTTTTATTTATGGAGCATTATTATTTAATAAATGCTCATAATTTATTTTTGAGTAAATTTTATGTACATCTGCTCTATGTTAATAAAAGTGCCTGTGTGACATCTGGGACACAGCTTTGACTAAGAACTCTCTTTTTGTTCTTACTTTATGGCTTTAAAAAAATATATCGAGATATATATCTTATATTGCCATCCAGCTAAAAAATATCGAGATATGAATTTTGGGTCATATCGCCCAGCCCTACCATCTGGGAACTCTTCTTGTTTAGCACTCGTAATGACACAAACACTAAATCCTCCTTCTCTGGTGCTGTTTTGTAGCAGTGTGTACACCTGAGACTGTCACCTGTCTGTCTGTCCTGCACTCTCTCTCTGTTTCTTTCTCTCTGATTGTGGAATAAAAGTATGAACATGTATTTATAAGTCACACTTGTGTTTGAATCCAGCAGCTTATCACACATTTGATTTCTATGTGTGACACCTGCAAGTGGCCAGAGTGAGGACAGACTGAGGGACCCACCGCATTACATCATCTGTGAGGCTTTGCACCCCTGATGATCCACCAGGACAATCTCAGCAGTATGTGAGGAAGATGAGGAGGAAGAGCCAGCAGCAGCTAACAGATGGAGAGAATAGACAGACTGTTCCCTGTTTGTGAAGGACTGCTAGAAAAGTTTAAAATAACTAATTGTCTGTCCTGAATCAGTCTTATTAGGTAATGTTCAAATAATTTTATCATTCCAGTGTTTCCAGTGTGGGAGAAAGTACTCAGGGCCTTCAAGTTACGCACTATGAAAGGCAGCAACAAGTTTATTGTTCAGAAACCTAAAGTCTGTATCAGCAGCAGAATGGAACTAAAAATAAATGTTTGTTTCAGTTCTATGAAGCTTTGAGTATTTTGGATCAGTAGCTGCTGTGTTTGTTGCATCATATTGCTGTAACTGTTTATATGCTTTATATATTCTGAGCTAAGTTGATCTATAGTGTTACATCATATTCTATAAGGATGTTATGTGTTTGTATACTTTCTGCCCAGTTTGACCCATTTAGCAGACGTCAGCCTGTTTAAAGCTCTGATATCTATTCTGTATGACTTAAAGCAGTTATGACATGGTCTGATTTTCTCACCCAATAAAGGAATATTTAATACATCAGTCTACTCTTCATTTTATCAGAAACATATATATACTATTATATATTGTACATATATTTATTAGTTTCAGATGTAGCCATTCTTGTATTTTGCTTGTTTACATTATTGTATTTTGCACAACTCTGTTGCTTGTGAAGCTCGCACACAAGAATTTCACTCACATGTGCTGTACCAATGTACCTGCACATGTGATGTGACAATAAAAGTGATTTGATTTGAAACAGCTCACAGCTTGTACATTTTCTTTTTACACATGTATGTAAGCATTTGAGCCAAATTTAGTAATGCCAACTGTCAGAGGATTTTTATTAAATACAAATCATTGAGTGTAATCAAGTAAAAACAAATATGCTTTTTATTCAAATGCAATATAACCAAGTATGCCTTATAACCGAGTGTTCATATATTTTCACATAACCAAGCTTATTGTTAAAAGAGAACACAATGCATTCCTTGCTTAAGTGTTTAAGATGTTTTGACAAGACATGATATATTTCTGTATCCTTACTTTAAGCGTGAAAGATCAGATAAGCATGATATATTTCTGTATTCTTATTTTAGTGTGTGAAAGATCAGATAAGCTGACTCTATGTCTGAACTTTATGTCTGAACTTTATGTCTGAACTCTCCTCTTTTCTGGTAAAAGAGGAAGTACTGTTACCCATTTTTTGCCTTATAAATAAAGCAAGCAGCCTGTACTCGGTGTGTCTGTCTTCTCAGAGGCATTCACCCGTGTACACGTTCTTAAACTCTGAGTCGGTCTGCAGTGTCTTATTTCACTTACTTGTGTTTGAAAAAGTGTCTAACCCCTGACACCAACATACTGAAGGAACAACATTTGTCTCTTATACTGTATATGATACACCTATATATGCACTGTCAATATACATTTTGAACCAGCTGCAGATGTCAGAGTAACAACTGACTGACCCCCACATAAAGTGCGTTACAGTAGTCCACAGGGGAAGAAATAAAAGCATGGATCACGGTTTCAAAGTGCTGCCTAGAACGAAACGATTTCACTCTTGCCAGTCGCCTTAAATGATAAAAATGGACTGGTCCAACTTAAAACCAAGGGCAGTAACAACAGGTTTAAAATAAACCTCCAGGGGTTCCAAATGAAAAGAAGAGGACTCACAGGGGCCACTGGGTCCAAACACCAACAAATCTGTTTTCTTTTCATTCAAATTTAAAAAGTTTAGAGCCAACCAAGCTTTAATGTCATCTAGGCATGTCAAGAGAGGTTTTATTCAGATGCCATCCTTCGGCTTCAGTGGCAAATAAATTTGGCAGTCATTCCTATATACTTGTCTTTGAGTGAAGATTTAAGGTGGTAAGACATGTAAATAACTGCAACTTGAATCTGTACTGAAGCTCAGTATTTGACAAAGAGTTCATGTTCACTGCTGTAATACCTAATAATGACTAATATAATAACCATAATATTGGCCATATTATATTTACATTACCAAAGTGATATGACTTTAGTCTCATGAACAACATTAGCTAATTGTTATTTACTAGCTAATCTTAAATGACTGTTCAGTACAGAAATGAAGCCCAAAAATCATGTTTTACTGTCCTGTGGTCTCAGCCTCAGATACTTATCAAATCACACAAAGCTCTTGTAGAAACAAACAAACAAATGAAAAAAAATATGTTCTCCTTCATTTCTGTCAAAAAAAGTTGTATGACACGTTTCCAGCTGTTAGTATCATAGTTGCTAGGCAACCTGGGAAGCGCAACGGAGACTAGAGCCCATGTGTTTGCAACAAACTTGCCGTTTATTTTACAAATCGAGCTCAACACTGCCCCTAGCGTCCTGGAGCACTTCCGTTGTGATTTGGAGTTTGCATGTGTTTTGAATTTTGTACGTGTTTTGGATTTTGCACGTGTTTTGGATTTTGTACGTGTTTTGGATTTTGCATGTGTTTTGGATTTTGTACGTGTTTTGGATTTTGTACGTGTTTTGTATTTTGCATGTGTTTTGAATTTTGTACGTGTTTTGGATTTTGCACGTGTTTTGGAGTTTGCACGTGTTTTGAATTTTGTACGTGTTTTGGATTTTGCATGTGTTTTGGATTTTGTATGTGTTTTGGAGTTTGCACGTGTTTTGGATTTTGCATGTGTTTTGGAGTTTGCACGTGTTTTGAATTTTGTACGTGTTTTGGATTTTGCACGTGTTTTGGATTTTGTACGTGTTTTGGATTTTGCATGTGTTTTGGATTTTGTACGTGTTTTGGATTTTGTATGTGTTTTGAATTTTGTACGTGTTTTGAATTTTGTACGTGTTTTGAATTTTGTAAGTGGTTTGAATTTTGTACATGTTTTGGAGTTTGCACGTGTTTTGGAGTTTGCACGTGTTTTGGATTTTGCACGTGTTTTGTATTTTGTATGTGTTTTGGAGCTTGTACGTGTCTTGGATTTTGTACGTGTTTTGGATTTTGCATGTGTTTTGGATTTTGTACGTGTTTTGGATTTTGTACGTGTTTTGAATTTTGTAAGTGTTTTGAATTTTGTACATGTTTTGGAGTTTGCACGTGTTTTGGAGTTTGCACGTGTTTTGGATTTTGCACGTGTTTTGTATTTTGTATGTGTTTTGGAGCTTGTACGTGTCTTGGATTTTGTACGTGTTTTGGATTTTGCATGTGTTTTGGAGTTTGCATGTGTTTTGGATTTTGTATGTGTTGAGGAGTTTGTGCGTGCTATTTGGAATTTGTAAGTGTTTTGGAGTTTATACATGCTTTGTCTCTAGGGGCCACTGTAGGTAAACACATCAGAAGGTTATTTATGTGGCAAAAAGTTAGATCTATACAAAATGTTGCAGGGAAACGGAGAAGGAGCTCGTATAGGTTTGAGTTTTATTCACATCTGTTGTGCAGGTACAAATAGCAGAGTGGAAAACTTTATACTTTGTGTTTGCAAACATTAATTTATGAAGATTAATTAACATGAGTGTAGCACAAAGTAAAGGTGAAAGCAGTATTCTGACATGACAGTGCAATCAAAACACATTTTGCCACAACAATCTGTGAATAATTGTAACAACTGTCATTTTAATATTGGACAAACTAGTTGTGCAGCCCTAACCTGAAATATGCTGTTTGTTCTGAATGAAAAACGTTAGTCTTTGGTAAACATTTTAATCGCATTTATAGATGCGATATGTTATTTCAGTTAAGACTAAATGTTACCACACGTTCCCATCATTAGAGTGCATTTAAAGTGTGGAGAAGTCTGTGAAGGTTCTCAGTCATCCAGGTCATCGTAGTCTAAGGAGCTTGCAAAGAAAAGCGTCTGGACTTCTTTGAGTTACTTGAAGACGTTTCACCTCTCATCCGAGAAGCTTCTTCAGTTCTAAGGGTCAAATGGTGGAGAGTCCAAGCTGTATTGAAGAATTTCTAACTTCATGTAGGCTAAACAGCGGCCTAGAATTAGACTCAAAATCCTGCACTTGCCCAAAATAAAGGGGGCATTAATGTACCAGATTCAACAGAACTCCAGAAATAACTGCTAAGATGGGTCCAACACATCTGAGTTCATGCTGGAGGAACTGTGGGACACACTCTGCCAACCACACTCATATATTGTGGCTCTGCCCTAAACTCTGTGTATTCTGGAGGCAGATATTTGATGCTCTCAAAGACATTTTCCAAGGTAAATATTCCACTAAGTCCTACAGTAGCAGTGTTGGGAAGGATTGCAGAACATATTGACTGCAAAGCCAAAACTTACTTGCTAAATATATGACTCACTGCAGCCCTAAAATGCATAACTATCAGATGGTTAAAACCAGATATAATCTATGGATCCATGTCTGTCTGATGGAACAAATTACATACTCAGACTACAGAAACAAGTCTTTGAGAAACGGTGGGGACCCATATTACCTTTCCTATTACAATGAAGAACACCACCTAATTTTGTGAGCTCTCTCTCTCTCTACACACACACACGTGTGTGCTGGACATTCATGGCTGCTTTGTGTAGTTACAGTTGAATAGAGGAAGTGTAGGATGTATCACTGCTGATTCAAAATAACATGTAAGAGTTTGTGGAATGTTCTTTGTCTGTGTCTCTGTATATAAGATGTAAGGGCGGGGTGTGCTTCAGCAACTCACACATGCAGGAATTTTTAAAAGAACCAAGAAAGGCACTGCAAAGGATCTGCATCAGTGAGCTGTTTTGATTTGGGAGGATTTTATACGGGTGTAATTCATGGTTTGTATCACTGCAGTGAAAACTGATGTTACTGATCACGAGAGAGGAACATATGTTAGTGACAAGTTTTTGTGTTGTGTCCCACCTGTATCTACACAGACCCTGTGGTCTATATCATGAGCACCTACACATTAAACAACTGTAACATTATAATGGCTTCAAGCTCACACTGAGGCCTGTGGGGCACTATCAGCCACTGAGACAACAGACAAATTTAAGTGTTTTAACATATGAATATTAAATACTTAAGGGCTACTTGTTTAAATAATGGAGGTGAACGATACACAGTGTTGGGTAAGTTACTTTAAATTAGTAACTTAGTTACATTACTAGTAGAAATGGCACGATACCACTTTTTATGTCCGATACCGATACCGATATCATAAATTTGGATATCTGCCGATACCGATATGAATCCGATATAGTGTTTTTTAATCAACAAAACTGTTTTTTAAAATATCTTGCTGCATTTTGCAAGTCTGCAAGTTCATACTCAAGTTTAAAACAACAACTACACTAAAGCTATTCTGTTATACCTGTATACAAAAAAAATATTTCATAGTTCAGCAATACTGATCAATCTAATAAACTTAGACCTACACCATCCTCCCTATTCTGGTATTTTAAAGAGTACTTAGCGTAAATATTAAGCAACCTAACTAATAGGGTTCCAACTCCCAGCAACAACAAAAATAAATAAATAAAAAATAAGGAACCACCCCTCACGCTCCACCTCATGATGCTTAATCGACGTAATCAACCTTAATTTGATGCAGTGTGAAAAAAAATGCACAGAAATCAATTATTTTTCAAGAAATATTAAATAGATTCAACATCTTTCTTCAACAAAATTGCAGACTGCACAGATGGTACCTTCCCAAAGTAAAAAGTACTATAGCTTACTAGGGTATATATTAGACTTAATAGTCACTATATACAGTAATTGACTTCTATTCATTTTACATCAAATTAAAACTTTGGGTGTCAGATAATTATTTATTAAAAGCTCGACATTTTAAATGAGAATAAGAAAGAAAAGTATGTCTTTGTGCCCCCTTTTCCCTGTTCATGCCCTATCGGCCCCCCTGGCTAAACTTTGCTAGATCCGCCCCTGCACAGTTACCAGCGTCAGCTACATAAAAAAAGATCCTGGTGTAGAAAGAAATATTAAATAAATTCTAACAACAGCTTATCAAGCTTAAACGTTCTGCTGTTGTTCAGCCGCTGGTTTCCTCTTTCTGGTGCAAAGTGGGCCAAAAACAAACAAGAGACACGGACTCGCGACAGAAAAGCCGATCAGCTGATCGTTAAGCAGTTTCATGATTGAAGTAGCAGCTGGAGAGAGAGAGGCAGTCACTTGTTAAGCTTAACGTGGGAATGCTTTACAAACATTCAGAGATGGACTTACACACTTGCTTTACTTCTCTCGGGGATAACTTTGTCGGAGATGAAATGCCAGGTTGCTAGCGAAGCTCTGCATGCTATCCAGACCACCGACAGGTCCGGCATGCCACAGCTGCTCTATCACGTGATGCATACTGCTCCGACTGCTAACGTTCTGAGGTGAGTTACGGCGTGTTGCAAGTTTTGTGAGGTGCTTTCGTGATATTTAATGGATCGGATTACATTTTTTATTTTTCTCCGATATCCGATCCAGTAATTTAGGTCAGTATCGGACCGATACCGATACGTAATATCGGCTCGGTCCATCTCTAATTACTAGTTACTTCTATCAAAAGTAACTCAGTTACTTCAAGTTACTCGTTACTTTCAGAGTAACTAGTTACTAGGGAAAGTAACTTTGGTTTTACTCAGAATTCTCTTGTTAATGTGTTGCTTCCGTAACTGGATACCCAGCCAGACTGCCAGTCTTCTAGCTTGCTTACTTGCCACAAGTGCACTGTGCCACCTACCAATAGAAAGGAAAAAATAATGTGCACATTTCCACAAGAGAAATCCCACGCCTGATTCTATCCTAGCCTGCTTTTTACATCCAACACAAAAACTGCAGTCGTGGTGCTTTCGATTGTACTCAGAACTCGGAAATTCTGCCTTCTGAATAGGAAGATGTAGGTAACACCAGACTGCAGATGAGCTGCATACAGGGCTGGACTGGGACAGAAAAAATTGTCCCGGGCATTTTGACTAGAGACCGGCCCACCATTATAGGAAAAATCATAAAGCCTTTGAATGAAAACAAACGCTGTTGTGACAGTGATGTACACTGTTCTGATGGTATATATGCATCAATCTATCAATTGTCCTACTCTCCTCTAATGCCCTTTGGGAGGATGAGACGCCATTTGGGGAAATCGGCCGGCCACGCCATGGAGAGGCGGCGTAATCTTTTTGAATTGGTTGTTTTTTTCTTGGAAACATGTTGGAGTTTCTATACGATGACTTTGAAGAGCTTTCCAAATGTTTCTGTGGTGAACGTTTTGTATGCTGCAAACACAGATGCTGCTGAAACGAACTAAATCTTGCTGTTTCTCACCCCTACTTAAGGAAAAACATCAAAGGACTTATGACGTTCTATGACATCATCACTCCCTAAGCCAATGAGATTGTCACAAGACGTTTTGGAATGGGGTGGTTTTTTTTTTAAACTGTTTTCAAACTTAACTTAAAATTTCAGTGTTTCCTAGTTGTGGACTATTGGTTAGTCCAGCCGATGAAGAAATTAATTGTCACAAACATCCCTAATATTACATAACAGACAACAGAAAACAAGACAGTTTTTTTCTAATAAAGGTATAATAAAAGTTTTTTTAATTATCCTACTTTTTATAAAAGAGAACATTTATTAAAGAGTATGTATTTAATTAAAAAACTCTGTTCATCTAAAGCAGGGGTCAACAACCTTTAAGACCCAAAGAGCCATAATTGGCCTATCTGGGGTTGAAAGGCTCGATAAATGCACGGTGTTTCGCCGGGTACACCGGCTTCCGCGAGTGTGATGCTTATTTTGAGCGATGAAAAAATAACAAAATATAATTTTATTTGTATATTGCAAAATCACAATAATCTTCCAATTTAGAACTACAAGTAAAAAAAAGAACTGGCATAAATAAAATACACTTCAGCTAAATACTAATTTATTTTCCCAAACCACGCAGAGCCGCACTATAAGGACTAAAGAGCCGCATGAGGCTCCGGAGCCGCAGGTTGCCGACCCCTGATCTAAAGGCTATAACAAAAAGCTTCCTGCTGGAAAATGAAATGTCCCCATGTCCCCACTGGGCGATCGTGGCTCAAGAGTTGGGAGTTCGCCTTGTAATCGGAAGGTTGCCGGTTCGAGCCCCGGCTCGGACAGTCTCGGTCGTTGTGTCCTTCGGCAAGACACTTCAGCCGTTGCCTACTGGTGGTGGTCAGAGGGCCTGGTGGCGCCAGTATCTGGCAGCCTCGCCTCTGTCAGTGCGCCCCAGGGTGGCTGTAGTTACATGACCAGTGTGTGAATGGGTGGATGACTGAACGTGTAAAGCGCTTTGGGGGTCTTAGGGACTAAGTCAAGCGCTATACAAATACAGGCCATTTACCATTTTTCTGGGCGTGGGTGTTTAACTAGTTAAAAAGAACAAAAAAACAAACAAACATCTGTCTCCTATTTTTTTTGTCACACAGGAAAGAAGCTTCAATATCTGATGAGAAGAATTTGTTGGTCTTTGGTGCAGTTTTCTTCTTTTCTGGCTTGTAGTTTATTTACAGTGGAGATGCAGATCTCTAACAAGGTGATTTGTTCACATTTGCACATTTTTAAGAGGAATGTGTTTTTTGAGTTTGTACACTTGTTTACTGGGAAATGAAATGCTGCTAATGCACAAAGCTGTGTTTCAGCCGCACTTCCTGTTATAGACTTGTGATGCACACAGGCTCTGTTCCAGCACTCACCATGTTCTTCCTCATTTTCTCCACCAGGGGGAGTTCCTAAACTATGACATCCTGATAGGAGTGAACCAGGGAGAGGGGCTGAAGTTTGTGGACGACAGTGAGGACAACGACGGCATCTCAGCTGCGGCGTTCGACTACACCATCTCCAACTTTGTTGACAACCTCTACGGATACCCAGAGGGTGAGGACGCCACCTCTGTACACTGCCACTTTTTCAGTTATTCCATTTTACAGCGTCCTCTCACTTAACTGCATTTTGCAGCAGCATCAGGTTTTGTCTTATTAGGAGCCGCGTTTGTTGATTTGTTAGTTTTTTTCTGTTTGCTGTATTTGTCACACAGTGGAAATTTGTGTTTTTATGTTTTATCAATCTGTGTATTGGTACATAGTTTTGATTTTATTTGCATGATTTTATTGTGATATTTATATTGCATGTTTGTTTATTTATATTTATACGGCATGGTTTTATCCTCATATTTATATTATGTGTGTTAATGTCGTACCATGTTCCTTTAATCCACTGTGGACTAAACAGACAATTGTAGGCACCTGTGAGGTGGGGGCGTTCCCCAAGGTGGCCTATCAGCCGCCAGGTTGACCTGTTAAAGGGGACAGCGAGCGCAGAGACAAAGAGAGGAGTGACGGACGAAAGGTGGGCAGGAGAAAAAGGAACGCGTGCAAGCCCGCACGTGTGTGGAAGGAACTGCTGCCTGACTGCGGGGTGCCGCGAGTCGTTCGGCGATCCAGTCCCAATGCAGGAACAGCAACAGTGGGTGGCGATGGCTGCAATGCACAACAGGGCAGGGATGCCCTTCTGCCTGCATCTGACGGTGAGACGAGGGAGGCCGTGTTCAGGTGTGGAGTGGGGCGGGACTGTGCGGCGACGCGCTGTCAAGAGGAGACAGGTCTGTGATAGGGGCCTCCTCCCTGGTCTACTGCTGACGAGTTTTATCATACCGGAAGAGAAGTTCCTCTCCTGTCTCTTTTATATAAGGACCACTCGCCCATGTGTCGCTGGACTGTGGGATTATGGGAGGGTAATTTTAGTATATGAAAAACATGTTTTAGCCTTGTTTTAATAGTGTATAGTTATTTCTGCCGGCAGGGCTTTTAGCGGGTTGCAACACTATTTTTATTGTATACGGGGAATTTTATCTTGTATTTGTAACTCTGGCCCTGTTTTTTTTTTTTTTTTTTTTTTTTTTTTTTTTAATGGAAATAAATGGTGTTTGAAGCCAGCTTAGTTTCTGTGCCCTGAGCGCTGACCCGCTCACTCCCCTTTTCGCTTGTATGTATACAGACGTGGTGGTGAAGATTTAGGTCCACCAGTCATAGCGGCTACATATTCATTAAAATAAACGGATAATCATCAAAATGACAAATGTGGACAATTATCAAAGCTTACATTACAGTTCTGACAGCTTGCGTTCACATGAATTTTCAAAAGAATATAAAAACCTGTGAAAGTGCTTTAAGCGTTTAAAACATGCGAGTAAAGAATGGAATCAGTAACATGTGAGCCCAGTGAAGTGCATCAAACAAGACAAGCGTGCTAAAGAGAGCCACTCATCCACATCACAGCGTGTCTGCGCCTTAACCTTTGAGGCTCTGTGGGCAGTAATGCTATCATCCCCAAGGTAGTCGGCTCCCAATCTCAGCGTCGGTGTTTCTGACAGATCGGCCTGCGAACCCCTCGCAGCCGGACCACAGTCACAGTACAGACATGTTTGGATAATGCAGTCATGCTTCCTCTCTGTGCCTGTCACTCGTTCTGTTATCTGAAAGACTTTTTTTTTTTTTTTCCTCTCTAGATTTTTCACTCGCTTCCTGGCTCTTGGTTCATCTCACCAACATTTGCTTTGGTTTCATATCTTTTGATCAGACCGATCTCTTAAAAAATGTCTTGCACTGCTGTTACTTTACTCTTAGCAGTTTTTCACTTTTCTTTCTTCCCCCTCCTTTTGTCCCCTCTGTGCTTCTTCACCAGGCAAAGACATCCTGAGGGAGACCATTAAGTTCATGTACACAGACTGGGCCGACAGGGACAACGGCGACATGCGGCGGAAGACTCTGTTGGCCCTGTTTACGGACCACCAGTGGGTGGCACCAGCTGTGGCCACTGCCAAACTCCATGCTGAGTGTTGTGATATTTTGATACCATGGTAGCATTTACAGGATATTGTTTTGTAGTGATATTATACAGGAAAACTGTTACTCAATAAGGCCCATTTACTAGTTGTTTTTCTCTTTCTCTCTGACCCAAGAATTGATGTGTAAGAATCACAGGTTGGTACCCCAAGGTCGAAAATACCACAGAGACGAGACCACTTCCTTACTCCCATCCTCCCTTCCTTATCTTTTAGAAAAGAGCTTGTTAAAGGCCAGGTGGTTTGTTTCAGAATTCACTAATGAAAGAGCTCTGTATTCTATGTCTAGGAGTGTATTTTGCTGGGATGATCATAAATTGTAGCTGAACTGATAAACTACACAAAGGATACTTCTTTGCTCACAAGGCAGGAAGACGTTTCCTTATTTGGTCTGTACTGGTTTGAACTGAGAACCTGCTGACACACGAATCTTTTTTTCCTCTATATAAGCTGTTGTATACTTAATAAACCTTTGAGTTGGTTTGGGAAGGCAACCTGAAGCAATCTGTGTTTCCTTGTTCTCCCAAGCTACTCCCGGCGCTGTAACTAACCCAGCTGAACGGCATACCTGAGTGTTACTTTGAATAATTAGGAATCTTATAAGGAAAGGACAAAACTCTGCTTATTGGTGCCCACGCCTTAGGAGGAAACCCGATCCACGGATGAACCCGGGACGGAGATTTCTTTCACTGAGTTTCAGTCCCCAGTAGAGATGGCACGATACCACTTTTTTATGTCCGATACCGATATCATAAATTTGGATATCTGCCGATACCGATATGAATCCGATATAGTGTTTTTTAATCAACAAAACCGTTTTTTTTTAATATCTTGCTGCATTTTGTATAAGTTCATACTCAAGTTTAAAACAACAACTACACTAAAGCTATTCTGTTATACCTGTATGCAAAAAAAAAAAAAAAAAAAAAAAAAAAAAAAAATTTCATAGTTCAGCAATACTGATCAATCTAATAAACTTAAACCTACACCATCCTCCCTATTCTGGTATTTTAAAGAGTACTTAGCGTAAATATTAAGCAACCTAACTAATAGGGTTCCAACTCCCAGCAACAACAAAAATAAATAAATAAAAAATAGGGAACCACCCCTCACGCTCCACCTCATGATGCTTAATCAACGTAATCAACCTTAATTTGATGCAGTGTGAAAAAAAAAAGCACAGAAATCAATTATTTTTCAGGAAATATTAAATAGATTCAACATCTTTCTTCAACAAAATTGCAGACTGCACAGATGGTACCTTCCCAAAGGAAAAAGTACTATAGCTTACTAGGGTATATATATTAGACTTAATAGTCACTATATACAGTAATTGACTTCTATTCATTTTACATCAAATTAAAACTTTGGGTGTAAGATTCGGATAATTATTTATTAAAAGCTAGACATTTTAAATGAGAATAAGAAAGAAAAGTATGTCTTTGTGCCCCCTTTTCCCTGTTAATGCCCTATCGGCCCCCCTGGCTAAACTTTGCTAGATCCGCCCCTGCACAGTTACCAGCCGTCAGCTACGTAGAAAAAGATCCTCGAGTAGAAAGTAATAAATAAATTCTAACAACAGCTGATCAAGCTTAAACGTGCTGCTGTTGTTCAGCCGCTGGTTTCCTCTTTCTGGTGCAAAGTGGGCCAAAAGCAAACTAGAGACACGGACTCGCGACAGAAAAGCTGATCAGCTGATCATTAAGCAGTTTCATGATTGAAGTAGCAGCCAGAAGAGGCAGTCGCTCCATATATCGTTTGGTAAGCTTAACGCAGGAATGCTTTACAAACATTCAGAGATGGACTTACACACTTGCTTTACTTCTCTCGGGGATAACTTTGTCGGAGATGAAATGCCGGGTTGCTAGCGAAGCTCCACATGCTATCCAGACCACCGACAGGTCCTGCATGCCACAGCCGCTCTATCACGTGATGCATACTGCTCCGACGTGCTTCGTGATATTTAATGGATCGGATTACATTTTTTATTTTTCTCCGATATCCGATCCAGTAATTTAGGTCAGTATCGGACCGATACCGATACGTAATATCGGATCGGTCCATCTCTAGTCCCCAGTTTACTTTTACACGTTCTACCACCACTGCCAGATGGAGACGTGGGCCGACGCCGTGCACTGAGACGAGATACCTTACGTGTTCGGCGTACCGATGATCGGTGCCACGGACCTGTTCCCGTGCAACTTCTCCAAGAACGATGTGATGCTGAGCGCTGTGGTCATGACTTACTGCACTAACTTCGCAAAGACTGGGTAGTAATAGCAGTTTCAACATTTTTTCATATTTATTGATCTGCTGACATTACAATTTGCACATCACAATAGAAAAGCACAAAACCTTCACTTGTACAGCTTTTACAGATAAACCATAGTTTTGTCATACAGCTTGTTTAGATCTAGGAATAAAATCTCTGTTCTAATGCAGACATCGCCACAGAAAGAGTAGTTCACTTTATCGTACAATTGAAGTAGTTTTTCATATTTTGTAAAGCAGGTCCAGATTGGATCCTTTGGTATGTCTAGCAGTACCCTTTTTTTTTTTTTTTTTTTAAGCAATGTTAGACAAAATCTTTCTGCTTTTGTATCGGCACTACCAGATATTTGTATTGTAATTATCACAGAAACAGTAAAACTTTCAAAATTATGTAACAAAAAGTTTAAGATTACCCATACTGTGCTTTCGAAAACATGGTCCACTGGATAAAGACAACTTTTCTTTTACCATTTATGTTGAAGGAAGAGTGTTGGCTTTTTCATTCAGTATGCTGAACAGCATCTGCAGTGAATCTTTTATTTTGAAACTTGAAAGGCTTCTCTATGTATCTGTACCTGACTTCCTGCTGCCTTTTCCTTCTCTGTGCAGGTTGATGTAAAAAAATAGACACGGTGGTCTACCAAGGCAGAGTGGAGAACCACAAGAAATACACTGCAGCACATCTGGTGCACAGCAGACTGTGATGCAAACCCAAAAGGGATTTGTGTCTCTAATTGGGTTTAAACCAGAAACCGTTCACTTGTTAAGCAAATGTGTTAACCACTACACTATGGAGCCACTACTAAACCTACTACAGCTATCACTATGATATGTGTCATCCTATTAAAACACTGCACTTAAATTCTGTGAGCTCTTTAGAATTATACTTTTTTTCCCCAAATGTTTGTAAAGACACTGCACAAGTGTTTAATTTTTATAAACACTTGAATTCAAAGATTAAGAGGTGGACCCCAATACTTTTGTCAATGCAGTGGTGCCAGAAAGGATACTATTGGAAACTATTTGGTTTATCTTAGACATTTGATATTGAAAAAGAAAAACATACATATTCAAGGTCATTAACAAGGACAGGTTGTGCTCACTCACAAAATGACCACACTCAGTTGAGGTCCAGTCTGTAACATATAATAATTCATCATATGAAAATCCCAGTTTGAATCTTCAAGATCCTTGTACAATTTGAACCATTAGGTAAAAAGTAAATATGCATTAAATGTCATAAATCACAATGATTATTATTATTGTTGTTGTTATGTATTCAAAGTAATTTAATTAAACTGGAAAAAGTATATAATGTAAAAACAATATCTATCTATTTATCAATCACGTAAAATCAGTTCTTTCAGACAAAGTCCATCTTACTTGATCCAGAAGGACACTTTAAGGCTTTCTGTTGCCTGCTGTTTTATGATATTTTTCCAAGCAGCAGGAATATCAGCAGGTCTGGCATTATACGCACTAGCAAATTCTTTGTTGTACTTCGCCATCACATATTTCCAGTAGTCGGATGCTTCAAGACTCGTATCTGGAGGGACATTCCAGTCTGGGTACATTTCCTTGTAACACTTATAGGGATGATATGGTAAATGGCCTGCATTTGTATAGCGCTTTTCTAGTCCATAGGACCCCAAAGCACTTTACACTACATTCAGTCATTCACCCATTCACACACACATTCACACACTGGCGATAGCAAGCTACATTGTAGCCACAGCTGCTCTGGGGCGCACTGACAGAGGCGAGGCTGCCGGACACTGGCGCCACCGGGCCCTCTGACCACCACCAGTAGGCAAACATGGGGTTAGTATCTTGCCCAAGGATATTTGGCATGCAGCCAGGATGCAGCCTGGGATCGAACCACCGACCTTCTGATTAGTGGCTGACCTGCTCTGCCACCTGAGCTACAGCCACCCATATTTACCATTTGTAATACTGTTGCAAAACTCAGCATCACTGATCACAAGAGAGGAACATATTTCAGTGTCAAGTTTTTGTGTTCTAACAAACCTATATGAACCCAGACCTTGTGGTCGATGCAGTGAAGCAAAGTGCTCATAATGGGCTCCTCCTCCTGCCTCACAGGGCACTCCACAGAATGGACACTGTTTGCCGCAACCAATCACTCTGGTAAAAAGCTCATTATGTGGTTTCATATTGAGCTGTTTTAGCTTTCTTTCAAAGTTTGACTTTTTAAATTCACTCCTAAGAATGTTTCCCATGTCATTCACAGACACTGTGAGCCAATCAGCAAACTGTTCCTTATCAGCATTGTTTAGGATCATGAAAGCATCAAAAGCATCCTGGGAAATGACCAGTTTATCAAGATCTTTGCGAATGCTTTCCACAAATGTCTTCAAGTCATGACTCTTTCCTGTTTTTGCTTTGTTGATGGCATCATTTATGCTTCTGATACATGACTGGAGATGTCTGTCCTCAAACTCAGATATTGTTGACACAGTTGAGAAGTGCTCCAGTATTTGGTTGAGTAGCCATGTCTTTACATAATCCTGATATGAGAAAATATATCTCTGGTAGTTTTTAAAATCCTCCTTCGAAAGCAGATCCAGTAAAATTGAACACTGGAAGGACATTCGTGTGCTGAACTGCTCACATGTCAGCATGTCATCAATGATATTAGGACCCAGCGAGCGATTAACAAAGTCTTCCACAGCAGGCTTCAAGCATTTGTTGGTGAATTCTTCTGCCTTCTTCTGACACTGGTCTCTTTTATTAAAGATGTCTTTGAAATCATCACGAAACTTTTCCTTGTTTTTCATCAGACATCTGTAGGGATCATTTGCTTGGATGAAATCTTCGTGCATTTTCTGAAACTCTCTGGCTGCAAATCCACAGATGTGCTGTTTGAGAGAAACTTCAAACTCGATGTCTGTCTTAACATCGTGATTGTACTGTAGACTCCCATCAATCATGTGTAGGATCTCCTGGATGTAGGTCTCATGGTAATTGTTTCTGGTTTCCATTTTCTCACTTACAAACTGAGTGCAAAAATTGATGATGCTGTCAGCCAATTGTTGTACAGCCATTGTGTGATCTTGAATGTTGAACATCTTGCTGAGTTTGTGTTTAAATTTGTTGTAGAATCCTTCAGCTGTATATTTGAAAGGCTCTTTTCCACAATCTTCCAAACTCTTTAGACTTAATAATTCACATGCATGACTCCCCCTGTGTGACAGATTGATTCGCAGGAAGTGATATACGCTGGTGAAGACACTGAAGGTCTTTTGTTCACAAAAAGAAAGTTTCTCCAGTGTTTCATTCCACATCTTATCAAACTCTTTTTCCAGCTCTTTGTCTGTCATCTGGACTTTTTTCTTTTTGCATTTGTCTATCTACACACAAACTGCATTTTCAATCTCTTGTGTATGGTTCTTTTTAATTTTTTCAATTTCTCTCATCCCCTCTCTGATTTCTGCTGCTGCTGTGAGCTGATTAAAAACAGATCTCTCCATTTCACGCCGAAGGCTCTTTACACTGTTTGAGAATTCCTCTTTGTATCCTTCAACCAGATAAACATGACCCTCTGTTTGCTGAAAATACTGTGTCAGATTTTCGAGAGGTTTTGTCTCCCATGTGGACAGCAGTGTGGAGGCTTCACTTTTCAAACATATGAGAAATTCTCTCATGTCAGATGGTTCAGATTTTACAGCAACTTTACCAAAATTGGAAATTCTTGTTTCTGTGTTTGTAACCCAGGTGTACATCTCTTTTTTTGAATTCCCACTCCCATTTGTTGAATTCTGTGCAGAGTCTCATGTATGCATCAGCTACGAGGCTGTTTCTGAAGCTGAAGATAAAGTTTTCATGCTTTACTGCAGTCCACAGACTTGTCATCCACTCTTTAAAATCCAAGATATCATTAGCAGATGACTCACAGTTTCCCAGCAGTTGGATGATGTTTTTCTTGAGCTCATATACAGCCTCACTGTACCCTGCATTGACTGGTGCCATTGGTGGGTTTCCATTCCAGAGTCCAGGAATGTACCAGTTCCCAGTGTCAGGGTTGTACTCCATCACATCAGTGAAGCTCTTGTTCTCCTCTTTCTTTTCCATTTTGGCTGCTGCCTGGGTCATCTCATTTAACTGTTCCAGGAGCAGTTTCCTGTCTCGTAAGTTCTTCTCATGGGCTGAAACATCAGACACATTCTGGTGAACAAACACACATTTAGGCTTTTTGCCCACCTCCTTCATCCTGAGAAAAGCATGCACAACTATTTGTAGGATGTCCTTCATTTCGGCTGAATTCTCCATTGCAATATTGACAGTGGCGACATCACTCAGCCCTATAACAAGTGTTGCAAGCTCATTGTCGTGCTCAAAGCTGTTGTCCAGTTGTGCACGTTCTGGTGACTTTAAGCCCTCAGTGTCAATGATCAGCATGAAGTCAAAATTTAGGACTTTTTTCATGTCTTCATTGATTTTGATGAGCGACATAAAGGCACCTCGAGTACATCGACCACTGCTGACTGCAAACTGCACTCCAAACATGGTGTTAAGGAGAGTGGACTTTCCTGTGCCCTGAACTCCAAGAACTGTGACTACACGTATCTTTCTGTTTGGAGACACCAAGTCACTGAGCTGAGAGAGAACATCACTCACCCATCTGAGAGGGATGTTGGATGCATCTCCATCTACAAGCTCAAGAGGAAATCCATCAAGCAACAACTGTGCACACAGTTTGGGCAGATGCTGCAGCTGTTGACGTGCTGGATCTGTTTGTGGAAGGGACAGTGAGGCTTCATAGATCTGACCCATTTCACGGAAGAAGTGTTCAGTCCCCAGTGAGCTGTTGGAAATTTGTCTGTCAATTTCTTTGATCTCCTCTTTGTTCTCAGAGTTCTTACATTTTTCTTTATATTTCTCCCGAAATTCCGACAGTTTTATACGAGACAGGTTATCCAGGTTCATTCGCATCCATTTCAGGAAATAAAACCTCTCTGTTCCTGGGCTTGATATTGCATTAATGAAACATGTCAAGTTCACTTTTGTAATCTTCTATATTTTTGGAGCCAACTTTTTTAAGCCGAAATTCTTCCTTCTCTAAGCAGGTCAGTTCTTTCCATATTTCACCTTGTCGTGGAAGCTGATCTTCTTTGTATTTATGGATGTCTTGAATTTCAGCAGTGATGGCTTCTGCATTTGTCTTTGCAGTCTGGCACTCTGGAGAGTCTTCATCAACCAGGATCCCCAGTTCATGGGCAATTTCTGCCATCTGCTCTGTTTGCATCTTTATCTGTGAGTTCTCAACTACATCACTGATTGTTTTCCTCAAACTTTTGACAAAACACTCCATGTTGCGGTGAACAAAGGTGTCATGGTACTGCTGAGAATTGCTCAGAAGTTTATTGAGAATCTCTGACTTGGACGAGGAGCACTCACCCAGTCTGACAAAAGAGATCATTGGAAGTTCAGAGAGAACAATTCTGTCTTCAATAAAGCCCTTGGATTCTGACAGAGACTGAGGTCTGTACTTTTTAACAATGTCTCTCATGGCCCACAGCATGAGTGTTTACTGTTTCGTGTCTTGATTGGAAAGCAGCAGAGGAACAGAGAACTGACACATGGACATTTTTAGTGACATTTCCTGCTGTAGAAAACCATCAGAACACAGAAAGAGAGCAGCAATTGTTACACCCCTGAAAACAGGGGGAAAAGAATCACGAGAGTGATTATGACTTGCGTGTCTCATGCAGTAGTTTATTGCAGTGAAAATGAGCAGAAACGTTTCACATTCTGTACTGCTAAATGTCACATGGTGGAAGAAAAACACTAAATAATAAACCGAAATACTAAAGTGCTTACTACATATACTTGAGCAGGTTTCCTGATAAAATGGCTGACAATCGCGGCATTTTTAGCTCTTTTATCTTAATGGCCATTACTGTCATGACCCTGTGCCTTCTCGGCTGACTCTGTATGGGTACAAGTGTTTTTGTTGTGCTGCATCTCCTTCTCTCCCCTCCCGCGCACTGCGCTCTACCGGGGCGGAGTCATGACGGCTCCAGCCCCTGGCTCGGACACCTGCAAACAATCATCTTACTCACTTCTTAAGGCGGCTGCTGAGAGTGCTTCCTCGCTGGATTATTGTGTAACACTTGTCAGTGTCATCGCCAATCTGAGCCTTTTTCCGAGTTTCTTTCGTGCCGCAACTTACCTGTTTTTCCTCCCTGTGCCAGATTTCTCGCCAGCCTGAGGACCGCCGTTTGGGTGAGCTAAAAGCCGGAGTCCGAGCTACCTGAGCTTCAGTGGATTGTGTATATAGCCGTCCTCTTCCCGTGCCTGTGTTCCCCGGAGACCCTCTTCCTGTGCCCCCTCACCTGTATATATCCGCACCTGGTGTCTGTGTGTAAATAAATTGTGAACTTTAGTGACGGTCTGCCTCCGAGTCTCTCCTGAGCCTGACAATTACACAGTACAAAACACAGCTCAAAACCGCCACGTATATGTGCACAAAACTGTAGTATAATGCTTCTAACGCTTACAAAACAATGAAGGATTACCTCTTAAATATCTTAACAGTGTACACATTGGAAATATATCAACTTTTAAAGACTTTTACCTGAAAACAGGGGGAAAAGAATCACGACAGTGATTATGACTTGCGTCTCTCATGCAGTAGTTTATTGCAGTGAGGAGAATGCGTGAAAGCCCCCTAGTGGAGAATAGAGACACTACTAATCGATCCCAGAAAAGGCTTACTAGCCGATCATTGATGTATAGATTGCAGTTCTCTTAAGTAACATGAAAGCCATTAATATAACATGAAAAATAATAAACTCTTAACTATTTTCTTACCATATTTACATTATTTTCGTTCAGTATTCTGTTCAGTATTAACTGAACAGTTTTATATGCAGTAGTCCTTCAACCTGTCACACTCTCCCCCACTCAAAAAATGTCGTCCCGACATCATACCAACAAGATGCTTTTCAGTCTATATTCTCTTGTAGTCAAATCAAATCAAATCAAATCACTTTTTATTGTCACATCACATGTGCAGGCACACTGGCACAGCACATGCGAGTGAAATTCTTGTGTGCGAGCCCCACAAGCAACAGAGATGTGCAAACACAACAACACAAACGAGCAAAATACAAGAATGGCCAACCTGAAACTAATAAATATATGTACAATATATAATAGTGTATGCATTTCTGGATGTGTATACTAAATATTTTCCTACGTGTGTGTGTGTGTGTGTGTGTGTGTGTGTGTGTGTGTGTGTGTGTGTGTGTGTGTGTGTGTATACACATTTTTACAAATTAAATAGTAAAAAAAAAATAATAATAAAAAAATAAAATAAAATAAATAAAAATAATAATAATAATAATAATAATAAAATATATAAAATATACAGAGTTGAATATGTGCAAAACAAGTGGCATTTATATACAGTGTGGAGTGCATAATGTTGAAGTTCCAGTAGTGAAGCTGAGGTGTCTATGACGTGTTCAGCAGTCTGATGGCCTGATGGAAAAAGCTGTCTCTCAGTCTGCTGGTACGGGACCGGATGCTGCAGAACCTCCTTCCTGATGGAAGCAGTCTGAACAGTTTATGGCTGGGGTGACTGGAGTCCTTGATGATCCTCCCCGCTTTCCTCAGGCACCGCTTCCTGTAGATGTCTTGGAGGGAGGGAAGCTCACCTCCAATTATCCGTTCAGAGCACCGCACTACTCGCTGGAGAGCTTTGCAGTTGTAGGCGGTGCTGTTGCCATACCAGGTGGTGATGCATCCAGTGAGGATGCTCTCAATGGCACAGTGATAGAAGGTCCTGAGGATGCGGGGGCTCATGCCGAATCTTTTCAGTCTCCTGAGAAAGAAGAGGCGCTGCTGTGCCTTCTTCACTGTTTTGTTTGTGTGTACTGACCACGTAAGATCCTCAGCCAGATGTACTCCAAGGAACCGGAAGCTGCTCACTCTCTCCACAGCAGCGCCGTTGATGGTGATGGGGGTGTGTACTTCTCTGCACCTCCGGAAGTCCACTATCAACTCCTTTGTCTTTGCGACGTTGAGGGTGAGATGGTTGTCTTGACACCAGTGGGTCAGGGCGCTGACCTCCTCCCTGTAAGCCGTCTCATCACCGTTGGTGATAAGACCCACCACTGTAGTGTCGTCCGCAAACTTCACAATGATGTTGGAGCTGTTAGTGGCTGTGCAGTCGTAGGTGTAGAGTGAGTACAGGAGAGGGCTCAGTACACACCCCTGTGGAGCACCAGTGTTCAGTGTGATGGGGGATGAGGTGATGCTGCCCAGTCTGACCACCTGGCGTCTGTCAGACAGGAAGCTAAGGATCCAGCTGCAGAGGGAGCTGCTCAGTCCTAGATCCTGCAGTTTCCTGTCCAGCTTCGAGGGAACGATGGTATTGAATGCTGAGCTGTAATCTACAAACAGCATCCTCACATACGTGTCTCTCTTCTCCAGGTGTGACAGGGCAGTGTGTAGTGTCAGGGCTATGGCATCATCAGTGGACCTGTTGTGGCGGTATGCAAACTGTAGAGGGTCCAGTGAGTCGGGTAGTGCAGAGCAGATGAAGTCCCTGACCAGCTTCTCGAAGCATTTGCTTACGATGGGGGTCAGGGCTACAGGTCGCCAGTCGTTCAATGAGGAGATGGTGGAGGATTTGGGTACAGGGACGATGGTGGCCATTTTGAAGCAGGCTGGGACTACAGACAGAGAGAGGGAAAGGTTGAAGATGTGCGTGAACACTCCAGCCAGCTGAGCCGCGCATGACCTGAGGACGCGGCCGGGAATCCCGTCCGGACCAGTAGCTTTGCGTGCGTTCACCTTCCTGAAGCACTTCCGCACATCCTCCTCAGACACAGTGTGCGCACTGACGTCATCCGCGGTGCGCACACTGTCCAGTCTCATGGTGTTCGCTAGTCAGGACATCAACAGTAGGGTGAACCAATGTCCTCAATTCTGTAGGTTTAACACCTGTTTCACCACAGTCCATCACTGGTGACTGAAGACAAAGTCTATAACCAGTCCATATGTGAGTCTTCACAAAGTCTATTGTCTATGGTTATAATCCACAGATGGGGAAAAGTTCATGTCTTTTTCTTGATGACAGTCTGTAAGTACAGTTCTCAAGTCATCAGTGAAAAAGTGTCAACTTACATTTGCTGGAGTCCATACAAACCAATGGGCTGGGTGCAGTATGACTGCACAGCTGGAAACCATGCAACCAGGCCCGGGTACACAGGAAGCAGTTGCGGTGCTGGCTGAACACTGTAGCAAGATGGGGTGCCCAGTTGGTCATACGTCATCCGTCTTGGCGGGTGTCTCTCTCGCTGTGGCCACTGAGGTGTCTCCTCCTCAAGTCCCTCGAGTACAACAGGTGGAGGAGGGGCAGGTATGTCACCTGCAGTGGGCTCTGCCTCCTCACAAGTTGTCTCCACGGCAGCTGGGTCAGGCGCCTCCAGATGGTCTCCAGCAAGAGGCTCTGGTGTTGGTGCAAGAGCAGGGACTGAAGCTGCGGGCTGAGAAGTTGCTGTGAGAAGTTCTTGTTCTGATGGCTGGGACACAGGTTGAGGTGGTGCGTAATGACAGCGGTATTCATCAACACTGCCCTCATCATCAGAGTCTGGCACAACAGCGACAGGTTTATCAGTCTTTTTCTGTTCATGTCTTGTACAATTATCTTTTTCAGGCACTTTTTCAAAAGGTAAGTGGTCACATGACATAAGCAAGTTTCTGTGAAGCTCTCTAGAGCGCCCTCTGCCTCTCTCCGGTCTTACCTCATAGATAGGGAGGTCAGGCCCCATTTGTCTGACTACTGTGTGAACAGTGTCCTCCCAATAGTCTCTCAGTTTCCCTGGGCCTCCTCTAGGTGTCAGGTTTCTGACCAGAACTCTCTCGCCAGGTTGTAACACAGAACTCCTTACTTTTGTGTCGTAGTGTCTTTTGCCCTTTTCAGCAGCTTTCTTTGCATTCTCATTTGCTATAGGCTTGTTCCATGCTCTTTCTCCATTTTTCAACATAGTCTCTGTGGTCACTAAAATCTGTTTCTGAGTACAGTCCAAAGAGCATATCTACTGGTAGCCTGGGTGACCGTCCAAACAGTAGGTAAAATGGGGAGTAGCTAGTGACTTCACAATGTGTGCAATTATATGCATACATTAACTTGTTGATAGATTCCTTCCAGTTTGACTTTTGTGTTTCAGTTAGCATTCTAAGCATTTGCAACAATGTCCTGTTCATACGTTCAACTTGACCGTTCCCCATTGGGTGATAGGGTGTTGTCCTAGAACTGGCCATGCCACAAAGCTTTTTGAGCTGACTGAATAGCTGATTTTCAAATTCACCTCCTTGGTCATGATGAATGCGACAGGGGAAGCCAAACTTTAGGGCATAGTCATTGAATATCAGGTTTGCAGCAGTTTTGCCTGACTTGGAGGTGGTGGCATAGGCTTGGGCAAAACGTGTGAAGTGGTCAGTTATCACTAGAATATATTCATAACCGCCTTTGCATTTTTTAAAGAAGGAGAAAGTCTATACACACCAGCTCAAAGGGCTGCGTAGTTACAATGTTAGTTAAAGGAGCTCTTGTTTCATGGCTGGGCTTTTTCTGCTTTACACAGGAACAAACGTTGGTCACATAATGCTCGATGTCTGCCTGCATGTGTGGCCAAAAGAAGCGTTCACGTATCAAAGACACTGTGTGATCAACACCTTGATGGCCCATATTATTGTGCAGCTCTTCAAGTACAGTCTATTTGAACTGATCTGGTAGGACTAGCTGTTTCCGGGCAGAAGTAAGTCTGTACAAGGTGCCATTGTTATCTAGTCTTAACTTGCCCCACTCTCTGAACAAGCATTTTGTCTTAGGGTCAAATGTTCTTAGCTCTTTGGGCAGTGGTTTTGAATCTGTCTGTTTACACTGTAATACAGGGCTTATAACAGGATCAGACTTTTGCGCTTCATTAAGCTGTTCTTTTGGTATGGGTGTGAATGTTGCTTCTGCTGGCTCGCCTTCTGCTGTGACTGACATTGCTGCAGCTGAGAGTGTCCATGCGGCAGGTGTGTCTTTCTGTACCTCAATGGCCTGGATAGCAGCTGCAATAGTGTCCGGTGGCACTTCCTCAGAGCAGTCTCTCATTAAGGTTTCTACATCAAGTGGCATTCTTGATAAAGCATCTGCATCACTGTTTTCCTTCCCTGGTTTGTACTTAATGGTGAAGTGAAAATCAGCGAGCTCAGCGACCCATCTTGATGTGGTGGCATTCAGTTTGGCTGTTGACAGAATGTACGTTAGCGGGTTGTTATCGCTGTAGACAGTAAATGTTGGGGCATAGTACAAATAGTCTCTGAATTTGTCAGTGATAGCCCACTTCAATGCTAAAAATTCTAGTTTTCCTGCATGGAAGTGGTAGTCTTTTTCAGCCGCTGTTAGAGTACGGGAGCCATAAGCAATAACTCGCAGCTTACCATCTTGTCTCTAGTACAACACTGCGCCTAGCCCTTTGTGTGAGGCGTCTGTGTGTACGATGAACGGCTGTGTGAAATCTGGGAACCCCAGCACTGGTGGGTGAAGCAAACAGTCTAGCTAAGCTACTCTAGTCAAGCGCACGTTGATGCTGGTCAGTCCACACGATTTGTTTTGAGGAGGGCACAACTTGACTGGCTCTCTTTGGTCTTGCCCTTGGCCCTTTTGTGGTGTCTGAGTTCTCTGGGGTTTTGTCAGCTTTTAACAGTTCATACAAACAACCTGCTTTTCTGGAGAAGTCTTTTATGTATTGTCTGTAGTAGGAGAGAAGGCCTAACATTTTTCTGAGCTGACCAACATTTTGTGGTTTTATACCTTTGAGTGCTTTGACTGCTTCAGAGTCTGCAGGATCCACTTTACTGCCTTCTGCAGACACTATTCTGCCCAAATAGCGCACCTCAGACTTAAACATGTCGCACTTACTTGGCTTAAGCTTTATACCAAAGCCTCTCAATCTCTGGAGCACTTTTCTCACGTCCTCCAAGTGATCTTTGAACGTTTTGCTGTAAACTAATGTGTCATCCAGATAGGGGATGCAGATGTTGTCGCGAAGCCCATCCAGACACTCTTCCATATAGCGCTGAAATGCTGCAGGGGCATTCATAAGTCCAAAGGGGATGCGAATCCACTCATATAATCCCCAGGGGGTCACAAAAGCAGTGAGTGGACGACTTTCTTCTGACATGAACCCCTGGTGGTACGCTTTCCCCTGATCTAAAAGCGAAAACCAGGAGTTTTCACCCAAACTGTCCATAATGTCCTGGACGCGTGGGATGGGCTGGCGATCAGGATGGGTTTTCCGATTCAGGTCTCTGTAGTTTATGCACAGTCTTAAAGTACCATCTTTTTTTCTAACACAAACAACTGGTGAGGAGTATGACGAGTCTGATTTTCTGACCCAGCCTTGTGCTATTAAATCATGCAGGTAACTTTTCATCTCTTGGTAGAGCGGCCGTGGCACAGACAGGTACGTATGTGCGTTTAACTGGTTCGTAGTCTTTGAGTGATATGGTCATTTTCAGTTTTTCAATACAGCCTATATCATTGTCTGTTTTAGAGAAAGACTGGCATTCCTCTCTGAGCATCTGTTTCGCTAATACTCTCTGCTCTTCACCCAGGTGGCTAAGATCTACAGGTGGGTCCCACTCTTCACTAGCGCTACACTGGGCTTGTGTATTTGTCTGGTTAACAGTAGCTACAGATGTGGCTTTTTCAAACACCTGGGCAGTTAAACAGCTGTAATAGTCTGAACCGAACCAACTAATGTACGGCCTGGTATGACAATTTCATGGTCAGTTGGGTTAGAGACACCTAGTGTTATGACGGGTAAAGTACCCTTCTTAACTTTAACCAAAGTATCAAAAAACTCAAGATTGTCTGGCCACTGGGGGTTTAAGTCTGGCTCAAATATCATGACCATGTCTTGTTTGAATGGCCCTGCTGCTATACGACCCTCAACATGCATGTGGCTTTTTTTTGGTACAGTAATACAGTCTTTCTTTGTCATCACTTTGTACTTGTCAACTGCATCTGCACTAACAGCCTGTATAAAAGCTTTCACCTTGTGTCTTTTGAGGCTGGGAAATGCTTTTCTCACTGTGCTGTACAGTGTAGCTTGGTCAGTCTTATTCACAATGTATTCAATTACATTGTAGCCTATAATAGGGCATGTGAGCTGAAAACCTTTCATTACCAACATGGGGATCGTCAATTTCTCAGTTTGTTCAGTTCCGGAAACAAGTTGGAAGGTTGTCTCAACCCACCCAAGATATGGCATGTTGGTCCCATTTGCTGCGGTCAGGGTGAGTTCAGATGTATCCATAATATCTGCTACATCTCTCAGCTCTGTGTGTGGCAGATAGTACTTTTTCCACTTCTCATCGATGATTGATACCTGTGAGCCTGAGTCCCATAGAGCTTGAAGCCTGTGGCCGTCCAGGAGACACTCAACCAGACATTGCCTGCCCACCAGAGATGTGACTTTGTGAGGGGAATTTACATGAGCTGGCGACAGTGGTACCTGGACAGTCTCATTTTCTTTCTTAGTCTTTAAGCCAGTGCATTGTCTCTTATGTTTTCTCCAGTGTTGTTTCTGGCATGTTCTTGAACAATAAAGTGCATTTTTACATGCTGAACACTGTCTCATGCCTGACTTTTCTTGTTTACAGTTGGAGCAATGTTGGGACTTGTGGATGATGGGCATGGTTAACACTCGTCCCTCGGTGGTAACCATTGCTGGTTTAAATGTTTCTCTTTATATGGTCTCATACCTCTGCTTCTACAACCAGCCTGAAAGTGTTCTCTACTCCCACAGAGGTAGCAGTGGGTGCAGCGCTTGTTGACTTCATTCTGCTGGCAGATGTGGCACCTCCTCTCACAGCAGGCTGGACTACCTGTGTAGTGCTGTACAGGATACTGAGGGGGTGGTGGTCTTTGACGGGGGCCCTGGAAGCTATAATACTGCTGGTCCCTATCATACTGCATAACTGGTGGTGGGGCATATGACTGAGGACCAGGCACCGGCTGCTGTAGAGTCTCTTTAATCTGAGCTATCTCTGCACTGAGACCTTTCAGGGAGGCTACACCTATCTTAAGCTCCGCTAACTCAGTTAAAAGCTCGGGTGGTATCTTAGCTTTAACTTCTTTTACAGGCTTCTTAGCCGGTGACACATCATCTGACTGCACTGCACTCACACTTGTAGCAGTCTGTGATGCTAAACATCTCTTCTTGTTTTTCCTTTCTGCCTCATTGGCACAAGCCATATTTAACCTCTCTAACAGGAGTTCATCAGGTATCTTAGAGTCCAACAGGAGTGGCTGCATATCTATCCTGACACTGTCACTCTGGAAGCCTGTGAGTATGGTGTGCAAACACATACGCTGGACAAAAGCTGGGTTGTATTTGAGTCCTGACTCTGATTCTTGGGAAGCAAATAAGACTTTCTGCTTTAGATCTAAAACTCTCATCAGGAAGCTTTGAGCAGTCTCTTTTGGGGTTCAACCAAGCCTATATTCAGACCCATCTCAGTGGACTGGATCAGACAAATGTGGAAACACTAATGAGTCTTTGGCCACACAGTTTGTCTGAATTAATTAATTTAATTCTCCCAACACATTAAAAATGAAGGCAATAATACATCACTAACATAATTTCAAGATCTGTTGATTAACATTCTATGGACAGAAAGACAATTTTAAATCCACATCACTGAGGTCATTTTAACTTAACACTGACCGAAGTTTAACTCTGCAGATCATGACAGATATAGAATGAATGTTCCATTAAAACGTTTAAAAAATACATATAGATACATATAAGATTACATATGTCAGAGCAGGAAAAGATAATTTTAAATACAGAATAACAAAGTCAAATATTTAGCATATACTCAGATTTGCTTCAAAAACCTCAAACATGTAAATATTTTACATCAGATCCCCCAGATACAGCACTGTTAGCTTTTTCATTTTGACTGTCCTATTAAAAGAATGGAGACTGAGTCATCTATAACACACATAGTGACTATCTGAAACAAAGCAAAGGGATGTTCATATGCATGTGCGAATGTACATGAGCTAATGATTAGCGTTAAAATTTTTTTTAGTTTTAATATAATTACTTGAATTAATTACTTAAAAGTGCAAAAAACCTGTGAGCAGATTATTTTTCAAACAGAGGTAAAAGTAACCAAAAACTTCTTTTAAAAACTTGCTTTAAATCATATTGTTTAATATGTATGTGGGTGTTAAAATATTTTAAGGTTTGTCTTATGAAATACTAGTTTTTCTTTCTATCTCACAAAAACAAAAATTACAATATCTGGGATGTGTTCTTCTGTACACAAGAACAAAAATGAGAAGGTATGTAAGTTGTTACTTGATGTTAAATGATTTCTTGAGGCTTTTTTCTGCCTGCTCTTTTGTGATGTCATTCCAACTTTCAGGAATATCAGCAGGGTTTGCATTATATTCTTTGGCAAGGTCCGTGTTGTACTTTGCCATTACATATTTCCAGTAGTCTGATGCCTCAAGGCTCGAATCTGGAGGGATTTTCCAGTCTGGGTAAATTTCCTTGTAATTCTTGTAAGGGTGCCATCTACCATTTGTATCAATGCAGCTAAAACACTGCTCACTGATCACAGAGGAAGAGCATATGTCAGTGACAAGTTTGTTTGTTACATGCCAAGTGTATTTACCCAGACCCTCTGGCCTATGCAGTAGAGCAAAGTGCTCAGTATGGCCTCCTCCTCCTGCGTCACAGGAAGCTTTGCAGAATGGACACTGTTTGCCACAACCAACCAGTTTGTTGAAAAGCTCATTCTCAGGCTGCACATGGAGCTGCTGTAGTTTCACTTCAAAGTTCAGTGTCTGAAACTCTTTTCTCAGAACTTGTTTCATCTCATTCACAGACACTGTGAGCCAGTCAGCAAACTGTTTCTTGTCAGCATTGTTCAAAAACATGAAAGCACCAAGAGCATCTTTGGAAATTACCAGTTTATCACCAAGTTCTTTACAAATATCTTCAACAAATGTCTTCAAGTCATGACTCTTTCCTGTTTTTGCCTTGTTGATGGCATCATTTATGCTTCTGATACATGACTGGAGATGTCGGTCCTCAAATTCAAATGCTGTTGACACATTTGAGTAGCGCTCCACTATTTGGTGGTAAATCCATGTTTTTACATAATCCTCATATGAAAAAATATAACTCAGATAGTTTTTTAAATCATTCTTTGAGAGTAAATCCAATAAAACTGAATACTGGAAGGACATTCGTGTGCTGAACTGCTCACATGTCTGCATTTCATCAATGATTTTAGGACCCAGGGACTGATTGATAAAGTCTTGAACAGCAGGCTTCAAGCACTGGTTGGTGAATTCTTCTGCTTTCTTTTGACATTGGTCTTCTTTATTAACCACATGTTTGAAATCATCACAAAACCTGTCCTTGTTCTTAATCAAACATTTGTAGGGATCATTTTCTTCATACACTTTCTTAAACTCTATGGCTGCAATTCCACAGATGTGCTGTTTTAGAAAAACTTCAAACATAATGTCTCCCTTGACGTCTTGGTTTTTCTCAAGGTTCTCATCAGTGATGTGTAGGATCTCCTTGATGTATGTGTCACAGTACATTTTTTTCCTTCTCACTTTTTCACTCACAAACTGAGTGCAAACATCTATGATGCTGTCAGCCAGTTTTTGTGCAGCCATTATGTAATCTTGAATGTCAAAAAACATACCTACTTCCTCAACTCTATTTGAGTATCTTTCAGCTGTATATCTGAAAGGTACCAAACCACAATCTTCCAGCCTTTTTTCTAAGAGTTCAAGTGTAACGTCCCCTTTATGTTTCAGGCTTTCTCTCAGATAAGATGATGCATTGGTAAAGATTTGCTCAGCTTGCTTTTCAGAACAAGGAAGTTTCTTCAGTGTTTCACACCACATCTTGAGAAACTTATTTTCAAGTTCTGTCTCTCCCATCGGAACATTATTTTTCCAACACTCATTAATCAGTAGCCAAACTGCATTTTCAATCTCTTTTATGTGATTCTCTTTGATTCGATCAATTTCTATCATTTCCTGTGTGATTTCTGCTGCTGCTGTGAGTTGATTAAAAACACTCCTTTCCATTTCACGCCGAAGGCTCTTTACATTGCTTGAAAATTCCTCTTTATATCCTTCGACAAGATGAACATGACCGTCTGTTTTCTTAAAATATTGTCTCAGATTTTCTAGAAGTCTTGTCTCCCATGTGGACAGCACTGTGGAGGCTTCAATTTTCAAACGTTTGAGAAATTCTCTGATGTCAGAAAACTGAGATTTTGCTACAATTGTACCAAAATTGGAAATTCTTGTTTCTGCGTTTGTTACCCAGGTGTACATCTCTTTTTTGAATTCCCACTCCCATTTGTTGAATTCTGTGCAGAGTCTCATGTATAAATCAGCTACGAGATTGTTTCTGAAGCTGAAGATGAAGCTTTCGTGCTTTACTGCATTCCATAGGTTTGACATCCACTCTTTAAAATCCAAGATATCCTTGGCCGATGACTGACAGTTTCCCAGCAGTTGGATGATGTGTTTCTTGAGCTCATATACAGCCTCACTGTAGCCTGCACTGACTGGTGCCATTGGCGGGTTTCCATTCCAGAGTCCAGGAATGTACCAGTTCCCAGTGTCTGGACTGTACTCCATCACATCAGTGAAGCTCTTGTTCTCCTCTTTCTTTTCCATTTTGGCTGCTGCCTGGGTCATCTCATTTAACTGTTCCAGGAGCAGTTTCCTGTCTCGTAAGTTCTTCTCATGGGCTGAAACATCCGACACATTCTGGTGAACAAACACACATTTAGGCTTTTTGCCCACCTCCTTCATCCTGAGAAAAGCATGCACAACTATTTGTAGGATGTCCTTCATTTCAGTCGAATTCTCCATTGCAACATTGACAATGGTGACATCACTCAGCCCCACAACAAGTGTAGCAAGCTCATTGTCGTGCTCATAGCTGTTGTCCAGTTGTGCAAGTTCTGGTGACTTTAAGCCCTCAGTGTCAATGATCAGCATGAAGTCACAGTTTAGGACTTTTTTCATATCTTCATCGATTTTGATGAGCGACATAAAAGCACCTCGAGTACATCGACCACTGCTGACCGCAAACTGCACTCCAAACATGGTGTTAAGGAGAGTGGACTTTCCTGTGCCCTGAACTCCAAGAACTGTGACTACACGTATCTTTCTGTTTGGAGACACCAAGTCACTGAGCTGAGAGAGAACATCACTCACCCATCTGAGAGGGATGTTGGATGCATCTCCATCTACAAGCTCAAGGGGAAATCCATCAAGCAACAACTGTGCACACAGTTTGGGCAGATGCTGCAGCTGTTGATGTGCTGGATCTGTTTGTGGAAGGGACAGTGAGGCTTCATAGATCTGACCCATTTCACGGAAGAAGTGTTCAGTCCCCAGTGAGCTGTTGGAAATTTGTCTGTCAATTTCCTTGATCTCTTCTTTGTTCTCAGAGTTCTTAAATTTTTCTTTATATTTTTCCCGAAGTTCAGACAATTTTACATGAGACAGGTTATCGAGGTTCATTTGCATCCATTTCAGGAAATAAAACCTCTCTGTTCCTGGGCTTGATATTGCATTGATGAAACATGTCATAGCTGTCGACATGTTATAAGAGTTCTGCTTTTTCCGCAGTTCTTTTTTCTGTAACAGAAGTTCACTTCTGTAATCTTCAATATTTCTAGACCCGATATGTTGAAGTCGAAATTCTTCCTTCTCTAAGCAGGTCAGTTTTTTCCATATTTCACCTTGCAGTGGAAGCTGATCTTCTTTGTATTTATGGATGTCATGAATTTCAGCAGTGATGGCTTCTGCATTTGTCTTTGCAGTCTGACACTCTGGAGAGTCTTCATCAACCAGGATTCCCAGTTTATAGGCAATGTCTGCCATCTGCTCTATTGTCATCTTAATCTTTGAGTTCTTCACCACATCTCTGACTTTTTTTCTCAAAGTTTGTACAAAATCTGCATCATTTTTCTGTTTCTTCTTAGTTATGATGTTGTTGTTACTCAAGCCCAATTTGTTTGCTACTGTTCTTAAAACCTCGTTATTACTTTCACCATTACCAACCAAGAAGATCTGTGTCTTTTGGTTTATGTTAGTGAGTAGACTGCACTCAGACTCATCCAAATCGCCGAAGAACACAAAAACTGCTGCAGATGTCTGACACAGAAAGGAGTATTGTGTTTCAAAAGATTCAATGTCCCCACGAAGGTTAGCTACAGCCACTGGCTGACTGAAAATATCAATGTTTGTGTTTCCACCAGGAAGATACCAAGTAATCTCAGTCAGTCCGTTGGATATTGCTCTTGGACTGTCACCACACTCCATGTTGCGGTGAACAAAGGTGTCATGGTACTGCTGAGAATTGCTCAGAAGCTTATTGAGAATCTCTGACTTGGACGAGGAGCACTCACCCAGTCTGACAAAAGAGATCATTGGAAGTTCAGAGAGAACGATTCTGTCTTCAATGAAGCCCTTGGACTCTGACAGAGACTGAGGTCTGTACTTTTTAACAATGTCTCTCATGGCCCACAGCATGAGTGTGCACTGATTGGTGTCACAATTGGGAAGCAGCAGAGGAACAGAGAACTGACACATGGACATTTTTAGTGCCATTTCCTGCTGTACAAAACCATCAGAACACAGAAAGAGAGCAGTGATTATGTCGAGTGGGTTTGGCATGTCTGTGATCAATGATTGATCATTATGGTTTATCCTATTTCTAGCTGTGACATTAACCATCATCAGTTCCTTTAGAAAATACCATGGGAGGTCTGATTTATACTTGGCAGGTTCATCATTAATCATCTGCTCATCAATCTCAAGTAATTTGCTACGTGATTGTTTCTCCCTGTAGTACCGCTTCAAGTTCAAGTCCTCCAGTATGCTCACCAGGTGCCTCCCTGTTGATATAAAAAATTTTGTTATTTCTGTAACCATCTTAATGACTACCGGTATGTTTCTTACACATACAAATCTAATAACATCGTTCGCATAAAACGACCACTTCCTGTGGTAGTCTTATAGCTTTCATATATATACATAGGTATACTGCAAGGTATATCGTATCATTGTTCAAGTGTTTACTACACATTGGGAGGGTTTTTTAAATCGTTTGTTTTCCTAGAAATTAAAATCATCAAATTAGTCTTTTATACTTAGTTTAAACAATGTTTAGTTACTTGTTTATGCAAAGTATTCATCACTGTGATTTGTTTTGTATTATAAAAGCTTTAAAAAACAAAACAAATAAAAGCTATAAAAGCATTTCTTTAAGTTTAGTTTCTTAGTTTTAGTGATGTGTTGATAGGTTCATTTTAGGGGTATCGTCTTCTTTAAATATTGCTAATCTAGAGTGTCTTTCTTTTCTAGTCATACTATTTCGCTGATCTACAAATACTAAAGTTAGATTCCACTATGCTGTTCAGATAGTAAACTCGTCTGGAAAGAGATCCTGTTCAAAATTGGCTAACTCTATTTTTAAGATTCTTCAAAAACGCTATCCACTGTACAGATTAAACTAAACAACTAGCCGAGGAAAATGGGTAGATGGATGGATAGGTAATAGTAATTTTCTCAGTATCTGTACCATGAATGTAAATTTCTAAAATTTAGATTTGACAAATTATACGAAACAGCATTAAATTTAGCTAAATTCACACTGATAACTGTTATATTTGGGATAACCTTACAGTGGAACTTTAAAATATTACTTCCAACCTACAAGTTTGTTTTTCACCTATTTTGAATGTGCAGTATTATCACACAACTTTTCAAATAAACAAAAAGTATAATGAAATTACTTTATAAAGACATTTCCATGTTTACACTGAGACTTAGCAAGTCCATGCACCCGTTCCCTGTGTAACACATTTTTGTTTGTTTTTTGTATTTTAAATAGCTATGACTTAAATTTACTTACTTGTGTGTGTATGTCTGCTGCAGCTGGTCACAATGTAGGTCTTAGCTTCACCAGCAGGAGTCTCCAAATGCTGAGACACTAACTCACTGTCGATATTAAACAGTGTTTTTTTCACATGACAACAAGGAGCTGTGGGAAAAATAATAGTAATAGTGATTGATAATGTTTTTACTTAAACGACTTATAGAGATTTCATCATGCAGCTTTTTGCTGAAACATGAAATTGCATAAAAATGTATTTTACCTCCTGCATCAGTCTGTTGGCGGGGATCTTTGCAGATACTGCATGGAGTTGGAGGGGTCTCTACTTCCTCGCAGTAAAGCTCAACAAACAAGTCTTCGGCACTGATTTTCTTTTGATAAATGATTAATTCTATATTAAAAAACAAATACATAATAATCTCCTAATTTTTTATTCAAGTACAAAGTAGCTGCTTACCTTCATTGTGGGTGCAGTCCCTAACACCCCACTGTTGCTTTAGGTTATTCCAGCAGTGTCTCTCTGATTACTATAATGAAAGTAAAGTGATTATTCTTCAAAGATTATTTCCTAAATGGAAGTTTAGCTGTCAAAATGAAACTCAAATGTCAAACTAGACAACCAACTCCCCGACTCTCCGTGGAGTTGGTTTTCTAGTTTGCAGGGGTGAAAAAATGAGTAGTGGTCTAATTTGGATATATAAAACATATATAAATATATATATTTCAAAAACAAGGCAAGAAGAGAAAATATGAAAACTGGATCTGAAAACACTGATCATGATTTTCCGGAATAGATGGAAGCACATAATTAAGAAGGGAGAGATTCAAGGATTCAGGAAAAACAAAAGGCTGCTTTCATGACGAGCCATATTAACCCTATAATGCACTTTGTATCATATGTGATACATGAGCTTCTTAGACCTCTAGCTCATTAACATGATCAATACTTGCTATAATTTCAAATTGTTATGGACATAACTCTTTTTTTTTTGTCTAAAATTAACATTGTTGTTAAGAAAAAGTTGCCAAAGACGTCCAATGTATCAAATGCGATATATATATATATATATATATATATAAACATCTCAGTTCCATAAAATCTGAATTTTCTGGCTATGTTTTGATGGGTTGGGTCTTACAGGGTTAATACCTAAAGTGTAGCTGTTAATTGAGACATTGGTACATACTGCAGTGGAGTGTACGACTGTACTAATCTGATTAAAAGCTGTTTCAATATCTATTAATAAACAAAATTAAATATATACATAGTATGTGTATGCATATGGTGGGGCTTGTGGACCAGAAATGCCGGAGCCAATTTTTTGTCCCAGTCCAGCCCTGGTGAAAACCCAGCCCATTTCAATCATATGTATTATATTCCTGGATCATAATAAACAAGATAGATTGAGTTGAACTTTAATTAATTAACAGTATGTAAATTAAAGTAATTTAATTATTAATAATTAATAAGTATTTGTTTTACAATAATTTACACAAATTACTGCACTGCAGCACTAATTTACATACTGTAAAAATAATTATTATGACTTTGGAAAGAGAATACTAAAGCTCATAAGACGTAAGTTTAACTAATGGGTAATTATAGGAACATGGCACCTGTAGTACATTGAGAGACATGTATAAAGTTGGAATGGGCTGAAAGCATTAACAAACAATCCACTTCTTAGCATTTTTGCATTTATAGCATTTATACTTGTGCAACAGTACTTGCTGGCACATCACCAAGAGGTGCATTTCAGATTATGTGTAGGTAACGGAAGCATAAATTCCCTAGGTTGTCTGCTAGTGGTCAGTGTGCCAAAGGTGGCTTCACAATGGACTGGAAAATCAGTTTTGATGGTTCACTAGCTAGTTTTTTTGTTTTGTGTTTTTGTCTTCCTAATCGTATGCATAATGAAAGCATCACTGATGAAAAAAGACTATAAAACAACCTACCTTTATAGTAGATATCTGATCACGGCAAAATGCTGTTCTCTGATCCAGTGTTTGTTTGTTCTTTTTCTTTCTTCTTTCCTCTTTTCTACAATATTCACAGTAAAACTGCTGTTCTGTTTCTATCCCTGTAACAGTCTACTGCTACTGTCCCTATAGCAGTGTACTGATGGTGATTCTGAGCTCTCCTTTTATATTGTTAGGCGAATACTTTCACTTTCACTTAGGTGAGGCAGCAATTTTTTTTCACTTTCACAGTCACAATCAACCAGTCAAGCTTCAGTTAATGATTGAGGCATTTTAAGAAAAAGAAATGGTATGAAAAAAAGCTTATATTGGAATAAGATCAGCAAATCTTTTCCTCATATTTGACTGATGGTTTTGTATATGCAATTTTATTTTCATTGAAATTGTAGTTAGTTTTAAAAGTGCTTCAAAATGATTGCCCAAATAGACCACATTTGACAAAAGTACTCAGTCACCCATCGAAATCATTGCAGAGAGATAAGATTAGTTTTGTATTAAATTAAACGCTGTAATTAAAAGTTAAAACCAGATGTACATAACTGATCGCAGGAATAACCTCAGGAGAACAAAGCATCACTAAATGTTTAAGTCAGCTGGTTTTCACCAACTTCACAGTCGGAGGTTCTGATATGTTGGTCTCTCACATGAAATAATTAGTTCAGACACTGACAAAAATAAAAACATAACATGCTTAGTAGGGTAGGACTCACAGATGTGAAAGAGCTGAAAAAGTTTGTCTGCATTCCAGCAAACAATTAGCTGGGGCTTGTGAGTTTGTGGCAGAGACTAACTTTGTCATCCAGGAAATGTGGATAATAAGGAAACAGTTAAAACAACACTGAAAAAAAATTGTTTTCCCTTTTCTTATTTTTCAGTTTATACATCCTTGATTCCTTTGACTTCATTTCCTTGAGGGAGACAAACTCACTTGACCAGTTTGTCTACCTCTAATAAAAAGACAATCAGTATTAGTAAGCACACCAACTGTTATTGCGAACTAAAGGACACCATTTTTGGAAGTGCAGTGATTAGCACTACCACCTCAATTCAAAACCATGAACTGGCTGGGGGGATTCTGTCACAGCTGTGAGGAAGGTATGGATGAATGGATGAAGGAGAGGTGAAGAGTAGTTATCCATTCATAGTTTCTGTCTCACTCAAAGGGTAGCCTAACTAATTACAATTCAGCCTTTCATATCCTCCTGAGACCCAGGGGAAAAAAAGTATTTTAATTTTGATCTTTTTCCAGATAAATCAAGTGTTGGGATGGTAACACATTACAAAAACAAAATTGTTTTTAATTAATTTTATTTAAATTTTACAACATGTGCACTTCAGTGCACAAGGGGAGTTCATTGATCAAGAATGTGAAACTAACAAAATTCAAGAGCTATTTAAGAAAATTAAATGCTCCACTGAAATTTTTGTAAGCAGGATATTAAAACTTATTTATATAACAATATCATAAAAATGTAGATCATGGGTCAACTTAGAAGTCACTGACACTTCACTAGCTGTAAGCCACTGGTTCAGGAACAAGTGATTGCACTGGGCTTTCTATTTCACAAAAGTCAATTAATTTATGATACCTGAGGAACTAATGTGATTTTTTTATTTGGAGACACAAAGGAACATTTGGCACTTCCCACATCTCACATATGTTTTACTGTTGCACCCAACCATTCTACAACTGAAATGCCTTGGACTGTTAACCATTTCAGGCAAGTGGAGTGAACCATATTTTGTTACTCTCATCTGGTTGGGGCTTCCTTTTCTTGATTTTTGGAGAGAACTCTTCATTACTGGTATTATTCAGGTCTTGTTCACATGTTTTTTTCCCAGGTTTCTCAGCCAAGAGGAGCTTGAACTCCAGAAACTGTGAGTTCTTTTCACAGATTGAGATCATTGACAACTTTCAGCAACGACGTGATCTTGTAGAAACAATCAGGTGTCATGGATTCAGCTATAATTGCGACTCTTGTTTTTTTACTTTACTGGAAAACATTCCTGCATTTTACCCATATTTTATTTTTAACTCAAAATCAAAAATTCCAGATTCTCCTACATGTTGGTTTTGGACCAGATAGAACGACAGTTTTCAGGTGGCCCTGTGTCTTTCTCTATTACATCTGCCACTGCATCTTGATAATCTTTGTGTGGCTCCTCCTGGGTTCTCACCCTCTCCTATCTGGCTCACATGACTCTCATCTTCTGAAGAATCTATGTTTGAATCTCCCTCAATGATTCTGTTAAGAATTCTCTCCGCCTTTGTCAAAGAGTTGTCTACTAGGAAAAAGTGAAATAAATATAAGTACAAAGTCCTCTGTGAAATTAAATAAGCTTAATTCTTAAAAACACCTCAAATTACTTACTAGATGTTTATTTTTGAAAATTTATCAAAATCCGATTTCAAAAAACATTTTAAATGTAAATATCATGCTTACCTTTCTTTCTTCCATAAAATGTGCTTGTGGGCATGCCAGCCATTTTGAAAAGGTGGGAAAAAGACAATTGGCAAGGCCACACCTCCACACATGTGATATCATTTTAAAGGTACTGTTGTCCTCTCTAAGAAACATCAGGACTTAGAAGAGTGGCAAGTAGAGTATGAGAGGTACAAGAAAAAACTAAATGTGTACTGCAGTGCACAAAAATGAATAATTAGCTCCATGCGCTTGAAGGATGTTTCAAGCGCATGGAGCTAATTATTCCAGTTGTGGATGAAAAATATGCCCCGGCACTTTTTCTCTGTCTCTGTGCCAAGGCAGTGGTGCACGGTGGGCTATAGAGCAGATGTGCTAGCTAGCTCTACCATCCACCAAAATCAGAGGCAGTTCCTTCACCCTGCTCAGAACCAAGATTTCCTCACGAGTTTTGGTTGGCCTCAAAGTGTTTCTGTTCAATTCATCAGGACAGCCCGAGAACGTGTTGATCAGGAAAGTGTGTCATGGGTAAACTCAGATAATCAGGTTGTGATCCAGCCTGTGTAATGTCACTGAGTGGCCACTTCCCAAACTGTTTATATGTGCCACTTCTTAATTATTGTTCATCTTGACCAATACATGGCAGTTTTACATTTTAAGAAATCTAAATGTGTATATAACAACAACAACAACATGAAAATTAAGCTTTAAGCAGATTGTATTTTATTTTAGGTGTTAAATGCAAACTCTGGTAAAGGTGACCGATAATAGCAGACATTTGCTTACAGTGGGGCAAAAAAGTATTTAGTCAGCCACCGATTGTGCAAGTTCCCCCACTTAAAATGATGACAGAGGTCAGTAATTTGCACCAGAGGTACACTTCAACTGTGAGAGACAGAATGTGAAAAAAAAAAATCCATGAATCCACATGGTAGGATTTGTAAAGAATTTATTCGTAAATCAGGGTGGCAAATAAGTATTTGGTCAATAACAAAAATACAACTCAATACTTTGTAACATAACCTTTGTTGGCAATAACAGAGGTCAAACGTTTACTATAGGTCTTTACCAGGTTTGCACACACAGTAGCTGGTATTTTGGCCCATTCCTCCATGCAGATCTTCTCGAGAGCAGTGATGTTTTGGGGCTGTCGCTGAGCAACACGGACTTTCAACTCCCGCCACAGATTTTCTATGGGGTTGAGGTCTGGAGACTGGCTAGGCCACTCCAGGACTTTCAAATGCTTCTTACGGAGCCACTCCTTTGTTGCCCGGGCGGTGTGTTTTGGATCATTGTCATGTTGGAAGACCCAGCCTCGTTTCATCTTCAAGGTTCTCACTGATGGAAGGAGGTTTTGGCTCAAAATCTCACGATACATGGCCCCATTCATTCTGTCCTTAACACGGATCAGTCGTCCTGTCCCCTTGGCAGAAAAACAGCCCCATAGCATGATGTTTCCATCCCCATGCTTCACAGTAGGTATGGTGTTCTTGGGATGCAACTCAGTATTCTTCTTCCTCCAAACACGACGAGTTGAGTTTCTACCAAAAAGTTCTACTTTGGTTTCATCTGACCACATGACATTCTCCCAATCCTCTGCTGTATCATCCATGTGCTCTCTGGCAAACTTCAGACGGGCCTGGACATGCACTGGCTTCAGCAGCGGAACACGTCTGGCACTGCGGGATTTGATTCCCTGCCGTTGTAGTGTGTTACTGATGGTGACCTTTGTTACTTTGGTCCCAGCTCTCTGCAGGTCATTCACCAGGTCCCCCCGTGTGGTTCTGGGATCTTTGCTCACCGTTCTCATGATCAGTTTGACCCCACGGGATGAGATCTTGCGTGGAGCCCCAGATCGTAGGAGATTATCAGTGGTCTTGTATGTCTTCCATTTTCTGATGATTGCTCCCACAGTTGATTTTTTCACACCAAGCTGCTTGCCTATTGTAGATTCACTCTTCCCAGTCTGGTGCAGGTCTACAATACTTTTCCTGGTGTCCTTCGAAAGCTCTTTGGTCTTGGCCATGGCGGAGTTTGGAGTCTGACTGTTTGAGGCTGTGGACAGGTGTCTTTTATACAGATGATGAGTTCAAACAGGTGCCATTCATACAGGTAACGAGTGGGGGACAGAAAAGGTTCTTACAGAAGACGTTACAGGTCTGTGAGAGCCAGAGATTTTCCTTGTTTGAGGTGACCAAATACTTATGTGGGGCGATTGTGGCTCAAGAGTTAGGAGTTCGCCTTGTAATCGGAAGGTTGCCGGTTCGAACCCCGGCTTGGACAGTCTCGGTCGTTGTGTCCTTGGGCAAGACACTTCACCCGTTGCCTACTGGTGGTGGTCAGAGGGCCCGGTGGCGCCAGTGTCCGGCAGCCTCGCCTCTGTCAGTGCGCCCCAGGGTGGCTGTGGCTACAATGTAGCTTGCCATCACCAGTGTGTGAATGTGTGTGTGAATGGGTGGATGACTGGATATGTAAAGCGCTTTGGGGTCCTTAGGGACTAGTAAAAGCGCTATATAAATACAGGCCATTTACCATTTTACCATTTATTTTCCACCCTAATTTACGAATAAATTCTTTACAAATCCTACCATGTGGATTCATGGATTTTTTTTTCACATTCTGTCTCTCACAGTTGAAGTGTACCTCTGGTGCAAATTACTGACCTCTGTCATCATTTTAAGTGGGGGAACTTGCACAATCGGTGGCTGACTAAATACTTTTTTGCCCCACTGTATATTTTCTTATGAGACATAGCGGTTAATGTGTGCTATTAATTAGTCTAAATTTCCTTATCATGTTTTATTCATTGTTTGTATCACTGCAGATAAATAGGTATCACTGATCATGAAAGAAGACTTTAAAGAAAACCTTAGCTGTCAACTGATTACCCTATATATATATACATATATATATATATATATATATATATATATATATATATATATATATATATATATATATATATATATATATATATATATATATGTATGTATATATGTATGTATGTATATATGTATGTATGTATATATGTGTATATATATGTATGTATGTATGTATATATGTGTATATATATGTATGTATGTATGTATATATGTGTATATATATGTATGTATGTATGTATGTATATATGTATGTATATATGTATGTATATATATATATGTGTGTGGGAACATAGCACGAGTTTTGGTTGGCCTTAAAGTGTTTCTGACAAACTCACAAACAAACCCCCACAAAATGAAAGAAGACCGCTTCTAGAGATGGGTTTTTTCTCTCTCTCTACATGACTTGAGGACAAGAGGTTCCCAATGTGAAGTAGGGAGGAGTTGTCTGGCCTTCTCTTGCTAGACAAGCCCAGTGCAGAAGATGAAAGTGAGACACAGTACTGAAGACCAATAGGTTTAAATCACTGCTTTCGTCCAACTTTTTCACCAATAAAAGGTCTGTTCAATAGGGACTGTCATTCTTTTCCTTTTGTCTGCTGCCAGGCACCAGTTATCATGTCTACAGCGGCCATGGCACATTCCTTTATACTGATATATCTGCAAGATTCTAAGTAATTATTCAATCCTTAAGAAACTAAAGATTCTACTAATCTCAAATAAAAGTCAAACCCAACACTACTATTATGAGGGTCCCCCCAGAAATGTCCTTCTTGCCCTGGCTATGCCTTAAGGTCTTGTCCATGAAAATCAAAAGCAGGATCAGAGACAAGAGGCAACCCTGGTGGATTTCAGCACTCATTGAAATGGGCTTGACTTTGTGCCAAGCATGGATGTACTCTGTCTTTTCCACTATGATCGAACAGGCTCCTGCCCTATATGGCTGTAAATTTAATAAGTGGGTAAAGTATGATGGGTGTGACAAATGGGTGTGTGATACTCAAGATTCCAAGATTCTTTATTTGTCACATGCATAGTCATACAAGTACAACACACAGTGAAATCTGTCCTGAACTGCTCCTTGACTGTGCAAAACATTATGAACAATAACTAAATTTAAATTAAAAAGTAAAAACAGAAACTTTAAATTAAAAAAACAAAAATGTACATTGTGCAGTGTTTGTGCCATATTAGCACAGCAATGTATTAACAGAGCAATGAAAGTAGATTAAACAAAATGACCAAAGTAATGTAAACAGAGACACCAGAGTAATATTGTGTAAAGTAAAGAGTGATCAGAGTAAACGGTAACGTATTCGAAACCATCAATGTGGGTGTTTGGGAAATGCAGTCACCAGCAGGATGAACCTCGGTGAGATGTCCTATAGTAGGTTGAGGTCAACTTTACCCCCAACTTCTCAACGTCTGTACGTGTGTTTCTAGTCTTCAAATAGTTGTTTTTTAAGGATAAATAGAAAGGCTGGCCTACAGGGAAGCCCCAGCCAACAGGTAGCTGGGGCTTTTGAGTTTGAGCCAAAGATGGACTAACTTTGCCATCCAGGAAATGCAGATAGAAAGGTAACAATTTATAAAATGCAGATTAAGATTCTTGCTCCTCTTCTTATTTTTCAGTTTGCACATCCTCCATCCCTTTCCTTCTTTCCTAGAGGTAGAAAAACTCACTTTACCAGTTTGTCTGCCTGTAGTTCACAACAATGACTCATCTGTTTACTAACATTGCTTGTCTTTTTTTTAATTAAAGGATATCATTTTTGGCAGCATAGTGGTGTGGCACCATCATATCATAGGTTCGGAATTTTAATCCAGTAGCTGGCCAGGTTGATTTGGTTTTGCATGGATCCCCTCCTGATATGCCAGCTTTTCCCCACAGTCCAAGGACATGCAATTTAGATTAACTGGTGATTCTAAATATGTCACGGGTAATGCCAGGTACTCACTTCGAGTACCTGGCATTACCAGGTACTCGAAGTGAGCAGAGGTAGAGGATATTTGTTTTTGATAGTGATCTTGTTCAGTCCCCGATAGTCAATGCAGGGGCGTAGGGACGCATCTTTCTTTTTAACAAAAAAGAAGCCTGCACCCAAGGGAGAGGTGGAGGGACGGATGATGCCTGCTGGCAGGGAGTCTGTGATGTAGCGCTCCATAGACTCGCGCTCAGGTTTCGAGATACTGTAGAGTCGGCTAGTGGGCAAGGGGGCGCCTGAGAGCAAATCAATCCCGCAGTCGTACGGACGATGGGGGGGCAGCGATTGGGCCCCGTCTTTGCTAAAGACTCGACCTAGATCATGATATTCGGCTGGCACGGTTGACAAGTCGAGGCGAGAGGGCGGCCCCGCAAGATCGTCTGACATGCAACCCGGCACAGCAGAGCGTAAACACTGCTCATGGCAACGGGTGCTCCACCCTACGATACATCCCTTGGCCCAATCAATCTGTGGATTGTGTCGCTGGAGCCAGGGGAATCCCAAAACTAAGGGTGTGTCAGGTGCCTTGAAGAGAAACAGGAACATCTGTTCAGTGTGGTTGCCGGAGAGAGTGAGTGTGATTTCTTGAGTGCGGTGAGTGACAGCGGCTAAAGGCCTGCCATTAAGCGCTGACACCTGGAGTGTTTCCGGGAGAGGAACAACAGGCAAACCCATCTTGTGGGCCAAGGCCTCATCCAAAAAACTTTGTTCAGCTCCTGAGTCTATTAGGGCATCACAAGAATGGGTGCGGGAAAGAAACCATAATTTAGCAGGGCAGCTGAGGTGGAGGAATGTATTCACCGGCGCACCCGTCAGTATCCCCACCTTTACTGATGGGCTGAGTCTTTTAGCCGTGAGGGACAGGAGTCCGCGAAATGCCCCTTCTTCCCGCACACAAAACACTCACCCACCAGTTGTCTTCTGCTCCGGGTGAATTTAGTCCGTCCGAGCTGCATGGGTTGCTCCTCGTCAGCAGGTGAGTCCGTTCCCTCCTCTCTCCACTCGAGAGAGGGGAGTCCAGTCGAAACTCCTACGACCCCTACTGACCGTCGCCCATCTCCAGTCCGCCTGCCAAACTCCCGCATATGGTCGTCTAGACTGATACACATGTTAACCAGGGCACTTAACGATTTAGGAAGCTCTTTAGTGGCCAACTCACGTTTGACATTCTCATTTAAGCTGTTTAGGAATGCTCCTCGGAGCGCCTTTTCCTCCCAACCTGTCTCCTCGGCCAGGATCCAAAAGTCCACGGAGAAGTCTGCCACGCTTCGCCGGCCCTGCTTTAAAGTAAACATGCGATGAGCAGCACTGTCAGGGTTAGAGCCTTTGTCAAACACACACCGAAATTTGCTCAAAAAAATCACTATATGAGATGGAGGATTGGGCGCTCAGGACTGCTTGAGCCCAGAGTAGCGCTCGTCCAGTCATGAGCTCCACCATGAGGGTGATCTCGGCGATATCAGAGGCATAGGCTCGAGTCTGCTGCCTAAAAATCAGAGAGCATTGAGCCAAAAACCCCCGGCTCTTGTCCAACTCTCCACTGAATTTTTCAGGTATAGGGAACGTGTGTTCTCGCTGAGGCGGAGGCGGAGATGGGGGAAGGGGACAGGCCGCCGCTATATTTAGAAGCTCCACTGGTGGTTGTGGTGGTGTACTGGGCTCTGGTGGTTGAATGGGTGCCCTAGGTGTAGCAAGCAACATACCTTTCAGTTCAGATACCACCTGTAGTAGCGCGGACTGCTCCTTGGCAACATGCTGCAGCATCTGTTCATGCCGCTCCAACCGTTCAGCTTGAAGCGCGAGCTCGCGCTGGACGGGGGTTGAGTCCGCTGAGTCCATAGCTGGCTGGATTGTTCTGTCACGGGTAATGGGGGAAATACAGACTCAGTCGCGGAGCTCTGGATGCGAAGCAAACAGTGCGTTTATTTACAGTGCTCAAAACAGTCACAAAGCGAAGTACAAAAATCCAACGGTGGTGATCATCTCCAAATTCCCAGTGGTGTGCAGGTGAGTCTCCCAAGTGATTATCTGAGTGTGTTTCTCCTCCGAGGGCTTAATCCAGCGGACTCCTTCTCTCCAACCTTCTGCTCCGTATCACTTCCTCCTATAAACAAGTGACGACAGCTACAGGTGAGAAGGGTAGCCGGCTAAGGCTATGTTAAAAGTAAGAAAACACTCTTTACTACCGAGCCTCCAGTACAATCCAGCGTCGACTGCCATCCAGACACATAGTTAAGTACCTCAGTCCACAACGAGGATGATCAGTGACAGCTGGATGGCAAATTAGGTGCAGGTGTGTCAGCCACTGGGTGGAGGAGGAGAGAGAGAGAAGCACACACATACACACACAGACAGGTCGCTCCGGGAAGGACCGTCCGACCATGACAAAATAGGGTGTATGTGGGAATAAATCACCATCTGTCTCTCTGCATTGGCCACGTGATCGACTCTTGTGACTATGAATTGGATAACAGGAAGAAAATGAATGAATTGAACATTTTAGGCTTGGACCAAACACAGAATAACTTTGGCATCGAGGCACTGCAGATAACAAGGCAAAAGTTAAACAATGCAGAAATAAATTCCCCTCTTCTTATTTTTCAATTTGTACATCCTTAATTCCTTCATGCTCATTTCCTTACTTCTCTCTTTGTGTCCCTCCCACCAGAGAAATGAACAGATGAGAAATGAAAAACCTGAATATCAGGCATTTAAACAAACAAGATGTTTTTGCGTTAGAGCCGTCTTTATTATCATCATCATCATTATCAAAGCAATGCCAGCTGAATATGATATTTGGCCCAGCCGTACATGGTTTTGTTACAGCAGAATAATCCTAAAATATTTTATGATTTCAAATATCAGATGTGACTGAAAGATTAGAGCTCTCTTCTAAGTGCCCGTTAGTAAATGCTTTATTAATTGATCAACATGCTGCGTTACTTTGCTTTCACCATATCTGGCTGAAGAAACTAATCAACAACCCTGAATCATAATGAATGAAGCACAGGAGGAGGCGTGGCAGGAAACTTTCACTCTGGCTTTGTGCACCCTAACTGGAAGAACTGCTTGAATTTTTTGTAAGTAAGTCCCTTACTCAGAGTTTTTTTCTCATTTTGCAGATCTTTAAAAGCATAGTGGTGTAATACTAAACCATAGCAGTTTAATTTTAATTTAATTTTAATCGAGTTGTTGGCTGCATTGATTTTGTCTTGCATGGATCCCCTCCTGATGCACCAACTTTTTTCCCCACAGTCCAAGAGTGTACAAGTTAGTGTAGACTCTTGGACAGTTGGTGATTCTCAGTGTACTGTATGTGAGTTTTACTCTGCATTAGCCCCCTTCATGGACCCTGTGACGATGAACTGGGTAAATGGAAGAAAATGGATGATTGGACTTTTGACAATAACGTTGCCATCCAGGAACTGCAAGTAGCAAAGCAGCAGTTAAAGACAACACAGAAGTAAATTATTTCCCCTCTTCATATTTTTCTGTTTGTACATCCTTAATTCCTTTGTTCTCATTTCCTTAATTCTCTCGTGTCCCTCCCATCAGAGGTATGAGCAGAAAGATACAGAGTCAGCAGGCACTTGCTTAGTCATTTTTAGCTGTCATTTGAACCAATATCAGTTGAATATGATGTTTGACACAGCTATGTGTGATTTATTACACGATTTTGTTACAGAAGACTAAAATATTTAATGATTTCAGATATCTGTCAAAATCTGTGATAGCAGATCATGAGATTTGAAGAGGAGGACCCAAAAGCAGACATCTGTAGACTAAAGTAGTTTTAAACAAAAGCGAGCCATTTATTAAAGGCTGGAAGATGGTACAAGTGGCAGGCGAAACGTGAACCAACACCTCAATCAATAAACTAAACTGGGCAGACTAAACCTAAAACTAAGACACCGGGAAGCCCAAACATGAGACCTGACGAGGAACCATGGACAAACCAACAAAGGGAAACAGGCACAATATAAGGATAGGAGAGTAATGGTAACATGGCGGGGACAAACAGACATAACAACACAGAGGAAGCAAAACTAAACACACTGAACACAGGAAGCAACACTGTCAAAGTAACACAGGAAACACTAAGAAGCAGACTAATTAACACAACTTGACACAGGAGCTGGGACAAAGGAATGCACATGGGAACCAGACGGACTTGGGAGACAACGGGAGGAGACACAAAGAAGGGGAGCGCAGAAACATTTAAGAGAGACGAGACAGAAACAGAGGGACACAGAGGGAGAGGAAGATATTCATGGTGGGCTTGGGAGAAAATACATGAAAGCACAATACAGACAGGGGAGACATAGAATTAGGGCTGCTCAATTAATCGAATTTTAATCACGATTACGATCTGGGCTTTCAACGATCATTAAAAATGACTGAGCCAATTATTAGCCCCTCCCTCATGCTTTACTCTCGCGCTGCTCCGTGTGGCAAATCAAGCGCACTGCTCTGCATTTCGAACACGCGTCACAACAATTAAGAGGACCCAAGGGAAGCTCGGAAAGCTAAGCAGAAGTTATTTGGAGAGGAGTGGACTGCCGTTGGTTGAAAAGAGAGGTAAAAAAAAAACAAAACTTCAGTGGTGTGGAAACATTATGGGTTCGCGGAGTCAGACGTGGATCAAGTAGACACAGTGTGTAAACTTTGCTATGGTGTCGTAGCTGCACCACAGAGCAACACTGCAAAGTTTACATTTTTTATTTATTTCTTATATTGCAAACATTTGCACTGTTATCAGTATTTGCACACTATTTTATATTATTTTTTAAAGTCATTATTCAATACATTGTTATTGTTAACCCTTTAAAGCCGGTCAGAACAGCATGCTCGTTTTGTATAACTATTTTTAAATCCCTGTAGAACCTGAACCGCTAAGCTAGCACAATAAATTTTTTTCCATATGAAACCAGAGGAGTTGTACTTACATCTTATGCCATCAGCTTGTCCTAGGTCACGGTTTCCTTCCACATATAGCTTTGCAAAAATTGCATAAAAAGCGCTTGCAGGAACAAAAACATAATATTCCAGAAACACGCTTTGCCGATCCGATCAGCTGTTCTTAACACTTCCCACATTGAAAAAGACGTCAACGCGAACTATCGCAAGTGACGTCATTTTCGCGGAAAATGTAGTTTTTTACTTGTAGGCCTTAGAACTCGAATTGCACTGCTGGAAATAGTTTATTTTGATGCACATGCACATTCTTTGCAAATTTGCATCATAGGATTGTTTTTTTGTTTTTCCTGCAGTATATAAAAATTGCTGTATCTCCAAAAATAAAACTATGAAGACACTCAAAATAAATTTCCTGTTGTTGTAAACTATTTTTTGCAACTTTTTTGTATTTAAAGATTTGAGGGATAAACCTCTTAAATTTCTCCAAGTAGAAATATATGTAAAAAAACAACAAAAACGATTTTCAATTTTTTTGTAGTTTATTGCACTTTTTTGCAATTAATGTAGTTACTATGGACTTAATACATACACATCTGGGAGGAATCTGGGCTGACGGGACAGGGGAAACGTAAACTGATCACACTCACATACGACACGGACCTTCACAACCCGACCAGGGCGGGCGGAGGGGGCCCAGGATGGAGGGACAGAGTCCAAAAAGGCCCAGACGGCCAAGTTCAGGGGGCCGACAGCGCAGGAGGCCAAAACAGTGCAGTTCCGGAGACCGACCGTGCGGACGGCAACGGCGAGGAAGCAGTTATGGAGGCCGACCGTGCGGACGGCAACGGCGAGGAAGCAGTTCCGGAGGCCGACCGTGCGGACGGCAACGGCGAGGAAGCAGTTCCGGGGGCCGACCGTGCGGACGGCAACGGCGAGGAAGCAGTTCCGGGGGCCGACCGTGCGGACGGCAACGGCGAGGAAGCAGTTCCGGGGGCCGACCGTGCGGACGGCAACGGCGAGGAAGCAGTTCCGGGGGCCGACCGTGCGGACGGCAACAGCGGCGTGGATTCAAGTCCGGAGGCCGGCCACGCGGAAGGCAGTGGTGGCGTTCAGGAGGGCGTCCACGGTGGCGAAAATGCCCAACAAGCGGCCTGGCAGATGACCGACGATGTGGAGGTAGTAGTAGGGGACCTGAAGGCTGCGTGGCCCCTGCAGCCCCAGGCGAAGCGGAGGCTGGACCAGACGAGGCGGAAGCTGAGGCTGGACCAGACGAGGCGGAAGCGGAGGCTGGACCAGACGAGGCGGAAGCGGAGGCTGGACCAGACGAGGCGGAAGCGGAGGCTGGACCAGACGAGGCGGAAGCGGAGGCTGGACCAGACGAGGCGGAAGCTGATGAGGAGGCGGAAGCCGAGGCTGGACCAGGCGAGGCGGAAGCTGATGAGGAGGCGGAAGCCGAGGCTGGACCAGGCGAAGCTGATGAGGAGGCGGAAGCCGAGGCTGGACCCGGCGAAGCTGATGAGGAGGCGGAAGCCGAGGCTGGACCCGGCGAAGCTGATGAGGAGGCGGAAGCCGAGGCTGGACCAGGCGAAGCTGATGAGGAGGTGGAAGCCGAGGCTGGACCAGGCGAGGCTGATGGCGATGCTGAAGCAGAAGCTGGACCAGGCGATGCTGAAGCAGAAACTGGACCAGGCGATGCTGAAGCAGAAGCTGGACCAGACGAGGATGAAGACACGGAGGCTGGACCAGATGAGGATGAAGACACGGAGGCTGGACCAGGCGAGGATGAAGCAGTGGCTGGACCAGGCGAAGTGGATGAAGCCAAAGCAGACGCTGGACCAGGCGAGGAGGATGCTGAAGCAGATGCTGGACCAGGCGAGGAGGATGCTGAAGCAGATGCTGAAACCGGACCAGGCGAGGCCGAAGACACGGGGGCTGGATCAGGCGAGGCCGAAGACTCTGAGGCCGCAGCAGGCGAGGATGATGAGGCCGCAGCAGGCGAGGATGATGAAGCTGCAGCAGGCGAGGATGACGAGGCTGCAGTAGGCGAAGATGACGAGGCTGCAGCAGGCGGCTGGACGGGCTCCTCGGGCCCCCCAGCTGACGAGGCAGGCGGCTGGATGGGCTCCTCGGGCCCCCCAGCGAAAACAGTCTCAGAACCAGTGGGCACTGAAGCCCCTGGCACACACAGGACAGAACCAGCAGGTGCGGAGACCTCTGGCAGAGACGGAAAAGAACCAGCAGGCACACGGGCCTCTGGCAGGGACGCAACAGAACCAGCAGGCACACGGGCCTCTGGCAGACACAAAGTGGACTGCAGCTGCACTGAGCAGTGACTCAGCTCAGGCAGCGATAGTCCGGTGCAGTCCTCAGCTGGCTTCTTAACCTCCAGGGGTCCAGAGTCAGCTGGGGGCTGAACCCCAGCCTCTGGGGAGGCCCTGGAGCGTGTCGCAGTCTCAGAACTGGCCAGCTCTTGAGGAATGTTTCCATTGTTTTTGGGTTTGTCTCTCTGCTTAGAGTACGAAGTTGTTGAACTGTCCGTTATGGGTTGGACTGACATGGCTTGCTGTACAGGAGGAGTAGGTGAAGGTGATGGCTGAACAGGTGGTGGAGCAACTGACACAGGATGCAGGGCTGGTGGCTGCTGAACAGGAGGCTGAACTGAGGATAAAGCTAATGATTCTTCTGCCAACCGGGCTTCTGACTGGGCCATGGATTGTAACAGGGTTTGTAATAAGTCTGGCTGTGACTGTAATTGAGCTATGGATTGTGAGGCTGAATGTGGCGGAGGTGGCGACTGGGCTTCTGGCCGGGCGGCTAACTGAGCTTCTGGCCGGGCGGCTAACTGAGCTTCTGGCCGGGCGGCTAACTGAGCTTCTGGCGATAAACAGTCTTTGTCCTGTGCCATACAGAACATCACCCCTGAGTAAACAGTCCCACAGTTCAGACCAATAATACTGTCCTGTCCACTCACCACAGCTGGCCGCTCGGAAATCCCCAGGTCCGACTGTGGCGAGGAGCGTCGGCAGCGTGAACGCCGTTTCCCCCTTGAAGGCTGTGTTGACGGGCCGGGCAGAACATCCTCTGTCGGACCGGGCAGTGAAGCATGAGTTGCAGGGTGGGTGGTAGCAGCCGGGGGGTGAATACGGAGTCCGTTCAGAATGAAATTCTGTGCGAGCGGGTGAAGTGAGCTGAGCAGCCAGGGGAGACCAGAAACCAAGCGCTGTAGCCGATTAGCCACGGCTTGGCGAAATTCTCTCCCCTCGTGCTCCAGCCACGCGTTAATTAATTTGTCCACGGAGTAAACAATGTCCTCCCGGAGCTCCTTGGGCGGGTTGAATGCTGCTGGGTCCATAGTGGCCGGTTCGTTCTGTCACGGCTGCCGAGGCAAGCCGTGTGGAGTTAGAAGAAGGACCCAAGATGCAGGCAGTGGATGAGATGCCGGTGAGTTTATTTATACAGGGGTGAGAAGGCAAACAGGCAAGAGGGAAGACAAAACTAAAGACCTGAACTGGGAAAGCTAAATGACAAACCTGAGATGAAACAAAAAGGGATGAGAGGCAGAGAGACGAGCAGGACACCGAGTAACCCAGACTGACACGGAGGAACACAGACTGACACGGAGTAACACAGACTGACACGGAGTAACACAGACTGACACGGAGTAACACAGACTGACACGGAGGAACACAGACGAACCGGCAACAGGCAGGTGAACACACAGGGCTTAAATACACACACACAAGTAATCAGGGGATGAGAGACAGGAGGGCAACACAGCTGGGAGGAATCTGGGCTGACGGGACAGGGGAAACATAAACTGATCACACTCACATATGACACGGACCTTCACAATAAAACAGGAAACTCAGACACATGGAACCAGACAAGACATTGAACTAAACAGACAGATTCACAAACAGATGGGGTGACACCATAGACAGACAGATACAGACGCAGACTCAGAGGCAGACCGAATATAACACAGAACTTAAACAATCATCATCTAGAAAATGATAACAAACTAAAAGCGCTGGGTCACCGACCCAGGACCATGACAGTAAGTTGCCCTAACTTAATTTTCTTAAGTAAAACTTTACTCAATTTTTTGGGGGGCAATGAGTTTGCATTGTTTTTTGAGTTCTGTGTACTAATTAGATTTTATAGTGTGGGACGTCCCATTGCTCCTGTTACCTTTCTTCCACAGAAGGGCCGCGTTCCATTTCAATGTGACACCAGCCCCATTTTCTATGAACTGGAACCATTTAGGTTAAACCCTGGAGTTACTGAAATAATGTTTCTGATCATACCCCCAGTTGCACCTCCAGATTTTTTTCATTAAGGCTACCATATGGGGGCCACTAAAAATATTTGGGTGGCAAAACAGAATTTCCTGTTTTATTATGCTGTTGTGAAATATGGGTTCCTTGAAAAATATGGCAATAGAGACAGAAAAAAATTATACACCTGTTTGATTTCCTGCTATAAAAGATATCACTGAAAATAAGTACATATGAACAACAAATAAGATGTTGAAATCCATAATAGTTCGTTTTAAGCAGTAAATTTTGTGGGGCCCAAAATTTGCTGCTAGTGTAACCGGTGTGATTCTGCTTTGTGTCTGATAAAAAAGGTAAAAGTAAGAAAGACCTCCAAGTAAATAATTTGCCCACTCCAGCTCCTCTCCCACAAGGGAATTGTAATAATAATAATGGATTGGATTTATATAGCGCTTTTCAAGGCACCCAAAGCGCTTTACAATGCCACTATTCATTCACTCTCACATTCACACACTGGTGGAGGCAAGCTACAGGGCTGGCATTTATTTTTACATTAAACATAACGTATGCATTTACACGTAACATATTTGACATAAGATAAAACAAAAACAACAACATGAAATCCAACATACCTGATAAAAAAAAGGTAAAAGAAAGAAAGACCTTTGGTGCCAAAACCCTGGGATTCGCTCGAGGCCCAGAGAGGATGATTTGTCAGAGCTGAGATCGTGAAACGAGGCGAACAGAGAGCTAGCTCACATGATTAAAAGGTAAGCACGACCTTTTTATTTTCGAACCGTGCATATTGTTTAAAGCCTAAATTATCTGTTTGCTAAGTTGAACGTATCGCAGTGTAAATTCACTCAGTAGAAAAAAAGGCGGCTAGCTCAGTGCATTAAAACAAGAGACTTTTTTAAGAACTCCAAGTTGATGTTTAGCGCCCCGTAAGAACATCTCAGTGCTTTAAAGCAGGAGACGTTTGTTACGGATTAATAGAATCGGTGTTTCATCCGTGGCGGTGTGTGATCCGTCTTAGTTATTAGGAAAAAAGTGGCGGTGTGTGATCCATCCCCGTGTGTTAAAGCAGGAAATGTGTGTTACTATTAGTTAGAAAGCGGGGCCGTGTGCGCTCCGAGTTTGGCAACTCCACCCTTGGTTGGACACATCCTTGGGATTTGCCGGGTTGGTGACCTGGGCACCGGGGTCAGTGTTGGGAAGGTTACTTTTAAAATGTATTCCATTACAGAATACAGATTACATGCCCCAAAATGTATTCTGTAACGTATTCCGTTACGTTACTCAATGACAGTAACGTATTCTGAATACTTTGGATTACTTAATATATTATCATGCTTTTTACAACAACGTGAATGTACTATTGCAGTGTGATTTATTACTATTACTGAAGGTCCGCGACTCCGAACTGTAGTAAAGGGACCTCTGACTAATACGGCGGGGTCCCTGTCGGCTCATAGCCGAAAAATAGCTTTACTTTGTTGTGTGGGTCAACTTTTCTTGCGAGAGACAGAGAGAGGCGTTTTAAGACTGCTCCAACGGAACTTATTGTTTCGGAGGAAAACACGAACACGGTGTACAGTCGAGTCTTAATAGCTTACTTACAACTGGGCTCGTCAGGCACTCTTCTTGGCTGCAGTGGTTATTATTATATTTACATGCTTCCAGCTCCCGTTTTTGCTCGATGACAACTCGTACTTTGCCTTTTTCTCCCTCCCTCACTCACAGACACATTAACGTGTATGGCAGTCCATTCTCCCTGCAGCACGGACTACACTACCCATGATGCTACATTCTTTAGAGCTATGCTTGTAGCATTCTGCCTGTTAGCTTAGCACAACAACAACAACAAAAGGAGCTCTCTCACCCAGGAAACACGCAGTCGCAGAGAGAGAGAGAGAGAGAGAGAGAGCGTCGCCCTGTAACCATGGCAACCGTAACGCTGCCGCCTGGAACAACAGAGCGTAGCTGTCAAACAAAACCCAAACAGTCCTGACCCGCGACAAAATGAAACTGGAAAGTACCGCAGTGTAATCCATTTATTTCAACAAAGTAACTGTATTCTGAATACCACCTTTTTAAACGGTAACTGTAACGGAATACAGTTACTCATATTTTGTATTTTAAATACGTAACGGCGGTACATGTATTCCGTTACTCCCCAACACTGACCGGGGTGCCCTAAATAACTAAAACTAGGTGTTGGATCCTAGTCACGGTTGATAACCTGCATGAGAGTGGGGGCAAGTTGCTTTGTTAGTGAGAGAACGACTGCTTGGCTCGTCCCACTGACTGCAGTGTGTGTAGACGGTGTAGTGTGTGTGAAAGCGCCGTTAGAGTCGGCATCTCGTCTGAAGTACGGGAGTCAATTAAAGTAACAAAAAGAATTTGTGTCTAAAAGTGTGTGTTTGTGGTGTGTAGTAATCGCAGCAGGCGGCCATGTCGCGAATTGTTGCAAACTGTGAAGTCAATTGGGGGGTTTAATTTGGTTTTATATTTTTTGGGGAAGAGTAGCCACGGTATCGAGTCCGTGGCGCAGTTTGAATGATTTGTGAAGTGTACAAGAGCGGACGGCACCCGCTCTGTGTGCTGATTAGGGCGTTGTCCAGAATCAGCAGAAGTGTCTCGCAGAAAGTTTGAATGGGACTGTGAGAAGCATGAAGTGTGTGTGAGCCAGCCTCGAGGGGCGGGTTCACAGGTGGAACGAACGAAGAGTAAAATGTGCGTGTGTGTGAGAGAGAAAGACAAGGTGGGGGCGAGTGACCAGCCTGTGAGTGTGTGTGAATTCCTTGATGACAAAAAGGGAGACAAAGTAGATTAGTTGATTTTCTGTGAAATAATAATAGTTAAGAAATCGTAGTGATCAAATAGGAGAAAGTGAACTGAAAATAAAGAAAGAAAATAAACAGTGGATTAGTGTTGAAGTAATGATAAATAAATTGATAAAATTAACAGTGACATTTAAAGGTGATCAAGTACTATAATAAAGGTTTTGTGAAATGACTACTGAGTTCCGGTGCCGTCTCTGGATGCCTCGACGAATAAAAGAACCGGGGTAAAACTGATTTCGCAACAGACCTCCAAGTAAATAATTTGCCCACTCCAGCTCCTACGACCAAATACAAACAGTGGGGAAGAGAGTTAGCACAACCCACCACAACTTCCAAACTGTATTCATGCTAGCATTAATTTATTTATAGGTGTAGATAACAGCAATGTTATGTTTGTCCATACTGCCTCCTGTTGCTGCTGTTACGGAGAGTTCCAGCAGGTGTCGCTGTGGTTCTCTCTAGGGCAGGGGTGTCAAACTCAAATACACAGTGGGCCAAAATTCAAAACTAGAACAAGGTCGCGGGCTAACATTAATATTTATTGAAAAATATCTTCCTCCAGATTTAAGAATGAATCTCTTCTTATGGACTCAAACATATGGAAGCCCGTTTCCGCCACTAAAAAAAAAAAAAAAAAAGCTAGTATCCATAACTCGAAATTTCGAGTTACTTTTCTCAAAATTTCGAGTTAGCTCTGCCAATCAAAAATATACGTGAATGAGGTCGCTTTCTTGTTACCCGGAAGCATATGGCGCAGGACCGCGCACTCAAAAACGGATCCCAACAAATTAAAGTATGTTTGCTGATAGTAACACCATGTGATTCAGCTAATAACACAGGGATTTCATCATTTGTGAAGCCAGGCTGAAAACACTCAGCAATCTGTGCATTCACGACTGGATGTAATACCGGTAGCTTAGCTGTAGCATTTGTAGCTGAGGGCTTCAGCTTCCGGGTAACATGGAAATGACGTCATTCACGTAGATTACTGATTGGCAGCGCTAACTCGAAATTTCGAGTTGCTTTTCTCAAAATTTTGAGTTAATATGTCGAAATTTCGAGATAATAACTCGAAATTTCGAGAAAATAACTCGAAATTTTGAGTTATGGATCCTTTTTTTTTTTTTTTAGTGGTGGAAACGGGCTTCCATACAAAAAACTGAATGTGGAACAAGCAAAGCTTAATACTAAACAATGTATATATTAGCTGTATAATACCAGTAGGCCAGCTCTGATAGTAATTTGGTATGGCGGGCCAGAGTTTGACACCTATGCTCTAGGGGTTCTGTGTACTTCCTGTTATGAGTGTACGGACGTTCATGTTGGCTGCTAATAAACGCCTGGCATACAGTTACAGTGGACTGGTTATTATAAGCAAAACCTACATGGTGTCAGAAGTGGGATATCCTAGAAAGCCTACACAGTCCAAGAAGAAAAGCGGAGCCGGCAAGGACGACGAAAAAAGCAATCACCGCACAACATGGCGGACGGATTCCGGCGCCCAGATCCTCTCATCTTTGACGGCAACGTCGCTGAAAACTGGCGTAAGTTCGAGCGCGAATATGACATCTTTATCGCCGCTGCCCATAGTGACAAAAATGCTAAGACTAAGGCCTATATACTCCTCAATCTGGCGGGACCAGAGGCCATTAAAAGAGAGCGATCATTCACGTATGCCCCCGCAGTAATATCAGCTGAAGGCATAGAAGAAGTCGCCGTGGAATCAAGGGAAGATCCCACATGTCTAAAGAGAGAGTTCAAGGAAATCTGCAACCCAGAGACCAATGTCATAATGGAGAGGCATAACTTTAACAAAAGACAACAGAAACCCGGTGAAACCATTAAAGCATATGTGAGCACGTTAAAGAACATGGCCAGAACCTGCAGCTTTGGTGCACTACAATCAGAGACAGATTATAACCAGTGACAGCGTCAGACTTTCCCTGCTTAAAGAGACGGAACTCACTCTTGCCAAGGCGGTGCGTATATGCCAAATAAGCGAGCTCACAGATCAACATAGCAAAGCCCTCTCTACACCAAAGCATACTACATCTGCTAGTGTGGACACTGTACAGATTAAACATGGCAAGTTCAAAAGGAAAACAAATAAACTTCTAACGAACATTCAAAATTGCAGAAACTGTGGCGGTTCGCATCCAGCCAAAAGGGAGCAATGTCCTGCTTTCGGACAACAGTGTCACGTCTGCAAAAAATACAATCATTACTGTGATGGATGCATGCAACCACACAACTGAGATACTTAGGTAATATTCATGTGGTCTTTTGTCTTATGTTTACGTTATGCTCTAAAGCTTCTGTGATCATAAGTTAACTAATTTGATATTTTGAGTTACCTGTAATGCATGACAGCACTAGACTATAGCTCAAATGGTGGCATAGACTTTGCTTTGCATTGTTTGTTATTTTATATAGGTATATGTTATATTGATTATATTTCTGCTCTTTCTGAGTTACCTGACCTCCACTCCAGTCCTTCCTGGTTTGGCTGAAAGAGGAGGCTGAGGGTGGAGCTGGTTTAAATGCAGAAGCCAATAAAGTGGACTGGACCATCTATTGTGATCATGCAGGGGGAATGGGGTTCTTCTTGAATGATGGTTGCCTGTTATCTCTTTAGTTTTCACCTTTGGTGTATATAATGGTTTATTCATTTGCTATATAACTGGAGCTGTTTCTCATTTGGGCAGGTCAGTTTGTTGAGTTATGTTTTTGTTAAGTGACTTTTGAGTAGCGTTCTGTTATGTTAACCTCTTTTACGGGCCCACTTGGTTCTTAAAAACTTTATTTTTGATATCTTGTATTTTTATAACCATCTTGTCCTTTTTTGGGGGTATAATAAAACCTATTTTTTGAAGATTGCATTTGTGCCTGTGTGTTCCTGGCTGCTTGGATCATGACAATTGGTGGCAGCAGTGGGATACAGCCAGTTTAAAAAAAAAAAAAAAAAATACACACACAAAAAAGGTACAGTGTTTGTTTTTTTTTGTTTTTTTTTCCCACTCCTTATTAAACCATGCAGAGAGGAGCAAGGAGTGTGAGAGTGGTCCGAGGAGATGTACCAAGCCAGCAAATGGGCTCAGAAGGACAAGTCGATGGAGGACAAGAGGAGAATGGAGCTTCTGCAGGGGTAGACAGCACTGAGGGCCAAGGTAAGGAGCCAACGATATCGGATCTGATCTCTCTTCTCCGTTCACATATGGGCCAGCAGGAGGCCAGAGAGGCTAAACAGAAGGAGGAGAGTGCAAAGCAAGAACAACGTTTTAAAGCACTTCAACACCAGTTTCAGTTGTTACAGGTAGAAGTACAAGCCCGCACTTGTGGCTGTAGCTCAGGTGGCAGAGCAGGTCAGCCACTAATCAGAAGGTCGGTGGTTCGATCCCAGGCTGCATCCTGGCTGCATGCCAAATATCCTTGGGCAAGATACTAACCCCGTGTTTGCCTACTGGTGGTGGTCAGAGGGCCCGGTGGCGCCTGTGTCCGGCAGCCTCGCCTCTGTCAGTGCGCCCCAGGGCAGCTGTGGCTACAATGTAGCTTGCTATCGCCAGTGTGTGAATGTGTGTGTGAATGGGTGGATGACTGAATGTAGTGTAAAGCGCTTTGGGGTCCTATGGACTAGAAAAGCGCTATACAAATGCAGGCCATTTACCATTTACCATTTCACTTCTCCTGTGCCTGAAGGTCTGGCAGCTGAATCACCTGATCCAGAATCTCTAGATGATGACATTCTTCCTCAAGCTGGTCCCAGTATATCAGTTACTGGTTCATCAGGTCAGTCCCATTTTCTGGAGCCTAAGTTACAAAAACTCACCGACGAGGATGATATTGAACATTTTTTGATTACCTTCGAACGCATTGCAATGGCCTGTCGGTGGCAGAGACATGATTGGGTTTTTCATCTTGTACCGCTGCTTACGGGCAAAGCAAGAGGTGCATATGTACATATGGATGTTGATGATTCTTTGGATTATGACAAGGTTAAGGCAGCTATTCTTTATAAATATGATATCAATCCTGAGACCTATAGGCAGAGATTTCGATCTCTTGATGTAAACCCTGCAGAAAGCCCTAAAGAGTTGTATGCACGGCTGAAGGAGCTTTATGTAAAATGGGTCCACCCTGAAGATAAAACCATTCAGGACATTGGGGAAATCATCATCCTTGAGCAATATTTACGAATGCTATCTCCTGAGTTGCAGGTGTGGATAAAAGAGCATAATCCACCCTCTGCTGCAGAGGCTGCAAAGCTGGCTGATGTTTTTGTGGCGGCACGGAAAAAGGAACAGCCTTGGAGCTTCATGGCTTGGAAAACGAAGGACAGCCGGAAATCACTCCCGCAAAGACCAGCTGCCAATGTGAGTAGGGCTTCATATAGCCACCCACCCAATGGGTCTTTGAAGTCCCCGGCCAAAACCTTGATATGCTATCTTTGTGGAATGGAAGGTCATACAAAGCCCATGTGCCCTGAAAACTCAGCTAAATTAACCCAAATGTGCTTTGTGCCTCGAAACCATGATAACTCTGAGATAAAATTAGACAGAGGGTTAAAGATGACATCAGTTGAGATTAATGGTGATACATTAAAGGCACTAATTGATACAGGTAGCACACAGACTCTTGTACACAGACAGTTTGTCCCCTTAAATAGTATTAATATGACTGAAACGATTCCTGTTTGTTGTGTTCATGGAGATGAAAAGCCTTATCCAACAGCGGACCTATACATCAAGGTGCAAGGACAGGTTTACCTCCTGAATATTGGGGTTGCTGATAATTTGCCATTCCCTGTTATATTAGGCCGAGATCTACCTGTGCTGTTTGACCTTTTGGATTATAGCCACACATGCAATGTTGCAGTAACTAGGGCTCAAGCTGAAGCTATGAAGCCAGCAGATGCCACTCAGACCCTTAGTGCTCTGCCATTTTATGAGGCAGAATTAGAGACAGCACCCGGGAAGTTGCGCAAGTCCCGCATGGAGAGAAGGCGAGAGAAATTTCATCATACTATTGTGAAAGCATCTCCTGTCTGTGAGCCTGAAATGTCTTTGGACTTTAGAGTCCCAGCTAATATCACTGAGATGCAACACAATGATCCAGTATTAGCACCCTTTTTTCAGAAAGCTAAAAAGCAAGGACATGAGATGGAACCAGATATTAACAGCAGTGAGGATTTTTTTCTGAAAGATGGCATTCTTTATCGCCGGCAAAGATCACAGGTACAGCTGATGGTTCCTAGTGGAGTCAGGGAGGTGGTACTGAATCTGTGCCGTGGGCAGGACATTTAGGGAAGCATAAAACCATGGCTCGCATTAGGAAGTATTTCCACTGGCCGGGCCTGCATGCTGACGTGACCCAATTTTGTAAAAGCTGCCCTCAGTGCCAAAAGACTTCCATCAAAACCCCCTCCAGAGCTCCACTTCAGCCTTTGCCAGTTATTAGCACCCCATTTGAACGGTTGGGGATGGATGTTGTCGGAGCTGTTGAGAAAAGCAGGGCAGGAAACCGTTACATGCTGGTAATAACTGATTATGCCACAAAATACCCTGAAGTTTTTCCTCTGAAATCTGTAAAGGCCAAGTCTGTGGCTTTTTGTCTGGTGCAATTTTTCTCAAGGGTGGGATTCCCTCGTGAGATTCTGACAGACCGTGGGACTAATTTTATGTCAACTTTATTAAAGCAGGTCTATCAGCAAAACCACATCACAGAGGCAAGCAAGTGAACCAAATTTCAGAGGATGCTGACCCAGACAGTGATGAGACATTTTGCATTGAGCACCTAACAATGGAGGGTGAGAACAATCACAACAAAGAAGGATACTGCACAGTCAAAGTTTCTGATAAGGCCCTCAAACTAAAAGTAGACACTGGGGCAAAATGTAACGTAATCTCACTAGACACTTACAGAAAGATCGGCAACAACAAAACCCTATTCAAGTCACAAAAACAGGTAAATCTTGTTGCTTTCGGAGGCACGAAGATCAAGACCACAGGCACAGTTACTCTCAAGTGCAAGCTAGCTGGACAGTTATATGACCTGCAATTCCAAGTTGTAAAACACGATGTGCAACCCATCATCGGATTAAAGGACAGCGTGCGAATGAAACTGGTTAGTTTCAGCAAGGAAGTCTACCAGGTTGACACAGATCAGGATGAGACACTAGCGCAGAAAGTGTTTCATGAATACACAGACCTGTTTGAAGATGAAGTCGGTGACTTACCTATAACTTACTCAATGAAACTCACTCCAAACATGTCACCTGTCGTCAACCCTCCAAGACGCGTTCCTGTTCCTATGCAGAAAAGAGTTAAAGAGGAACTCCAAAGAATGCAGGCCCTGGGAGTAATTGAACCAATGGAGGAGCCCACGGAATGGGTATCCAACATGGTCGCAACACACAAAAAGAATACAGATGATGTTCGTATCTGCATTGATCCAAGGGATCTGAACAAGGCACTAATGCAACCTCACCATCCCATGCATACTGTGGAGGAAGTAGCTGCTCAGATGTCGGGAGCAACCATCTTCTCAGTTCTGGATGCAAAGAGCTCCTTCTGGCAAATCAAATTAGATCCTGCCTCATCTCTTCTCACTACATTTGCAACACCTTTCGGCAGATTCAAATTCCTGAGGATGCCCTTTGGCATCAACACCGCTTCTGAAGTCTTCCAGAGAGCCATGGAACAAATATTCATGGGATATCCATGCGCAGTGATTGTGGACGACATCATAGTGGGAGGCAAAGGAATACAGGAGCATGACAAAAATTTTAAAAAGGTTCTGGAGCGGGCCAGACAAGTAAAACTCAAACTGAATCCAAAAAAGTGCAAGTTCAGACTTAAAGAAGTGAGCTACGTGGGACACATATTCACTGACGAAGGGCTAAAAGCAGATCTAACTAAAATCTCCGCGATCAATGAAATGCCACCACCAGAGGACAAGACGTCTCTCCAACGTTTCCTGGGAATGATCAACTACCTGGGCAAGTTCATCCCAAACTTAAGTGAACTGTCAGCACCTCTTCGTCAGTTGCTTCACAAGGATGTGGTGTAGAGCTGGACTCAACATCAGCAGGATGCTTTCAACAAACTTAAAACATGCCTCACTAGCCCACCAGTACTTCAATACTATGACATGCACAAGCCAGTGACTCTCACATGTGACGCTTCCCAGCATGGTCTAGGGGCTGCATGCCTTCAGGACGACAAACCTGTGGCATATGCATGAAGAACTCTAACTCCAGCGGAGAGAAGGTACGCTCAGATAGAGAAGGAGTTACTAGCTGTAGTGTTCGCATGTTACAGGTTTTACGACTACATCTACGGAAAGCCAGTGGTGATTGAAACTGACCACCAGCCTTTGGTCACAATCCAAAACAAACCTTTCCACACAGTCCCGGCACGGCTACAGCGCATGATGCTACGATTACAAAAGTTCAACTTGACCCTGGTGTACAAGAAAGGCAAACACCTTTACATCGCAGACACACTCTCTCGCACACCAACGCTGGATGAGCAACCTCTAAAGGAAGAGGGGCGCGACTTCGAGGTAATGTCACTTCAGCTCATATCACCAAAAGAGCTCACCGAACACACCTCGAAGGACGCTACCCTACAGACACTTGCTCGCTACATCCAGCAGGGGTGGCCAAAACAAGCAAGTAGTGTGCCTATAGAAATAAAACCATTCTTCAGCTACCACGATGAACTAATCATCGACAACAATGTCATTATGAAAGGCAACAGAGCCATCGTTCCAGCATCACTACATGATACCTATCTGCAGGAACTACACAAGGGACATCCAGGCATGGAGTCTACAAAAAGGAGAGCAAGGGACAACGTATTCTGGCTGACAATAAACTCTGACATTGAGAACAAAGTCAAATCATGCAGCATTTGCAACGGTCTAAAGCCTCACCAACAAAAACAACCCCTGAAACTACACCAAATTCCTGATCTTCCCTGGTCCATCACAGCCACAGACATATTCGAATGGGACAATCACCACTACCTCGTGCTCGTGGATTCATATTCTGGATGGTTTGAAATAGATAAACTTGAAAACCTAACATCTGCCTCAGTCATTAACAAACTCAAACACCACTTCTCAGTACATGGGATACCACAGAAACTGTACTCAGACAATGGCACCCAGTTTACCAGCCAGACCTTTCGTGAGTTTGCCACACACTGGGAGTTCATACATGTCACAAGCAGCCCTGAGTTCCCTCAGTCAAATGGACTCAGTGAAAGAGCTGTCCGGAGTGCTAAAAGACTCCTTGAAACATCAAAAAGAGATGGAACTGATTTCTATTTGAACCTGTTACATCTACGCAACACGCCACGAGACAACATTCTTGGCTCACCAGCACAGAGGCTGCTATCAAGACGAACGCGGTCAACCCTTCCTGTGTGCAAAAAACTGCTAACACCAACAGCAAAAGTGACAACCACTATCAAAACTCAACTCACAAAAAAGCGTAAAACTCAAAAACAGCACTACGACAAGTCCAGCAAGCTGCTCAGTCCATTAACACCAAACGAGGTGGTGAGATTACAAACACAGAGAGGACATGACAAGATTGGAGTTGTAAGTAAAGTATGTGCTGAACCTCACTCATATGTCGTTGAGTCGGGTGGAAAAGAATACAGGCGCAACAGACAACATCTTCTGCCTGTGAGCGAGCCTCAACCCGAAAAGCTCGCTACAACTCAAGATGAACTGGACTCATCTCGAAGAGCGGATGAATCTGAACCTTATAAAACACAAACCAACAAACATGAAACAGTTCAAGTTCAACTCGACCCACCACAACATGGCACAAAACAGCAGGAACAGGTGATAACACCTACAAAATGCCAAGTACGTTCTGATGACAACTTGTACCGAACCAGATCTGGTAGAGTGTCTAAACCGAATAGTAAATACGTGGATTAAAAGCACACTGGTGCTGTATTTTCTGTTTTGAAATGTGTTTTATCTTGTGTTATGTTATTGCATACTTGTCGCAGTTATGACAATGATTACTGTGAATTTCATTTGATATTTGAAGCCTCATTTTGTTTTGTAATCCATAACCTGATAAGTTCTTCAATTACGGTGGTGTTGTTTGATTTGGGTTTGCCTGAAAAGTGCAAAACTAAGAAGAAGAAAAAAACTGAAAAGATAACAGCAATGTTATGTTTGTCCATACTGCCTCCTGTTGCTGCTGTTACGGAGAGTTCCAGCAGGTGTCGCTGTGGTTCCCTCTAGGGGTTATGTGTACTTCCTGTTATGAGTGTACGGACGTTCATGTTGGCTGCTAATAAACGCCTGGCATACAGTTACAGTGGACTGGTTATTATAAGCAGAACCTACAATAGGATTGCACCAAAGAAGAAGAAGAAAAGAATGAGGAGGGGCTCTAACTGATAATGAACATAACTACAGGCTTGGAGGTCCTAAAAGTCAGGTATAAAAGAAGAATGGTTTGGGGGTTAAGAACACATTTTGGGTAATTATAAAATGTGATTTATGACCCTGTTACACTAGGTTGTAGGCACAAGACTTGAATAATAAGCTAAGTCACTAGAAAGTAATATATAAACAATGCTGACAACCTAAATATCCAAAAGAAATGGTGACAAAAACCCAAACATTAATTATTCAAAAAAAGGTGTGAGCCCAAAAATCTCAAAACAAGAGGCAGGTACAGTGATATTTATTAACAGCATGTAGAAGTGTTACTTCTGATGCGTGGAAATCCCACAGTGGAAATATTATTATTATCATTTCTAAGAGTATAACAATTTTAATTGGAATGAAAAGAAAAGCAGAAGATCGATACCAAAACATGCAGTATCGCACACCACTACCCACAATGCATTGCGGCCTGCCGTCAATCCCGAAGCGCGCTAATTTTGAAATAACACACCACGTGATTACGTTGTGCAGCTGAGTCACGTGACGCACAGCAACAAATCGCTGCAGAGCTGGGTAAAGGGGGCGGAGCAAAGTGTGTGCGCTGGAGAGGATTGAGCAGAGAGAGCTGCTTTTTCGTGAAACGGGAGTAAAGTAGTAAACCTACAGGATCATATACAACTACCTACTTTTCAATCGATATCTGCATCGATCTACCCACCGCTGTCTCTTGGATTGTAGCTGAGATCAGCGCGAACCACGTGTGTCTCAGCTTCCTGATCTGTTAACTGTGTTTGGAAAGGCTTCTAGCTTAATCACAGAGTTCTCTTGTTTGTGGGCTCATCTAAAGGTAAGCACGGAGCTAACTTTGATGTGGTTTTAGTTTATGTTTTTCTCTGGTGAGAATAATAGATTGCTTACTAGTGATGGCCAAATGAAGCTTTCCGAAGCACTGAAGCTTGTATTGAAAAACGGTTCATTACTCGAAGCTTTTCAACACAGTCCTCTCCGGTGACATCTGGTGGTGAAAATTTTGAAGAGCAGCTTGAATCTGCAAAATAAAACGGACTGCTCAATTATCACTGCTCACTCAAGAGTGGAGTTCTCTCTGATATTGGGCCACCGTTCCGTTGCTTTGAACATGTAATTGGTTTTGTTTTCTCGATTGGGGGGCTGAAAAAAATGTAATGCGTATTTGCGTAATACATTTTGATCAATAAACTTTCCCTATTTAAACATGCACTATGGTGGCCTTTCTTTGCTCATAACTCCTTGATGTTGGTAAATACAATAAGTGAGCAATATATATAATATACATATGATAATGCACAGCACATTATGGAGTATGCCCCTGCTGTGAAGTCCTGCCTCCATCTACTTGTCGTTTAATCACTGGACAGCTGGACAGGTTCATACAAAATATTAGATTAGGCCAATTGTCCTATACATATTTTTGACCTAGGGGTGGGATTGATTGTGAACTGGAAAGGGAAAATGCTTAGGGAGCTGAGTACGGCTGCATCGTCACTGATTTGTAGAATCATTTTGATTCGATACAGGATCCGATTCAATTTGATTGGAATCTGGAAAGTTTTGCCTCAGTCAGAAATATTACAAGTCTGATCATTTAACAGTATATATCCATAATTTCGTATCTATTAAAAGAAAGCTGACACATGTGAGACTTAATTAGAGATGTAAACAGAGAGTTATGAAACCTGCAGCTGCAGAAGCCAGCGAAAAAAAAAGAGGCAAACACAGCGCGGACCCGCCGACACATCAAAATCTGATTCTGACGTGTCGGGTCCGCGCTCTGTGTTCACGTTTGTATGCAGAATCCGTAAACCTGCTCCCAGTTACTGTTTTAGCTGCATGGTGTTTGACGACATGTTGTGAGGTTTAACCTGAGATGCTGGCGTTTCAGGCATAATAACGTTAATTTACAAATCGACACGGGATTTTAATGAATCAATATCACTTTATTCAATTTAGCATGGATTGTAATCAGAAAAGCGATAATCAAAACCCACCCCTAATCAAGAACTTGCAAAGTAAAAACATGATCAATGTAAGGTAGCCCTTTTGTTATTTACAGTTAACAAGAGGATTAGTGTTACTGTGCGCTGGCTGAGTCTGTTTCTTTTCTTAGAAATAGTTTCTCCTGCCCTGGAGAAAATCCACTTGCATGGAACAGAAGAGGCTGTGGAGTGCAGGAACTACACTGCAAGTTGGTAGATATGCAGGTATTCCTGGGTCCTGCAGACTATCACCTAAAAACAATAAACAAAATGATTTTTCTAAACTGTGTAGCAATGTCATGTACGTATAGTGTCAAATACATTTTTGTAGTCTTCATCAGCTTTAATTCACATGGAAGTGTTCCTAAAGTCATATGCTGTAATGATATTTACATTATGAAAACATGATTTTGGACATTTCAAGTTTTTCACTTCGGCAGATAAAATGAATTGAGCAAAATCAACTCAAAATATTCCCACACGCCAGAACGTCCTCTCTTCCTCGCTGGCTCCATATCTGTCAGTGGAATGATCACCTCGTCGCTATCTGTCACCATCAACACACTCCACGAATCCCGTGGATGATTCACTTCCTTATATCTGTTTGAATCAGGTACCGAAGCAGTTACGTGCGTAATGAAGCTTCGGACGTCACTGGTCACGTGACTTTTGCCAAACGAAGCAAGCCTCGACACAGTGCTTCTGAACCAGTGTGTTGTTTTTTTCGACACACGCTCCAGAGCGTCAGCTTCAAGCGGGCCATCACATTGAAGTTAGGGAGACTGTAGAGTTTGTGATTGCTTGCAATATTATAATATGGCGGTTGCTAGGAGGTAAGAATACATATAACAAAATAATCTTGGAATATGAACAAAAGGATGGAGTGCAGGGGAGGAGAACAACCAACCCCCAGGACATGAAGCCGCGGGTACAAGCCTGGGGGAGGGCAATCAGCCTTTAGTGGACAATTATGTTATGAAAAATGACGTATTAACTACTACAAAACACTGACCTTTGTGGAAATGCTTGGAGCAGACTAACAAGTGAGCTGGAGTGTTCTGCGACGTTATATTTGTCTTCGAATGGTGTGAAATGTGAAAGCCTGCATGCCATAGTTTGCCCTAGTGACAAGCCTGCATGCTTGCCACTAGGGCTGGGCCATATTATACCGTTCACGGTAATACCGGTACAATGTTAGGCAACGATAAGAAAATGGACTATTGCGATAGAATATGGGTAAAACACGCATGCGCAGTGCCTTTGTTTTCATACACACATGGCCGAAAAAGCATGACGGCAACAGAGAATGAGAAGGGAGAAAGCGGATCGTTGAGTGAAACGGATGAACCAGAATTAGTTTGTAAAAATGGTTCCACTTCAGTAATGTGGAGCTGGTTTGGTGTTTGTCCGTCAGATACACAACAAAGCACATTTTTTTTTGTAGAAAAAGCAAGCGGGCCCTCATTATTGCCATATTTGTTGGACTAAGGCGCTCGTAAATCTGGGAGTAATCTGGGTCCTAAACTCCGTCCCTTCAGGTCCCAAAGTCAAACGAACACTTCAGCATCACTGAGTTAAAAACTTCTAAATTCTTTCTTAAATCTCTGAAGGATGTGGCCCTGCCACTACCCGATCTGTACCAGAAACCAGATACAATGCCGGACACTGTTTCTTCTTCTTCTTCGATGTTTATCAGTGGCTTGTACATGCATGTACATGCAGTGCTGCCGTCTTCCTTTTCAGTCAGTTATTACGCTCTTTAATCCTACTATGTATTTCTGCTTCTTTCGGGCTTTTACAAAGCTTCAAAAAAAAGAAAAATATATATATATATTAGGGGTGCAACGATACACAAAATTCACAATTCAGTTCGATATTTTTTCAATAGAAAAAAATTTTCATGCCTTTGTAATTTGTCATTTATTAAAATTATAAATATATATTTTAACAAGTACAGTTTTTAAATTTAATGTTGCTGAAACAACCAAGTAATAAAAAAATAAATCTATCTGATTGAGGAATCACTCATCTTTGGAAATGAGAGTTTATTACAGAGAAATGTCTCTTTCCTAAATAAAAGCTATACTATACGCTTCTTCTGGGCTATATTCTCAGCAGCATATTAAACACATCAGGTCCCAGTAAGGAGAATCGTGTGCTAATGACTCTGGTAAAGTTTGTAGCATGTGTGCTTGTTGTTTTAGTCTGCTTCCACTTGTCTTTGCACTAGGATGATGTCGGCGTAAATGTGCAGTCCTATTCATTGTGTTCCCACTAGTGCTGTCAGCGTTAATCTGAAATGACGTTAACGCCACAACACGGCAAATCTCCGTTAACGAGCTACCGCGGGGCTAACTGCGCTAACACAATAGTTCCCACCCATGTAATTGAGCATTGCGTGGCACATCCAACATACTGTTTTACTTTTGTCCATGACGCGCTTACCTTCAGGGTCATACTTCACATGAAGACCAAAATAGTTCCAAAGGCCAGATCTGAATGAGGGTGGGGGGGGGGGGTTCAATTTGCCATGTTACAACGAGCTTAGCTACTGTCTTGCTAGCTTGTGCTGCGCTCAGTGGATCTGCGCTCGACAGTGGAGCCTAGGCGGAGTAGTCGAATGCAGATCCACTGAGCTCTCAACACAGACAGCATTATCAGAAGAAAAGTTGATAAAATAAATTAAAATTTTGTATTGTTTGATACATATGCGTACCGAACCGAAAGCACTGTATCGAACGGTTCAATATCGATATCGATTGATACTTTTTTTTTTTACAACAGGAGTAACAGGAGCAGAAGAGTCTGTTGGAGCAGCAGAGGAACAATTTCAGCCATTTGGACTCAGCTCAGCCACTACAGAGGAAAAAATGTCTTCAACACAAAAGGTGAGAAAAACATCACAGACAACACAACACTTATTGAAACTGTGTGTTCAGCTGGTTGGTTTTTAAAAACCCGTTAACAGCAGCTTTATCTTTTCTATCCTGGGCTCATCCATATATACAGAATCTACATTCAAAATCAGAAACCACAGAAGTCACAAGAAAATACAAAGATCATATTTTATCTACACACATTGAAACAACAATATCATCAGTTGAACTGAAAAAAATTTTGTGAAATAAAAGATTTTCTCCGCTGATCAATATTTCCTAATGTCATTTTAATTATACCTCTCTTTGTGTCACATCATTGTAATGTGATACTATCACCAGAAGGTGGTGGTAACACACCAGCAATGTGTTTGTTGACATGTTTCATTCCACTGACTGAGGGAGTTTCAGTTTGTTCCACGACTGCATTTCACTCACTGCCTCTGTCACTGCAGGACCAACATGGAGCAAGAAGTCAGCACTCTCAGGAGGCTGACAAACCTCACAGAAGAAAGGGAGAGAAAACGTACAGCTGTGACTTGTGTGGAAAGTCTTTTACCCTGGCTGGAGCCTTAAAAACACACCAACTCATCCACAGTGGAGTTAAAGCATACAGCTGTGAGTTGTGTGGAAAGTCTTTTATCCTGGCTGAAGATTTAAAGAAACACCAACTCATCCACAGTGGAGTTAAAGCATACAGCTGTGACTTGTGTGGAAAGTCTTTTACCCTGGCTGGAGCCTTAAAGAAACACCAACTCATCCACAGTGGAGTTAAAGCATACAGCTGTGACTTGTGTGGAAAGTCTTTTACCTGGGCTGGAAACTTAAAGAAACACCAACTCATCCACAGTGGAGTTAAAGCATACAGCTGTGACTTGTGTGGAAAGTCTTTTGCCCGGGCAGGAGACTTAAAGAAACACCAACTCATCCACAGTGGAGTTAAAGCATACAGCTGTGACTTGTGTGGAAAGTCTTTTACCCTGGCTGAAGATTTAAAGAAACACCAACTCATCCACAGTGGAGTTAAATCTTACAGCTGTGAATTGTGTGGAAAGTCTTTTACCCTGGCTGGAGCCTTAAAAACACACCAACTCATCCACAGTGGAGTTAAAGCATACAGCTGTGACTTGTGTGGAAAGTCTTTTGCCCGGGCAGGAGACTTAAAGAAACACCAACTCATCCACAGTGGATTTAAACCTTACAGCTGTGAGTTGTGTGGAAAGTCTTTTACCCTGGCTGGAGGCTTAAAAAAACACCAACTCATCCACAGTGGATTTAAAGCGTACAGCTGTGAATTGTGTGGAAAGTCTTTTACCCAGGCAGGAGACTTAAAAAGACACCAACTCATCCACAGTGGAGTTAAAGCGTACAGCTGTGAATTGTGTGGAAAGTCTTTTACCCTGGCTGGAGGCTTAAAAAAACACCAACTCATCCACAGTGTAGTTTAAGCACACTACTGTGACTTGTGTTGTAAAGCTTTTGCTCAAAGTCGAAACTTACAGAAGCATCTAGTTACCCACTCTGGAATTAAGGTGTACAGCTGCGATTTTTGTGCAGGGCTCTCAAAATTTCAAAATCCCTGGTAGCCCTTCGGGCAGGGACTCTTCAGTTTTTGGTAGCCCAAAATAAATGTAAGTAGTCCGAATAAAAAAAGAGAGCAATTTTTTGATTGATGTTTTGTTTCCTGTTTTGTTTCCTTTACAATATTATACATTAAAGTATAATATTGTATAAAAATTACAATCATCAACTCAAATACTTGGTTCTAATTGAACAGAAATTTCTATGAACTTGTAAGAACTGTGTAGAACATGAATCAGTCTGTGTCAGATCCTGAATTTAAAATTTCCACTGAAGTCACGGGTAAGAGACAAGTGGAACCAAGATCTAGGCCATTTGCTTTTTGAAGTTTGCAAAGACTGCTAAATTTTGCCAGTGGTAGTTCACTCTTTGCAACATAGTACGCTGTTATAAACAGATTTTTCAGGTTTATTTTTAGTATGTTATTTGCAATTGGTGTTTGTTCTGGGAAAGATATTGCAGACTGAGCAATAATGCATTTCTTGCATTTCTCATGGCTTCTAATGGGGGCCTTTTTTTAAATGACTGGTCCCAGTAACAAAGGCGCTTGTCGACTCAGAAATCGAGAGAAAACCAACAACACACCCGGCAGAACATTATGTTATTTACACTGGTGCACATAAGTGGTCCGCAGGTGCGCATTCGCTGTCAAAATAAAAGACGCGCACCAGATAAGAAGTTGCAACGCGCGTTTGCGTCCATATAAAAAGCACTGTTTTTGTCCGCTAGAGTGGGATTTTCACGGCACATTCCGCACCACATCTCTGTGCGTTCATCATTTGTTTGAAGCCAGATCACCTCCTGCAACCACTTTTCCAAGAATACGCGCTTCTTTTGTGGTTCGGACTCCTTCTGACATTTCTTTGGAGGTGGAGGAACACCAAAGTAATTGCTTAAAGGAGCTTCTTCGACATCTTTAAGAGTTTTAAACAAATGTCTGTCCTCCTCCAGAAAATCTTATGTATGCAAACACGTGTTGCAACTTCTTATCTTGTGCGCGTTTTTTTTTCTTTTTTCTTTTTTTTTTCTTTGACAGTGAATGCGCACCTGCGGACCACTTATGTGCAGCCCTGGTTATTTAGCTCATCATATTGCAGCCACAGAGATTCTTTTGTCCATGAAACCATAAAGCTGCACTTTCTTTTTGCCTTATAGTCTGATTTGTCATAACTTTTCCGTTTTGTGGTAAGCTTTTCTTTGGCTGTCACTTCTTCACCCTGACCTGTCTTATTTGGCTCAGCAGAACTAAAATATATATCCTGCTGCTTTTACACACACACACATAACCGTCAGCGATTCTCTGCGCGATCAACCTCTCATATGTTTAAGCTTGCTGCAGGAAATTTCACTTGTCATGTTTGCATAGTAAGCTAACGATTGATAAGACGATGTCAGAGGAATTGGTGCGCAAATTATCATCACTCAGTGCTGTCGCTCTCTATACACAGTTCACACGATTGCAAAGTGAAAGCAAAAAACAAGCGCAAATTCAAACGCGATTTCAATATGTCACATGTTGACGGTGGCTCACCGATGCCAATGACATAATTACCCAGCTACATTTCCGAAAGAATGCAAAAGCATTGACATATATTTTTCCTTCCTACAATAGCCCGACGGGCAGGGCAGAGATAGATTTTGGTAGCCCGACTGGAAAAATCGCTAGCCCCGGGACGTCGGGCTAGCGATTTTGCGAGCCCTGTTGTGGAAAAAGGTTCAGTGACAAACAGTACCGAAATATTCACCTACGGATTTACACTGGAAATTATGTTTCCTGCTGTGATCAGTGTGGGAAACTGTTTACAACAGATGCACAGTTACAACGACACATGTTTAGCCACTCTGAGGAGAGACCTTACAAAAGTGAACTGTGTGAGAAGACTTTTAAAGTTCCACATCACCTGAAAAAAACACCAACAGATCCACACCAGAAATTAACTCTACAAGTGCAGTTACTGTGAGGATGTATTGATTTTTTTTATCTTGTAATTTTAACCTGATTGTTTGGAACAGGTCTGATCAATAAACTTATGGAGTTATACTGAATGAACAGTTTGGAAAAATGAAGAGTCATTTTCGCTTGGTAAGCTGAGTGTTTTAATGTAAACAGTAAAACGTAGTTGGACATTGGCAGAGATCACTTACGCTGTCACTGTTTAGAAGCAGAGCAACACAGATGGATCCAGTTCTCAACCCTGTCGTCACTGTAGTGTAGTCACCTCCAATCATCAACGGGACCTTAAACCACGTCAACGTAGACACACTGGGCCCTATTTCAGGAAGCCGGTTTAGAAAACTCAGAGTGAAAAACGATACTCAGGGTTGAGTAACCCTGAACTGTCCAACTCGGAATATTCTGTTTCAGAAAGGCTGATAACAAGTAGTTCAATCAACGCGGAGTTGCTTTAACCCCAAGTTAAGCGCGCACACGAGGATACATAAAGCCCTGATTAGTGGAGCACAGATTAAGCGAGTCACCATGGAGACGGAGGGAAAGAAGGCGCGGTCAATGTATTTTACAGCGCTTGAGGCTGAAATTCTGATGGCAGCATATGCTGATAACATGCAAATTTTGCAGGAAAAAAGTAACACAGCCTCAGCTGCAAAAGAAAGGGAGCATGCATGGCAAAACATAGCTGACAGTCAATGCGTGAGTGTTAATTTAAACATTGATCTAGGGATTTCCACCCATTTAACACGTTATTTATTATATTTCATTTTTTATTTTATTTCGTGATGTGATGTGAGCGCAGGTGCAACCCAACAGGCCCCAAACGTTCCTGGCAACAAGTAAAAATGAAATATAAAAATATAGTCCAAACAGGTAAGGTGAAATTGTATTATGAGCCATAGTGCTTGATCTGTTTGTCCTATGTAAATCAATTGCAGTTAGAGGCTACATTAATTTCCCGCTCTAATCACTCTCTCCCGGCGGAGAGCTCTGCGGAGAATTTGGGCTTCAACATCTACTGGCTCTTCAAGGAAGGGGCACGCCATGTCTGACCTACAGTCAGGTTTCCGACAAAGAGGCGGAGAAAGTCAGGGTTAGTTGAAGTAAACCTGCTAGGGGGCAGGTTAGCTTCACGGAGTGTGTCGTCATAGTAACTCACTCAGGATTAATCTAAACTCGCTTTGTGAAACCGAAAACCCAGAGTTTTCGTTAACTCAGGGTATACTTACTCAGAGTTTGCACTAAACCGGCTTACTGAAATAGGGCCCTGGAGACAAAATGAACTACTGCAAAGAATGTGGGAGAGGCTTCCACACACCAAGTACATTAAAAATACATGAACTCTTCCACAGTGGGGTCAAACAGCACATCTGTGACTAGTGTGGGTCATCCTTCACCACTGCACGTGAGCTTAACGAACAAGAATTAGCAAATCCACACAGGAGAGACACCATACAAGTGCAGACACTGTGACAAAAACTTCTCACAATCAGGTCATCGTAACAAACATGATTGTACACACATGGAAGCGAACTTCAGCTCTGACCAGTGTGACAAGAGCTTCAGGAATCTCAGTTCATACTCCAAACAAACGATTCCACGCTGTAAATAAACTGTTTCACTGTTACCAATGTGCCAAAACATACACTTCATTATCTGCTCTGTGCAAACATCAGCCTGATCATGCATGGGTCCGTTCTTTGTACCTCGCCAAGTAAGTTAGCTGGATTTGATTGTTGACAATTTTGCGTGATCTTGGATCGTTCAGTTCTCCGAAGCTCATCCGGGACTTGCTGTCATAGCAACAGATCCGTAAGCGTAAACCTGCTTGGGAGCAGGCTTACTTTATGTAAACAGGATTAGATTGCGGCCACTCAGGTATGTCCGCTTCATTTATACGAAAGCAACAGCGATATTTTATCACTATATTTCCATAAATAAATATTATCAATGTAACTAAAGATAATGCAGTATTTGATTCTTTTATTGATTTCATACAGATACATACAGGTCATTTCCTAAAAAAAGGGAAATGTACTATTGACATTCTATTACATGTATTTGATTATTTCAGATGTAATTCATATTTTAGAGTAGTAATAGTAAATTACTTCGTGTAATCAAGATGAGAGACCACAGCTATAAAAGTGAAGGTGGATTTGGGAAGTCTGTCGCAGCCATGTCCTGTCCGTTTGTACACGAGCAACCCATTGCGGAAGGTGCAAGATTGATAAGGAGAGTTTTCAGAATTCAGCGTATACTGCGTGATAGACAGGATCCTTTAGCTCAGCGCGACAGTGTGCTCATAGAGAGATATCGATTTTCCCGTGAGGGTATTATTCACTTAACCAACTTGTTGACGAGAGGGTGCAGGACCACCACCTGTCTTTTTTTGCTCTGCCCTTTTCTTGGTTACACAGCTGTAGCAACTCCACCAGTGTGTGAATGTGAGAGTGAATGAATAGTGGCATTGTAAAGCGCTTTGGGTGCCTTGAAAAGCGCTATATAAATCCAATCCATTATTATTATTATTATTATTAATAAATTACTTACGAGTTTAATTTGTCAGCAACTTTCGTCCAGCCCTCTCTCCTTGCTTTTGCAGCCTTTGCAGTGTTCCCTTGCGTTTTAATTAAACCCTGAAACTCCTGAAATCCCTCAATCAGGAGTTCTTGCTCTGCTGCCGAAAAATACCGAGCGTGCTCCTTCGACATTTTCGCCGACCAATCAAAGGGTTGCAGATCAATGTTTCTACTATCGATGCGTAGCCCCTGTTGGGCCACCCAGTGATCTCACATTACTTCATCCAGCTGTACTAATCGTCAACAACAGGTGTGTTTGGAGACCCGGAATAGCGAGCTCAAAGTTGGCGCGATGATTTGAACTTGGATGTGTCATTTGATCTTGGATGTAGTAAGCGAGGTAGGGATGGGTATCGAAACCCGGTTCTTGTTGAGAACCGGTTCCCACTGTTTCAATTCCTTGGAATTGTTTGCCATTTTTGCAATCGATTCTCTTAGCGATTCCAGTCGCCCCGAATGATGTCACCACGTTGCGGAGCGTCATTTACCTGGCAGGAAACACGGCGGTTCAAACGCTCAAAAGTTTGGTTATACTTTACGAGAACGGATGACAACAGGGCAACTTGCAATACTTGCAAAGTAGATATTTCATTTAAGGGAGGAAACACTACGAATATGCAAAAGCATTTACTCACAAAACACGTGATAACCTGAAATGAATGTCATGTTTTTAATTCCGCTCTCCGGACTCGTGAATCTCAACCCAGCAGCAGCGGTAACGTTTGCACGTCCTGTCCCGTTAATGCGGCAGGTAAATAATCAACAGTGCATATTATGTTAGCGCGATCTGCCTTATTGCAAAACCTGCCATTACTGTGCGCTGCATTTAGGTGACCATGATGAGAGAGACAGACAGATTCTGGCTCAGATGCTGGCAGTTCTCACTGCAGTCTACCGGTAGCATCTCCTTTCAGGCCAGGATAGACGAATGTCACCAAGCAGTGACTAAGTTTGTGGTAAAAGGCTTGCACCTTGCACAGCAGATGCCCCCAATTTTCGGTAAGTGAATGTGTTTAATTGTAGGCAGGGACATTACTGGATATTCTTGTGTAATTGCTACATAATAATTTATGTTATACTTTGTTATTGCTACAGAAGAATATTTTTTTTATTATTCTACATTTACAATTTTTTTTTTCCTGGGACCCTGTGACACCCCATTGAAGAGCCGTAGGCTGGATCTCTTAACCCTTTAAGACCTACCATAGAACCAAGTCCGCCAGAGCTTATATTATATTTTTACATGCTGTGGAGCCATTTTTGGGAGCATTTCAAGTTGCTATACATCAATACAACCATTATAGCCCAAATTTTAATAATATGTATGCATTAAGTGCATAGTAATTACATAAATTGCAAAAAAAGTGCAATAAACTACAAAAAAATTGAAAATCGTTTTTGATTTTTTAACATATATTTCTAGTTAGAGAAATTTAAGAGGCTTATCCCTCAAAACTGTAAATACAAAAAAGTTGCACAAACTAGTTTCCCACCACAGAAAACTTATTTTGAGTGTCTTCATAGTTTTATTTTTGAAATACACCAATTTTCATATACTGCAAGAAAAACGAAAATAAATATTATAATGCAAATTTGCAAAATAACAGCATATGCATCAAAATAAACTATTTCCAGCAGTGCAATATGAGTCCTCAGCATCCCAGAAACGACACAGAAAGTCATAAAGTCAAACATAACTTTTAAAAACACCAGTATAGGCTCATGGTAAAAAACTACATTTCCGCAAAATGACGTCACTTCCGGTTTCGGCCATGTCATGGCGGACATGCGACAGTTCACGCTGATGGACGTAGGAAGTGTTACAAACAGCTGATCGGATCGGCGAAGCGTGTTTCTGGAATATTATGTTTTTGTTGCTGCAAGCGCTTTTTATGCAATTTTTGCAAAGCTATATGTGGAAGGAAACTGTGACCTAGGACAAGCTGATGGCATAAGATGTAAGTACAACTCCTCCGGTTTCATATGCAAAAAAAAATTATTGTGCTAGCTTACGTGATTGCAGTGCTACCGGGATTTTAAAATAGTTACGCAAAATGGAGCGTGTCCGCTCCGATCGGCTTTAAAGGGTTAAGATCTCACTGCTGGGTTTGTAAGGCCATGTTACTCCTAAATTTCTATCTTGTTCAAAGAGAAGATATAAAACAAAGTTCTAAGCTAGCTTAGTGTTCTCCTTTTTAAAAAAAAAAAAGAATCAATAAGAGAATCGATAAAGAATCAAATTGTTAAACAGAATCGAAAATGGAATCGGAATCGTGAAAATCTTATCAATACCCATCCTTAAAGCGAGGTACGAAGAACGGACCCCTGGACTGAAATCACTGAATCACAATGAATCTGAAGAGAGAGAAAGATCCTCTTCTGGCTTCAGGGTTGGACTTAAAAACCTTGAGATCAGGCTCCACAGAGTTCAGATGGAATCTCCTGTAAAGAGTGTCAGCTGATGTCACATTTGGATCTGATGAGGTAGCTCTGATTTCTGGACCTGCAGTGAATAATCCTGAATGTTACATTTAGGAAGCTGCATGTATAGATATGTACATCTATACATGCAGCTTCTCTGTCACTGTCACTACATGCAGGGCGATCAAAATTACTGATATGGATATATATATCAATTTCTTTCATTTGAACTTTCTTAGTTTTTCCAAAATTAACTTCTTTTTGTTAAAATGTATTCATTTCAAAGAAATGTTAAATGTTAAAAACGGCAGCACACATAAGGACCCTTTTGTTAATTCAAATTCTATTAAACATCTATTTTTGGCTCCTCCTTTCACTTTAGTGTATTTACTGTATCGTTGAAGTCCACATGTTGTTTTAATGAATTAATTTTGATCCACATGTTCTGCAGCTGTTTTCTTGTTAATTTGAAGTTTGCATTATGAAATCCTGATAATGTTAAAGCGTTAGTTATATTTTATGAACTCTGTGTAAAGTTTGTCTTATTAAACAGTTTGGTGTGAAAAATAAAGAAATGGTCTCAGAACAAGAAGTTTGAGCCCTGATTTCAGATTCAAACTAATTTTTCAGTGGTACATGTGGAGGTTTCTCAGGGGAGGAGACTTGGCTGTTCTCCACTCACACTGGCTGAAATGGTGAAAATGCTGTTATCATAGGATGAAATGAGGATTTGTTCCTCATTAACGAGTTGGGGGCACAAAAAATACTTTTCTTTCTTATTCTCATTTAAAATATCTAGCTTTTATTAAATAATTATCTGAATCTTGCGAACAAAGTTTTTATCTGACGTAAAATGTATAGAAATCATACATATACCAATAAGACAGTGTACATCACTGTCACAACAGCATTTGTTTTCATTCAAAGGCTTTTTGGCTTTAATACCTGGTGGGCCGGTCTCTAGTCAAAATGCCCGATTTTTTTGTCCCAGTCCAGCAGTGTCACCATGCCAGCTGACTGTATGTCATCATCAGCCAGTGTTGTTCTTAGTGGTTAAAATCTCATTCTAATAAGAGTTAAAAGCGCATTCGGTTTTTAGGTTTACAGGGTTACTGAATTATGGTTAACGGTTGGTAGAATTTTTTTTTAACATTATCTGCCAATTACATCTGCCACCCTTCTCCAAATCTGTGCCCTTACCTGGCCCCCCCCAACAAAAATTTTCTAGACACGCACACACCACTGCTTGGTGGGTATGCAAGTGAAGAGAGAGACTACATCAAAGGACACCATGGTTTCATCTGGATCCAAGGTAAGTTTCTGGACCTTGTCGGTGAGTTCTTGATGTGGTGTGCGGTGTTTCCCACGAGAGGTGCAAGGATGGTAGCAAGTAGTGGTGGGCTGGTGGGGGTTGTTAAGTTGTTTACATATTAATTATATATATCCATCCATCCATCTTCATCCGCTTTATCCGGGGCCGGGTCGCGGGGGCAGCAGCCTAAGCAAAGAGGCCCAGACCTCCCTCTCCTCAGCCACCTCCTCCAGCTTATCCGGGGGAATACCAAGGCGTTCCCAGGCCAGCCGAGAGATATAATCTCTCCAGCGTGTCCTGGGTCTGCCCCGGGGCCTCCTCCCGGTGGGACATGCCTGGAACACCTCACCCAGGAGGCGCCCAGGGGGCATCCTTGTCAGATGCCCGAACCACCTCAGCTGGCTCCTTTCGAAAATATTATATATATTTTATATATTTTTTTTTGTTGTTGAGAATTTTAATTGTAATTTTTGTATTATAGTTTATCAACAGTATTTGTTTTAATTTGTTTACTGGTTTGCGTGCACTTAAGATTTAAAAAAAAAAAAAAAAAAGATCGCCACCAGGGCAGACTCGATGGCATTTTCATGCTTCGCAGCATCATTTATTCTTACAATAATCACACGGTTGCTGTAACAGTACTTTCAACGGCTTCAGCTCTCCCACTGGCAGCCGTACACATCACCACCACCAACCCTGCAGCGGCATCGCAGAACACACCCTGCCACATACCCCCCTCGCCCGCTTCACCTCACCTCGCGAGCAGGCGAGGGAATCGACCCAGACCATCGACGCCCCATGCCCCAGCCCAGCGACAGGGAAGTGTCCACTCTGGCGGTCGCCCGCGCCTCCAGCGGAAGCCCCGGAGCTGGCCTGATGGCCACCCATATGGCAAGCAGCAGCGGCGCAGTAGGCGTGGAAGTGAGCTGGGGCTCACAGGCAGCTATGCAGATGGCCGGCACACAGGACTGTGCAGCCTGCGTGCCAAAGTGGACAGCATGCACCCCCGCACACCTCGACCTCCGTCTCTCCGCCTCCGGCTCGCCCCAAGCTGTGCGCTGTCCACCCTTACAGTGATCACACGGTTGCTGTAACAGTAGCCTACATTCAACGGCTGCAACCCTCCTGCTGCCAGCTGTACACATCAACACCAAAAACAACAACAGCACAAGCAGCGCACAGGTTTTAAGCCGGCGAGGCATCATTGTAGATGCCGTGAAGGTGAGTCCATCTCATCTGCAGCGGCATCGCAGACCACGAGCCGCAACAATGATAAAACATTTTTTATTTAATTATAAATAAATAATTTCTCCTAATTATGTCCTGGGTTTTAACTAATTAATTATACCAAAGGAAACATCACACAAACACTTAAGGTCATGAAAATTAATTGCGATTTAGCAATTCAATGAGGCATCCACCTTATTTATTGAAAAGTATCGTATCAGTATTGGTATCAGCGATACTGGCCCGAATTTACTTGGTATCGGATTGATACCAAAATATGCAGTATCGCACACCACTAGTTTTTGGGAGTTCCCTTTCAGTCGATTCACTCGGTACAACACGTAAGCATGGGATATCACGCCCTCGCGTGTCCTGGCTGAAGAAACCTTTAATCACGCCTTTAAGGCAGATGACGTGTGATGACGCGCGCACGGCCCCGCCTGCACATATAGCCGCTGTCATCACAGTCATCCCTCAGTTCTTATGCTCTTCACCTCGCTGAGAACACCTCTGCTGAATTGGTCTAGCTAGCTGCTGCTAGTTAGCTCCATTGTCTGCCGACTTGAACTTAGCTTAACTGCCCCTGTTGGTGTTAGCCTCCACCGCACAATTGGTGTGTAGGCTGCCTGCGGAGCGCTAATTTCAAGTTTTCCCGTGCAGTGTTTTGCTTTGCATTTTGGAATGTACTCCAAACCGAAGCGAGCAAAGCAGAAATCTTCTGTTCGCCCCTGTCTTAAGGGATGCGGTTTCTCTTTGCACGACAGCGACCAGCACGATGCCTGCCCTGTCTGCCTGGGGATCGTCCACGCTAGGAGAGCATTGACGGAGCCTGAAGCCTGTGCGTTTTGTCGCCAGCTCCGGCGGTCAACCCTGGAAAGACGGGTGACGTTTGTGGAAAAAGTGCTGGGACGCTCGGCTGTCGCACAGCATGACCCTCTCCTTCCGAGTCTGGAGCCCCGGCTTCGTCCGAGTCCGAAGACGAGGATTTTCCGGTCGATGTCCCCGCAATTAGCTGGGCTGACCACATGGAATATGTTGATGGGTTAGCCAATGACGAGCCGGAACCATGCAGGAGCGCATGTCCCCAGGACAATGATGACGTGCTGGACATCGGCCTGGACATTCATGATTTGTCGGAGGATGAGCAGCAGAGTTCATTGTCAGCCCAATGTACCGCCGCTGCTGTGCCGGTCGGCCACGGTGACACCTCTCTTTTCTCCCTGTTTCGCTGTGCTGCTGAGAAGCTGCAGGTGGACTGGCCCTCTCCTCCACCAGCTCAGAAGCCGTCATGGTTCGCGGGGTTTTTCCTCCCACCGGAGCCCGCAACGGCCAAAAACTGCCTTCCCATGTTCCCAGACTTTCTCTGCGAGCTAACAGCATCATGGGACATACCTCTGTCTACCCGCGTCACTGTGCCCGGCTATGGACAGTACGTGGAGTTGGACGGTGCCAAGGGGGCTGGCTTAGCTAACCCACCCCCTATGGAGCCGTCTCTGGCTGCTTATCTGGCCCCGTCCCATAACCATGGTGTCGGCGGCCCCGCAGCTCTGCCTTCCAAGCAGATTCTCTGCTTCGCAGCTGGAGAGGATTTATCGGGCTCAGGCCGGCACTGCTCGCGCCATGAGCTCCGTCACCATGCTCCAGACATACCAGGCATCGTGCCTGGTGGAGCTCGGATCGCTGGTTCCTGATGACAGCCCGCTGGCACCTCTTCTTAACGAGGTCAGAGTCGCCACAGATTACATCCTCCGTGCGTCTCAAATACGCACTGCCCCCTGTTCTTCTCCATAATTGACCACGATGCACCCTTGGGCATGGACGCGCTAGCGCACCAATGGCCAGACGTGCTCCTGTATGCATTTCCCCCAGTGGAAATGATATCCCCAGTTCTAGAGAGAGTGCGTCGGCATTCCCACGCTCTCTGATTCTAGTGGCCCCTTGGTGGCCCACAAGGTCGTGGTATGCAGAGATAATCAGCCTGCTAGCGGCGAGTCCTTGGCAACTTCCTCTCTGCAGGGATCTCCTCTCTCAGGCGGGAGGAGAAGTGTTTCATCCGCTCCCAGATCTGTGGCGCCTTCATGCTTACCTGCTGAGAGGTTAAACTTGATTGCTAAGGGTTTGCTACCTAGTGTGATAGTGACAATTCAGAGCGCTAGGGCCTCATCTACTAGAGGCTTGTACGCTTACAAATGGCGAGCCTTCGAGCAATGGTGCCAGGACCGCCACATTCTCCCATTTCAGTGCTCCATTGTGGATGTTTTGAAATTCCTGCTGGAGCTGCTGGATAAGGGCCTTTCATTTTCGACAATTAAGGTTTATTTAGCAGCCTAGCCAGTCTCCAGACCTCAACCCCATAGAAAATCTGTGGCGGGAGTTGAAAGTCCGTGTTGCTCGGCGACAGCCCCAAAACATCACTGCTCTCGAGAAGATCTGCATGGAGGAATGGGCCAAAATACCAGCTACTGTGTGTGCAAACCTGGTAAAGACCTATAGTAAACGTTTGACCTCTGTTATTGCCAACAAAGGTTATGTTACAAAGTATTGAGTTGTATTTTTGTTATTGACCAAATACTTATTTTCCACCCTGATTTATGAATAAATTCTTTACAAATCCTACCATGTGGATTCATGGATTTTTTTTCACATTCTTTCTCTGAGTGTTGAAGTGTACCTCTGGTGCAAATTACTGACCTCTGTCATCATTTTAAGTGTGAGAACTTGCACAATCGGTGGCTGACTAAATACTTTTTTGCCCCACTGTATCTGCTTGTCATATTGGCTTTGACGGGGTGACACACTAGGTGCACATCCCCAAGCCATACGTTTTCTGAAAGGAGTTCGCCGGCTGAGGCCCGTGCTTATGTCCAGTGTCCCTGCTTGGGACTTGTATTTGGTGCTGGAGGCCCTTTGTAGCCCCTCGTTTGAACCCATTGAGTCTGTGGATATTAAATTTCTTTCATATAAGACTGCATTACTTCTCGCTTTGGCTTCGGCAAAGTGAGTGGGTGACCTTCATGCGCTCTCTGTGCATCCCTCCTGCACACAGTTCTCTTCTGATGGCCACAAGGTCGTATTGCGTCTAAATGCTGCCTATTTTTCCAAGATCATGCCTTCATCTTCTAGCTCAATGGAGTTTGAGTTGCTGAGCTTTTGCTCCCCTCCTTTTGCATCTGAGGAGCAGAGGAGGATGCATTCTCTTTGTCCAGTGCGTGTGCTACGCACCTACATTGAGCGCACTCAGAATGTGCATTTATGTGACCAGCTGTTTGTCTGCTTCGCTGATCCAAATAGAGGTAGAGCTCTGTCCAAATGGAGGCTGTCCCACTGGATTATAGAAGCTATCTCACTGGCATACAGCACCGGTGGTCTTGCTTTGCCCCACGGGGTCAGAGCTCATTCCACCAGGGGGATGGCAACCTCATGGGCTCTTTTTAAAGGGGTGCCTGTAGCTGATATTTGTGCGGCAGCTAGTTGGGCATCAACGCACACTTTTGTGCAGTTTTATCGGTTGGATGCTACAGCCCCTTCGGTGGCTCATGCTGTCCTTTCTGCTGGGTCTACCACTCACTAAGGATGTGGTGGTCCGATTCCGGTTCGGTGGCTGCTCTGTGGGGCGTGTATATATGTCCCATACTTATGTGTTGTACCGAGTGAATCGACTGAAAGGGAACGAATAATTATGTCTATAACTTCTGTTCCCTGAAGGAGAGGAATGAGGTACAACACAAGGTGGCCCCACTGAGCAGTTTGGCTTGGTGAAGAACTGAGGGATGACTGTGATGACAGCGGCTATATGTGCAGGCAGGGCCGTGCGCGTGTCATCACACGTCATCTGCCTTAAAGGCGTGATTAAAGGTTTCTTCAGCCAGGACACGCGAGGGCGTGATATCCCATGCTTATGTGTTGTACCTCGTTCCTCTCCTTCAGGGAACAGAAGTTATAGACATAACTGTTCGATTTGGAGTCAGCGGAGCGGGGGGCTGGCTTACTGGGATTAAGCCCGGGTCCTTTTTTCAGAAGCATGGAGTCTTTTGGAGTGTAATTTGTTAGTTAGATGCCTGACTGACAACTGTATAAAACAAAAACAACACACAAAGCACAGAGCACACCGTCGTAAATTCCCCCTAATTTTGGTATGATCCGAGCTCAGGCACTAGGCGAATGAGCACAGCACCCATGTGAGTGAGGGGGGAGAAGGTGCTGCCTGCCAGTTTGCTGCCAACAGAGGAGAGCTTAAGTTTGACCAGGTACCAAAGTAAATCATTCGTACTGTACAAATAATGTAAATATGACGGTGTATCACAAAAGATTGATATCAAACTGATCACTTGGTTGCGTTACTTGCTCTTCGAGTGAATCAACAAATGGATAAATAAAAAGCCCAACGACAAAGCTGATTTTTTTAGAATCTTAGCTTACATTTCATATTTACAGTTTTTATCCTCCACGGCTAAACAAACTCTCTAAATCGGTTTCAATTGTGTACTGATGTGCACAACAATGGACATAAGGAGCTTCTTTCAAAGAAACAACTCAGGTACATATTATTTTATATATTATGCTTTGTATGTTGTTCAGTATATCTATGCAAAACAAGAGGAATTTCAATACACAGTGGTATATTCACAGTTGAAACCAGTTGTCTATATACACTTTAGGGGGAAAACATAAAAACTATTTTTTTTTTTTTACTGTTAAGCATCAATTTAGAGTAAACTTGCTTTGTTCTGGATAAATAAATGTTGAAATATCTTTTGAATTAGTTAAATGTCAGAATAAAAAGAGGGAGCTGTCTATTTTAATCACTTACATCAAATTTAGGAGTACATATACACTAAGTTTATTGTTAATTAATAAGAAAACTCCAGACGATTCCATTCTGAGCTGAAGAAGCTTCTGATAGGTTAGTAGAGTCCATATGAGTAAATTGGTGGCACACCTGTGGACGCATATTAGCCAAAACACAGAGCCTGTTTCTGTGACGTGGGACAAATCGAGAGATATCAACCAAAACACCTGGAAAAGAATTGTGGAGCTCCATAAGTGTGGCCCAGTTTTGAATACAAAATACAAAAGTTAACAAATATGTTTTTTATATTTATCAATCTAAAAAAATAAACATTTAGTCTGATTTGATGTTACAATTAAAAAAGTGTTTGTGTTTTTATCTGAAGAGTATGTAAATATCTGGTTTCCACTGTATATTTGATGATGTTGGTGTTTGGCTTGATTGTCAGCACAAAGAGGGAGAGAGAGGAGAATGAGGACAGAACAGAGATGGAACAAGAGCAGGTGAGACACACATGTTAGTCAAATGGTTGTTTGCCAAAACTCATCAGAACATGTATCTAGTACCTAGTGTAACTTTTTAGATACCATTTGTTATTTTTCAAATTCTATATTTATTAAGTTATGCAGGCTTATAAAGGCTAAATAATTATATAAACTTTTCTGAATCTAAATAGTGTACTTTGGTAGAATTAAAAAATAAGTGTAGTGCAGGTCTATGATGATTTTTAGTGCTACTATCATCTAGTTTTGATTCTGGTTCTCTTTTGGTTAAGTCCTCAGTAGTCCTGATTTTGAACTGTTGTAGTCCTGTTTTAATTCCAGATCAGTTCTGGGTTTGGTTGAATTGGGGTTTAGTCACTGTGTCTTGATACAGCCCAATTAAAAACTAGTTTAAGGTGATATTTATTTTTTCCTATATGAAGTCATTCTTTTTTGAACAAAACTCAAAACAGAGCCTTATAATCTTTCAGTCATTTCTACCCTCACTTGATTTCCTTTCGCTACTCAGCTCTCACACAGTGGCTCAGTTATGCTCCAATCCCTCCATATTGTGGCCAATCACATGCGAGGATATAGGATAATATCATTATGTGAAAAACAGAGAGGGTGAGAGACGCGACGGACGCGCCTAGTCTCGGATTAGGCGGTCTTGACTACAAGTCTAGCACAACCTCACGTGTCTGAATTTACAGTTATGTTTTGGTATATATCACCTTGTCTTTGTCTTGAAGTGGTCATGTGATTGGCTTACCACGACTACTTTATTCTTCCTCAGTCAAACAGCAGCACTCATGAGATTGTTTTGCCCCCTTAGCTCCAGGTGTTGTGCTAGAAAGTGATCGGGAGGGCGCGCAGCTGCTTAAGGCCTTGTGAATTGTTTCTTGTTTCCTGTTTTATTGTGAAGGTCCGTGTCTCATGTGAGTGAATTCAGTTTTGCTTCCCCTGTCTCCTCTTGTCAATTACTTCCAGCTGTGTTCCCCACCTGTGTGTAATCTCCCTGTGTTCTTCTGTGTGTATTCAACTCGTGTCTACTCATGTACTAGTTGCTGTTCTGTCTGTAAGTCTCCTGTGTATTCTCTGTGTTTTCCCTGCCATCCACCTTCTTATGCATCTGCTCACCTTCCTTCATGTTTGCTGTTTAGTAGTGATGGGTAGCTGAGGCCTTGTGAACCGTTTCAGCACATTCCCCAAACTGTATTGATACTGTGTCGACACAGCGTTGCTGTTTTTCTTCATACTGACACCTGCTGGACCTTAAATGTCACTGCTGGCAACTTTCTTGAGACTCACAACAGACACTGATTCAAATACCTAGCCATACTTGTATACACTCTAAGGTATTGTACTTTCCATGGAATCATTTTATATCTTTTATATTTCAAATTTTATAGACATCTTTAAAATATATTGTGAATGACATTAAGTGAAAATTAAAATAAAAGTATTGTGAATGTAATATTACCCATTTAAATGTAATTGACTCAGAATCTATTATAAATTTTTATTCAGAAAAATAAGTTTATCCAATGTTTTTGCATTCAGTCTATTGCTGTTTTTTTTTTTTTTTTTACACTATTTCCCCATCTGTGCCTGTGAGCTCAAGCTCACAGGCACAGATGAAGCTGGGGTACACAAACTGTAAAGCCAGGTGGAAAAGGTTGGAATAAGATGTTTTGCAGCACGTTAAAGGATAATGCTGAACTTGCCTGGAACAGGTGACTGCTCTGATGAAGGCCTAGGCTGTGGCTCAGATGTTGTGTGGGCAATTACTGCAGCACACTCCATTTTCAGGTGCCTCACTACACTTGGAGGAACTACAAAATCCGAGTGTTTTAAATCTTGGGTCTAAAAGTGTTGAGAGGGTCAACACACTTAATGACTCCAGATTAGAAGCAGTGTCTGTGACACGACGCCTAAGTTGGTCATGGAGATGGGTGGCTGCTTGTGTGTGGAGATGTAAAGAGTTCTTCTTTCTCATCATGTAGCCGTGACAGCATCTGATATGTGCTGTTCCAACATGTTGGTACCTCGTTGATAAGTTTGAAGATGGGCCGTCCCATCTGCTGCTGCCCTTGAGCAAGCTTTTCTTTGGCTGTAGTGCTTGATCTGAAGAATGATACGATTTGTCTCTTATGGATGAAAGTTCAGGGATTTGATCACATGATTTTTTGACTAATAAATTGAGTTTGTGTGCAATGCAAACTGAATGTCGAATTTGGAGAGTTCTTGTTGCTGCAGTCATGTTTGGTGCTGCATTGGTAACAAGACACCTTACCTTATTTGTGATCCTCCATCATGCCCGTTTTGAATTGGGCCAAATCGCCTGCAGTGTGACTTTGTGGAAAGTGTTTTACACCCAACACAGATGTACACAGCTGCATATTCTCATTAATGTAGTGACAGGTAAGAGCCAAATAAGCCTCACAGGCACAATACTAAAGGGTTGGCAGTCCTTTATAATAAAATTCAGGACTGCCTGGTTCACAACAGTCTTCCTAGATGCTTGATTTTAAAATGATAAAACACATATTAATAAAAAAAAAAAATGATGATAAAGCTGCTCAATGTCTATATAGGCCTACCTCTGTTCATTCTCGGTGTGTTTGTCTCCTCATTTTCATGTTTGGCTCTGTAATGCCTAAACACTGAGGAGGTGCTTTTGTTTGTGTAAGAAAGCAGAACAGATGTGACATTTAACCTGCATAAAATGAAATAAATAATTCACACTGCAAGTCACATTGCTGTTTTTCCTATTCTAATAGGTTACACTGAAACAAAGGCAGACAAACAGTTACATTATTTGCAGTTAAAAGATCGAAATGATCCCACACAGCAGAAACAGAGATTTGTATTTTTTTTAACTTTGCGAGAGTAATTTTGTTTTTTGTTTTTTTGGTGGTGACTCATTCCGTTAACAAATGCAGATGCGGTATCTTTTAAACACAGTTTGGCGCCTTGGCAATGAGTGATACAGCAGCTGTATCGATCACGTGACTTTTTCTTAAAGCGACACACGCACCGATACAGGCATCGCTAGGTGAGCTTGATACATGCGCCGGTGCGTCAGTGTTGCTGGACCCATCACTACTGTTTAGTAGTTTAATTTTTCCCAGCTTAGATTATCTTTAGTTCTGTTTTGCCATTTTTCACCTTGTGCTTTACTTTACAATAAACCACTTTCATCTCAGTGAGTGCCTGCGCGTAGATCCTGATTAATTTTCTCCACACGGCTCATCCCCTTGGCCGTAAAAGGAAATCAGAATGTGCAGAGAATTAGTAAAGATGATAAAAGGGCAACTATGAAGAGTGGAGAAGTGCTTGGTCCAAACGACATACCTGTGGAGGTATGGAGGTGTGTAGGAGAGAGGGCGGTGGACTTTTTAAGCAGGTTGTTTTACTCTAACTTGGGCAGTGAGAGAACGCCTTAGGAATGAGGATGTGTACTGGTGCCAACTTTCAAGGGGAGGAAGAAACTGCTGACGAGGTGCCAAAACATGTGTAGTGTTTGTCTTATCTTCTGATGGTTCTTACTTTATCTTATAATTAAAATAACTATACTTGGGATGGGCAGGCGGTTGTTTTCATGTGTCTGTTCATTAGAAACAACAATGGTAAAACCATCATCTACCTCCGCTGACTTGTTTATTTCCCCACATAAACATTTCACATTAAGGACGGGTAGAGTTTGGTGTCATTAACATAACAGAGAAAATTGATATTAAATGTGTAGGAGAGATGACCAATTGGAAGTAGCCAGATAAGAAATGGCAGCGGTCCCTGAGGACACCAGTAGGAAGTGGAAATGGCTGGAATTAGACATTTTTGAGTTGAATTAACTGAGTGCAACTGAAGAGAGGACGAACTAGTTCAGGTGCGTGTCAGTAATATCAAGTAAGGTTTGTTATACCTGCATCATTTATATTGTTAAAACTCTAACTTTGATAACAGAGTTAATGGCATATTTCAACTCTGAAGCAAGTTTTCACATTTGATTTTGATTTTAATCCTCTGTAGACCGCTATCTTCAATCATGTTATCATTGTGAGTCTTAACCAAGTGGTGGATTAGCCTCCACGTCTGAAAAGCATAGAGTGGAGTGAAAAACAGAAAAGTCAGTGATGTACTAATGTAGCAAAAATAGGAAACATTAGAACTGTAAATGTTTTCTTCCTTGTCTGCAGATTAACAGTCCACAGGTTGGGTGCTCGCACTCTGATTCGTTCCCTGGAGATGAAGGAGAGAGAGCTCAGAGGACAGCAAGATGGAGGAGTGAAGGAGAAGGTGGTGCAGCTCAGTGTGCAATCAGGAGTGAGCAGTTCTTTCACTGCCTTCATTGCTGCCAACAAAGACAACGGAGAGGCAATCCACGGACCTCTGCACCGCAGACATATTCTACCACCCTGTGAGGTTTGTTTAAAGCAAAAAAAGCAATACTATGAAACTGTTAATAGCAGGATGTCAGAGTCAATAGAGAGGACTCAAAAGAGCAACTTCAAATCAAACTATTTATGTAGTAGGTGTTTCTTTGCCAATGTCTTTTCCCTGCATTAGAAAGTAATAAGCCAAGTGGAAGTACAACACACATCTATGCATTTCTATAAAAACTGACTCTCTCTCTCTCTCTCTCTCTCTCTCTCTCTCTCTCTCTCTCTCTCTCTCTCTCTCTCTCTCTCTCTCTCCTTAAAGTGATGGCTGTCCATTCTTCCTGTAAAAGGCGTGAATATAAACCTGAATGAATGGGAGTAGAAACTGTGTGTGTGCGCATGAAGACATGCTTGTGTCACTGAGATTTAACAGATTTTTGTACGTTCACGTAGCCAAGTGATAATCATATTTAATAATCATTGAATAGTAATAATGTTATTGAACAGGTTAAACATTTAGATATTACAAAAAGTTGCAAAAAAATAATACACACAGCTGTGAAGTCAGCTGCACATGAATAACATTAGTACAATGACAACTTTAATCAGAGTGAGTTCAGAAGATCCAAAAGTGAGACACTAAAAACAAGCTAATGAAAGCAAAAAGTGACTTTGAAAAATTTATTTCAAGGAATTAAAACACTGATAGGAAAAAACTAAACATGAGGAGAATGGCAATCCTGCAGCGACCAATCAAAGAAGACTGTAATGGCTGCATTGTAAAGAAAGCTGTTGGTTTTGTTTTTTTTTTTTCGTTTTTCTGAGATATGCAGAGTTTTAACGAACAATTTGAACACTATTATTCTTTTACATTATTTGTTCTCAACAGAGATGGGCAGTAATGCGTTACAAGTAACGTGTTACTGTAATCTGATTACAGGCACTTGCCCTGGTGGCCATTCTTTCAGTGGGCATTTCTCAACAACAACTACAAACACTAGTGAAGTGAATGGACATTTAATTAAAAAATGAAACATTTAATTCAATAATTAATGGCATATTTAATTAATTAATTTTGTCACCTCACTGTAGGGATGGGTACCGGTATCATGGCACCGGTTCTGACATAAACGGTAGTAACCAGACCGAAAAGCAGCGCACATTTCAGTGCTTTATTTCGGTGCTTTTTATCATCATCATCATCATCATCATCAACTTTATTTATAAAGCACTTTAAAACAACCACAGCTGACACAAAGTGCTGTACATTGGAACTGTAAAATAAAATTACATGAGATATAAATAAAAAACAAATAAAAGAAGAGTGAAATCATTAATTAAATAACTACTGCATTAAAAAAGAAACTAAGTCTCACTGAGGTTAAAAGCCAAGGAATAAAAGTGGGTTTTTATTCCTGAGATGTCACACACTTTGGATTCCAGCCAATCATTTTACATTTGCAAGCGTAGTAGGCGGGGCCAGGTACGTATGTTCTTTTAGAGCAGAGCTACAGATTAAAAATGCCCAAGGCGAAGCGGTCAAAAGTCTGGCTGTACTTCACAGCAAAATATGCAAACTCAGCAGCCTGCAACAAGTGCTTTAATCATATATATACATATATACGGTATATGACAAACACACTTTTATTAAAGAAAAAATATTTATAGCTTTCATCTCTCTTATATTGAATACTTTTATTGTTTTTATAACATTATTGTTATTATTTTATGACAGGATTATGATAAAGAGTAGCTCCACATTGAATTTTATTCAAGATGACCGGCTGATGGGGAAGAAAAGTAATTAAAGTGATTTTGGTTTTTGGTGCCAGACAGGCTGGTCTGAATATTTCATGAACTGCTGTGTGATTTCTGCTGTGACATTTAGATGTTAGGGTCAGAACTTAGCACAAAATGACATGGAAGCCTGGATCCATCCTGCCTTGTATCAACAGTTCATGCTGCTGTTGCTGATGTACTTTATATCACTGAGGACCATCTGAGCAGTTATTTAAATGCCGTTGCCTGTCTGAGTGTTGCTGCTGACCATCTCCACCCCTTTATGAACACAGTGCACCCACCTTCAGACAGATGTTTCTAGCAGGATAAAGTTCCATGTCCCAAAGTTTAAATCATCTCAAACTGGTATAATGAACATTAAAAGGAGTTCACTGAACTTAAATGGCCTCCACAGCCACCAGATCTCAAAAGAAGAGTGTCTGTAAAAGTCTGCAGCAACTGTGTGATGCTTTGCTATTTAACTCACTGACTTACTCATTACCCATCATGACTCATTACACTGCTGGGGTAATGTTTCTGCCATTTTCTGAATGTAATTTTACTAATTATTTTATTTTTAAGATTTAAGACTTTGCAGCTGTGGGTGTACAGTCTTCGCAGTCTCACATGAAAAGTTCTTAAAAACTTAAAGACTGGAAACAAAAAGATCAAAAAAGGAAAAGGTTCTTTGCTGTCCAGGGATGTCTGAGAAACAGAAGAGTTTATTCCACTTTGACAGTTATTATTATCATTATTATTATTATTATTATTATTAGATTTGATTCCTAAAAATATGAATATTTAGGGACCCTCTGCTCTACCTGACTGTAGCTTATAATAAAAAGCACTTAGATTGCTCAGTTAGAGTAGAAAAGTGTAACATAAATAAGAAACGTTCCATTTACCAGTTCGGCGTCACAGGTGTTGGTGAGTGAGCTGGATGAAGTAACTAACAGTGCAATGATTTCTGCTGGGCAGCTACACAAGTGTGCGTTCTATTACACAATGGCTACAAATAGAGTAAAGCCCTACCTTAAATCTGCTGATAACATTCACTGAACATATCCTCCTTCTCTAATTCTTTAAGGTCTTTATGCGTGTGCTTTCAGTCTTCACGTGTCAAGTAGTTGACACAGACAAACTCTGACATCCAGGAAATGCCAACAGCGAAGAAACAGCCGAACCAACAAATGAACAAATTCTTCCTTCTCTTATTTTTCAGTTCATGCATCCTTGATTTCTTTGCTCTCATTTCCTTGAACCTATCAGTGTATCTTAGCTCCTCCCACCAGAGAAGTGAGCAAGTGAAGCGAGAAAAACATGTAGAGCGGAGCTAAGAGGCTTTTAACAATATCAGACATCCTTGCTTTAGTCGTTTTAAAGCAATGCCAGTTAAATATAGCACATCCATCGTTTCGTTACAGCAGAGTATACTAAAGTATTTGGTTGGGTCCGTGTGATAAGTGAGACTTTTAAGTCTGTGCCAGAGACAGAATAATTCTCTCATCCAGGAAATACTGAATGCAATTTAACAGTTAAGTTAACACATAAACAAATTTTTTCCCCTCTTTTTCATTTTTTTTGGTTTCTACATCCTTGATTCCTTTGCTCTTATTTCCCCAATCATCAAATTGCAGCTCAGTCCCTCACACATGACAGGTGAGCAGACAAGGTGAAGAAGACATGAAGAGAAAGGAGCTAAGACAACATATATTCATGCTTCTGAGCCATTGAAGCAAAGTCAGTTAAAAATTATGTTTGGCACAGATGCTGCTGTCCATTGTTTTGTTGCAGCACACTCCTACATATTTACAAAGTCCTGTTTCCACTCCCTGTTTGTTATGTCTCTTTTATACATCCATCCATTCGCTTCCGCTTATCCTTTTCAGGGTCGCGGGGGGCGCTGGAGCCTATCCCAGCTGTCATAGGGCGAGAGGCGGGGTACACCCTGGACAGTTCGCCAGTCTGTCGCAGGGCTAACACACAAGGACAGACAACCATTCACACTCACATTCATTCACACCTAGTGGCAATTTGGATTATCCAATTAACCTATCCCCACAAGCTGCATGTCTTTGGATGGTGGGAGGAAGCCGGAGTACCTGGAGAGAACCCACGCAAACACGGGGAGAACATGCAAACTCCACACAGAAAGACCCCGGCCTGATGGTGGAATTGAACTCAGGACCTTCTTGCTGTGCGGCAACAGTGCTAACCACCGTGCCACCGTGCTGCCCCTCTTCTTTTATACATCATTAGTAAAAACACTTTGCTCAGGATATAGTAGATCCTCCAGATCTCCCCTTTCCTGATGCATTTTAGAGACTCAAACATGCTTCAAGACGAAGAAGAAGAAGAAAAGGGCAATGAACAGATAAATGAGGAAAAACCTAAGCTGTTGCAGTCCTGTTGTTCATACCTGTTTTAGACAGTAGGGTGAGCAGTTTAATCCTTCACCTGTATTTAGTAGGGGTGCAACGATACACAAAATTCACGGTTCGGTTCGGTTCGATACTTTGGTGTCACGGTTCGATATTTTTTCGATACAAAAAAATGTTCATGCCTTTTTAATTTGTCATTTATTAAAATTATAAATATATATTTTAACTCAAAAGTACAGTTTTTAAATTTAACCCTAACCCTTGTGCGTGTTTTTTATTTTGACAGCGAATGCGCACCTGCGGACCACTTATGTGCAGCCCTGGTTATTTAGCTCATCATATCGCAGCCACAGAAATTATTTTGTCCATGAAACCATAAAGCTGCACTTTCTTTTTGCCTTATAGTCTGATTTGTCATAACTTCTCCGTTTTGTGGTAAGCTTTTCTTTGGCTGTCACTTCTTCACCCTGACCTGTCTTATTTGGCTCAGCAGAACTAAAATATATATCCTGCTGCTTTTACACACGGACTCACATAAGCTCAGCGATTCTCTGCGCGATCAGCCTCTCACATGTTTAAGCTTGCTGCGGGAGATTTCACTTGTCATGTTTGCATAGTAAGCTAACGATTGATAAGACGATGTCAGAGGAATTGGTGCACAAATTATCATCACTCACAGATCAGTGCTGTCGCTCTCTATACACAGTTCGTGCGATTGCAAACTGAAAGCAAAAAACAAGCGCAAATTCAAACGTGATTTCAATATGTCACATATTGACAGTGGCTCACCGATGCCAATGACATAATTACCCAGCTACATTTCCGAAAGAATGCAAAAGCATTGACATATATTTTTCCTTCCTACAATAGCCCGACGGGCAGGGCAGAGATAGATTTTGGTAGCCTGACTGGAAAAATCGCTAGCCCCAGGACATCGGGCTAGCGATATTGCGAGCCCTGTATCTGATTGAGGAATCACTCATCTTTGGAAAAGAGAGTTTATTACAGAGAAATGTCTCTTTCCAAAATAAAAGCTATACTATACGCTTCTTCTGGGCTATATTCTCAGCAGCATATTAAACATATCAGGTCCCCATAAGGAGAATCATGTGCTAACGGCTGTCTAAATGACTCGGCTAAAGTTAGTAGCATGCTTGCTTGTTTTTGTCTGCTTCCAATTGTCTTTGCACTAGGATGATGTCGGCGTAAATGTGCAGTCATATTCGTTGTGTTCCCACTAGTGCTTTCAGGTTAATCTCGTTGAAATGACGTTAACGCCACAACACGGCAAATCTCCGTTAACGAGCTACCCCTGATCGCCCGTGCATGGGGCTAGACGGCTAACACACTAGCTCCCACCCATGTAATTGAGCATTGCGTGGCACATCCAACATACTGTTTTACTTTAGTCCATGACGCGCCTACCTTCAGGGTCATACGTCACATGAAAACCAAAATAATTCCAAACGCCAGATCTGAATGAGGGTGGGGGAGGTCCATGTTGCAAGGAGAGGTTAACTTCTGTCTCGCTAGCTTGCCCTGCGCTCTTCCTTCTGACAATGCTGTCTGTGTTGAGCGCTCAGTGGATCTGCGCTCGACAGTGCAGCCTAGGCGGAGTAGTCGAACGCAGATTCACTGAGCGCTCAACACAGACAGCATCGTCAGAAGGAAAGTTGATAAAATAAATTACAAATGTTGTATTGTTCGATACATATGCGTACCGAACCGAAAGCACTGTATCGAACGGTTCAATATCGATACGAATATCGTTGCACCCCTAGTATTTAGGTATAAGAGAGCCATGTCTGCTTTGAGAGATCAGTTATTGTGATGGATTGTAGTTGTTGAACTTGGATGATGAAATCATCTACTTCCTGCAGGGTTAATGATCACCTTCTTTGATTTCTCAAGTGCATTGAAAAATGATTCAGCTGCTGCTAGTGAGAAAAAACTACAGTAATGTCAGTAAACACCACCTCATGGATCACTGACTGCCTGACAGACTGACCACAGTATGTGAGACTGGGCCGAGCTCTCTTTCTGATTTAGTGATGTGCAGCAGGAGCTCCACAGGTGGACAGTTCTGTCCTGGACTTTATACACTCAGACATTCAGTACAAGTCTGAGTCAAGACACCTGGATGTATTAGTGATGGCAGGAGGAGGAGTGTGAAGCGCTGGTGGATGATTTTGTGATGTGATCTGGAAACAATCATCAGCTGGGGAGAAGTACAAGTACCTGGTACATGTAGTACATGGAAAACAGGCTGAACTGGAATATCAATACAGAGGCTGGATACAAAGGAAATGAACAGACTTTTATCAAGTAGCGAGAGCCTTCAACATGTGCAATGCTGTTTCTGTAAGGCAGAATAAATATGTTGATCATTATTAAATCATTTAGAAGAGAGAGACTTAATGTTTAATGCTTGGTAAAAAGTAAATGGCCTGTATTTGTACCCAGAAAGGGTCATCTGGGGAAAAGGAGGATCGCATTTGTCGGCCGCAGTTGTCGGAGCCTGTGTGTACTTGTGTGTGCTTGTAAACGCGACAATGGCAGAGGAGCGCGGCTAAAAAACTTTTAAATATTACTTTTTCTGGGTCACAAAATAAACTTTTAAGATATTTTCAGGCGAGGATGTAGCTGTGTAATGCTCAAATATGTACTTAATTTATCAAAACATCACATATTTGCAAAAATGCTCCGACGTTTTTGGAGACATCTATTTTTTTTAATGCTTTGAGGCAGCTTTTGAACATCTGTGGCATCTATTAATGTCAAATCTAGCCTTTCTTTAACAACATAAGCAAACTGCTTTTGTATTTAACCACTTTTCTGTTTAATTACATTTTAAATAATAATAATAACAATAGTATTTATTTTGTTAAAAAAATGTGTTTAAAAACAGGTTTTGTTGTGAAAGCTATAATCCAGATTAGTGGCCTGTTAAATGGATAAAGTCTAGATTGGCTTTATACTTGAGAATAGCTTGCCCTCCTAAAGAATTAAGTTAAATTCCAGAGTTGAATCGTAAGAAACATTATGTTACATATAAACCCTGCCATATGTTAGATCTGGTCATTTTGCTTATTAGAAACTTTATATATTGGAAGTTAACTTTTAACAAGCATGTAATGATTATATTTAAATTAGGTGGTCTTTTTTTAAAACACATACATTTTTAGGCCTAAACTGACAGTGCCAATACCACACATTCAGACACAGTAGTAGATGGTGTTTTTAATACTATATGTGTTAGTTTAATTTGGTTGTATGTGGTCTACATTGACCTTCTGTCTTGTAAGTTATTATGACTGCACAGCCATTAAGGATCAAATCAGGTTCTAAAAAATGTTCTGTTCTTTCTCCCTCTGCTTGCTTCTTACTGTCTTTGAGGCTCGGGACCAGCACTCCTGCTGTTGGACAGAAAGACATCAACTCAGTGGTAAGTGTTTTGGTTTTCCAATATATTAGCAATTGTCAGTGACATTTATAGTAATCAGGCTGAACTTTAATCATACTTTAGATCAGCCTGTTTTACTTATTGTTTTATTTGTGCTTTGGTTTGAGGAAGTTGTTTCTTCACTAATCTTTTCCTGTCTTCTGTTATTAGACTTGAGATATGACTGCACTATGCTGTTGCTGTTGACTCCAGTTAATTCTACAAGACATACTGTGTAAGTAAACAAACAACAACAGTTTGGTCTGCATTTCTTGAAAGATCACATCCCCCAAACTTAGTTTAGAGGGTCTACACTGTATTTAGTGAAGTCTGCAGGTTTTCTAACAGCAAACTTTGTTTTGTGCCCAAATCATTTTGCACATCATTAGAATAAAAGTTATTAGCCATGTTTGCATAACCCTTTTTAAAATGATGCTTTCATGACATTATTGTATGTTGGGTGGTGGTCACGGCTATCCAGACTGACAAGTGGGACATTGAATGTCACCTCCCCGGTGGGGAGGGAGCCTGAGATTGTCTAAGTTTGAGTCTGTTCTATACCAAATGCAGGGTAAAAAAAATCTTTTAAGAAAGCAATTAAGTTCATGTTCCAAAAAATATGATTGTTTGCTTGCAGGACACCAGGAGAGATGAGTCCTCCATCACAGATGGTGTGGTCAGTGAAGATGGTCGCCTGCAGGTTCAAGCTCATTGCATCTCCAACCCACATCCACTGCCACTGTACTTAAGGGAAGTTAAAGACTTTCTCCTACATTTGGATCACCTCGATCCATGATAGTCATTCAGGCAGTAATGCCTGGACTGGAAACAAGCCATCCTTAAAATAATACAACATTCCAGCTCCTGTGTTGGAATGGAAAACAAATGTGTTGTTTAAATTAGAGACTGCACTTGTGACAGAAAAATAAATATTTTATTTTGATTATATAAGTAATGTATGTACAAAACAAACTTGTGGTAGGTCTAAACTTATTTTCTTAATAATTAAATCTGAGACTTTGTTTCATTGTAAGATTATAACAGTGATGGCAATATAATTGTTTGTTGTTCAAGAGAACAGTGTCCAGTATGTTGGCTGTTATACTTTTTTGCATTTGAAAATAAAAGTTGGGCTGATTTTAAATCAAATCAAATCAAATCACTTTTTATTGTCACATCACATGTGCAGGCACACTGGCACAGCACATGCGAGTGAAATTCTTGTGTGCGAGCCCCACAAGCAACAGAGATGTGCAAACACAACAACACAAACGAGCAAAATACAAGAATGGCCAACCTGAAACTAATAAATATATGTACAATATATAATAGTGTATGCATTTCTGGATGCATTTCTTTAACATCACTACAAAGTGTTGTTAATTATTTTTAATCATATTCAGGTTACCACAAATTGTTTTTTCATTTGTTGAACTTGAAATGTTTGTTAGTAGGTAAACAATTAGTATTGTACAGTCAGAAATATCAAGTTATTCTTAATACTGCAGACTTGCAATGAACAAGTTGTATGGGCAGAAATCTGTGCCATCAGAAACTGAATTTGAATAAGTTAAATTTGAATTTGAATTGCTCAGATTGAATCTGAATTGTAACTTGAATAAATGCTTTTGAAAACTGAATTTGAATTAGTCTAATTTGAAATTGAATTTATGGTTTGAAAATGATCATCACTAAATTGAAATTGAATTTTATATTTTGAAAATGAATTGATTTGCTTTGAAACTGCATTTTATCCTTTAAAAATTCAGCTCTCGAATAATTTCAGTTTCAGTTATACAATTCAATTTCAGTTCCAAAATTCAGTTTTTTGGAACTTACATCCGGTTCCGGTTCAAGCGCAGATTAATAGAACTACGTTTTACTAGCGGACCGAAAGTGTTACCGACGGGAATCTACAGCGTCTTGAGCTGAGTTAAGACTTCAGAAGTCATTTGTCATGTCGAATGACCAGCGGATGAACTCTCAAGTTGGTAATAAATGTATTACATGTATAAGAACAAGCGTCATGTTAATTGTAGCTGTTAGCTAAAAACGCTAATTTAGCGTAGTTTAACCTGAATTCAGCTTTGACAACAAATATGATCGACTGTTTCTAGTAGAATTCCAAAGTTGTCATCTTGGACCCTCTCAGAGTACCCCCTCTGTATGCTTGCAGAGACCCCTACAGTAGGGAAACATGCAAAACCATCTGTCCTCTCTGTCCTCTCTGTCCAAAATGTCCATCTCTGTCCATCCTCGAAGATGCCAATGTTCACATTTTGGACAGAGAGGACAGATGGTTTGAAAGAGGAGTGAAAGAAGCCATCTATGTCCACTGTGAGCGACCATCTTTGAACAGAGGCGGGGGTTTACGACACCAACTCTCTGCCATCTATAATCCAGTTTTGAGATCCCTTCCCAGACGCCTTAATGCCCACTCACATCCTGGGCCATCTGATCTCAGGAATTCGCATGATAAGGTGGGGCCAGGTTTCACAATGAACTCACCCGAAACTCTGACTGGTTGGGACCCACACCCAGTTTCACACCTTGGCTCAGGCGATTAGAGGATCATCAGGGGGTCCTTTTGTCCCTCTGTGGGGGGAAACTCCCACTAGGTTTATATCTGGGACTCTCCACCATTTGACCTTAGAACTGAAGAAGCTTCTCGGATGAGAGGTGAAACGTCTTCAAGTAACTTAAAGAAGTCCAGACGGTTTTCTTTGCAAGCTCCTTTGACTACGATGACCTGGATGACTGAGAACCTACACAGACAGGTACAGTGATATTTATTAACAGCATGTAGAAGTGTTACTTCTGATGCATAGAAATCCCACAGTGGAAATATTATTATCATCATTTCCAAGAGTGTAATAATTTTAATTGGAATGAAAAGAAAAGCAGAAGATCGATACCAAAATATGCAGTATCGCACATCACTACCCACAATGCATTGCGGCCTGCCGTCAATCCCGAAGCGCGCTAATTTTGAAATTACACACCACGTGATTACGTTGTGCAGCTGAGTCACGTGACCGCACAGCAACAAATCGCTGCAGATCTGGGTAAAGGGGGCGGAGCAAAGTGTATGCGCTGGAGAGGACTCGAGCAGAGAGAGCTGCTTTTTCGTGAAACGGGAGTAAAGTAGTAAACCTACAGGATCATATACAACTACCTACTTTTCAATCGATATCTGCACCGCTGTCTCTTGGATTGTAGCTGGATCTGTTAACTGTGTTTGGAAAGGCTTCTAGCTTAATCACAGAGTTCTCTTGTTTGTGGGCTCATCTAAAGGTAAGCACGGAGCTAACTTTGATGTGGTTTTAGTTTATGTTTTTCTCTGGTGAGAATAATAGATTGCTTACTATACATTGACGTCAGGGAGACTGTAGAGTTTGTGATTGCTTGCAATATTATAATATGGCGGTTGCTAGGAGGTAAGAATACATATAGCAAAAATAATCTTGGAATATGAACAAAAGGATGGAGTGCAGGGGAGGAGAACAACCAACCCCCACCCCAGGACATGAAGCCACGGGTACAAGCCTGGGGGAGGGCAATCAGCCTTTAGTGGACAATTATGTTATGAAAAATGACATATTAACTACTACAAAACACTGACCTTTGTGGGAATGCTTGGAGCAGACTAACATGTGAGCTGGAGTGTTCTGCGACGTTATATTTGTCTTCGAATGGTGTGAAATGTGAAAGCCTGCATGCCATAGTTTGCCCTAGTGCAGGCCCGGCCCTAACCAATCTGGCGCCCTAGGCAAGATTTTAGGTGGCGCCCCCCTACATCGGCAGTGTAGTGTATGTACTCACAAGAAACCGAATAGCTTTGTCTTTGACCTTTTTTTTTTTTACTTAAAGAAAGCAAATTCACAATCAGAATAATTAACAAGATAAAAAAATATATGAATAAATAAATGAATACAAAAAATGAATATATGAAATACAATAAATTTTACATACATAAACACAATAAAACGTGTCAACAAGTTGGATAAAATAAATCAAAAATACAATATAAATAAGGCACTGCACAAAACAAGATATTAAATAAACCAGTATGACTTTAACAACTATATTACAAAAAAGGGGATCCTACAGAGTTCTCTAGTTGTGCTTTTTAATACTGCATTAACTAGAATGACTTACAAATTACTGTACACCACCCCCTCATCAACCTCACATGACCTGCTACAGCCTTACTCTCCTAGTCTTTCTTGCAGCAAAGTCATCTACAACATCATCATATGACAACTGATTTGAGACCACATGATTTATGCTTATGATGGAAAGTCCACTGAGACATTCTTGCATCATAGTATATCTCAGGTAGGTTTTAATGAGTTTGAGCTTAGAGAAGCTTCTTTCAGCAGCAGCCACTGTAACAGGAAGAGTGGCAAAGATTCTCAGAGCAACCCACATGTTGGGGTAAATTTCTGCCAGCTTCTTCTCATGCAGGAAGGTCAAGAGTTCCATGTTTGTCATGTTCTTTGATGGCAATGGTGGGAAATTCTGCATTTCCATTGCAAGTTCTGTGCCATTAATGTCCGGCTGGCTGTCATGGGTCAGAGTAGTACTCAGTGTTTGGCACTGCTGTAGCAGCTCTTCTTTTTGTAAGTTGTGGAAATTGAGGAGTACTCCAAACTTGTCATTCACCTCTCCAAGGTTCTGAAATCTCTCATCAAGTGAAGAGATGGCTGTATCCACTACCACATTAAAAAATGTGGTTTCCATTTTTTTAAGTGCATCTTGTATGGGCTCATCTGGAGACTCATAACCGAAGTGCCTTTTGGTGGTTCTCAATCGCTTTTGTTTGAGTTCAGCCTCCACATTCATTTCTTCACACATCTCCTTTGCCGTTGTCTGTGCATCAGAAAATCCAGTGTTTCTGTAGCTGGTGAGGGAATCTTTGGTTTTCTTCAGCAAGTCGACAGCCACATCTAGCTGCATGGAGGGCGACTGCATGAGTTTACTCACATACTGGATCTTGCTGAGAATGTCATACCAGATGGCTGTACAAATGCAAAAACGATAGGATCCAATCTCCTCAGCCAAAGACTGGGCTTCAACTCTGACCACAGGGTCTGTAGCTGTTTCCCTCACCTCCAGAAGAGCCTCTCTGACTTGCCGAGCCTGATATCTGACTGCCTCAATGCTTTTTATCCTGCTTTCCCATCTGGTCTCAGCCCATGATTTCAAGGTGGTTTTCACATGTTTCAAGAGAACACCCCACCTATGGGTGGAGGCTGAGAAGAGCTTGAATAATTTTCCTAAATGCCCAAAGTAGCCAAGGGCATCTGGTGAACTTTTTGCAGCATCAGCTACTACCAGATTTAAAGTGTGGGCACCACATGGGACCAAAAAAGCTCTTGAGTTTAGCTGAAGCAACCTTGCCTGAACACCTTTATTTTTTCCCTTCATGTTGGCCCCATTGTCATAGGACTGTCCTCTGCAGTCTTCAAAAGGAATGTTAAGCTCCTCTATCCATTTTAGCATGAGAGTTGACAAATGATCTCCTGTTGATTCCTCTGCAACAAGAAAGCCCAGGAAATGCTCTTTAACTTGTGGTATGCCTTCTTGTGACACTATCCTGACTATGACAGAGAGCTGTTCCTTATGACTCGGATCAGGTGTGCAATCTAAAATGATGGAGAAATACTTTGATGTTTTGATATCTTCCACAATGCGTTTTATTATTCTTGAACTGATGGTGTCAATCAGTTCATTTTGGATTGTTTTTCCCAGATAATGCATGTGACTGCCAGCTCCACTTTCTACTCTACTGACATGCTGCTTCATCACTGGATCAAATTTGGCCATAAGCTCCACTTCTTTCAGAAAATTGCCATTGTCTGGTTTATTTAATGTGTCTGTGGACCCCCTGAAAGCCATGTTTCTTTCAGCTAAGGACTGAATTATTGCCACCAAACGATGTAGAACTTCACGCCACCTTTTTCTCTCAGCCTCAGCAAGTGCCATCTCTTGTTTATCTATTGTGAGTCCTTTCGCAAAACAGACCTCCAAGTCCTTCCATGTTGCCATGTGAGCATTATGCTCCTGGCTATCCTCATGGATAGGGATGGGTATCGTTTAGGTTTTATCCGATACCGGTGCCAAACCGGTACTTTTGAAACGGTGCCGGTGCTTAAACGGTGCTCAAACCGGTGCTTAAAGAATGGAGAACACAAAATTGGTCCAAAAACCTCTCATGTTCAGCTGTTTTTTGTAAAAAGATAACAATGTTAGCCTTTTCTGCAGCTATGGGGCATATATGGTATCACTCTTGGCTGGAAGCAGTGCTTAAACAATGGAAAAAACACAAAAAACACAGGCTGCTGAGTTTGCATATTTTGCTGTGAAGTACAGCCAGACTTTTGACCGCTTTGTCTTGGGCATTTTTAATCTGTAGCTCTGCTCTAAAAGAACGTACATACCTGGCCCCGCCTACTATCCTCGGAAACGTAAAATGATTGGCTAGAATCTAAAGTGTATCACAGCTCAGGAAAAAAAAGCACCGAAATGTGCGCTGCTTTTCGGTCTGGTTACTACCGTACCGGACACCGGTACCCATCCCTACTCATGGACCTTGAGCAAGTGGCTTGCATTTTTCCAGTCCTTCAGACCTTCCCTACTCAGTTTGTAATCTCTCTTGGAAAACATTTTGCAGCAGAAGCAGTGCAAGCTATCCTCTTTTTTCGAATACATAAGCCAGGTTCTTCTCACCTTTTCCCCATTGATTAAGAGTCTGTTAAAATAATCATGCTGACACCTTCGCCCGTCTTTCTGTTTCGGGAATGTGAAGTCACTATCAATTACAAATGGACCTCTGTGAACTAACTCTGTTCGTACCTTTTCAGTTAAAGCAGAAGGCCAGTCAGCAGGGTCTATTGGTGCAGCAGGAAGACCGCTTGATGCTGCTGCATCACTGCTGGGTTGTGCTGCTGAGGTGGAGGCAACAGGAACACCGCTTGATGCTGCTGCATCATGGCTGGGTTGTGCTGCTGATGCTGCAAAACTGGTGGGTTGTGCTGCTGAGGTGGAGGCAACAGGAAGACCGCTTGATGCTGCTGCATCATGGCTGGGTTGTGCTGCTGATGCTGCATCACTGGTGGGTTGTGCTGCTGAAGTGGAGGCAGCAGCGGTAGATGTGGTAGATGGCCCAGGGGTGGGATTTAGAAACTTCAACAGTGCATCTGAAGAGAGGAGTATGTGACACCACTGAGTATTAAAGTCTAATAATAAAAACATATGATTCCAGGAATAAAATGAAATGATATAATATAAATGAAAAACCAAAGAGATATATGTATGATGTTAACTGATATGCAAATTAGATTAGATTCAATTTATTGCCATCATTACAGTAAAATGCTGAATAGCAGAATGCAAAGTAACAGTATAATATCATATGAGAATGTTATGTTATGATTATCTTTGACCGAATCACAGCAGTGCTCATATTAAAAAACAGCATTCCCTCTCATGTGATATTGCTTAATTAACATTAATGATGTGCACTTTAACAACTAGACTTACAACTATAATATATACAGGGGTGGAAAAGTGACTATTACCTGCAGGGTAAACGTTAGCTAACCAGAAGGCAATAACAATGTAAACAAAAAAACACCTGCTTAAAAGATGAATACAAATGAGGAATGGTGGGAAAGGTGGGAGTACTGTAATTACTTAACGTTACATTATTATTTTCCATAACAATTTAGCCCCCTCCACAATATTAACTGACGTTAAAACAGTTAACTAGCTATTTATTGATTAGCAATTAGCGAATCATGTAACATTAGCTTAATGCTAAAAATTTAGGTTACTATCACATTCAGACAAATAATTTCATGTAGGCTAACGTTACCTACCTCTGTCTTTTTCTTGTTTCTCCTCCTCTTCTTTTCTCTTTTTTTTTCTTCCCTGGGCACCTGACAGTTTTGGCCTTTTTGACATCTTGTGTTGATTTTTTGATGTGGTGACGTCCAAAAGGAACCATGATACGGGAAGGGAGGGGGCGCACCGTGCGGGGAGGGGGGGGGGGGGTGTAATGTTGTAACAAATAGCTCCATGCCCTCCTGGGTTTTAATTGCACCTTAGAACACACATGCATCAACACTACAATGAGCGGGTGGAGGGAGGTTTGGAGTCTTCTCTCACCCCCGTTCTCTGCGGCCTGCTAGAGCGGGGGGGCTAGGAGGAGTTGGCCGTCCGACTGCGGTCTGGGGTGTGGGGCCTCCCTGCTGCTGCGGAGTCGGGGCGGTCTGCCTCTCCCCACCGCAGGGAAAAGGGTAACACCACCTGGGTCTGGGTGCAATCCCCCCCTCCAGGGGCAAGGGTACCTAGACCCGGTTCGTAGAGTACGCTTGGGGAGTGTGATCGTGTGTACAGCGTCTCTTTATGTCTGTCTCCACGTCGGTTGAGTGTGGAGTAAGTGCATATGAGAGCATGAAGGTGGGAATGGATGTTTGTGTCTGTGTGTGCCTGTATGTCTGTGTCTATATGTCAGGTTGGGTATCAGTCGCCACCTCTCTGGGGACATCTCAGGCCCTCCAAGGTTTGGAGGCCTATCTCCACCCACCACAACTTCCCCTGCCGGTGGCGGACTCCCTCAGGTGTCGGTGCGTTGGTGGTTCTTTGTGTCTGGGGGTGGGCGTCCGGGTACACACCGGCTCACTCCTTGGCGGCCGCTTATTGGGGCTCGCTCGGGCCACTTCGGAGGTGGGGTGCCCCCGGCCTCTCGGCCTGGTGTTTATCAGCGGCTTGTACATGCATGTACATGCAGTGCTGCCGTCTTCCGTTTCAGTCAGTTATTACGCTCTTTAATCCTACTACGTATCTCTGCGTCTTTCGGGCTTTTACAAAGCTTCAAAAAAAGAAAAAAATATATATTTTAGGGGTGCAACGATACACAAAATTCACAATTCGGTTCGATATTTTTTCGATAGAAAAAAATGTTCATGCCTTTTTAATTTGTCATTTATTAAAATTATAAATATATATTTTAACTCAAAAGTACAGTTTTTAAATTTAATGTTGCCGAAACAACAAAGTAATAAAAAAATAAATCTATCTGATCGAGAAATCACTCATCTTTGGAAAAGAGAGTTTATTACAGAGAAATGTCTCTTTCCAAAATAAAAGCTATACTATACGCTTCTTCTGGGCTATACTCTCAGCAGCATATTAAACATATCAGGTCCCCATAAGGAGAATCATGTGCTAATGACTCGGGTAAAGTTTGTAGTAGGGCTGGGCGATATGACCCAAAATTCATATCTCGATATTTTTTAGCTGGATGGCGATATAAGATATATATCTCGATATATTTTTTTAAAGCCATAAAGTAAGAACAAAAAGAGAGTTCTTAGTCAAAGCTGTGTCCCAGATGTCACACAGGCACTTTTATTAACATAGAGCAGATGTACATAAAATTTACTCAAAACTAAATTATGAGCATTTATTAAATAATAATGCTCCATAAATAAAAGAAAACAATGTTGTTTTTGTGCATAACAAAAAGCTCACAATTGTGCAGTCAAAATGTAAACTAAAAGACGCTGAGCACAATAACAAAGACAGATTTCACAGCTGCTCTGTTCCCAACTTGTACTGCGTGACTGACAGCCTGGAGTTTGAAATCCGCTTCGCAACCACGTCTCTTAACTAGAGATGGCACGATACCACTTTTTTATGTCCGATACCGATACCGATATCATAAATTTGGATATCTGCCGATACCGATATGAATCCGATATAGTGTTTTTTAATCAACAAAACTGTTTTTTAAAATATCTTGCTGCATTTTGCAAGTCTGCAAGTTCATACTCAAGTTTAAAACAACAACTACACTAAAGCTATTCTGTTATACCTGTATACAAAAAAAATATTTCATAGTTCAGCAATACTGATCAATCTAATAAACTTAGACCTACACCATCCTCCCTATTCTGGTATTTTAAAGAGTACTTAGCGTAAATATTAAGCAACCTAACTAATAGGGTTCCAACTCCCAGCAACAACAAAAATAAATAAATAAAAAATAGGGAACCACCCCTCACGCGCCACCTCATGATGCTTAATCGACGTAATCAACCTTAATTTGATGCAGTGTGAAAAAAAATGCACAGAAATCAATTATTTTTCAAGAAATATTAAATAGATTCAACATCTTTCTTCAACAAAATTGCAGACTGCACAGATGGTACCTTCCCAAAGGAAAAAGTACTATAGCTTACTAGGGTATATATATTAGACTTAATAGTCACTATATACAGTAATTGACTTCTATTCATTTTACATCAAATTAAAACTTTGTGTGTCAGATAATTATTTATTAAAAGCTCGACATTTTAAATGAGAATAAGAAAGAAAAGTATGTCTTTGTGCCCCCACGGGGCGATCGTGGCTCAAGAGTTGGGAGTTCGCCTTGTAATCGGAAGGTTGCCGGTTCGAGCCCCGGCTTGGACAGTCTTGGTTGTTGTGTCCTTGGGCAAGACACTTCACCCGTTGCCTACTGGTGGTGGTCAGAGGGCCCGGTGGCGCCAGTGTCCGGCAGCCTCGCCTCTGTCAGTGCGCCCCAGGGTGGCTGTGGCTACAATGTAGCTTGCCATCACCAGTGTGTGAATGTGTGTGAATGGGTGGATGACTGGATATGTAAAGCGCTTTGGGGTCCTTAGGGACTAGTAAAGCGCTATATAAATACAGGCCATTTACCATTTACCTTTTCCCAGTTAATGCCCTATCGGCCCCCCTGGCTAAACTTTGCTAGATCCGCCCCTGCACAGTTACCAGCGTCAGCTACGTAGAAAAAGATCCTGGTGTAGAAAGTAATATTAAATAAATTCTAACAACAGCTTATCAAGCTTAAACGTGCTGCTGTTGTTCAGCCGCTGGTTTCCTCTTTCTGGTGCAAAGTGGGCCAAAAACAAAGACGAACTCGCGACAGAAAAGCCGATCAGCTGATCATTTAAGCAGTTTCACGATTGAAGTAGCAGCCGGAGAGCGAGAGGCAGTCGCTCGTTAAGCTTAACGCAGGAATGCTTTACAAACATTCAGAGATGGACTTACACACTTGCTTTACTTCTCTCGGGATAACTTTGTCGGAGATGAAATGCCGGGTTGCTAGCGAAGCTCCACATGCTATCCAGACCACCGACAGGTCCCGCATGCCACAGCCGCTCTATCACGTGACCACACTGCTCCGCCGTGCTAACGTTCTGAGGTGAGTTACGGCGTGTTGCAAGTTTTGTGAGGTGCTTTCGTGATATTTAATGGATCGGATTACATTTTTTATTTTTCTCCGATATCCGATCCAGTAATTTAGGTCAGTATCGGACCGATACCGATACGTAATATCGGATCGGTCCATCTCTAGTTACTACCGTACCGGACACCGGTACCCATCCCTACTCATGGACCTTGAGCAAGTGGCTTGCATTTTTCCAGTCCTTCAGACCTTCCCTACTCAGTTTGTAATCTCTCTTGGAAAACACTTGCAAACGCGCGTATGCACAAAATGCAACACAAAAACTCACGCGCGTGGTTTTATTCGCGTGTCAAACGCGCCAGACGCGCTACACTGACGCGAGTTTCACGCGTTTTGGCATTTTCGCGGGACCCGCAATCGCGTGTCATCGCACCTTTCCATTGACTTTACATGTAAACCTGACGCTCTATTCGCGTCCATCGCGTTCGGTGTGAACACACCGCAAGTCATACAGAACAGATATCAGAGCCTTAAACAGGCTGACTTCTGCTAAATGGGTCAAACTGGGCAGAAAGTAAACAAACACATAACATCCTTATAGAATATGATGTAACACTATAGATCAACTTAGCTCAGAATATATAAAGCATATAAACAATTACAGCAATATGATGCAACAAACACAGCAGTGCTACTAATCCAAAATACTCAAAGCTTCATAG